>NC_067245.2:237805228-239055228 GCF_019359855.2 Lolium perenne | reverse complement strand
AATGCATCTACGGTCACCGCTAGCACCGCCTCCTCCCACGCCTCGTACTCTGCGAGCTGCGGGACCTCCTCCACGACTTCTACGGCCGCCTCTGGCGCCGCCTCCTCCCATGCATCGTACATCGTGGGTTTAAATTTTTGCACTACTTAAGTGAGAGGAGGGAAGAGAGGGGTAAATATAGACTGGCGGGGAGGCGAGAAACCTCCCGCGTGGCGTCGTGGCGGGAAATCTCCCGTGTGGCGCCCTGGTGTCACTGACAGGCGGCTCCCACGCCTAAAAAAAATCGTGTCGCGAGGCGCCGGCGCGCCCGATTTACGCCTTTCGCGAAGGGGCCAACACGGGGTTGCCGGCGCTTCTATTCGGCTCGGAATTGCACCGACGCTTTTTGAGACGCGCCGGTGCGAGCCTATTTTCGATGTCGTCCCCAAAATGCTATCGATACCACTATCGAGGGCACCCGTGGAGATTCTCTAAATAAACTTTTTACAAGCTTCAACAATAGCCTATGTTCTACTTCGGGCTCTATCATTATCCTTTTTATTAAATTTGGATCATAATATAACCTGCATTTATTAGATGCGGCAGTATACTAGCGTGTACTTGCGTAATATATTACTAGTCAAAGCATGGCGCGGCGGCACGCCGCGCCCGTATCGTAGCCATGTGAGGAGAATCGAAAGAGCACCGATGTGGCATATATGGAGGACTATGGTCTAGACAATGAAACAATATATGAGATATAAACAAAGTTATATACAACTGCAACATCAAACAGTTATATTCCTTGTCAGGCTATAACATCAAATTCCTGCTCACTAAAAGCTTTAGATAAATTGCTGAAGATATATATCATCTGAACACTTATGTCGACACCGTGTCTCGATGCTCCTAAAATTTGAGCTACATATTATTAGCATAGAAGTTGGAATGAGCAACGGAGAAAAAAACACAAGTGAAAATGGCTAGCTTGACGAAATTTTTGAGAGACCATGATATAACATTGTGACGTAAGAAACACCACTCTTTGAATAATCCTAAATATTTGAGCTAGATATTATTAGCATAGAAGTTGGGATGGCCAATGAAAAAAAAACACAAGTGAAAATGGCTTGACAAAAGTTTTGAGAGACCATGATATAACCCTATGAAGTAATGAACACCACTCTTTGAATAATGTAGGCTGACTTGAAATCTTACTTTCCTTTTCCACAAAAAATCTTCCTTCTTGCAGTGACACAGACACATAGAAGATGAACAGTTGCAGGAAAAATAGATTGTGAATGAATATGTATTTAGTGGGTTGTATGATTTGTACTGAACATTGAGTAAATTAGGCAATACAGAGCACAAAGGAGAATCGAATCCAGAGAAAAAATAGTGAAGCTACAACTTAAGAGAATACCTTTGAAAATAGCAAATCTGTTGAAAATAATAGTGAGTATGATGAAAATTCTCATCAATCTTCTGCCATTTTCATGATTGCCATCAGGCATTACCAGGGTTTCTGGTAGCTTGAGAGCAACCTCAAGTCTTTGTAGACAATCATAGTCCCTAGGTTCGTAAAAACAATAATGTAGATTTGCAAGAAATACTGCCATAGCAATAGAGAAAATTCAAACACGATGAACTTCTCAATTAAACAGTTCTTCCCATGACCAGAAACAACCCTTTCGCTCAAGGGATCAAATGGATTAGAACAATCTGCATAATACAAAAATTGTTTTACTTGAAGGACAATATTTATAAAGTTGGAACTCTTTTCTCCGTCAGATCGTAATGGTGTAGGCGTGTATCATACCCAGCCACCGCTTGGACCGCACTAACTATAGTTCACCTTTGATCAATTTGAAATTGCAGCAATAAAATGAGGTAAAGGATGCCCATACTTTATTTCTCATTGGCTCATGTTGGACAGATCAAATATTAGACATCATAATTAAGGGGAAAGGGATGGGATACCATACCACCATAAAAGGATCACTCCCCATATGTCAAGAATAAATGCTCGCGACTTACAGTCCACTAAACGATACTTATAACCGAAAATTAGTAAGTCTCTGTATTATGTTCCTTATTAGCGTCTGCAAGCTTGAAACATCAGGAACGCACTTAATCAAGACTGAGATCCAGTGACTTGGCTCTGTCAAACCACCGGCTGCCCTTTATATCTACTGCAAACAACAGTTCAAAAGACACATATCAATCACTACCAAAGCAGAGCAATGCTTTAGAGCATTTCTCCGATACAAATTTATCAGCCGTCTCAGTATTTTTGCCCGCGAAAATTAAGACAGAGCCATTTGCCTGGTGTGACGCATAATCAAAAAGATTATTCCCTATTGACGTAACTGGAATAGAGTAAGAATCCTATCTCAATTATTAATAATGGTAGATGTAAATATCTACTCATCAGTCAGAAGGAAGACAACTACAGCATGTGCTGAAGGGAACAACATTTAACTGGAAGAGAAGATTCAGTAATGCACAGTCCAAATAAGCGTGTTTGTTTGTAGCCATGCAGCTCAATGTGTACCAAGCCATGGTACATTGCAACATATGAGCCTAGTGCAAAAACAGCATGCAATGCCTGCAAACTATTTGAGTCTTTCCCCTGCTTTCATACATTTTGTAAAATCATGGAGAATTAATAGGCAGTAAGGGTTTAACTAATACACAAAACCATTTTCAGTACCATAATTTCTAAGAGCATTTGTTAATGAGAATGGGCATACATGGCCACACTGTTCAGATCCAAGAAACTACATGTACCCAAGACATGAAATTACTTAAATTACTGTCTAGAACTTTTACATATAGTATGCATATCTCATGCACATCTATCAACACATATGTCACTGTGTATTCACAAGAAAATCAGGATGCAAAGTTATTTTGTACTTTCACACATTCACGTACCTGAAAATCACCTTTACTCCTGGAAACATGAACACCAAGACTAAGAAGAACATAAATCATAAATGTAATATTTGGCCTTAAGAGAGCACATGACTAAGGAAGGAAAGTGTTATAAATAAGCATCTCTAAAGACCCTTAAATCATAAGTCGAATATTTGGCATTTATAAAGCTTCAGTAGGCCTATAGCTCACTAAGTTTCGTGATGAGGTGCTAAAAGCATGTATAGTAGCTGTTTTATAATAACTAATAGTTTTTGATTGTGAGACAAAGAAACAACCTACAGCACGACTGACATTGTTTGTGACGCCACATAGCACAAGAGTTATATGGTCTCAACTATTAACTTCTTTATCTGAGAGATCTGCTATCTCTGATACGAAGGAAACATAAATAACAAGTTTAGTACAGAAATGAGCATCTTGGGACGTATACAGCGAAGAGTTAATTGACTGATGAAATAAATATATTATGTCAGCATTGTATGAACCCCTAGGATGTTGACATGGCACCAAAGAATTGTACAGAACTAATAGTAATAGGAAGTGCATTGGATTGTAATAAACAGCATTTCAGTAAAATAAGATCAAAAGGTCAAATAAAACTTGTTGGCAAATCCAAGTCTGGACAGAAAAGTTTACAAAGCTTCTGCTTAGACATCAACAATACAGAATTTTCAAAGAGAGACAAATCGGCATAAAAATGGATATAGTAACTACCTCTGTATCAGTCCCTTTTTACACATAAATATTGTAATCTAATCATGATGTTGATGTGACCAGAGCTTTCTTCCATTTTAGCATTTGTGTCCTCTCGGCTACTATAACTACAAAGAAGGCAGAAGCATGCAGATTAACACAGAAAAATCCTAAAGAAAAAATATGGTCTAGTGCAGCAAATCAAATGAGGTAAACAAGAACCAGGTACATATGCATGCTTACATGTTATCGAGCAAAAATCCCACGACTGGGCGAAGAATCCCACGGTTGGCCCGTCGAAATACTACCCCGTAGATGTCGCCTTTTGACATAAAAAGAAAAAAAAAGGAACAACTATCAAACCTGAACCTTGTTAAAAAAAATTCACCAAAATGGAAGCAAAAAATCCAGAGTAATGCATCAGGAAATAAATGCCACCAACCTTGAACTCGAAATGGTGCTAGCTGTTGCTCACCACCATGAGATTGCAATAGCACAGCTTATCCAGCTCGACTAAGCATAAGCTTTTGAGACACAGGAAAACGACGCAAGTTCAGTTAGCCACTTTGTTTGCAGAACTTTGAAGGGAATCTTAGGAACTCCTTGTAACTTACACAGGATGGTGAGGTCATCCAGGTAAACCGAGATCAGCGTCCCACCTCCCCCAATTGTGACGCCTGTTAACACATACAGAGAAGAAGCCACTATATGCATCAATCGCTGCATTGGAAGAGACAAAGAGGAGTCAAACAACACAACATTAATCAACATAAACTGTAGTAGAATTTGGCAACCACATTTTACTTTAGTGACAGATGAAATTTATTTGCCGTCTAAACTTCAATAGCTCTATGGAGTATCTACATCATTATTTACCAATTAAGTATCCATCTCTGCAATTATGCAACCAAATTCCTAGCACAAACACATGTGAGTATGCCACCGGGGTGACAGCCTGATGCATCAAACCTATATTTCTGTGTGGCATATACAAATCACGCAAAGCCTCATCAAAGTCTGTGATCAAGCATAGACTGCTGATAATTCTACCAAGAGCTCGTTTGGCAACCATCAATTGTACAAATGAAATGAAATGAATTCATTAGGTCATTTCATTTTGGAGAACTGAAATTCCAATTCTGAAACTCATGTCTGGCAACCATATGGAATTGTGAAATTATTTTCTGAACTTGTTTTGCTGCCATTTTTGGATGAATCCATATATCAGTCGTAATTTTGGCTTACAATTGACATGGTTGGTTAAATGAAAATACATATGGTTCTCCCATTTGAATTTTTTAACGAAAATATTTGAGTACTCACAGAACTCATCAGTCATCAAGACCCCTATCACAAAATACAGAGAATATTCACTGTGCCTCCGAGATGAAAATGCTGGTCCCTACACTCTGTCTGTTGTCCTTTGCCTCCCAGTAATCGTCTCCCCATCATCACATGTTAAACTTCTTCTTGCTTGAGAATTTCAATCTCAAATAATACAACCAATATAGTACGTTTTCTGAGTCGAATCTTCAGAGATTCAAATTGGATTACCTCGAGGTAGATGTTCCATGCCTTGTACACACCATCGTAGAAGACCCTCGCCGAGTCGGGCAGGCTCTCAGCGATGGCGAGGAACCTAGAAACGCCCAGCCCATGGTCCGGCGAGATCTTCGCGAGGTACTTGCCCACCAGCCTTCCCACCTTCCTCATCTTCTCAGACGACGTGACCCGCAACACCCAAAAGAGGCCTTGGCAGGAGTACGCTGAACGCTGCGCCATGCACGACCATATCGGCTAGGCCTGCGAGGCATCTTGGGTCGTCAGCCTAGAGGCAGTGGAGGTAGTGCAGTAGGAACCACGTCGGCACCAGGTTCTTGTCCTTGGCGCTGTAGCAGCTGAACACCCGCATCGCCTCCTCGACGGTGCGCGGGGACTGCGACAGACTGTCATTGAATCACCCAATCCATGGACATATATGGTCATCGCTCGAACTCCTCATCTCTCTGCAACGCAAGTTGATTAACTAATCCCCACACGGAAGTTGTCAAAAAAAAATCCCCACACAAAATACTAATAGAGCAACAAATCAACATACTTGTTGGCTATGGAGATTGTGAATATTTTGCAGCGATGGTGAGGCATCTCATGGCAAGCAGCCGCGGTGCTCAAGGTTTGTGCACGGAGTGCGCTGAACCATGGAGCCGCCGACGCCCATCACCGGCACCGCAAAAGGCTTGCCCTCCAGCGGGAGCTAGGGCAACGCTGGGAGATCCGTCCGGCGCGGCAGTCGTGGAGGAGCCACACAGCGATGACGGTCGTCGGAGACGGAGCGGCGCGAGCCCTTCCATCCGTTGCTGTCCAAGGTCGCAGAGGGGACAGGAGAAAGGAATCAGATTGAAACAGGGAAACAGCGACGCCACCGGATCGAAACAAGTAAACAACCATAAGAAAAGAACAGGGGAGAGAAGAAGAGCAGAACCCAACCCTCACCATGGCTGTCGGCCACGGAGCTGCTCGGCCAAGGAATCTTGCAGCCGGGGAGAGCTCGGGCAGGGCAAAATCGAGTTAGACACCGCCGCTCCACGTCGCTATCCGACTCCTTGACCTCATGGTGCGGAATCTCCATTAGCCACCAATCTTGAGCATGCTCCGCTTAAATCCGCCGTCTCCTATCCGAGCACGACCTCTCCACTTTCTCCTTTAGTGCGCCGACGTCGGCCGGATTAGCTCACGGGGTGGGACAGCCGGCGAAGCACACGCAGAGCTCGGGATAGGGGGAGATCAAGCAGGAAGAGGCCCGGAGATGGGTGAAAAAATAATAGAGAAAAAGAAGATGAGAAAAGAAGAAGATACATGAGATAGCGCGTGGGTCCAAGGTTACATAACCACATGCCCTGTCAGCACCGCTTTGACCATCCGTTGGCCCATATCTTCCTAGGGTCACCCAAAAATAGCACCAGGAACGATGCAGCAGGAAGCCCAAACCAGAGAGCAAATGGTACACAACACCAACAACATACACAAGAAATTAATAGTGGAAATCAAACCACAAAAGCACATACGTGTCAAATCAATGTTAATCCGGGAAAAAATCAAAATTAGGAGAAAAATCGAAGTGGTTAAGCTTTAGTATAGTAGTTACTAGCGGGTATCAACCTGGAGTCGGAAAGAGGTGCTAGTACACGCCTATGGTACACCAGTGCGTATACAGTAGCCGATTTTGACAAAAATAATCTAATTGTGAAAGAAAAGCATGGAATGACTCTCTAGCCAAACTATGTCACCCGACTAATCCTTTTGTGTGGCATCCTTGCCATAGGTGCCACACCTTACTATGTGGCGCTCATGCGAACGGCGCCACACATCCATGCCGACGTGCCGTGGTCGACCTTGTGCCGACGTGGCAGGGATGTGTGGCGCTGTTCGCATGGGCGCACACATGTGTGGCGCCGTTCCGAAGGGCGCCACACATGTGTGGCGCCGTTTCGAAGGGCGCCACACATCCAGTTAAGTGTGGCGCCCGTGCCCGCCCCATATTCTTATGTATGTATATGTATGTGTATGTGTGTTGACACCCTAGATTTCTTGGAACCCTAGATATATTCTCATGTATGTGTTGCACATATTTGTTAGTGGAACCCAAATTTAGAACATGTATGGTCACAAATATCGTAGTGTCGGGCTGGGGCGGGCGTGGGCGCCACACTTAAGTGGATGTGTGGCGCCCTTGAATGGCGCCACACTTTCAATGTGTGGCGTCTATGCGAACGACGCCACAGATCCTGCCACGTCGGCTGGTCAACGGAACGCAGCGTCAAGCACATCACGTCGGCATGGATGTGTGGTGCCATTCGCATGGGCGCCACACAGACAAGTGGGACGCTAATGTCAAGGACGTCGTATAAAAGGGTTAGTCCGTGAAATAGTTTAGGCAGAAGATCATTCTATGCTTTTCTTTTACAAATAGATTATTTTTATCAAAATCGCCTATACAGTACCTAGTGGACGCCACACGCCCATAGCAGGAGAGGCTGCTTCGATCTGTCCTTGTACTCGCTACGGAGTACTAACTAGCATTGCTTTCGCGAGACAAGTCGGACTAGGTCTCGTACTACGCCTCTACTACTGTTAACTAGTGCTCGTCTACTGCAGGAGCAGGAGCAGTGATGATCGGCGTGAGGTCCAACTCGGATTGAACCACTGGAAGGAACATTAGGCACAGCATAGGCGCAGGCCCTCGTAAACAGTACTGCCTTGCGCCTTCTAGCTCTGATCCAGTATATTGTACGTACACAAGTACCGTCGTTCGTTGTATGTATGACGAGCTGTACGTAAATACGTCCAGCGGTGCATGCATGCAGAAAACCGTTTACATGGCCACCAGCTGGCGGAAGGGGGTAACTAGGGTGTACCGTGTACGTAGGAATTGATCCGTGACAAGTAGTAATTTGACGTTGCTCCGCTGTATCGTCAGGACGTAACATACGTACGTACGTCTCGATGGATGACGGATGCCCTTTGAACCTGTGATCGATAAGGTGCAATATGATTTACCAGAACGAATTTGCCAATCTCAAGACCCGCCGGATCAATTCTTCAACGCAGTCTCTTGAAGGTGCTCATAGAGGTACGGTGTGCGTGTGTGCGTTCATAGGGATGAGTGTGTGCGCCTATGTATGAGCGTCTTTGATTGTTCTGTGTTTCGCAAAAAAAAAAAGTTACGTATAGTTCGTATATGGAATCTCGCATGGTGGTGAAGCAAATCATGCATGGACCATATCGGAGCACATATTAATTTTTTTCTTTTATGATATAGGCGTATAAACGGCGTCCAACTGAAAGTTTTTTGGACTTTTTGGGTCATGCATCTTTGTCGATAGGTAAACGACCAGGCCACAGTGCGTCTGCGAGTTTCCTAGCTTAGCTCAGCTAGCATCCATACTTTGGTCAGCAACACAAACCAAACACACGCAGTAATTTTCCTTCACATGCAAATGATTCTGAATCCGAAATGGGGCCAAAACAGTTTTATTTGCAAAACGTCAGACGTCGAAGCGTGTCATGCTCCGGGTAAAAATAGGACTCGCGCAGTGTACGCAGCGGGCAGAGATACTTGGCTACAACCCGCGGCTCGGCTCGGCTCGGTTGGTCGGCCCAGCCGCATGGGGCCACTGCCTGAGCCCGAGCCAGGAGACGAGGCCGATGATGGATCCGTGGTGTGTGCCGCGTGTATGTTGTCTTCGTTGCCCTCGATAAAGCCGCTGCCGGCGCTTCCGCCGGCGCGAGGGAAGCGTCTCCCTCTACCGCTGCCATTCTTTCTTTTCTCGCACTGCCCGCTGCTGCTGCATGCCGCTCGGTCCAGATCTGTTAGAGCAAGTACAATAGAGTCCAGTCAACATTAAATAATATATTTTAGATGAGTTGGAGGAGAGAGAAGATGAGAGAGAAGGGAGGTGAATTTCTACTACGATAGCTCTTTCTTGACGTCTTTCCTGAAAGCGCTTGTGAGAGTGAAATGTGAGCCATATATTAGTAAAGTACTACTCCCTCCGTCCATAAATAGATGTCAAAAATTTATTTAAATTCGGATATATCTATACACTAAATCATGTCTAGATACATTCAAATTTAGAAAAACTTTTGGCATCTATTTATGGACAGAGGTAGTACATTCTTATAGCCAACTATTGTACATGTTAGCTATATGATAATTACAAATGATATGACATCTTGTTATAACCAACAGTTGGCTATACTATTGGAATTGCTCTTAAGAGCAAGTACAATAAATTCTAGTCAGCTGGCTATAAGGATTAAAATAATATATTGTTGCTTAGTTGGAAGAGAGAGTAGAAGAGAGAAGAGGAGCGGACTCTTATGCAAGAGTCAGCTCTAGCACGTGCTCCTAGGCACTATGTGAGAGTGAATAGTGGGCCATATATAGATAAAGTAGTATAATTTTATAACTCACTATTGTACATGTTGGCTCTACAATGACTATAGATGACATGACACTTAGCTTATAGCCAACAGTTGTCTCTACTATTGAACTTGCTCTAAACAATTTTCTGGAGGCAAAAGCTGCACTTAAAGAAACACACTCCCGTGCCATAGTATTGCGAATTTTTTTTAGGAAAAGATAGGTATTAGAGCATCTTCGCTGCCACGCGTCAGCACATGCTCAAATAAACCCTAAACCCTCTCAAATACGTGCCTGAAATACACTCCCGTGGCATAGTATTGCGAGTTTTTTTTAAGGAAAAGGTAGGTATTATAGCATCTTCGCCGCCACGCGTCAGCACATGCTCAAATAAACCCTAAACCTTCTCAAATACGTGCCTGGCGCGCCGCATCTTCGGTGTCATTCGGCAAACGGCACGCCGCCTGAAGCCAGCTGGAGATCCCAACATGTGTTCTCCTTCTACGGCGGTGGTGGGAGATGATGAGCTTCTCCTTTTTCGTGCGTCGGAGGTATAGGCACCAATGCAACGGCCACGGAGGCCCCTTCTTCATCGTCGTCTGCTTCTTTGGGCGAATGAGCACTGATGTCTACGTCCCCCCTCCTTTCCTGTAGACAGTGTTGGGCCTCCAAGAGCAGAGGTTTGTAGAACAGCAGCAAGTTTTCCCTTAAGTGGATACCCAAGGTTTATCGAACTCAGGGAGGAAGAGGTCAAAGATATCCCTCTCATGCAACCCTGCAACCACAAAGCAAGAAGTCTCTTGTGTCCCCAACACACCTAATAGGTGCACTAGTTCGGCGAATAGATAGTGAAATACAGGTGGTATGAATATATATGAGCAATAGCAACGGTGCCAGAAAATAGCTTGCTGGCGTGTAGTTGATGGTGGTAGTATTGCAGCAGTAGTAACGCAGTAAAACAGTAAACAAGCAGCGATAGCAGTATTTAGGAACAAGGCCTAGGGATTACACTTTCACTAGTGGACACTCTCAACATTGATCACATAACAGAATAGATAAATGCATACTCTACACTCTTGTTGGATGATGAACACATTGCGTAGGATTACACGAACCCTCAATGCCGGAGTTAACAAGCTTCACAATAATGCTCATATTTAAGTAACCTTATAGTGTAAGATAGATCAACAGACTAAACCAAGTACTAACATAGCATGCACACTGTCACCTTCATGCATATGTAGAAGGAATAGATCACATCAATATTATCATAGCAATAGTTAACTTCGCAATCTACAAGAGATCATGATCATAGCATAAACCAAGTACTAACACGGTGCACACACTGTCACCTTTACACACGTGCAGGAGGAATAGAACTACTTTAATAACTTTGCTAGAGTAGCACATAGATAGTAGTGATACAAAACTCATATGAATCTCAATCATGTAAAGCAGCTCATGAGATCATTGTATTGAGATACATGGGAGAGAGATGAACCACATAGCTACAGCGGAGCCCTCAGCCTCGGGGGTGGATTACTCCCTCCTCATCATGGAGGCAGCGATGGCGGTGAAGATGGCGGTGAAGACGGCGGTGGAGATGGCTCCGGGGGCAATTCCCCGTCCGGCAGGGTGCCGGAACAGAGAGTTCTGTCCCCCGAATTGGAGTTTCGCGATGGCGGCGGCGCCCGGAGTCTTTCTGGAGTTTCGTCAATTGGTACTGCGTTTTTAGGTCGAAAAGGGCTTTTATAGGCGAAGAGGCGGCGCAGGGGGCACTGGGGGCGCCACACCCTAGGCCGGCGCGCCTAGGCCTGGCCCGCGCCGCCATGTGGTGTGGTGGCCCCCTGGCCCCTCTCCGACTCTTCTTCGGTGTTACGGACGCTTCCGGGAAAAATAGGAGGTTTGGCGTTGATTTCGTCCAATTCGAGAATATTGCCCGAACAGCCTTTCTGGAACCAAAACAGCAGAAACAGAACTGCACTGTGGCATCTTGTTAATAGGTTAGTTCCGGAAAATGCATGAAAATGATATAAAGTGTGAACAAAACATGTTGGTATTGTCATAAAACAAGCATGGAACATCGGAAATTATAGATACGTTGGAGACGTATCAGCATCCCCAAGCTTAGTTCCTACTCGTCCTCGAGTAGGTAAACGATAAAAGATAATTTACGAGGTGACATGCTACCAACATAATCTTAATCATACCATTGTAAAGCATATGAGATGAATGCAGCGATTCGAAACAATGTAAATGCAATGAGTAAACAAGTGAATCATATAGCAAAGACTTTTCATGAATAGTACTTTCGAGACAAGCATCAATAAGTCTTGCATAAGAGTTACTCATAAAGCAATAAATTCATAGTAGAGACATTGAAGCAACACAATGGAAGATTAAGTTTCAGCGGTTGCTTTCAACTTGTAACATGTATATCTCATGGATAGTTGTCAATGCAAAGCAATATAACAAATGCAATAAGCAAGTATATAAGAATCAATGCACAGTTCACACAAATGTTTGCTTCTTGAGGTGGAGAAAGATAGGTGAACTGACTCAACAATAAAAGTAAAAGAATGGTCCTTCAAAGAGGAAAGCATCGATTGCTATATTTGTGCTAGAGCTTTTATTTTGAAAACATGAAACAATTTTGTCAACGGTAGTAATAAAGCATATGTATCATGTAAATTATATCTTACAAGTTGCAAGCCTCATGCATAGTATACTAATAGTGCCCGCACCTTGTCCTAATTAGCTTGGACTACCGGATCATCACAATGCACATGTTTTAACCAAGTGTCACAAAGGGGTACCTCTATGCACTTTGTACAAAGGTCTAAGGAGAAAGCTCGCATTGGATTTCTCGCTATTGATTATTCTCAACTTAGACATCCATACCGGGACAACATAGACAACAGATAATGGACTCCTCTTTTATGCATAAGCATGTAACAACAATTAATAATTTTCTCATATGAGATTGAGGATATATGTCCAAAACTGAAACTTCCACCATGGATCATGGCTTTAGTTAGCGGCCCAATGTTCTTCTCTAACAATATGCATGCTTAACCATAGGGTGGTAGATCTCTCTTACTTCAGACAAGACGGACATGCATAGCAACTCACATGAAATTCAACAATGAATAGTTGATGGCGTCCCCAGTGAACATGGTTATCGCAC
Organism: Lolium perenne; assembly: GCF_019359855.2. Taxonomy (NCBI): domain Eukaryota; kingdom Viridiplantae; phylum Streptophyta; class Magnoliopsida; order Poales; family Poaceae; genus Lolium; species Lolium perenne. The sequence goes on along the minus strand of NC_067245.2, from coordinate 239,042,506 downwards.
AACAAGCAACTGAATAAGAGATAAAGTGCATAATTACATATTCAATACCACAATAGTTTTTAAGCTATTTTGTCCCATGAGCTATATATTGCAAAGGTGAATGATGGAATTTTAAAGGTAGCACTCAAGCAATTTACTTTGGAATGGCGGAAAATACCATGTAGTAGGTAGGTATGGTGGACACAAATGGCATAGTGGTTGGCTCAAGTATTTTGGATGCATGAGAAGTATTCCCTCTCGATACAAGGTTTAGGCTAGCAAGGCTTATTTGAAACAAACACAAGGATGAACCGGTGCAGCAAAACTCACATAAATGACATATTGTAAACATTATAAGACTCTACACCGTCTTCCTTGTTGTTCAAACTCAATACTAGAAATTATCTAGACCTTAGAGAGACCAAATATGCAAACCAAATTTTAGCATGCTCTATGTATTTCTTCATTAATGGGTGCAAAGCATATGATGCAAGAGCTTAATCATGAGCACAACAATTGCCAAGTATCACATTACCCAAGACATTAATAGCAATTACTACATGTATCATTTTCCAAATCCAACCATATAATAATTTAACGAAGCAGTTTCAACCTTCGCCATGAATATTATGAGCTAAGAACACATGTGTTCATACGAACCAGCGGAGCGTGTCTCTCTCCCACACAAGCATTTATTCAAACACAAACAAAAACAAAAGCATACAGATGCTCCAAGTAAAGCACATAAGATGTGACCGAATAAAAATATAGTTTCAAGAGAAGAACCTGATAATGTTGTCGATGAAGAAGGGGATGCCTTGGGCATCCCCAAGCTTAGACGCTTGAGTCTTCTTGAAATATGCAGGGATGAACCACCGGGGCATCCCCAAGCTTAGAGCTTTCACTCTTCTTGATCATAGTATATCATCCTCCTTTCTTGACCCTTGAAAACTTCCTCCACACCAAACTCGAAACAACTCATTAGAGGGTTAGTGCACAATAAAAATTAACATATTCAGAGGTGACACAATCATTCTTAACACTTCTGGACATTGCATAATGCTACTGGACATTAGTGGATCAAAGAAATTCATCCAACATAGCAAAAGAGGCAATGCGAAATAAAAGGCAGAATCTGTCAAAACAGAACAGTTCGTATTGACGAATTTTAAAATGGCACCAGACTTGCTCAAATGAAAATGCTCAAATTGAATGAAAGTTGCGTACATATCTGAGGATCATGCACGTAAATTGGCTTAATTTTCTGAGCTACCTACAGGGAGGTGGACCCAGATTCGTGACAGCAAAGAAATCTGGAACTGCGCAGTAATCCAAATCTAGTACTTACTTTTCTATCAACGGCTTTACTTGGCACAACAAAACACTAAACTAAGATAAGGAGAGGTTGCTACAGTAGTAAACAACTTCCAAGACACAAAATAAAAACAAAGTACTGTAGCAAAATAACACATGAGTTATCTCCCAAGAAGTTCTTTTCTTTATAGCCATTAAGATGGGCTCAGCAGTTTTAATGATGCACTCGCAAGAAATAGTATTTGAAGCAAAAAGAGAGCATCAAAAGGCAAGTATGAAACAAATTTAAGCCTAACATGCTTCCTATGCATAGGAATCTTGTAAATAAACAAGTTCAAGAAGCATAATGCAACAAGCATAGAAAGATAAAACAAGTATAGCTTCAAAAATTTCAGCACATAGAGAGGTGTTTTAGTAACATGAAAATTTCTACAACCATATTTTCCTCTCTCATAATAACTTTCAGTAGCAACATGAGCAAACTCAACAATATAACTATCACATAAAGCATTCTTATCATGAGTCTCATGCATAAAATTATTACTCTCCACATAAGCATAATCAATTTTATTAGTAATAGTGGGAGCAAATTCAACAAAGTAGCTATCATTATTATTCTCATCAAGTGTTGGAGGCATAGTATAATCACAACAAAATTTACTCTCCATAGTAGGTGGTACAAAAAGACTACTATCATTATAATCATCATAAATAGGAGGCAAAGTATCATCAAAGAAAATTTTCTCCTCAATGCTTGGTGGACTAAAAAGATCATGCTCATCAAAACCAGCTTCCCCAAGCTTAGAATTTTCCATATCATTAGCAACAATGGTGTTCAAAGTATTCATGCTAACATGTTCCATGGGTTTTTTAATTTTCGCATTAAACCATTCATGTCTTGACTCAGGAAATAGTACAAAGAGCTCACAGATGTTTTCCATTATGCCTAACTAGTGTAAACAAGAAACAAAAAGTTGCAATTGCAGGATCTAAAGGAAATAGCTTCGAGTACTTACGACGCCGGGAAATAGCTTGGTAGCCGAGGTCCGGAGTGTCAGTACCTTTTACCTTTCCTCCCCGGCAACGGCGCCAGAAAAGTACTTTACCTGGAACCGAAGTATGAGTGCCTTTTACCTTTCCTCCCCGGCAACGGCGCCAGAAAAAGTGCTTGATGTCTACGTTCCCCCTCCTTTCCTGTAGACAGTGTTGGGCCTCCAAGAGCAGAGGTTTGTAGAACAGCAGCAAGTTTTCCCTTAAGTGGATACCCAAGGTTTATCGAACTCAGGGAGGAAGAGGTCAAAGATATCCCTCTCATGCAACCCTGCAACCACAAAGCAAGAAGTCCCTTGTGTCCCCAACACACCTAATAGGTGCACTAGTTCGGCGAAGAGATAGTGAAATACAGGTGGTATGAATATATATGAGCAATAGCAACGGTGCTAGAAAATAGCTTGCTGGCGTGTAGTTGATGGTGGTAGTATTGCAGCAGTAGTAACGCAGTAAAACAGTAAACAAGCAGCGATAGCAGTATTTAGGAACAAGGCCTAGGGATTACACTTTCACTAGTGGACACTCTCAACATTGATCACATAACAGAATAGATAAATGCATACTCTACACTCTTGTTGGATGATGAACACATTGCGTAGGATTACACGAACCCTCAATGCCGGAGTTAACAAGCTCCACAATAATGCTCATATTTAAGTAACCTTATAGTGTAAGATAGATCAACAGACTAAACCAAGTACTAACATAGCATGCACACTGTCACCTTCATGCATATGTAGGAGGAATAGATCACATCAATATTATCATAGCAATAGTTAACTTCGCAATCTACAAGAGATCATGATCATAGCATAAACCAAGTACTAACACGGTGCACACACTGTCACCTTTACACACGTGCAGGAGGAATAGAACTACTTTAATAACTTTGCTAGAGTAGCACATAGATAGTAGTGATACAAAACTCATATGAATCTCAATCATGTAAAGCAGCTCATGAGATCATTGTATTGAGGTACATGGGAGAGAGATGAACCACATAGCTACAGCGGAGCCCTCAGCCTCGGGGGTGGATTACTCCCTCCTCATCATGGAGGCAGCGATGGCGGTGAAGATGGCGGTGAAGACGGCGGTGGAGATGGCTCCGGGGGCAATTCCTCGTCCGGCAGGGTGCCGGAACAGAGAGTTCTGTCCCCCGAATTGGAGTTTCGCGCGATGGCGGCGCCCACTGGAGTCTTTCCGGAGTTTCGTCAATTGGTGCTGCGTTTTTAGGTCGAAAAGGGCTTTTATAGGCGAAGAGGCGGCGCGAGAGGGGCACACAGGGGGCGCCACACCCTAGGCCGGCGCGGCCTAGGCCTGGCCCGCCGCCATGTGGTGTGGTGGCCCCTGGCCCCTCTCCGACTCTTCTTCGGTGTTACGGACGCTTCCGGGAAAAATAGGAGGTTTGGCGTTGATTTCGTCCACTTCAGAGTATATTGCCAGAACATCCTTTAGTGAACCAAAAACAGCAGAAAACAGGAACTGGCACTGTGGCATCTTGTTAATAGGTTAGTTCCGGAAAATGCATGAAAATGATATAAAGTGTGAACAAAACATGTTGGTATTGTCATAAAACAAGCATGGAACATCGGAAATTATAGATACGTTGGAGACGTATCAAGCACCGACACGGAAGAAGAGCATCGTGACACGTGCGTGACGATGCCGCCGGCGCGTCGTGGCAGTGGATAGGGCACTACCGCGCCGCCGAGCCCGAGCTCGACGTCTACCGGGATGACACGGGAATGTCGCGCTGCGTAGGAGGCGGGTGGTAGTCGTGCTGCATGGGCGTTGGGTTGACGTAACGCACATACCACCATTCCAACCGATTGATGTGGTTGAAGAGGCCAGAGTTGATGGCGGCGAAGCGGGCAATCTCCGCCTCCGCTCGCGTTGCAAGAGGCGAAGCCACTCTAGGTCCCTCCCCCCAGGCTAGGGAGTTCCGTTACGAAGGCGGCAGTTGTGTCTGGCGTTACAAGATGAGGGTCTGGAGCTCCGACGTTCCGACAACAGCGGAATGAAATAGCCATCGTTCGACATGTGGTAGCCGTGGGGAAGTTGGTAATCCGGCGGCACGAGCAGGCGAGCTCTATGCAGCACCGCCGTGTCCCTCCAGATATAGCTTGTGCGAGCCATGCATGAGCCCTCCTCGCCATCAGTGCAGCTACCGCTGGCTTTGTGGTTGTGCACTCTAGAAAGTGGGAGGTGATGGGCTAGGGTTTTTCGGCGAGGTGTGTAGAGATGAGATGGGCACGCCGAGGAAGCCAATGGGCCCATTGAAGGTGGCGAGGAAGCACTGCCGTAGCCGCGTGGAGCAAGGGGGCGCAGTCTCATCATATCACTCTCCGCTTGCATGGGAAACCGGCGTGTCCATTGAATACGGCGATCAACGTCTCCACGTAGTAATTGAAAACTACGACCCGTTGTTTCTCTCACTTCCAGGATGGCCCCATCCAAGAAATCCGACGTGGCGAGGAGCGCCGACGCACCCTTTGGGCACCCTGTCCCTAGTGGCCGGCACAAAAGTGTTTGCTATTCTATTTGTCTCAGATTGTTGCCCGCGGTTTATAGGACATCTCAGTGTGGCCTAAAAACATATAATAGCCTCAATAAAACTAACTATTTGGGTCGTGATTGGGGCCGCCAGTAAAAATGTTGCGATCGTACCAATTTTTGGCGGTTATCTTATCTTATTGTTATCATTATGAGTGTACTCGGCAGCGTCAGCTCGATCGTCTACCCCATCCATAGTTTCAGTTTCCAGGCGACGGGCGTTGGCACGTTATTACCTCTGGCTCCTGTAGTCCTTCCTGAGCTGGTGGTCCACGGGAGAAGAAAGGTCAACCGATTCCCAAAACAGAAATGGACCGCCTGCACTGCAATAGGTAAGCAAAGATACGACGACGTTGACAGCCCTCGCTTGCGTGCCGCTTCTCGTCCTGGTATTTTCTCCGGAGGACTCGGTGAGCTTCTTCATTGCTCAAAGATATTCTTTTTGATAAAATTATAAATACGTACAAACACCTTATTTCCACGGAAGCACGTACATCCTACTCTATGAGCAATTTTTAAAGGAGTTCAAAAGCTGATTCGACGGATCTTGACAACCTACTCACTGTACTCATGTTCTTAAACTTACCATTGCTCTGTTTTGTTTTCTTGCATACTGGCGCTAACAATTTGCTCTTTGATCGATCACGTGACATGCATCCCGTTGTACTTTTGCGAGAGTGATCGGGAATAATACTCGATGTGTAGAGGAGAACGCTTGTGGCGCCGACGATCCGCTAGACGCCTAGCTAGACGGTATCAATATCTGCAGAGCTCTGCTGGACGTACGATCGCCCCGTCCTTTCGACGGAAACCTGCCGGCAATTTGCGTCCCGTGCCATGCACTTGTCAACTTGTCACGTACGTACGTATACGCCTACGAGTGTCCTCGTCCTCTCTCCACATAGTATATACGCCAGCTACGCGACGCCAAGATTCGGAGGCGGCCAAAACAAACCTGAGCTAGCTACGTAGATATCGCGATCTCAGGAACGTGTTGCTAGGAGACAAATCCTCGGCTCACGCCGTACCCATCCGCCGCGACGCACGATATTTTTCTTTCCCTTGCAGATATTCTCGACTTCTCGTCCACATGATCAGATCCGCACGCACCAAAGGAGGAAAATAAAAAAAAGAACAAAGCGAAAATGTAAAGGAAAAAAAGAAAGGCTGCCTATACTGTCGCCGCATACCTGACAATACGTCTGCCTTTCGTTCCGTTCCGTTCGTTTTGTGTGATGTACTGACGTGAGAGGAATAAATAAAGCTGAACGCACGCCACTACGGTAGGCCGGTAACCTACGTAGTCGAGCACGCGCGTCAGTAGTAGAAAGTGAAAAGGGCAAGGAAAAAAGAGAGCTAATTACGCTAAAGGTTCTACAACTTGTTCATCATGTTAAGATTTAGTTCTACATCTTGCAAAACGTGAAACCGCAGTTCTGCAACTTGCAAATCATGTGAAGGTTTGGTCCTCACTCAATGAAAAGCTGACATGTGGTGTTATAGTTTTTGCAAAAAAAAAACCTTAATATTTTTAATCAGCGCATGTAACCTGTGCTGGCGACTTACCAGGGGCTACGAAACAAATAAAATTTTGGAGCTCGCAACGTGGTGAACTCGCGACCTGGTGCAGGTGTTAACTCACGTCTGCCACTAGACCAAATAAACCTTTTGTTCAATTCGGAAGAAGTAACATATGTATAGACAGATTAGATGAATTTTTCACCACCTTTAACGAAGCAAAACTACTCGATTTTTTCTTTAGCAGCACGCACATTTTTTGGGGTGGGAAGTACAACATGTAATTTAAGATGAGTGATGGGTGCCCGTTGTCCTTTTCTCTTTGATTTGTATATATAAGATGGATACCTGTTTTTTTTTTCTTGAGAGTTTTTATGCATCTATCCTAACCAAATTAAGGATATAGAAAATAAACTATTCTCGTAAATGATTCTTGGGTCGAGTGTGAAATACAAATGCATGACCCTTTGTAAACTAGTTTAGTGTATACAATTTCTGCGACAAATTATTTGTTTTTTGAAAACTTCATAGTGCACGATTTGCTATTGCAAGCGCCATAAATAGATATACTTTCCTTGGCCTCGGAGCAGTTTTTCTTGGCCTCGGAGATGTCCATAAAAACTAAGTAATGTACACCATAATTTTACCAGAACATGTTTTTTTTAAATTTCATAGTGCTCAATTTGTTATTGAAAGCGTCAGAAATAGATATATTTTCCCTAGCCTTGGAGTATTTTTTCCTTGGCCTCGGAGCTGTCCATAAAAAGTAAGTAATGTACCCCTAATTTGGTTCGATCTATAACATGTTTTTTAAATTTTCATAGTGCACTATTCATTATCGCAAGTCTAGATTTCATAAATAGATATATTTTCCATGGCCTCGGAGTATTTTTTTACAAGTTCTCTTCTTCCTATGATGACTGAGAAATAACTAATTTTAAGTCGACTCTAAAGACCAATTTTTGGAAAAGAATTATATTTATACGTAAAATACATGAGAATATGTCACATGTTATATAACACCACTCCTCTTGTAAACTAGTTTATAGTGTACACAATTTCCACGATGAAGCATTTGAGCTTTCCATAATAAAATTAATTATCGTATACCCCTATTTAATTAGATTTGTACCATGTATTTATACGTAAAATGCGTGAGAATATATTACATGTGAACTTTACTGAGAAAATTTATAACTAACTTCTATAAATTATTTTTAAATCAACGGTGAAATCGTCGCCATCTTTAATATATTGCCTAAATGTATTCTAGGTGTTTTTAGTTGTGTATTTCATTTTTGCTGCAACTCATGTAGTAAGTAAAATCCAGCATAACATGCACGTGTAAACTTTCTAAAAACATTTGTAATATATCTTTTAGAAATATATTGTAGATTGCAAATACAATTCGACATATATAGTATGTTATACAATAGAGTATTTTGGCTTTAAATGTTAACGTAGGAAATTGAGTTTTAATATACATGTAGTAAATATGTTTAGAGATTGTATTCTTCTACTATTTTTCGCCTCTTACTAGTGTCCGAAAAAAAAAGTCTTGTTCAAATCGAAACAAAAATATAGTCAAGCCGCAAATATTAGTTTTAAAGAGGATAACGTCCACAAGTTCAACATAATAGTTTCTTAGCTCCAGCAAACGTGACCTAACACCTAACCTGAGATCAAGAGTTCGAACACTGACATTCACGAGTTAAATTTTATTTTCGCCACACCCACTAACAGGTGGGTCCCGCACGTAAGATGGCACCAATGGTTCCATGTGCCAGTTAAGAATATTAGGGGTCTTTCTACAAAATCTGTAAAGCCACGTGTCACTGATTGATTGAGGACCAAAACTTCACATGACCAATAAGTTGTAGGACTTGGTAGCAGATTTTGCAAGATTTAGAACCAAATCATCACATGATGAGCAAGTTGTAGGATCAAAGGTGTAATTAGCTAAAAAAAAAAGCAGATCACACATACATATGTGATGTAAACAATATGAATGATTGTGATCTCTCCGGTGCGTTGCAGTCCAGTGGTGTGTGCTGTGCCGGGTCACTGGGTCAGAAAACCGGCACGGGTCAACTCTCGCTGGGAGACCCATGGATCGTTGTAGATCCGCTCTGATTCTCGTGTCTGGATCCTGTGAGGTAACATAACAACCACGTGAGGTCAACTCACCGGCTTAGTTTAGCTCTAGCCAGTAGCCACATGCGCCCTTCGACCGGCCTAGAGTACTAGCTACGGGGAAATGTTCGGGCTGGCTAGCTACATCCGTCTCGGGTGGAACTGAGCTGTGATGGGCACGTATAACTGCGTCCATGCATGGTTATTACTCGTAACTACAGTACTATAGTTGCATGCAGTTAGCTTAATCATACTCTACTGATCCGTATTGTTGCATTGCATGCATAGAACATGAATATGATCAGGTGTACAAATCGATCGTAACGTTTTTCTGAACCGTCGTGAACAGTGGCGGACCTAGAACTTTCTAGAAGCCTGGGCAAACATGCCACACATGCCATTTTTTAGGATAAAATGCTATAGAGCACCATATGATACTAGGGGTGCCGCCACCGTCAAGCCCGGGCGGCCGCCCAGGCTGGAGGGATGGTGGATCCGCCCATGGTCGTGAATGATACGGAAAGACGCGTGTACGTACGGATTAGAGATACAAAATCAGCAAACTGGGGATGGCCGTATCGTGAAGTTCTTTATTCTTGTGGAAGAACAATGACTAATGATTTCAACATCCAGTTCTGTTCCATTGATGATCACATATCTGAAGGTGTATATGATGCCCCCCATAGGGGGCCTCATAGGCGTTTGGATTTTCGGCCGTCCGATCGAGCTGACATGGAGCGATCTCGGCCGCCCGTTCCGTCCAGGGCGAGAGGCCCTTCCGCGAACCCACGTTTTATCCATGGGTCGCACGAAGCCCGCCTGGCCCGTCTCGCAAATAGGGGAGAGAGCACGCGCAACCCAGGCAAACCCTATCCTCTTCGTCCTCCTCTCCCCTCGCGCACCTTGCGGGATAGCTCCCTCCGCCACCCCGCGCCGCCTCTCCCCTTCTCCACCAATCGCGCCGCCCTTCCGATGGTCCGCGCGCGCCGCCCCTTCTCCTCCATCGCGCCGCCCCTTCCCTCGCCTGCGCATGGAGGTCTTCGACGGCGAAAGTGCAGCGCCGGCGGTGGGGCGGTGGGAGGCACTATTGGAGCTCTTCCTGGAGACGGGGCTTGGGGAAGGGCTGGCCTAGAGGAGGAGCAAGGTGGAGGAGGACCTTCGTGAAGTGGCCATGCCTACTCCTCCCAGCTCGGCCAAATTGGTGAGTTTTTTGGGCGGATTTTGGTTGTTCTTCCCACGATTCCTTGTCTTGTTCTTGATCCAATTTGTATTGTATTGGTTTGTGATTTGTTCCTTTCTGCTAAAAATACAATTCTATGTTTGTGCGTGTTAGGACTGCTGAGATCTGTGGGCAGAGCTATGAATTAGACCACCTTGTTGAAATTTCTCAGATCATGAGTTTTCTCACATATGTGCTACTCCAGTCCGTGTTCAGTTTGCTGCTCAACGGGAGAAGCACGGTCACCCCTCCAGAGAGAAACGAGTACATTGCGTCTAAGTAAGCCTTTGCCATTTTTCTTGATATGTAGTAAGGGAGTTCCCTTTTCTTGGACCTGTGAGTTATGATTTTTTTTCATCCAATTCATGCTGATACATCGAGATCTTGTTGCTTATCAAATTTTGCTAATTGATTGGTTTTCTGCTAACCTCAATCTGCTTATCAAGCTTTGGCGTTTGCATACAAAAATTTATTTCGATGATTGATCAGCCTGGAATAGATATGATGCACATTGATGCAATAATTTGTGTGATATTTTGCAGTTTTGAAATTTCATTTGTAGCTCGGTTATAGAAGTGTATTCTTCAGAGAAGTGGCAGGTGCATAGACATTTATTGCTTTACATCAAACCCCATGGGAACCAAGATATAGTGGCCCATATTTAGGTGTTGGCATATCATATTTAAAGACAGACCTAGATTGTGTCTTAAGAGTAAAGTGCAGCGTGGATGTAAAAACTGTTATTTCTCTTGTGCAATTTCATATGTGTATATCTTCTCTCGACTATGCAGGTCAGTTACTACTATTTTCCGTTTCTCCATCGAGTCAAACAGATAAAGGGATTGTAGCTTATAATGCAAACCGGTTGCACTTGGGTAAGTTGAATTTTAGGTTTATGTAACTTTCTATTATCCTTGCTAATTCAGTTTGAGTTATGCCTGCACTGATCTATCCCGGTTTGATTTTCTACAAGGAATGGCAAATTAGGCTATCCGTGTACACACTAACCCCATTCTCCCCAAGGGAGTTCCCAAACCAAGTACGTCTTTTCTCTGTCTGGATGCCTTGCTAGAAATTCTTAGATGCTCATGCTTTTGCTAGATTTATGTGTCTTCTCGTTTCAGCCTGGTGAGATAGGTAATAATGAAGCGTTGGTGTCTATTTTATCAGGAAATGGACTCCGTGTGTTTATATTGAAGTCAAACCACTTAACTTTTGGTCTCTTTGAAATTTCTTAGAGGCTGGATAGCATGTTCAATCTGTCAGCTGGTTGTATCACTAGCCTTTTCTTACATTTTCTTTTTCTTGGGCTGCAGGAAATATAAATGGCCTCTATTCAGTTATTTACACGACCAATATGTGATGAACTCTACAAATAGAGTAAGTACAAGTTGATTTCTTATTCTCTTTCATCCATAGGTGTCTTGCAACAACATTATCTGGAATAAATCTAGCCAGCTGTAGTACAAGCCCCCCACCGCCAATTTTTTCATTAGAGTTTAAGCAACGAATTGCTCCACATTTTATCTTCCAGTCAACTGAGGTGGTCTAGATAAAGCTACATATTTGTTCCACTCGATATTACTTGATGATCATTTCCCTGGTTACTATCGTTTTATTTATGAGATGATCATGTTATCTGAACTAGAACGCTTACTAGCATTCTTGGAAATATCCTCTGCCACAAATGAGGTTGCTATGCTCAACAATGCAATATTAAAAAACTTTGATAGAGTGTTGAAAATAGCTACACAGATGTCAAGCATGCTAGCTCTAGGGCACCTTTAGAACATATGCCAAGATTGAGTCAGTAAATAATTAACAGCTTGCTTTTATGCAATACAGATGTGTATAAGACACCTTAAGAGGGCAAACCAGATGCTGATTGCGAGTAGTGGCATGCCTAAGGCTCCCCATATGAGGTAATATCAATCCACATGATGTATTAATTCACAAAATAGAGAAGCATCATACTAATAATGAGCCACACACTAATAATATCCTTGAAAAGAGTTCCCAATTTACAAACTCGTTTGTTGTTGTTTTCTCTAGGGAAGCTGATGCTTTTAGAATTTTTCTTTCAGTTGGGCGGTTTAACTGAAACTAGAGTAGGCCGTCATTCTCAGCTACTTTTTTAGCTGAATGTGTTGTGGTAGTTTATGTTTTGTCTGAAGATAGAGTTGGCCATCATGCTCAGCTGCTTTTTTATTGTTGAATTCGCATTTGTGGAAAAGCATATTGAAACATGATACTAGCACGTTGCTTGATAAAATACAGGTGCTTGAGATTTTTAGACGAGCATCTTTACGAAATTAGACTATTGATTTACGAATTTAAAGCCCTGAGATCTGTAGAAGCCTTATAATCCAACAATGGACTTATAAGTTATAATCCAAGTCAGTATGTCCTCCCGTTATTAAGAAACAGTAAAACTGCTCCACCTAGGAGCCACCACACCAATTTGGCGCTTTCTACCATCCGTTCATGTAGTTGTAAACAATCGAGTTTAATATTTGTTTTTTCGTCTGCAGTTATCACCGATAATAACTTCGTCTTCTCTGTGAGTGATATGGTTACGTAGAAGAATGTTGAGCTCACCAGGATGCAAGATGGGATGCAATATATAGAGGTGGCCGACATCTACAGGTTGTTGCCGCTGACATCATACTTGCTCAGGATCCTCATTATTAGGCTCGAGATGCGAAATCATAGGCATGACGCATGGGTGAATTTTGTTACTATGAGAGCTTCTCTATTTTCAGCGCTCGCGGCATAAAGGCCTTGGTGCATTGATGAATTTTATTAGCAAGAGCCTTCTATATTTTTCCATTCAACTTTGCATCTTCCTTGACTTTCCTCATTTGATAATCATAAAAATGACACGCACGCGTAGAACTTGGATGAATCTCCAAGGGTCAAGCAGAGGGACCACTCATGCTTAAGCCTGCCAGCTTAAATCCAGATAATTTCCTAAAAAAGGGTGGATTTAAATCCAGATAATTTCCTAAAATGGGTGTCGAATGCTTCAGGTTTTATATATTGTGACATTGAACTATGGAAATGGAAATTTGGTTTTGTGAGGATCTGGTTGGAGCCTTTGCCGTCAAGTTTATAAGCGGGTAAGAAACTAATGGAGGACAACGGACAAATTATAACTGTAGTTACACGTAAAGATGAGCAAGATTGCGTCGAAATGTTATATATATTTCGTGAGTTCATTGAAATAAGCAGAGTATGATATTACAAATGAATCTATTTAAATAAAATGTTTTAGATTAGGTAGTTATTTATCTTGGTCTGCTCATTTCCAACTTGATTTACTTTAGGTACCATAGCTTCAGTTAACTTATTTGTTCAAAGGAGTGAGAGGGCACATACTGCAGAATCTATAGATATTTTCTACTGTTCATTTCTTATTTCGCGTGTTAGAATGTCTATTCTCAGTTTTGGGACTTGATCAATACATGTGTTTTTGTAGCTCATTATATTATTGGTCTATAAATGTGATATAATTACATTTAGTGAAAAATATTAGCTTATGTTGAGGTATTTCAGTTTTGATCATTATACAGTTCACTGCCTTCTGAGCCCATTGTAGGATAAATAGGAAGGTCCTTTGTTTTCTTACGAAGTTTCTTAATAACTAATTGTGCTCGGAGGCATCTTCTTGTTGAGTTAAGTTTTTTTTTTTAAAAGAAGACCATCTATTTGAATTAAAGCTGGGCATGCTCTTGCTGAGTTACTTCTTGGGCCAGTTTGATTTTTTCATTACGTTTTGTCAGATTCCTTTTATTGCATCTTCCATTTGTATTTGTCCAAACTATCAGAGAACTTGGAGTTGAGACTAAGAATCTATTTTTATCCTCTTTTGTCATATATATCTTGCAGAATGTTCAGCAGGTGATGTGCTAATTTTTCCTCTGGTAAACAGAACTTCCTCTACGTACGAAGTATATAATGAGTTTGATTGTGTGTTGATATTGAGTGCTCGCAAGAAATTGAAATAGGCTACAGATTAGTTTACTTTGGTAATCTATGTTCCGTAGCATTTTCCCAATATATGTTTCAGTTATCCTGCAAAAAGACTTCAGTTGAGTTGAATCCTGTTACAGGACTGAACAATTAGGGTTTTGTACATACATATTTCGTTGTGATCTGTGGCACAATTTTTTTCATGTGCCTTACTAGCTATAGTCTGTAGAATGACACTTATCATTGGTATTGGTATTGGTTCTATGCTACAGCTTATTTTACGACTTTTGCATAGTTGTCAACATGTTTATACTAAATCTTTTAGCTAGCTCCTAATGTTTCACTATTCTATTCTTTTGTAGTACACTTGTGCAGTACATGGCTTTTGGAATAGGGTGTTCACTAGGGAGTTGGGGCAAGTCTGCAAATATGTCCTGATAAGTTGGTTGTGGATGAACTTCTTGGGCCAGTGTCTCCAATTCTTTCAACTCCTTAGGCAGACGGTAGATGTTCTTATTATTTCAGAATCGTGCAAATGGGATTCAGACATATTCTTCTATCGTGGTATGGCTCATGCAGATACCTCTTTGTCAAGCTGACTGGTGATTTTACTACATGGAAACGTACTAAATGTGGCGTTTATTCAGTCAAGTCAGCCTAAAGCTGACACAAGGTAATTGCCTAAATTTTGGTATCTGAACTTCCTATAAACAGTATGAAAATAGAGATGACCATGCTTTGTAATCTCAAGTATCATATTTACTATGACATAGTTGGCAGACTTTATATTCAGATCATTTGCTATGCTATCTACTGTACTTTGAGAGAGAATGGTTTCACAAGATTTTAGGCTGTAGTATATTTAACCTGTAAGACAAGCTCCCTAACCTTTTTGATGAACAAGGAGGCATCATGCACTAACTGACACATTTTTGTAGGTCTACACATTTTCCAGAAACAGCTGTTGTAGGCTGACATAGGCATCCCCAATGGGCCTGCCGAAGATGGTACCCGGGATTTATTGAAGGCCCACGACCCGAAGAATAAGAAGATTCGAAAGCCCAAGATGTTATTATGGAAAGCTAGAGTTGTAATAGGAAGTGTAATTTGTAATCTTGCGGGACGGGTCAGAAACCCTCCCGGACTCTGTAAACTTGTGTATCACAAATCCCTCGGCTCCGCCTCCTATATAAGGGGGAGTCGAGGGACAAAGAAAGCATCGAATCATTGTTTCTCAAACCCTAGCTTTTACATCGTCGAGTACTTTTCGGCTGAAACCTTCGAGATCTACTTGCCCTCTACATCCAACGAAACCCTAGTCTACTACTTGTAGGCATTGACAAATTAATACCTTGTCAATTGGCGCCGACCGTGGGGTTTAGAGGCGACAAGGAGCTGATCTCGATGGCACGTTCAATATCGTCGACTTCGTCGATAGCAAGCAACATCATGGACAGAGGTAAACAGATCGAAACTGGTCTCGTTGATTTTGTTCCTCACCCGCCCTCCCGTTTGGATGCATATGCATATCAGGAGGAGCCCATGGAGATGACGTTCGGAAGGTTCCACTTCCGCGTCGAGAAAGAAGGAGCGTACCGTCTCGAAGTTCCGATCTCGCCGGGATTATCGGCGGTCGATCCCGATTTTTCAAGCTCAACATCATCCGTCGAGTCAGGCGACGAAGAGATTTCGTCGCCACGCTTCATCAGCACCAGAGCAAGCGAAAAACTCGCCAAGATCTTCAACGACATGTCCTTCGAGTCATCCGCGGACTCCTATATAAGCGATGACTCGAGTAGCATCGATAGCTTCGACTTCATCGACAAGTCCATCACTGTTGGAAAGGTCTTCACCAATCTCTATGATGGTGTCACCAAAACCAGCAAGGTGCAGAATTCAAAATATCATCAAATTTACGCCATTGGAGAAGCAAGTCGCGATCAGGAGGAAACATCAGAGGCTTTCGACAATTTGGGAAATCCATATGTCGATCCCTCTGACCTAAGGCGAGGTTTAGGCAATAAATACGTCGGGCCTACACCGCGGGTTAGAGTTCAACTTCCACAAGCAGCATGGGATAGAGCCGCAAGAGCTATGGATGGTTCAGAACCAATGGCGACAACTGCTACGACTAAAGAATTGCATGCTTACCAATATAGGCTCGCTCGAGCTGGAAGAGAATTGGAAAAACAGACAGCCGCTTTGAACAGAAGAAGGGAGGCAGCTTTCGCATCAAGCAGGCGAAGAGCAGATTTGAGTCGACAATCAGGAACTTCGGGAGATAGTCACAGGGAAGCTCGAAGGAGAGCAAGATCTCGGCTGCAAAATATACCTGAAGCTGAAAGAGAGACTTTAGTCCAAAACCTCGACATGTCTTTTATGTCGATAGACACGAGAGGGAACATTATCCCCAAAACACCGGAAGCTGGGTATATGGCGACACAAGCCTTTATCCTCGCGTCTAGGCCACCTCCCGGAGATCCAAGAGAGGCGTTGTACAACATGGCCATGGCAGGATGTGGAGCCATGGGAGCAGCATTCGCAGCCACACCTCCCGAAGGAGCTGCAAGACAAAATAGCCCGAGACCTACTGCAGTAGTGCAAGATCCACCAGGAGAAAGTGGAGTCAGAGATGCGGCGACCCAGTCCAGGGTAGATAGAGTGCGACAAGATAGAAGGGAACATCGGCGTTCACCAGAACTTGCTGAAGAAGATATGTGTGGACTCCCGTGTTTTACGCGACGGGTCCGAAAAACTCGAGTCCCATCAGGATTCAAGTTACCCAATAACTTCAAAAAGTTTGACGGCCTTCAAGATCCAGAGGATTGGTTAATCGATTACCTCGAGACGGTGAAGCTGATAGGAGGAACCAGAGCAACAACCATGCAAAGCATCCAAGTACACCTGAGTGGAGCCGCTAGGTCTTGGATAAAGAAGCTTCCCCCAGGTTCCATCGACAGCTGGGACAGTTTTGAGGATGTGTTTGTCAAGAACTTCCGATCAACCTGCAAAAAGCCTGCGACACTTGAGGAATTGAGATCATGTCGACAGAAGCATGATGAATCAATGAGGAAGTACATCCAAAGGTGGAACATCATCAAAAACTCGGCAGAAAATATATCTGACGAGAGAGCGATAGACGCGTTTGTTGCAGGAGTTCGACGAGGAGATTTTGTGGAGGACTTGGGAAGAACCAACCCAAGGACAGTATCAGCATTAATGGAAATAGCAAACAGATGGGCAGATGGCGAGGATGTTGTGCATAATAAACGACACAGGTCACCAGAGGAGGACCGTAGTCAAAATTTTCAAAATAGACGACGATTTTCTCGACAATTTTCGAGTTATGATGCACCTGGCCAAATTTCGGCTGGGTTTCGAGCAAGCGCTGGAGGAAACAACAGAGATGAATATCAAAGGAGCAACGAGCAGCGAAGCGACAATAGAGATGATTACCGAAACAACATGCCAAACAATGAGCCTAGGTTTCAGAGACCCTTCGTGTCCCCCGAGGATATGATGAACGGCCCGTGCCAGATGCATTTCTATGTCGACAATAACGGGAAGAGGCAGTCGGGGCATCTGCAGAAAGATTTCTGAAACTTTCAAGCAATGTTGAGATTCGCCGGACAAACCAATACTCAGGCAGCGAGTCGAAACCCTCAGGGACCTAGGAGTGAGATCCACCTACCACCTCCTCCCGCAATTATGGACGAAAATCGACATCAGCTCAGAATAGCGGCAGCACCAGCGCCACCACCTTACATTGATCCCAACTCCCATGGAGCGGTCTCGATGATTCAGAAAGGCAGACCATCCAATAGAGTATCTCGCGACAGGTGTTCATGGCAGAGAAGATGCCTCCACCAACAGTTGAGTACCTCAATTGGTCAGGACAGGATATTGGCTTCACAATTGCGGATCACCCGCAGCAAGTTCCTCGACCAGGGCAGTCAGCACTTATTTTACCAGCAGTGGTTGCAGGATTTGATGTACCTCGAGTGTTCCTTGATGGAGGCAGCAGTTTAAACCTTATGTACGCAGACACACTAAGGAAGATGAACATATCCTTGGCAAACCTCAAGCCAACGGACACACGTTTCCACGACATCACACCAGACAAGCCAAGTTACCCACTGGGGAAGATCAATCTCGACGTTCAGTTTGGCACTCGAGAAAACTACAGGATAGAGAGGTTGGAGTTTGAAGTCGTGGATTTCCCATCGCAGTACCACGCTCTGTTGGGGCGCCCAGCATATGCCAGGTTTATGGCGGTACCACATTATACATACTTGTTGTGGAGGATGCCTGGACCTAAGGGGCCAATTACAGTGAAAGGAAGCTTCGCGCTAGCCGATAAATGTGACAAGGATTTTCATCGGCTCTCAGAAACTTTCGGGATGCAAGCAGAATACATGGAGTCAAGGCTTACGACAGATTACGATGTACTGCCAGATGTAGGGAGGCCTAATAAGGAATCAACTTTTAATACTGCAAAGGATTCAAAGGAAGTACAGATTCACCCGACAGATCCGAAGAAGACGACGTCCATCGCGACAAATATGGACCTCACATAGGAAAGCGCGCTCGTCAAGTTCCTCCGTGAGCACTGGAAAATCTTCGCATGGTGTCCAGCTGACATGCCAGGAGTACCCAGGGAACTTGCCGAGCACCACCTAAACTTGGATCCAATAGCGAGACCAATCAAACAACCCTTGCGGCATTTTTCGGAACCAAACCGCAAGGCTATGCTGTCGGAAATCGATAGACTCAGAGAAGCTGGTTTCATCAAGGAGTTACACACAGAAGCCACGTGGGTAGCTAACCCAGTGTTGGTGCCGAAGAAAAACACGAAAGTCCTTCGCATGTGCGTCGACTTCACGTGTCTCAATAAACATTGTCCAAAGGATCACTTTCCCCTCCCGAGGATCGATCAAATTATCGACTCCACGGTAGGATGCGAACGTCTTTCCTTCCTGGATGCTTACTCTGGTTATAACCAGATCAGATTGAAAGAAGAAGACGAGGTCAAAACAGCGTTCATCACACCTTACGGCGTGTTCTGCTATCGAACAATGCCCTTCGGTTTGAAAAACGCTGGAGCAACATAGTAGCGGATGATGCAGAAGTGCTTAGCAACACAGATTGGGAAAAACGTACAAGTATACATCGATGACGTCATCATAACATCAAAAAAGGGGGACACGGTAATCGAAGATTTGAAGGAAACTTTCGACAATCTCGATAAGTTCTGTCTCAAGTTGAACCCGACAAAATGTTCTTTCGGCGTCCCTGCAGGAGAACTTCTCGGGTTCTTAGTTTCAGCAAGAGGGATTGAAGCAAATCCCGAAAAAATCCAGGCCATCGTAACTATGAGAAAGCCAACAAAGTTGAAAGAAATACAGCAGCTAACCGGGCGAGTCGCAGCTTTAAGCAGATTCGTCGCCAGGTTGGGGGAAAAGGCGTTACCGTTTTACGCCTTGATCAAGCAGGGAGACAAGTTCCAGTGGAACGAAGAGGCAGACAGAGCCTTTGAGGATCTCAAACGCAAAATCTCGACACCACCAATCTTGGTGGCGCCGAAAGAGAAGGAACCTCTGTTGTTATACATTGCGGCCACACCTCAGGTGGTAAGTGACAAGGTATCAACTTGTCAATGCCTACAAGTAGTAGACTAGGGTTTTGTTGGATGTAGAGGGCAAGTAGATCTCGAAGGTTTCAGCCGAAAAGTACTCGACGATTGTAAACTAGGGTTTAGAAAACAATGATTCGATCCTTTCTTTGTCCCTCGACTCCCCCCTATATAGGAGGCGGAGCCGAGGGATTCGTATACACAAGTTTACAGAGTCCGGGAGGGTTTCTGACCCGCCCCGCAAGATTACAAATTACACTTCCTATTACAACTCTATCTTTCCATAATAGTATCTTGGGCTTCCGAATCTTCTTTTTCTTCGAGTCATGGGCCTTGAATAAATCCCGGGTACCATCTTCGGCAGGCCCATTGGGGATGCCTATGTCAGTAGCCCCCGAGATTTTGTTTGAATCGTAGAGTCAAGGAAAATCTCCACCTTTATATTTATTCAATAACCTTGAATTTCACCATATATCTTTGCATATAAATTTCTATATTGTACAGGGATAATGGTAGTTGGGGCTAGTTCATCTGACGGATCAGGTACTAGTTAACTACTCTAGTGGCAATCCGCAAAAACCTACTTCAAGATCACGTCCCTGGACATGATCTCGGGATACTGGTGTAAACTTCGACAGGTGCCGCTTAAGGTCTTACCATTATGTCGAGTCCCAGTCATATTTATCGGGTACCTAACGCGTCCGTTAGGATTTTTCTTCGTATCTGTTGATACGGAAAAAAGTAGCAAACCGACGTCAGAGAGGCGCCACGCCACACAGAACGGATCTGGGGTCTTACCTTCGCAAAGTTTTGCGGCATTCAGAAATTGTTCGCAACTTTGGCATTCTGAGAATATATTGTCGAGTGCTTATTCGGCTGCTGGAATAGCACATTTTATTGAGTCAATGAATGACTTATATTGTTTTCCCGATGGGAGTATATGTAGAGTTATTTACATAACTCGAAATATGCTCCTTTTCTCTTCTTTTTCTCTCTTTTGTTATAATTTCATCGGGCACGCGAACAGCGTTCCCGATGGGAGTAGCCCCCGAGGCTATGAACAAATGCTTGCGTTTGATCATAGGCTCCCGCAATTTCTATATTGTCATACTCGAATTTTTTTTGCAAAGTGAAAAAGCTCGCAAGGAGGCTGAAGCAGATGCCAAAAAGGCTAAGGCAGAGGCCGCCACCGTCGAAGATCTTCGAAAGAGACTTCATGAGGCGGAAAGCTCTCTAAGCGAGCGCATTTCTGAACAATCTGCTCCCGAGGAGGCGATTATCAAGCGCCTGGCGTCGCAAAGTCGTCGTTTCGTCAGTAAGTATGCGAACTATTTTGACTGCTTCGAACTTCTTCTATCTTGCTTGCTTATCGATAAACTTTTGTCTTAGCAGGAAAGACGGGTCAAGAATATGAACTTAGTGATCCCGAAAATGATCCCCTTCTTGATGCGCTTTCTCTTCTGGAGATTCATGGAGACGAAGCACGCGACGGCCTTGCCGAAGCTGAAGCGGGGTTGTCGCGACTTTATCCCTACTTCTTCCCGAAGAAGGAGCAACCCACGCCGTTCCTTGCCCTGGCCAAGTGCTTCAATACTGTCGAAAACCTTGGGCTCAAACTTCGCCAAGAAAGTTTGAAGGTTGGCGTGGAGAGCACCATTGCCTTGATTGCCGATAGCCAACAGAGTGTTGACTGGACCAAGGTTGGCGACATGCAATAGATGGAGACCAAAAAGTGGCAGTCGCTGATCAAGGCTGCAAAACCAAATTCGAAGAAGGTCCTCGCCTACCTTGGGTGCACGCCAACTCCGGCTCCAAGTTCATCCAAACCGGAGGTCCAGTAGATCGCCTTGTCTTACCTCCCCTCTTCTTTTTCTTTTTCCCTTTTGATGCTGTCGCCAATGTAGCTTTTGGCGACACTTTTCCCGCTAGCTCCCTTGTAATGTCTTTGTAATTATTCTGAAGATCAATGGAATTCTGTTTTTGCTTGATGATTGATGTCGACTCTTTTTAATTTCAGTTGATATTTGATAACTATACTCCAACTCATGCTCCTTCCGATATTTTGCCTAATTCTTCTCACTCGAAGAAAGTTCTCATTAATACTGAGCTCGGTGGAAATTCCTCGAGTGAGAGTTTGTCGCAAGATTTGGAAGAACTTCGACAGCAACTTCAATATGCAAAGAGGCAAACACTTGTGATGATGGAAAAATCTCGCAAGGCCTCCGAAGCTGAAAAAATTGCTCTCCAACAAGCTCAAGAGGCCATGGCTGCCAAAGAAGCCGCCGTTTCTGAAGCTGAGAAAGCAACTTCTCGAGAGAATTCCATGCTTGAGTTGATGAATGAGGCCGCTGCCGACATATCTGGTATTTTATCTTGAACCAAAAACTCCTATCTTTCTGCTGTATCCTTTTTGAGATTTTTGTGCTGTCGTCGAATAGGTTCCTTTCTCGATGCTGCGGCTGAAGATGAAAGGGTAAACACGAGGACCAACCTGCTCGTCAATCTTTCCCTTGACCATGGTTGTTTGTTCTGGGCCACTCCAGAAAGGACCCGACAGATTGTCAGATTTCAAGATCGCGCTTGTCAGGTTCGCGATTTCTTGGATTTCTGTACTAGAACCTTGTCTTTGGTTTACAAAACAATGTTTCCTCGGAAAGAAGCTCCCGATACTCTTCTTGACTTGATGGAGAAATTTCGAGATGCTCCGAAGATCCATGGCTTTATTCGGGCGCAGCTCTCTGCTGGCGCCAGGTTTGCTATGATGATGATCAAAATCTGCCATCCTAAGTTTGATATGAGCCAAATTGTCACCAAGTGCTTGGCGAAGATGGCGAAAAAGAAAAGGGATGTTAGCAAAATTGACGATTATGTAACCCCTGTAGCCGAAGATATGATGGATGAACTTCTTCGGATGGATTCTGAGTTCTTCGTGAAGGGCAGCTATGCCGAATATAGTACTCGTACTTCAAATCGGATGACCATAGATAATATACTAGGCCATCATTGACTTTTCTTTTTCTTTGAATTTTTCTCAAGAATTGTCTCTTGTATGTTGTAAATATGTTCTATATTGTAAAGCCCATAAATTTCTTTATCACGCCTCCAGGTGTTGTGGTGCCGAATTTCTATATTGTATGTGCGAGGTTTTGAACCAAAGCAGCTAATTTATTTGCGGGTACGAGCCCCCGTGTCTTTGTTGTTGATCGCTATCTTGTATCTATGTTTATTTTGCGAGGTGTTTGTGCACCAAGGCGAAATATTTTTTGGAAATATATATATTGCAAGTCTGAAGCATAAGCCCCCGAGCCTGTCGAAGAAATATATATCTCAACTATCTTTATTATATTGCAGCCCCGTGAGTCTGCCTCATTAAAAACCTTTCCCGGCCCCACTCGGTGCCCCGAAAAAGGAAAAGAGTGCGTCTGAAAACTCGCGGGTGTTTCAGTACATTGTATTTTTACAAGGAGGACTATATTTCGACACTAAGCGTAAAAGCGCCTTAGTTGTGCCACGTTTCAGGGGTTTTTCTCGGGAGCCCCCGTCTTCTTGTCTTTGATTCTATATGTTCCTCCTGCGATGACTTCTGTGATGATGTAAGGACCGAGCCATGGTGACTCGAGTTTTTCAGTACCCTGTTGATTGAGTCGTAGAACTAGATCTCCCACCTGAAAGGACCTTGGTCTCAAGCGTCAACTATGATAGTTTTTCAAGTCTTGCTGATATTTGGTGACCCTCGATAGTACTTCATTTCGAGCTTCATCTAATGCATCGACGTCATCCTCCAATGCTTTTCTTGAGGTTTCCTCGTCATATTCTGTGACTCTCGGGGAATCATGTTCTATTTCGATTGGCAGCACTGCCTCAGCTCCATGGACCTGAAAAAACCGGGTTTGCTGTGTCGCTGTATTTGGTGTTGTTCGGATACTCCATAATACGCTTGGAAACTCCTCCGGCTAGGTGTGTCGAGCTTTTTCTAGTGGTCCTAACAAGCGCTTCTTGATACCGTTGCAGATGATCCCATTGGCTTTTTCGACTTGGCCGTTGGTTTGCGGGTGTGTGATGTCTACTTCCCCCTCCTTTTCCTGTAGACAGTGTTGGGCCTCCAAGAGCAGAGGTTTGTAGGACAGCAGCAAGTTTTCCCTTAAGTGGATCACCCAAGGTTTATCGAACTCAGGGAGGAAGAGGTCAAAGATATCCCTCTTATGCAACCCTGCAACCACAAAGCAAGAAGTCTCTTGTGTCCCCAACACACCAAATAGGTGCACTAGTTCGGCGAAGAGATAGTGAAATACAGGTGGTATGAATATATATGAGCAGTAGCAACGGTGCCAGAAAATAGCTTGCTGGCGTGTAGTTGATGGTGGTAGTATTGCAGCAGTAGTAACGCAGTAAAACAGTAAACAAGCAGTAGTAACTCAACAGTATTTAGGAACAAGGCCTAGGGATTATACTTTCACTAGTGGATACTCTCAACATTGATCACATAACAGAATAGATAAATGCATACTCTACACTCTTGTTGGATGATGAACGCATTGCGTAGGATTACACGAACCCTCAATGCCGGAGTTAACAAGCTCCACAATTTGTTCATATTTAAGTAACCTTATAGTGTAAGATAGATCAACATAACCAGATAGATCACATCAATACCATCATAATGATAATTAACTCCACAATCTACAAGAGATCATGATCATAGCCTACGACAAGAACCACACGGTGCACACACTAGTCACCTTTACACACGTGCAGGAGGAATAGAACTACTTTAATAACATCACTAGAGTAGCACATAGATGAATTGTGATACAAAACTCATATGAATCTCAATCATGTAAAGCAGCTCATGAGATCATTGTATTGAAGTACATGGAGAGAGATTAACCACATAGCTACCGGTACAGCCCCGAGCCTCGATGGAGAACTACTCCCTCCTCATGGGAGCAGCAGCGGTGATGAAGATGGCGGTGGAGATGGCAGCGGTGTCGATGGAGAAGCCTTCCGAGGGCACTTCCCCACTCCGGCAGCGTGCCGGAACAGAGACTCCTGTCCCCCAGATCTTGGCGTCGCGATGGCGGCGGCTCTGGAAGGTTTCTGTGGTTTTCGCCGAACGCCTCAGGGTTTTCGCGACGGAGGCTTTATATAGGCGAAGAGGCGGCGCAGGAGGGCTTCTGGGGGGCCCACATCATAGGGCGGCGCGGCCCCCCCTCTGGCCGCGCCAGGGTGTGGTGTGGGGCCCCCAGGGCTCCCCTCTGGCGGCTCTCGGGTGTTCTGGATGGTTCCGGGAAAAATAGGAACACAGGCGTTGATTTCGTCCGATTCGAGAATATTTCGTTACTAGGATTTCTGAAACCAAAAACAGCAGAAAACAAAGAATCGGCACTTCGGCATCTTGTTAATAGGTTAGTTCCAGAAAATGCACGAATATGACATAAAGTGTGCATAAAACATGTAGATAACATCAATAATGTGGCATGGAACATAAAAAATTATCGATACGTCGGAGACGTATCAGCATCCCCAAGCTTAGTTCTGCTCGTCCCGAGCAGGTAAAACGATAACACAGATAATTTCTGGAGTGACATGCCATCATAAACTTGATCATACTATTTGTAAAGCATATGTAGTGAATGCAGCGATCAAAACAATGGTAATGACATGAGTAAACAACTGAATCATAAAGCAAAGACTTTTCATGAATAGCACTTCAAGACAAGCATCAATAAGTCTTGCATAAGAGTTAACTCATAAAGCAATAATTCAAAGTAAAGGCATTGAAGCAACACAAAAGAAGATTAAGTTTCAGCGGTTGCTTTCAACTTGTAACATGTATATCTCATGGATATTGTCAACATAGAGTAACATAATAAGTGCAATAAGCAAGTATGTAGGAATCAATGCACAGTTCACACAAGTGTTTGCTTCTTTAGGTGGAGAGAAATAGGTGAACTGACTCAACATTGAAAAGTAGAAGAATGGTCCTCCATAGAGGAAAAGCATCGATTGCTATATTTGTGCTAGAGCTTTGATTTTGAAAACATGAAACAATTTTGTCAACGGTAGTAATAAAGCATATGCATCATGTAAATTATATCTTATAAGTTGCAAGCCTCATGCATAGCGTACTAATAGTGCCCGCACCTTGTCCTAATTAGCTTGGACTACCGGGTCATCACAATGCATTGTTTTTACCAAGTGTCACAAAGGGGTACCTCTATGCACTTTGTACAAAGGTCTAAGGAGAAAGCTCGCATTGGATTTCTCGCTATTGATTATTCTTCAACTTAGACATCCATACCGGGACAACATAGATAACAGATAATGGACTCCTCTTTTATGCATAAGCATATACCAATAATTAATAATTTTCTCATTTGAGATTTGAGGATTGTTGTCCAAAACTGAAACTTCCACCATGGAGCATGGCTTTAGTTAGCGGCCCGATGTTCTTCTCTAACATATGCATGCTTAACCATATGGTGGTAGATCGCTCTTACTTCAGACAAGACGAACATGCATAGCAACTCACATGATATTCAACAAAGAGTAGTTGATGGCGTCCCCAGTAAACATGGTTATCACACAACAAGCAACTTAATAAGAGATAAAGTGCATAATTACATATTCAATACCACAATAGTTTTTAAGCTATTTGTCCCATGAGCTATATATTGCAAAGGTGAATGATGGAATTTTAAAGGTAGCACTCAAGCAATTTACTTTGGAATGGCGGAAAATACCATGTAGTAGGTAGGTATGGTGGACACAAATGGCATAGTGGTTGGCTCAAGTATTTTGGATGCATGAGAAGTATTCCCTCTCGATACAAGGTTTAGGCTAGCAAGGCTTATTTGAAACAAACACAAGGATGAACCGGTGCAGCAAAACTCACATAAAAGACATATTGAAAACATTATAAGACTCTACACCGTCTTCCTTGTTGTTCAAACCCAATACTAGAAATTATCTAGACCTTAGAGAAACCAAATATGCAAACCAAATTTAGCATGCTCTATGTATTTCTTCATTAATGGGTGCAAAGTATATGATGCAAGAGCTTAATCATGAGCACAACAATTGCCAAGTATCACATTACCCAAGACATTTATAGCAATTACTACATGTATCATTTTCCAATTCCAACCATATAACAATTTAACGAAGGAGAAACTTCGCCATGAATACTATGAGTAGAAACCAAGGACATACTTGTCCATATGCTACAGCGGAGCGTGTCTCTCTCCCATAAAGTGAATGCTAGGATCCATTTTATTCAAACAAAACAAAAAACAAAAACAAACCGACGCTCCAAGAAAAAGCACATAAGATGTGATGGAATAAAAATATAGTTTCAGGGGAGGAACCTGATAATGTTGTCGATGAAGAAGGGGATGCCTTGGGCATCCCCAAGCTTAGACGCTTGAGTCTTCTTGATATATGCAGGGGTGAACCACCGGGTGCATCCCCAAGCTTAGAGCTTTCACTCTCCTTGATCATGTTGCATCATACTCCTCTCTTGATCCTTGAAAACTTCCTCCACACCAAACTCGAAACAACTCATTAGAGGGTTAGTGCACAATATAAATTGACATATTCAGAGGTGACACAATCATTCTTAACACTTCTGGACATTGCATAATGCTACTGGACATTAGTGGATCAAAGAAATTCATCCAACATAGCGAAAGAGGCAATGCGAAATAAAAGGCAGAATCTGTCAAAACAGAACAGTTCGTATTGACGAATTTTAAAATGGCACCAGACTTGCTCAAATGAAAATGCTCAAATTGAATGAAAGTTGCGTACATATCTGAGGATCATGCACGTAAATTGGCTTAATTTTCTGATCTACCTACAGGGAGGTGGACCCAGATTCGTGACAGCAAAGAAATCTGGAACTGCGCAGTAATCCAAATCTAGTACTTACTTTTCTATCAACGGCTTTACTTGGCACAACAAAACACAAAACTAAGATAAGGAGAGGTTGCTACAGTAGTAAACAACTTCCAAGACACAAATATAAAACAAAGTACTGAAGCAAAATAACACATGGGTTATCTCCCAAGAAGTTCTTTCTTTATAGCCATTAAGATGGGCTCAGCAGTTTTAATGATGCACTCATAAGAAATAGTATTTGAAGCAAAAGAGAGCATCAAGAGGCAAATTCAAAACACATTTAAGTCTAACATGCTTCCTATGCAAAGGAATCTTGTAAATAAACAAGTTCATGAAGAGCAAAGTAACAAGCATAGGAAGATAAAACAAGTGTAGCTTCAAAAATTTCAGCACATAGAGAGGTGTTTTAGTAACATGAAAATTTCTACAACCATATTTTCCTCTCTCATAATAACTTTCAGTAGCAACATTAGCAAACTCAACAATATAACTATCACATAAAGCATTCTTATCATGAGTCTCATGCATAAAATTATTACTCTCCACATAGGCATAATCAATTTTATTAGTTGTAGTGGGAGCAAATTCAATAAAGTAGCTATCATTATTATTCTCATCAAGTGTAGGAGGCATAGTATAATCACAACAAAATTTACGCTCCATAGTAGGTGGTACCAAAAGACTACTATTATTATAATCATCATAAATAGGAGGTAAAGAATCATCAAAGTAAATTTCCTCCTCAATTCTTGGGGGACTAAAAATATCATGCTCATCAAAGCCAGCTTCCCCAAGCTTAGAATTTTCCATATCATTAGCAACAATGGTATTCAAAGTGTTCATACTAACATGTTTCATGGGTTTTTTAATTTTCGCATTAAACCATTCATGTCTTGACTCAGGAAATAGTACAAAGAGCTCACAGATGTTTTCCATTATGCCTAACTAGTGTAAACAAGAAAAAAAAGTTGCAATTGCAGGATCTAAAGGAAATAGCTTCGAGCACAAACACAATGGCGCCAGAAAAGTACTTTACCTGGAACCGGAGTATGAGTGCCTTTTACCTTTCCTCCCCGGCAACGGCGCCAGAAAAGTGCTTGATGTCTACTTCCCCCTCCTTTTCCTGTAGACAGTGTTGGGCCTCCAAGAGCAGAGGTTTGTAGAACAGCAGCAAGTTTTCCCTTAAGTGGATCACCCAAGGTTTATCGAACTCAGGGAGGAAGAGGTCAAAGATATCCCTCTTATGCAACCCTGCAACCACAAAGCAAGAAGTCTCTTGTGTCCCCAACACACCAAATAGGTGCACTAGTTCGGCGAAGAGATAGTGAAATACAGGTGGTATGAATATATATGAGCGGTAGCAACGGTGCCAGAAAATAGCTTGCTGGCGTGTAGTTGATGGTGGTAGTATTGCAGCAGTAGTAACGCAGTAAAACAGTAAACAAGCAGTAGTAACTCAACAGTATTTAGGAACAAGGCCTAGGGATTATACTTTCACTAGTGGACACTCTCAACATTGATCACATAACAGAATAGATAAATGCATACTCTACACTCTTGTTGGATGATGAACGCATTGCGTAGGATTACACGAACCCTCAAGGCCGGAGTTAACAAGCTCCACAATTTGTTCATATTTAAGTAACCTTATAGTGTAAGATAGATCAACATAACCAGATAGATCACATCAATACCATCATAATGATAATTAACTCCACAATCTACAAGAGATCATGATCATAGCCTACGACAAGAACCACACGGTGCACACACTAGTCACCTTTACACACGTGCAGGAGGAATAGAACTACTTTAATAACATCACTAGAGTAGCACATAGATGAATTGTGATACAAAACTCATATGAATCTCAATCATGTAAAGCAGCTCATGAGATCATTGTATTGAAGTACATGGAGAGAGATTAACCACATAGCTACCGGTACAGCCCCGAGCCTCGATGGAGAACTACTCCCTCCTCATGGGAGCAGCAGCGGTGATGAAGATGGCGGTGGAGATGGCAGCGGTGTCGATGGAGAAGCCTTCCGGGGGCACTTCCCCGCTCCGGCAGCGCGCCGGAACAGAGACTCCTGTCCCCCAGATCTTGGCGTCGCGATGGCGGCGGCTCTGGAAGGTTTCTGTGGTTTTCGCCGAACGCCTCAGGGTTTTCGCGACGGAGGCTTTATATAGGCGAAGAGGCGGCGCAGGAGGGCTTCTGGGGGGCCCACACCATAGGGCGGCGCGGCCCCCCCTCTGGCCGCGCCAGGGTGTGGTGTGGGGCCCCCAGGGCTCCCCTCTGGCGGCTCTCGGGTGTTCTGGATGGTTCCGGGAAAAATAGGAACCTGGGCGTTGATTTCGTCCGATTCCGAGAATATTTCGTTACTAGGATTTCTGAAACCAAAAACAGCAGAAAAACAGAATCGGCACTTCGGCATCTTGTTAATAGGTTAGTTCCAGAAAATGCACGAATATGACATAAAGTGTGCATAAAACATGTAGATAACATCAATAATGTGGCATGGAACATAAGAAATTATCGATACGTCGGAGACGTATCAGTGTGCAACTGATGCAAAGTGTAGTTTGATGCCCACCTCTGCACAATATGCTTTGAATTCTTTGGATGTGAAATTACTGCCATTGTCCGTGACGATGCTATGAGGTACTCCAAACCTGAAGACGATGCTTTGCACGAATTTGACGACAGGCGCTCCATCTGGTGAATTTATCGGCTTGGCCTCTATCCATTTGGTGAATTTGTCGACAGCGACGAGCATATACTCGTATCCTCCTGGCGAAGCTTTATGTAACTTCCCCACCATATCGAGGCCCCATTGAGCAAAGGGCCAAGATAATGGTATTGGCATCAGATCTGCTGCCGGAGAGTGAGGTTTCGAGGCGAATCTCTGGCATGCGTCACAAGTTCGTACTATCTCCTTTGCATCCTCTATTGCTGTCAACCAGTAGAATCCGGCTCTGAAAACCTTGGCTGCAATAGCTCGACTGCTTGCGTGATGGCCGCAGATTCCTTCGTGTACATCCTTCAACATCATCCTTCCTTCTTCGGGTGTAACGCATCTTTGTAGTACTCCCGAAATACTCCGTTTGTATAGCTCCCCTTTAATCACAGTAAAGGCTTTTGATCGTCTAATAACTCGCCTTGCTTCCACTGGATCGTCGGGTATCTCCTGTTTTAAGATGTATGATATATAGACCTGCATCCAAGGTACTTGCACCATCATCACCAAGTCTTGTTCCTCTTCTTCGTCTTCCTCTAGTGCTTCCTTGTTAGCCCCCGAGGGTTTCTTGTCTTTCTCCTTCTTCTTTGGTTTTGTGGACTTCGTAGATCTCTCTGCTATCTCTTCCCAGAATACGCCTGGTGGAATTGCGAGGCGTTGTGACCCGATGTTTGCGAGAACGTCGGCTTCATCATTGCTCAACCTGCTGATGTGGTTTACTTCGCACCCATCAAATAACTTCTCCAGCTCATTATACACTTCCTTGTATGCTATCATACTGTCATTGATTGCATCACATTGGTTCATGACTTGCTGAGCCACCAATTGCGAGTCGCCAAAGATTTTTAGTCGAGTTGCGCCACAAACTTTCGCCATCTTCATCCCGTGTATGAGAGCTTCGTATTCTGCCTCATTGTTGGATGCGTTTGAGAACGTCATCCTCAATACATACTTCAACTTGTCGCCCTCCGGTGATATTAGTATCACGCCTGCTCCAGCTCCCTCTAATCTCTTGGATCCATCAAAGTTCATAGTCCAAGTTCTCGATAAATCCGGAGGTCCCGTATTTTGTAGCTCCATCCACTCTGCGATGAAGTCTGGTAGAATCTGCGACTTTATTGCCTTTCTTTTTTCATACGTGATGTCCCGAGGGGAAAGTTCTATTCCCCAAAGGGAGACACGACCCGTAGCTTCTGGATTATTGAGTATATTGGACAAGGGCGCCTCATTGACCACTATTATCGGGTGTGCCAAAAAATAGTGCCGCAATTTTCTTGCGGTTGTAAACACTCCATATGCTAGCTTTTGATACTGAGGATACCTCTGTTTTGAAGGCGATAAAACTTCGCTGACGAAGTATACTGGCCTCTGTACTCCATGAAGTTTTCCTTCTTCCTCTCTTTCAACGACAAGTACCGTGCTTACCACCTGAGGTGTGGCCGCAATGTATAACAACAAAGGTTCCTTCTCTTTCGGTGCCACCAGTATTGGTGGTGTCGAGATTTTGCGTTTGAGATCCTCAAAGGCTTTGTCTGCTTCTTCATTCCACTGGAACTTCTCTCCCTGTTTGATCAAGGCGTAAAATGGTAACGCCTTTTCTCCCAACCTGGCGATGAATCTGCTTAAAGCTGCGACTCGCCCGGTTAACTGCTGAATTTCTTTCAACTTTGTTGGCTTTCTCATTGTTACGATGGCCTGGATTTTTTCGGGATTTGCTTCAATCCCTCTTGCCGAAACTAGGAACCCAAGAAGTTCTCCTGCAGGAACGCCAAAAGAACACTTTGTCGGGTTCAACTTGAGACAATATTTATCGAGATTGTCAAAAGTTTCCTTCAAGTCTTGGATCAGCGTGTCCCCCTTTTTTGATGTTATGACAACATCGTCGATGTATACTTGTACGTTTTTCCCGATCTGTGTTGCTAAGCACTTCTGCATTATCCGCTGGTACGTTGCTCCCACGTTTTTCAAACCGAAAGACATTGTTCGATAGCAGAATACGCCGTAAGGTGTGATGAACGCTGTTTTGACCTCGTCTTCTTCTTTCAATCTGATCTGGTTATAGCCAGAGTAAGCATCCAGGAAGGATAGACGTTCACATCCTGCCGTGGAGTCGATAATTTGATCGATCCTCGGGAGGGAAAAGTGATCCTTTGGACAATGTTTATTGAGACACGTGAAGTCGACGCACATGCGAAGGACTTTCGTGTTTTTCTTCGGCACCATCACTGGGTTGGCTACCCATGTGGCTTCTGTATGCAATTCCTTGATGAAACCAGCTTCTCTGAGTCTATCAATTTCTGACAGCATAGCCTTGCGGTTTGGTTCCGAAAAATGCCGCAAGGGTTGTTTGATTGGTCTTGCTATTGGATCCAAACTTAGGTGGTGCTCGGCAAGTTCTCTGGGTACTCCTGGCATGTCAGCTGGACACCATGCGAAGATTTTCCAGTGCTCACGGAGGAACTCGACGAGCGCGCTTTCCTATGTGAGGTCCATATTTGTCGCGATGGACGTCGTTTTCTTCGGATCTGTCGGGTGGATCTGTACTTCCTTTGAATCCTTTGCAGTATTAAAAGTTGATTCCTTATAAGGCCTCCCTACATCTGGCAGCACATCGTAATTGGTCGTAAGCCTTGATGCCACGTACTCTGCTTGCATCCCGAAGGTTTCCAAAAGTCGATGAAAATCCTTGTCACATTTATCGGCTAACGCGAAGCTCCCTTTTACTGTGATTGGCCCCTTGGGTCCAGGCATCCTCCACAACAAGTATGTGTAATGTGGTACCGCCATAAACCTGGCATATGCTGGGCGCCCCAACAAAGCATGGTATTGTGATGGGAAATCCACGACTTCAAACTCCAGCCTCTCTATCATGTAATTCTCTCGAGTACCAAACTGAACATCAAGATTGATCTTCCCCAGTGGGTAGCTTGGTTTTTCTGGTGTGATACCGTGGAAACGTGTGTCCGTTGGCTTTAAGTTTGCCAAGGATATGTTCATCTTCCTTAGTGTATCTGCGTACATAAGGTTTAGACTACTACCTCCATCAATGAATACTCGAGATACGTCGAATCCTGCAATTACTACTGGTAAGATGAGTGCTGACTGCCCTGGT
Organism: Lolium perenne; assembly: GCF_019359855.2. Taxonomy (NCBI): domain Eukaryota; kingdom Viridiplantae; phylum Streptophyta; class Magnoliopsida; order Poales; family Poaceae; genus Lolium; species Lolium perenne. The sequence continues at coordinate 239,009,387 of NC_067245.2, read as the reverse complement.
TGAGGAACTTGCTGCGGGTGATCCGCAATTGTGAAGCCAATATCTTGTCCCGACCAATTGAGGTACTCGACTATTGGTGGAGGCATCTTCTCTGCCATGAACACCTATCGCGAGATTACCTTCTGCGCTCTGTTGGATGGCCTGCCTTTCTGAATCATCGAGACCGCTCCATGGGAGTTGGGATCAACGTAGGGTGGTGGTGCTGGTGCTGCCGCAATTCTGAGCTGGCGTCGATTTTCGTCCGTAATTGCGGGAGGAGGTGGTAAGTGGATCTCACTCCTAGGTCCCTGAGGGTTTTGACTCGCTGCCTGAGCGTTGGCTTGTCCGGCGAATCACATCATTGCTTGAAAGTTCCGGCAATCCTTCTGCAAATGCCCCGACTGCCTCTTGCCGTTATTGTCGACATAGAAATGCATCTGGCACGGGCCGTTCATCATATCCTCAGGGGACACGAAGGGTCTCTGAAACCTAGGTCCCTTGTTTGGCCTGTTGTTTCGGGAATCATCTCTATTGTCGCCTCGCTGTTCGTTGCTCCTTTGGTACTCATCTCTATTGTTTCCTCCAGCGCTTGCTCAAAACCCAGCCGAAATTTGGCCAGGTGCATCATAACCCGAAAATTGTCGAGAAAATCGTCGTCTATTTTGAAAATTTCGACTGCGGTCCTCCTCTGGTGACCTGTGTCTTTTATTATGCACAGCATCCTCGCCATCTGCCCATCTGTTTGCTATTTCCATTAATGCGGATACTGTCCTTGGGTTAGTTCTTCCCAAGTCCTCCACAAAATCTCCTCATCGAACTCCTGCAACAAACGCGTCTATCGCTCTTTCGTCAGATATGTTTTCTGCCGAGTTTTTGATGATGTTCCACCTTTGGATGTACTTTCTCATTGATTCATCATGCTTCTGTCGACATGATCTCAATTCCTCGAGTGTCGCAGGCTTTTTGCAAGTTGATCGGAAGTTTTTGACAAATACATCTTCAAAACTGTCCCAGCTGTCGATGGAACCTGGGGGAGTTTCTTTATCCAGGACCTCGCAGCTCCACTCAAGTGTACTTGGATGCTTTGCATGGCTGTTGCTCTGGTTCCTCCTATCAACTTCACCGTCTCGAGGTAATCGATTAACCAATCCTCTGGATCTTCAAGGCCATCGAACTTTTTGAAGTTGTCGGGTAACTTGAATCTCGATGGGACTCGAGTTTTTCGGACCCGTCGTGTAAAACACGGGAGTCCACACATATCTTCTTCGGCGAGTTCTGGTGAACGCCGATGTTCTCTTCTCTCTTGTCGCGCTCTATCTACCCTTGCCTGGGCTGCCGTATCTCTGGCACCACTTGCTCCTGGTGTATCTTGCACTGCTGCCGTAGGTCTCGGGCTATCTTGTCTTGCAGGTTCTTCGGGAGGTGTGGCTGCGAATGCTGCTCCCATGGCTCCACACCCTGCCATCGCCATGTTGTACAACGCCTCTCTTGGATCTCCGGGAGGTGGCCTAGATGCGAGGATAAAGGCTTGTGTCGCCATATACCCAGCTTCTGGTATTTTGGGGATAATGTTCCCTCTCGTATCTATCGACATAAAAGACATGTCGAGGTTTTGAACTAAAGTTTCTCTTTCCGCTTCAGGTATATTTTGCAGCCGAGATCTTGCTCTCCTCCGGGCTTCCCTGTGACTATCTCCCTAAGTTCCGGATTGTCGACTCAAATCCGCTCTTCGCCTACTTGACGCTGAAGCTGCCTCCCTTCTCCTGTTCAGAGCCGCTGTCTGTTTTTCCAACTCTCTTGCAGCTCGAGCGAGCCTATATTGATAAGCTTGCAATTCTTCAGTCGTAGCAGTTGTCGCCATTGGTTCTGAACCATCCATACCTCTTGCGGCTCTCTCCCATGCTGATTGTGGTAGTTGAATTCTAACACGTGGTGTAGGCCCAACGTATTTGGTGCCTAGACCTCGCCTTAGGTCAGAGGGATCGACATATGGATTTCCCAGATCGTCGAAAGCCTCCGACGTTTCCTCCTGATTGCGACTTGGTTCTCCGATGACGTAGATTTGATGATATTTTGGATTCTGCACCTCACTGGTTTTGGTGACACCATCATAGAGATTGGTGAAGACCTTTCCCACAGTAATGGACTTGTCGATGAAATCGAAGCTATCGACGCTACTCGAGTCATCGCTTATATAGGAGTCCGCAGATGACTCGAAGGATATGTCGTTGAAGATCTTCGCGAGTTTTTCGCTTGCCCTGGTACTGATGAAGCGTGGCGACGAAATTTCCACATCGCCTGACTCGACGGATGATGATGAGCTTGAAAAATCGGGATCGACCGCCGATAATCCCGACGAAATCGGAACTTCGAGACGGTACGTTCCTTCTTTCTCGACGCGGAAGTGAAACCTCCCGAACGTCATCTCCATGGGCTCCTCCAGATACGCACATGCATCCAAACGGGAGGGCGGGTGAGGAACAAAATCAACGAGACCAGTTTCGGTCCATTTACCTCTATCCATGATGTTGCTTGCTATCGACGAAGTCGATGATCTTGAACGTGCCATCGAGATCAGCTCCTTGTCGCCTCTAAATTCCCACAGATGGCGCCAATTGACAAGGTATCAACTTGTCAATGCCTACAAGTAGTAGACTAGGGTTTTGTTGGATGTAGAGGGCAAGTAGATCTCGAAGGTTTCAGCCGAAAAGTACTCGACGATTGTAAACTAGGGTTTAGAAAACAATGATTCGATCCTTTCTTTGTCCCTCGACTTCCCCTTATATAGGAGGCGGAGCCGAGGGATTTGTATACACAAGTTTACAGAGTCCGGGAGGGTTTCTGACCCGCCCCGCAAGATTACAAATTACACTTCCTATTACAACTCTATCTTTCCATAATAGTATCTTGGGCTTCCGAATTTTCTTTTTCTTCGAGTCATGGGCCTTGAATAAATCCCGGGTACCATCTTCGGCAGGCCCATTAGGGATGCCTATGTCAGTAAGTACAGTACTTGTTGTTGAAAGAGAGGAAGAAGGAAAACTCCATGGAGTGCAGAGGCCAGTATACTTCGTTAGCGAAGTTTTATCGCCTTCAAAACAGAGGTATTCTCAGTATCAAAAGCTAGCATATGGAGTGTTCACAACCGCAAGAAAATTGCGGCACTATTTTTCGGCACAGCCGATAATAGTGGTCAATGAGGCGCCCTTGTCCAATATACTCAACAACCCAGAAGCTACGGGTCATGTCTTCCTTTGGGGAATAGAACTTTCCCCTCGGGACATCACGTATGAAAAAAGAAAGGCAATAAAGTCGCAGATTCTTCCAGACTTCATCGCAGAGTGGATGGAACTAGAAAATACAGGACCACCGGATTTATCGAGAACTTGGACTATGAACTTCGACGGGTCCAAGAGATTAGAAGGAGCTGGAGCAGGCGTGATACTAATATCACCTGAGGGCGATAAACTGAAGTACGTCTTGAGGATGACGTTCCCAAACACATCTAACAATGAGGCAGAATACGAAGCTCTCATACACGGGATGAAGATGGCGAAAGCTTGTGGTGAAACTCGACTAAAAATCTTTGGTGACTCGCAGTTGGTGGTTCAGCAAGTCATGAACCAATGCGATGCAGTCAATGACAGTATGATAGCATACAAGGAAGCGTACAATGAGCTTGAGAAGTTGTTTGATGGATGCGAAGTAAATCACATCAGCAGGTGATACGTCTCCAACGTATCCATAATTTCTGATGTTCCATGCTTGTTTTATGAAAATACTTACATGTTTTGCTTGCACTTTATAATGTTTTTATGCATTTTACGGAACTAACCTATTAACAAGATGCCACAGTGCCAGTTCCTGTTTTCTGCTGTTTTTGGTTCCAGAAAGGCTGTTCGGGCAATATTCTCGGAATTGGACGAAATCAACGCCAAACATCTTATTTTTCCCGGAACCTTCCAGAAAGTCAGAGGGGGGCCAGAGGGGTGCCCTGGGGGCCCCACACGTGTGGCCGGCGCGGCCCAGGAGGGGGGCGCGCCGCCCTAGTGTGAGGTGGCCCCGTGGCCCCTCCGACTCCGACTCTTCGCCTATTTAAGCCCTGGAGACCTAAAAACGCAGTACCAATTGACGAAACTCCAGAAAGACTCCAGGGGCGCCGCCGCCATCGCGAAACTCCAATTCGGGGGATAGAAGTCTCTGTTCCGGCACCCTGCCGGGACGGGGAAGTGCCCCCGGAAGCCATCTCCATCAACGCCACCGCCTCCATCATGCTCCGTGAGTAGTTCCCCCATGGACTACGGGTTCTAGCAGTAGCTAGTTGGTACTCTCTATCCTATGTACTTCAATACAATGATCTCATGAGCTGCCTTACATGATTGAGATCCATCTGATGTAATCGGTGTTGTGTTTGTTGGGATCCGATGGATGATACATTATGATTAGTCTATCTATAAAGTTTGTGAAGTTATTGTTGCTGCAATCTTGTTATGCTTAATGCTTGTCACTAGGGCCCGAGTGGCATGATCTTAGATTTGAGCTTTATAATTATTGCTTAGATTGTATCTACAAGTTGTATGCACATGTCACTGTCCGGAACCAAAGGCCCCGAAGTGACAGAAATCGGGACAACCGGAGGGGATGGCGGTGATGTGAGGATCACATGTTTTCACGGAGTGTTAATGCTTTGCTCCGGTGCTCTATTAAAAGGAGTACCTTAATATCCAGTAGATTCCCTTGAGGCCCGGCTACCACCGGCTGGTAGGACAATAGATGTTGTACAAGTTTCTCATTGCGAGCACGTACGACTATATATGGAAAACATGCCTACATGATTAATGAATTGATGTTCTTTCTTAATGCTTTATCAATCCTATCAATTGCCCAACTGTAATTTGTTCACCCAACACTTGTCACTTGTTATTGGAGAGTTACCACTAGTGTAGATCGCTGGGAACCCCGGTCCATCTTTCATCATCATATACTTGTTCTCTATGACATTAGAAGTAGTATCAACTATCTTCTGGTGCCATTACCTCTGTGTTACTATTACTGCTGCTGTGTTACTGTTACTATTGCTCTCATATTACTGCTACTTTCACATCACCCCTGTTACTAGTGCTTTTCCAGGTGCAGCTGAATTGACAACTCAGTTGTTAAGGCTTATAAGTATTCTTTACCTCCCCTTGTGTCGAATCAATAAATTTGGGTTTTACTTCCCTCGAAGACTGCTGCGATCCCCTATACTTGTGGGTTATCAAGACTGTTTTCTGGCGCCGTCGCCGGGGAGGCATAGCTCTACTCATAAGTTCACCTGGGGAGTACACTCTACCTCTCTCTCTGTTTTATTTTATTTTGATTTGCTTAGTTTACTTTTTCCTAGTTTACTTGTGCTTAGTTTATTTCTGTCTAGTATTATTTTGCTTAGTTTACTTTTGCTTAGTTTCTTTTTGTCTTGTTTTATTTTATACCCAAAAATCCATAAAAATTTGAAAAATCTAAAAATTAAAAAACTACTGTTATGGGAGAACCTACAACCTACTTGGAGCTCATAGAATGTTATAATAATTATAGGAAATCAAGAGCGGGTGAAGTAATGAGTGCTATGATAGAAAAATTGAATACAATTGCTAAAATCTTGCTTAAACGCCATGATATAAACTGTTGCTCTCAACAGGATACTAAACATCTTAAATTTCAATGTGGCTTTAGTGAGGAATTTTTAATTAAGAACGATAATCGGAATTGCTATATTCATTATGGGTTCGAAGAGGTAGAACAATTTGTCGTATTTATGGGAGCTTCTGAGATCGAATCCTTCATGGTTGAGAATTATGAAACTTGTGTTGTTTGCAAGGACCTTAAAGATTATGTCTCTTCTATCCTTAATTGTTACATAGAATGCTACAGTGATAATCCTTATATCATTGATTATAAAGAGAGACTCATTAATGCACAAGAATGCACTCACAATTTGCAGGAACCTGTGGAAGAAGAAATTGATGAACCTGAAAGCGCATTGGATGAAAAAGAGGAGGAAATTGATGAACCTAAAAGCTCATTGGATGAAAAAGAAGAGGAGAGCGACGAACAAAAGGAGGAAGAATGGATTAGCTACCCATGCCAACCTTCTAATGAGAGTAACTCTTTATCTCTTACACTATTTGATTGTCCTCCATGCTTACCGTAAGAGGTTGAATGTTATGTTCCTGTGGATTCTCTTGAAATATTTCCTATGAGTAAAACTTGTGAGAATAATTATGCTACTGTTATATATGATAATCCATGCTACTTTGATAAATCTTATGATAATGCTTTGTTTGTGCCTGATGTCGAAATGCATGGTACTAAAGAATTTTGCTTGGCAAATGTTTATGATAAAGCTCTAGATGATGGTCCTATGTTACTTGATAATATTAATTGTACTACTAATGAAAATGGGATTGGAGAGTTCTTGAAATTATCTATGTGTCCCATATCTCTTGAGATTGATCATTCATCTTGTTATATTATTGATAAAAGTGAGTTTGGAAGTTTTGATCCTACTATATTTGAGCTTGATAAAAATTATGTGTTTGGAAATCATGAAAAGTATGCTGCATGTGATAGTTATATTGTTGAGTTTATTCATGAATCTACTGAAAATTATTATGAGAGAGGAAAATATGGTTGTAGAAATTTGCATGGTACTAAAACACCTCTCTATATGCTTAAAATTTTGAGGTTACTCTTGTTTTATCTTCTTATGCTTGTCACTTTGTTCTTCATGAATTTATTTGTGTACAAGATTCCTATGCATAGGAAGTGGGTTAGGCTTAAATGTTTTTTGGATTTGCTTTTTGATGCTCTCTTTTACCTCTACTCTTGTTTCTTGCGAGTGCATCATTAAAACTGCTGAGCCCATCTTAACGGCTATAAAGAAAGAACTTCTTGGGAGATAACCCATGTGTTATTTTGCTACAGTACTTTGTTTTATATTTGTGTCTTGGAAGTTGTTTACTACTGTAGCAACCTCTCCTTATCTTAGTTTTGTGTTTTGTTGTGCCAAGTGAAGCCTCTAATCGAAGGTTGATACTAGATTTGGATTTCTGCGCAGAAACAGATTTCTATCTGTCACGAATCTGGGCTGTTTTCTCTGTAGGTAACTCAGAAAAATATTCCAATTTACGTGCGTGTTCCTCAGATATGTACGCAACTTTCATTAGTTTTGAGTTTTCTGATTTGAGCAACGGAAGTATTTATTAAAAATTCGTCTTTACTGGCTGTTCTGTTTTGGCAGATTCTGTCTCTGTTTTTTGCATTGTCTCTTGTGGACTTTAAGCAAGGCTTTCTACACGTGGAGAGCTGTAGCTAATGTTTTATTGAGTTCTTGCAATATGTCACTACAGGACCAAGGTGGATTCAAGTTTTTTGAGTACTAACCCCTCTAATGAAGTTTATGAGAAGTTTGGTGTGAAGGAAGTTTTCAAGGGTCAAGAGAGGAGGATGATATATGATCAAGAAGAGTGAAAAGTCAAAGCTTGGGGATGCCCCCGTGGTTCATCCCTGCATATTTCAAGAAGACTCAAGCGTCTAAGCTTGGGGATGCCCAAGGCATCCCCTTCTTCATCAACTTATCAGGTTTCTTCTATTGAAACTATATTTTTATTCGGTCACATCTTATGTATTTTACTTGGAGCGTCTGTGTGCTTTTATTTTTGTTTTTGTTTGAATAAAGATGGATCCTAGCAATCCTTGTGTGGGAGAGATACACGCTCCGCTTTTTCATATGAACACTTGTTCTTCGTTTTACTTTTAATGTTCAATGATAAAAGTTGGAAGCTACAATAATTATTTTTATTTGGTTGGAAACATAAAATGCCTCATAATGTCTTGGATAATTTGACACTTGGCAATTGTTTTGAGCTCTCAAGTAGATCATGATTAAAGTTTTTTCATGTAGTTTAAACCTATTAGTGGAGAACTACCGTAGAGCTTGTTGAAATTGGTTTGCATGATTGGTCTCTCTTAAGGTCTAGATATTTTCTGGTAAAAGTGTTTGAGCAACAAGGAAGACAGTGTAGAGTATTATAATGCTTGCAATATGTTCTTATGTAAGTTTTCTTTGTCTTGGTTCATACTTGTGTTTGCTTCAAACAACCTTGCTAGCCAAAGCCTTGTATTGAGAGGGAATACTTCTCGTGCATCCAAAACCTTGAGCCAAAACCTATGCTATGTGTGTCCACCATACCTACCTACTATGTGGTATTTCCTGCCATTCCAAGTAAATACTTCATGTGCTACCGTTAAACAATTCAAAATTTACTATCTCCTATTTGTGTCAATGTTTTATAGCTCATGAGGAAGTATGTGGTGTTTTATCTTTCAATCTTGTTGGGAAGCTTTCACCAATGGACTAGTGGCTTCATCCGCTTATCCAATAATTTTGCAAAAAGAGCTGGCGCGGGGTTCCCAGCCCCCAATTAATTAACTTCATTAATAATTCTCTTCACATGTTTTGCTCTGATTCATCAGTAAGCAACTTAATTTTGCAAATAGACACTCCTCCATGGTATGAGATTGTTGGAAGGCACCCGAGGATTCGGTTAGCCATGGCTTGTGTAAGCAAAGGTTGGGAGGAGTGTCAACCATAAATAAAACTAAAGTACATGTGTAAACAAAAGAGAAGAGGGATGATCTACCTTGCTGGTAGAGATAACGTCCTTCATGGGAGCCGCTCTTTGAAAGTCTGTTTAGCAAGGGGGTTAGAGTGCCCACTACCATTCGTTGACAACAACAAACACCTCTCAAAACTTTACTTTTATGCTCTCTATATGATTTAAAAAACTTAAAAAGCTCTAGCACATGATTTAATCCCTGCTTCCCTCTGCGAAGGGCCTTTCTTTTACTTTATGTTGAGTCAGTTTACCTACTTCCTTCCGTCTTAGAGGCAAACACTTGTGTCAACTGTGCATTGATTCTTACATACTTGCTTATTTGCATTCATCATATTACTTTATGTTGACAATTATCCATGAGATATGCATGTTGAAAGTTGAAAGCAACCGCTAAAACTTAAATCTTCCTTTGTGTTGCTTCAATGCTTTTACTTTGAATCTATTGCTTTATGAGTTAACTCTTGTGCAAGACTTTTGATGCTTGTCTTGAAAGTACTCTTCATGAAAAGTTTTGCTATATGTTATCTATTTGTTAGCAACTATAGATTATTGCCTTGAGTCACTTCATTCATTTCACATGCTTTGTAATAGTATGATCAAGGTTATGTAAGTAGCATGTCACTACAGAAATTATTCTTTTTATCGTTTACCTGCTCGGGACGAGCAGGAACTAAGCTTGGGGATGTTGATACGTCTCCAACGTATCCATAATTTCTGATGTTCCATGCTTGTTTTATGACAATACTTACATGTTTTGCTTGCACTTTATAATGTTTTTATGCATTTTACGGAACTAACCTATTAACAAGATGCCACAGTGCCAGTTCCTGTTTTCTGCTGTTTTTGGTTCCAGAAAGGCTGTTCGGGCAATATTCTCGGAATTGGACGAAATCAACGCCAAACATCTTATTTTTCCCGGAACCTTCCAGAAAGTCAGAGGGGGGCCAGAGGGGTGCCCTGGGGGCCCCACACGTGTGGCCGGCGCGGCCCAGGAGGGGGGCGCGCCGCCCTAGTGTGAGGTGGCCCCGTGGCCCCTCCGACTCCGACTCTTCGCCTATTTAAGCCTTGGAGACCTAAAAACGCAGTACCAATTGACGAAACTCCAGAAAGACTCCAGGGGCGCCGCCGCCATCGCGAAACTCCAATTCGGGGGACAAAAGTCTCTGTTCCGGCACCCTGCCGGGACGGGGAAGTGCCCCCGGAAGCCATCTCCATCAACGCCACCGCCTCCATCATGCTCCGTGAGTAGTTCCCCCATGGACTACGGGTTCTAGCAGTAGATAGTTGGTACTCTCTATCCTATGTACTTCAATACAATGATCTCATGAGCTGCCTTACATGATTGAGATCCATCTGATGTAATCGGTGTTGTGTTTGTTGGGATCCGATGGATGATACATTATGATTAGTCTATCTATAAAGTTTGTGAAGTTATTGTTGCTGCAATCTTGTTATGCTTAATGCTTGTCACTAGGGCCCGAGTGGCATGATCTTAGATTTGAGCTTTATAATTATTGCTTAGATTGTATCTACAAGTTGTATGCACATGTCACTGTCCGGAACCAAAGGCCCCGAAGTGACAGAAATCGGGACAACCGGAGGGGATGGCGGTGATGTGAGGATCACATGTTTTCACGGAGTGTTAATGCTTTGCTCCGGTGCTCTATTAAAAGGAGTACCTTAATATCCAGTAGATTCCCTTGAGGCCCGGCTGCCACCGTGTAATAACCCAGAACATAGGAACAACGAAGGGTAGATTTAGAAATGGGATGTGCATTTCATCGCAAAACGGGGGAAATTTTCGCGCTTTATTGCAACTAAACCTAAGAGGGATCGAGGTTCTCTCTCATTTTGCACTTAGGGTTAGGCAATGTGAGTTAGGGAAATTTCGACATGATCTCTTTTGTATCTTGTTGATTTGGGGAATTGATTTCATTTGACAAGTGTTAATACATTTAACAATAAGCATTGAACAATATAAAAATAGAATTCATAATTTAAAACACAACTTATGAATTCAAACAACTTTGAATTTCAAAGTGAATCATAAATACAATGTTTATTCTAGAATATAAATATTACATAAAGCAAAAGCTCATAAACAAAAACTTGGGCTTTATTGATATCACAACACAGATTACAAAGTCTTTACAATATTCTTGATACAAGAATTAATGAATAATAAACAGAAATGAAAATAAAGATTACAATATTTCTCCTAAACTAAAACCTAGACTAAATGACTTGGAGAATATCTTCTGGTCATGTCCATCTTCAAAACCTGCAAAATAAAGCACCAACACTAGCCAGAATGTTAGTGTTAGCAACAGATTCAGTTTGGACAGTTAGAAAAATAACACAAGATTCAGTTTGGACAGTGCAAACTGTCACAGCACACTTGTGCTTGTCCAAAACTATGGACAACACAAGATAAGGGCAGCAGCAGACCAAACCTGAGCACACACCAGGGGCTCAAGTTTCAGCATATGAGAGCACACAGCTCAAGTGTCTTTGGCGACAAAGAAGGCCATGCATCGACTTAGTCACCAAGCAAGCCAGGCTTGTGTGTCAATGCTAGGATAAAAGTAGGGTTCATATAAAAGGAGCACAAACCCTAGAATCAAAGTGACCGATCGACCGAGATAAAGATTCACCGGTAAGGGTGAAGCAAGAACAAGCTCAGTTCATCCAGTTCTTGAGCAAGAACAGAACCAACACACACAACCACTCAAACCACCAGGGATCATGGTGACCTAAGAAGATCATCCAAGACCTGGAGGTGAAGGGCTGTGACACAAACCCAAGTCTGCATCAACAAAACATTTCTTTCTAGGAGCTGGAACAAGGTATACCTAGTTCCTGGAAAAGATCCAAGAGATCTAATCCATCATATGCATGAAATAAGCATGGGATGAGCAGATGCTCATATGGGTAGATCATCACTTGGTTTTTACCAAGGATTACTGCCAGTCAAAAGCCACTAAGATAGAAATCATCCAGATACAGATCTTGTGCACAGAAGCTAGAAATCATGCACAAATGCACACACTAGCAAGATCTCATGCACAGATAGCACCAGTAGATGGCCAAGATTAGCAGCTACGACTACATAGTAAATCCTAAGCATGCAACCATCAGAAACCCTAGATTTCTTCACAGGCAAGCATATTGGCATTCATATTTACAATGATCCCCAAATATGCAAGCAAAGATGAGTAGCCAACAAGATCCAACCAACCATGTGAGCAACCAGTCAGTAGCAAGGCTACTGAGGTCACATCACACTTAGCACCAATTAAGAGAAAGCCAAATAGATCACATCACTATCCAGAAATGGATTCAGACTCTAATTGCTTGTAAAAGAATCATGAACAGCAAACTCATATACAAGCAAGTCATTTAAATCATCACTGCATAAGCAGTTCATCATAATTTAAGTAATACAAGCATGAATTTATCACAGATCCATGCTAAGCATGACAGTAGCATACTGTTAAGCAACACAATTTAATCTATAGCCACTAGAGCAAGTCTAGGTAGCTAAGATGAGCCACAGCACAAGTAAGCAACAGCACAGTGAGGCTTGAGCATCAGCATCACAAGAAAATTGAATCATTTAGCCACAGTATTAGCCAGTAAGCTATCACTGACAATCAATTGATCAAATGGGTCAATTATAGTAAGCCAAGCTACACAGGGAAGTTAGCCAACAAGCAAGGAATGATCCAATGGATCATTGGCTTGCAGAGACAGCACTGAAGTATATCACAGGCACCACTGGCACACACACAAGTGTCACAGATGCATCACAAGTACACCTAGACAAGCAAGCATGATAGACCAGTAAGCATAAGCAAGTCATAACCAAGCATAGCATGGCATAGTTAGCTCTTGAGCAATCACAGTAGAGCATGGCAAGTGTAGAGCATGCTAGGAGCAGCAGAGAAGCAAGCACAGCATGAACGGCAAGCAAAGCAGCATGTGCCAGTACCAGTAAATGGTAATTGTGCCATAAACTTGCAATTAACAGAAGCACATGCAAATTGCATAGGAATAGCATGGCTCTGTGTGATCACAGGATCACCAGAGAGCAGCAGAGCATGAAGAGGAAGAAGAACAGTAACGAGGGGAGGCGCACAGAGGAGAAGGAGGAGATGTAACACTTACTTGCGCCTGGAAGCAGAGGCTAGGGCATGGCGAGGCAGTGCTCGCGCGGCCCTAACAGCTGCAAGTCCAGGGAAGGCGCCGACGTTACGCCGGCGAACCCAGACACGAACCAGCACCACCGTAGCAAGCACCTGAGGCGACGGCACGAGTACTGCACGCAGCACCCGCGCCAGGTCAACCCCAGGCGCGTACCATCGTCGGCGAGGACGAGATCTCGTCGGAGTTCGTCGAGGCGATTCTCCACGAGATCCAGATCGGAGGCGATTCGCCAGGAGAGGACAAGAAGGGAAAAACTGCGCGGACAGATCGATAGATCTGCACGCGGCGGTTCTAGATCGGTAGGTGGCTACGGCGGAGGAGCTCGGCGATGGCCGGAGCAGGGCGGCGGCCATGGCGGCGACGCCATCGCCACGGGAGTCGCCAGAGGTTAGGGTTAGGTCGAGTGAGTGAGAGGGCCGAGTGAGTGAGAGTGCGGTGGGCCGTTCGGCTCCACCAAGCCACTTTGGGGCACGCCTTAGTGGGCTGTCCCATGGGCCTAAGTTATTGGGCTGGGCCCAATATGGGTCCAGAGGGGTATTTTGGTCTTTTAACATTTAATAAAAGGCCAGAACTTTACCAAATTTTAATAAATCAAATACAACTCTAAAAATCCATTAAAAATTGGATTAATGAATGAAAAATAAATCTTAACAAGAATAAAATATGAAATGAATTTATGAGACAAATTCAAAATTATGAATTTTAAGAATTTAAATAATAATTGGAATTTAAAATTATTATTTCCTTGTAATTAAAATTCAAGGAAAAATCTCAAATAAGTTCAAATACTTATTTTCAAACATTTCAAAATGAAATTCTACTATTCCAAGTCATTTCTTTTGAAAAAGGGTATTTTCCCAGAAAAATACTATATTCCTTTTTATTCCAAAAACTATAGAGGTTACTCTATAATTTCAAATTATTTTTGGAATGACTAAGGAAATCATCAAGTAAAATAATTTTACTTTGAATTGTTGTACTTTGTGTGAATTACAATGATTAATACTTTTAAATCAATTGTAAATTACCGTCAAAGACATAAATCTTAAATACAACCCTAAATTGTAATAACTCATTGGGGTAAAGGGATTCAACATAAAATAATCCATCCATGATTGCATTATTTGGATTTTATAACATTGTCCTTACCGGACAATGATGCTTCTTACAGAACCCGAGGTCCAGGTTCCATCAAGCGCATTGAAGCGCACTATCTCGCAGTCCACAGGCAAGTTCACCCTTGCTCATGTCAACTTGATTATTTTCTACTACTTTAATGCAAAGCTATATACTTATCATTCCTGCATCGCAAATAAAATATTATTTTCCAACTATGAATATAACTATGTGGCTGGCAATTGAACCATGGTATGTGTTGATATGGTGGAGGTTCCATTGCAATGGGTTATATCACCCTAGGATTAATTACCAATGCCGTCCAGTGATTCTAGCGCCGTACAAACCGCGTTGACCATGAGATCTATAATGGCTCTGGGGAAGCCAGTCGTATCTTTTCCCTTCTGCACGCCAACGGATTGGTAGAGCCGGCGGGGTGTTGGAGGCACTGCCATAGGTTGGGATGGCCTTTTAAATCCCCATCCATTAGTGATGATGGCTTTACGATCTATGAAGGATTGTCCAAAGTGCACCATGAGTAAAGCCGTATTATCGGGGGAAGTCTACTGGAGGTGTACGGGTGGACAAAAGGGTGGGTTTGCAGTCGCGGAGAAGGCGGTGTGGGCTTGGATCTTTATACCTGGCCTCACACCAAAGGAAGTGTGAACGGGGGCAAGTCCCTGCGGATGGCAAAAAGGGTGAGATCTCTTGTGGGAAAAGTAACGCACCTCTGCAGAGTGTATCAAATTGTGGCTGTCACTCCTTGTTCCGGGAAGGGAACTGCGAACGCAGCAGGAAAGGAACTCCACGAAGTTCTGGTCAACCTGTGAAGACTGACGGGCATAGTTTTCATAATAAAAGCAACCTTTTGAAGAAATGATTTCAAAAACATGCATTGACCTGCGATTTCCTGATCAATGGTCGTAGCTAGTGCATCAAACACCTTTTTTATTCTTTTAGAACTTGCTGAGTACCTCTGTACTCACTTTCTTTCGACACCCTTGCTAGACTGTGATCCAGAAGTGGAGGCTATCAACGATGGAGCACCAGAAGGAAGCTACGAGCTGGTCTACGAAGAACCTGATCTTACCGGCGGAGTGGAAGGCGTAGATTATGGAATAGTCTACGGACCAGATAACACGGAGGTGGAGGAGTAGTGACATACCCTAGCATCATAGAGCCGAGCAACGTAGAGCTTACCTAAATAAGTTGTTGAGCTCTTTATATTTGTTATGAGTTGTAATCGTACTTAAGTAGTATCTTAGGGTGTTCTCATAGGACCTGTGAGAATACCAACTTGTTAAGACAATGTTTGTAATAAAGTATGGAGTGTTATGACCTGCAATGTTTCTGTTGTACCACTCTGAGGGATATGGCAATTTGTGAAGAAGTCCCTTCACAAAGATCATATCAACGACTTGTATACTACAACATGCAGTGGTATGCTGGGTCACCGCAGCTGGTACCAGAGCAAATGTTGCGACCTTAGGTTGGAAAGACCTAGTATAGGGAAGAAACCTGTAGGAGTCTAGTAGAAATAGTAAATGATTCTCTAGAAGTATGGTGGTTATTCACTTGAGAATAGCAAAACCATATATTTTAGTGCGATAATTCTTTATTATAGCTATTATGATGCATTGTCACTACTAATATTCTGCTTTTGTATACAGCCATAATGGCGTACACGTTTCCTAAGAGGACTTTGAGGAAGGTTGAGGGTTGGCTCGGTGATTATGATGGACCAATAACAGCTCTCCTGTGTGGGATGCTGAAGGAACTTCATTGTGATCCACGGATACCTGTTATCAAGTATACCTACTATGATGGGGAAATCCTAGCCAAGTGCAGAGTATCGGTCCAACTACCGGAAAAACTGCTGATGAGTCGTATCATGCCATACGGAGAAGCCAAAACTATCACCACAGCCTATCATATGGGCCTATTCAAGGCAATCCTTGAGATAAGGCAGCACAAGTCAGTAGAACTGCTATGTTCAGAGTTTTCTCATATACCTCATGCCGAGGAAGATGAGGATCCCACTCTTAATCATTTGGTGTTAGCACACAGAAGTCCTGAGGTTGCAGACAAAGACATGGATAGTCAGTAAGTCTTTATTGACCACGATGTACCTTTTACACATGAAGATGAGAGGTGAGATTGACCACATGCTAGCTGAGTTCACGGACCCTGATAAAGTCCAAGCTCGGATGCATGATTTGAGAGCACAACCACAACATACTACACCGTTCTTTAGCCTAGACAGCTATGTAGATTTGAGTGACCAGATGCCCAAGAAAGATCCACTTACACCCAACTTTGTCCCGCACTATCCACACGTGTCAGCATCGTATGATACTGGATATGGGGGAGACCACTCATGGAACATAAATTGCTCGGAGTCACCGATCGAGAACTCGACGGGTTGGCGTTTCGGGGAACCTTTCGGTGATGAGGAGGAGCCAATTCCATGTGATACAGGAGATGAGAGTGGTGGGGTTAACCAACATTACGGGCAGGAAGAGAAAGGTACTGATTCCATTTCTTTGGATTTGGAGATGGGATTATCTAAACCATCACAGTACGAAGTAGGTGAGAGTTCTGGAACCAAGAAAAAGAAGAAGAAGAAGATGAGGGGTCAGGTGAATAGAAATCCTTCATGGATGATGGAAGAAGGAGGTATGTATCCTACTGGGGATATGTACGAGTCATTGTCTAGCTACTTAGGCATGACTGATCTCTGTCTCGGCACTTCGTCCGATTCAGATTACATACCCACTGGAAGGACTTTTGTTCCGGAGGGTGTCCGGAAGACAAGTCGCTGTACCGGATGGACCCCAGGAATGTATGCGGAGGCGAATGAAGATGATGAGGAGTAGAGCTCCAAGGAAGAATAAAGTAATCTAGGTGGTATTGTAATAGAACGTATTTTAAATTCCCGTTGGCTTGGGCTTTGAGCCAAATAAGTGGTTTATATATACCACATGTAATATAAGTTTGTGAGTGTGTTATGTATTATACGGTGTATATACATAATAAATGTTTGTTTTGGATTTGCTTCTTGATTTTATTGTGTGACTAGTTCTGGGCAATGAGTTGAGCTCAGAAAACATTCGCATGGTGTAATTATGAGTAATCGCTCTTTGTTACAGGACTAGGGGGAAATGGCGTTAGTAGAAACCGAAGAGGCTCGCAGAGAGCGGGAAGCAAGAGAGAAAGAGGAGGCAGATGCAGCAGCTAGAGCAGAGAACGCACCACCACCACCACACCCAATGATGCACCCAGACTTGCAACAGTATATGAGATCAATGGAGGAAGATAGGAGGCGTTACCAGGAAAGCCAGAGTAAGAACATGCAAGATTTCTTTACCCATGTCATCAATGATAGGGGTAATGAAGGCAAGGGAGTAACACTATCGGACTTCCAAAATGCAAGACCACTACCATTTACCTCAGCTCCAGAACCAATGGATGTTGAAGATTGGCTTATGGATACGGAAAGGAAGCTGAAGACCGTTGGTTGCAACGATGAGGAGAAGATTAGATACACCACTTATCTGTTGTCAGGACCAGCAGCGTCATGGTGGGAGAACCTTGTAGCAGTACACCCTCCAGATACGGTATTCACCTGGGAGGAGTTCAAGAAGAAGTTTCGGGATGCTCATGTTCCGGACAGCGTGGTGGAGCTGAAGAAGAGGGAGTTTGAAGAACTAAGACAGAATACTGCACCCATTATGCAGTATGTTCGGGATTTCAATAGGTTATCCAGGTATGCACCTGAGGATGTAGATACAGAGGAGAAGAGGAAGAAGAGGTTCATGAAAGGCATGAATCCATACATGAAGATGCAACTGAGGTTGGCACGGACTGCTGAATTCCAGGAACTGATTGACTCGGCAATCACTTTCGAGGATGACTACAGGCAAGTCCAGGAGGACAGGAGGAAGAGGGCTCGTATAGAGCCAAGGAAGTACCCAATCAGTAAACCAATACCTGATCGAAGTTTCAAACCTCGATACCGACCTACTACTGGTAACCAATACAACCGGGGAGGTCAGAGTCAGAACCCAATCAACCAGATCATCTGCAACAATTGTGGCCTAAAGGGTCATTTGCAGAAGGATTGTCAGAAACCCAGAATCATCTGCTATGGTTGTGGGAAGGAAGGACACATCAAGCCGGAGTGTCCAAACAAGTCGTCATGGAGCGGACAGAGCTCTGGAGGACGAGGTGGAAACAACAACAACAACAACCGTAACAACAACAACAACAATAACAACCGCAACTACAACTACAACAACAAGAAGGGAAAGCCTTATGGAAAGCTGAATTGCACATCTTTGGAACAAGCGGAAGAGTCGGATCAAATAGTCTTAGGTACGCTAAGCATTCTTACTCATCCTGGCAAAGTATTATTTGATCTTTGGAGCAACCACATCATTTCTTGCATTGGAATTTGTGGAAAAATTCGGGCTTAGATGTTCTAAGTTAGAAACCCCTATAACTGTTCTATCCGCGGGGGGAACGATCTTAGTAACCCACGTGAAAGAAGCACAAGTCCTAACCATATGTGACTGTGTGTATTTCGCGGACCTATTCATCATACCCATGAAGGACATATCAGTCATCCTAGGGATGGATTGGTTGACAGAAAATGGAGCGGTGATTAACTGTGGAGACAAAACAGTATCACTACGCAACTCCATCGGAGGTCGAATAGTGTTCCAAGGAGATAAGTACAGTGAATTGGAGATCGGATTGGAACTAAATAGCCTGAAGGAAGTGAGAATTGAAGATATTCCTGTAGTAAAGGAGTTTAAGGATGTATTTCCTAAGGAACTACCGGGGATGCCACCCGATAGAGAGATAGAATTCACAATTGATCTGATTCCAGGCACAGCACCAATAGCACAACCACCATATAAGATGGGACCAAAGGAGTTAGTGGAACTGAAAGCTCAGATAGATGAACTGGAACAGAAGGGATTCATTCAAGAAAGTGTGTCACCATGGGGTACACCAGTTATTTTTGTGGATAAAAGAGATGGAGGAAAGAGAATGTGTGGAGATTACAGAAATCTGAACAATGTAACTATCAAGAACAAGTATCCTTTACCTAGAACCCAAGATCTTTTTGATCAAGTTCAAGGAGCAGGAGTCTTCTCGAAGATAGATTTAAGGTCAGGATACCATCAAATCAAGATCAAGAAGGAAGATGTACCAAAAACAGCATTCGTATCAAGGTATGGACACCATGAATACTTGGTTGTACCATTTGGACTAACAAATGCACCAGAAATTTTCATGAATTTGATGAACAAGATATTCATGAAGTACTTGGACAAGTTTGTGATAGTGTTCATAGATGATATTCTAATCTATTCCAAAGATAAAGAAGAACATGCCAAGCATTTGAAGATAGTTCTGCAAACTTTGAGGGAACATCAGTTATATGCGAAGTTCAGCAAGTGCAAATTTTTGTTAGATAGTGTTGAATTTCTTGGACATGTCATAACTAAAGAAGGCATAGCGGTGAATCCAAGCAAGGTTCAGTCCGTATTGGAATGGAAATCACCTAAAAATGCTAAGGAGATACGAGGATTTCTTGGTATGGCAGGCTACTATCGGAGATTCATAGAGGGATTTTCGAAGATTGCAGGACCAATGACCAAGTTACTCAAGAAAAATATTCCATTTGTGTGGACAGATGAGTGTGAAGCCAGCTTCCAAACACTCAAGGATAAGTTAACCACAGCACCAGTGTTAGCAGTTCCTGAACTTGGAAAGGATTACACGGTGTATTGTGATGCTTCCAAGAATGGACTTGGATGTGTTCTTATGCAAGATCGGAAAGTAATAGCTTATGGATCAAGACAGTTGAAACCACATGAACACAACTACCCAGTACATGATCTCGAGTTAGCGGCAGTTGTGTATGCTCTGAAGAGTTGGAGACTATTTTTATATGGATCCAAGTGTGAGTTATACACCGATCACAAAAGTTTGAAATATTTCTTCACCCAGAAAGAATTAAACATGAGACAGAAGAGATGGTTAGAGTTGATTAAGGATTACGATCTTAAGATCAACTATACACCAGGCAAGGCTAATGTAGTAGCAGATGCCCTAAGTAGGAAGAGTACGGAGAATCAACCTACGGAATGGGAAATTCCAAAGGAACTTCGGAAAGAGTTAGAGGATGCTCAGATTCTGTTTATTCAAGGTAATGCCAAGGGAAGTATAGCAACCATGAGGATTATGGATGAGATATATTCAGATTTGAAATATGAGATTATCCGAAAGCAAGTGGATGATTTGTTCATCCAAGAGGAAATCAAGAGGATTGGCGAAGGAAGACCATCGGAATTCCATCTAGGGGATTTTGATTCATTATACTTCCAGAAAAGGATCTGTGTACCAGATGATCCAGAAGTGAAGTCAATCATATTAAAAGAAGCACATGAAACCCCTTATTCAATACATCCGGGAAGTACTAAGATGTATATGGATTTGAAGGAGATGTTCTGGTGGAACAACATGAAAAGAGAAATAGCACAATATGTCTCGGAATGTCATACATGTCAACGAGTAAAGGCAGAGCATCCGAGTCCTGCGGGATTACTCAAACCACTAGAGATACCGAAATGGAAATGGGATGAAATAGGAATGGATTTTGTTACTGGTTTACCAATGACTAGTAAGAGGAAGGATATGATATGGGTAATAGTGGACAGACTTACCAAGAGTGCTCATTTCATAGCCGTAAACACAAAAGATACTGCAGAAAAGCTTGTGGATATATATGTGAAGGAAATTGTGAGTAAGCATGGAGTACCAAAGAAGATAGTCTCAGATAGAGGTTCAATTTTCACATCAGCATTCTGGAAACAACTTCAAGAATCTTTGGGATCCAAGTTGGATTTCAGTACAGCATATCATCCACAAACCGGAGGACAAACCGAAAGAACCAATCAGATACTAGAAGACATGCTTAGAGCTTGTGCTCTGAACTTTGGAGGCTCATGGGAGGATCATTTACCTTTAGCGGAGTTCTCATATAACAATAGTTATCAGAGTAGCATCCAGATGGCACCGTACGAAGCGTTGTACGGAAGGAAGTGTAGATCACCAATTTGTTGGTATGAAACCGGAGAGAACAAGGAATTTACACCGGACTACATCAAGGAGAGACAAGACGTCATCGAGGTGATCCGGGATAGACTCAAAATAGCTCAGAGTCGTCAGAAGAGTTACGCCGACTTAAAGAGAAGAGATTGGGAACCGAAAGTGGGAGACATGGTATATTTAAAGGTTAGCCCAATGAAAGGACTTAAGAGGTTCGGAGTGAAAGGAAAGTTAAGTCCTCGATATATAGGGCCATTTAAGATACTCAGTCAGAATCGAGGAACAGCTTTTGAGTTGGAATTACCGGCACAACTAAGTCAAGTTCACAATGTATTTCATGTATCACAACTCAGAAAGTGTTTGAAGGCACCGGATGATCCTATCACCTATGAGGAAATAGAATTGCAATCTGATTTAACTTATGTGGAAAGGCCTGAAAAGATCTTAGAAGTACAATGGAAGAAGTTAAGAAACAGGGCAATCAAATATTGTAAAGTGCAATGGCAACATCATCCTGAGCGAGAAGCTACTTGAGAAACAGAAGAAGAATTAAGGAAGTCTTACCCCGAGATGTTCAGGTACCAATCTTAACTTCGGGACGAAGTTTCTGTTAAGGGGGAGAGGCTGTAATAACCCAGAACATAGGAACAACGAAGGGTAGATTTAGAAATGGGATGTGCATTTCATCGCAAAACGGGGGAAATTTTCGCGCTTTATTGCAACTAAACCTAAGAGGGATCGAGGTTCTCTCTCATTTTGCACTTAGGGTTAGGCAATGTGAGTTAGGGAAATTTCGACATGATCTCTTTTGTATCTTGTTGATTTGGGGAATTGATTTCATTTGACAAGTGTTAATACATTTAACAATAAGCATTGAACAATATAAAAATAGAATTCATAATTTAAAACACAACTTATGAATTCAAACAACTTTGAATTTCAAAGTGAATCATAAATACAATGTTTATTCCAGAATATAAATATTACATAAAGCAAAAGTTCATAAACAAAAACTTGGGCTTTATTGATATCACAACACAGATTACAAAGTCTTTACAATATTCTTGATACAAGAATTAATGAATAATAAACAGAAATGAAAATAAAGATTACAATATTTCTCCTAAACTAAAACCTAGACTAAATGACTTGGAGAATATCTTCTGGTCATGTCCATCTTCAAAACCTGCAAAATAAAGCACCAACACTAGCCAGAATGTTAGTGTTAGCAACAGATTCAGTTTGGACAGTTAGAAAAATAACACAAGATTCAGTTTGGACAGTGCAAACTGTCACAGCACACTTGTGCTTGTCCAAAACTATGGACAACACAAGATAAGGGCAGCAGCAGACCAAACCTGAGCACACACCAGGGGCTCAAGTTTCAGCATATGAGAGCACACAGCTCAAGTGTGCTGGGCAGCAACAGCAAGGCCATGCATCAGCTTAGTCACCAAGCAAGCCAGGCTTGTGTGTCAATGCTAGGATAAAAGTAGGGTTCATATAAAAGGAGCACAAACCCTAGAATCAGTGACCAGTCGACCAGATAAAGATTCACCAGGTAAGGGTGAAGCAAGAACAAGCTCAGTTCATCCAGTTCTTGAGCAAGAACAGAACCAACACACACAACCACTCAAACCACCAGGGATCATGGTGACCTAAGAAGATCATCCAAGACCTGGAGGTGAAGGGCTGTGACACAAACCCAAGTCTGCATCAACAAAACATTTCTTTCTAGGAGCTGGAACAAGGTATACCTAGTTCCTGGAAAAGATCCAAGAGATCTAATCCATCATATGCATGAAATAAGCATGGGATGAGCAGATGCTCATATGGGTAGATCATCACTTGGTTTTTACCAAGGATTACTGCCAGTCAAAAGCCACTAAGATAGAAATCATCCAGATACAGATCTTGTGCACAGAAGCTAGAAATCATGCACAGATGCACACACTAGCAAGATCTCATGCACAGATAGCACCAGTAGATGGCCAAGATTAGCAGCTAAGACTACATAGTAAATCCTAAGCATGCAACCATCAGAAACCCTAGATTTCTTCACAGGCAAGCATATTGGCATTCATATTTACAATGATCCCCAAATATGCAAGCAAAGATGAGTAGCCAACAAGATCCAACCAACCATGTGAGCAACCAGTCAGTAGCAAGGCTACTGAGGTCACATCACACTTAGCACCAATTAAGAGAAAGCCAAATAGATCACATCACTATCCAGAAATGGATTCAGACTCTAATTGCTTGTAAAAGAATCATGAACAGCAAACTCATATACAAGCAAGTCATTTAAATCATCACTGCATAAGCAGTTCATCATAATTTAAGTAATACAAGCATGAATTTATCACAGATCCATGCTAAGCATGACAGTAGCATACTGTTAAGCAACACAATTTAATCTATAGCCACTAGAGCAAGTCTAGGTAGCTAAGATGAGCCACAGCACAAGTAAGCAACAGCACAGTGAGGCTTGAGCATCAGCATCACAAGAAAATTGAATCATTTAGCCACAGTATTAGCCAGTAAGCTATCACTGACAATCAATTGATCAAATGGGTCAATTATAGTAAGCCAAGCTACACAGGGAAGTTAGCCAACAAGCAAGGAATGATCCAATGGATCATTGGCTTGCAGAGACAGCACTGAAGTATATCACAGGCACCACTGGCACACACACAAGTGTCACAGATGCATCACAAGTACACCTAGACAAGCAAGCATGATAGACCAGTAAGCATAAGCAAGTCATAACCAAGCATAGCATGGCATAGTTAGCTCTTGAGCAATCACAGTAGAGCATGGCAAGTGTAGAGCATGCTAGGAGCAGCAGAGAAGCAAGCACAGCATGAACGGCAAGCAAAGCAGCATGTGCCAGTACCAGTAAATGGTAATTGTGCCATAAACTTGCAATTAACAGAAGCACATGCAAATTGCATAGGAATAGCATGGCTCTGTGTGATCACAGGATCACCAGACAGCAGCAGAGCATGAAGAGGAAGAAGAACAGTAACGAGGGGAGGCGCACAGAGGAGAAGGAGGAGATGTAACACTTACTTGCGCACAGAGCGAGAGGCTAGGGCATGGCGAGGCGGTGCTCGCGCGGCCCTAACAATGCAAGTCCAGGAAGGCGCCGACGTTACGCCGGCGAACCCAGACACGAACCAGCACCACCGTAGCAAGCACCTGAGGCGACGGCACGAGTACTGCACGCAGCACCCGCGCCAGGTCAACCCCAGGCGCGTACCATCGTCGGCGAGGACGAGATCTCGCTGGAGTTCGTCGAGGCGATTCTCCACGAGATCCAGATCGGAGGCGATTCGCCAGGAGAGGACAAGAAGGGAAAAACTGCGCGGACAGATCGATAGATCTGCACGCGGCGGTTCTAGATCGGTAGGTGGCTACGGCGGAGGAGCTCGGCGATGGCCGGAGCAGGGCGGCGGCCATGGCGGCGACGCCATCGCCACGGGAGTCGCCAGAGGTTAGGGTTAGGTCGAGTGAGTGAGAGGGCCGAGTGAGTGAGAGTGCGGTGGGCCGTTCGGCTCCACCAAGCCACTTTGGGGCACGCCTTAGTGGGCTGTCCCATGGGCCTAAGTTATTGGGCTGGGCCCAATATGGGTCCAGAGGGGTATTTTGGTCTTTTAACATTTAATAAAAGGCCAGAACTTTACCAAATTTTAATAAATCAAATACAACTCTAAAAATCCATTAAAAATTGGATTAATGAATGAAAAATAAATCTTAACAAGAATAAAATATGAAATGAATTTATGAGACAAATTCAAAATTATGAATTTTAAGAATTTAAATAATAATTGGAATTTAAAATTATTATTTCCTTGTAATTAAAATTCAAGGAAAAATCTCAAATAAGTTCAAATACTTATTTTCAAACATTTCAAAATGAAATTCTACTATTCCAAGTCATTTCTTTTGAAAAAGGGTATTTTCCCAGAAAAATACTATATTCCTTTTTATTCCAAAAACTATAGAGGTTACTCTATAATTTCAAATTATTTTTGGAATGACTAAGGAAATCATCAAGTAAAATAATTTTACTTTGAATTGTTGTACTTTGTGTGAATTACAATGATTAATACTTTTAAATCAATTGTAAATTACCGTCAAAGACATAAATCTTAAATACAACCCTAAATTGTAATAACTCATTGGGGTAAAGGGATTCAACATAAAATAATCCATCCATGATTGCATTATTTGGATTTTATAACATTGTCCTTACCGGACAATGATGCTTCTTACAGAACCCGAGGTCCAGGTTCCATCTACTGCATTGAACTGCACTATCTCGCAGTCCACAGGCAAGTTCACCCTTGCTCATGTCAACTTGATTATTTTCTACTACTTTAATGCAAAGCTATATACTTATCATTCCTGCATCGCAAATAAAATATTATTTTCCAACTATGAATATAACTATGTGGCTGGCAATGGAACCATGGTATGTGTTGATATGGTGGAGGTTCCATTGCAATGGGTTATATCACCCTAGGATTAATTACCAATGCCGTCCAGTGATTCTAGCGCCGTACAAACCGCGTTGACCATGAGATCTATAATGGCTCTGGGGAAGCCAGTCGTATCTTTTCCCTTCTGCACGCCAACGGATTGGTAGAGCCGGCGGGGTGTTGGAGGCACTGCCGTAGGTTGGGATGGCCTTTTAAATCCCCATCCATTAGTGATGATGGCTCTACGATCTATGAAGGATTGTCCAAAGTGCACCATGAGTAAAGCCGTATTATCGGGGGAAGTCTACTGGAGGTGTACGGGTGGACAAAAGGGTGGGTTTGCATTCGCGGAGAAGGCGGTGTGGGCTTGGATCTTTATACCTGGCCTCACACCAAAGGAAGTGTGAACGGGGGCAAGTCCCTGCGGATGGCAAAAAGGGTGAGATCTCTTGTGGGAAAAGTAACGCACCTCTGCAGAGTGTATCAAATTGTGGCTGTCACTCCTTGTTCCGGGAAGGGAGCTGAACGACGGGAAAGGAACTCCACGAAGTTCTGGTCAACCTGTGAAGACTGACGGGCATAGTTTTCATAATAAAAGCAACCTTTTGAAGAAATGATTTCAAAAACATGCATTGACCTGCGATTTCCTGATCAATGGTCGTAGCTAGTGCATCAAACACCTTTTTTATTCTTTTAGAACTTGCTGAGTACCTCTGTACTCACTTTCTTTCGACACCCTTGCTAGACTGTGATCCGGAAGTGGAGGCTATCAACGATGGAGCACCAGAAGGAAGCTACGAGCTAGTCTACGAAGAACCTGATCTTACCGGCGGAGTGGAAGGCGTAGATTATGGAATAGTCTACGGACCAGATAACACGGAGGTGGAGGAGTAGTGACATACCCTAGCATCATAGAGCCGAGCAACGTAGAGCTTACCTAAATAAGTTGTTGAGCTCTTTATATTTGTTATGAGTTGTAATCGTACTTAAGTAGTATCTTAGGGTGTTCTCATAGGACCTGTGAGAATACCAACTTGTTAAGACAATGTTTGTAATAAAGTATGGAGTGTTATGACCTGCAATGTTTCTGTTGTACCACTCTGAGGGATATGGCAATTTGTGAAGAAGTCCCTTCACAAAGATCATATCAACGACTTGTATACTACAACATGCAGTGGTATGCTGGGTCACCGCACACCGGCTGGTAGGACAATAAATGTTGTACAAGTTTCTCATTGCGAGCACGTACGACTATATATGGAAAACATGCCTACATGATTAATGAATTGATGTTCTTTCTTAATGCTTTATCAATCCTATCAATTGCCCAACTGTAATTTGTTCACCCAACACTGTCACTTGTTATTGGAGAGTTACCACTAGTGTAGATCGCTGGGAACCCCGGTCCATCTTTCATCATCATATACTTGTTCTCTATGACATTAGAAGTAGTATCAACTATCTTCTGGTGCCATTACCTCTGTGTTACTATTACTGCTGCTGTGTTACTGTTACTATTGCTCTCATATTACTGCTACTTTCACATCACCCCTGTTACTAGTGCTTTTCCAGGTGCAGCTGAATTGACAACTCAGTTGTTAAGGCTTATAAGTATTCTTTACCTCCCCTTGTGTCGAATCAATAAATTTGGGTTTTACTTCCCTCGAAGACTGCTGCGATCCCCTATACTTGTGGGTTATCAGCAGGCTGAGCAATGATGAAGCCAGCGTTCTCGCAAACATCGGGTCACAATTCCTCGCAATTCCACCAGGAGTATTCTGGGAAGAGATAGCAGAAAGATCTACGAAGTCGACAAAACCAAAAAAGAAGGAGAAGGACAAGAAACCCTCGGGGGCTACTAAAGAAGCACCAGAGGAAGAAGAAGAAGAAGAACATGACTTGGTCATGATGGTGCAGATACCTTGGATGCAAGTATACATATCATACATCCTAAGGCAAGAGATACCCGACGATCCAGTGGAAGCAAGGCGAGTTATTAGGCGATCTAAGGCTTTTACTGTGGTCAAAGGGGAGTTATACAAACGAAGTATTTCGGGAGTACTACAAAGATGCGTTACACCCGAAGAAGGAAGGATGATCTTGAAGGATGTACACGAAGGAATCTGCGGCCACCACGCAAGCAGTCGAGCTATTGCAGCCAAGGTTTTCAGAGCCGGATTTTACTGGTTGACAGCAATAGAGGATGCAAAGGAGATAGTACGAACTTGCGACGCGTGCCAGAGATTCGCAGCGAAACCTCATTCTCCGGCAGCAGAACTGATGCCAATACCATTGTCTTGGCCCTTTGCTCAATAGGGCCTCGATATGGTGGGGAAGTTACATAAAGCTTCGCCAGGAGGATACGAGTATATGCTCGTCGCTATCGATAAATTCACCAAGTGGATAGAAGCCAAGCCGATAAATTCACCAGACGGGGCGTCTGTCGTCAAATTCGTGAAAAGCATCGTCTTCAGGTTTGGAGTGCCTAATAGCATCGTCACTGACAATGGTAGCAACTTCACATCCAAGGAATTCAAGGCATATTGTGCAGAGGTAGGCATCAAACTACACTTTGCATCAGTTGCGCACCCGCAAACCAATGGTCAAGTCGAAAAAGCCAATGGCATTATCTGCAACGGGATTAAGAAGCGCTTGTTGGCACCACTGGCAAAAGCTTGACATACTTGGCCTGAAGAGTTACCCAGTGTGTTATGGAGTATACGAACAACACCAAATACAGCGACACAGGAAACTCCGTTTTTTCTGGTCCATGGAGCTGAGGCAGTGTTGCCAATCGAAATAGAGCATGATTCCCCGAGAGTCACAGAATATGACGAGGAAACCTCAAGAAGAGCATTGGAGGACGATGTCGATGCATTAGATGAAGCTCGAGATGAAGTACTATATGTAGGGATTCGTTGCATAGAAAACAAAAAATTTCCTACCGCGAACACGTAATCCAAGCCAAGATGCAATCTAGAAGACGGTAGCAACGAGGGGATTATTGAGTCTCACCCTTGAAGAGATTCCAAAGCCTACAAGATGAGGCTCTTGTTGCTGCGGTAGACGTTCACTTGCCGCTTGCAAAAGCACGTAGAAGATCTTGATCACCGGCGCCACGAACGGGCAGCACCTCCGTACTCGGTCACACGTTCGGTTGTTGATGAAGACGACGTCCACCTCCCGTTCCAGCGGGCAGCGGAAGTAGTAGCTCCTCTTGAATCCGACAGCACGACGGCGTGGTGTCGGTGGTGGTGGAGAAATCCGGCGGAGCTTCGCTAAGCGTGCGGGATGTGGTGGAGGAGAGAGGCCGCTAGGGTTTGGGAGAGGGGGGGCGCCGGCCACTAAGGGGTGCGGCCACCTTGGTGGTTCTTGGGTGGCCGGCCCCCTCCCCTTGGCCCCTCACTATATAGGTGGAAGCCCCAAGTGTTGGACTACAAGTCTCCGAATAAGACCCGAACCCAAAACCTTCCATGTGATAGGGAAACCTACCCAAGGTGGGAATCCCACTTGGGGTGGGATTCCCCCCTTCCATGTGGGGGGGTGGCCGACCCCCATAGGGGGAGTCCACTTGGGACTCCTCCCCCACTAGGGTTGGCCGGCCATGGAGGTGGAGTCCCTCCGGGACTCCACCTTCCTTGGTGGTTTCTTCCGGACTTTTCTAGAACCTTCTAGAACCTTCCATAGAACCTTCCGAATCATTTTAATTCACATAAAATGACATCCTATATATGAATCTTATTCTCCGGACCATTCCGGAACTCCTCGTGATGTCCGGGATCTCATCCGGGACTACGAACAAATATTTGAACTCCATTCCATATTTCAATTACTACCATTTCAACATCCAACTTTAAGTGTGTCACCCTACGGTTCGCGAACTATGCGGACATGGTTGAGTACTCACTCCGACCAATAACCAATAGCGGGATCTGGAGATCCATAATGGCTCCCACATATTCAACGATGACTTTAGTGATCGAATGAACCATTCACATACGATACCAATTCCCTTTGTCACGCAATATTTTACTTGTCCGAGGTTTGATCATCGGTATCACTCTATACCTTGTTCAACCTCGTCTCCTGACAAGTACTCTTTACTCGTACCGTGGTATGTGGTATCTTATGAACTTATTCATATGCTTGCAAGACATTAGACGACATTCCACCGAGAGGGCCCAGAGTATATCTATCCGTCATCGGGATGGACAAATCCCACTGTTGATCCATATGCCTCAACTCATACTTTCCGGATACTTAATCCCACCTTTATAACCACCCATTTACGCAGTGGCGTTTGATGTAATCAAAGTACCTTTCCGGTATAAGTGATTTACATGATCTCATGGTCATAAGGACTAGGTAACTATGTATCGAAAGCTTATAGCAAATAACTTAATGACGTGATCTTATGCTATGCTTAATTGGGTGTGTCCACTACATCATTCATATAATGATATAACCTTGTTATTAATAACATCCAATGTTCATGATTATGAAACTAATCATCCATTAATCAACAAGCTAGTTAAGAGGCATACTAGGGACTCTTTGTTGTTTACATATCACACATGTATCAATGTTTCGGTTAATACAATTATAGCATGGTATGTTAACATTATCATAAACACAAAGATATATTATAATAACCATTTTATTATTGCCTCTTGGGCATATCTCCAACAGTCTCCCACTTGCACTAGAGTCAATAATCTAGTTTACATTTGTAAAGATATAACACCTCGGCCTTCTGGTGCTTTATCATGTTTTCCTTACGGGAGAGGTTTTAGTCAACGGATCTGACACGCTCAGAAACGTATGTATTTTGCAATTCATTTGCGTCTTAACGCATCACTCATTTTCCTAATGAGTCGGCATTAAATATGTTTGGTCTTCTGGTGGAACCTTAATTCCGCGGTCTGAAATATGTCACTAATATTGTCATACACAATATAGCTTCAAAGTTCTGACACTATCGGAACTACACCAAGTTCTCAAAGAACCTTTTGACTTAACATCCTTTGTCATTGTCAAAACAATGACATACTCTGCCTTCTTTCGTAGAATCCGTCACAATATTTAGAACTCTTCTAAATCTAGCATAGACAACTTCTATCTCATTGTGCTACCTTTTAAACAACACTTAGCCTAATTGAGATTGAAATTTATTTTATATGCGATCAAACTAATATCGGTGCAACACATTACATCGATTTGTTTGTCATTACACCATATAAAATTATATATATATATATATATCCTTGGATCTTCTAAAGTACTCAAGGATATTCCTACTGTTTGTCCAATAATCATCACATGAATTATTCTGGTATATGCTCCTAACTCTTTAGAGCACATGATATATGATTTTGTACATATTCTTCGTGATCTAAAATCACTCATGTGTTTTTACTCATCGAGTGTCAAATACACTCAAGTCTTGTTAAAACTTCACATGAAAAGAACACCTTCTTAATATTTCTATGTACTTTGACTTAAACTTATTATGTATTCCAATCTATCTTCATAGATCTTGACACTAAATATGTTTCAGTCCATATCCTTTCATTGAAGTTAATTCTCAATGAAATCTTTTAATCAAGTATATAATTACATCATTTATAACCAACTATATGTCATCTACATAAAGTATTATAAATATGTCTCAGCGCTCCCACTTAATTTCTTGCAAATGCAAGCCTCTTCATCGTTTCTGATGAAATCAAAAAACTCTTTGACTATTTCATCTGATGAAGATTCCAACTCCGTGATACTTACTTCATCCAATTGAAGTTCGTATACCTATCTAGTATTCTTTGGACTAGCAAAATCTCTTGGTTGTATCTTGTATACACCTTTAATACATACTTCTGATAAGTAATATATTTTTGCCATCCTACTAGCATATCTCATAAAAGAAATATGTAGTGATTACTAGAATAATCCACATAGACTATAAGCATTGCTACGGAAGATCTAATCTTATCGTAGTCAACTCTTTGAACTTTGTCGTAAACAACATTTCGACAAGTCAAGCTTCATCAATTTTATAGATCCTTTTACTTTCAACAAGTATTCATCTATCTTGGATTTCTTGGCGTATAGCCATTTTAACGGAGTCAGGGCCCATCATAACTTCTTTGTTTGTAGTTGGTTTATCATTGTTCAAAATCAATCCTTTGTCCACAAATCATTTATTTGATCACAGAGTAAACCATACCTACAAGGTTCAATAAGTACTTCGATCTCCATGTCTAAAACACTTTGTAGTCATGGAAGCCATGATCGTCGTGGCCGTTTCCGGAACCAATTTCCGATGCTGCGCTACTCTGATCATTATGCTCAGGTTCATAAACCTTATCAAGTTCTATTGTCCTCCCACTCAAATACTTCGCTAGAAAACAATTTCTTGGAAATAAGCAAGTAACATTGACAAACACTTTTGTCTTTTACTTCATAGTGGAAAGAATTCCCAATCAATTCTTTGGGATAACCAACAAAGACATTCATCCGATTTTGGTTGAAAACTCTTAGACCAAAATTTAAAGAAAGGACTATTAGGGTTTATACCCATGCCATAACTTGTATGGTGTCATTTCAACGGATCATGATGATGCTCTATTTAGTGTAAAAGCGGTAGTCACTAAAGCATAATCCACAAAAAATATAATGGCATAAATATTTTATCTCATCATTGATCCAACAAGGTTTGGATACATCTCTCGGATACTGTATCATCATTATGATACTCCAAGAAATGTGAGTTGTAGAACAATTTCATGACTCTCTTAGATGTTCGCTAAAACTCGTAATTCAAATATTTTCCCAATGATCCAATCATAGATATTTGATTTTTCTATTACGATGATTTCCACTTCATGCTGAAATTTATTTGAATCCATTCAAATGTTTCAAACTTCTTCCTTATCGAATGTATCCACATATATATACTCAATTTATTGTTGGAAGTTTTCACGAAGTAGAAGAATCTCCCGCACACAACTATGCCCAGTGAACCACATATATCATTATGTATGTTTTCACTAAGTTAGTTGCCCGTTTAACTCTTGGCCTATGAACGGTATTTTAATCATTCTCTTTAGAAAAGATTTGCAAGCGCCAAATGATTCAAAAATCAAATGACTCCAAAAATCCATTTGCATGGAGTTCCTTCATGCGTTCCTTTCTAACATGACCTAAATGGCGGTTCCACAAATAAGTGGAATTCAAATCATTTGCCTTATGGCATTTTAGCGTCAGTGTTATGTATGTGTGTTTCACCATTAAGATTTATAATAACTTATCCATCGTATA
The DNA here is from genome assembly GCF_019359855.2 of Lolium perenne. Lineage (NCBI taxonomy): Eukaryota > Viridiplantae > Streptophyta > Magnoliopsida > Poales > Poaceae > Lolium > Lolium perenne. The sequence continues at coordinate 238,976,506 of NC_067245.2, read as the reverse complement.
TGGAGTAATGTCATAATTTGAACAACTCATTGTTTTTCATTTGACCAGAGCAAAATAACAATTATTAAGTTCTTTATTATAAATTCTAAGGGCTAGATAGAATGCTAACGACGAACATAATAACACTTTATTTTGTTCCAGTCGTGCATTCCTATCATATTCCTTGTCAGTCACTTCGGCCATTGTATTCTTGTATTGCGTTGTTTTGTATGACACTTCATACCAACCAATATGGTACAAATACCCAAGAATTTCATTGTGTGACCTAACTAGGAATATAACCATAACATGTATATCATTTATATACACCTGAGCTAGACATTCTAGTCTTTTCTTTCTTTCTGCCAATAATATTTTGTAGTTTCTCTTTTAGCTTTCCTCATTATTCAGAAAAAAAACACATCAACTTCAATAACTTCTCGGTTTGTTGGTCAAATACCAATAACCTTGAGGTTCTTACTTTGAATTTGATCATCATATGACAAGTGTTCCGGATTTCACTATTAGTAACCTTGTAATATGATGAACAATTTCACTCATAATTTTATCCATTGTATCATGATGACTTTCTGAGACCATGTCTGTACATGCTAGGCTCATAAAGTTTTAACCTTAGTATTCGCATGTACAAATCTGGCTTGCACCCGTTGTATGCACACGTAGAATCTATAACATCCAATCATCACGTGATGCTTCGATACGACGAGTCTTAGCAACGGTGCATACTAAGGATGATAACTTCATGGATATGTGAATATTGTTAGTGCCCCAATAGTTGGAGGATTGGGACGCCTTGCGTCTTCAACCTTCGTACATTCCCATAAAACTTATGAGTTTATGTAGTCTCACCAAATTATATTCTATCATCTTGCAATAAGGTCTTAGATATCACATATATCTCATACCTTGATTATTTCTGAAAACTAAATTTTCAGCTCCTTACTTTTCAAACATATTTGAACTTCGAGTTTCACGGAGACAAGATAACTTTATGTACTAATTGAAACCATAGCTCTTTGAATCAACAATATGAGGTTTACCTAAAAGTTTGCAATAGGACTTAATCAATTCTTGATTCTTTCACAATACGGTACCAATACGTAAAGTTTCTTATCAGATTTTAACAGTATTTTTATCTCAATTACAAGACTAGCGCATAGTAGTAAACGGATGCCAATACTACAAAATTAATTCAAAATACTACTTAGACTATGTTTATGATAATTAGTTCATGTTTTAATCTAATTACTAATGAACTCCCACTTAATACAACATCCCTCATAGTTGTTAAGTGGTACACGATCCAAATCCACTACACCAAAACCGATCATCACGTGAGATGATGTAGCTTCAACGGTGAACATCAACATGTTGATCATATCATCCATATGACTCGTGTTCAACCTTTTGGTTTCTGTTGTCCCGAGGCCATGTCTGTACATGCTAGGCTCGTCAAGCAAACCCAAGTATTCCGCGTGTGCAACATGGTTTACACCCGTTGTATATGAACATTGAATCTATCACATCCGATCATCACGAGATGCTTTGAAACGACGAACTTTGGCAACGGTGCATACGAGGGGAGAACACTTTATTATCTTGATATTAATGTGAGGGATCATCTTATAATGCTACCGCCGCGTTCTAAGCAAAATAAGATGCATAAAAGGATTAACATCACATGCAGTTCATATGTGATATGATATGGCCCTTTTGTCTTTGCGCCTTTGATCTTCATCTCCAAAGCACGGACATGATCTCCATCATCTTTGGGCATGATCTCCATCATCATCGGCGTAGCGTCAAGGTCCATGGCGCCGTCTTCATGGTTGTTCACCTCATGTAGCAACTATTACAACTACTTTGAAATACTACTCAACATGAAATTTAAAGACAACCATAAGGCTCCTGCCGGTTGCCACAATACAATAATGATCATCTCACACATATTCATCATCACATTATGGCCATATCACATCACCAAACCCTGCAAAAACAAGTTAGACGTCTCTAATTTGGTTTGCATATTTTACGTGGTTTAGGGTTTTCGAGAGAGATCTAATCTACCTACGAACATGAACCACAACGTTGATACTAATGTTTTCAATAGAAGAGTAAATTGAATCTTCACTATAGTAGGAGAGACAGACACCCGCAAAGCCTCTTATGCAATACAAGTTGCATGTCGAACGAGGAACAAGTCTCATGAACGCGGTCATGTAAAGTTAGTCCGAGCCGCTTCATCCCACTATGCCACAAAGATGCAAAGTACTCAAACTAAAGATAACAAGAGCATCAACGCCCACAAAACCATTGTGTTCTACTCGTGCAACCATCTATGCATAGACACGGCTCTGATACCACTGTAGGGATTCGTTGCATAGAAAACAAAAAATTTCCTACCGCGAACATGCAATCCAAGCCAAGATGCAATCTAGAAGACGGTAGCAACGAGGGGATTATCGAGTCTCACCCTTGAAGAGATTCCAAAGCCTACAAGATGAGGCTCTTGTTGCTGCGGTAGACGTTCACTTGCCGCTTGCAAAAGCGCGTAGAAGATCTTGATCACCGGCGCCACGAACGGGCAGCACCTCCGTACTCGGTCACACGTTCGGTTGTTGATGAAGACGACGTCCACCTCCCGTTCCAGCGGGCAGCAGAAGTAGTAGCTCCTCTTGAATCCGATAGCACGACGGCGTGGTGTCGGTGGTGGTGGAGAAATCCGGCGGAGCTTCGCTAAGCGTGCGGGATGTGGTGGAGGAGAGAGGCCGCTAGGGTTTGGGAGAGGGGGGCGCCGGCCACTAAGGGGTGCGGCCACCTTGGTGGTTCTTGGGTGGCCGGCCCCCTCCCCTTGGCCCCTCATTATATAGGTGGAAGCCCCAAGTGTTGGACTACAAGTCTCCGAATAAGACCCGAACCCAAAACCTTCCATGTGATAGGGAAACCTACCCAAGGTGGGAATCCCACTTGGGGTGGGATTCCCCCCTTCCATGTGGGGGGGTGGCCGGCCCCCATAGGGGGAGTTCACTTGGGACTCCTCCCCCACTAGGGTTGGCCGGCCATGGAGGTGGAGTCCCTTCGGGACTCCACCTTCCTTGGTGGTTTCTTCCGGACTTTTCTAGAACCTTCTAGAACCTTCCATAGAACCTTCTGAATCATTTTAATTCACATAAAATGACATCCTATATATGAATCTTATTCTTCGGACCATTCTGGAACTCCTCGTGATGTCCGGGATCTCATCCGGGACTCCGAACAAATATTCGAACTCCATTCCATATTTCAATTACTACCATTTCAACATCCAACTTTAAGTGTGTCACCCTACGGTTCACGAACTATGCGGACATGGTTGAGTACTCACTCCGACCAATAACCAATAGCGGGATCTGGAGATCCATAATGGCTCCCACATATTCAACGATGACTTTAGTGATCGAATGAACCATTCACATACGATACCAATTCCCTTTGTCACGCAATATTTTACTTGTCCGAGGTTTGATCATCGGTATCACTCTATACCTTGTTCAACCTCGTCTCCTGACAAGTACTCTTTACTCGTACCGTGGTATGTGGTCTCTTATGAACTTATTCATATGCTTGCAAGACATTAGACGACATTCCACCGAGAGGGCCCAGAGTATATCTATCCGTCATCGGGATGGACAAATCCCACTGTTGATCCATATGCCTCAACTCATACTTTCCAGATACTTAATCCCACCTTTATAACCACCCATTTACGCAGTGGCGTTTGATGTAATCAAAGTACCTTTCCGGTATAAGTGATTTACACGATCTCATGGTCATAAGGACTAGGTAACTATGTATCGAAAGCTTATAGCAAATAACTTAATGACGTGATCTTATGCTATGCTTAATTGGGTGTGTCCATTACATCATTCATATAATGATATAACCTTGTTATTAATAACATCCAATGTTCATGATTATGAAACTAATCATCCATTAATCAACAAGCTAGTTAAGAGGCATACTAGGGACTCTTTGTTGTTTACATATCACACATGTATCAATGTTTCGGTTAATACAATTATAGCATGGTATGTAAACATTATCATAAACACAAAGATATATTATAATAACCATTTTATTATTGCCTCTTGGGCATATCTCCAACACTATAACGGGTCACTAAGTACCAGCAAGACTTGAAAAATTATCATAGTCGACGTTTGAGACCAAGGTCCTTTCAGGTGGGAGATCTAGTTCTACGACTCAATCAACAGAGCACTAAAAAACTCGAGTCACCATGGCTTGGTCCTTACATCGTCACGGAAGTCATCGGAGGAGGAGCATACAGAATCAAGGACAAGAAGTCAGGGGTTCCCGAGAAAAACCCTGGAATGTGGCACAGCTAAGGCGTTTTTACGCTTAGTGTCGAAATATAGTCCTCCTTGTAAAAATACAATGTACTGAAATACCCGCGAGTTTTCAGACGCACTCTTTTCCATTTTCGGGGCACCGAGTGGGGCCGGAAAAGGTTTTTAATGAGGCGGGCTCGCGGTGCTGGAATATAATAAAGATAGTTGAGATATATATTTCTTCGACAGGCTCGGGGGCTTGTGCTTAAGACTTGCAATATATATTCCCAAAAAATATTTCGCATTGGTGCAAAAACACCTCGCAAAATAAACAAAGATACAAGATAGCGATCAACAACAAGGCACGGGGGCTCGTACCCGCCAACATAGCATATTCAATATAATTTAGTTGCCTTGATTCAAAATCTCGCACATACAATAAAGAAATTCGCCACCGAGACACTCGGGGGCTTGATGAGGAAAAATAAAAACATTTATTGGCTTTACAATATAGAACATGTTCACAACATACAAGAGACAATTCTCGAGAAAAACTCAACGTGACCAGAGAAAAAGAAAAATCAATTATGGCCTAGTATATTGTCTATGGTCATCCGATTTGAAGTACGAGTACTGTGTTCAGCATAGCTGCCTTTCACGAAGAACTCAGAATCCATCCGAAGAAGTTCATCCATCATATCTTCTGCTACAGGGGTCACATGATCATCAATTTTTCCAACATCCCTTTGCCTTTTCGCCATCTTGGCCAAGCACTTGGTAACAATTTGGCTCATATCAAATTTGGGATGACAGATTTTGATCATCATCATAGCAAACATGGCGCCAACAGAGAGTTGCACCCGAACAAATCCATGGATTTGAGGAGCATCTCGAAATTTCTCCATCAAACCAAGAAGAGTATCGGGTGCTTCGTTCCGTGGGAACATCGTCTTGTATACCAGAGACAATGTTCTAGTACAGAAATCCAGGAAATCACGAACCTGACAGGCGCGGTCTTGAAACCTGACAATCTGTCGGGTCCGTTCTGGAGTGGCCCAGAATAGAGAACCATGATCAAGAGAAAGGTTAACGAGAAGATTTGTCCTTGTGTTTACCCTCTCTTCTTCGGCAGCAGCATCGAGAAAGGAACCTATTTGAAGACAGCAAAGGAATTTTTTTAAAAAAAAGGGGGATACAAGAAGAAGACAGAACAAGTTTGATTTAAAAAAGCATACCTGACATATCTACACTGGCTTCATTAATCAATTCGAGCATCAAATTCTCTCGGGTGGTTGCCTTTTCAGCTTCGGAAACGGCGGCTTCTTTGGCAGCCATGGCTTCTTGAGCTTGTTGAACATCAAGTTTTTCTTTTTCAGAAGACTTTCGAGACTGCTCCATTAACATGAGAGCCTGTTTCTTCATCAATTGCAACTGTTGACGAAGTTCCTTCAAATCTTCGGTATAGGCAGTACTCGAAGAGTTTTTGATAAACTCGTCAGCAGTGGATTTTTTCGAGCAAGGTGCAGAAGGCAAGACAGTTGGCGGCGGTACCTCGGTATAGTTATAAAAAATTAACTGAAAAAAGGAAAAACTTCGGTATCAATCAATTGGCAAGATAGTTTTTCATTGATACGATCAGATATTTACAATAGCCATTACATGGAGAGTTCTTAGTGAACAAAGTGGTAACATTGTCGCCATAACTATCACGACGACAGCATCAAAAGAAGGACGGCAAAAACAAAAAAAGAAGTGGTCTACTTGACCTCCGGCTTCGACAAACTTGGAGCTGGAGTTGGCTTGAATCCAAAGAAAGCAAGGATTTTCTTCGACTTAGGCTTGGCAGCCTTGATCAAAGACACCCATGTCTTCGTCTCCATCTTCGGTACGTCGCCAACCTTGGCCCAGTCGACATTTTGCTGACTGCTAGCAACTAAGGAAATGGTGCCTTCGACACCAACCTTCAAGCCTTCTTGTCGAAGATTGTGTCCAAGATCTTCTTCAGAGTTGAAGCACTTGGCTAGTTCAGCAAAAGTTTTGGGTTCTTCTTTCTTCGAGAAAAAATATGGGAAAAGCTTCGCCAGACCCGAGTCAGCATCGTCAATGCCTTGGCGAGCTTCGTCTCCATGAATCTCGAGTAGGGAGAGCGCGTCGAGAAGTTGATCACCTTCAGGGAGTTCGAGTTCGTACTCCTGACGCGTCCTCCCTGACGATGGAAAGACACCTTGTTAAAAGAGGCACGTTAAAGAAAAGATGGTACTTAAAGGAAAAAAAAGAAACAGTTAGAACACTTACTGACAAAACAACGACTTTGCGACTCTAGTCGAGAGATAATTGCTTTCTCTCGAGTGGTTTGCTGAGTGATGTGGTCACTCAGAGAAGTTTCAGCATTTTGAAGTCTTTTTCGAAGATCTTCTACAGTTGCGGCGCTGGACTCAGCCTTCTTGCGAGCCTTTTCGCTTTGCTCCAATTTCAGAGCAAGAGCGTCAGCACGCTTGTTAGCTTCCGCAAGATCGGCTGGAAAGGCAGTCGACAATAACGATTATTGTGACAAGAAGTATGAGGAAGAAAATTCAATCAAGAGAAGAATAGAAAAACAGTACCTTTCAGTTTGTTCGAAAGATCACGGTACCCGACGAATTGGGTACCGAGACGGAAAAATTCATTCATCAAAGGCTGGAGAGATACAAAGAAAGGAAAATCAAATATAGTATGGAAAAAGTTTGAAGACAACAATCAAAAAAGAGAAAACACACAACAAAAGAGAAACTTACGTCATTTAGTGAAGAAGTCGTGAAACCACCACTTAACTGGGTGGGTTCTTCGACTGATTCAATCCTGGCTCTTTTTGGTGAAGGGGCTCGGGGGCTCGCAGCTGGAGCAGTAAGCTCGACATCTTGTTGAGGTGCCGAGGTTTCATCTCCATCAGGATGAGCTTCCGAGACAACCAAAGTACGAGACGTACTCGTTCGAGCAGTCATGTCAATGGCAGGATTGTCCTCCTCTTCATCACTGTGATAAACAAGTTACAGTATAAAGAGACAATATAGTTAAAAATGACGAGAGCAAAAAGTAAAAGAAAAAACTTACGAGCTGATAAGGGCAGCTTCATAAGGGTTTAAAGTTGTCCTTTCTTCAGTAGGAGCAACTTCTTCGGCCTGAGATGTGCCGGCTTTTGACGTGCCAGTGTCGACAACCTCGAACCTCTTTCTTTTGTTCCCTGGGGAAACAGCAGAAGTGAGAGATTGTGTCGACTCGCTGGCGTCAGATGCAACTTCTTTTTCAGAGGAAGCCGCAGATTTATGAGAACCTGCAACTCCACTCTCAGGGAGAGAAGCACCCTGGTTGTCGTCAGTGACAACAGCCTATTCTTCAACTTCTCCATCTTCGGGAAGAGGAGGAAGAGAAGCTAAGATCGGATGGTTCTGCAGAAAAATAGCGAGAAGGAAAAATGCAGGGGTATCAGTAAAAAAAACAAAAGAAGAAGCAGTAGTCGATAGAATAGCAAAAATTCGGGAAGACAAAAAATTTGGGAAGACAAAATACAAGAAAAATACCTGGGGGAGAGGATTGGTGGCGCTGTATGGTTCAACGCGGCAAGAGGATGGAATGGGATCCTTCTTGCTGAGCGATGAAATTCTTCGAATAAGCTTCTCCAAGTACTTTACAGGAAGATCCTCAGAGAGCCTATTGGCATCTTTGTCGCCAGCGTAAGTCCAGAGAGGATTTTTGCGAGCCTGCAGAGGCTGCACTCTAATCCTAAGGAAATAGACTGTGATCTGGATACCCGATAATTCTTTGCCTCGAGTATTCTGAAGCTCATGAATTCGGGACATCAAGGCTTCTGTCGCCATTTTCTCTTCTTCGGTAGCTTCAGCATCCCAGGAGCGGCGGCGAAGAATTTTGGCGCTTCCATCAAAAGGAGCTATGTTGTGCTCGACGGAGTTGGCACTTTCTTCGTGTATATAGAGCCATCTTTTGCGCCACCCTTGGACGGAGTCAGGGAATTTGACGTCAAAATACTCGACGTCGGAGCGAACGCAGATAACAACGCCGCCTATGTTGTAGGTGGCGTTGTGGGAGCCATTGCGGCGGAGGCAGAAGATGCGCTTCCACAGAGCCCAATTAGGAGGGACTCCGAGGAAGCACTCGCAGAGGGTGATGAAAATAGCGACATGGAGGATGGAGTTGGGGGTTAGCTGATGCAGCTGAACCCCATAAACAAAAAGAAGGCCACGGAGGAAATCATGGATTGGGGTGGAGAGACCGCGGATGAGGTGGTCGACAAAACTAACCCGATACTCGATTGGCGGAGCAGGGTAGCTTTCTTCACTGGGGAAGCGGATGACGCCTTCTTTCTTCATCAGTCCCGGCTTCTTCAGCACGTTCACGTCCTGGTTGGAGATTTTGGATCTCTCCCACTCGAAGTCTTCAGCGGCCATCTTGGATTCAGGAGTGCTGTGGCGAGTAAGGCGCGCACGTGGTGGCATCAACGGCAATGAAGGAGCGAAACTTGTGCGTGGATGAGCTCAGAGAGAATTGGGCGCAATGGAGGTTTTTGCAAAGGGGAGCGGAGTTGCGGCGTGAGCGAAGGTGTGAACGGAGGTAGAAGAAGGGCTTATATAGAGATTTGGCGAAGCAATTTACCGTTGGATGGAGAAATCGTACGGTGGAAAATGAACTCATAACTGAAGGGTAAAAAAGTATTTTTACTGGGATGGAACGGAACAGGCGCTACAGTACGTGCGCCAGGAAAAGCGGAGGACGTGTGTCCCCCACTTGCACGACGTGTCAACCTGACAAGAAATTTGGACCCACAAAGCAGGGACAGAAGTACTCGAGTTTCCTGGATACAAAGATCATGGCCATCGTCAGTACTGAGGTCACTTTGACCAAGGGGAAAATTTTGACAAGTATGCAATAAGAAGATTGGCGACAGGAAAATTTATCGATTATTTCGGGAGCCTTTGATCAAATACAAGTTTTTGCCCAAATGCCCGGGGGCTACTTTGGAAAAAAGTAAAATTCGAGTATGACAATATAGAAACTGCGGGAGCCTATGATCAAACGCAAGCATTTGTTCATAGCCTCGGGGGCTACTCCCATCGGGAGCGCTGTTCGCGCACCCGATAGATATAAAAGTTCGAGAAGGAATGACAATATAGCGACACGACGCATTAAAGTGTTGAGCCTACAACCAAGCACTAGTTCTTGGCTGTAGCCTCGGGGGCTACTCCCATCGGGAACGCTGTTCGCGTGCCCGATGAAAATATAAAAAAGAGAGAGGTAAAGAAAAAAAAAGGGGGGGAGCATATTTCGAGTTATATAGATAACTCTACATATAGTCCCATCGGGAGAGCAATATAAGTCACCGTTGACTCAATAAAATATGCTATTCCAACAGCCGAATAAGCACTCGACAATATATTCTCAGAACGCCAAAGTTGCGAATAATTTCTGAATGCCGCAAAACTTTGCGAAGGTAAGACCCCGGATCCGTTCTGTGTGGCGTAGCGCCGTCTCTGACGTCGGTTTGCTACTTTTTTTTTCCGTATCAACAGATACGAAGAAAAATCCTAACGGACGCGTTAGGTACCCGATAAATATGACTGGGACTCGACAGAATGGTAAGACCTTAAGCGGCACCTGTCGAAGTTTACACCAGTATCCCGAGATCATGTCCAGGGACGTGATCTTGAAGTAGGTTTTTGCGGATTGCCACTAGAGGAGTTAACTAGTACCTGATCCGTCAGATGAACTAGCCCCAACTACCATTATCCTTGTACAATATAGAAATTTGTATGCAAAGATATGTGGTAAAGTTCAAGGTTATTGAATAAATATAAAAGTGGAGATTTTCCTTGACTCTACGATTCAAACAAAATCTCGGGGGGCTACTGACATAGGCATCCCCAATGGGCCTGCCGAAGATGGTACCTGGGATTTATTGAAGGCCCACGACCCGAAGAATAAGAAGATTCGAAAGCCCAAGATGTTATTATGAAAAGCTAGAGTTGTAATAGGAAGTGTAATTTGTAATCTTGCGGGACGGGTCAGAAACCCTCCCGGACTCTGTAAACTTGTGTATCACAAATCCCTCGGCTCCGCCTCCTATATAAGGGGGAGTCGAGGGACAAAGAAAGCATCGAATCATTATTTCTCAAACCCTAGCTTTTACATCGTCGAGTACTTTTCGGCTGAAACCTTCGAGTTCTACTTGCCCTCTACATCCAACGAAACCCTAGTCTACTACTTGTAGGCATTGACAAATTAATACCTTGTCATAGGCCAAGGACTGCCTGGAGTTGTCCACCTGTTGCGGTGGCTCCTGTTTGGCTTACTCAATTTTGACGGAAGGAGGGTAAGTTCTTCAGCCTGAGGGCACCCGTGTTGATACATATCTGAACTAGCACTCTAATACATGGTAATTTTGCTCAAATGCTCTAATTGTCTGAACATGTGTTAATCCTTTCGGTGTTTGGGCCCTGTCAAGTAATATATAACTGTTGTTCATAGTTGATTTTCTTTCATAACACTAGATTTATAACCTACCCTACACAGGCTATGTAACTCCAGTACCGATTGACATACCCACATGAAGGGTGGTAGGTGAGGAAGGATGTTGTAAACTGCGCGCAGTTTCCAGGCGAGAACAGTAGTGTCCCAGATGTAGCAGTTTGTTTTGTAGCAACTTCGTTTCTCTATTTTGCATTAGTTGCCCTGTGAAGTGAACAAGGTCTGTGTGTGGTTCTGGCTGAATACATACCTTCTAGAGTACTATGTATCTAAAGTTTGTTGTTACCCGTGAACATTTCTGTTAATCAAATCCACAATGTGTCATTGTTTCAAAAGACCGAGTTCAGTTAAAAATCAGCCTTGGGACAAGATTATCTAGAGAGTACTTTTGCTATTCCTTGCTTTTGTTAGTCCTGAAAAAACAGTGTTAGATATTGCAATAATTTTTTACATTTTCCTGATTATATGTAAATGTTTGTGATTTCGCTGTTTCGATTTTATCGTTGTTATGCAAACTGTACATAGGTGCGAATTCAGCGGGGTCGTGCGCCAAAGCGCACATCTAAATCTAGTTTATATAAAGGGAGGGATGCGCTTCGCGAGAGGAAGCGACCGGTTGCCGTACGACAAACCGTATCACTAAGTACAAGCGGAGGATTAACCTCTTATTTATGAACTAAATAAATCCTAATAATTCTATATGGCTCCCTGTTCCAACCTCTAAACTATTTTTAGCTTTTAGAAAAATAGCCAATGGACCCGCGCATTTGCGCGGCTAGATAGATTTAATATGTACTGTTACGTTCGGCATTGTTCTTTCGATAAGATATTTAACCTTGACGTCATCAATTTATCCATTTAATTCATCATGAATTTAGATGTTATAAGTATTTCCAGAAAGTGCATTAGTTCGTGAAGATCTACAATTGTATGAGACAAATTGAAAGCGGATGCAAAATAATATATAGATTTAAACTATCTATTCTATTGTTCCACCGAACATATGATTGGCCGTTTTCTCATTTGTTTTTCTTCATCAACATGCTGCCTACTACTATTGTCTATCTCGTTTGACCATCTAATGCATGGTGTATATTCATCACTTCTTAGTAGAATAAAATTTTCTTTCCCTGACTCCCACCATGTTTCTTTGCAGCAATTTTTTTCTTCATTTCTATACATGACTCCGACTAATATCCTATATAATAATTATTCTGAAAATTTTCTATCGATGGATTTCGTATGGAGTTCTAATTAGCAAGGAATTAGTGAAATTGTGTTTTTCATATAGAAAATTGGGTTGCATACTTTATACCTATAGAAAATTGGACGTACTGGATAAGCATTTCAATTCATCTATATTCTATGAATAATGTAAATTCGAAATTATTTTTATTGTGTATTGTCCAAAAATATATATTACATCATGTTACTAATATAATCTATATATAAAACCTATGGGGCATGCATTTCATACTCAGATGAACCTATTGACTTGTTTTCCGACATTTCTGTAAAATGTTTATGCATATTCATATACTAAATTGTGGCCGAATATGTCAGGTCTATTCGTTCGCAAAATTAAATTGCCATGGGTTCGCTATCAAATTTTTTCTGATGTCTTAAGACTCTTATGGCACCATGCTGATTGAGCATTTTTATTGCTTGACATCTCATCGGTCAGCCCGGGTGCTCATGCATGTCATTAAGCTCTCTTCTATAAGATGCATGTACATGTTGCGTAGGAGTATTTCTCATGAAATCCTCTGAATATACACAATGCATGCACCGGAAATTTAGTTGAAGGACAGGGCAAAACCTATATGAATGGGATTGATGCACGTGCATGTCAGTTCGAATGTTTTGTGTAAGCAATTGGGTGCTAAACTAAAGTCCAGTTGAGTGATTTGCCATAGCCTGCTCTGTTTTCAGTTTGCTAACTATGCGCAGGTTTAGCACGTCCTTTTTTAATCACAAAATCGTACCTGATTTTGTTTCATCCGACTATGCACCATCTATTCTGATGTTGAGGATATCTGATTCCGGGCATCATATGGAGCAGGCATGCATGGGAGCACGTTTCGGTGTAGATTTTGGTGGCATCTCCTTCAGACGATTGAACTTACAGAAATCGCTCGCCCATCTAAACGCCTGTAACACTACCACCTCTGAATCTTTGCAGAATACTTTCATTGTTTATTTATTTTTAGTTCAGTAGCACTGTTAGCTTTAGTTCTTCAGTTTCGTCAGTCTCATCAGTGAAATAACCACGATCGCCGTTGCACGGCCATGACCGATTCGTCAGAATTCTGTTAGGTAGGTGTGGACTCGATCAGCTGCTAGTGGGATGGAGAATCTAGGCTCTAATGCAAATTAATCGCGGTTGTTGAGTTGAGTATTAGACCATCCGCAGTACCATTGCCCGCCGTTCCTTCGGGCTAGATCGATATCGCCACATCGATGGGGCTTGTCATAGACTCAGAGATTTGTATGTTCGTCACTTCGTCAGTGCTAGATCGTCAAAAGGCCTTCCCATTGTCGTGTCGAACTCATTAGAGAAAAGCCGGTTTTAGGACGCCCTCAACGGCCGCCTAGACATCTCCCTCGGCACCGATCAACATGATATCAGCATCTATAATTCTGCAAAAGGTTGATCTGGTCAAGCACCAGGTATGGACTGCTGATCTGTCGTTTTGCCGATGCAAGCAGCGAGTAGCCTGAAGTTGATAGTGTTGCTTGTTGTACTGTCAATTTGCCGATGTGAGCGTTGGCCGCCACCAGCTTCTCTCCTAGGCGATCTCAAAAAAAAAAAAGCTTCTCTCCTAGGATTTTATGCAGCACGTCAACAACAGACATGCAGCGCTCCACGATGATCGACGCGGCCGGCAGCATGATGCCATCTTCTCTGATCTTAACTATGGCATTAACCGCCTCAGATCTCGTCGGAGAATCCTTCACCTCTTGATTCCCATCGATTCCCATCCCACCCTCGTTTCTGCTCGTTTGCTGTTTGCAGCTCCTCGCGCTAGCCCTTGCCTGCATTGAGATGGAGATCGATGTGTGCCTCTCCCTTGGGCCTTTATATAGGCGCTCGGCACGACTCGTCGATCAGGTCGATTTGCTGAAATGGTTTGGCCGTTTAAACCTTTTTATCTCGATCAGGCATTCAGGCTGTTATGTACATGACATCATCCATGAGGTCAGCCGTATAATGTACGGTCCTAGAACGGTTTTGCTCGCGGCTGTTTAACGTGTTAACGCCGGACATCATGTTTTGATCCCTTCGCAGATTACAATTACCTGTTGACGTGTTGATCCGGTACATCAATTTGTCACGTGTGTTGGTTCTACGTGCTTGGACATGCTCGTTATATCTCCACGCTGTTGTTTTAAAACTTTAGACGTGCTTGCTAAATCTTCACCGTTAAATCTCCACGTTTTGGTGTGAGAAATCCTTACCATTGGTTGTTTGTTGTTTTAATAATATAATAGATAGATAGATTTCAAATTTCTATGGCACTCGTTGTTCCGTGGAACGGCTAGACGTGACGCTTCTCTTTCGATCACCATCCTTGTGGGCTAGTCTGAACCGTTAGGACCTCAATACGCCACCTGAATTGGCAATATGAAAAGGACTTAGGCGTTTCCCCTCTACGAAGCGTCACTTAGATCTTAACTGGAATTCCTCTATGAACCCCACCCCTCCTCCTCCTTCCCACTTATCAGTTATCACACACACACACCAATGGAGGTCCCCGTTGGCACAGGTTGTTCCTCCGATGCTGTCATCGGCATCGTCGACCTAGTGTCAGAGATCTTTCAGAGGGTTGGTTGTGCCAGGTCGGTTCGCCAAACACCTTGGCAAGCAAGATCTTCTAGAAGAAGGGTTTCACAAAGGTGTATGCTGAAGGAACATACCAACATTTCTCAAGTTCCCAGTCAAGTTTCGTGGTGGCATCGTTGTATGCCTTAGGGTGCTAACTATGACACTGACGCACCCGACGACTATACAAATGAAGGTTTGAATTCTTGCATAAACCCGCTGAAAATGCTCCAAATACGTGTGATTCACGCAAAACGTGGAATCTGCTCAGAGAATGCAGAGGGATGAGCAAACGAGTATTTGGCTACAAGCCTTTCCTCGGGTATTTGCTTTTAGAAATTTTCAAGTTCTTATTAGACCGAGAACTAAGCTAGGGCTTAATAGACTTCAACAATATCTGATTTGCATCGTGATTCGTGTTCTTGAGATGCAAGTTGGATTGCAACAGTTATTTTTCTAGTTGCAAGTGGGCTCTAACTGAGGTTATTTTTGGTTGCGAGTGAGGTTGCAAATACGAAAGATGGTTTCGAACCGTTAGATTTATTTCGTAATCCATGCTATAGTGAGTTGTAAGAGCATCTCCAGCCGCGTCCCCCAAAGCGTTCCCAAAGGGATTTGGGGCGCGCAGACCAAAAAACCGTTCCAGCCGCGTCCCCCAAAGGCCATTTTTGTCCGCCGCGCCCCGATACGGTGTCCGGCGCCCCGAGCCCGTCCCCGTCCCACAGGGGACGCACCGGGGATGCCGGACACAACGAAAAGCGAGGTGGGGAGTGGCGGGGCTGACTCGTCAGTGGCACAATAAATTTTTAACCTAACCGTCGCCTACCTCGCGACGGAAGTTATTGGCGGTGCAGTTCCCGCAGCGACGGTGCAGTTCCCGCAGCGACGCGTCCCGTCGCGCCTAGCTCTGCGTGCCGGCGTTAATGAGCGCCACCGCTCCTCCGCCTCTCTCCGGCCTATAAAAGGCCGCCTCTCATCGTCCCTCTCACACACAAACCCTAGCGCCTCTCTCCCAAACCCTAGCCGCCACCATCTCAACAAGACTCGACGCTATGTCTGGTAGAGGCGGAGGGCGACCTCGCGGCCGTGGTCGTGGTCGTGGTCGTGGCCGCGGCAGAGCTGAACGCTCGACGTCGCCTTCCACGCCGCCGGCTTCATCGTCGGAGATGGACGTGGAGCCGGACGTGCGGTTCGAGTTCGTCCTCGTCCTCAAGGGCGACCCGCGCGGCATCCAGAGGCTGCCGGACTCCTTCGCCGACTACGTCGCCGGCGACGACCGCCCGCGCACGATGCATCTGCGGGAGGCTGCGTGCGGCTACTACCAGTGGATCGTCGACGTGATCTACGACGCGCGCGGCAAGATGTACCTCAACATCGGCTGGGAGAAGTTCGCGTGGCACCACAGCCTCGAACCGGCTTCATCCTCCTGTTCTCCTACTTCGGCGACAGGGACATGAGCGTCAAGGTCTTCGACGAGACGCGGTGCCGCCGGGACTACCACGGCGACAGCACCGACGAGGAGGACGACTGAGTGTTCTTTCTTCGCAGCGAACACGTGCACGGAGGTTTCTGGATGTTCGCCTCATCGGTAGAACCAACAAGGGCACCATCCTCCCGCTGGATTTTCCAGTTTAGGTGATCAGTGTGCCCTCGAGTGTTCTTTCTTAGCAGCGAACACAGGAAACCTTCGATGCACGGCCTAGTTAGGTTTAGTTTCTTTGCAAAATTTTATATTTGTGTCCACGACGGTTCAAACTATGTATTAGTTTGTGGAAAACCATGTGCCTAACTGTGTTTTCGTGTAAACCACGTTCCCAATTATGTATTAGTTTGTGGAAATTGAAATAAAAAAGCCAAAAAAAAGTATTTTAAATGTTTGGGGGCGGCGTTTGGGGGACGCGGCTGGGGAGCGACGTCCCCCAAAGGCGGCACGAACAAAACACGTCCCCCAAACGCTCAATCCGGCGCGGTTTGGGGGACGCTTTGGGCGACGCGGCCGGAGATGCTCTAATACTGGTTATAATTAAAATTTGATGACATCATTCTACCGAAAACTAAAACTAAGTTAATTCTTAGTAATAAATTGAGAACTAGTCACACCCTCGCTTTTAATGTGTTATTACATGCGGTAGTACATATCCCAGCAGCATGCAGTATAGACTCTAGAGGCAGAAAGTAGCACACGGTACACACAGGTGCATATACAGGTCCTAGTGGACGCTACAGCCATACCAGGAGAGGCTGCTTCGATCCGTCCTGGTACTCGCTACGGAGTAGGAGTATTGCTTTTGTGAGACAAGTCGGACTAGGTCTCTACTGCTGTTAGCTAGTACTCCTTTGCTCTGCTTTAGCAGGAGCAGTGATGATCGGCGTGAGGTCCAACTCCGATTGAACCAGTGTAACGTTAGCCTCGCAGGCCCTCGTACGCAGTACTGCCATCCAGCTCTGATCCAGCATATTGTACACAAGTACCACCGTCCTTCCATGTATATACGGCGAGCTGTACATAAATACGGGCGCCAGCGGTGACATGCAGAAAACGGTTTATGTGGAAACCAGCTAAGCTAGCTAACGTAGGTAGGGTGTACCGACCATGTATGTACGTAGGAATTGATCCATGACAAGTGCGAGTGGTTATTCGACGTACATACTCTGCAATATCGTCAGGACGTAAACATACGTACGTACGTATGAACGTACACGATGTATGGTCGCCTTTGATTCTGTGATGGGTAACGTGGCATACAATGAGCAGTTGAATTTACCAGAATTTATGCATGCATGGACAATTTCGGAGCACATTTTTCTTTTTTGTTGTGATGATTATGTAGGCGTATGCACGGCCAAGCTGGTTGAAAGAGAAAGGTTTTTGGCCTTTTCGGCCATGCAATCTTTGTCGATGGGTAAACGACCAGGCCAGGGCGCGTCTGCGATTTCCTAGGTTAGCTCAGCTAGTATGTTTTCCTCGGTGCATATGTTGGTGAGCAGCAGAAACCAAACAACGTATGTGCCTCAGAGCATCTCCATCGGAGCGCTCTGATAGCTTTTTGGGACCGGGAGCGAAAATGGGCACACACCGGCGCGCCTCATACGGCGTCGGCGATTTTTTGAGCCCATAGAAGCGCCGGCAACCCCGTACCGGCCCCTTCGCCAAGGGAGCGAATCGGGCGCGCCGGCGCCTCGCGATGCTGAAAATTTTGGGCGTGGGATCCGCCTGTCAGTGATGCCAGGGCATCGCGCCGGATATTTTACCGCCACGACGCTCCCGCCACGACGTCGCGCGGGAAATTCTCCCGCCGCGACACCGCGCGGGAGGTTTCCCGCCTCGCCGACGGTCTATATTATCCCTCCTCTCCTGCCTCATAGTACAAAAACCCTAGAAAAATAGCACAATGTTCGATTCGTGGGACGAGGCGGTGCTAGAGGCGGTCGTAGAAGTCGTGGAGGCGGACCCGCAACTCGCAGAGTACGAGGCGTGGGAGGAGGCGGCGCTAGCGGCGACCGTATATGCCTATGTCGCGGACGAGCGGCAGGACCAGGAGGTGGGGCGGCGGCCGCGGGTGACCGAGGAGGCGCGACGGCGGCGGGTGGCGCGGCAGGAGGTGGCGCGACAGCGAGAGGAGGCGGAGCGGTGGCAGCGGGAGGAGGCGGAGCGGCTAGAGTTCCTGGAGGCGCGACGGCGGGAGGAGCTGACCCAGCGCCGGTGGGAGGTGCGCCATCAGAGGGGGTGGGAGGAGCTTGCGCTGCGGCGGTTGCAGCGGGAGGAAACGCAGATTCAGGAGGAAGTCTGAGAGCGGCGGCGTTTGGCGGAGCTGCAGTTCCGCCTACAGAGGCAGGAGTTGGATCACCGTCGGCGGTGGGAGGACCTGGAGCGGCAGCTGCGTCAGGACGCGGTGGCCGCGGATAGAGCCGCCTACTTGACGTTCGTGGCGGAGAGAGCAGGGGATCATCGACGGAGGAGCACCGTAGAGAGCAGGGGAGAGCCACCAGAGAGAGCAGCGGGCGATCGTCCACCTCCATAGAGCCAAGTGGCCACTAGGTAGTACGCTAGAGGTGAAGCAGGTTTCATATGTCATCCGGGGTTGAGGAGTAAATAATATTTTCTCGGATTTGCCCGAAAATATTAATCATTTCTCGATCCGGAATGACATTAAAATGAAACATTAAGCATAATATGTAGTTTGTGTAAAAAAAAACTTCTATCGGGACCGCCTGTTTGGGGGTGTCGGTGTGGGATAGCTCCAAAAATAGAGGATGCAGTGCCGACGTCCACCAAATGAAGATATACCGGCGTCTCTGCCGGTGCCTATTTAGGAGCTACCGGTGGAGATGAACCCGAAAAATGGGCCGAATCAGTTTCATTTGCAAACATCAAACATCGAAGCGTATCATGCTAAGGGCATCTTCAGCGCCGCGACGCAAACGGACGCTGAGCGACCGTTTGGGTCCGCTTTGACCGAAAATGCGTCTGGCACCCTGTCCAGCGGCGCAACGCAAAGTGACCGGAGCGTCCGCAGAGACGCAGGTTTGCGTCTCTGCGGACGCTGCACGGACGCGGAAAGTGTCCGCTCGCGTCCCCACCGGGCCCGCCTGGCAGCGAGTCTGCACCGAGGGCACCGCTTCGGCGGTCAGCGCTTCCGCGTCTGCGCCGCAGTCTTCGCCATCAATGGCGCGACTGCCTGTTCTGCGCGCGCACTGGCGGACGGCGGCTGGGCTTCTATGCCGCCTTCAATGGCATCGTATCTCGTGCGCGGCCGCCCTTAAAAGTCCACCGGCCGCGTTCGTCCTTCGCCCACACTTCCACTCGCAACACCACCGCCGCAGCGCCATGGGGAGGAAGAACGATTTCGAGGCCTCCGGCAGCGGCAGCAAGAGGGTGCCGCTCCCCGTCACGGTGGGGAGGCTCATGCACGGCAAATGGTTACCGTGCGACGACGCCTGGTCCGGCGTGCAATTCCCTGGCGGCTGGCGGCTCAGCTGCCGCCGGGTGCCCATCCCTCCAGTCCCTCCGCGCGAGCCTGATCGGAGCACGGAGATCCAGCGACGGAGGCGGTACCTGCCGCCGGACCTCCGCGCCGACCCGGCGTACGCCATCGACTCGCCCAGTTGGCGTACCTATCTGTCGACGGAGACGGATAGGAGAAGGAGGGCAGGCTTCATGGGCGACAGGGATTTTCCCTTCGCGTCTGCACCGCCGGCTCGTCCACAAAGACAGGAGCAACGCGTCGTCAGCAGGCACCGACGCGTCGTTAGCAGGCGCAGTACATCGACGACGACGACCGCGACGAGGAGGACGACGACGCCTACGCTGCCTACGACGACGACGACTACATCGAGGCGCTCGCCTACCATAATGAGGAGGTGAAGGACTACAGCGACGACTACGTCGCGGCCGTCTTCCACGAATGGCAGCAGGCCATGGCGGAGGGCCGCAACTTCGACTTCCCGGAGAACATGACGGACGACGAGATGGCGAAGGTCGGTGCCCCGGTATCCGAGTACGATTCGCCTGTGTAGCCGCCGCTGCCGCGCTACGCCACCGGCGCGATGCCGTCGGGCCTGTCGGAGGATGAAGCGCTTCGACTGGCGCTACAGGACTCGGTGGCGCCTCCTCCACCGCCGCCGCAGCCGTATCCCTGGGCGCCTCCACCGCCGCCACAGCCGCAACCCTGGGCGCCTCCACCGCCGCCACAGCCGCAGCCATGGGCGCCACCACAGCCGCAGCCCTGGGCGCCACCACTGCCGCCACAGCCGCAGCCTCCTCCACCTCCAGCACCGGCGGCGCGCCCGGCGTACGCTCCCCCGGATGGGTACTGGCCGTGGGTGATACCGGAGCTCATCGTGCTTGACAACGACGAGGAGCTAGCGTTAGGGTTTTTTTTAATGTTTTAACTATGTAAATTATGTTTCATGTTTAAAAAAATGATTCGGCAAAAAATGCGTCGTGCCGCTGGAGCCACCCGAGGCAAACGGACGCGCGGTCAATTTCGACTATTTCAGCCGACGCAAACGGACACGCGCGGATGCTAAATCCGTCGCGCCGGTGGAGATGACCTAACAACATGTACTCCGAGTCCGAGAGCAAGTAAATACGTCTGCGTCGGCTCGGCAGAGCCGCAGAGGGCAGAGCTCAGGAGTACTATTTGGCTACAAGCATCGGCTCGGCTCGGCAGATCGGCCCAGCCGAGTGAGGCAGTGCCTGAGCCACGACACGAGGTTGATGACTCGTGTGTGGCGTGTACGCCGAATGGTCGGCTTCGTTGCCCCCGATAAAAGCCGCTGCCGGCGCTTCCGCCGGCGCAAGGGAAGCGTTTCTCTCCCATTCTTTCTTTCTTTTCCCGCGCTGCCCGCTGCGTGCTGCCTGCTGCTGCTGCTGCATGCCGCCCGGTTCAGTTCTGCCAAACAATTTTCTTTTCTGGCGGCAAAA
Source organism: Lolium perenne (assembly GCF_019359855.2). Classification (NCBI taxonomy): domain Eukaryota; kingdom Viridiplantae; phylum Streptophyta; class Magnoliopsida; order Poales; family Poaceae; genus Lolium; species Lolium perenne. The sequence goes on along the minus strand of NC_067245.2, from coordinate 238,955,412 downwards.
GCTGTCACACAAACAATACACTCCACTCGCATAGTATCGTGAGTTTTGTCGGAGGACATATTACCATCTCATTTATTTAAGCATCTCCACCGGCGCCCTAAATAGTTGCTGGCAGAGACGCCGTTACTTCTATATAGAGAGCGTCGGCACTGCATCCTCTATTTGGAAGCTATTTTTACACCGATGCCCTAAATAGGCGGTCCCGATAGAACTTTTTTTTACATAAACTAAATATTTATACTTAGAGTTTCATTTAATGTCATTCAGGATCGAGAAACGAAGAATATTATTCACTCCTCGACCCCGGATGACATTTGAAACCTGCTTATCTCTAGCCTACTACCTATTGACCACCTGGCTTTGTGAAGGTGGACGATCGACGGAGCTATATCCCATGCTCTCTTCCCTGGTCTCTCTGATGCTCCTCCGCGTCGATCCACTGCTGCTCTCTCCGCCACGAACGTCAAGTAGGCGGTTCTATCCGCGGCCACCGTCTCCTGACGCAGCTGCTGCTCCAGCTCCTCCCACCGCCAACGGTGATCCAACTCCTGCCTCTGTAGCCGGAGTTGCATCTCCGCCAAACGTCGCCCCTCGTAGACTTCATCCTGACGCTGCGTCTCCTCCCGTTGCAACCGCCGTAGCGCAAGCTCCTCCCACCCCTTCTACTGGCGTGCCTCCCACCGGTGCTGGCTCCGCGCCTCCTGAAACACGAGCCGCTCCGCCTCCTCGAGCGCCAGCCGGTTCTCCTCCTCCTGCTTCCGCCGCTCCGCCTCCCGCCGCGCCTCCCACAGCCGGCGCGCCTCCTCGCGCTCCCGCCGCTCCGCCTCCTGGCCCTGCCGCTCGTCCGCGACATAGGCATCTACGGTCGCCGCTAGCGTTGCCTCGTCCCACGCCTCGTACTCTGCGAGCTGCGGGTCCGCCTCCACGACTTTTACAGCCGCCTCTACCGCCGCCTCGTCCCACAAATCCCACATTGTGCTATTTTCTAGGGTTTCTGCAGCAATGGCGGGGGAGGAGGAATAATATAGACCGCCGACGAGACGGGAAACATCCTGCGCGGTGTCGTGGCGGGAGAATTTCCCGCGCGACATCGTGGCGGGAGAGTTTCCGGCCCGACGTCGTGGCGGTAAAATATCCCGCGCGGCGCCCTGGCGTCACTGACAGACGGCTCCCACGCCCAAAATTTTCCGCCTTGCGAGGCGCCGGCACGGGGTTACCGGCGATTCTATTGGGCTCGAAAAATCCCCGGCACCGTTTGGAGCGCGCCGGTGCGAGCCTATTTTCGCTCCCAACTTCCAAATCGCTATGGAGGACGCTGGTGGAGATGCTCTTATCACGCTTATAACACGCACGTTTCCTTCTTCCCTAAAAATACTTACACGAGTTTCTTAGTAGTACTACTGTAGAGAGTGGGCAAATAGAGGCCGAGCTACATGTAACCTTTTTTTTTAGAAAACATAGTTTAAATTTAAAAAAAAAACTGAAAAAAATCCTGGATGTAGCCATGGTATCTACAAACATGTAAAATCTCAATATGAAATTATTAAGAGTTTAGCCTACACAAAAGTGAAAAATATGTGGATCTGACAATAGTAAATAGTGCACATTTCAAAATTATAAAACCTATCAGATTTTGTTATTTTTGTGGAGTCTACAAATACAAAGAATTTCACATTGCGATTGTGCACTTTTGTAGATTTCATCATTATCTACATCTAGAAAAAAAATTCAAATTTTGTTAACAACAGTTGAAAGTATGATTTTTAAACTTTTAAAAATAAAAGTCTACATGTAGCTCGGCCTCCGTTTGCAGTTTTTGTAGTACTGTATTCTTATTTCTATGTACTGTACTATATTTCGTTTATTTGCAACTACTACCATTAGTGTAATACGTACTCGACAAGCTTGCTTGTACACTCAAGGGTACAAATAGCTGGCTTGATTGTATTCTAGATTCTTTGGTCATCAGCATTCAGTCTGATTGATCAGGGCTGTGCTAGATCATCAATAAAGCTCTTAATTTTCCACGCAAAAAAAAGCGTCAGACGGAGTACGGGCTGCCTCAGCACGGGACATCAACGGCAGTTTACCCCGTCCGTACTTAGCAGCTGGACGCGTCTGTATTTGCGATGATCACTCGACGGCAGTCCGCACGTTATACCTCTGGCTCCTCTAGGCTCTAGTCCTTCCTGCTGGTCCACGGGGCCGGGAAGAAAGGTCAAGCCATTCCCCAAAACAGAAATTGATCGCCTGCACTTCAATAGCCAAAGCCAAGCAGATACGGCCATGTTGATATGCCCTAGCGTCTGCTGCTTCTCGTTCGGGTATTTTCTCGGGAGGATTATTATGTTAACTCCTTCATTGCTCAACGAGTACGTATGGTTCTTCAGCTTAACTTTATACTATCGATTAAAAGCGAAGGGAGTATTTTTTTCAGTATGTTTTTTTGTATATTGGTGATAACAATTTGCTACGCCTACACTCTGATCTTAAATATTTGTCCCACGTTGTTAAGTCATATTGTGGCCTGTATTTTGCACATATCTCGACAAGCATTTAGGCTGGAGGGAACACGTACGTGATTTTGGGGTACGATATATACGTTTTGTTTGTTGCTCTTTGATCGTTCACGTGACATGAATCCCGTTGTACTTTTGCGACAGCGATCACGAACAATACTTGATGTGTAGTATTAGAGGGAGAAGGGATCCCACGATCCATCCACTAGACGCCTAGCAGCTTTACGGCATCAATATATCTGCAGAAGTACGATCGCCCCGTCCTTTCGACGGAGAACTTCCGGCAAATTGCGTGTCCCGTGCATGCACTTGTCAACTTGTCACGCACAGCAACTACATACTCGTCCTTTCTCTCGAGCGCGCGACGCCAAAGATTCGGAGGCGGCCAAAGCAAAACACTGGACACGTCTCCTCACATGCCTGCAAACTCAGTATAATACTTAGGTATCTCCTCATAATTCTAGATACTATATTGCATTTCGACTCAACCAAACTTTGACAAATCTTAAAAAGTATATGATTGATCCCCCGGTATCTGACAACTGAGTGCTGCATTATAGTGCATGCATGCGCACATTAATTAGCCTAGGGTATAATCATGTTTTTTTCCGTGGGGTAATCATGTGTTTGCCACTTGCTTAATTAGCGCTCTACCGGTACAGGAGTACTACGTGGGTACCTGTCTACCTGAGCTACCTAGGTACGTAGATATCGCGATCTCAGGAACGTGTGTGCTAGCAGACAAAGCCCCGGCCGTATCCATCTGCTGCGCCGCCCGATTTTTTCTTTCCTTTGCAGATATTCTCGTCCACATGATCAGATCCGCACGCACCAAGGGAGCAGAAAAAAAAAGGGTAAAGGAAAAAAACAAGGCTGTCTATACTGTCTCCACACCCACTACCTGACAATACGTCCGTCTTTCGCTTCGTATAGTTCGTTATGTGATGTACTGATGTGAGAGACGAATAAGTAAAGCTGATCAATCGCCACTACGCACGGCAGGCTGCCAACCTACGTAGAGTCACGCGAAACTAATCGAGCACGGGCGTCAGTAGGAAGAGAAAAGAAAAGAAAAAAGAGGAGACCCCAGGTATGCAATGTAAAGTGTAACGAAAGGATTGCGATCTCTGCGGTGCGTTGCAGCCCAGTGGTGCTGTGCCGGGTCGGAAAACCGGCACGAGTCAACTCTCACTGGGAGACGCATGGATTGTTGTAGATCCGCTCTGATTCTCGTGTCTGGATCCGGTGAGGCAAAACACCCACGTGAGGTCAACTCACCGGCTTAAACAAGGTTTAACTACATGCTCCCTTCCACCGGCCTAGAGCAGCTAGCTAGGGAAAAAAAGAAGGTGGCGTGCGCGCATGCCCAAATGTTCGGGTGGAACCGAGCTGCGGTGATGGGCACGTGAGCCAGCACGTATAGCTGCGTGCATGCATGGTAATTAACGAGTAGAAGTAGACACATACTAGTTGCATGCAGTTAGCTTAATCATGCCGATCCGTATACTGTAGTTGCATCGCATGCACGAGTGAATGCATCATTGCATCCGACAGACCGGTTGACATACGGCACGGACCGGCGGTCACGGCCACACGGTACGATCGAGTCGAGCCTCAGGTGTACATATCGATCGTCACGTTTTTCTGAACCGTCCTACAGACGGAAAGACCGACCAGCGTACGTCCGGATTAGAGATACAGTATGATCGACGGAAATATCTGCAGCAACAGCGGACGGCCATACATATCGTGTATCCCCGCTTGTGTTGTTGTGTTTGAGATCCACCGTTTACGCTGACAAGATTCGGTACCACTAGCTAGTACGAGTATTACCGCAATGTGCGAAACAACAGTTCGTACAAATTTGTCGCTTGCCACGCCAAGTTACGTCCCACACGGTGTGTTCGGTCGTAGCCACACCGTGGCGTACGTCACACTTCTCTGTTCCCGAGATATTTTTATTTCGCTCTTCGTCGACCAAGTCGGTATCAAGAAGAAGCAATATTGTGCTTGGATAGTTAGACGAATAGTGACACCTTAAACTCACCAAAAATAAAATAAATAAGGTTGAACATTTTGGTATCTCATAAAGATAGAATGTTCTTTTGTGGGAGACGATATTTTCATCGATAGTAAGACGGTTGTAGTGATGGTTCCTCCACGGCGGATGTTTGTGACAGGGTTTGCTCATCAAGACCATTACCCCTATCGTGTGGAATTAGTTCACTCTTTGTGGGGCGCTTGCTCAAATGGCTTGAGAAGTCACACCACAAAAGCATCAAGAGGGTGCTCGTCCAAGTTATTCAAGAAGTTCGGAATGAGCGGAACTGCCCTATCTTCATCACCTAGAGGCTAGAGCATGATCAATGTCATAGTTCTGACCTACTTGTTACATACATGAAGAGATTTTATGTCGGAACCTTCCCATGCCAATGCCTCGGGTTCTTTTTTTTTGCAGTATAATCGCTGAACACTGCCACAGTGCCAGTTCGTCTTTTTTCCTTTCGTATCTTCTCATTTCTAACCTAGATCTATCCATACAACTTGTAGAGCTCGTGCCCTTTCCTAAAATGATAATTTTCATCCCTATCTCGACTCCACGCACAACAAAGTCCAAGAGAAGCAATAAGTATTTCAATCAGAGAAATTCAATTCGGCACATGGGAGCATATGCTCACATTTTGAAATATAAAAAAAATCGAACAAAAATTTGCACGCTTACGTATCGATATTCTACGTGTGCACGTCAAGTTTTGCAAAAAGAAAAAGGACATTTTTTGTGACTTGTGCGAAAAAGACAAAAAAAAATCCGTAATAGATGATAATGTTCCATTTTTCTTGCTTTTAAGTTGACCTTTATCAGATGCTCACTCCGATTCACAAGCAAATCGGTTTTTATCTACAATACCTAATAGAGAATTTAGATGCCACAAAAGAACTTATTCGTGAGAAATCAAACATCAATTTTAGGTACCAAAAAAATTTAAAATATCTAATTAGTCCGCGAATATGATATGTTGCCCGTGAGCTGTTCCTCGTCACTTCATGCAAGATAATGATGTGTTCTAAGTCTACTATCAGACTTTAGTCATATATTTTTCCCGGAAAAAGGACTTGGTCATAAATGGTACACATCACACACGCATGCACCCAACTGTTGAACATCAGCACATCCACAATTTGGCGCACACAAGACAAGAGCTAGATGAGAAAATAGCAAAATCTGTACTACGAGAACGCTCCAGTCCAATAACTACCGAGCCATGCATGTACCAACAAATGGCTCGCATGCAGATACCAAACAAGAACTGGTAGTCCTCGAGCACACAGCCAAATGTGTGTTAAGAACAGTTCAAAGGCATTATCCTCTTGTCACGAGCTAGCTGTTGCTAGGCTCTAATATAAACGTCGGCGCTTGGTAGGTTTTCAGCTAGGGTGGTGATGTGTATATTTTGGGGGCTAGATTACCCCGTAGCCATGTGGCCAAGGAGGATACATATATATGTATGTATATCTCTAATCTATGCATCCAGCCACACAATGACACATCCAAAACCCAATGATGGTGCATTGCTATTATAAGTACATAGCTAATCGAGCGTCTGTCCTCTCCCACTTGCCATGTTCGAAACGGCGAGCTAACAAGCTCAACTCCTGTCAAGATACTTTTGGTTAATGGCCATAGCCTTTGGCCTAAGCAGGTCTTGGGAGATTTGGTCCATGGCATGCATTGAACAAATCAAAGGTTTGGGTTAAATAAAACTTAGGCTTGGTAGGCAAGACTACTTCTACTCCTTGCATGAGAAGAAACCAATTGGCGCTCAACCAAAATCCAGACTATGGAAGGCATTAGGTGAGGCCTGTGTCGAGAAAATAAAGTAGGAAAGGGGAGGAAAAAAAAGAGTTCTTCAGTGTCACTGTTGAAGCCAAAATGTCCATGAACGTCAAACCGAAATGCACAACTTCAATTTCAGACAAGCAAACATAAAGCACCAGAAGCAAGCTTCATGGATAAGGTGGTCAAGCTACCAGTCCTCCAGACATGGGGAAAAAACAAGGGCAACACCTAACCTTTTACTTTGTTATCTACTTATATAGTATCTCCTTTATGTTCAGTGGCCGCCATGCGCATACAATACGGAAGGATGCGCCTCAAAAGAGAAGTGCAGTGAAAGACATAAAGGCTCCAAGGAATGCCCTACTCATGTTTGCCTGTGCCCTAAAGTTCCCAGGGAAGCTAAATGCCTTGTGTTTTGCTTACACCAAGCACAACCAAATATCAATCCAGACAGCGAAATCATCCATCTATCCCACTCCCACTCCCTCTCATATCTATCTTTTTGAAGGGCAGCCTCCTTAATTCTAGGCAGTTGCACTACTACAACACAACCTGGTCTTGCATGCCATCGCTTTGAGATCAACATAACTTTAAAAACGAGGGCAATGATGTAGGACTAGTGCATACATGTGAACCAAACCTAAGCTTGAAGCTTCATACAATAATCCTGCGGATCATGGTAATTATGGAGTACCCCAAGACTTCAAAAAGGGGGGGCAAAGATAGAAGAGAGGAACATCATGATGGATGCACATCGGAAGTGTAGCACGCATACCGTACAAGTATATCTTTGCCTGGATCCTCACAAGACTTTCAGTTTGGCTTCAACCTGACCTGGCCTACCGACCTTTTGGTCAATTGGAGTGTTAAATTGTGTCTCCAAGTGGGAATATATGGCCTAAAGCTATCAAGTACTAGCAGTAGTACTGCAGATGCATCTCTAGGACTTAACTTGCCTACCACAGAATGATTTTTATATGGGAGCCTATCTCAGATGATTGAATGATTGACCAGACAACCTTATCAGAAATGGTTATTGAGGTTATTAGACTATGTTTTACTTAACAATACTAACACCGTAAAAATAGCAGGAAATAATTGCCCAACACATGTATCATTATTGTTCAGAGCCTCAAAGAGGCAACAGAACATACCTGGTGCACCCAGTGCACCCAAACTCGGTAAACTAGTTTAGGAATTGTCGAAAAGTTGAAGAGAACCAGCACATCACACAATATGTATCTACCATGCTGCAAAATTTCAAGTCAAACTTTATTGCATGACCCAAGAAAAAAATAAAGACAAATATCTGTGAAATTTAATACAATGTTACATAAATGTTGTTTCAACAAAAATTCTTAAAATATCGAGCACCACAAAACCCTTGCACCGGGTACCTAAATGTGTGAGGGCCAACAAAACTCTTGAGCTCTATGCAATTTTGGAGGCTTTATTGCTAGAATCTCAACTTGATAAATTATACATATCATGTATTCTCGGAAAGACAGAAATATTCCAAGATAGTAACTTCTGTTGTCAAAACATGTACTACCTCCGTTCCGAAATGTAAGCCTTTTTAGAAAGGATCACTGTTCCAAACAACATAAGTGCGCCTCAGGCCACCAGAGTTATATTGCACTCCTTGCCCATCTTTACACAAGTTGGACAGTGGATATCAGGTTAATGGTTAATGGTTAAGCTTCATAAAGAGATTCCAACCGGTGCTATCGTTTTCAATCTACATGAAGTGAGCAAAATAGTCTGCCAATGCTACAAAACATCAGATACCTTGGGTGTTAATTATCTTGCTTGATGCCTGACTCAAGATACGAGATCACCAGATCAGCAGTTTTACTTCCTGAAGCTATAACATTTCCAACAGCCAAGCCATCCTTGTTATTTCCTGTAAGACATAACCAAAGTTCAATGACTATTTAAGATAATAGTGTTACTTAATGGCATTACTATTTCTGGTTTGCTCTAGAGAACTCCAACAAGACTAATGAGATGCAAATGCATGTTTTCTTTTATCAGAGCATCATTTTCGGCAGACCAAGAAGGCATGGAGTTACATTTTCATGAAAACCAATAACAAATTAACAATATGGTGCCTTTATTGACTTGCCTGCATAGAAAAACCCTGGAAGATCACTCTCCATCTTTCCTATAGCTTCCAATGCCGAATCATAATCATGGCCATACAGAGGAAAAGCATTTTTCCAATGTATATGTCTGTGTAATGAAGAATGTCCGTGTTAAATTAATGAGCATGTAGTGGTATTTTTTATTTTATGTAAATTCAAACATTTCCTAGAAGATAGCAAACCAAAACACAAGCTCAAATGGGACATATATCAACGACTTCTACTATTAAGGCAATACGTTTGGACACTTACCTCACAAAAGTTGGCTGCCCCTCTACACCCAAGAGCTTTCTAAGGTCAGAAGTCACAAGTTGTTTCAAGATAGCCCTGCAGAAGTATAGAATATGAATGATCCACCTAAAAATAAGCATAACATTCAACATACAGAAATTCCATACGTTGGAGCTCCAGCGAGATCCCTATTGTGGCTTCCCCCAACGAATGTTGTAAATAAGTGTTGGTCATTAGGAGCTCGATCTGGGAACATCATAGAGGAGAAGAGGGTTCCTATACAAGAAACAGTCACATGTGTAACAATGTAGAGGCTATGTTCTCTGAAAAAAATGTGGAGCTAAACCCTATGAATCAGAGTTAACAAAAACATGAGTATAAGTAAACTGATATAGCAAGGTTGTTTTGTGTACATAATGGCAATTCATAGCTGAGCTAACCTACCAAGGGTTTTCAGACCATGTTTTTGCTGTTCCTTATAGGGTACCAACACCCCAAATCCTTCCAGGGGTCTTTTGACATCTTCCTTCTTAAAAGCTGTTACCATGAGGGATAACGGCAGATAATCCACCTGCATAATAAAATATCAATTAAGGCAGGATTCTGCTATACATGTAGAGTTCGAAAACGTCCATGTATGTCATGAGACGAAATCAGAGTCACCCATCCCATAAGTCATAACTGTAAACTTGTGATACAATAGCTCGTAGGCTCTAGAAGTAGTATGTTGCAATAATTTAAAGTATTCTCCAAATGAAAATATGAAATAATAGTGAAATTAGTACAACAAAGCATCTTAAGAAGTTATGGTTCCATTATGGGAATCAAAATCATATAAAATTTAACAATCAAGGACCTCTTTTGCAATGGAGAAATGTAAAACTATCTTTACTCCAATTCTGTATTCATGTCATTAAGTATGGTACATATATGTAGGTCATTTTTTCCAGGAAGTTATTTAAAGTGCAAGCACTTTTGCATGCATTACTGAACACCCACATCGAAAATCCAAATTTGTGAACTTCAGGTCCAATATATCTGGCTGCCTTCTGAAACACATCACATCACTACTAACTACTACTTTCATAGCTCCATAAGAAATTAAGTGCGTTGTGATAGAGGTATTAGCAATGACCCATATAATACACTGTGGGTCATGAAAACAAGAATGTCATCAAAGCCGCAAAGAGGAATTTCACCTAGCACCAATTTGTTTGCAAGCACAACCATATAAACCATTGGATTTGTTAATCTACACTGGTGATCTAACCTGACCTTAGGAAGAAAATCTAGCACAAAGGGAGCTCCACCTTTTGTAAACTTCATCCTCTGGACATTAGACAGTGGAGCCTGAAGAGGAGAAAATGCAAGGGGTAAATAATTAGGTTTACACACATGTTTAACGGTCATAATAGCCTGTCCTGAGTACTGAAGTAGTATCAAATTTTACACATCAGCAGGAAGCAAATTTGCCAGATTGCACATCAAATGAACTTAATAGGAGGGCAGATGAGTGTTTCTTACTGTCATAATAACAGCATCAAAGGGTTGGTTCTTTGCGAGCTCCCTGTTACTAGCATCCTTTGAATCAACAAAAATTGACCACCCATTTGATGCAGAGAGTCCATCACAGCTACATGCCAATGACAACACTTGTGTCGCAAGTTTCACATTACCATCTCCAACTTCTTTGTGAAGTGCATCTACTAGTGTCTGAAAATCAGTGAACATAAAATTTAACAAACAAGATGTTAAATAGTAAGACATGCGATATGTTACCATGCAGTGGGGCAGGGTATCACAACATTGCTTGCAGAAAGATGAGTAATGCATCCGTTTGACCATGCATGATGTGTGATTCATCATTAGTACAATGCAACTATTTGGTGATATTTAACTCGTTCTTTTATTGTAGCTGCCTTTGGCTCACTCATTATGTCAGATTTCTTATCTTGACTGCTATGATGTTAAATATAATCAAGATATACACTTGGATACATGATTGGTATTTTGTTTGACATAGCTTAAATTTACTGTCCTCGAGCTAATAAACCTGTGGCAAGTCAATAAGATTTGAGCATTGACCAAGGTTGTAAAAAGCGCTAGGCGTAAGCGAGGCGGTTGGCATTCGCCTAGTGCCTAGGCGATGCTTAAGCGCCCTAAGCGTAGTCTAGGCGGGTATAGTTTACACCAGCAAGTGTATATGTGGGTCATTATATGTAAATACACATTAATTTAGAGCATGTAAATGTGTAAATTTGTAATAACTACCTTTAGAATAATGCTCATATAGCTCGTTCGTGAATTATGGCATGATTTATTATTGAGGAAGAAAAATTCTTGGTTGCCCTGCCTAGACTTCCGTTTATGCCCTAGGCGAGGCGTTTGTCCATCGCCTAGTGCCTAAGCGTTGCCTAGGCGTCGCCTAGTGGCAGGGTGTAAACATATCGCTAAGCTCGACAATTGATACAATCATACAAATCACTGCAGCTTTCTGACTTGTGAGAGGCCTTAAAGACGTGATGCTAGTTCGCTGACTGAATATTCATCCTTGAGTGCCACAGAAATAACCATTACTTTAGTTAGAAAGTTAGAAGGCATCGGTTTTAAATGGCACAGAGTTAATAGGGTTTGCCTTTGAAATCTTTGGCACTAACAAATAACAAATAAAATGACAGGATATCATCATACGAATACCTGCATACCACCATGAAATGAAAATGACACCCGCTTATTCCTTCCTTTTCCTGATACAGCGCTTCCTTTCTTAGTCGAATCACCTTTAGCTGTTAGTTTAGACAAGATGGCACCAGCAATGATAGAACCATACCTGAGAGCATTGAAGGAGCATGAACAACAGATTTGAAAGGAAAAAGGGAAAGGTTAAAAAACATAACTGGGAAGACAAAAGTTGCTATCCTCATTTATGATAACAAGATGCTGTAGTGTAAATGTCAAGTTGAAAGTGCTAGGTCTGTTTGGACACGATAAGTCCAATGCTTATTATCATGACTGATGCAGATTACAAAGTTTTAACCAAAGTAGTTCCAGTGGTCTACCACTGCACCTCTTTAATTGCCTTTTGAAGCTTCAACAGATGATAACAGAATTATCTATCTAAGTATCAGAGAGTGATATACATCAAGTATAGTAAATTTTCGGAAATACTTTTGTACACCCACGCATGGGTGTGGGTGTTTCCATCACCATCCATTTATTCCTTGAGATTCGTGCCCACCATGGTAGAAGGAAAGATTCCTTTCTCTCTCCTCTTTTTATCTGAATCTCAAAGCACAATGGACGGTGACGGAAACACCCACACCCATGCGTGGGTGTACAAAATCCACTCTCGTAAATTTTTAGAAAAAAATCCAAATAAGCTCCAGCAAGTTGATAGTTTAGCACCTGTCCACGATTCATGGTTCGGATAGGTACTCACTACGTTTGATCGCCATTCCTTCTCATACCAGATACAATCAATGCAGGCATTTTTCTGAATAATGGTGTCATAGCCTTTTATATTGACAATAATTTAGGTTGACACTTTGTATTGCCAAAGATAATATACATAGCATCATCAGTAGAAAACGAAAATTACAATATAGATACAACTTCAAGAAGATTTATATTACTGGGCTAATTAAGAAATGTTTCACCCAAAAGTTCAGTTCTACTTCAAAGCCAATTAATCAGACTCCGTTGCCACTAGGAGGAAAAACAAAGTAATTATGCCAATGCCAATTCACGAGAATCAACAAGGAAAGAGAAGATGGTGTAGTAACAGGCTAACAGCAGAACCCATGAAAACGATGCGAGAAAAAGGATACGGGAATGTCATGAAAATACAATAATGACATGTAGAACTGACACTCCTTAAATGTGCATGCAGTTACATACAAAATGAACAGCAGATAGAAAACACAAGAATTCGGAAACAAAAAATAATGAAAATGTAGAAGTGGACAAGGGATGCAGCAAATGGAATAAATGTACAAACTTACTTCTTTTCTAAATTCCATAACGCTGGAAATGCATGACGGATCTGCAGAAGACAACTGTTACTCAAAGCCAGCACAGTTGCATTAACAAGGTGATATGGCCTATCAAAACTGAACACACATCACATGGGAGAAGGGCACATGCTGTGTACACACATAAAACAAGATAAACTATGTTTACTATGGAAATATGGAGATAGAAAATAAAAATATATATCTAACAAATGCAGATAGTTGGACATGACACAATAATAACTTACAGATAATGACTCAGGATCTCCTGCACTTGTTCCAGCTACAAATGGATCAATAAGGTAGTCGACAACCTGTAATAAACAAGGAAATTCTTAGCATGTCTGGTTACAATGAACTGCAGAGATTTTGATTACATATGACTAGTTATTCAAGATTTGTCCAGGAAAAAACTCACTTCCTTTCCAAAGTGGCGTTCAAAGAAGCTCCCAACACTGAAAATGTGTCAAAACAGGGAAATTCAATTATTCATTAACAAACTATTGCACACAAGAAACAAAGGCCCGCTATGCATATCTGCCTTCTAGCTACACAAAGTAACATGCAGATAATATAAAATCACTGAATGACCTCTCAAGTCCTCAACATTTTCTTACAAGGGCAATAGTTTATTACTCCGTACCCAAGTTCAAGAAAAAAAGTTTATTACTCCATATGTTTCGCACTTGACATCTACATCAATGTAAAACACCAAGTATGAAGGCTCACCTCTCACGTATATGCTCATCAGACACTTTCTTGGAGTTATTTCTGCTAGATTTCTCATAAAGAAATGGTTCCAGAAATAACTTAAACTGCAAGGGTAGGAAATAATTTTGATGAAAACGAATGTAACATGATGCAGACAATGAAACTTCAAGGACAAAAATCTTTTAAAGTGACAAAGTTCTGGAGAATGCACAAATGTATCAAGTTGTTAACTGAATCCCTAATTCAGGTCATGGTGATGAGCATCAACATAAGCATTTGATAAAGTGATTCTACTTTGCTATGCATCTCTATCGACCAGTGACACTGACAATAAACATTCAACCCGGACCTAGTAATTCACTGTTTTGCATCTTCTGTAGACTGTAGCAGTCAACATTAAATAGCAGGCCATACCTTTGATTTTGTAGATAGAAGACTGCTTTTCATCAGCGCAATGGGATCTGAGGGAATCTTAAGAAAAAAAAGGAGAATATTCAGAAGTGGGGTACCATAAGGGAAAAAAAGTAGTACAACAGATGCATGAGCTAGATCAAAAACCTATTACCAATGCTGGCGCTCCATCTTTAACAGTGTAGCGCTTGTGCTGGGAGTTAGGCTGAAACAGACATTGAACTTATCAAGCAAGTGACAAACTGGAGCAGGTAACAATACAGCAGCAGGCAAGCATAATAAATTAAGTATTCCAAAGATATATCGTTGGCACATACATACTGCAGTCTGTCCTCGAGGCCAAGATCATCGATTAGTCTACTAGCCTCCAGTGCGCTTTCGGTCTGCAGGTAAGAGAAGCAGGTTATGTCATGAACTAATGTTCTAGCTTCCGATTCAATTTCAATTTCGAACAAGGAGAGAGGGGAGTCTGCTCCATGTCCTACCACCCCCTACATGCCCCACCAGGAGACCAGTGTCACACAATAAGCACACCCTTCTTAGCGATCGCGACATGGAGCACAGCACGATAATGTACACAGGCTGATCGGTTCGCTCGAGCCTTTGACTGATTCCACATTAGGAACTCCGAAGCATATACCGACGCACAGTACTCCACGAATTCAGAGTCCAAGTAAACGACAGAAAATGGGCTCACCATGGTGTTGGCCCCTTCGTCCCAGAGGAACCCTCCGTCGGAGTTGGTCCGTATCTTCCCCCCGGCCCGGTCGTCCGCCTCGAACACCGTGACCCGCACGCCGCTCTTCCTGAGCCTGTACGCCGCCACGAGCCCGCTGCGCAGACCGGCGGAACCGAGCACCGGCATTCCGTCAAACACCTCACGCGCACAGGCACGGAACCATTAGAATTCTGGGAGGGGGGCGAAATCGTGTCGCTCACCTGACGCCGGCGCCGACGACGGCGACCGACCTGGCGGGCGCGGCGCGGGGGTCGTCGGAGGCGGCCATGGCGAGCACGGGGCGGGGCCGGCGCCCGCGCGCGGAGGCGGTGCGGCGAGGACGGGTGCAGGCGTGGGACGACGAGGAGGGGGCGGTGGCGGAAGTGAGCATTTGATTTGGGATTTGGATGGGGAGAGGGAGAGGGACGCTCGTTTGGTGTCGCCGATCGGAGTCGCGGAGTAGGTTGGTGTGCTAGTCACGTCCAAAGTCCAAACGGGAAGAGCCGTCTTGGCGATGGCAAGGCTGCAAGTGTTGGCCCCCGGTTTCTAGTTTCACAGAAGCTAGTTTTTGGAAAACTATGGGAAGAATATGTAGTGGAGAGAAGGTTATGGTTCATACTGTTTTTTTTTTTTGGCTTTTGGTTATTTGGCTTGTTTGATGTGTTGAGCTGTGAAGTGTCTATAACCCCTCTAAATTTATATGTCCTCTAAGTAATTGGTAATACCATGCGTATGCTAGTACATAACAAGGTAGAAATGAATAAACACCGTTATCAATAGTTCGACGATGATACCATACATCCTACAATTCATTACATGGAGAAAAAAAACATCTTTTAGTCCTCGCGAAATTACAATAACAAAAGCTTCTTAGACAACTAAACTTTCAGCAACTCTGTGTGGCAGCGCACCCATGACGCTATCAGAAGAAGATGAGGTGCTTCCACCGACATAAGATGCACTACCCTCGTGGATATACGAGCCTCGCTCAATTTTGTCGAAATGGCCATCATATTGCTTACTATCGCGAATGAAGTTATGAAAACACATGCATGCGGTGATGATCTTCGTTTGCGTCTCCCGGTCGGGGAAAATGGTATAGAAAGCAGAATGCGCCACTTCATCTTAAGAACGCCAAATGCTCTTTCAATGGCATTTCTTAGAGATGAATGAAGATGGTTGAGTTTCTCCTGCATGTTTTGAGGAGGCGCACCCTGGAATTCCGGAACATGGTAGCGTTGCTCTTTGAATGGAGCGACATAACCAGTCCTATTGGGATACACAGAGTCGATAAAATAGTATTTTTCTGCAAGTAGCAAAAAGATCGTGACATAATTGTGCTATTTACGAGCACATATTTTTTGTACATAATATGCGAAAGGATTACCATGAGGAGGATTTGGATAATTGGCAAACCTAGGCCGAGCATCAGTCCATACACATGTATCATGAGCGGACCAGGCCATCCAGGAACAGCAAATGTGAACCTTAAGTCAAAATCGCATCTTGCAAGGACATTCGAACTTGTATAGTATCTCTGATAGTGTATTTTATCTTGTCCTTCTCAGCAACTAAGACGGGAATATGTGTTCCATCAATTGCCCTAATGACATCTTTGAAATGAGGCCAAAATCTTGGTTGTCTAAATTTATGATGAACTTTGGTGAAAGTAGCATCATGGGGTCTAATGTAATCACCCGCCATACGATCTACACAGTCTAACACCTCATGAAACTTCTTGCTGACAGTAGAAACACTACGCTCAAAATGATCTGTGGGCTTCACAATTCGACTCAGGTCCCCCAACATCCAAAAAAAACAGAGCTAGTGATTCTATACTGTACATCTAAGAAGTTGACTCTAGATTATATTTAGCAACAAGAGTTTCATGTAACATTCTGAAAACTGATATCCTCATCCTAATCCTAAAACACATGTCGAATTTCTTTGGATTCTTCACTCTCTCCTCAACCCGGTGTTTTCTTGTCATCAAGGGATTGTTCTAGCCACATAATTAAGGTGCCTTTTCACCATCTTCTGTACAAGCCGCAAGAAGATAATACATGTCTATATCATCATCAGAATCATCGTTTTAAGAATTCATATGTAAGTACACGAAAAACAAATAAGAAAAATTTCATGACATAATTGCAAAACAAATAAGGTGTGGATCATATTAAAAAAAATTAACATATTGTCATCAAAGTACAAATCCATGTTCAAAGTAAATAACATAGGGTCATCCGAGATACAATTGCATAACAAATAACATACGGATCATCACATTACAAGTTCATAACTTCTTGTTATGTTGCTCCCATGTTATCCTAATCCAATCAAGCCTCTGCTCAGCATCCTCCTCCAAACAAATGAAAACATCATGATACTCTTGTAGGATGAACAACTGTGTGGCATAGAAGTACTCCTTGCTCCCGGGTTTACCTCCATCCGCAGAGATTAAAGCAACCATCCGCCTAATCTCCTGCCTAGCAGAGTCCTGAACACACTCCAGAGATGACATGGAGTCTCTACTCTTCTCTTCCTCTATCATTCTAATATGCTCATTCTTCTCCTCCCTTTTTCACATGAAATCTATCATAGGATCCAACCTCGAAACACTCCTAGTGCTCATCTTTGGTGTTGCTACAGGGCTAGGTGAGTAAGGGCATCTCTTATTCTTCTTACCTTGACCACACAAAGGTGTAATAACAGGCTCATCGTCACCTTCACAACCTGAACCATCAATGTCATCAACATTGACTCTAGACTGGGAAGCTTCAGCCTGAAAAGCTGAGATGATGGTGGCACCCTAGCAGTTACATTGGTCACAACATTCCTGTCAAGAAATTTCTTGAAGTCCCACTGCTATGCGAAACTTGGCTGCCTCAGGACACATCTGCATGTACAAGAAAACATCAGTATATCAAATAAGAAGAAACAACTAAAGGAAAACATAGGGCTGCCCACCAATATGATTGCCTGTAACTCAAGTTCCCACCAATGGTCACTTGCAGCAATGGTTTGAGTGATAGGATCTCTTCCTAGACCAGATGCATGGTGATTATTTTTATTCACTTCTTCGATGCACACGTCAAGAAACACACAATGAGCAAACACATCCCAATTTGCTTTCCCATGTTTCGGCTTTTCAATCTAAAAATACGTACATTAGAAATTACAAACAGAAAACTGAAATCTGTAGTCATGTACTATCAATGAATTGTATCCGGTAGTGGGAATTACTAACAATCAACCTAGCACTCAATTGTATATCAACACAACTTCACATCGCTGAAGTTTTATATGACCAGAAACAAATAAATAAAAGGCCCATGCTGCTGGGAGTAAGCCATGGGGAGGAGCAGCCCGAGCTCGAGTTCGCCGGCAGGAGGAGAGGGGGCCGTTCCACGAGGGCGTCGGGTCGGCGGGCGGTCGCGGCGACGGCGGACGGTCCCGGGGTCGGGAAGGCGCGACGATGGCAGCGGTCGGTCGCTGCGGCAGGGAAACCCTAGTGCAGGTTGGATTAGAGATGGGATGCATGGCGAATGGGGGTGTGGGTTGTGATTTTTTTTCCTTTTTTTCACTTCTCAACCCATTCCACAGGGGTGGCATTTCTCTGTAAATACAATGAAGGAAAGGGCAAGATCTTGACACCCCTTCGTTTCCATTAGTAGAAGCTCGGGAATCAGCCCAGAAGTACCTCTGGAACCGATTCTCGTTTTACACACGACTAGCACAAAGCCCGTGCGTTGCTACGACGGCACATTAAACCTTAACAACAACATTTCATATGTTTAAAACATTAAATCGACACGTCAATTGAACCAAAATGGCAATGAATTCTTGATTGACATGTCTTTCTGCTAACAATTTGGATGACATTTAAAGCATGAAATTAGATAGAAAAGAAAATCTTCAATGGAAATCCTAAAATAAGGGAGGATACCAATCCAATCCCATGTTGTCGGGGGCAATATACTACTATATATATATATATATGTGATTGCCACATCTGGGTCAATGACTGACATATTGAAATAATATGCAAATATTTTGCAAAAGAATACTAAATACTTTGCAAAAGATCAGATGGGAATCATTGTAGCTCACATTCTCACTTGCCGGAGAAATTCTGAATAATACAGAGTGGCAGATAATGAGTAGAGCTAAGCAAGAATAATGAAGATCCACTTGAATTTTGGAATGCGGTAGAATTGTCTCAAGTATCACTTCAAATGCCATTTATATTTTTGCACTAAAAGAAGTGCGCAGAAAAGGTTACATTTGCATGGATCTTTCCAAAAAGTATCATATGTGTACAAATAATGCAGTAAGGAAATTGATACAGATATTCTAATTACTAAGATGTGCTTCCCTCTCCTTGCAGATGTCTGGAGGTAATGCAAAAAAGTTCGACAAATTAAAACATGGTATCTGTTTTTCTGTTTTCTCTGTAAATTGTGCAATCTACTCATGAGAAACATTACATAAACAAATTCTCCAACGAAGGGTTGCTTCCTCGCTACAATATTTTTTTCTTTTACTCATAATCATCTACTCGTACATGAAATTGGAAAGAAACATGCCCATAGCTCAAAGTCAAAGCAAGCATACTTTGTACATGTGATGCTAGCTCCCCGTCGCGTTTGGCTTTTCTGTCACTAACTGAACTAAACAATAAGAGCTAGCTCACCATCACTTCCCGCGAGCCGGCATCCTCGCACAAGATACAGAGCAGAACTTGCCCGTGGTTCAGAAGCCTAGGAAGGGAACGCCACGGAGCAGAACTTGCTCGTGGTTGAGAAGCCCAGGAAGGGGACGCCACGGTCGAGGCAGCGGAGCGCGAGGAGGAGAATAATGGAGTCCTTGTGGTCCACGACGCTGTCTCTTGGGTGTAGCCGCCGGATGACCTCCAGCTTCTCCACCGTGAAGAGGATTTGAGGGCGGCCAATGGGCTGGATGAAGGGGATTTTGTGTGTACTTCGCCGCACCTCCTCTATCTTTCCCCGCCGCCGGCATCTCCTCTTCCTGGCCGCCGATGCCGAGTGGGTGGCGCGGTGATCTGGTTTCTCGCCCAGATAGGGGCCTAGGTCGGCGGCGGCCGAGGAACGACAAGACGGGTGGACCAGTCGCAAGGGTGGTGTCGTGCGTACCGCAAAGTTCTTTTTCTCCTCAGCGTTTTTTTCACGTCGCGGAAGGGCCTCGGTTCTGTTTTAAATTTTTTCCGTGACGTACGGCGTGGCGATTTACACACAAATAACCCTATAGCACAGACTGATCTCTCGGACAAACTATTTCACCAATCTAACCCTTTTGTGTGGCGCCCCTCCCATCAGCGCCACACATGCCCAAGTGGCGTCCGTGCTGCTGGCGCCACACACCCATCCGACGTGGCGCCGTCGACGCTGAGGTGTGCTACCCATCCGACGTGGCAGGATGTGTGGCGCCTGTGGCCACTTATGTTTGCACAAACATACTGTAAGACATTTCTCCAGGGACTTAGCCGTTTTGGCGACCCTGTTTGTGTGGCGCCGAAGGCATGGGCGCCACACCTCACCATGTGGCGCCGAAGGCACGGACGCCACACAAAGAGGCTCGCCAAAACGGCTAAGGACTAATCGTCCGGAGCCCCTGGATGTTTTCGATCCCAAAGTTGATATAAGTTGACGTGTGTGGCGCCGATGCCATGGGCGCCACACTTCACAGTGTGGCGTCGGTGCCACGGGCGCCACACATAGTGCCTCGCTAAAACGGCTAAGGACCAAGCGTCCGGAGCCCCTGGATGTTTTCGACATATAATCAACATATGTGGCGCCGATGCCATGGGCGCCACATAGTGAGGTGTGGCGTCAGCGTGAGGGGTGCCACTTGTTGACTTGTGTTAAAACCATGTAAATTCTTGCCTTAGTTAACCAGTTTTCAATACAACAATATCAATTTCATACATATAGAACATACACATATAACACATCATAGCTCACATCGTAGCACATAGATTCAAACAACAAGTAGCATTACAGACATGGTTCGAAATGACATAGGGTTCACAACACGTAGTAATGACATAGAGTTTAGAACACGTAGCAATGAAGATAGAGTTCACAACACAAATCCATCTATCCTCGACGTCCCCTCCTCGCGGGCTGCTTCCGGACGGCCATCCTTTTCGTCCGCTGCCGTGGCTCTTGTTGCTGCTACTCCTCCTCCTGCTCCTCATGCTCCTCCTCCTCTGAAGATAACGGCTCATCGTTCCTCATCCTCCTCAAAGATGATCTCCGCGGCGGCGCCTCATCCTCCTCAATGACAACCTTCTTTCCTCGGTTGACATAATCTTCCGGAGTGTACCGGTTTGGAGCCTTGCCCCTTGGCTTCAACTGGTAAGCTGACCTTGTGGCTTGCTTCTTGCCGCGACTAATGCTTTGACTCAAAATTTCCTCGTCGTCAGGAATCTTCACAAACATGAACACATGAGATTACAAAAGTTGAAACTAGTAAGCACATGTTTGGCAGCAACAAAATAGTCCATACATGCGCTTCTTCAGAAGAGGATGTAGCCGCAATTTCGGTGTCGCGGCAACCTAGCAAGTTGGCTAACCGCCGCATCTTTCGTGCAGTGTTCTGCGTCGTGAAAGTCATGGTTACAAAGCCACCCCAAGAACACACTAGCTTACATTGAATGTTGGCGACCATACCTTAATGAAATGCCGCATCGGTCCGATAGGCTTCTCATCTGTATAGCTCTGATTCCAAACAACCTCGCAATCGTCAGCTGTTTTTTGGATCTCGAACCGCTGCGACAAACATATTATACAAAATTTGAGCGATCGCATGCCAATGTAGATGATGTACTAGCTAACGAGAGAATACATTACCACGAAGTTCAGCTCGGAAGCAATAGAATTCGATCTTCCTCTGCGAGCATAGGTGTCGTGCTGGCTTTGCGCAACCTCATCGAACTCGATGGGGTCGTCCAAGATGTTGTCATCATACGCGTGTTTCACTAACTAGATACGCGTGTTTTCATGAAACCACTGGAGATAGTTGTTGAAAGCGGCCAAGTCGTGAGGCACAATCTCCACAGGGCCAGCATTCCGTATCGCTTCCAAACAGTGTTGGAACGCTGTGATGTGGCCGCTATGCTGGACAGGCCAATTTGTGATCTTCCTCTGCCACTGCCTATCAAGCCTGCAAGAATCAAGAAGTTAGATTCTACCTCTTCAATCAAGAAACTTCCATCGCATGATTCCGGAAGTTTACCTATGAAGCGCCTGGTCCGTGTCTTGCCACTGAGGTGGGCACTCCTGATACAGCCCAAACTGTCTCATCACTCTGTGCGGCTGGTGGTATTCAACAAGCCACATGCATATGAGTGGGCAGCGCATACGCCAGAAGCACGCCTCCTCCGTGCACTTGTGGTTGAGGTCAGTCATCGCCGCGCCAATACGGTAGTAGGTACCATATGGCTCCCAATCCACCTGCACCATACAAATATTTCAGAATTTAGAACATGCCAATAGAATTTATGAACTCGGATTGCAAAAGAGTGATCGGTTACCTGCTCAGCGGTAAGAGTGTCCAACTCCTCAGTGTAGTGCTTGTACATGATCTTTAGATCGCTCGTCATCTCGGAGACATTGTCCCAAAGGTATGCCCAAGTCGGCTCCCGATCAGGGTTGTTCGGGTGATGAGGCCATGGCCTCTCTGTGAGTACCCTGGGCCGCCCAACTGATAGGCGGTCCCAGCTCCATACGGAAAGTAGGAGCAAGCATCCACCAATACCGCCGCTCCCAGTCCTGCGACAAGCTTCGTCCAACTGCGTACATAAGACATTTGGTTAGAGGTAGATGTAGGCAACCTACTATAGAAGAATAGTACATGCAACAAATCTTCACCTGCCGGTAGAGGTAGGCAAGTGCCGTTGTTCCCCAACTCCACCGGTGCTCCAACACCGTAAGTGCCTTCAGCCAACACCAATGGGCCAACTTCCCACCACTGTCAGGAAAGAGAGTCCTCGAAATCATGTACCACAAGTACACTCGGGTGTATGTCCTGAGAGTGTCCTCGTTGGCCCCTTTCGGGCATTCTCCAAAGTTAAGCCTAATCCAAGAGAAAGCTGCGCCGGCGGGAGCTCTCTCCTTTGGATTTGCTGGCGCCGGAGGAGCCATGCCAATAAGCGCCTCCATCTGCTGGCGCCACCCATCAGAAGCTGTGTTCATACACAGTGGCTCGCCCTGAATAGGAAGTCCAAGGATCATGGAAACATCCTGAACAGTAGGGGTCATCTCGCCGGCCCTCAAGTGGAAGGTGTGCGTCTCCGGCCTCCACCGGTCGACAAGGGCGGTGAGTGCCGCGGCGTTCATGTTCGGCCCCCCACGGCTTACAAGCGATATGAACGGGAGAAGACCGGTAGGCTTGATGAACTCCGTGTACCTCTCGTCATACGGTATATCCACTGTACCATGGTAACGAATCTTCAAAGGGTGAAGATCCGTTGTCCTCTCCGTCATATGAAAAGCCCGGTGATCCCTGTCATACTCTTGATCTAGGAGCCACACCATCCTACATGTTTACACAAATACACCATATTATGAGCCATTTCTAACAAATATGAGCAACACATACATGAGAATATATCCAAATATGTCATCACACATACATCACATACATACATATACATACTTATCTAGGGATAAAACACCATATTATGAGTCATTCCTAACAAATATGAGTTATTCAATCACAAATATGAGTTATTCCTTCACATACACATTCATGAAATTTGATGCCTAGGGTTCCTCCACAAATCTAGGATACATACATATCTAGGGTTCCTACACATACACATTCAACACATACATAGCCATTTCAACACATACATAGCCATTTCAAATCTAGTTTCCATGTCTAGGGTTCATGTACAAATCTAGCAAAATTTTACATCTATGGTTCCAACAAATCTATGGTTCAAACACATGCATACAAGCTATCAATTTCAATACATACACATCAATATAGATTCCAACAACCAACATTTCCAATCTAGGTACCATGTCTAAATCGAATTAAATCAGAGCAAATCTTGGATGAATCGAAGGGGAATGAAGGGGAATACCTTGAGGATTGTATGGGGATGGATTTGGCCAGCCAGATCTATCCAATCCGTGGAGGATTTGGTGGGGGGCGGAGGAGAGGCGGCCGGCGGCAGTTGGAGGAGGAGAAGCAGAGAGGAAGAGAGAAGAAGAAGAGGGTCGGGCTGGGGGCGGGCGCGGGCGTGATACGTCCCAAACGTATCTATAATTTCTTATGTTCCATGCTACTTTTATGATGATACTCACATGTTTTATACACGTTATATGTCATTATTATGCATTTTCCGGCACTAACCTATTGACGAGATGCCGAAGAGCCAGTTGCTGTTTTCTGCTGTTTTTGGTTTCAGAAATCCTAGTAAGGAAATATTCTCGGAATTGGACGAAATCGACGCCTAGGGGCTGTTGACTGCCAAAACCCACCGGCGGGCAGCGACGATCAACACAGGTAGAGCCGGGAAGAGCCTAGAGCTGCGGCTGGCTGAGACCCCTCCGAGCGACGGCCCGCAATGCTCTTCTGGTCACACGTCCGATGCGAAGTGCAAGGGCGTGCCACCTGACCTATACCTGGTCAGGAAGGTGATGGAGATGCCTCGCTTAGTTCCTGCATGGCATACACGTAAACATTAAATACGAGCCTCGATCGGCTCTCAGGTTATCCTGTGAGCTTGATCAAGATAAAGCTAATGAGATCTACGATGATTTAGGGTTTTCACCGCATAATCGGATCATCCTACTCCAGGTTGGGCCTCGCGGCCACGCACGGTGCTCGTAAGCCGATCCTAAACAAGGCCTAAAAACCAACATGAAGTTGATCCTCGGAACATCCTGTTTAGGACTTGCGAACGCCACCCTACGTGCCGCTGGATCCTCCCCCCTTTGTAAGGCCTAACTATTGCAGATATTAAACTAATCCTTGCAGAAACAAGGAGCAATCATAACGGATCAGATCTACTAAATAATGATCAAGCGGGGTGCCGCCCCCACACCTGAGATAGGTGTGAGGGCGGCTAGACATGCAAGGGTTGCACTACGTAAGCATGTTATACGAAGAACAATGCTAACCCTAACACATCTATGATAACTACGTTGCTCGCCATCAAAAGCGCTTCAGTACGAGCAACGCATGAACAACGTGGAGCTTGTGCTGCCTAGATCGCAAGATGCGATCTAGGCAGCATGTCGCTTACCTGATAGAAACCCTCGAGATGAAGGAGTTGGCGATGCGCCGAGATTGGTTTGTTTTGGGTTGAACGTGAGTTGTTGTTTATTCCATAAACCCTAGATACATATTTATAGTCCAGGGGACTTTCTAATTCAGGCGTGCACCTAACCGTGCACGGGTAAAACTCTAACTTTTAATCTATGATACAATTTACTATAATAAAAGATACACGGGCAATCTAGCCCAAATTCTTCGTGCAAGGCCGCTTCAGAGATCTCCCACGTGTAATCTTCCAAGCCCATCTCTCTTACGGCCCACTTCCTGATTTGGCCAAAATCTGGTGATAACACATGCCCCCCTGGTTTTGGCAATGAGAATTCCAAAACCACTCTGTTTCTGAAGGGTCATGTCGTGGCGGAAGCGAGCACATTGCGGTATCCGTTATCATTATGCCCTGTCTTCTCAGCTTCTCTGCAAAATTCGATAGCCCTGGCATCATTTCCTTGGAAACTATAATGGCATTAAATTCCCACCAGGCTTCTCATTATTTAACCGTGCCGACTGATTAGCTCTTTTTATCCCCTTCTTCTGTTCCAGCCATCGGCACCCAAAAAACCCTCTTCCCCTATAGCAATGTCTTCCTCTTCCTCTTCCTTCTCAAACCTCTTCCCCCAATCCTCGCCGAAGAAGAAGAACGAGGACAACCTTCACTCCAAAGCGAACCCCCTCTCCCCCGACAATGAGAAGAAAGAAGGAGAAGTAGCGAAGGCCAAGGCCTTCCCCTCCGCCAAGCTCCCGCCGAAGAAACGCTCCCGCATGTGGGCGGACAGCGAGGACGAAGATGACGACGAAGAAGAAGAAGAGAAGGAGGAAGATGAATCTTCCTCTTCTGCCGGGTACCCGCCAACCAAGCGCTTCCGCTCCTGGGCGGACAGCGAGGATGATGATGATGACGAGGAGGAAGAGGCTCCGGCCACGGGCTGGGGCAGCAGCGACGAGGAGCTCCCTGGGAGCAGCGCCGACGACATCGACGGTGGTGATGACGAGGACAGCGACGACTAGTAGATAGGACTAGTAGTAGTAGTGCACTAGACACCAGATCCCCCTTTT
The DNA here is from genome assembly GCF_019359855.2 of Lolium perenne. Lineage (NCBI taxonomy): Eukaryota > Viridiplantae > Streptophyta > Magnoliopsida > Poales > Poaceae > Lolium > Lolium perenne. Next base: position 238,929,466 of record NC_067245.2, on the reverse strand, counting down.
GAGAGCCATCGGCTCTTTCTTGTAAAACTGCTCCTTTGAATTAATGAAATTGTTCTTTCAATCAATCCAATTTCATTCCTTCCGTCTGTCTTTTTTGGACGCCCATGAAGCCAGACTCTTATGTCGATTAGCCCGTCGGCCAAGCACCTCTCAATTTCAGGCTGCGATTCGATATCCGACCATAATCCTTCGCAATCCCTTAGCCGACGACTGCTCATCGGCTATTTTGAGAATCCAATCCTTTTGCAGCGTCAGGACAGTCCAAAATCTGCAAAAGCCGACGGCCTCCTTTCCTGATTCCTCTCCATAGCTTCGGCAATCTTCTTTCACGACCGGAACTGCTTCCAGAGAGGATCACGATGCAGGATCAACCGATGCAACTCCAATCGGTTCCTTAAAAACCAAATATCCATGTAGTCCGTTGCCCCCCGAGCCTTCATCAAGGCGAGAACAGCAGTGAGCCAACCACATGTGCCACCATCGGCCCCCGAATTGTAATGCAGAATCAGCCGATTCTATCAAAATCGGCTCTCCAGAGAAATTTTAAGGCGAGCTGCCCCCCGAGCCTTAATCAAGGCAAGAATACCGGCAAGGACGCACAGGTCGCTGATCAGCTTCCTTCTACTGAACGTCGACGTCGATGTAAACCTTGAGCACGTAACCAATAGGTCTTGGACTTGTGTAACTATACTAAAGTCGATGGCTACGCATCGGCTTCGCTTCTTGCAAAATTTTTTTTTTATTTGACCGATTTTCCTTAATCGGCCCCCAATGTTTCACTGCACGCATGTTTACACACATTTACCTGCACATGTTCATCATTGTATGCCCCAGAACGAATACGCGGTGGCTGCAGATATCGGCTTTTACGGTTAGCCAGGGCACTGCACTTGTACGTCGGCTCCGCAAGGATTCGTGCTGACTTTCATCTGCCGACGTGCCGCTGTCCAGTAGATTGACGTCGCATACAGGCAGAACATGTGTTTAGGATAATTTTGGCCGATTGCTGGGATCGGCCTCCCTATTGATTGGAGCGTTGACTAAAGGTTCCGTAATGCTCCTTCATAAATTTTTGGGGCCGATCACAAGGATCAGCCTCGCCAAGTTTGCTCACTGATGTGTTCTTGCTACTCGGTCAGGCTGGATAAAACCAACCCAACCTCTGACTTTATGCGCCTGCTGTCGTCCATCTTGAGCGCATCGTAGACTCGTGGGGCACTAGGCTCTGTCGGAAGGACGAGCACCATGTTTGTGCCAGCCGATGTTTCATCATCGGCTTTCCTTTGCTTGGGACGCCACTCCATTCTCCGTGGACGACCCTCTTCATCCAGGGTTCGCTGAACCTTTGTAGCCAGATCAGGCCGTGCCTTCCTTAGCGTATGCAAGTATAACCTTTCGGCTTCCTCCAGGCCGCGCAAACGCTGAACCCTGCGCTTTTGTGAACGGCTGAGTCCGTCAGGGCACCACCTTGGACGGTGGTACCTGTCTTCTTCTACTTCTAGTCCCTCGTCTTCGGAATCCTCGAGATCCGCCCACCGAGGGGACTCAGCACGTTTGCTCTGTGGCGGGAGAGGCCCTAAGCGCTCGAACACAGACACGTTGGCTGCCTCCTTCTTCTTCTTGTTGCATTCTGGGCAATTGCCGATTGTGGGCAATCGGCTCATTCCTGAATCCCAGCAGTGTCTGAAGAAGGGGCAGTCCCAGTGCCTGGCGTTGTCATCTTGCTCCCTTGATCTTTCCATGGCGTGGCGCTCGTGCTCCTCCTCATCGCGATCATGCCGACGATGTCTTCTGGCTTCTCTAGCCAGACGATCTCCTTCATCATCATAGTTGGACCGTCGGCGTTGGTCATACTGACTCACATATTTGTTGAGGAGGTGATCAGAGAGAGGTCGTTGATATCTTATGTTCCTCACCTCTCCCTCTGTGACATAGCACTTGCCATCATGATGGAGCCGATCGCGTGGAGCGGCCTCCTCTGTGTCCTTGCTATGAGAGCAGCTGCCCTCATCTCTATCTTTGCCAGAGTGATTCCCAGGTCCTACCATGTTGATGCTGAACGAGGGACCTGGCTGGCAACCCTCAGGGTAGGTGACCTCTACCATGTTAACGGCGGGGAAGGGTTGGGTGTCGACCTTCATGGCGTACTGGTTGAAAATTAGCCGCCCCTTCTCTATCGCCGCTTGGATGTCTTTGACGCCACACTGCGGTCGTTGGTGGCATGGGAGAGCGAGTTGTGCCATTTGCGGTATGGCTTTCCGTTTAGCTCTTGCACCGTGGGGAATTTGAGACCTTCGGGAATCGTCAACTGTTTCTCCTTGAGCGGGAGGTCGAAGATTTGCTCGGTCTTGGTCACGTCAAAATCAAATCCCACAGGTGGGCCTGGTGGCTTTACCCATTTGCGGGACACGGGGTTCCTCCCGAGTCCATTCAGCCTTGCTACCTCTTGGTCTCCCGCGGGAACCGTCTTCCTCTACATCGACCAGGACTACTGCACGCTTGAACTTGTCTTGGTACAGGTCCGGGTGGCGTTGTTCATATGCCGATAGTTTCGAACCATGTGCGCCGGCGAGGATAATCTGCTTGGGAGGCCATGTCCTTGAGCTGTGTTGCAAGGCACTGCTACGCCAATTCGGCGCTTCTTTTTCGGTTAAACGAACCGAATAGCATCGGTTCCTAAGATTCTGAAGCGCTGGATGTATTCTGTCACCGTTTCCCAGCGCTTCGACGTAGTTGTGCTAGATCGGCAATGCGGACTCGGAAGCTTACGAATAGTGCTGCGTATGGAATTGCTCTTCCAATTGCTTCCAAGGACCGGATGGAGTGCGGTGGCAACGAGGTGTACCATCCAAAGCCGATCCCGTGAGGAGACTGTGAAAAGAACCTCACGCGTAGTTGATCCGACACGAAGCCGGTCCTAGTTGTGCCAAATATCGGCCGACGTGCCCGATGGAGCTGGAGCCATCGATCCCTTTGAATTTGGAGAAGTCGGGGAGCCGATATTTAGGTGGCAGCGGGATCATCTCGTACTCGTCGGGATACGGCTTGGAATAGCCGATTGCCCTTCTTTTCGGCACCATGCCGAACTGGTCTCTTAGTATGGTGCGATCTGATCCATTTGTCTTTGGCTGCGGGGAGTTGCACTACGAAGATTCGCCGGGGTGGCGTACTTAGCCAGCCATGTTTGCTTTTCCGATTACGAGCCAAGCTGCAGGAGCTGAGCTCACGGAGGTTCGTCGGGGTGGCGTACTTAGTTAGCCACGTCTGCTTCTCAAGCTCCGTCGGCGACGTTCCTCCTGTTTTCGCCGGAGTCCACGATGTTGTGGCCTGGTTTGTGAGTGCCCGGTTGCCACAATCGCACATACGTGCACGCGTATCCTTGAGGGATCTCCTTAGGCGCCTCGATCAAGAAGCTGGTAGTCACTAGGGTCACCACCAATCTTGTAGACGACGAATGCCGGTGTAGCCGGCACTTCAGGTGTTGCCAACGCATATGGCAGCGGTGGACGGGGCTGGGTGGCAACTCTCCTTGATGCGTCCCGAGAGCTGGTCTGACGGCGAAGTGCGGTGGCTCATGATCTCCTGGATCACGCGAAGAGCGACACGCTCCAACGTGTTGACCAGGTTCCAGTGGCGGTGTAGCGAGTGAGCCACCGGGTAGTTGATCTCTGCCGCGGGGACCTGGTGCGTTCCTCAGACGGGCGAGAGGTCTATCCCATCGAGTGCACCTTGCGGTGAGAATCCCTTCCATCGATGCCATGGGAACGGGTTCTGCGAAAAGAGCCGATGAGGTCGGCTTCGAGGGTGACTTTGATCTCGTCATACCTCTTCTTGAGCTCTTCGGGCAGCTCCTCGTAGGTGGCGGCGTGCCGTCCGCCATCTCGGATGTAGATGGCGATGTGGTTGATGTAGACGATTGTCCCACCGGCGTGCTGAGAATGTGTTGGCTTGCCAAAACCCACCGGCGGGCAGCGACGATCAACATAGGTAGAGCCGGGAAGAGCCTAGAGCTGCGGCTGGCTGAGACCCCTCCGAGCGACGGCCCGCAATGCTCTTCTGGTCACACGTCCGATGCGAAGTGCAAGGGCGTGCCACCTGACCTATACCTGGTCAGGAAGGTGATGGAGATGCCTCGCTTAGTTCCTGCATGGCATACACGTAAACATTAAATACGAGCCTCGATCGGCTCTCAGGTTATCCTGTGAATCGGCTCAAGGAGCCGATCCACCCATGATTCGTACGGGGTGCACGAATATATGGTGGTCCTGCTTGATCAAGATAAAGCTAATGAGATCTACGACGATTTAGGGTTTTCACCGCATAATCGGATCATCCTACTCCAGGTTGGGCCTCGCGGCCACGCACGGTGCTCGTAAGCCGATCCTAAACAAGGCCTAAAAACCAACATGAAGTTGATCCTCGGAACATCCTGTTTAGGACTTGCGAACGCCACCCTACGTGCCGCTGGATCCTCCCCCCCTTTGTAAGGCCTAACTATTGCAGATATTAAACTAATCCTTGCAGAAACAAGGAGCAATCATAACGGATCAGATCTACTAAATAATGATCAAGCGGGGTGCCGCCCCCACACCTGAGATAGGTGTGAGGGCGGCTAGACATGCAAGGGTTGCACTACGTAAGCATGTTATACGAAGAACAATGCTAACCCTAACACATCTATGATAACTACGTTGCTCGCCATCAAAAGCGCTTCAGTACGAGCAACGCATGAACAACGTGGAGCTTGTGCTGCCTAGATCGCAAGATGCGATCTAGGCAGCATGTCGTTTACCTGATAGAAACCCTCGAGATGAAGGAGTTGGCGATGCGCCGAGATTGGTTTGTTTTGGGTTGAACGTGAGTTGTTGTTTATTCCATAAACCCTAGATACATATTTATAGTCCAGGGGACTTTCTAATTCAGGCGTGCACCTAACCGTGCACGGGTAAAACTCTAACTTTTAATCTATGATACAATTTACTATAATAAAAGATACACGGGCAATCTAGCCCAAATTCTTCGTGCAAGGCCGCTTCAGAGATCTCCCACGTGTAATCTTCCAAGCCCATCTCTCTTACGGCCCACTTCCTGATTTGGCCAAAATCTGGTGATAACAGGGGCTTATTTTTCCACGAAGCTTCCAGAAGACCGAGGGAGATACGAAGTGGGGCCACGGGGCGCCGCCACACTAGGGCGGTGCGGCCTAAGGGGGGCCCGCGCGGCCCTAGAGTGTGGGGCCCTGCTGGCGTGCAGTTGACGTGGGAGATAGAAATCTTTGTGGTGTAACTTTTCTTTAGGTCCCCGGCAACGGCGCCAGAAATTTGCTTGATGCGTGTAGTTGACACGTCCGTTGGGAACCCCAAGAGGAAGGTGTGATGCGTACAGTAGCAAGTTTCCCTCAGTAAGAAACCAAGGTTTAATCGAACCAGTTGGAGTCAAGAAGCACGTTGAAGGTTGATGGTGGCGGAATGTAGTGCGGCGCAACACCAGGGATTCCGGCGCCAACGTGGAACTTGCACAACACAACCAAAGTACTTTGCCCCAACGTAACAGTGAGGTTGTCAATCTCACCGGCTTGCTGTGAACAAAGGATTAACCGTATTGTGTGGAAGATGATTGTTTGCGAAGAATAGTAAAGAACAAGTATTGCAGTAGATTGTATTTCAGATGTAAAGAATAGACCGGGGTCCACAGTTCACTAGCGGTGTCTCTCCCATAAGATAAATAGCATGTTGGGTGAACGAATTACAGTTGGGCAATTGACAAATAAAGAAGGCATAACAATGCACATACATATATCATGATGAGTACTATGAGATTTAATCAGGGCATTACGACAAAGTACATAGACCGCCATCCAGCATGCATCTATGCCTAAAAAGTCCACTTTCAGGTTATCATCCGAACCCCTTCCGGTATTAAGTTGCAAGCAACAAACAATTGCATTAAGTATGGTGCGTAATGTAATCAACACAAATATCCTTAGACAAAGCATCGATGTTTTATCCCTAGTGGCAATAGCACATCCACAACCTTAGAACTTTTACATCCTTTGTCCCAGATTTAATGGAGGCATGAACCCACTATCGAGCATAAATACTCCCTCTTGGAGTCACAAGTATCAACTTGGCCAGAGCCTCTACTAGCAACGGAGAGCATGCAAGAACATAAACAACTCATATATGATAGATTGATAATCAACTTGACATAGTATTCAATATCCATCGGATCCCAACAAACACAACATGTAGGATTACAAAGAAACGATCTTGATCATGATAGGCAGCTCACAAGATCGAGCATGATAGCACAATTAGGAGAAGACGACCATCTAGCTACTGCTATGGACCCATGGTCCAGGGGTGAACTACTCACACATCAATCCGGAGGCGATCATGGCGATGAAGAGTCCTTCGGGAGATGATTCCCCTCTCCGGCAGGGTGCCGGAGGCGATCTCCTGAATTCCCCGAGATGGGATTGGCGGCGGCGGCGTCTCTGGAAGGTTTTCCGTATCGTGGCTCTCGGTCCTGGGGGTTTCGCGACGGAGGCTTTAAGTAGGCGGAAGGGCAGGTCAGGGGGCCACACGAGGGCCCCACACAACAGGCCGGCGCGGCCAAGGCCCAGGCCGCGTTGCTCTAGTGTGTGGCCGCCTCGTGGCCCCACTTCTTATCCTCTTCGGTCTTCTGGAAGCTTCGTGTGCAAATAGGACCCTGGGCGTTGATTTCGTCCAATTCCGAGAATATTTCCTTACTAGGATTTCTGAAACCAAAAACAGCAGAAAACAGCAACTGGATCTTCGGCATCTCGTCAATAGGTTAGTGCCAGAAAATGCGTAATAACGACATATAATGTATATAAAACATGTGAGTATCATCATAAAAGTAGCATGGAACATAAGAAATTATAGATACGTTTGGGACGTATCAAGCATCCCCAAGCTTAGTTCCTACTCGCCCTCGAGTAGGTAAACGATAACAAAGATAATTTCTGAAGTGACATGCTATCATAATCTTGATCAATACTATTGTAAAGCACATGAGATGAATGCAGCGATTCGAAGCAATGATGAAGATAATGAGTAAACAAATGAATCATATAGCAAAGACTTTTCATGAATAATACTTTCAAGACAAGCATCAATAAGACTTGCATAACAGTTAACTCATAAGCAATAAATTCTTAGTAGAAAGCTTTGAAACAACACAAAGGAAGATATAAGTTTCAGCGGTTGCTTTCAACTTCAACATGTATATCTCATGGATAATTGTCAACACAAAGTAATATAACAAGTGCAATAGGTAAACATGTAAGAATCAATGCACACAGTTTACACAAGTGTTTGCTTCTAAGATAGAAAGAATAGGTAAACTGACTCAACAATAAAGTAGAAGAAAGGCCCTTCGCAGAGGGAAGCATGGATTACTATTTTTGTGCTAGAGCTTTTCATTTTGAAAACAAGAAACAATTTTGTCAACGGTAGTAATAAATCATATGAGTTATGTATAAGATATCTTATAAGTTGCAAGCCTCATGCATAGTATACTAATAGTGCCCGCACCTTGTCCTAATTAGCTTGGATTAACACGGATTATCATTGCATAACATATGTTTCAACCAAGTGTCACAAACGGGTCCCTCTATGCACTTTGTACAAGGGTCTAAGGAGAAGGTTCGCATTGGATTTCTCGCTTTTGATCATTCTCAACTTAGACACCCATACCGGGACAACATAGACAACAGATAATGGACTCCTCTTTTAATGCTTAAGCATTCAACAACAGTTAATATTTCTCATAAGAGATTGAGGTTTTATGTCCAAACTGAAACTTCCACCATGATTCATGGCTTTAGTTAGCGGCCCAATGTTCTTCTCTAACAATATGCATACTCAAACCATTTGATCATGAAAATCTCCCTTACTTCAGACAAGACGAACATGCATAGCAACTCACATGATATTCAACAAAGGTAAAAGTTGATGGCGTCCCCAGAAAACATGGTTACCGCTCAACAAGCAACTTACTAAGAAATAAGACACATAAGTACATATTCTTCACCACGATAGTTTTTAAGCTATTTTGTCCCATGAGCTATATATTGTAAAGGCAAAGAATGGAATTTTAAAGGTAGCACTCAAGTAATGTACTTTGGAATGGCGGAGAAATACCATGTGGTAGGTAGGTATGGTGGACACAAATGGCATGGTTATTGGCTCAAGAATTTGGATGCACGAGAAGAATCCCTCTCAATACAAGGCTAGGCTAGCAAGGTTGTTTGAAGCAAACTCAAGTATAAATGGTGCAGCAAGACTCACATATAAACATATTGTAAGCATTATAAAACTTTACATCGTCTCCTTGTTGTTCAAACACCTCAACCAGAAAATATCTAGACTTAGAGAGAACAATCATGCAAACCAAATTTTAACATGCTCTATGTAGTTATTCATTAATGGGTACAAGGTACATGATGCAAGAGCTTAAACAAGATCTATATGAGCACAACAATTGCCAAGTATCACATTATTCAAGACATTATACCAATTACCACTTGCGGCATTTTCCGTTTCCAACCATATATCAATGAATGAGGTAGTTCAACTTTCACAATGAACATTAAAGATAAAGCTAAGAACACATGTGTTCATACGAAACAACGGAGCGTAATATCTCCAATATAAAGAATGCTAGGATCCGACTTTATTCAGATAAAACAAAACTAAAGCAAACAGACGCTCCAAGCAAAGCACATAAGATGTGACTGAATAAAAATATAGTTTCATTAGAGGAACCTGATAATGTTGTCGATGAAGAAGGGGATGCCTTGGGCATCCGCAAGCTTAGATGCTTGAGTCTTCTTGAAATATGCAGGGATGAACCACGGGGGCATCCCTGACAAGGTATCAACTTGTCAATGCCTATGGATTGTAGGCTAGGGTTTAGTCGGAAGTAGAGGGTAAGTAGATCTCGAAGGTTTCAGCCGGAAAGTACTCGACGAATATGAAAACTAAGGTTTGCAAACAATGATTCGATTGATTCTTCGTCCCTCGACTCCCCCTTTATATAGGAGGTGGAGCCGAGGGATTCGTGCTATACAAGTTTACAGAGTCCGGGACGGTTTCTAACTCATCCCGTCAGATTACAAACAACACTTCCTATTACAACTTATCTTTCCTTAGTAAATCTTGGGCTCCCGAATCTTCTTATTCTTCGGGTATTGGGCCTCCAGTAAACCCCGGGTACCATCTTCGGCAGGCCCATTTGGGATGCCTATGTCAGTAGCCCCCGAGATTTTGCTTGAATCGTAGAGTCAGGGAAAATCTCCACTGTTTACTTTTATTCGGAAGCCTTAACTTTTTTATACTTCTTCACATAAAATTCTATATTGTACAGGGATAATGGTAGTTGGGGCTAGTTCATCTGACGGATCAGGTACTAGTTAACTGCTCTAGTGGCAATCCGCAAAAACCTACTTCAAAATCACGTCCCTGGACATGATCTCGGGATACTGGTGTAAACTTCGACAGGTGCCGCTTAAGGTCTTACCATTCTGTCGAGTCCCAGTCGAATTTATCGGGTACCTAACGCGTCCGTTAGGATTTTTCTTCGCATCTGTTGATACGGATAAAAGCAGCAGAGCGCAGTCTTTGGCGATGCCACGCCCGGCGAAACGGATGCGGGGTCTTACCTTCGCAATTTTGCGGCATTCAGAAATTGATCGCAACTTCGGCGTTCTGAGAATATATTGTCGAGTGCTTTTCCGGCTGCTGGAATGGCACATTTTATCGAGTCAAATATGACTTATATTGCTATCCCGATGGGAGTATATGTAGAGTTTAACTATAACTCGAAATATACTCTCTTGCTTTTCTATTTTTCCTTTGTTAATTTCATCGGGCACGCGAACAGCGTTCCCGATGGGAGTAGCCCCCGAGGCTACAACCAAGAACTTGTGCTTGGTTGTAGGCTCAACATTTTAATCCACCTTGTCGCTATATTTTCATTACTTCCCAATATGATCTCTTTCTTCTTCTCTCTCTTTTTTTATCTCTCGGGTGCGCGAACAGCGCTCCCGATGGGAGTAGCCCCCGAGGCTACAGCCAAGAACTTGTGCTTGGTTGTAGGCTCCTGCGATTTCTATATTTGTCATACTCGAAAATTTACTTTTTTCCGAAGTAGCCCCCGAGCATTTGGGCAAAAACTTGTATTTGATCAAAGGCTCCCGAAGTATTGAATAACTCTTTCTGTCGCCACTCTTCCTTAACTTTTCTTATCGACATGCTTCCCTTAACCAAATTTACTTCATCCCTCTCGAATAGTCGTGATCTTTCTGCCCTGTGGGTCCATTGCTTCCACCACGTTAACACGTCGTGCAAGTGGGGGACACACGTCCTCCGCTTTTTCTGGCGCACGTACAGTAACGCCTATCTCAGTAAAAATACCTTTTTACCCTTGTATCTAGATGATCTATTCTCACCATACGATTTCTTCATCCAACGGCACACTGCTTCACCCGATTCTTATATAAACCTTTCTTCAACCTCCGTTCATCCCCTCGCTTGCGCCGCTCGCCTGTTCCTCTTCGCAAAACTTCTCCTGCGCCCAATCTCTCTCTGATTTTCCGCACTCACACACATTGCTCTGTCATTGCCATTGATGCCACCGCGCGCGCGTCTGACTCGCCACAGCACTCCGGAATCCAAGATGGCCGCCGAGGATCTTGAGTGGGAGAGATCCAAAATCTCCAACCAAGACACCAACATGCTGAAGAGGCTTGGCCTCATGAAGAAGGAGGACGCCATCCGCTTCCCTAGCGAAGAAAGCTACCCCAAGCCTCCAATGGAGTATCGGGTTAGTTTTGTTGATCATCTCATCCGCGGCCTCTCGACCCCAATCCACGATTTCCTCCGCGGTCTTCTTTTTGTTTATGGGATTCAATTGCACCAATTGACTCCCAATTCCATCCTTCACATTTCTATTTTCATCACACTTTGCGAATGCTTCCTCGGAATCCCTCCCAATTGGGCTCTGTGGAAACGCATCTTCTGCCTTCGCCGCAATGGCTCCCACAACGTCACTTATAACATAGGTGGCGTTGTTATCTGTGTTCGCACTGATGTCGACTATTTCGACGTCAAGTTCCCTGATTCTGTCCAAGGATGGCGCAAAAAATGGCTCTACATTCACGAAGAAAGCGCCAACTCCGTTGAGCACAACATAGTTCCTTTCGACGGAAGTGCCAAAATTCAGCGCCGCCGCTCCTGGGATGCCGAAGCTTCCGAGGAAGAGAAAAAGGCGACAGAGGCGCTCATGTCTCGTATTCGCCAGCTTCAAAATACTCGAGGCAAAGAGCTTTCTGGTGTTCAAATTACTGCCTATTTCCTTAGGATTAGAGTGCAGCCTCTCCGAGCTCGCAAAAATCCCCTTTGGACATATTACGGTAAAAATGACGCCAACAGAATCTCCGGTGATCTTTCCACCAAGGACTTGGAGAAGTTGATTCGAAGACTTTCTCGCCTGGGTAAAGACCCAATTCCTTCTTCTTGTCGCGTGGAACCGTACAGCGCCGCCAATCCACTCCCCGAGGTATTTTGTCTTGCCGAGCTTTTTACCTTATTTTGCACTTTCTCTGCACCTCATTATATTGTCATCTCTTTTAATTTTCCTTCTGGTCGCTATTTTTTACAGAACCATCCTATCATGACTTCCCTTCCTCCTCTTCCGGAGGGTGGAGAAGTCGAAGAACAGGCCATCGTTGCCGAAGATACTCAAGGTTCTGCTATTCGTGAAAGTGAAGTCGCGGGTTCTCACAAATCTGCGGCTTCTCATGAAAAAGAAATTGAGTGCGAAGCCAGTGAATCGACGCAATCCCTTCCTCCTGCTGTTTCTCCCAAGAACAAAAGGAAAAGGACTGATGTTGAAGATTCTGGCACCTCTAAGGCTGAAGAAGTTGTTCCTTCTCATCCGAAGGCAACTTACGATCTTTATGCCGAATCCCTCATCAGCTCGTAAGTCGTCTTTATTTCTCTCTATTTTTGTACTCGAAATATTTAGCTTGTCTTGCTTTTCATGCTGCCGATTTTTTGATTATTAGCGATGACGAGGAAGAAGTTCCAACTACTGACGTGGCTCCTCGGACAAGCACGTCACGTACTGTACTTGCCTCAGACACGCTAGTTGAAGGAGAAGAAACTTCGCCTCCTCAACAAAACGTCGTCACCACTACTCCGCCATCAAGCCCCCTTGCTCCTTCACCAAAAAGGGCAAGGGTTGAAAAGATTATTGAACCTGCCCCTCAGTTGTGCAGTTCGTCGACTCTGCTCCTAGATGATGTAAGCTTGTCGACATCTATATTTTCCTTATTTTGTTTTTTCACACCTTTTCTCTTTTTCATGCCGATGGTTTTCTTTCTATGTTCACGTTGAACAGCCTATGATCAAGGATCTTCTCCGCATCGGTTCCCAATTTGTTGGGTACCGTGAATACGCTAATAGAGCCGAAGGTAACGACTTTTGTACTTGCCGTTTTCCTTGATTTTTTACTCTTGGTGCTTGTCGCGATTTTTGACCTTTCTCCTCTCTTTTTTTTATATCTCGACAGAGAAACTTGCAGAGGCTAACGAACGCGCCGACGCACTTTCTCGAAAACTTGAGCAAAGTGAGGCGGCTCGCAAGAAAGCGGACCTCGCTGCTAGCAAAGCCAAGACCGAAGCTGATGAAGCCAAGGCGAAAGCTGCTGGTGTCGAGGAAGCTGAGAAAAAGCTTAAGGATGCTACAACTGCTTTAGATGAGCACAAAGCTGCGCAAGCTTCTCGTGAAGAAGGAATCCTCAAGCGCTGAAGACTCGAGTCGCCGTACTTTCGGTAATTTCTTTGCTCCCTTCTATTTTTAGGAAAATCTTTGTTTCTTGTCTTTTCACTAATACTTTGTTTCCTTGACAGTCCAAACAAACCAGGACTTTGACCTGACGAATCCTGTCGATGATCCGGTCCTTGACGCACTTTCCTATCTGGAGCTTCATGGGTCCGAGATTCGGGAAGGTGTATCGAATGCTAATGCAGTATTGTCGGCATTGTTCCCCTACTTCTTCCCGAAGAAGGAGGAGCCTGCGACTTTCCTCAACCTTGCCAAGATGTTCAATACACCGGAAGACCTTGGACTGAAGATGCGCCAAGAGAATATGAAGGTTGCCGTTGAAAACACTTTGTCGCCTTGGTTGCGACGATGACAGGACTATCGGCGGATGAAAGTTGGCGACACCGAGCAAATAGAACAATCAAGGTGGAAGTCGCTGATCAAGGCAGCCAAGCCCAACATGAAGAAGATCTTGGCCTATCTCGGGATTAAGCCAGCGTCGACTCCTAGCTCGTCAAGGCCGGAGGTCTAGTTGCATGCCTCTGTTTTTCTTTGTTTCTTTTGCTTTTGTCGCCAAAGTAGTCGTTTAGCGACACCTATTTCCCTAGCTCCACTGTAATGCCTTTGTAATTATTCCAAGAGATTAATGAAAAATTCTATCTTTGCTTGTCGTTTGATTTTATCCTGTTTATATTTCAGTTGATATTTGATAACTATACTCCAACTTCCGCTCCTTCCAATGTGTCGCCTTCTTCTTCTCACGCGAGGAAGACTTTTGCTGATACTGCACCTGTCGTCGATACCTTGTCGCAAGAACTGGACGAACTTCGACAGCAGCTTCAGTATGCAAAGAAGCAAACACTTGTGATGATGGAACAATCTCGCAAGTCATCTGAAGCCGAAAAAGTTGCTCTCCAGCAAGCTCGCGAGGCCGTGGCTGCCAAGGAGTTTGCTGCTTCCGAGGCTGAAAAGGCGACTACTCGAGAAAATTTCATGCTTGAATTAATGAATGAAGCCGGTGCGAGATATGTCGGGTATGCCTGTTTCATCCTCGATATCTTTCATCTTCATGCTATTGTCTCTTAAAGGTTTCCACTTCTTTGTTACGATAGGTGCCTTTGCGATCTTTCTGCCGAGGAAGAGAGAGTAAGTGCTAGGACAAACCTCCTTGTTAATCTTTCCCTGGATCATGGTTCTTTGTTTTGGGCTACCCCGGAGAGGACTCGCCAAATTGTCAGATTTCAAGATCGCACCTCTCAAACTCGCGATTTCCTTGACTTCTGTACCAAGACCTTGTCCATGGTTTACAACTCCATGTTTCCTCGGAACGTCCAACCAAAAACTCTTCCTGAATTGATGGAAAGGTTTAAGGATGCTCGCAGTATCCATGATTTTGTCAAAGCTCAACTAGTAGCTGGCGCCAGATTTGCTCTTATCATGCTCCAGATCTGCCACTCGAAACTTGACCTTGCCCAGGTTGTCGAGAAGGTTCACCAAAAGGTAAAACGTCGGAGAGTTGGTGTTGACAGGATTAACACGAAGGTTACGCCCATAGCCGAAGAAATGATCGAGGACCTGCTTCGGATGGATGCCGACTTTTTTGCCGATGGCCATTATGCCGATTTTCTTGGTGTTGCTCCTGAGGAAAACAGAGTTACTCTGGATGACATACTGAATCAAGACTAGTTATTTTCTTCTTGTAGATAGTTCTTCTTTGTAATCCATGACTATATTGTAAAGCAATCATTATATTTCTCTGTTTGTCTAGCCCCCGAGTGTTTCGGTGACTTTTTACTATATTTGTATATTTGCGAGGTTTTAAACCAAGGCATATATATATTTAAGGTGAATATGAGCCCCCGAGCTTTTTGCTGAGTACTATTTTGTATTTTTATTGACTCACGAGGTATTTGAATACCAAGGCAAGGTTTTTCTTTTGTCGATGAACTATATTGAAATTCGTCGGGGCAAAGATTTTGGTCGTGTCGATAAAGAAGAAAAGTTATATTGTCACTATCTTTATTATATTGCAGCACCGCGAGCCCGCCTCATTAAAAACCTTCTCCGGCCCCACTCGGTGCCCCGAAAAAGGAAAAGAGTGCGTCTGAAAACTCGCGGGCGTTTCAGTACATTGAAGTTTTACAAGGACTATATTTCGACTCTAGGCGTAGAACCGCCTAAGTTGCGCCACGTTCCAGGGGTTTGGCTCCCCTACCCCTGTCTTCTTGTCCTTTATCCTATATGCTCCTCCTCCGATTACTTCCGTGACGATGTAAGGGCCAAGCCATGGTGACTCGAGTTTTTCATGACTTTTTTGCGTGAGCCGAAGAACTAGGTCGCCCACCTGAAAAGATCTTGGCCGCAAACGTCGACTGTGGTAATTCTTCAAGTCCTGTTGATATTTGGTTACCCGAGATAATACTTCATCTCGAGTTTCATCAAGTGCGTCGACGTCGTCCTCTAGCGCTCTTCTCGATGTTTCTTCATTATATTCAGCGACACGTGGAGAGTTGTGCTCTATCTCGACTGGTAGTACTTTGCACTCCATGAACCGAGAAAAAACGGAGTTTCTGCGTTGCTGTGTTTGGTGTTGTTCGGATGCTCCACAACACGCTTGGTAGTTCTTACGGCCGGGTATGTCGAGCTTTTTCCGGTGGTCCTAACAAGCGCTTCTTAATGCCATTGCGAGATGATACCATTGGCTTTCTCGACTTGCCCATTGGTTTGAGGATGTGCAAGCGACGCAAAGTTCAGCTTGATACCCACCTCTTCGCAATAATCTTTGAATTCATGGGATGTGAAGTTCTTGCCGTTGTACGTGACGATGCTATGGGGCACTCCAAATCTGAAGACGAGGCCTTTTACGAATTTTACTGCGGATGCTCCATCTGGTGAATTTATCGGCTTCGCTTCTATCCATTTTGTAAACTTGTCGACAGCTACTAGCATGTACTCCTTTCCTCCTGGCCAAGATTTGTGTAACTTACCCACCATATCAAGTCCCCATTGAGCAAAGGGCCATGACAATGGTATTGGTGCTAGCTCTGCTGCCGGAGAGTGAGGTTTTGCGGCAAACCTTTGACACGCGTCGCAAGTTCTTACTATGTCCTTGGCGTCCTCGATTGCTTTGTCAACCGGTAGAATCCTGCTCGAAAAACTTTGGCTGCGATAGCTCGACTACTTGCGTGGTGACCACATATTCCCTCGTGTACATCCTTCGAATTATTCTTCCTTCCTGCGGTGTGACGCACCTTTGCAAGACGCCTGAAATACTTCGTTTATATAATTCTCCCTTGACCACCGTGAAAGCTTTGGAGCGTCGAATTACTCGCCTTGCCTCAAGCTGGATCGTCGGGTATTTCTTTCCTCGGGATGTATGATATGTACGGCTGCATCCACGGTATACGTATCACCATGACCAGGTCCTGATCTTCTTCTTCGTCCTCTTGCTTTTCCTTGGTAGCCCCAGGGTTTCTTCTCTTTCTTTTTTGATTTTGTCGACTTAGTGGATCTCTCTGTTATTTCTTCCCAGAATACACACAGCGGGACTGCAAGGCATTGCGACCCGATGTTTGCAAGAACATCGGCTTCGTCGTTGCTCAATCTGCTAATATGGTTTACTTCGCATCCATCGAACAACTTCTCGAGTTCGTTGTATACCTCCTTGTATGCCATCATGCTATCATTGACTGCATCGCATTGGTTCATAACTTGCGTGCCACCACTGTGAGTCGCCAAAGATTTTTAGTCGAGTTGCTCAAGTCTTTCGCCATCTTCATTCCATGTATGAGAGCCTCGTATTCTGCTTCATTGTTAGATGCGTTAGGGAACGTCATCCGAAGGATGTACTTCAACTTGTCGCCTTCAGGTGATATGAGTACTACTCCTGCGCCAGCTCCTTCCAGTCTTTTGGACCCGTCGAAGTTCATGGTCCAAGTTCTCGATAAATCTGGAGGTCCTGTATTTTGCAACTCCATCCACTCTGCGATGAAGTCCGGCAGTATTTGCGATTTTATTGCTTTTCTTTTTCATACGTGATGTCCCGAGGGAAAGTTCTATTCCCCAAAGGGAGACACGACCCGTAACTCACAGGTTGTTCGGTATATTTGACAAGGGAGCTTCATTGACCACTATGATCGGATGTGCCGAAAAATAGTGGCGCAATTTTCGTCTTTGTCGTGAATACTCCATATGCTATCTTTTGGTACTGCGGATACCTTTGTTTAGATGGTGATAGAACTTCGTGACGAAGTATCTTGGCCTCTGCACGCCGTGTAGTTTTCCTTCTTCTTCCCTTTCGACAACTAGCACCGTGCTCACCACTTGGGGTGTGGCTGCGATATATAGCAGGAGGGGTTCCCTTTCTTTTGGTGCCACCAGAATTGGCGGTGTCGAAATTGTGCGCTTCAAATCCTCGAAAGCTCTGTCGGCTTCTTCGTTCCACTGAAATTTATCTCCTTGTTTTATCAAAGCGTAGAACGGCAGTGCTTTTTCTCCCAGCCTAGCGACGAATCTACTCAAAGCTGCGACTCGCCCCGTTAGCTGTTGTATCTCCTTCAACTTTGTTGGCTTCCTCATTGTTACGATAGCCTGTATTTTGTCGGGGTTTGCTTCAATCCCTCTTGCTGATACTAGAAACCCCAAAAGTTCTCCTGTTTGGGACGCCAAAGGAACACTTCGTCGGGTTCGATTTGAGGCGAGAACTTATCAAGGTTGTCGAAGGTTTCCTTGAGATCCTCGATCAGCGTTGCCCCCTTTTTTGATGTTATGACGACATCATCAATGTATACTTGCACGTTCTTTCCAATCTGTGTCGCCAAACACTTCTGCATCATCCTTTGATATGTTGCTCCCGCATTTTTTAGACCAAAGGGCATTGTTCTGTAGCAAAACACGCCGTAAGGTGTAATAAACGTGGTCTTTACTTCATCATCTTCTTTCAATCTGATCTGGTTATAACCAGAATATGCATCCAGGAAGGAAAGACGTTCACATCCAGCCGTGGAGTCGATAATTTGATCGATCCTCGGGAGGGGAAAGTGATCCTTTGGACAATGTTTATTGACACACGTAAAGTCGACGCACATGCGAAGGACCTTAGTGTTTTCTTCGGCACCACACGGGATTTGCTACCCATGTGGCTTCTGTGAATATCTCTTTGATAAAACCAGCTTCTTGTAGTCGATTAATTTACGACGGCATGGCTTTGCGGTTTGGTTCCAAAACGTCGCAAAGGTTGTTTGATTGGTCTCGCTAGTGGATCCAAGTTTAGGTGGTGCTCGGCAAGTTCCACAGGTACTCCTGGCATGTCAGCTGGACACCATGCGAAGATTTTCCGGTGCTCACGGAGGAACTCGACGAGCGCGCTTTCCTATGCGATATCCATGTCGTTTGCGATAGATGTCGTCTTTTTGGAGTCTGTCGGGTGAATCTGCACCTCTTTTGAATTTTTCTCGGTACTGAAAGTTGATTCTTTGTTTGGCCTTCCAACGTACGGCAATACGTCGTAATCGGTCATGCTTTTTGACGCCAAGTACTCAGCTTGCATCCCGAAGGTTTCGACAACCGGTGGAAATCCTTGTCGCATTTATCGGCTAAGGCAAAGCTTCCTTTAAGCTTGTGATTGGTCCCTTTGGTCCAGGCAATCTCCACAACAAGGATCTATAGTGTGGCACTGCCATAAATCTAGCATATGCAGGTCGTCCCAACGGAGCGTGATATTGCGATGGGAAATCCACGACTTCAAACTCGAGCCTCTCGATTCTATAATTTTCTCGGGTCCCAAATCGAACGTCGAGATTGATCTTTCCCAATGGATAACTTGGTTTTTCCGGTGTGATGCCGTGGAACCTTGTGTCTGTTGGTTTCAAGTTTGCTAAGGATATGTTCATCTTCCTCAATGTATCTGCATACATAAGGTTTAAGGCTGCTTTGCCGCCGTCTATGAACACTCGAGAGACATCAAATCCCGCGATAGCTATTTGGCGAGAATAAGTCTTGACTGCCCTGGTCGAGGAACTTGCCGCGGATGATCTGCTATTGTGAAGCCGATATCTTGTCCTGACCAATTAAGGTACTCAAGCTGTTGGTGGAGGCATTTTCTCTGCCATAAACACTGTCGTGAGATTACTTTCGAGCTCTATTGGACGGCCTTCCCTTCGAATCATCAACACCGCTCCATTGGAATTAGGATCAACATAAGGTGGTGGTGCGAGTGCTGCCGCTATTCTAAGCCGATGCCGATTGTCGTGCAGCAATCGCGGGAGGAGGCGGCAAGTGAATCTCGCTTACGGGTTCTCGAGGATTTCTCTGTGCTGCCCGCGCATTAGCGTTCTCTGCATACCGCAACATTGCTTGAAAATTTCGACAATCCTTCCGCAAGTGCCACGACTGTCTTTTTCCGTTCTTTGTCGAGGAAAAAATGCATACGGCACGGTCCGTTCATCATCTCTTCGGGGGACACGAAAGGTCTTGGGAACCTAGGCCCGCTATTTTGCTGTTGCGTGAATCATCCCTGTTATCACCTCGCTGCTCACTTGCTTCTCTGGTAATCATCTCTGTTGCTTCCTCCTGTGTTTGTCCGAAAACCTGCCGAAATTTGTCCTGGAGCGTCGTAGTTCTGCACGTTCGAGGAAATCTTCGCCTCGGTTGATAGTTTCGACCGCGGTCCTCCTCTGGCGACCTGTGTCGTTTGTTGTGGACGGCGTCTTCTCCGTCTGCCCATTTATTTGCTATCTCCATTAACGCGGATACTGTCTTTGGATTGGTCCTTCCCAAATCTTCGACGAAATCTCCACGCCTGACTCCTGCGACAAACGCATCTATTGCTCTCTCGTCAGATATATTTTCTGCCGAGTTTTTAATGATATTCCACCTCTGGATGTATTTCCTCATTGGCTCATCGGCTTACGTCGACACGCTCTCAACTCCTCTAACGACGCGGGTTTTTGCACGTGGATCTAAAGTTCTTGACGAACACATCCTCGAAACTTTCCCAGCTGTCGATGGATCCTGGAGCGAGTTTCTTTATCCAAGATCGTGCGGCTCCACTCAAATGCACCTGGATACTTTGCATGGCTGTTGCCCTGGTTCCTCCTGTGAGCTTCACCGTCTCCAGATAGTCGACTAGCCAATCCTCTGGATCTTGAAGGCCGTCGAACTTCTTGAAATTATCGGGTAACTTGAATCCTGAGGGGACTCGAGTTTTCCGGACTCTCCTCGTAAAGCATGGCAAGCCACACATATCTTCATCGGTCAATTCCGGAGATTGCCGATGATCCCTTCTGCTTTGCCGCGCTCTGTCGACTCTTGTATGCGTGCTGCTTTGTGTCTCTTGCTCCACTTGGCCCTTCGAGTCTTTGCGCTGTTGCTTGCTGCAGGTCGTGGACTATTTTGCCTTGCCACTCCTTCGGGAGGCGTTGATACAAACGCTGTCCCCATAGCTCCAACTCCTGCTACCGCCATATTGTACAATGTTTCCCTTGGATCACCTGGAGGTGGTTTAGACGCAAGGATAAAAGCATGTGTCGCCATATACCCAGCCTCTGGTGTCTTAGGGATGATGTTTCCTCTTGTATCTATCGACATGAAGGACATGTCGAGGTTCTGGACCAAGTGCTCTCTTTTACGCCGGGTATGTGTTGCAGCCTTGATCTTGCTCTGCTCCGCGCCTCCCGGTGGCTATCACCCGTGGTTCTAGATTGTCGACTTAGATCTGCCCTTCTCTGCCTGGATGCGTAAGCTGCCTCCTTTCTCTGTTCAACTCAGGTATCTGTTTTCCAATTCCCTGGCAGCTCGTGCGAGCCTATATTGATATGCTTGCAATTCTTCTGGTGTGGCTGTGGTAGCCATTGGTTACGTGCCGTTCATAGCTCTCGCGGCTCGTCCCACGCTGCTTGTGAAAGTTGAACTCTATCTCGCGGCTCGGCCCGACGTATTTGTTGCCCGGGCCTTGTCGCAGATTGGAGGGATCGTCGGATGGATTTCCCCAACTGTGGAAAGCCTCAGATGTCTCCTCTTGATCTTCAATGGCGTAAATCTGATGATACTTTGTACTCAGATCTACGTTGGGTTTGGTGACATCATCGTTGAGATTGATGAAGACCTTGCCCACTGTGAGAGATTTGTCGATGAAGTTGTAACTGTCGACATCGCTTGAGCCATCGCTTATATATGAGTCCGCAGATGACTCAAACGACATGTCGTTGAAGATCTTGGCGAGTTTCTCTCTTGCTCTGGTGCTGACGTAGCGTGTCGCCGAGGTTTCTTCTTCTCCTGACTCGGTTGACGATGCATAGTTTGAAAAATCGGAATCGACCACCGACGATCCCGATGAAATCGGAATCTCGACACGATACGATCCTTCCTTCTCGACGCGAAAGTGAAACCTTCCGAACGTCATCTCCATGGGCTCCGCCAGATACGCATATGCATCCAAACGGGAGGGCGGGTGAGGAACAAAATCGACAAGACCAGCAGCGATCTGTTTACCTCGATCCATTGTGTTGCTTGCGGTTGACGATGTCGAAGATCTTGAGCGTGCCATCGAGATCAGCTCCTTACGCCTCTAGTCCCCACGGTCGGCGCCAATTGACAAGGTATCAACTTGTCAATGCCTATGGATTGTAGGCTAGGGTTTAGTCGGAAGTAGAGGGTAAGTAGATCTCGAAGGTTTCAGCCGGAAAGTACTCGACGAATATGAAAACTAAGGTTTGCAAACAATGATTCGATTGATTCTTCGTCCCTCGACTCCCCCTTTATATAGGAGGTGGAGCCGAGGGATTCGTGCTATACAAGTTTACAGAGTCCGGGACGGTTTCTAACTCATCCCGTCAGATTACAAACAACACTTCCTATTACAACTTATCTTTCCTTAGTAAATCTTGGGCTCCCGAATCTTCTTATTCTTCGGGTATTGGGCCTCCAGTAAACCCCGGGTACCATCTTCGGCAGGCCCATTTGGGATGCCTATGTCAATCCCCAAGCTTTGAATTTTCACTCTTCTTGATCATATTGTATCATCCTCCTCTCTTGACCCTTGAAAACTTCCTCCACACCAAACTCGAAACAAACTCATTAGAGGGTCAGTGCATAATTCATATATTCAGAGGTGAAATAATCATTCTTAACACTTCTGGACATTGCACAAAGCTACTGAAAGTTAATGGAACAAAAAAATCCATCAAACATAGCAAAACAGGCAATGCGAAATAAAAGGCAGAATCTGTCAAAACAGAACAGTCCGTAAAGACGAATTTTAAAGTGGCACCAGACTTTCTCAGATGAAAATGCTCAAATTGAATGAAAGTTGCGTACCTATCTGAGGATCACGAACGTAAATTTGCAGATTTTTCTGAGTTACCTACAGAGAATTATGCCCAGATTCGTGACAGCAAGAAATCTATTTCTGCGCAGTAATCCAAATCTAGTATTGGCTTTACTATCAAAGACTTTACTTGGCACAACAATGCAATAAAATAAAGATAAGGAGAGGTTGCTACAGTAGTAACAACTTCCAAGACTCAAATATAAAACAAAGTACTGTAGTAAAAACATGGGTTGTCTCCCATAAGCGCTTTTCTTTAACGCCTTTCAGCTAGGCGCAGAAAGTGTGAATCAAGTGTTATCAAGAGATGAAGCATCGACATCATAATTTGTTCTAATAATAGAATCATAAGGTAACTTCATTCTCTTTCTAGGGAAGTGTTCCATAACTTTCTTGAGAGGAAATTGATATTTAATATTACCTTCCTTCATATCAATGGTAGCACCAACCGTTCAAAGAAAAGGACTTCCCAATATAATGGGACAAGATGCATTGCATTCAATATCCAAGACAACAAAATCAACGGGGACAAGGTTATTGTTCACCATAATAAGAACATTATCAATCCTCCCCAAAGGTTTCTTCGTAGCATTATCAGCAAGATTAACATCCAAATAACAATTTTTCAATGGTGGCAAGTCAAGCATATCATAGAGTTTCTTAGGCATAACGGAAATACTTGCACCAAGATCACATAAAGTATTACAATCAAAATCATTGACCCTCATCTTAATGATGGGCTCCCAACCATCTTCTAACCTCCTAGGAATAGAAGTTTCAAGTTTTAGTTTATCTTCTCTAGCTTTTATAAGAGCATTTGTAATATGTTTTGTAAAGGCCAAATTTATAGCACTAGCATTAGGACATCTAGCAAGTTTTTGTAAGAAATTTATAACTTCAGAGATGTTACAATCATCAAAATCTAAACCATTATGAGCTACAGCAATGGGATCATTGTCCCCAATGTTGGAAAAAAATTCAGCAGTTTTATCACAAGCAGTTTCAGCAGTTTTAGCAATTTCAGGTAATTTTGCACGCTTTGCACTAGGAGTAGAAACATTGCCAACACCAATTATTTCACCATTGATGGTAGGAGGTGTAGCAACATGTGAATCATTATCATTACTAGTGGTGGTAATAGTCCAAACTTTAGCTACATTATTCTCTTTAGCTAGTTTTTCATTTTCTTCTCTATCCCACCTAGCTCGCAATTCAGCCATCAATCTTATATTCTCATTAATTCTAACTTGGATGGCATTTGCTTTAGTAACAATCTTATTATCAATATCCTTATTAGGCATAACTTTAAATTTTAAAAGATCAACATCAGAGGCAAGTCTATCAACCTTAGAAGCAAGAATATCAATTTTATCAAGCTTTTCCTCAACAGATTTGTTAAAAGCAGTTTGTGTAATAATAAATTCTTTAAGCATGGCTTCAAGACCAGGGGTACACTCCTATTATTGTTGTAAGAATTACCATAAGAATTACCGTAACCATTACCATTACCAGAAGGATATGGCCTATAGTTGTTACCAGAATTATTCCTATAAGCATTGTTATTGAAATTATTATTTTTAATGAAATTCACATCAACTTGTTCTTCATGGGCAACCAATGAAGCTAAAGGAACATTATTTGGATCAACATTAGATCTACCATTCACAAGCATAGACATAATCACATCAATCTTATCACTCAAGGAGGAGGTTTCTTCAACAGAATTTACCTTCTTACCTTGTGGAGCTCTTTCCGTGTGCCATTCAGAGTAATTTATCATCATATCATCAAGAAGCTTTGTCGCCGCCCCCAAAGTAATGGACATAAAGGTACCTCCAGCAGCTGAATCCAATAGGTTTCGCGAAGAAAAATTCAGTCCTGCATAGAAAGTTTGGATGATCATCCAAGTAGTCAGTCCATGGGTTGGGCAATTCTTTACCAAAGATTTCATTCTTTCCCATGCTTGAGCAACATGTTCATTATCCAATTGCTTGAAATTCATTATGCTACTTCTCAAAGATATAATTTTAGTAGGAGGATAATATCTACCAATAAAAGCATCTTTACATTTAGTCCATGAATCAATACTATTCTTAGGCAAAGATAGCAACCAATCTTTAGCTCTTCCTTTTAATGAGAAAGGAAACAATTTAAGTTTTATAATATCACCATCTACATCCTTATACTTTTGCATTTCACATAGTTCAACAAAATTATTAAGATGGGCAGCAGCATCATCAGAACTAACACCAGAAAATTGCTCTCTCATGACAAGATTCAGTAAAGCAGGTTTAATTTCAAAGAATTCTGCTGTAGTAGCGGGTGGAGCAATAGGTGTGCATAGGAAATCATTATTATTAGTATTTGTGAAGTCACACAACTTAGTGTTTTCAGGGGTATTCATTTTTTAGCAGTAGTAGATAAAGCAAACTAAACAAAGTAAATGCAAGTAACTAATTTTTTGTGTTTTTGATATAGAGAGCAAGACAGTAAATAAAGTAAAGCTAGCAACTATTTTTTTTTGTGTTTTGTTTTAATGCAGCAAACAAAGTAGTAAATAAAATAAAGCAAGACAAAAACAAAGTAAAGAGATTGGAAGTGGAGACTCCCCTTGCAGCGTGTCTTGATCTCCCCGGCAACGGCGCCAGAAATTTCTTTGGCGTGCGATTGACGTGGGAGATAGAAATCTTTGTGGTGTAACTTTTCTTTAGGTCCCCGGCAACGGCGCCAGAAATTTGCTTGATGCGTGTAGTTGACACGTCCGTTGGGAACCCCAAGAGGAAGGTGTGATGCGCACAGTAGCAAGTTTCCCTCAGTAAGAAACCAAGGTTTAATCGAACCAGTAGGAGTCAAGAAGCACGTTGAAGGTTGATGGTGGCAGAATGTAGTGCGGCGCAACACCAGGGATTCCGGCGCCAACGTGGAACCTGCACAACACAACCAAAGTACTTTGCCCCAACGTAACAGTGAGGTTGTCAATCTCACCGGCTTGCTGTGAACAAAGGATTAACCGTATTATGTGGAAGATGATTATTTGCGAAGAACAGTAAAGAACAAGTATTGCAGTAGATTGTATTTCAGATGTAAAGAATAGACCGGGGTCCACAGTTCACTAGCGGTGTCTCTCCCATAAGATAAATAGCATGTTGGGTGAACGAATTACAGTTGGGCAATTGACAAATAAAGAAGGCATAACAATGCACATACATATATCATGATGAGTACTATGAGATTTAATTAGGGCATTACGACAAAGTACATAGACCGCCATCCAGCATGCATCTATGCCTAAAAAGTCCACTTTCAGGTTATCATCCGAACCCCTTCCGGTATTAAGTTGCAAGCAACAGACAATTGCATTAAGTATGGTGCGTAATGTAATCAACACAAATATCCTTAGACAAAGCATCGATGTTTTATCCCTAGTGGCAACAGCACATCCACAACCTTAGAACTTTCTGTCACTGTCCCAAATTTAATGGAGGCATGAACCCACTATCGAGCATAAATACTCCCTCTTGGAGTCACAAGTATCAACTTGGCCAAAGCCTCTACTAGCAACGGAGAGCATGCAAGAACATAAACAACTCATATATGATAGATTGATAATCAACTTGACATAGTATTCAATATCCATCGGATCCCAACAAACACAACATGTAGGATTACAAAGAAACGATCTTGATCATGATAGGCAGCTCACAAGATCGAGCATGATAGCACAATTAGGAGAAGACAACCATCTAGCTACTGCTATGGACCCATGGTCCAGGGGTGAACTACTCACACATCAATCCGGAGGCGATCATGGCGATGAAGAGTCCTCCGGGAGATGATTCCCCTCTCCGGCAGGGTGCCGGAGGCGATCTCCTGAATCCCCCGAGATGGGATTGGCGGCGGTGTCTCTGGAAGGTTTTCCGTATCGTGGCTCTCGGTCCTGGGGGTTTCGCGACGGAGGCTTTAAGTAGGCGGAAGGGCAGGTCAGGGGGCCACACGAGGGCCCCACACAACAGGCCGGCGCGGCCAAGGCCCAGGCCGCGCCGCCCTAGCGTGTGGCCGCCTCGTGGCCCCACTTCTTATCCTCTTCGGTCTTCTGGAAGCTTCGTGTGAAAATAGGACCCTCGGCGTTGATTTCGTCCAATTCCGAGAATATTTCCTTACTAGGATTTCTGAAACCAAAAACAGCAGAAAACAACAACTGACTCTTCGGCATCTCATCAATAGGTTAGTGCCGGAAAATGCGTAATAACGACATATAATGTATATAAAACATGTGAGTATCATCATAAAAGTAGCATGGAACATAAGAAATTATAGATACGTTTGGGACGTATCAGGCCCCCGTGACTCCTCCGACTCCGCCCTTCCGCCTACTTAAAGCCTTCGTCGCGAAACCCCCAGTACCGAGAGCCACGATACGGAAAACCTTCCAGAGACGCCGCCGCCAATCCCATCTCGGGGGATTCAGGAGATCGCCTCCGGCACCCTAGCGGAGAGGGGAATCATCTCCCGGAGGTCTCTTCATCGCCATGATCGCCTCCGGATCGATGTGTGAGTAGTCCACCCCTGGACTATGGGTCCATAGCAGTAGCTAGATGGTTGTCTTCTCATCATTGTGCTATCATGTTAGATCTTGTGAGCTACCTATCATGATCAAGATCATCTATTTGTAATGCTACATGTTGTGTTTGTTGGGATCCGATGAATATTGAATACTATGTCAAGTTGATTATCAATCTATCATATATGTTATTTATGTTCTTGCATGCTCTCCGTTGCTAGTAGAGGCTCTGGCAAAGTTGATACTTGTGACTCCAAGAGGGAGTATTTATGTTCGATAGTGGGTTCATGCCTCCATTAAATCTGGGACAGTGACAGAAAGTTCTAAGGTTGTGAATGTGTTGGTGCCACTAGGGATAAAACATCGATGCTTTGTCTAAGGATATTTGTGTTGATTACATTACGCACCATACTTAATGCAATTGTCTATTGCTTGCAACTTAATACCAGAAGGGGTTCAGATGATAACCTGAAAGTGGACTTTTTAGGCATAGATGCATGCTGGATAGCGGTCTATGTACTTTGTCGTAATGCCCTGATTAAATCTCATAGTACTCATCATGATATATGTATGTGCATTGTTATGCCTTCTTTATTTGTCAATTTCCCAACTGTAATTTGTTCACCCAACATCTGTTTATCTTATGGGAGAGACACCACTAGTGAACTGTGGACCCCGGTCCTATTCTTTACATCTGAAATACAATCTACTGCAATTGTTCTTACTGTTCTTCGCAAACAATCATCATCATCCACACTATACATCTAATCCTTTGTTTACAGCAAGCCGGTGAGATTGACAACCTCACTGTTACGTTGGGGCAAAGTACTTTGATTGTGTTGTGCAGGTTTCACGTTGGCGCCGGAATCACTGGTGTTGCGCCGCACTACATTCCGCCGCCATCAACCTTCAACGTGCTTCTTGGCTCCTACTGGTTCGATAAACCTTGGTTTCTTTCTGAGGGAAAACTTGCTACTGCACGCATCACACCTTCCTCTTGGGGTTCCCAACGGACGTGTGTTAACTGCACGCATCAAGCATATTTTCTGGCACCGTTGCCGGGGAGATCAAGACACGCTGCAAGGGGAGTCTTCCACTTCCAATCTCTTTACTTTGTTTTTGTCTTGCTTTATTTTATTTACTACTTTGTTTGCTGCACTAAAACAAAAACACAAAAAAATTAGTTGCTAGCTTTACTTTATTTACTGTCTTGTTCTCCATATCAAAAACACAAAAAAATTAGTTACTTGCATTTAGTTTATTTTGTTATCATGTCTAGCTCTGAACCTGTTACTTCTTCACCTCATGAATTAATCTTTACTTTTAAACAAGGGGATGAGGAGAGTTTTAAAGATGCTTGGTCTAGAATTTTTGATTCTTATCGTAAAGTTGAACCTCAAATGACTCTAAGTCTTCTCCTTAGTAATTTTTATTTTGGGCTTATGATTCGTTATAGATATGCCTTAGATGCTGTAGTGGGAGGAGATTTCCTTCATTGCAACGGGGATCAAGCTTTTAATGCCATAAAAAAATTGGTTGCATCACATAGTTCAGCTAATAACTTTGATTTAGCTCTTATTAGCATTTATAATAGATTAAACACTCTTGAGACAAGTGCATCTTGCTTGAAAGAAAATTATAGTTATGTTTGTAACCGTCTTGATCAAGTTTTAGTGAACACTGAACCTTCAATGTGGGACCCTACTATTAAAGTTATTATTGGTGGTGAAACTTTTCATGCCCATTGTGATATTATGTCTGAATTTTGCCTTATGCCTAAGAGTATTTATGAATCTTTGACACTTTGGGGACTCGTTGAAGGGGGAGAAGGAGTAACTCTTATTGATAACTCTGTTATAATTCCTAAGGGAATAGCCGAGTGTGTGCACACAACCATTCTTGGAAGAACGGTATCCACTGATTATCTTGTTATTGAATGTGTAGGAACAGGACAAATCACACTTGGAAGATCCCTGCTGAAACTATTGGGAGCAATCATAGATGTGGGAGAAGGCACCCTAAAATTCACCTCTACACCGGGAGGCAGACATGTATTCCCTAAACCAAAGAGTAAGAAAAAGAGTAAGAAGGGTAGGCGTAAAGCCCGAGGTAATAATGTTGATGCTTCATCTCTTGATAATACTTGATTCACACTTTCTGCGCCTAGCTGAAAGGCGTTAAAGAAAAGCGCTTATGGGAGACAACCCATTATTTTACTTTTGCACTTTGTTTTATATTTGAGTCTTGGAAGTTGTTATTACTGTAGCAACCTCTCCTTATCTTTATTTTATTGCATTGTTGTGCCAAGTAAAGTCTTTGATAGTAAAGTCAATACTAGATTTGGATTACTGCGCAGAAACAGATTTCTTGCTGTCACGAATTTGGGTATGGTTCTCTGTAGGTACCTCAGAAAAATCTTCCAATTTACGTGTGTGATCCTCAGATATGTACGCAACTTTCATTCAATTTGGGCATATTCATCTGAGTAAGTCTGGTGCCTCTAAAAAATTCGTCTTTACGGACTGTTCTGTTTTGACAGATTCTGCCTTTTATTTCGTATTGCCTGTTTTGCTATGTTTGATGGATTTCTTTGTTCCATTAACTTTCAGTAGCTTTGTGCAATGTCCAGAAGTGTTAAGAATGATTATGTCACCTCTGAATATATGAATTATGCACTGACCCTCTAATGAGTTTGTTTTGAGTTTGGTGTGGAGGAAGTTTTCAAGGGTCAAGAGAGGAGGATGATACAATATGATTAAGAAGAGTGAAAAGTCAAAGCTTGGGGATGCCCCCGTGGTTCATCCCTGCATATTTTAAGAAGACTCAAGCGTCTAAGCTTGGGGATGCCCAAGGCATCCCTTCTTCGTCGACAACTTATCAGGTCACCTCTAGTGAAAATATATTTTTATTCCGTCACATCTTATGTGCTTTACTTGGAGCATCTTTTTGTTTTTGTTTTTGTTTGAATAAAATCGGATCCTAGCATTCTTTGTTTGGGAGAGAGACACGCTCCGCTGTTTCGTATGAACACATGTGTTCTTAGCTTTATCTTTAATGTTCATTGCGAAAGTTGGACTATTTCATTCATTGCTATATGGTTGGAAACGGAAAATGCCGCATGTGGTAAATGGTATAATTTCTTGAATAATGTGATACTTGGCAATTGTTGTGCTCATATAGATCATGTTTAAGCTCTTGCATCATGTACCTTGTACCCATTAATGAAGAATTACATAGAGCTTGTTAAAATTTGGTTTGCATGATTGGTCTCTAGAGTCTAGATATTTTCTGGTTAAGGTGTTTGAACAACAAGGAGACAATGTAAAGTCTTATAATACCTACAATATGTTCATATGTGAGCTTTGCTGCACCTTTTATACTTGAGTTTGCTTCAAACAACCTTGCTAGCCTAGCCTTGTATTGAGAGGAATTCTTCTCGTGCATCCAAATCCTTGAGCCAAAAACTATGCCATTTGTGTCCACCATACCTACCTACCACATGGTATTTCTCTGCCATTCCAAAGTACATTACTTGAGTGCTACCTTTAAACTTCTATTCTTTGCCTTTACAATATATAGCTCATGGGAAAATAGCTTTAAAAACTATTGTGGTGAAGAATATGTACTTATGTGTCTTATTTCTTAATAAGTTGCTTGTTGAGCGGTAACCATGTTTCTGGGGACGCCATCAACTTTTACCTTTGTTGAATATCATGTGAGTTGCTATGCATGTTCGTCTTGTCTGAAGTAAGGGAGATTTTCATGATCAAATGGTTTGAGTATGCATAATGTTAGAGAAGAACATTGGGCCGCTAACTAAAGCCATGATTCATGGTGGAAGTTTCAGTTTGGACACAAATCCTCAATCTCTTATGAGAATATTAACTGTTGTTGAATGCTTATGCATTAAAGAGGAGTCCATTATCTGTTGTCTATGTTGTCCCGGTATGGATGTCTAAGTTGAGAATAATCAAAAGCGAGAAATCCAATGCGAACTTTCTCCTTAGACCTTTGTACAGGCGGCATAGAGGTACCCCTTTGTGACACTTGGTTGAAACATATGTTATGCAATGATAATCCGTGTTAATCCAAGCTAATTAGGACAAGGTGCGAGCACTATTAGTATACTATGCATGAGGCTTGCAACTTATAAGATATCTTATACATAACACATATGCTTTATTACTACCGTTGACAAAATTGTTTCTTGTTTTCAAAATGAAAAGCTCTAGCACAAAAATAGTAATCCATGCTTCCCTCTGCGAAGGGCCTATCTTCTACTTTATTGTTGAGTCAGTTTACCTATTCTTTCTACCCCAGAAGCAAACACTTGTGTAAACTATGTGCATTGATTCTTACATGTTTACCTATTGCACTTGTTATATTACTTTGTGTTGACAATTATCCATGAGATATACATGTTGAAGTTGAAAGCAACCGCTGAAACTTATATCTTCCTTTGTGTTGCTTCAATACCTTTACTTTGAATTTATTGCTTTATGAGTAACTCTTATGCAAGTCTTATTGATGCTTGTCTTGAAAGTACTATTCATGAAAAGTCTTTGCTATATGATTCATTTGTTTACTCATTATCTTCATCATTGCTTCGAATCGCTGCATTCATCTCATATGCTTTACAATAGTATGATCAAGATTATGATAGCATGTCACTTCAGAAATTATCTTTGTTATCGTTTACCTACTCGAGGGCGAGTAGGAAATAAGCTTGGGGATGCTTGATACGTCCCAAACGTATCTATAATTTTTTATGTTCCATGCTACTTTTATGATGATACTCACATGTTTTATACACGTTATATGTCATTATTATGCATTTTCCGGCACTAACCTATTGACGAGATGCCGAAGAGCCGATTCTTTGTTTTCTCTTGTTTTGGTTTCAGAAATCCTAGTAAGGAAATATTCTCGGAATTGGACGAAATCAACACCCAGGGGCTTATTTTTCCATGAAGCTTCCAGAAGACCGAGGGAGATACGAAGTGGGGCCACGGGGCGCCGCCACACTAGGGCGGCGCGGCCTAAGGGGGCCCGCGCGGCCCTAGCGTGTGGGGCCCCCGTGACTCCTCCGACTCCGCCCTTCCGCCTACTTAAAGCCTTCGTCGCGAAACCCCCAGTACCGAGAGCCACGATACGGAAAACCTTCCAGAGACGCCGCCGCCGCCAATCCCATCTCGGGGGATTCAGGAGATCGCCTCCGGCACCCTGCCGGAGAGGGGAATCATCTCCCGGAGGTCTCTTCATCGCCATGATCGCCTCCGGATCGATGTGTGAGTAGTCCACCCCTGGACTATGGGTCCATAGCAGTAGCTAGATGGTTGTCTTCTCCTCATTGTGCTATCATGTTAGATCTTCTGAGCTGCCTATCATGATCAAGATCATCTATTTGCAATGCTACATGTTGTGTTTGTTGGGATCCGATGAATATTGAATACTATGTCAAGTTGATTATCAATCTATCATATATGTTATTTATGTTCTTGCATGCTCTCCGTTGCTAGTAGAGGCTCTCGCCAAGTTGATACTTGTGACTCCAAGAGGGAGTATTTATGCTCGATAGTGGGTTCATGCCTCCATTAAATGCAGGACGATGTGAGAAAGTTCTAAGGTTGTGGATGTGCTGTTGCCACTAGGGATAAAACATCGATGCTTTGTCTAAGGATATTTGTGTTGATTACATTACGCACCATACTTAATGCAATTGTCGGTTGCTTGCAACTTAATACCGGAAGGGGTTCGGATGATAATCTGAAAGTGGACTTTTTAGGCATAGATGCATGCTGGATAGCGGTCTATGTACTTTGTCGTAATGCCCTGATTAAATCTCATAGTACTCATCATGATATATGTATGTGCATTGTTATGCCTTCTTTATTTGTCAATTTCCCAACTGTAATTTGTTCACCCAACATCTGTTTATCTTATGGGAGAGACACCACTAGTGAACTGTGGACCCCGGTCCTATTCTTTACATTTGAAATACAATCTACTACAATTGTTCTTACTGTTCTTCGCAAACAATCATCATCATCCACACTATACATCTAATCCTTTGTTTACAGCAAGCCGGTGAGATTGACAACCTCACTGTTACGTTGGGGCAAAGTACTTTGATTATGTTGTGCAGGTTCCACGTTGGCGCCGGAATCCCTGGTGTTGCGCCGCACTACACTCCGCCGCCATCAACCTTCAACGTGCTTCTTGGCTCCTACTGGTTCGATAAACCTTGGTTTCTTTCTGAGGGAAAACTTGCTACTGTACGCATCACACCTTCCTCTTGGGGTTCCCAACGGACGTGTGTTAACTGCACGCATCAAGGCACCACACTTAAGTGGATGTGTGGCGCCCGTGGCATCGGCGCCACACATTGAAGAGTGGCGCCCGTGGCATCGGCGCCACACATAGAACCTCGCCAAAACGCTAAGTCCCAAGCGATTTTTCTTACAGAATGTTTTGGGCAATTACAAGTGCATGTGTGGCGCCGATGGGAGCGGCGCCACACGTCCTACCACGTCGGCTCGGCGCACCAGCTCAGCGTCGAGGGCGCCACGTCGGCTGGGAGAGTGGCGCCGCAGACACGGGCGTCACTCGGGCACACACAAAAGGGTTAGATGGGTGAAATAGTTTGCCCGGAGGGTCAGTCTGTGCTATAGTTGCAACAAAGGGTTATTTCTGTGTAAATCGCCGTACGTACCAGACTCATTGCAATTTAATACTCCGTAGTAAAGATTTGTGATTCGCTGTGGAAGAAAAACAGGCTAAAGCCCAAAAGAAAGGGGCCGTTATCTGACGAAGTGCCGAAAAGTTCAGATAAAAGTGCCATCGTCTTCTTCGGATCTGACAGAGAGCATCTGCTCTGCACCATCTTCTCCAGAATGCTACTAGCAAAGAGTACAACCAAACCATATTCATCTCTGCAACGTTTTACTCGGACGAGACAAGCTCTTCTCCCAGATGGTAAATGGTGAAATTAGTTCTGTACAATTTCGCTAGTTTAACGAACACATGCATTGGTGAGTGCATGTGAACGATACCACAACACATGAGGAGGAGGCGAGGCGAGGCGAAGATATACAAGGCAGGAAGACGGGGACACACGATGTTACAGTTTACACTTGTCGCCGCCGCCTTGCATCGTCCACTTCTTGAGAAGGCAAGTGAAGGCCCTGGCGAACCGCTTGGACCTCGACCTGCTCAGCCGCGGGGGCCTCCTGCTCTCGCTGCTCTGCTCTGCCGCCGCCTTCGCGGCAGCAGCCTCTTCCGCCGCCACAGCCGCCGCCTCCTCTTCCTCCTGCATTTGCTGCTGCTCCTGCTGCTCCTGCTCCGCCACCGCCTGGCTCGCCACCTCGTGCAGCTGCACGCGCGGCTGCTGCTGCTCCAGCTCGCGCTGCCGCTGCTCCCGGAACAGCCGCAGCAGCTTCTGCGCCTTGTCCTTGGCCCTGCCAGTGCCGTTCGCCGTCAGGGACACCAGCGCCGGAATCACGCCTTCCTGGAGCACCGTCTGGCTGCACCCCTCGTCGCCGTTGCAGATGATCCACAGGCATGACACTGCCTTCTCCTGCTCCGCTGGCTCCCCGTTGTCGAGGATGAGCACGATGTCGCCCACGATCGCCTGGTTCGCTGCGACCTCCTTCTTCCCGGCCCAAGTCATGGCCAGGTTGATCAACACGGTCAGGGCCTTGTCCGTCCACGAGGACGACGGCGTCAGCACAGTGTGAATGCTGTGGACGATGCCCGAGGAGAGGAGGAGCGGGATGTTGGGTGCGTGCAGGGACAGGTTGTACAGCGTCAGGAGAGCATCGAGGCGGCAGGTGTTGCTCTGGGCGCCTTCTTCGCGCAGGCTGCTGATCAGGAAATGGATAGCTTCACTCGAACCGATGATGGCTTGCGCCTCCTCCAGGCAAGAGAGGTTTAGGTACATCGCCACGGCAGCCTCACAGGTCTCTGGTTTCTGTATCATCTGCTCCATCAGGGGGATAACTCCAGCTGAGAGCAGCTGCTTCTTGTTCCTGGAAGGCAGACACAGAGATGAAATCAACTGTGCTAAAACCATCTACCCATGCTTGCTTCTGTTACGATGAGGGTAGTTTGTTGACACTATGATTACAGGGATAAAAAGAATATACCGATACATAGTTTACCTGTTATTGCTGACAGCAAGATTGAAAAGAGCCATTGTTCCAACCTCCTGAGACTGCACATCTTCTTTGCTGACAGCCATCTTCAGGAAGCAAGTGAGCGGCTCAGTAATACCATTAGCACCCACATAGTCCCTGAGTTCATCATCATCCTTTAACAGGAACCTGATCTGCTCCACCACCTCACGCTGTTCATCGATACACTCGCCACCCTTGTTCAGCACATGCAGCCAACGTTCACATCTCTCAGGTGCAGCCTCTCCAGGGTTATTCTCATAAGAGCACTTCTCCACAGAGACCTCCTCTTCTTCCTCTTCGCATCCCTCAGATATCGCCTCTCTGGAGTTCTGACTCGAGCACTTCTCCAAAGCAGCATCAGTGTTGCACTTGTCATCTTTTGCGCCTGTTTCTTCGAACAAAATCGTGCTAACACCATTAGTCACCAGGCATTTGCTACTTTTTAGAGATGTTATCCGCAAATATTTGAGCTTTGGAGATTCCGGCGGGGCGGATGGAACTGGAACCCCGTTTTTTTCACACCAGGATGTTATCAGACCCTTGATGCAGTAATTAGGTGTCACGGAAAGCTGGGACAGCTGTTTCCGAGTTTTTGGGCAGCTTGTGTTGCCACTGTTAAACCATTTCTCAATGCAAGCTCGCTCGTATGTCTGACCAGATGCGATGACAACAGGGTCATACATGAGCTGCAGGGAGATTGGACACCTTAGTTCCTCAGGTGGCAATGGCATGCTCCCTGATAAGCCTTTAATCTGTTTGAAATTAAAGGAGCCAGACCTAGGCAGGAGCTTCTCAAGACCAGGGGCATTTCCATGGAGATCAACTGAGCTAGATATTGAACTGAAGGAGCATGAAGGACTTGAGCACTGAGAGTTGATGGAATCCATTGTTTCACTCCTAAAATGACTTGAGTATTTTCTCAAGAGATGCAGTAGATAGGCTGCTATTGATTCTTTCTTCGTGTCTTCTTCTGCATGGGCTCTCTCAAGAAGTCTTCGAAGCGCTCTTCTCTCAGCAAGAGCTGCAGCTGATGATGTAACACCAACTCTCAAAACAGTTTGCCGAAAGAATTCAAGTTCACTGTCATCAAGGAATCCATTAGATTTCTTCTCATTCTGAATTATTTGTTTCACCTCATCACCAGCTTGTTTTTCAGCCAGATCTAAAGCAAAAATTGAGTTCTCCAGCTCATGTGCAATCTCTGGAATCTGAAAGTTTACAACAACAGATAATTATCTGAGGGTTTCTGGAGAAATGATTATACAAGCAATAGGATTGCACAGGAACAAAAAATAAATCATGAGAAAACAGTTAGTGCTAAAGGCTGCAGCATGGCGAACTCAACCATCAGCATGACTACATTGAGGCAGTGAAGAAGAATTCGACTTTATAATAAAACAAAAATTGCACTGCCTTGTGGTAAATCTACACATTAGGATACA
The DNA here is from genome assembly GCF_019359855.2 of Lolium perenne. Lineage (NCBI taxonomy): Eukaryota > Viridiplantae > Streptophyta > Magnoliopsida > Poales > Poaceae > Lolium > Lolium perenne. The sequence continues at coordinate 238,893,110 of NC_067245.2, read as the reverse complement.
CTATATTCTGTAGAAGGAATTCTACAAATATGTTTGTACATGACCAGTGATGACCTGAGAATTAAATGCTTCTGGGAGTGTTTCCTCCAACTGATGAAGACTTTCTAAAAGAGCGTATCTTGCTTTCTCAAATTTTGTAAGAACACATTCTGCTGTTAGAGCCTGCAAAACGGTAACCATGTTAAGCACAAACATTGAATTGCTGTAACAAATAGCAGAATGTGATAGTATCAGAATACTTGCTCTCTAACATCAAACACAGCCAAGCAAGTTTGATGACCAAGATTATCCAACTACCATCAACAATATGATTCTGTAGTAGTGTTGTACCAAGAAAAGTCCATGTATACATGGAAACTCCAAGCATATTTACACATATGAAAATTGATAAATTACATACCAAGTAAAGTTTGCTACACTCTGAGCAATACTGAAGTAGATTCTTGGCCTTATCAACAGCTATGCGCAAGGAACTCAATGCCAGAAGTCCAGAACTACTTCCAGGTCTTGTAGCCTCAAGGGCAGGGATGGCATTCGAAACTTCATGAACAACAGTGTAAAGTTTCTTACATAGTTCTCCATGTAGCTGCACAAATAGGAAAATACAATCCAAATGAATCTACAATGTTTCACAAACAAATGAATCTACAATTTCAATATGTCGTATTACAGAGTATGCAAAGTTACGAATTCCAATGGCAGTAAAAGATAGGAAATGAGAGAAAAGAAACTGCTGTGTTTATCACAGTTTACTAACTTACTGTTTGGTGGGATCTGGATATTCTCACAGAGAGAGTCTTATCATATACTCCCTCTGATCCAAATTAAGTGACGCAGCTTTGGTCAAATTTGGTGTATCTAGACGGGTTTTAGTGTCTGTGTAGATTCGCTCATTTTGGAAAGAAACTGTGTCACTTAATTTGGAACATAGGGAATACAATACAAACTAGTGGTGGGTATTTAGTATTTACTGGATCAAATTTTATTTCTAACACGACAGTGCTTATATACATAACTACATAAGCATCACAAGGCACCCTAGGAAGTCAGCAGCTGTGTTCAGTGTCTTCCTATATCTAAAGACAGCCACAAAGAACAGCACGATCGATCGCTTATTTAATAATAGATTTTGGAGGAATGAGGGGATAAACTGGATACCTTCCAATTTCCGGCAATAATAAAGTCAGCGTCAACCTCAACCCTCTCCATGGTGCCTTCTTAGTCAAATTTCATCTACAAAGAGAGCAATTATTGAATATGGTATTGCTCTTTGTCCTCAGCACATACATGATAAATGTATGGGTAATCAACGGAAATGTCCGCAATGTTTACAAATTAAATGCATTGGCCAATATATAATTAAAAAACTCAAATCTCTCAATATGAGTTAGTAAAATTACTTAAATGCAAAGTAAAATATCAAGTTATATTGAAAGAAGTATAAAAGAAGATGACTATATCTTATATAAATGGCATCGATCACATACTTGAAAGAAGGCATGTCATCAATTAAGTGTGCAGTATGTAACCTAACAATATGAAAATATAGCACCAGAGAAGAGAGCAAAAGGTTCATGGTTTGTTAGGACAAGGTTTTCTTACATGGTGCAAAGAAGCAACAAATAATCTTCTGATTAGCGCAATTGGCACAGAAGTAGAAAATAAATCAAACCAATTTACCCACAGAATAAGGAAAAAAAAGGATGTCTAATTTCCATGGTTATGCCATCGAAGTTGTAAGACGAAAACTCCGGCTAGCTTTTGATGGCCTTGTGGGTGCAGATTTCAATATAAGAAGCCTTTTGTCTAGAAAAAAGAGAGAAATTTGCCTGATCGGCCAGCTAAATTTGGAGCAGTGACTGCATATTTGATGGACCAAAGAGCTAAACTTGGATGCAAGTTGTTTGTGCACCACAATTATGCAGAGACAAGGTAGATCCTGAATGGTAACTCCATGTATTTCTACAAAATGTCATTACTGCATCAAACAATTAATTTGATCGCCTAAGGAAGCAAACATGTCCACACTGAAGAAATAAGACGGTGAAATTTAAGCAACATGAATTCCATTTTCTTAACTACGCAACGAGGTTCCACACTCTAACCCGGTGTGAACCCTGGGGCATGCACAAATTACAGAGTAAGCTCCAAATTGGCATCCGTACCTGACGGATACAGGATGAGGAAGGAGCAATCCCTGAATTTCACCATGTCACAGCAACTGCATCGATTGCTTTCCCTCCAGGCCTTTCCCCCAACACCGGCCCTTGCTCGAGAGGCGCCTAACTTGGTGCGAGGCACAGAGATGGAGGAGGAGAACACGGGACGAAAAGAAATGGCCTTGGCGCTGAACCGCGAATAGCAGCGCCCCTACGGGTGCGCCCGTGTGGACGGGGGAGGCCGTCATCCTCGCATTCCGGAAACCTCGTGCAGACCCCCGAGGATAAATTTAGGAGGGGCCTCCCATTCCCTCTCGCCGGACTAGCCGAGGTCGTTCTTCGGTTGGCGAGAAAAGGCAGCGGCACTTTTGCGCACGGAGGCGGTACGGCGAGCTTGGGCCGGTGTGCGTGCGGCGACTGACCGGTCCGCCGTGGATTGCGGGGCGAAAGCTGAGCGCGCGCGGCTGCTGCCATGGAACATGGGGGCACGAGGGCAGCTGAGCTGATAGGGGGTAAGCGCGGATGGCTGGGAGGCCAGCTTGGGGGCTTGGGGCAATGCACGGCGCCGCCGGGTGGGGAGTAGGACGGCGCGACTCGGCGGCGGGTGGCGAAATCGGTGGGACGAGACGTCGGGCAGCAACACGTTCGTGCGACGTGGTCACGTGGATGGGGATCTGAAGTTCTGAACCACTATTTGATCAAATATACTTTGTGCTGACAAATTGACACAAAGAGCTGGTTTGCCCGAGTGGTTAAGGGGGAAGACTTAAGATCTTCTGCACATAAGTGCGCGTGGGTTCGAACCCCACAGCCAGCATTTTTCTCAAATTTGTATTAAATCCGAGTCAATTAAAAAAGAACGGAGGGAGTACTTCCATTATATGGTATACCAATTTTGATTCAATATAGATTTTTATTTTTTCTCAAAAATATAAGGTTTCTTTGCAGCAACAAAATAAATAATCAGGGACGTAGGAGGTGGCGCTTTGGCTCCTACGTCTATTATAAAAATGCATAAAAAATAAATTTAAGAAATGTGAAAAAGAAATCAAAATAAAATTAGGTATGTGCATGAGTGCATCCATATATTCTATGTTCGCACATAAGTCTTCCGGGGAAAATAACGTTTTGTGTGGCCTGTATAAGTCATGGGATATCTTGTTGCCCCATTTTGCGTGGCCTGTGGAGATAAGCCACGAGATAAATTTTTTATCTCGTTTTGTGTGGCCTGTGGGGAAAAAGAATATTTTGAGATAAAAAAGAAATCCTATGACTTACACACGTCACACAAAATGTTATTCTTTTTTCTGAAAACTTGTGCGCGGACATACAATGTCTAGATATACATGCACAATTTTATTTCAGTTTTTTTAACATTTTCAATTGTTTTTCGCACAATAGGGTTATATGCACCCGTAAGCCGAATTGGATCTCCACCCTTTTTAAGTGGTATATCCGGGATTTAGTCAATCCCCGGGCCAACTTTGTATAAAGTGTTATAAATATGCTAAATTATAGAGCAAATTTAATTTTCTAATAATATATTGGTGAAAAAAATTCTCCACCCTAGGCTCTGCCTAGGTATAGATCCACTTCTATCTTTTTTGGGATGGCTTTAGCAACTACAAACGCAGGCTACTTTGTGTGACTGCCACGTCAAACTGTTGCATGATGGGTTCACATGTTAGTCATTCAAAGTCAGCAGCCCCAAGTCAACTAGTTGCATGTATACCACTCTTGTTTTAGTAGACTTTTATTTTTCAAAAACAAAAGGGTTTCTTGTAACTAAATAAAAAATCAGGATGTAACCTTTTTTTGGGGTTGGGTAAAGATTGGTTGGCCTTAGTAACTTCATAGCCAGGTTACTGTGTATCACTGACATTTGAAATCATCATATGTGGAGTCTACATGCCGTTTAGTCAAACTCAACGGCCCCAAGTCAACTTATTTCACCCATGTTGTGCTATGTATTATCCATTTTTTTTTGAAAAAAAGTCGTTAAGCAATTTCAACCGTGTTGGGTATGCACATCCAACAATTTTGATGAATTTTGGTTTTCACATTATTTCTACTTGCATGTATATCACCCTTGTTGCAATAAGCCTTCTATTTAAAAATATATAAGAGTTGTTTGTAGAAACAAAATAAAGAACCAAGATGTACCATTTTTGGGGTTGACCAAAGATTGGTTGACTCTAGCAACAACAAAGTCATATTGCTTATGTCGTTGCCATGTGGAACCATTATATGTGGGATCCGCATATCGGTGAGTAAAGGTCGGCAACCCAAGTCAACTAATCTCAACCATGTTGGGTTATAGGTAATCCACACCACTACCATAATAATCTGGAATAAAAAATAACGCCGCTAATATTGAAATTGACAACAAAACACAATTTAAAAATCTCATCAAACTTCACATATAGAGGCCTTAACATATAGTTCACCACCCATCTAGATCTCAACATAGTTCACATGCATAGAGCATTCATAACATAGTTAACCACCTAGATGATTTCTTATTAACTTATTACATGATCACCACATGAACAATTAATAATCGTTGATGACAAACACCGCATTGAGGGTCCTACGGGTTCACTCCGGGCATAAAACCCGAATCCCGAATCCAAAATTCCCTATCCCGAACCCGTATATCCCGAACCCAAAAAACCCGAGCATCTATTCGGGAAGTTGTTTTGAATTCCCGAATTTATTTCAGGAATTTCGGGCCTATAGTACTAGCACCCGAATATCCCGAATATCCCGAAGAGCCCACTAACAATTATAATTTAAAAAGCCCATACGTGGTACGCCCCGTGAGCCCAGCCCATGTGGAGTAACCCTAGACTACATTAGCGCACTACCTCAGTACCTCACGTCCAGGAACCAGCCGCCACTACCTGTCCCCATCTCCTCCAGAAACCATCCGCCACTATCTCACGTCCTCACCCATAGCAAGATGGTACGATGGGACTCCGGCTGATTGGTGTTGTACCGCCGGCCACCGCGACCTGGAAGAGGAGTGGGAGCGCCCCGCATGCGAGTCACGGACCTCCCGTCGGAATGGCTCGTGCAGCTACCTCGCCATCATGCTATCCTCGTCGACACCTCCCCCTCATCCTGGATGCTCGACGGGACGCTTCGGCCCTCCATCCCCCTCGTCTCGTTGTGGAGGATGGGCGCACCTCCGGCGATCGGCGTGTCCATTGAAACTGTTGAAACAATGTTTTTTTTACTATGTAATTTCGGGCTATTCATGAATTCCCGAACCCGAATTTTCGGGTACCCGAATTGTCGGGAGTCATATATTAAGTTGCACTTTCGGGAGTCATTTTCTAGAGCCCGAAATATTTTTTCCCCGAATTTCCCGTCCCGAAATTTCGGGATTTCCCGAACGCCCAGAGTGACTACGGGTTGTTGATCTAGCAGTTAAGATTAGAGCCTGTCCAATTGTTTGTATATGTATACTCATGATGAAGTCCCTCCATCCGTCAATGTGGAACATCACACGACCATCTAGCTCCATATGGTAACCAATGTTGATGATGGCACCAGCTGCTCCAACACGCACTCTAGCTACACCTTCAGTAGGGACGCCATGGGAGGATACCCATTGTTTTAATAATTTCTAGTATGCCAGCAAAAAAATGTCAAATGAGTATCGCCACCACAAGATATTTATGCATGGACACAACATCAAAAAGAAGATAAACATAGAAGTCGAAAGAAACATACCATAGTGTCTCTATTGACATTTTTTCTTGACAATCGGGTCACAAATGGTACCCCGATGCAAGCATTGAGTGGCGGTGGAGTTTCCAAGAGATGTTTTTATCATATCGGTATGGTTGCATATTTGAGAAAACACGATAGCTTCCAATGCCTCATCCTCCTCATCCTACTCCTCGGCCTCCTCCTCTTCCTCAGCCTTATGTAGTATATGAACAAAATTGAGATAGATAATGATTATCGTTGGAACTTGAACTACCAAATTAAAGTGAATCATCTCTCCTCGAGTGAGATTCTTCTCTCTAATTAATCTCCCCCATCCTTGGTCACGTAGAAGGTTCCTTGTCGACTCTTTATTCACTGTAATGTTCTATATGTTTCCATGTGCATCTCCAGTAAGGCAATTGAACAACAACATTACATTGCACGGAACAATGTAAGCACCAATATTTTTTTAGATAAATCAAGAACAATATATACATTTAATCTAGTACGTGTGGAGTGCATGTGCAATATCACTTCATTTTGTGAAACCATCAAAAATAAATAGACTAAATGACTCGACTGTCCATAAGCTTGATGCGCATCTAATGTAACTGTAAGGGTATATTGCTCCTATGTGTATTTTTTGTAATTAATGATAATCCATATGAACTAATGTTTTTATTGAGTTTATATGAAGGGACATTCCATAGGTATCCTTGCAGCCCATGTGTTGGATTCAAGTCTAGATGCCATGCAACTAATGATATGCCCTGAGTATTGGCATAAAGATCATCTAATTAAAAATAAGAATATAACATGATCAAGAAGAATAAATAAAAAGCATGAAGATATACAAGATTGACCAAGACTAAGAGAAACGATCGGATACAAGCTGGTCAATACATGAAGCATAAATAATATACCACATGGGATCTTTTGGTATGGTAAGCTTTGTCAATTATGCTTCATGAACTAACCCATCATATATTTGTATTTTTGTTCTCTATATGGGTTATGTATCTTACGTTGTGCATGCATCAAAAGAAATATCTCATATAGGCCATGAGAGGATGACATCAAGTGGTGATCGATCGTCATCAAGGTTTAGCAGGGCAATTTCAAAATGAGCATATCGAGAAGATCGTGCTTTAATCTTGTCGTCCATTTGGTGATAATGGACTTGTTAAGGTGTGCAATAATGGAGCTATCCCATAGTGGTGCATGGGGGGATAATTGCGAATCTTCACGTAGCAACAATGATTAAGTTGTGCATTTCGGATCAATGAAGCATCAATTGTCATCATCAAGATCAAGCGGGATGTGATGCATCTAAAATGCATACATGAACTTTGTAGTTTATTGCCATATATTTATTCATATTTTCATCTCATATAAGGTTATATCAATGTTTCACATTGCTTTTGGAGATTTTCCAATGATCCTTTATCTTGGTTATAACTCTGAAGAACAGGAATCTCTTTGTAAGGGTACATTGCCCCTATGTGTGGTTTTGGTAATTAATGACAACCCCTATGGACTAATGTTTTCATTGAGTTTATATGAAGGAATATTCCATAGGTACTACTTGTACTCCATGTGTTGGATTCAAGTATGGATGCCATGAAGATAAAGATATATCTTGTGTATTGGCATCATGATCATCGGTTTGAAGATAAATATGTGATATGATCAACAAGAAGAAATGAAGATGGAGTTCTTATGTGGAACTCAATATTAGCCATGCTCTATCTTAAGTGAGTATGAGAAGATACAAGGTTGAGTCGTGCAAGTTCAAGTTGAGCATCTCAAGTGGATCACATGCTTGAAGCTTGCCGTCCATTTGGTGATAATGGACATGTGAAGATGTGCATCTATGGGGCTTTCCCATCATAGTGTATGGGGGAGCATTTGTGAGTCTTCACGAAGCAACTTTGGTCAAGAGTGGCATTCCGGCTTGAGTGAAGCTTGAAGAGTTATCATCAAGATCAAGCGGGATGCGCAAGGCAAAGGTATGGCCTTGCTAGGTTTTCCTTTTACCGGTCTCAAGGTGGATGTTGGGAGACCGGATTATAGGATAGATAGCCGCACTATTAAGAGGGGCTTTCGGTTGGGTAACTTGATCACATCGTCTTAGGGAGCTCAACCCTTTGCATACTTTGCATATCCTTATTGCTTCTTGGTGTTTCTCTATGAGAGGTTCTTGAGCTTGTTGCTAGCTTTACAACAAGCCCAAGTTCATCGAAAACGGAGTTCACATGCATCTTCTATTGCGTTTTCGAGGTTGGGTGATTTTACCGGTTATTCATGATATAAGGTTCTACCCTTTATATTCATGATAAAATCCCCTCCTACAGATTCTTGGGTTTTCACTTTCTATTAGATAGCATTCGTTGTTATCTTCCAAACAAAATTGGTTTCATGCGATTCGGAGTTCGAGAGCATTTGTTATTAAAGAAAAGATAAAAAGAGAAAAGAATAAAAAGAAAAGAAAGAAAAAAAAAGAAAAAGGGGAAGGGCGGCCGGCGGACCGACCGGCCTGCCGGGCCACACGCCGGCCTGCCCGGCCAAAACCGGCCCACGCGCTCACGGTGACCGGGCGGTGTACTGGGGGCCTCCCAGCCTAGTCCGGCCCAGGGTCCGGTCACCAACCGGGCCACCCGGCGCCAGCCCCGGCCGGACCGGCCTCCCCCGGGGCCGCCACAGCGCCCACGCGGCCCGCCTCCCCGCGCCCCCCTGCTCTTCGCCGCCCATGCGCGGTCGCCGCCTCGTCCGGTCGGTGGGCCGGCCCGACCGGACGCCTGGCCGGCCTCCCCAGCTTATAATCCGGTTAGCCGGATTCTAGGCCGGCTGGGGCGTTTTTCCGGCCCGTTTTTCCTGCAGTCTTCTTGTCTTTTTCCCCCCAACGGTTTTATTTGCTCCTAGCTATAAATAGCCCTTCTTCCACCTTGAGCAAGTTAGTTCTTCCCATTCTCTCACCTCCATTGTTGCATTTGAAGAAGTTGCTCTCTCTCTTGTTCCCCCCCATGATTCTTGCTCATATTTGAGGATTTGAGAGAGGAGATCTAGATCTACACTTCCACCAAACCATTTCTTCTCTAAGTGAGGGAATCTCTTGGGATCTAGATCTTGGAGTCTTTAGTTGACTTTCCCCCTTGTTCTTCCTCTCCAATCTCATCCTAGCATTCGTTGCTTTGGTGGGATTTGAGTGTGAAGGACTTGAACACCTCCGGTGTTCTTGCTTTGAGAGAGGAGATCTAGATCTACACTTCCACCAAACCATTTCTTCTCTAAGTGAGGGAATCTCTTGGGATCTAGATCTTGGAGTCTTTAGTTGACTTTCCCCCTTGTTCTTCCTCTCCAATCTCATCCTAGCATTCGTTGCTTTGGTGGGATTTGAGTGTGAAGGACTTGAACACCTCCGGTGTTCTTGCTTTGCATCATTGCATAGTGTTGAGCTCTCCACCACGATTTGTTCGAGTGAGAGACCGTGAGCTTGTTACTCTTGGAGGGTGACCTCCTAGTTGGCTTGGTGATTGGTGCTCCGGTGATCTCTTCAAGAAGATTGTGAAGAGGCCCGGGCTTCTCCTTCGTGGAGCTTGTGAAGTGGTTGTGGAGCTTGCCATCTCCGGAGCGGAGGAAAAGCTAACCATAAGGAAGGGGCCATTATCCTTCGTGGGTGTGGTTCGGAGAATAGGGTGAGCCTTCGTGGCGCGGGGAATCCTTCGTGGGACCTCCACTCCTCCAAACGTGACGTACCTTGTTGCAAAGCAAGGGAACACGGGAATACATCCTCGTCTCCGCGTGCCTCGGTTATTTCTATACCCGAGCTCTCTTTCCTTGTGATAGCCATCGTGCTTGAAGTACATATATCTTGCTATCACTTGTGCTACATATATCTTGTGCCTATCTTGCTTAGCTCTAGTTGCTATTGTTACACTTAGTTGAGCTTAGCATATTTAGGGTTTGTGCTTGTAAACTAAACGATAGTTTAATTCCGCATTCATACAAGACAAATCCGCAAGAGTTTGTAATTTCCTATTCACCCCCCCCCCCTCTAGGCGACATCTCGATCTTTCAATTGGTATCAGAGCAAGGTCTCTCCTTGTTTAAGGCTTCACCGCCTTGAGAGTAAAGATGTCGGCTAGTATAGTGCACAATGACACAATTGTCTTTAATGGCACAAATTATCTTTTGTGGAGAAATTGCTTGCTTTGTAAGCTTCGGACCTTGTGTCCACATATAGAGCAATTTCTAGATGTCGGTTTTTCTCCTCCGATGGATTCTCAAAATCTATCTTTAGAGGATGAGAAAAACTTACATCTTGAAGCTCAAGTATCTAATGAGCTTTTATTCTCCTTGAGACCCGATTTTCGTAGGTTCTTGATATATATAAAGAGAAAATCGTCTCATGAGATGTGGATCAAGCTTAAGGAAATGTTTGGTGGATCCACTTCTAAATTGGTCGGTGGTGACTCCGAGGAGCTCTCTTCCCCTTCACATCATGAAGAGCTCCAAGTTGCTTCCACCTCCGGTCGTGATGATATATCATCTTCTTCCACTTCACCAACGTGTTGCAAGACACAAGGTAATGATATGGTGAGTGGTGAGGGAAATTGCAATGTTGATATTGTGCTCATTAGTGATGACTCTTCATCTCTATCTCATTGCAATGGTTCCTCTTTGGACTTAAACACATCTTGCATTGAAAATAATATACATGCTTGTGTTGATAGTCCTTGCATATCATGTGTAAATTGCTTACATAGATCTCATGAGGATATGCTTGCCTTGTCTTGCTCCCATAATCAAAATGTTTCTATTTCCTCTAGTTGCTTGTTGACTAACATTGTAGAGGAAACCGAACACTCTATGGATCAAGACATGTTTTCAAATGAGGATTCAAGAATATCTTCATCTTCATTCTCCGGTATGCACATGTGCCTTATGGCAAATGGATCAAAGGTATCTCCTACTTTGACTCCTAACACTTCCTCTAATGATGAGAGTGATGATGATGATAATGATGAAGAATATAATACCTTGGTGCATAATATGGCAACGATATATGCTTCTCTTCATGGTAATAAAAAGGCTCGTGCTAATCTCGAACACTCTATGGATATCTTGAATAAATATAAGGAAACCATAGTGAAGTTGGAGTCCCATGTTGAAAATGAGGAAATGAGATTCACTCTCCTCAAGCATGAGCTAAAAGATGAGAAGCATGCTAATTTCATGCTTACACAAAAAATTGAATCCTATATGCATGAAAATGAGAAAACTATTGTTGATGCTTGTGCTACTAACTCTAATTCTTGTGAAGCATCGACCTTAAAGGAGAATGTTGAGCTAAGGGCTCAACTTGAGTTGCTAACTAGCAATTATAGGGAATTGGAAGAAAGTCATAAAAAGCTCTCAAGCTCTCATGATGAACTTCTAATTTCCTATGATGGGCTAAAGTTAGCTCATGAGGCAAGTATCACTAAGGTAACATCTTGTGAGCCTCATATGGACATTAGCACAATCTCTACCCAAAATGTTATATTGCCATGTGCTAGTGCTTGTAATCCATCTAGTCAAACTAGTGATACACCTTGTGTTGGATTACTTGATTTGCCTTGTTGCTCTAACAATGAAGCTTCTACTTCCTCTAGTACTTGTATTTCTACTAACCATGTAGAGGAAATAAAAGAGCTCGAGGCTCAAGTTCTTTCTTTGAAGAAAGACTTGGAAAAGCGTCATGAAGGGAAATCCGCACTTGACAAGATGTTGAGTATGCAACAATCCCCCAATGACAAGAGTGGACTTGGATTCAACTCCAATAACAAGAACAAGTCCAAGAGCAAGAGCAACAAGAAGAAGGGCCAAGACAAAGTCAAGGATCCGGCCAAGTTGGTTTGCTTCAAGTGCAAGGTTGAAGGGCATCATGTTAAATCATGCCCATTGAAGAAGAAGAAGCACTTGAGTGAGAAACAACAAGGGAAACGGCCACAAGGTCAAGGTCAAGCTCATGCTCGACCTCAAGTTGAAGATAGACCACTTCCCAAGAAGAATCAAGATATTGTTCCCCAAGAGAAGAAATCAATAAAGAAGAGAAAGGGGAACACTTGCTACTTATGTCGTGAGAAGGGGCACTTTGCTTCTTCTTGCTTAGGTGGTACCTTATCTAACCCTATAATTGTTGATGATGATTATTCTCTAGGGAAGGATAAGAATGGCAATGTGTTTGCCAAGTTTGTTGGAACTCAAAGTGGTTTCAAGAAAAGAACCATTTGGGTTGCCAAGCCTATTGTGATTAACCTCTTAGGACCCAACTTGGTTGGGGACCAACAATCTCAAACTTGATCAATAGGTACAAGTGGAGGTCATTGGAGACTTGGCTACTTCATGAAGAATTAAGGGACCTTCATATATTATATTTTGACCAAGCCAAGTCGTATGGATTATCATCTATATCTTATATCCAATGTTCCTCTTTGCGGTAACTTATACTTCAACTCATCATATTTATTGTAAGTTACTTGCCCCTTTGCATGTTTGGTTTTGTACCAAATATTTGTGTGTATGTGTTGTGCCTTACTTACCTATCTTGTGTATTCAAGTATGTTTGTTTGACTCATCATATACGTGTGTATTGTCTTGGAGCCTAATGCATCTTGATGATATCTTATTTGGCTCTCTTTGAGTGATTAATGGAACATCCCATTTTGGGGGAGTGATATGCTTTGTGCATCTCTCCTTCTATAAAATGTGGGTATATGGGTACCACCACTTAGTATTGATATTGCAAGATTATCTAGTCACTATGTGTTGTGTCATACTCATGAGAAATTCAAATTCTAAATATCCATTAATCATCTCTAGTTGAATTTTAGTTGCCTCTTATTTAGAAGAAATGTTTTATCACATTATGGGGGAGTAATATGTTTTGTACATATCACAAGCCTAGAAAATGTGAACATATGAGGTTATGCCACTTAGAGTTGATGCTCTTAATTATCTTGCTCCTAGGTGGCATGTTTGCTCAAACAAGCTCCATTCCTAATAAAAATATTTTGTTACTCATCTTGTGGGCTCTTGTTTGAATATGAAATTCTTGGTGCGGTTTTTCCTCAAATACATATCTCTATATCTTATTTGGGACACCGTTTGCTTCAAGTTATTCTAATCATTGCCGTGCGTGATTGTGTGACTAGTTGAAGTTATCAAGAATCTTCATCCTTGCATAGTGCTTAATTCTATATACTTATCCTATGCCTTTTATTGTGAAATTGATCCTTACTATCCTTGTTGATATACCACCGGAAGCTAATTCCAATATTCTCATTGTCTTTGACAATTGATAACCTTGTATGTGGTTGAACTTATGGATCATCTTCACTTTGGATTGTTTCTTATTGCCTTATTTTATTTCCAACAAATCTTTGTTGCTCCCATGTGTCTTCCTTGTCCCTTTGAAAAATCTTTTGATAAATTCTCTTGATTCATATCAAGTGTTTGTTTTGGAAGACAAACCTTTTCCTTACGGTACATTGTGCCATTGTGAAAAGTGTATAGGGTTTGGTTTATTTTGTTTGAACCTTGCTCTTTTGGGGAGTTTGCTATCTCATTCCTTCTTACATATTTTATTAGCTTGAATGAGATAAATCTTTGAGCATGTTTGCTTTATTTCATCCTCTATGCTCAATGGTTTCTTCTTAGTTCACTTGTTGAACTTTGTTGAACAAATCTTTTGTGATTTGCTTCTTAGATATAATTTGGACAACAAATTTATTTTGTGACACCTCTATGCCTTATTTAATTCTTTTGGTGTTTTGTCCAAAGTATATCTTTCTTGGATCTTTAAAAGTTTTGGTGCATGCTTATATGTAATTTGTTTATGCTTGTAGCATGCTTGCTTTCTTTCGATCCACTATGTAGGATATACTCCATCAAATCCTAAATGGCTAAGATGTGCATGAAATTCGAATTTCATCTAAATATGCACATGTTTATATGGAGTGTGTTCTATATATTGTGGTTAGTCTAACCATGTTGGACCCAATAAGTTTGGGGACCAAGATGTACTTGAATGATGTTTTAGGTACATTGGAGATGCAATGGAGGCTTGTCTCATCTATAAGGAAGGTGTTGTCACCATATGACGATTAGAGTCAAGCTAGGATGATCGATGAACTCTTATCCACTACATCAAGCCATTGCCATCTCGGTAACAAGTATCTTATTCATGCACTCTCATATAGCATCCAACCTCTTGTAGGTTGTATCTTGGCATGAAATTATTTATTTTGAAAATATTGCGGTTCTTGAAAAACCCTTTTTAAGTAAAACTTCTTATTGAACACTTGAGTAATTTGAGAAGATGCATATGATAGGTTATATATATATATATCATATTTTATGATTCACCTATCACAAATATGCCCTCTAGCAATTTATTGCATATCAATTCCTCAAAGAGCTCTTGTGTACAATATTGATGAAATTGTGAAATAAATCCGTATTTGTGATACTTGTTGCCTCTCTCAAAACATTCCAACTAGCTTTACTTCCCTTATTGTTAGTTGTGATGTTTTTGAGATTTTCTTGGTTGAAGCTCATTCATATACCACAAGTGTGTAAATTGGAGCCATAGGCTATATATGCTTTTTAAGCAAACATCCTTGGTATATTTTATGACTTCATCTTGGATACCATGTCTTATTTATTTTGTTAACCTCTTGTGTGTGCATGTTTCTTTATGGATCACTATGTCCACTTTAGAAACTTATATACATGAGAGCGTTAATCCATCAACTTGATATCCTTGTTCCTTGCCAATCATCTTTTACCCTTTTGCTTTTAGTGGTGTTGGTAAAGAAGATTTATGAGTGCTTGGTTTACTTGTTTTTCTTCATGCACTCATATCTCGTAAATTGTTGGACTCAAGTTATTTTTGATAATTATTTTATTTTTATCTTGGGTATGTTCTAAATAATATAGAGGGAGTGAGGATTCCATGTTTGTGCATATTGTATTCAAATGCAAACATTATAAATTGTGCACGAACCTTGGGGAGCTTTCTTATTTTATTTAGAGCACTATATCTCTCTTATCATGATATCTTTGTTTGTCCAATTGGATCTTTGAGTGCTCGCTTTATTTGTTAAAGCTCACTTCCCCATGTTATCTTTATGCAATCTTTGATCCTCAATATAGTTTGACTTCCTTCAAGTATTCATCATTGGATATGTGCACTTGATTCCACTCAAATTATGAGAAGTGCACACTTTGGGGAGGAACTCACATTATATTGGCCTTCTAAATTTTTCACCCATTTTGACAATCGATGCCAATGGGGGAGAAGTTTAGAGGGTTTAAGGGAATGGTTTTATACTTAAGCTTGGTTTGTGCTTAAGTGTTTTGCCTCTCATGCATTCCATATTTATATGTCTTGCATGGTTGTATATATATAGTGGAAACTATCCCAATGGTTAATCTTGACAATATATGCAATGAATTCATGTTCATCACACGTGCATACATTGTGGGGGAGTTTTCTCTATATATATTGGTTCTACTCACATCCATTGCATTTGTTGTAGTTGTGTGAGTAGAGCCGGTTTTGATATGGGCTAGTAGCTTTGTGTTACTTGACCATATCAAATACAACCTCTTGTATACAACTTATTCTCGGATAAGTTGCGTACTTGTCACTAATATTCATTATATAAACCCTCTTATTGTGGTTGTCATCAATTACCAAAATGGGGGAGATTGTAAGGGTACATTGCCCCTATGTGTGGTTTTGGTAATTAATGACAACCCCTATGGACTAATGTTTTCATTGAGTTTATATGAAGGAATATTCCATAGGTACTACTTGTACTCCATGTGTTGGATTCAAGTATGGATGCCATGAAGATAAAGATATATCTTGTGTATTGGCATCATGATCATCGGTTTGAAGATAAATATGTGATATGATCAACAAGAAGAAATGAAGATGGAGTTCTTATGTGGAACTCAATATTAGCCATGCTCTATCTTAAGTGAGTATGAGAAGATACAAGGTTGAGTCGTGCAAGTTCAAGTTGAGCATCTCAAGTGGATCACATGCTTGAAGCTTGCCGTCCATTTGGTGATAATGGACATGTGAAGATGTGCATCTATGGGGCTTTCCCATCATAGTGTATGGGGGAGCATTTGTGAGTCTTCACGAAGCAACTTTGGTCAAGAGTGGCATTCCGGCTTGAGTGAAGCTTGAAGAGTTATCATCAAGATCAAGCGGGATGCGCAAGGCAAAGGTATGGCCTTGCTAGGTTTTCCTTTTACCGGTCTCAAGGTGGATGTTGGGAGACCGGATTATAGGATAGATAGCCGCACTATTAAGAGGGGCTTTCGGTTGGGTAACTTGATCACATCGTCTTAGGGAGCTCAACCCTTTGCATACTTTGCATATCCTTATTGCTTCTTGGTGTTTCTCTATGAGAGGTTCTTGAGCTTGTTGCTAGCTTTACAACAAGCCCAAGTTCATCGAAAACGGAGTTCACATGCATCTTCTATTGCGTTTTCGAGGTTGGGTGATTTTACCGGTTATTCATGATATAAGGTTCTACCCTTTATATTCATGATAAAATCCCCTCCTACAGATTCTTGGGTTTTCACTTTCTATTAGATAGCATTCGTTGTTATCTTCCAAACAAAATTGGTTTCATGCGATTCGGAGTTCGGGAGCATTTGTTATTAAAGAAAAGATAAAAAGAGAAAAGAATAAAAAGAAAAGAAAGAAAAAAAAAGAAAAAGGGGAAGGGCGGCCGGCGGACCGACCGGCCGCTGCCGAGCCACACGCCGGCCTGCCGGCCAAAACCGGCCCACGCGCTCACGGTGACCGGGCGGTGTACTGGGGCCTCCCGACCTAGTCCGGCCCGGTCCGGTCTGCCAACCGGCCACCGGCGCCCAGCCCCGGCCGGACCGGCCTCCCCGCCGGAGCCCACGGCGCCCACGCGGCCCTCCCGCGCGCGCCCCACGCTCTTCGCCGCCCATGCGCGGTCGCCGCCTCGTCCGGTCGGTGGGCCGGCCCGACCGGACGCTCTGGCCGGCCTCCCAGCCTTATAATCCGGTTAGCCGGATTCTAGGCCGGCTGGGGCGTTTTTCCGGCCCGTTTTTCCTGCAGTCTTCTTGTCTTTTTCCCCCCAACGGTTTTATTTGCTCCTAGCTATAAATAGCCCTTCTTCCACCTTGAGCAAGTTAGTTCTTCCCATTCTCTCACCTCCATTGTTGCATTTGAAGAAGTTGCTCTCTCTCTTGTTCCCCCCCATGATTCTTGCTCATATTTGAGGATTTGAGAGAGGAGATCTAGATCTACACTTCCACCAAACCATTTCTTCTCTAAGTGAGGGAATCTCTTGGGATCTAGATCTTGGAGTCTTTAGTTGACTTTCCCCCTTGTTCTTCCTCTCCAATCTCATCCTAGCATTCGTTGCTTTGGTGGGATTTGAGTGTGAAGGACTTGAACACCTCCGGTGTTCTTGCTTTGCATCATTGCATAGTGTTGAGCTCTCCACCACGATTTGTTCGAGTGAGAGACCGTGAGCTTGTTACTCTTGGAGGGTGACCTCCTAGTTGGCTTGGTGATTGGTGCTCCGGTGATCTCTTCAAGAAGATTGTGAAGAGGCCCGGGCTTCTCCTTCGTGGAGCTTGTGAAGTGGTTGTGGAGCTTGCCATCTCCGGAGCGGAGGAAAAGCTAACCATAAGGAAGGGGCCATTATCCTTCGTGGGTGTGGTTCGGAGAATAGGGTGAGCCTTCGTGGCGCGGGGAATCCTTCGTGGGACCTCCACTCCTCCAAACGTGACGTACCTTGTTGCAAAGCAAGGGAACACGGGAATACATCCTCGTCTCCGCGTGCCTCGGTTATTTCTATACCCGAGCTCTCTTTCCTTGTGATAGCCATCGTGCTTGAAGTACATATATCTTGCTATCACTTGTGCTACATATATCTTGTGCCTATCTTGCTTAGCTCTAGTTGCTATTGTTACACTTAGTTGAGCTTAGCATATTTAGGGTTTGTGCTTGTAAACTAAACGATAGTTTAATTCCGCATTCATACAAGACAAATCCGCAAGAGTTTGTAATTGCCTATTCACCCCCCCCTCTAGGCGACATCTCGATCTTTCACTCTTGTTTTGTGTACTTTTTTTACTTTCAGAGACCTATACGGAGTTAAATGGACCCAATCATTTTCAAGGATCAATATTTTACGAGGATTGATGATATAAATCTTTGAAACCACACAAACGGATCCCAGAAGGCAGAAAGCCTATGGGTGGCACGACCCACACCCCTGTTCGCGCCACCTAGGCATTCCGCCTCCTCGAGCATCCTCGGTCGTCCATCAAGAGCCCCGAGATAATGGTCTAGACCTAAAAACTCCTATATAAAGGACCTCCACCGCGTATCAAAAATGAGGCGGAGCGTATATCAGAGACATTGAAAAAGAGTCAACACCAGCGAAGATTGGAGGGGGAACCTCTGCCGGAGAGATCTCCTACCCTTCCAAGATCTACATCAACACCACCATGATATGAAGGGAGTAGTCCATCTCTGGACTATGGGTTGTGGAAGTAGATTGATCTCTCTCCCTCTCTTGTCTATCATTGTATTAACACCATGTGAGCTGTCCAACATGATTATGGTCATCTATGTAACCTCTTTGTGGTGGATCTCTTTTCTATGAGTTGATATTTGAGATTAGAGTCCTTTTGTGTGTGAGATGGATAAGTAGATGCATATTATGTACCCCTTCTTAAGTACTTGATCTGATCCAACTTGTATAGGAGAACATTTCTGGGGAACGTGTGTGTTAGATGGAGCAACATGAGAGTAGTGATCTAGGTGGATACATGTGCTATAGTTTCATCTAGTGACATTCTAGGTGGTCTTGTTAAATCTAGGTAGTATATTTGAGATCCACATTATGTCAAAGTTCTTAAAACTATACTCTGTTAATTCTTAAATACCGAATTGCTTAAAGTTTTCCCTTTCTGGAGAAGTATAAAAGAGATGTGTTTCTTCTCTATGCTAGGACGTAATGCCCATACAAATACTTATATTCACAATATGAGATTCCACCAACATAATATAACTTATGAATTGTAGACAAGTGAGAGAGTAGATAAGTCCATTACACCTTTATGAGAGAGTAGACAAGTGAAACCATGAACACCGCTCCAATTTCAATCGTAAGAAACACCAAACCAACACTTTTATTAACCTCTACAATTTTAGCGCCTATTAATTTATAAAATCCAAAAATACTTTCACCTTTAGCAAATCGAATCCAAAACCCAAAAAGACCTTTACTTTATTGTTTTACTTTTATTGCTTAGTATAGATTGCTTTACTTTTATTTATTTATTTATTTATTACACTCTTCATACTACTTACAAGAAACCTTGTGCTTGACAACCACACTGTGAAGTTGGGTATACAAGGAAATTTATTTTGTTCTGTAGTTTGCTTGAAGAGGAGAAGGTGAGTAATTCTTCAGCAATTCCCCGAGAGTTCGATATAAACCCTCGAGTCACCCTTGTGGGGAAAAAATGTTTGCTACAATACTCTGCACCTGGAGTCCCAACGAGATGCACATGAGTTGTTGCCATCAGGATGCGCAAGGCAAAAGTACGTCCTTGCTATGTTTTCCTTTTATCGGTCTCAAGGTGATTGTTAGGAAACCGGGTTATAGGATATGTAGCCACACTATCAAGAGGGCCTTTTGGTTGGGTAACTTGATAGCGTCGTCTTAGGGAGCTCAAATATTTGCATACTTTGCATCCTCTTATTTATGTTTCTTCTTGTTTTTTCTCTGTGTGAGGTTCTTTAGCATGTTGATAACCTTTTAACAAGCCGAAGTTCATCGAAAACGGAATTTATATGCATCTTCTATTGCGTTTTCGAGTTTGGAGGTCTTTATTGGTTCTTAGGTTGGAGAAGTTTCACTTCTAAAATTTTGTAAAAATATCCTGTGTTGATTCCTAATATTTCCAAAAAATGGTAATCAAATTTCGGCAACAACGTGTGAAGAGTTTTTACTTCTCGAAGAAATGATTTTTTGAGGTGTTCTTGCACAAACAGCGCCTGACCCGGTAACCAGCTCCATCGCCGTATGGGCTGGCGCTCACCGACATGTACACTGAGCATTACCGGTTGGAGTACTGCATTGCGGCCCGGTCGGCACCCACTCGTCCGGTGCCTCACCCGGTCAACCGGATCGTGCACATGTTCTCTTTAGGATGCGCCCCGACCGACCGACATGTGGACCGGTCCACTAGATCGTGCGCCAGGCCATATGGCGTCTGATCCGGTTTCGCCGACTTAGTACCGGTTGGGCGCCGACATAATTCCTCAAACGGCTAGTTTTCTCCTTAGACTATACATATGTCTTCTTCCTCCTTGAGGAGGTAAGGTCAACCATTACATTCGCTCGCACTCTCTCTCTACTCCATTGCTGCACCTCAAAATCTTGCTTCCTCTCCATCCATCCTACGATTGTTGCATCTTCTTGAGGGATTTGGAACAGGAGATCTGGATCTACAATCTCCACCAATCAATTCATCCTCTAAGTGAAGGGAATTCTCGGGATCTAGATCATGGAGTCATTTGTTGATTTTCTCCTTTGTTATTCCTCTCTAATTCCTCCATAACATTTGTTGCTTTGGTGGGATTGGAGTGTGAAGGATTGCTTTCCATTCTTGCATGGTGTTGAGCTCTGATTACGTTTTGTTTGAGTGGGATACCATGAGCTTGTTATCTTGGAAGGTTACCTCCTAGTTGGCTTGGCGATTGGTGCTCCGGTGACCTCTCCGTGGAAGATTGTGTAGAGATCCGAGCTTCTCCTTCATGGAGTTTGTGAAGTCTTTGTGGATCTTGCCATTTCCGGCGTGGAGAAAAAGGTAGCCATAAGGGAAATGCAGGCAACCTTGACCTCCCGCGCGTCCTGCATCACCTCATCAAGAATCATTATCGTATCTGCTGCAAACCAGCACTGTAGATGTTGCTAGCCGCCGATGCTATAACAACAAGCACCATCACCGTTGCCGAGGCAGATGGGTTTGCTGCCGGTGGCGGGCGGACTTGCTACGAAGGGTGGGCGGTCTTGCTTTGATGGGAAGCCGACGTTGCTGCAATCGGTGACCGGCGGCTGGCAGACTTGCCATTAAGGGCGGGCGGTCTTGCTCCGATGGGCGGCCGATGTTGCTGCAATCAGCGACCGATGGCGTGCACACTTGCTACCAAGGGCAGGTGGCCTTGCTCCAACGAGCAGCCACAATCAAGGACCGGCGATGGCCGGACTTGCTACCATTGCCGCACGGCTGGCGTTGCTGCAATTGGCGGTGGGCGGACTTGCTAACGAGGGGGCCGACCTTTCTTTGATGGGCGATCGACGTTGCTACAAAGAGTGGCCGACGTTGCTACCTTGGCATGGCGACGTTGCTGCCAGCAGCCACCGATGTTGCTACAAAAGCGCATCGGGCCTGCTACCATGGACTACCAGCGTTGCTGCAAGCTCTTAGTAAGCTGCTGCCGCATCCTCAGGTTCTCCAGCGACGGCCGTTGCCGATGGAGGAGCGACGTCGACGTTCACATGTAGGGGAGGCATGTCGGTGAGGAGGATGAGCAACAATAGGAGGGCAACTGCTTCTACGACTCCATGGTGGAGGTTCTCCGGCAAACGCCCGACGTGGTTCTTGGGTGAGGCCCCATCGGCGGTTGTGTTTCTGGCGTGGATGGCGGTAGTCTGAGGATGACGATCCCTCAGTGGGGTGTGGGTGTGTTTTCTATTATTATTTTTCCGTTGAAGGGTTCACCCAATGTATGATTCTGACCACGTCAATCGTGTGTCTAATGACCCGGGATCACGTCAACCGTGTGGCTATCGAGGGATTTGATCCCTCAGGAACGCTAAGCACGCCCCTCTCAAGTTTGCCTAAATTTAGATATATCTATACACTAATTAGAGATCAATATATCTAAAGTTTAGCAAAGGTATGACATATTTTGGGGAGGAAGTACTCCCTCAGTTCCATGAAGGTTGTTTGAGATTTGCTAAATTTTGACAAATCTCAAACAATTGCAAAAGCCAGCTATAAAACGCAGAAAGGAAACTTAAAGCAACTGGCAGTGAGTCGGCGATCATCATCATCAAGCTCAGCTCTACCTGGGAAACGTCCCCAAAACAAAGACAAAGACAGCGGAGGCGACTTGTTTCTATTTCCGTGCCCGTCCCCAACCACCCGCGTCCCCCGCTTTCCATGGCCGCCGCGGCCGGATGATGTCCAGAAAGCCCCTCCTCCCCTGCCGCGGGCCTTCCCCTCCCGCCCAGCTCCTCCTCCCAATCCGCCGCCTCCTCCTCCTCCCCCGCCGCCGCTCCTCTCCGCCGCCGTCGCCCGACCGACGGAGGCCGCCCGCTATGGCCGGCGCCGGCCAGCCCGTGGCCCCCGCGGCCGCGGCCGCGGCCGCGCCGGTGTCGGCCACCTCCTTCCGGGTCGGCATGGTGCGGGTCGTCTCCTTCCTCGTCGGCGGCCTCAACTGCGCGGTCATGCTGCTTGGCCTCTACCTCATGGACGCCGTGCTCCCGCCGGGATGCGGCGGGGGGCTCGCCGTCGCCGCCGCGCCCGTCATGGCCGGGGTCCGGGTGCTCGCCATGCTCGGCACCGCCTGGGCCCAGCACGCCACCGCGGATGCCATCGCTCGCCGCCACCTGGACGAGGAAGCCGCCTCGGTCGCCGAGGACGCCGTGGCCCGCCACGAGATCAGGGTGAGATGCATCTCCGGACTCCGATTGCTGGTTAGGTAGAGGCCGAAGAAACCCTAAATCCCATCTAACGGTAGAAAACAGATTGCCCCTATCCTATCATAGGGCTGGCTATATAAACAGCACAGCGGCTGGCTCTTCTTCTTCTTCGCCGCCGCCGCCGCCGCCGCAACAACCGCCACCCCTCCTCGTCTTCTTCGCCGCCAAAAGGAAAAGATGCTCGACGAATACATCCACTCCCATGCCCAAATCCAATCCCTGCATGCCCGCTCCGATGAGCTGGCCCGCTCCGATGGGCTGATGCTTGTGAATCTTGTCTCTCTGGACTCCGTGCGCATCACGCCCGAGTCGTATGCACTCCTCCGCCCGCTGCTGCAACCGATGGCCAGGATATGCTCCGAGCTGCCTTTCCTCACGGTCGTGGCAGGCTTGGCGCTGGAACTCCACAGGCTCGAGCATGATCTGTTACCCCAGGTCATGGATCAGGAGGCCAAGCTGGAACAACGGGGCGTCCTGGAAGCCCTCCTACTCATGAAGAACTCAGCATTTACGCTCTCACGTCTGGGGAAGGCCTTTAGGGAAGCCCACGTCAGGGGCGGATTACTTAACGATGATCTGGTCTCAGGCCAAGTCCGAGAGCTGAGCACAGGGCTAAAGGAGGCTGCTGTTAATGTACTGGAAAATAATTTCACCATCCTCTGGCTTCGGGAGGAGCGTGTCCCATGGCTGCTCCGGCTGGTCACCGCTCTGTTGGCGACCCCGGTTCATTTCGAGGATTCTGAGGAGTTCTTAGCGGCGTGGGAAACAGCTTAGAACTGTAGGGGTAGCTCTCAAATGTTGCCATGTATTTATGTTTGGATGATATTATGGATTTTAAATAGTATGTATCTTGGCTACTGTTTGTTTTCTCATTCTCCGCTAGGTTACAACTTGCAATTACTTTCAGTTAGGATGGTTCGGTGGACATGTATGAACAATGATTATTCTTGTGCAAAATCAGTTTGTTTTAAACTATCACTCGTCACAAGTCAAAACTAACAAATTCAACACTACTATACCAAAACTTCCAAACAACTCTTGCTATAAGAAAACTCCCATCTTGAACTGTCCAACTATCCCAAGTTCAAATATCTGAATGGTGACAATCAATTCAAGTAGCCAATGCTGAGCCTAAACATATATATACATATATATCATAGATCAAATTTGCTAAGTAAGCAAATATGTCCTCACACAGCTACAATTGGATCATGGTTTCTCTCTTTCTCAGCTATAACTCCTACTCTCAATGATATCTATGCACATAATTGACCTCAACAACCCAAAGCAATTGGAGACCTCCTCAACTTGAATCCATCCCAAGACAGGTGTTTCACAAACAACTGGACCGTTGCAACTGGCATGTCGTGGCACTGCGTGTTGACTAAATGCCTTCCCCTTCATTCTCACTTCTCAGGTGTAGTGACAAATGGAGGCCATCTTTGGCTTGTTGGGGATTTTGAATTTTCTATGCGAGATCCAAACTCATCAAGGGTTTGCATCAACAGCTTGAACCTACATAACTCATGCGGTTTGATTGATGGAAGATATCAGCTGATAATGCTGCTGTTATGGTGTTGCCTTAGTTGACCTCACAGTATGGTTACTCCTGGATAGTGATAAAAACCAGAGAGGAAGCTAAGAGCTTAATATGACGCACAAGTTCGAGAGCACTGGCAATCTGGAAATTTCTCTTGATGAGTGAGAAGTTACTGGTGAGGATTGTGGTTCCAATTTTGTAGTTGAACAAGAGCACACAAGGTTATGTACATTCATTTGTCGTGTTAATCAGGCCGAACCAATTTTTGGGAGGGAGTCATGATGGTAATTAGGGTTAGTAATTAGTGTAAGCGATATTTTGTTTCATGCACTCTAAACCACTATGCTCTAAACTAGCCTCATTTGTCTATACCTTATGGATCATAATGCACTTGCAGTTGCATTATGAAAATGTTTTCCCACCGAAATCTCCTAGAAATGCTAACATATTGACCATTCCCTGTTGAGACCCATCAATGAATCACTTAAGTAATTTATATTCAGTTATTCATGTTTACATTCTTCCCCAGATAATATGTAAACAGGGCACAAAGGAGATCTAAAGGAATTAAGAAAATAAGTAAACAGGGTTAATGATGAGATATGGATATTTCTTAAAATGTGGCAGTTTAACTTAATTAGATCTGAGAAGAATTGGGACATATTTCTTATGTCCACTTCTTGATGTTGGAAGAAACCCCATTTTGTTTCCATGTGCATGGGTTTATAGACAAGGCGTTTTAACTCCATGGGCGCGCAGAAGGTAACCATGTCTTCTCAGTTGTCTGCTCAGTATCAAACCTCCCTTGTTTTCTTATTACTTTGTGATGATCTTATCTAGTCCAGTTCAGCTGGAAGCCTTGTTCTGAAGGGAAAATATTACTCAGTGAATTAAGCTAAATTTGAGCATTACTCTCTTTAATCTTAAAAATCTTGTTGCACACTTATGCTTTCTATCTAAACATTTTGTATGCACATCTTTATGACTTTTGATCTGTTGTATTTCCCCTTTTTTCCAATGAAAACATAGACCAGTGTATTCTGACCTTTTACTTACATAACAGTTACTACATACCAATCTTTGTTCAGGCGCCCTGCACTTGATGGTGATAACTGGTGGCGAGG
Organism: Lolium perenne; assembly: GCF_019359855.2. Classification (NCBI taxonomy): domain Eukaryota; kingdom Viridiplantae; phylum Streptophyta; class Magnoliopsida; order Poales; family Poaceae; genus Lolium; species Lolium perenne. The sequence continues at coordinate 238,867,738 of NC_067245.2, read as the reverse complement.
TCATGCTGCAGCTTTCCTTAGATTTGCTAATATAGCACCTACTGCACTTGTTTGAGGCCGCGTTCGTCAGGTAATGCATGTTTTATAGTAGCACTTATATTAGTTAATTTCGACAAAACTGGGACGATGTAATTATTTCAACCGTTTGCGAATAGCATTGTAAATGGCATTTGTACATATGTTATGTTTCTTTGCTGACACCTCTCGTCTATGCTCATTTAGCTGCCCTCGGGAACCACTTGTTGTATTCTGCTTAACCTAGGATTGTTTTTTCGTTAAGCTATTGGTAGATTTGTTAAAGGAGCTCACCCTCTTAGAGCACACTAATTGTCTAATATGCATCATCTAGTTGTTGAGAACGTGAAATTCGTTTGGACAGTCCATTGGGTGTGCCATTATGTGCTGAATGTCTTGTGGTACTGTACAATGCAGTCACTTGCAGGAAGGCGTCGTGACAAGTCAAAAAATGTGGTAAAGAAATAACATGTTGATATCTTAAAGAAAATCTGATGATCTCTTTCATACAACTATGCAGAGCAAACGTGAAGCTGCTTACTTTGTTGTGGTCCTCCACGAGAAAAAGACTGTTCTTATTGGGGTGCGTGGGACAGAGACACCAGAGGATCTCATAACCGATGGATTATGTAGAGAGTGTGCTTTCACTAAGGAAGATTTGGATGGATTAGTAAAGTAAGCCCATCTTAATAGCCACATCTTCTTTTCTTCCGTAATTCTTGCTTGTTATATTGTTCAAATTAACTGTGTACATTCAGAACACCTGCTGCAAGCCCTTTTCTAATACTTGGATGTTAATGTTTGTCAAATTGGCTGTGGGGTACCATTAGTTTGTGCCAGTTGTGTAGACTCTACAAAATTTCAATTCGGCCAATACCATTACAAAACCCAGGTAACTTGCGAGATACACCACCGCCATCATTAATATATCATTTCTTAGGTTTAGTTGGGGAATACACATTGAAAAATCTACATTACCTCTTGGTTAAAGACGTGTTCCTACCTATTTTCTTCTTTGTTGGCTCATTTGTTTTTTCTTTTTGCACGGTGGACCACTTTTAGCGTTGACAAATCCGCATAGCCTTCTTTTGTGATGTTTGAATATGTTAGGTTGTGGCTTCGTTGAACATGTAATGCTGAGCTGTGATAGCCGCCTTACAAAATGGAACGATAGTTGAATAAAAAATTGTGACATAGATGGTTTAGTACGTGGCTAAACTTGGTCCACGATGCAAAAAGAAAGAAAGGGCCTAGTCAGATCATATACACAGCAAAGGAAAAGTAGTTGGACCATGTCCTGAACCAAAGTTTAACATATGTCAAGTTACCTGGTTTTTGCAATGATACTGGGCAAATTAACGTTTTTGTAGTTGGTAGCAACACAAAATATAACCGTGTCACATAGCCAAAAATTAGCTACTGTGCGTGGAATCACCTTTGGGGATTGCTTGCCCACAGCACACAGGTTTAGTATCTGAATTTTCTCAAAATACAAAATGGTCCTTGATTTAAGTTTAGTTTTGTTGGTTTTGATCCTTGAACTCCTTTTCCTCCCATACAATATTCTTGATTTAATTTTATGCTTAGTTTGTCTTTCTTTTACCATCATTATCAATTTTCCAGCCATTGCATAGTCAGTTGTTGTGCACAGTTAAACAAAATGGATATTGTAGTGCTTCGGGTGGTTAGCGAAAACGCTCATCTCAAAGTATTTGAACATTTATTATATGACGGAGTCCACAACAAATACGCTGTGAGCTCTGTCTTAAGGAAAATCGGATAATTGGACCTAGTGTCAAGTGATTTTTTAGTAGAGAAACTGTTAGAACGATGACATCATATATTTGTATTTTTGTTCTCCGTACGGGTTATGTATCTTATGTTGTTCATGCACGGAGGACTCCATAGTTTGGACGCTGACTCCCAATGGGTGTTATACGGCCAGTTCTGCCTACAAAGCTCAGTTCTTCCCCGCTTTGCCTTGCTCCTTTGGTAACATTGTTTGGAAACCTTGGGCCCCTCCAAAATGTCGTTTCTTTGCATGGCTTGCGGTGCAAAACCGCCTCTGGACTGCTGACCGTCTTGCCAAACGAGGATGGCCGCATCAACCTTCTTGTCAGCTATGCAGATGCTTCCCGGAAACGGCTCGGCACCTGCTCTTCGAATGCCGCTTCTTTAAGAGAATATGGATTGATGCGGCTTCCTGGTTGGACTGCCCGGACCTTATCCGCTGCCTCGGGGCGGGGAGGTCTAGAGTGTTAGACTACTGGCATGCTATCGCAAAAACTCCCACCTCCTCTCCCAAAGGTTTACAAACTGCAATCATGCTTATCAGTTGGGAGATATGGAAAGAGAGGAATGAGCGGGTCTTCAACAATAAATCTTCCTTGCCTTTGGTTGTCCTGCAAAAGATCAAGGATGAAGGGAAGGACTGGGTCCTTGCCGGCGCTAAGAATCTGGCGGATCTTATAGGCTGATTGTGCTTGTTTTTAGGGGCGGGTTCTTCTTTTCCCGCCTTCTCCCTTTTTTCTTTTTGGCTCTTGCCAAACCCTGTTTGCTTCTCCTATATTAATATAAGGCAAAAGCTTTTTTGCCCGTTTCAAAAAAACAAAAAAACAAAAGCAATATCTTATATAGGTCATGAGAGGATGACATCAAGTGGTGATCGATCGTCATCAAGGTTTAGCAGGGCAATTTCAAAATGAGCATATCGAGAAGATCATGCTTTAAGCTTGTCGTCCATTTAGCGATAATGGACTTGTTAAGGTGTGCATTAATGAAGCTATCTCATAGTGGTGCATGCGGGGACTAATTGAGAGTCTTCACGTAGCAATAATGATTAAGTTGTGCATTCCGGATTCAATGAAGCATCAAGTGTCATCATCAAGATCAAGCGGGATGTGATGCATCTAAAATGCATACATGAACTTTGTAGTTTATTCCCTTATATTTATTCATATTTTCATCTCGTATAATATTATATCAATGTTTCACATTGCTTTTGGGGATTTTCCAATGATCCCCCTTATCTTGGTTATAACTCTGAAGAACAGGAATCTCTTGTTTTGTGTACTTTTTTTAACTTTCAGAGACCTATACGGAGTCAAATGGACCCAAGAATTTTCAAGGATCAATATTTTACGAGGACTGATGATATAAATCTTTGAAATCACGCAAACGGAGCCCGGAAGGCAGAAAGTCTATGGGTGGCGTGACCCACACCCCCTGGCCGCGCCATCTAGGCATTCCGCCTCCTCGAGCATCCTCGATCGTCCATCAAGAGCCCCGTGATGGATCTCTTTTCTATGAGTTGATATTTGAGATTGGAGTCCTTTTTTGTGTGAGATGGATAAGTAGATGCATATTATGTACCCCTTCTTAAGTACTTGATTTGATCCAACTTGTATAGGAGAAGATTTCTGGGGATCATGTGTGTTAGATGGAGTAACATGAGAGTAGTGATCTAGGTGGATACATGTGTTATAGTTTCATCCAGTGACATTCTAGGTGGTGTTGTTAAATCTAGGTAGTATATTGGAGATCCAAACGTTATGTCAAAGTTCTTAAAACTATACTCTGTTAATTCTTAAATACCAGATTGCTTGAAGGTTTCCCTTTCTGGAGGAGTATAAGAGAGATGTGTTGCATCTTCTCGATGCTAGGACGTAATGCCCAAACAAATACTTATTTCACAATATGAGATTCCACCAACATAATATAACTTATGAATTGTAGACAAGTGAGAGAGTAGATAAGTCCATTACACATTTATGAGAGAGTAGACAAGTGAAACCATGAACATCGGTCCAATTTCAATCGTAAGAAACACCAAACCAACACTTTTATCAACCTCTAAAATTTCAGTGCCTTTTAATTTAGAAAATCCAAAAATACTTTTACCTTTAGGAAATCCAATCCCCAAAAGACCTTTACTTTATTGTTTTACTTTTATTGCTTAGTATAGATTGCTTTACTTTTATTTATTTATTTATTTATTTATTTACTACACTCTTCATATTACTTACAGGAAACCTTGTGCTTGACAACCACACGGTGAAGTTGGGTATACAAGGAAATTTATTTTGTTCAGTAGTTTGCTTGAAGAGGAGAAGGTGAGTAATTCTTCGCCAATTCCCCGAGAGTTCGATATAAACCCTCGAGTCACCCTTGTGGGAAAAAGATGTTTGCTACAACACTCTGCACTTGGAGTCCCAACGAGATGCACATGAGTTGTTGCCATTAGGATGCGTGTTGTGGGTATACTTCATGGGTGTACCATCGACAGTGCCTAGATCCGGCAAGCCTGGGTGGCCCATAGTTGGTGATGTGGCATGTGGCCCATCGGGCGGCCCAGTTGCTGTTGATCCTGAAGGATGAAGTCCAGCCCAGGAGAGGAAGCCGGATCCCACCGACCTTATGAGGAACCCGGATCCATGGAGGCCCATTAGGAACCCGGATCCGGTACGACGTAGAAGGGAGGGCGGATCCTTGACGTATACGGCAAGACAATGTACTGTAGTTAGGCAACCTGTACTCCGGCTAGGACTCTCCATGTAAACCCTAGATCCGTGCGCCTTTATAAGCCGGATCCTGGGAGCCCTAGAGGCAGAACAATAACTCATTGTAACAACGCGAAAGCGCCTAGATAATTGATGTCTACGCACGCTTCTATTCCTGTAGACAGTGTTGGGCCTCCAAGAGCAGAGGTTTGTAGAACAACAGCAAGTTTCCCTTAAGTAAATCACCCAAGGTTTATCGAACTCAGGGAGGTAGAGCTCAAAGATATCCCTCTCAAGCAACCCTGCAATCACGATACAAGAAGTCTCTTGTGTCCCCAACACACCTAATACACTTGTCAGATGTATAGGTGCACTAGTTCAGCGAAGAGATAGTAAAATACAAGTAATATGGATGAATATGAGTGGTAATAACGGCGCCAGAAAATAGCTTGTTGGCGTGCAGGAAGTAAAGATGCAGTGGAACAGTAAATAAGCGATGTTTGCAGTATTTGGAAACAAGGCCTAGGGATCATACTTTCACTAGTGGACACTCTCAACATTGCAATCATAATTGAATATAAATATAAGCACTTCACTATGCTATTCTGAACTACTCTCTGGCGGGATAACGAACACTAATTCACCGTGTAGGGATGCAAAAGCAAACCTTAAAGATGTATTCCCAAGTACTAATAAACACCCCACGCTGTCACTGTGAGCATTCATAGGAGATACTAACACACCACAATTTCATAGAGACATCCAACTCAAATCATAACTCAGTGAATAAGTATTCTGTGAAATATAGCCTAAGAGACCCACACGGTGCACACACTGTCACCTTTACACACGTGGGACAAGGAGTTTCCGGAGATCTCATAAGTAAAACCCACTTGAATAGCATAACGACATCTAGATTACAAAGCTCATCATATGAATCTCAATCATGTAAAGCATCTCATGAGATCATTGTATTGAAGTACATGAGAGAGATTAACCACATAGCTACCGGTACAGCCCTTAGCCTCGAGGGAGAACTACTCCCTCCTCATCATGGAAGCAACGATGGTGATGAAGATGGCGGTGGTGTCGATGGAGATGCCTTCCGGGGGCACTTCCCCGTCCCGGCGGCGTGCCGGAACAGAGAGTTCTGTCCCCCGAATCTTGGCTTCGCGATGGCGGCGGCTCTGGAAGGTTTTCCGTGTCGTTGGCTTATTCGTCTCGATGTTTTAGGTCAGGAAGGCTTAAATAGGCGAAGAGTCGGAGTCGGAGGGGGTCTGGTGGCTCCACACACCAGGGGGGCGCGCCCCCCTGGGCCGCGCCGCCACCATGTGTGGGGCCCACCTGGCTCTTCTCTGGCCCCTCTTCGGTGCTCTGGAAGCTTCCTTGAAATATAAGATATTGGGCGTTGATTTCGTCCAATTCCGAGAATATTTCCTTACTAGGATTTCTGAAACCAAAAACAACAGAAAACAGGAACTGGCACTTCGGCATGTCGTCAATAGGTTAGTTCCGGAAAATGCATAATAATGACATAAAGTGTGTATAAAACATGTGTGTATCATCATAAAAGTAGCATGGAACATAAGAAATTATAGATACGTTGGAAACGTATCAGCATCCCCAAGCTTAGTTCCTACTCGTCCTCGAGTAGGTAAACGATAACAAATATAATTTCTGAAGTGACATGCTATCATAATCTTGATCAATACTATTGTAAGCATATGTAATGAATGCAGCGATTCGAAGCAATGGTAAAGACAATGAGTAAACAGCTGAATCATATAGCAAAGACTTTTCATGAATATTACTTTCAAGACAAGCATCAATAAGCCTTGCATAAGAGTTAACTCATAAAGCAATAGATTCAAAGTAAAGGCATTGAAGCAACACAAAGGAAGATTTAAGTTTTAGCAGTTGCTTTCAACTTCAACATGTATATCTCATGGATAATTGTCAACATAAAGTAATATGATGAATGCAAATAAGCAAGTATGTAGGAATCAATGCACAGTTAACACAAGTGTTTGCTTCTAAGATGGAAGGAAATAGGTAAACTGACTCAACATAAAGTAGAAGAATGGCCCTTCGCAGAGGGAAGCAGGGATAAAATCATGTGCTAGAGCTTTTCAAGTTTTGAAATCATATAGAGAGCATAAAAGTAAAGTTTTGAGAGGTGTTTGTTGTTGTCAACGAATGGTAGTGGGAACTTCTAACCCCCTTGCCAAACAGACTTTCAAAGAGCGGCTCCCATAAAGGACGTTATCTCTACCAGCAAGGTAGATCATCACTCTTCTCTTTTGTTTACACATGTACTTTAGTTTTTATTTATGGGTGACACTCCTCCCAATCTTTGCTTACACAAGCCATGGCTAACCGAATCCTCGGGTGCCTTCCAACAATCTCATACCATGGAGGAGTGTCTATTTGCAAAATTAAGTTGCTTACTGATGAATCAGAGCAAAACATGTGAAGAGAATTATTAATGAAGTTAATTAATTGGGGGCTGGGAACCCCGCGCCAGCTCTTTTTGCAAAATTATTGGATAAGCGGATGAAGCCACTAATCCATTGGTAAAAGTTGCCCAACAAGATTGAAAGATAAAACACCACATACTTCCTCACGAGCTATAAAACATTGACACAAATAAGGGGTAATAACTTTTGAATTGTTTAAAGGTAGCACACGAAGTATTTACTTGGAATGACAGAAAAATACCATGTAGTAGGTAGGTATGGTGGACACAAATGACATAGTTTTTGGCTCAAGGATTTGGATGCACGAGAAGTATTCCCTCTCAGTACAAGGCTTAGGCTAGCAAGGTTATTTGAAGCAAACACAAGTATGAACCGGTACAGCAAAACTTACATAAGAACATATTGCAAGCATTATAAGACTCTACATTGTCTTCCTTGTTGTTCAAACCCTCACTAGAAAATATTTAGACTTAGAGAGACCAATCATGCAAACCAAATTTTAACAAGCTCTACGGTATTTCTTCACTAATAGGTGCAAAGTACATGATGCAAGAGCTTAAACATGAGCACAAAAATTGCCAAGTATCAAATTATTCAAGACATTATACCAATTACCACATGTAGCATTTTCTGTTTCCAACCATATAACAGTTAACGAAGCAGTTTCAACCTTCGCCATGAACATTAAGAGTAAAGCTAAGAACACATGTGTTCATATGCAACAGCGGAGCGTGTCTCTCTCCCACACAAGGAATGCTAGGATCCGATTTTATTCAAACAAAAACGAAAATAAAAACATATAGACGCTCCAAGTAAAGCACATAAGATGTGATGGAATAAAAATATAGTTTCACTAGAAGAACCTGATAAATTGTTGATGAAGAAGGGGATGCCTTGGGCATCCCCAAGCTTAGACGGTTGAGTCTTCTTGAAATATGCAGGGATGAACCACGGGGGCATCCCCAAGCTTAGAGTTTTCACTCTCCTTGATCATATTGTATCATCCTCCTCTCTTGACCCTTGAAAACTTCCTCCACACCAAACTCAAAACAAACTCATTAGAGGGTTAGTGCATAATCAAAAATTCACATGTTCAGAGGTGACACAATCATTCTTAACACTTCTGGACATTGCACAAAGCTACTGAAAGTTAATGGAACAAAGAAATCCATCAAACATAGCAAAACAGGCAATGCGAAATAAAAGGCAGAATTTGTCAAAACAGAACAGTCCGTAAAGACGAATTTTTCTGGGGCACTTAACTTGCTCAGATGAAAATGCTCAAATTGAATGAAAGTTGCGTACATATCTGAGGATCACGCACGTAAATTGGCATATTTTTTTAAGTTACCTACAGATGGGGCGACTTAATTTCATGACAGAAAGAAAACTGTTTCTGCGCACTAATCCAAATCTAGTATCAACCCTACTATCAAAGACTTTACTTGGCACAACAATGTAATAAAATAAAGATAAGGAGAGATTGCTACAGTAGTAACAACTTCCAAGACTCAAATATAAAACAAAATTGCTGTAGTAAAATAAAAACATGGGTTATCTCCCAAGAAGTGCTTTCTTTATAGCCATTAAGATGGGCTCAATGAGTTTTAATGATGCTCACATAAGGAATAAGAGTTGAAGCAAAGAGAGCATCAAAAAAAAGTATGAAACAAATTTAAGCCTAACCCACTTCCTATGCATAGGAATCTTGTACACAAATGAATTCATGAAGAACAAAGTGACAAGCATAGGAAGATAAAACACGAGTAACTTCAAAATTTTCAGCATGTAGAGAGGTGTTTTAGTAACATGAAAATCCCTACAACCATAGTGTCCTCTCATAATAATTTCCAGTAGCATCATGAGCAAACTCAACAATATAAACATAAAGCATTCTTATCATGAGTCTCATGCATAAAATAATTACTACTCCCAACATAATCATAGTCATTCTTATTAATTGTAGTGGGAGCAAATTCAACAAAGTAGCTATCATTATTATTCTCATCATCAAATTTAGGAGGCATAGTATAATCATGATAATCTTTCTCCTCCATAGTAGGTGGCACCAAAATACCACTATCATTATAATCATCATAAATGGGAGGCAAAGTATCATCAAAGTAAATTTTCTCCTCCATGCTTGGGGGACTAAAAATATCATGCTCATCAAAACCAGCTTCCCCAAGTTTAAATTCTTTCATAGCATTATCAATAATAGTGTTCAAAGAGTTCATGCTAATAACATTGCTACAACTATTTTGCAAAGAAAGTTCCATGGGTTTTTTAATTCTCTCTTCAAACACATCATGTCCTAATTCAATATAAAGTTCATAAAGATCTCTAATTTTTTTGTTGTTTTCCATTAAGCCTAACTAGTGAAAATAAAAACAAGAAACAAAAAGATGCAATTGCAGGATCTAAAGGAAATAGCTTTGAGCACTCACACACCGGCAACAGTGCTAGGAAATAGCTTAGTAGTCGGAGGATGTGAATACCTTTTACCTTACCTCCCCGGCAACAGCGCCAGAAAATAGCTTAGTTGCCGGGGACCGGAGTGTGAGTGCCGTTTACCTTACCTCCCCGGCAATGGCGCCAGAAAAGTGCTTGATGTCTACGCACGCTTATATCCCTGTAGACAGTGTTGGGCCTTCAAGAGCAGAGGTTTGTAGAACAGCAGCAAGTTTCCCTTAAGTGAATCACCCAAGGTTTATCGCACTCAGGGAGGTAGAGGTCAAAGATATCCCTCTCAAGCAACCCTGCAATCACGATACAGGAAGTCTCTTGTGTCCGCAACACACCTAATACACTTGTCAGATGTATAGGTGCACTAGTTCAGCGAAGAGATAGTAAAATACAAGTAATATGGATGAATATGAGTGGTAATAACGGCGCCAGAAAATAGCTTGTTGGCGTGCAGGAAGTAAAGATGCAGTGGAACAGTAAATAAGCGATGTTTGCAGTATTTGGAAACAAGGCCTAGGGATCATACTTTCACTAGTGGACACTCTCAACATTGCAATCATAATTGAATATAAATATAAGCACTTCACTATGCTATTCTGAACTACTCTCTGGCGGGATAACGAACACTAATTCACCGTGTAGGGATGCAAAAGCAAACCTTAAAGATGTATTCCCAAGTACTAATAAACACCCCACGCTGTCACTGTGAGCATTCATAGGAGATACTAACACACCACAATTTCATAGAGACATCCAACTCAAATCATAACTCAGTGAATAAGTATTCTGTGAAATATAGCCTAAGAGACCCACACGGTGCACACACTGTCACCTTTACACACGTGGGACAAGGAGTTTCCGGAGATCTCATAAGTAAAACCCACTTGAATAGCATAACGACATCTAGATTACAAAGCTCATCATATGAATCTCAATCATGTAAAGCAGCTCATGAGATCATTGTATTGAAGTACATGAGAGAGAGATTAACCACATAGCTACCGGTACAGCCCTTAGCCTCGAGGGAGAACTACTCCCTCCTCATCATGGAAGCAGCGATGGTGATGAAATGGCGGTGGTGTCGATGGAGATGCCTTCCGGGGGCACTTCCCCGTCCCGGCGGCGTGCCGGAACAGAGAGTTCTGTACCCCGAATCTTGGCTTCGTGATGGCGGCGGCTCTGGAAGGTTTTCCGTGTCGTGGCTTATTCGTCTCGATGTTTTAGGTCAGGAAGGCTTAAATAGGCGAAGAGTCGGAGTCGGAGGGGGTCTGGTGGCTCCACACACCAGGGGGCGATGATAACCCACAAGTATAGGGGATCGCAACAGTCTTCGAGGGAAGTAAAACCCAAATTTATTGATTCGACACAAGGGGAGGTAAAGAATACTTATAAGCCTTAACAATTGAGTTGTCAATTCAGCTGCACCTGAAAAAGCACTAGTAACAGGGGTGATGTGAAAGCGATAATATGAGAGCAGTAATGCCGATAGCAGTGAGAGCAGTAATATGAGAGCAATGGCACCAGAAAATAGTTGATACTACTTCCAGTGACATGTAGAACAAGTATATGATGATGAAAGATGGACCGGGGTTCCCAGCTATCTTCACTAGTGACAACTCTCCAATAACAAGTGTTGGGTGAACAAATTACAGTTGGGCAATTGATAAGATTGATAAAGCATTAAGAAAGAACATCAATTCATTAATCATGTAGGCATGTTTTCCATATATAGTCATACGTGCTCGCAATGAGAAACTTGTACAACATCTTTTGTCCTACCAGGTGGCGGCCAGGCCTCTAGGGAATCTACTGAAAATTAAGGTACTCCTTTTAATAGAGCACCAGAGCAAAGCATTAACACTCCGTGAAAACATGTGATCCTCATACCTAAGCCTTCCCCTCCAGTTGTCCCAATTTCTGTCACTTTGGGGCCTTTGGTTCCGGACATAGACATGTGCATACAACTTGTAGATACAATCTAAGCAATTCATATAGAGTTTAAATCTAAGATCATGCCACTCGGGCCCTAGTGACAAGCATTAAGCATAACAAGATTGCAGCAACAATAACTTCACAAACTTTATAGATAGACTAATCATAATGTATCATCCATCGGATCCCAACAAACACAACACCGATTACATCAGATGGATCTCAATCATGTAAGGCAGCTCATGAGATCATTGTATTGAAGTACATGGGGGAGAGAGTACGAACTAGCTACAGCTAGAACCCGTAGTCCATAGGGGAACTACTCACGGAGCATGATGGAGGCGGTGGCGTTGATGGAGATGGCTTCAGGGGGCACTTCCCCGTCCCGGCAGGGTGCCAGAACAGAGACTTCTGTCCCCCGAATTGGAGTTTCGCGATGGCGGCGGCGCCCATGGAGTCTTTCTGGAGTTTCGTCAATTTGTGTCGCGTTTTTAGGTCGAACGGGCTTAAATAGGCGAAGAGGCGGCGCAGGAGGGGCGACAGGGTGGCCCCACACCAGGCCGGCGCGGCCAGGGTGTGGCCCGCGCGGCCCACTGTGTGGTGGCCCCCGGCTCTCCTCCGACTCTCCTTCGGTGTTCTGGATGCTTAGGAAAAATAGGATGTTTGGCGTTGATTTCGTCCAATTCCGAGAATATTGCCCGAACAGCCTTTACGGAACCAAAAGCAATGAAGAAAATAGGAACCGGCACTGCGGCATCTTGTCAATAGGTTAGTTAGGAAACGCATAAAAACATTATAAAGTGCAAGTAAAACATGTAAGTATTGTCATAAAACAAGCATGGAACATCAGAAATTATGGATACGTTGGAGACGTATCAGGCGCCCCCCGGGCCGCGCCGCCACCATGTGTGGGGCCCACCTGGCTCTTCTCTGGCCCCTCTTCGGTGCTCTGGAAGCTTCCTTGAAATATAAGATATTGGGCGTGATTTCGTCCAATTCCGAGAATATTTCCTTACTAGGATTTCTGAAACCAAAAACAGCAGAAAACAGGAACTGGCACTTCGGCATCTCGTCAATAGGTTAGTTCCGGAAAATGCATAATAATGACAAAGTGTGTATAAAACATGTGTGTATCATCATAAAAGTAGCATGGAACATAAGAAATTATAGATACGTTGGAGACGTATCAGCATCCCCAAGCTTAGTTCCTACTCGTCCTCGAGTAGGTAAACGATAACAAAGATAATTTCTGAAGTGACATGCTATCATAATCTTGATCAATACTATTGTAAGCATATGTAATGAATGCAGCGATTCGAAGCAATGGTAAAGACAATGAGTAAACAGCTGAATCATATAGCAAAGACTTTTCATGAATATTACTTTCAAGACAAGCATCAATAAGCCTTGCATAAGAGTTAACTCATAAAGCAATAGATTCAAAGTAAAGGCATTGAAGCAACACAAAGGAAGATTTAAGTTTTAGCAGTTGCTTTGAACTTCAACATGTATATCTCATGGATAATTGTCAACATAAAGTAATATGATGAATGCAAATAAGCAAGTATGTAGGAATCAATGCACAGTTAACACAAGTGTTTGCTTCTAAGATGGAAGGAAATAGGTAAACTGACTCAACATAAAGTAGAAGAATGGCCCTTCGCAGAGGGAAGCAGGGATAAAATCATGTGCTAGAGCTTTTCAAGTTTTGAAATCATATAGAGAGCATAAAAGTAAAGTTTTGAGAGGTGTTTGTTGTTGTCAACGAATGGTAGTGGGAACTTCTAACCCCCTTGCCAAACAGACTTTCAAAGAGCGGCTCCCATAAAGGACGTTATCTCTACCAGCAAGGTAGATCATCCCTCTTCTCTTTTGTTTACACATGTACTTTAGTTTTTATTTATGGGTGACACTCCTCCCAATCTTTGCTTACACAAGCCATGGCTAACCGAATCCTCGGGTGCCTTCCAACAATCTCATACCATGGAGGAGTGTCTATTTGCAAAATTAAGTTGCTTACTGATGAATCAGAGCAAAACATGTGAAGAGAATTATTAATGAAGTTAATTAATTGGGGGCTGGGAACCCGCATGACTCTTTTTGCAAAATTATTGGATAAGCGGATGAAGCCACTAATCCATTGGTAAAAGTTGCCCAACAAGATTGAAAGATAAAACACCACATACTTCCTCACGAGCTATAAAACATTGACACAAATAAGGGGTAATAACTTTTGAATTGTTTAAAGGTAGCACACGAAGTATTTACTTGGAATGACAGAAAAATACCATGTAGTAGGTAGGTATGGTGGACACAAATGACATAGTTTTTGGCTCAAGGATTTGGATGCACGAGAAGTATTCCCTCTCAGTACAAGGCTTAGGCTAGCAAGGTTATTTGAAGCAAACACAAGTATGAACCGGTACAGCAAAACTTACATAAGAACATATTGCAAGCATTATAAGACTCTACATTGTCTTCCTTGTTGTTCAAACCCTCACCAGAAAATATTTAGACTTAGAGAGACCAATCATGCAAACCAAATTTTAACAAGCTCTACGGTATTTCTTCACTAATAGGTGCAAAGTACATGATGCAAGAGCTTAAACATGAGCACAAAAATTGCCAAGTATCAAATTATTCAAGACATTATACCAATTACCACATGTAGCATTTTCTGTTTCCAACCATATAACAGTTAACGAAGCAGTTTCAACCTTCGCCATGAACATTAAGAGTAAAGCTAAGAACACATGTGTTCATATGCAACAGCGGAGCGTGTCTCTCTCCCACACAAGGAATGCTAGGATCCGATTTTATTCAAACAAAAACGAAAATAAAAACATATAGACGCTCCAAGTAAAGCACATAAGATGTGATGGAATAAAAATATAGTTTCACTAGAAGAACCTGATAAATTGTTGATGAAGAAGGGGATGCCTTGGGCATCCCCAAGCTTAGACGGTTGAGTCTTCTTGAAATATGCAGGGATGAACCACGGGGGCATCCCCAAGCTTAGAGTTTTCACTCTCCTTGATCATATTGTATCATCCTCCTCTCTTGACCCTTGAAAACTTCCTCCACACCAAACTCAAAACAAACTCATTAGAGGGTTAGTGCATAATCAAAAATTCACATGTTCAGAGGTGACACAATCATTCTTAACACTTCTGGACATTGCACAAAGCTACTGAAAGTTAATGGAACAAAGAAATCCATCAAACATAGCAAAACAGGCAATGCGAAATAAAAGGCAGAATTTGTCAAAACAGAACAGTCCGTAAAGACGAATTTTTCTGGGGCACTTAACTTGCTCAGATGAAAATGCTCAAATTGAATGAAAGTTGCGTACATATCTGAGGATCACGCACGTAAATTGGCATATTTTTTTAAGTTACCTACAGATGGGGCGACTTAATTTCATGACAGAAAGAAAACTGTTTCTGCGCACTAATCCAAATCTAGTATCAACCCTACTATCAAAGACTTTACTTGGCACAACAATGTAATAAAATAAAGATAAGGAGAGATTGCTACAGTAGTAACAACTTCCAAGACTCAAATATAAAACAAAATTGCTGTAGTAAAATAAAAACATGGGTTATCTCCCAAGAAGTGCTTTCTTTATAGCCATTAAGATGGGCTCAGCAGTTTTAATGATGCTCACATAAGGAATAAGAGTTGAAGCAAAGAGAGCATCAAAAAAAAGTATGAAACAAATTTAAGCCTAACCCACTTCCTATGCATAGGAATCTTGTACACAAATGAATTCATGAAGAACAAAGTGACAAGCATAGGAAGATAAAACACGAGTAACTTCAAAATTTTCAGCATGTAGAGAGGTGTTTTAGTAACATGAAAATCCCTACAACCATAGTGTCCTCTCATAATAATTTCCAGTAGCATCATGAGCAAACTCAACAATATAAACATAAAGCATTCTTATCATGAGTCTCATGCATAAAATAATTACTACTCCCAACATAATCATAGTCATTCTTATTAATTGTAGTGGGAGCAAATTCAACAAAGTAGCTATCATTATTATTCTCATTATCAAATTTAGGAGGCATAGTATAATCATGATAATCTTTCTCCTCCATAGTAGGTGGCACCAAAATACCACTATCATTATAATCATCATAAATGGGAGGCAAAGTATCATCAAAGTAAATTTTCTCCTCCATGCTTGGGGGACTAAAAATATCATGCTCATCAAAACCAGCTTCCCCAAGTTTAAATTCTTTCATAGCATTATCAATAATAGTGTTCAAAGAGTTCATGCTAATAACATTGCTACAACTATTTTGCAAAGAAAGTTCCATGGGTTTTTTAATTCTCTCTTCAAACACATCATGTCCTAATTCAATATAAAGTTCATAAAGATCTCTAATTTTTTTGTTGTTTTCCATTAAGCCTAACTAGTGAAAATAAAAACAAGAAACAAAAAGATGCAATTGCAGGATCTAAAGGAAATAGCTTTGAGCACTCACACACCGGCAACAGTGCTAGGAAATAGCTTAGTAGTCGGAGGATGTGAATACCTTTTACCTTACCTCCCCGGCAACGAGCGCTTAAAATAGCTTAGTTGCCTGGGACCGAGTGTGAGTGCCGTTTACCTTACCTCCCCGGCAATGGCGCCAGAAAAGTGCTTGATGTCTACGCACGCTTATATCCTGTAGACAGTGTTGGGCCTTCAAGAGCAGAGGTTTGTAGAACAGCAGCAAGTTTCCCTTAAGTGAATCACCCAAGGTTTATCGCACTCAGGGAGGTAGAGGTCAAAGATATCCCTCTCAAGCAACCCTGCAATCACGATACAGGAAGTCTCTTGTGTCCGCAACACACCTAATACACTTGTCAGATGTATAGGTGCACTAGTTCAGCGAAGAGATAGTAAAATACAAGTAATATGGATGAATATGAGTGGTAATAACGGCGCCAGAAAATAGCTTGTTGGCGTGCAGGAAGTAAAGATGCAGTGGAACGAAGAATAAGCGATGTTTGCAGTATTTGGAAACAAGGCCTAGGGATCATACTTTCACTAGTGGACACTCTCAACATTGCAATCATAATTGAATATAAATATAAGCACTTCACTATGCTATTCTGAACTACTCTCTGGCGGGATAACGAACACTAATTCACCGTGTAGGGATGCAAAAGCAAACCTTAAAGATGTATTCCCAAGTACTAATAAACACCCCACGCTGTCACTGTGAGCATTCATAGGAGATACTAACACACCACAATTCCATAGAGACATCCAACTCAAATCATAACTCAGTGAATAAGTATTCTGTGAAATATAGCCTAAGAGACCCACACGGTGCACACACTGTCACCTTTACACACGTGGGACAAGGAGTTTCCGGAGATCTCATAAGTAAAACCCACTTGAATAGCATAACGACATCTAGATTACAAAGCTCATCATATGAATCTCAATCATGTAAAGCAGCTCATGAGATCATTGTATTGAAGTACATGAGAGAGAGATTAACCACATAGCTACCGGTACAGCCCTTAGCCTCGAGGGAGAACTACTCCCTCCTCATCATGGAAGCAGCGATGGTGATGAAATGGCGGTGGTGTCGATGGAGATGCCTTCCGGGGGCACTTCCCCGTCCCGGCGGCGTGCCGGAACAGAGAGTTCTGTACCCCGAATCTTGGCTTCGTGATGGCGGCGGCTCTGGAAGGTTTTCCGTGTCGTGGCTTATTCGTCTCGATGTTTTAGGTCAGGAAGGCTTAAATAGGCGAAGAGTCGGAGTCGGAGGGGGTCTGGTGGCTCCACACACCAGGGGGCGATGATAACCCACAAGTATAGGGGATCGCAACAGTCTTCGAGGGAAGTAAAACCCAAATTTATTGATTCGACACAAGGGGAGGTAAAGAATACTTATAAGCCTTAACAATTGAGTTGTCAATTCAGCTGCACCTGAAAAAGCACTAGTAACAGGGGTGATGTGAAAGCAGCAGTAATATGAGAGCAGTAATGTGATAGCTTGGCGAGGCAGATAATATGAGAGCAATGGCACCGAGAAAATAGTTGATACTACTTCCAGTGACATGTAGAACAAGTATATGATGATGAAAGATGGACCGGGGTTCCCAGCTATCTTCACTAGTGACAACTCTCCAATAACAAGTGTTGGGTGAACAAATTACAGTTGGGCAATTGATAAGATTGATAAAGCATTAAGAAAGAACATCAATTCATTAATCATGTAGGCATGTTTTCCATATATAGTCATACGTGCTCGCAATGAGAAACTTGTACAACATCTTTTGTCCTACCAGCCGGTGGCAGCCGGGCCTCTAGGGAATCTACTGAAAATTAAGGTACTCCTTTTAATAGAGCACCAGAGCAAAGCATTAACACTCCGTGAAAACATGTGATCCTCATACCTAAGCCTTCCCCTCCAGTTGTCCCAATTTCTGTCACTTTGGGGCCTTTGGTTCCGGACATAGACATGTGCATACAACTTGTAGATACAATCTAAGCAATTCATATAGAGTTTAAATCTAAGATCATGCCACTCGGGCCCTAGTGACAAGCATTAAGCATAACAAGATTGCAGCAACAATAACTTCACAAACTTTATAGATAGACTAATCATAATGTATCATCCATCGGATCCCAACAAACACAACACCGATTACATCAGATGGATCTCAATCATGTAAGGCAGCTCATGAGATCATTGTATTGAAGTACATGGGGGAGAGAGTACGAACTAGCTACAGCTAGAACCCGTAGTCCATAGGGGAACTACTCACGGAGCATGATGGAGGCGGTGGCGTTGATGGAGATGGCTTCAGGGGGCACTTCCCCGTCCCGGCAGGGTGCCAGAACAGAGACTTCTGTCCCCCGAATTGGAGTTTCGCGATGGCGGCGGCGCCCATGGAGTCTTTCTGGAGTTTCGTCAATTTGTGTCGCGTTTTTAGGTCGAACGGGCTTAAATAGGCGAAGAGGCGGCGCAGGAGGGGCGACAGGGTGGCCCCACACCAGGCCGGCGCGGCCAGGGTGTGGCCCGCGCGGCCCACCTGTGTGGTGGCCCCTGGCTCTCCTCCGACTCTCCTTCGGTGTTCTGGATGCTTCCGGGAAAAATAGGATGTTTGGCGTTGATTTCGTCCAATTCCGAGAATATTGCCCGAACAGCCTTTCTGGAACCAAAAACAGCAGAAAATAGGAACTGGCACTGCGGCATCTTGTCAATAGGTTAGTTCCGGAAAACGCATAAAAACATTATAAAGTGCAAGTAAAACATGTAAGTATTGTCATAAAACAAGCATGGAACATCAGAAATTATGGATACGTTGGAGACGTATCAGGCGCCCCCCGGGCCGCGCCGCCACCATGTGTGGGGCCCACCTGGCTCTTCTCTGGCCCCTCTTCGGTGCTCTGGAAGCTTCCTTGAAATATAAGATATTGGGCGTGATTTCGTCCAATTCCGAGAATATTTCCTTACTAGGATTTCTGAAACCAAAAACAGCAGAAAACAGGAACTGGCACTTCGGCATCTCGTCAATAGGTTAGTTCCGGAAAATGCATAATAATGACAAAGTGTGTATAAAACATGTGTGTATCATCATAAAAGTAGCATGGAACATAAGAAATTATAGATACGTTGGAGACGTATCAGCATCCCCAAGCTTAGTTCCTACTCGTCCTCGAGTAGGTAAACGATAACAAAGATAATTTCTGAAGTGACATGCTATCATAATCTTGATCAATACTATTGTAAGCATATGTAATGAATGCAGCGATTCGAAGCAATGGTAAAGACAATGAGTAAACAGCTGAATCATATAGCAAAGACTTTTCATGAATATTACTTTCAAGACAAGCATCAATAAGCCTTGCATAAGAGTTAACTCATAAAGCAATAGATTCAAAGTAAAGGCATTGAAGCAACACAAAGGAAGATTTAAGTTTTAGCAGTTGCTTTGAACTTCAACATGTATATCTCATGGATAATTGTCAACATAAAGTAATATGATGAATGCAAATAAGCAAGTATGTAGGAATCAATGCACAGTTAACACAAGTGTTTGCTTCTAAGATGGAAGGTGATACGTCTCCAACGTATCGATAATTTCTTATGTTCCATGCCACATTATTGATGTTATCTACATGTTTTATGCACACTTTATGCCATATTCGTGCATTTTCTGGAACTAACCTATTAACAAGATGCCGAAGTGCCAGTTGCTGTTTTCTGCTGTTTTTGGTTTCAAAAATCCTAGTAACGAAATATTCTCGGAATTGGACGAAATCAACGCCCTGGGTCCTATTTTCCCACGAAGCTTCCAGAAGACCGAAGAGTCAACGAAGTGGGGCCACAGGGTGGCCAAACCCTAGGGCGGCGCGGCCTGGCCCCTGGCCGCGCCGGCCTATGGTGTGGGGCCCCTGTGCCCCCTCCTGACTTGCCCTTCCGCCTACTTAAAGCCTCCGTGACGAAACCCCCAGTACCGAGAGCCACGATACGGAAAACCTTACTGAGACGCCGCCGCCGCTGATCCCATCTCGGGGGATCCAGGAGATCGCCTCCGGCACCGGCCGGAGAGGGGATTCATCTCCCGGAGGACTCTACGCCGCCATGGTCGCCTCCGGAGTGATGTGTGAGTAGTCTACCCCTGGACTATGGGTCCATAGCTGTAGCTAGATGGTTGTCTTCTCCCCATTGTGCTATCATTGTCGGATCTTGTGAGCTGCCTAACATGATCAAGATTATCTATCTGTAATTCTATATGTTGCGTTTGTTGGGATCCGATGAATAGAGAATACTTGTTATGTTGATTATCAAAGTTATATCTATGTGTTGTTTATGATCTTGCATGCTCTCCGTTATTAGTAGATGCTCTGGCCAAGTTGATGCTAGTAACTCCAAGAGGGAGTATTTATGCTCGATAGTGGGTTCATGCCTCCGTGAATCTGGAGGAGTGACAAGAACCACTAAGGTTATGGATGTGCTGTTGCCACTAGGGATAAAACATTGATGCTATGTCTAAGGATGTAGTTATCGATTACATTACGCGCAATACTTAATGCAATTGTCTGTTGTTAGCAACTTAATACTGGAAGGGGTTCGGATGATAACCTGAAGGTGGACTTTTTAGGCATAGATGCAGTTGGATGGCGGTCTATGTACTTTGTTGTAATGCCCAATTAAATCTCACTATACTCATCATGATATGTATGTGCATGGTCATGCTCTCTTTATTTGTCAATTGCCCAACTGTAATTTGTTCACCCAACATGCTGTTTATCTTATGGGAGAGACACCTCTAGTGAACTGTGGACCCCGGTCCAATTCTCTTTCTTGAAATACAATCTCTGCAATCTTGTTCTACCGTTTTCTGCAAACAATCATCTTCCACACAATACGGTTAATCCTTTGTTACAGCAAGCCGGTGAGATTGACAACCTCACTGTTTCGTTGGGGCAAAGTACTTTGGTTGTGTTGTGCAGGTTCCACGTTGGCGCCGGAATCCCTGGTGTTGCGCCGCACTACATCTCGCCGCCATCAACCTTCAACGTGCTTCTTGACTCCCTCTTGGTTCGATAAACCTTGGTTTCTTCTTGAGGGAAACTTGCTTCTTTGTACGCATCACACCTTCCACTTGGGGTTCCCAACGAGCGTGTGCTTTACGCGTCATCAAGCTAAATTTCTGGCGCCGTTGCCGGGGAGATCAAGACACGCTGCAAGGGGAGTCTCCACTTCTCAATCTCTTTACTTTGTTTTTGTCTTGCTTAGTTTTATTTATTACTTTGTTTGCTGCACTAAATCAAAATACAAAAAAATTAGTTGCTAGTTTTATTTTATTTGCTATCTTGTTTGCTATGTCAAAAACACAAAAAAAATTAGTTACTTGCATCTACTTTATTTAGTTTGCTTTATTTACTACTGCTAAAATGAATACTCCTGAGAATATTAAGTAGTGTGATTACACTAGTAAGGCATAATGGAAAATAACAATGAGCTTTTTATTCTATTTCCTGAGTTAAGACATGGATGGTTTGATGCGAAAATTAAAAAACCTATGGAATCTTATTTGCATGCTAGTAGCAATGATATTAGTATGAACGCTTTGAACACCATTGTTGCTAATGATATGGAAAATTCTAAGCTTGGGGAAGCTGGTTTTGATGAGCATGATATTTTTAGTCCCCCAAGCATTGAGGAGAAAATTTACTTTGATGATACTTTGCCTCCTATTGATGATGATTATAATGATATTGGTCTTTTAGTACCGCCTGTTATGGAGGATAAATTTGATTATGATTATATTATGCCTCCTATATTTGATGATGAGAATAATAATGATGGCTACTTTGTTGAATTTGCTCCCACTACAACTAATAAAATTGATTATGCTTATGTGGAGAGTAATAATTTTATGTATGAGACTCATGATAAGAATGCTTTATGTGATAGTTATATTGTTGAGTTTGCTCATGACACTACTGAGAGTTATTATGAGAGAGGAAAATATGGTTGTAGAAATTTTCATGTTACTAAAACACCTCTCTATGTGCTGAAATTTTTGAAGCTACACTTGTTTTATCTTTCTATGCTTGTTGCATTATGCTTCATGAACTTGTTTATTTACAAGATTCCTATGCATAGGAAGCACGTTAGACTTAAATGTGTTTTGAATTTGCTTCTTGAAGCTCTCTTTTGCTTCAAATACCATTTCTTGCGAGTGCATCATCAAAACTGCTGAGCCTATCTTAATGGCTATAAAGAAAGAACTTCTTGGGAGATAACCCATGTGTTATTTTACTACAGTACTTTATTTTTATTTTGTGTCTTGGAAGTTGTTTACTACTGTAGCAACCTCTCCTTATCTTAGTTTTGTGTTTTGTTGTGCCAAGTTAAGCCGTTGATAGAAAAGTAAGTACTAGATTTGGATTACTGCGCAGTTCCAGATTTCTTTGCTGTCACGAATCTGGGTCCACCTCCCTGTAGGTAACTCAGAAAATTAAGCCAATTTACGTGCATGATCCTCAGATATGTACGCAACTTTCATTCAATTTGAGCATTTTAATTTGAGCAAGTCTGGTGCCATTTTAAAATTCGTCAATACGAACTGTTCTGTTTTGACAGATTCTGCCTTTTATTTCGCATTGCCTCTTTTGCTATGATGGATGAATTTCTTTGATCCACTAATGTCCAGTAGCGTTATGCAATGTCCAGAAGTGTTAAGAATGATTGTGTCACCTCTGAATATGTTAATTTTTATTGTGCACTAACCCTCTAATAAGTTGTTTCGAGTTTGGTGTGGAGGAAGTTTTCAAGGATCAAGAGAGGAGTATGATGCAACATGATCAAGGAGAGTGAAAGCTCTAAGCTTGGGGATGCCCCGGTGGTTCACCCCTGCATATACTAAGAAGACTCAAGCGTCTAAGCTTGGGGATGCCCAAGGCATCCCCTTCTTCATCGACAACATTATCAGGTTCCTCCCCTGAAACTATATTTTTATTCCATCACATCTTATGTGCTTTGCTTGGAGCGTCGGTTTGTTTTTGTTTTTGTTTTGTTTGAATAAAATGGATCCTAGCATTCACTTTATGGGAGAGAGACACGCTCCGCTGTAGCATATGGACAAGTATGTCCTTGGTTTCTACTCATAGTATTCATGGCGAAGTTTCTCCTTCGTTAAATTGTTATATGGTTGGAATTGGAAAATGATACATGTAGTAATTGCTATAAATGTCTTGGGTAATGTGATACTTGGCAATTGTTGTGCTCATGTTTAAGCTCTTGCATCATATGCTTTGCACCCATTAATGAAGAAATACATAGAGCATGCTAAAATTTGGTTTGCATGTTTGGTCTCTCTAAGGTCTAGATAATTTCTAGTATTGAGTTTGAACAACAAGGAAGACGATGTAGATTCTTATAATGTTTACAATATGTCTTTTATGTGAGTTTTGCTGCACCGGTTCATCCTTGTGTTTGTTTCAAATAAGCCTTGCTAGCCTAAACCTTGTATCGAGAGGGAATACTTCTCATGCATCCAAAATACTTGAGCCAACCACTATGCCATTTGTGTCCACCATACCTACCTACTACATGGTATTTTCTGCCATTCCAAAGTAAATTGCTTCAGTGCTACCTTTAAAATTCCATCATTCACCTTTGCAATATATAGCTCATGGGACAAATAGCTTAAAAACTATTATGGTATTGAATATGTAATTATGCACTTTATCTCTTATTAAGTTGCTTGTTGTGCGATAACCATGTTCACTGGGGACGCCATCAACTATTCATTGTTGAATTTCATGTGAGTTGCTATGCATGTCCGTCTTGTCTGAAGTAAGAGAGATCTACCACCTTATGGTTAAGCATGCATATTGTTAGAGAAGAACATTGGGCCGCTAACTAAAGCCATGATCCATGGTGGAAGTTTCAGTTTTGGACATATATCCTCAATCTCAAATGAGAAAATTATTAATTGTTGTTACATGCTTATGCATAAAAGAGGAGTCCATTATCTGTTGTCTATGTTGTCCGGTATGGATGTCTAAGTTGAAGAATAATCAATAGCGAGAAATCCAATGCGAGCTTTCTCCTTAGACCTTTGTACAAAGCGGCATAGAGGTACCCCTTTGTGACACTTGGTTAAAACATGTGCATTGTGATGATCCGGTAGTCCAAGCTAATTAGGACAAGGTGCGGGCACTATTAGTACACTATGCATGAGGCTTGCAACTTATAAGATATAATTTACATGATGCATATGCTTTATTACTACCGTTGACAAAATTGTTTCATGTTTTCAAAATCAAAGCTCTAGCACAAATATAGCAATCGATGCTTTTCCTCTATGGAGGACCATTCTTTTACTTTTAATGTTGAGTCAGTTCACCTATTTCTCTCCACCTCAAGAAGCAAACACTTGTGTGAACTATGCATTGATTCCTACATACTTGCTTATTGCACTTATTATATTACTCTATGTTGACAATATCCATGAGATATACATGTTACAAGTTGAAAGCAACCGCTGAAACTTAATCTTCTTTTGTGTTGCTTCAATGCTTTTACTTTGAATTATTGCTTTATGAGTTAACTCTTATGCAAGACTTATTGATGCTTGTCTTGAAGTACTATTCATGAAAAGTCTTTGCTATATGATTCACTTGTTTACTCATGTCATATACATTGTTTTGATCGCTGCATTCACTACATATGCTTTACAAATAGTATGATCAAGATTATGATGGCATGTCACTCCGAAATTATACGTGTTATCGTTTTACTGCTCGGGACGAGCAGAACTAAGCTTGGGGATGCTGATACGTCTCCAACGTATCGATAATTTCTTATGTTCCATGCCACATTATTGATGTTATCTACATGTTTTATGCACACTTTATGTCATATTCGTTCATTTTCTGGAACTAACCTATTAACAAGATGCCGAAGTGCCGATTCTGTTTTCTCGCTGTTTTTGGTTTCGTAAATCCTAGTAACGAAATATTCTCGGAATTGGACGAAATCAACGCCCGGGGTCCTATTTTCCCACGAAGCTTCCGAGAAGACCGAAGAGTCAACGAAGTGGGGCCACAGGGTGGCCAAACCCTAGGCGGCGCGGCTGGCCTCGGCCGCGCCGGCCTATGGTGTGGGGCCCCGTGCCCCCTCCCGACTTGCCCTTCCGCCTACTTAAAGCCTCCGTGACGAAACCCCGCACTGAGAGCCACGATACGGAAAACCTTACTGACACGGCGCCGCCGCCGTTCCCATCTCGGGGGATCCACGTGCTCGCCTCCGGGAACCCAACGGAGAGGGGATTCATCTCCCGGAGGACTCTACGCCGCCATGGTCGCCTCCGGAGTGATGTGTGAGTAGTCTACCCCTGGACTATGGGTCCATAGCTGTAGCTAGATGGTTGTCTTCTCCCCATTGTGCTATCATTGTCGGATCTTGTGAGCTGCCTAACATGATCAAGATCATCTATCTGTAATTCTATATGTTGCGTTTGTTGGGATCCGATGAATAGAGAATACTTGTTATGTTGATTATCAAAGTTATATCTATGTGTTGTTTATGATCTTGCATGCTCTCCGTTATTAGTAGATGCTCTGGCCAAGTTGATGCTAGTAACTCCAAGAGGGAGTATTTATGCTCGATAGTGGGTTCATGCCTCCGTGAATCTGGAGGAGTGACAAGAACCACTAAGGTTATGGATGTGCTGTTGCCACTAGGGATAAAACATTGATGCTATGTCTAAGGATGTAGTTATCGATTACATTACGCGCAATACTTAATGCAATTGTCTGTTGTTAGCAACTTAATACTGGAAGGGGTTCGGATGATAACCTGAAGGTGGACTTTTTAGGCATAGATGCAGTTGGATGGCGGTCTATGTACTTTGTCGTAATGCCCAATTAAATCTCACTATACTCATCATGATATGTATGTGCATGGTCATGCTCTCTTTATTTGTCAATTGCCCAACTGTAATTTGTTCACCCAACATGCTGTTTATCTTATGGGAGAGACATCTCTAGTGAACTGTGGACCCCGGTCCAATTCTCTTTACTGAAATACAATCTACTGCAATCTTTGTTCTCTTGTTTTTCGCAAACAATCATCTTCCACACAATACGGTTAATCCTTTGTTACAGCAAGCCGGTGAGATTGACAACCTCACTGTTTCGTTGGGGCAAAGTACTTTGGTTGTGTTGTGCAGGTTCCACGTTGGCGCCGGAATCCCTGGTGTTGCGCCGCACTACATCTCGCCGCCATCAACCTTCAACGTGCTTCTTGACTCCTACTGGTTCGATAAACCTTGGTTTCTTACTGAGGGAAACTTGCTGATGTACGCATCACACCTTCCACTTGGGGTTCCCAACGAGCGTGTGCTTTACGCGTCATCAGAAGGAAATAGGTAAACTGACTCAACATAAAGTAGAAGAATGGCCCTTCGCAGAGGGAAGCAGGGATAAAATCATGTGCTAGAGCTTTTCAAGTTTTGAAATCATATATAGAGCATAAAAGTAAAGTTTTGAGAGGTGTTTGTTGTTGTCAACGAATGGTAGTGGGCACTTCTAACCCCCTTGCCAAACAGACTTTCAAAGAGCGGCTCCCATGATGGACGTTATCTCTACCAGCAAGGTAGATCATCCCTCTTCTCTTTTGTTTACACATGTATTTTAGTTTTTATTTATGGGTGACACTCCTCCCAACCTTTGCTTACACAAGCCATGGCTAACCGAATCCTCGGGTGCCTTCCAATAATCTCATACCATGTAGGAGTGTCTATTTACAAAATTAAGTTGCTTACTGATGAATCAGAGCAAAACATGTGAAGAGAATTATTTATGAAGTTAATTAATTTGGGGCTGGGAACCCCGCGCTAGCTCTTTTTGCAAAATTATTGGATAAGCGGATGAAGCCACTAATCCATTGGTGAAAGTTGCCCAACAAGATTGAAAGATAAAACACCACATACTTCCTCATGAGCTATAAAACATTGACACAAATAAGAGGTAATAACTTTTGAATTGTTTAAAGGTAGCACACGAAGTATTTACTTGGAATGGCAGAAAAATACCATGTAGTAGGTAGGTATGGTGGACACAAATGGCATAGTTTTTGGCTCAAGGATTTGGATGCACGAGAAGTATTCCCTCTCAGTACAAGGCTTAGGCTAGCAAGGTTATTTGAAGCAAACACAAGTATGAACCGGTACAGCAAAACTTACATAAGAACATATTGCAAGCATTATAAGACTCTACACTGTCTTCCTTGTTGTTCAAACCCTCACCAGAAAATATCTAGACTTAGAGAGACCAATCATGCAAACCAAATTTTAACAAGCTCTACGGTATTTCTTCACTAATAGGTGCAAAGTACATGATGCAAGAGCTTAAACATGAGCACAACAATTGCCAAGTATCAAATTATTCAAGACATTATACCAATTACCACATTTAGCATTTTCTGTTTCCAACCATATAACAGTTAACGAAGCAGTTTCAACCTTCGCCATGAACATTAAGAGTAAAGCTAAGAACACATGTGTTCATATGCAACAGCGGAGCGTGTCTCTCTCCCACACAAGGAATGCTAGGATCCGATTTTGTTCAAACAAAAACGAAAATAAAAACATATAGACGCTCCAAGTAAAGCACATAAGATGTGACGGAATAAAAATATAGTTTCACTAGAAGAACCTGATAAATTGTTGATGAAGAAGGGGATGCCCAAGGCATCCCCAAGATTAGACGCTTGAGTCTTCTTGAAATATGCAGGGATGAACCACGGGGGCATCCCCATGCTTAGAGTTTTCACTCTCCTTGATCATATTGTATCATCCTCCTCTCTTGACCCTTGAAAACTTCCTCCACACCAAACTCAAAACAAACTCATTAGAGGGTTAGTGCATAATCAAAAATTCACGTGTTCAGAGGTGACACAATCATTCTTAACACTTCTGGACATTGCACAAAGCTACTGAAAGTTAATGGAACAAAGAAATCCATCAAACATAGCACAACAGGCAATGCGAAATAAAAGGCAGAATTTGTCAAAACAGAACAGTCCGTAAAGACGAATTTTTCTGGGGTACTTAACTTTCTCAGATGAAAATGCTCAAATTGAATGAAAGTTGCGTACATATCTGAGGATCACGCACGTAAATTGGCATATTTTTCTGAGTTACCTACAGATAGGGCGACTCAATTTCATGACAGCAAGAAAACTGTTTCTGCGCACTAATCCAAATCTAGTATCAACCCTACTATCAAAGACTTTACTTGGCACAACAATGTAATAAAATAAAGATAAGGAGAGATTTCTACAGTAGTAACAACTTCCAAGACTCAATTATAAAACAAAATTGCTGTAGTAAAATAAAAACATGGGTTATCTCCCAAGAAGTGCTTTCTTTATAGCCATTAAGATGGGCTCAGCAGTTTTAATGATGCTCACATAAGGAATAAGAGTTGAAGCAAAGAGAGCATAAAAAAAAGTATGGAACAAATTTAAGCCTAACCCACTTCCTATGCATAGGAATCTTGTACACAAATGAATTCATGAAGAACAGAGTGACAAGCATAGGAAGATAAAACACGAGTAACTTCAAAATTTTCAGCATGTAGAGAGGTGTTTTAGTAACATGAAAATCCCTACAACCATAGTGTCATCTCTCATAATAATTTCCAGTAGCATCATGAGCAAACTCAACAATATAACTATCACATAAAGCATTCTTATCATGAGTCTCATGCATAAAATAATTACTACTCCCAACATAAGCATAGTCATTCTTATTAATTGTAGTGGGAGCAAATTCAACAAAGTAGCTATCATTATTATTCTCATCATCAAATATAGGAGGCATAGTATAATCATAATAAACTTTCTCCTCCATAGTAGGTGGCACCAAAATACCACTATCATTATAATCATCATAAATGGGAGGCAAAGTATCATCAAAGTAAATTTTCTCCTCCATGCTTGGGGGACTAAAAATATCGTGCTCATCAAAACCAGCTTCCCCAAGTTTAAATTCTTCCATAGCATTATCAATAATAGTGTTCAAAGAGTTCATGCTAATAACATTGCTACAACTATTTTGCAAAGAAAGTTCCATGGGTTTTTTAATTCTCTCTTCAAACACATCATGTCCTAATTCAATATAAAGTTCATAAAGATCTCTAATTTTTTTGTTGTTTTCCATTAAGCCTAACTAGTGAAAATAAAAACAAGAAACAAAAAATGCAATTGCAGGATCTAAAGGAAATAGCTTCGAGCACTCACACACCGGCAACAGTGCTAGGAAATAGCTTAGTAGTCGGAGGATGTGAATACCTTTTACCTTACCTCCCCGGCAACAGCGCCAGAAAATAGCTTAGTTGCCGGGGACCGGAGTGTGAGTGCCGTTTACTTTACCTCCCCGGCAATGGCGCCAGAAAAGTGCTTGATGTCTACGCACGCTTATATTCCTGTAGACAGTGTTGGGCCTCCAAGAGCAGAGGTTTGTAGAACAGCAGCAAGTTTCCCTTAAGTGAATCACCCAAGGTTTATCGAACTCAGAGAGGTAGAGGTCAAAGATATCCCTCTCAAGCAACCCTGCAATCACGATACAAGAAGTCTCTTGTGTCCCCAACACACCTAATACACTTGTCAGATGTATAGGTGCACTAGTTCAGCGAAGAGATAGTAAAATACAAGTAATATGGATGAATATGAGTGGTAATAACGGCGCCAGAAAATAGCTTGTTGGCGTGCAGGAAGTAAAGATGCAGTGGAATAGTAAATAAGCGATGTTTGCAGTATTTGGAAACAAGGCCTAGGGATCATACTTTCACTAGTGGACACTCTCAACATTGCAATCATAATTGAATATAAATATAAGCACTTCACTATGCTATTCTGAACTACTTTCTGGCGGGATAACGAACACTAATTCACCGTGTAGGGATGCAAAAGCAAACCTTAAAGATGTATTCCCAAGTACTAATAAACACCCCACGCTGTCACTATGAGCATTCATAGGAGGTACTAACACACCACAATTTCATATAGACATCCAACTCAAATCATAACTCAGTGAATAAGTATTCTGTGAAATATAGCCTAAGAGACCCACACGGTGCAGACACTGTCACCTTTACACACGTGGGACAAGGAGTCTCCGGAGATCTCATAAGTAAAACCCACTTGAATAGCATAACGACATCTAGATTACAAAGCTCATCATATGAATCTCAATCATGTAAAGCAGCTCATGAGATCATTGTATTGAAGTACATGAGAGAGAGATTAACCACATAGCTACCGGTACAGCCCTTAGCCTCGAGGGAGAACTACTCCCTCCTCATCATGGAAGCAACGATGGTGATGAAGATGGCGGTGGTGTCGATGGAGATGCCTTCCGGGGGGCACTTCCCCGTCCCGGCGGCGTGCCGGAACAGAGAGTTCTGTCCCCCGAATCTTGGCTTCGCGATGGCGGCGGCTCTGGAAGGTTTTCCGTGTCGTGGCTTACTCTTCTCGATGTTTTAGGCCAGGAAGGCTTAAATAGGCGAAGAGTCGGAGTCGGAGGGGGTCTGGTGGCTCCACACGCCAGGGGGGCGCCCCCCCTGGGCCGCGCCGCCACCATGTGTGGGGCCCCACCTGGCTTTTCTATGGCCCCTCTTCGGTGCTTTGGAAGCTTCCTTGAAATATAAGATATTGGGCGTTGATTTCGTCCAATTCCGAGAATATTTCCTTACTAGGATTTCTGAAACCAAAAACAGCAGAAAACAGGAACTGACACTTCGGCATCTCGTCAATAGGTTAGTTCCGGAAAATGCATAATAATGACATAAAGCGTGTATAAAACATGTGTGTATCATCATAAAAGTAGCATGGAACATAAGAAATTATAGATACTTTGGAGACGTATCAATAATTCCAGACAAGCAGCAGTAGGCCCTGTCGTCGTGCAGGTGTTCCGAAGCTAGGTAAATCGCGTACCACAGTCCTGTGTGCACTCCGCCCTATGGCCCCTACATCTTTTCCCCCTCGTGAGGATCCCTCCTCCGAGGCACCGTCGATTAGGCAACAACAGTTGGCGCCCACCGTGGGGCCTGCGGCGTCTGGAGGCCGGAACCGGGAGGGTTCCGCCGTGGGAAGCTACGACGACACCATCGCTGTGGGGCGCGTCCTTTACGCCGGAAACCTTCCGATTGTCCCTCCGGACGAGTGCTGGATTCCGGCCAAGACAAACCCCGTCAAGCTCTCCATCGTCCCAGTCGGGGGCATACACATCTTCATCAGCGAAACCGTTGATTCCAACGGAAACGCCCTGGTAAGTAACGCTGACGCGACCGCCGCTGAGCGGGACGCAGTCGCGAAGATCCGATCTGAGACGCAGGAACTTCCCAAGGAAGATTCTGTCGTCGTGGTGAACAGACAAATGCCATAGGATGGCTTAGATTGGGGCTGAATGTACGCTAGAGGATTCGGGGGAGAGTTTGCGATTAGATGGGAAGAACTTCCGGATGCTTTCATCAAGAACACAGCCAAGGGCCGGTATACAAGAAGAGAGACAAGAGGAAGAACCCTTCACTAGATCGCTGGCTTCATTGATTTCAACATGATTACAAGTGCATGAACACAAGTTCTATCGTCTAATCTCCTCTGTGGACACGCGCCTGTAAGAGGCAGTACCCCCTCTCCTTATATAGGGGAGAGGGTGGCTTACAGAACAAGGAACCCTAATGGCATCTTTGACTGGACAAACTACTTTACAAAGCTACTTTAATCATAGATGACGTCGGGGTGTTCTTTAATCAGGGACGCTGACGTCCTCCGGCTTCTTTCAGCGTCACCTCTCTCTTTGGCGCCAGGGCTCTGATTAAAGCCGCTTTGCTTAGCTCATCCTTGTCTTCTTGCTCTGAAGGGAATCTTTGACCAGTCCTGCCGACAGGCCCTTCTCTCCGGTATCTTCTTTACCGGGTTCTGGCATACCCCCTTGGGGATACCGGCTTAGCTTCACTTAGCCCAAACTCCTACCTTTGTTTCCGGTAAGAATATCAAACCGGTATCTCGATGGCTCAAACCATCCGGTTTGGCATGCCTTTGGCATACCGGGGGTTATCCCCCCAACATTAGTCCCCGAAGCTGGTATAGTCTGGCGGATTCTATCCTACAGACCATGCCAGGTTTTCATCTTTTTAGGATACCGGTTCAATCTCTCCGGCCTGAGCTTGGATCCGGCATCTTTGCCCCTT
Organism: Lolium perenne; assembly: GCF_019359855.2. Taxonomy (NCBI): domain Eukaryota; kingdom Viridiplantae; phylum Streptophyta; class Magnoliopsida; order Poales; family Poaceae; genus Lolium; species Lolium perenne. The sequence continues at coordinate 238,835,612 of NC_067245.2, read as the reverse complement.
TTTTGTCTTTTCTCTCTTTGCAAGGCATCTTCCGGCATCTCTTCTCTCCGGTTTCATTCGCATTTACTCTTTCCTCAGCGAAGTCGAGAATATTTTGGGTCCCGCGCCTATCAGTGACATGCGCACTGTTAACTGTCGCGCCAGTGTCAGTTGTCACTTCGCTTCGACTCCCGCGCGGTCATTAAATGCACCACTGCGGATCCCACTAGCCACTTGGGATCCTGTGTGCGCTCCCGTGTGGTCTCCCATTTTCTCGCGTGTACCTTTTCGCCACGTGGCGGCCCGTGGTGCGAACCGTCGCGGGCCGCGAGGCGAACCGCAGCGGCCCGGCGGTTTTCGGCCCACCTCCTCTCTCCTTTATAAGGACAACTGCCTCTTCTTCTTCCTCTTCTCGCATTCCCCAACCTTCGCGCACAGTGCTCCTCGCCTCTGCGCCTTCGCCGCTCTCCGTCCGTCGTTCGCTTGCTCGACCTCCGTCGCCCGGCGAACTTACGCCGTGCTCCCGCCGGACCTCGTCGTGCGGGAATCTTCTGCAGCACCTTCGTCGCCCCCGCTGCATTCTTGCTTCTTCGTGGCCTTCTTCACCTCGCCGTCGGCGGTGCTCGTCGGCGACTGCAGGTCCGCTCCTTCACCGGCGAACGTCTTCCTCAGCGACTGCGCCACTCAAGGTTAGTACCAATCTCACTTTGCTCGCCATCTGCTTGCTTTCTAGATCTTGGGTCTACGATGTTCTTATTTCCTCTTTTTTCTTTGGTTTTCTTCTTACTCGTAGATCTTCGCGCGGGGTTCAGGTGTGGGATTTCTGTTTTTTCGCCTCCCAAACCAATGTCTGACGAGGAATTTTCCTCCGCATCTTCTTCTTCCCTTTCCGTTAAGCGTCATAGACAATCTCCCGGCGAATCCACGGCTTCAGATCCGATGGATACCGATTCCGGCAACCAGCAGGAATCCGGTAGCCATCAAGAGTCCGGCGGCCATCTAGAATCCGGTAGCTTTAGCCAAGCTTCTAGTAGCTCTAGCCAATCATCCGGCGCGGAGCCTTCCCCAATCACTCGTGGGGCCTGGATGGGCTCCAACGTCACTGAATACGAGATCGATTGGTTATACCGGTCCCGCAGGATTCCGGAAGGAGTAACCTGCCGGATTCCCGGTGACGAAATCGAACCGGACCCCAGGCCCGGTGAACATGTTGTTTTCCTTGCTCATTTTGAGCGTGGTTTCGGCCTTCCTGCCTCGCCTTTTTTCCGGGAGTTCTTAAACTTTTATGAACTCCAACCTCACCACCTTCCTGGCAATGCCATCTTCTACCTCTCTTGCTTCGCCACCTTCATGGAGGCCTACATTGGCATCCGTCCCACTCGTGAGACGTTTGCCCGCTTCTTCTGTCTGCGGATTAACTCCGTTCAGGGCAAGGAAATTCCTAAGCCCAAGCCGCCGGTGGAGTGCGGGTCGTGCATCGTTGGCTCCCGCCAGGGGAGTCCTTTCTTTAAGTTCACCGGCCTCGAGTCCTGCCGCGCCTGGCAAGGGACCTTTTTCTATGTGAAGAACAAGGACCGCGCCGATCTTATCGATCTTCCTCCGTTCCAAGTGGGGCCTCCTAGCAGAGCCAATTGGAGCTACAACCCGAAGGCGGATCATGCCGAAACCAACCGGGTGATACGCTTCATGGCCTCTTTGAAGAAGGAGACCAACATTTGCTCGGATGATATCATCCGCACCTTTATTTCGCGTCGGGTGCTTCCTCTGAAGTGCCGTGCGCATAGGATGAGCGAGATGTACGGCCCTGGCGATCCTACCAAGATCACAGGCCGTCCCCTTAGCAAGAAGGACGTTGTTCGTAAGGCTAAGCAGATTTGCCAAACTGCTATGCCATTTGACTGGGAATGGGGCCTCCTTCCTCTCAGCACTACTAACCCTCCGACCCAAGAAGTAAGAGGTTATGCAATTGGGGTTGTTTTTTGCCGGTAACTTTCTGCTCTTGTTAACCCTCTTTTTTCATGTTTCAGGCCAAGGACCGCTTCCCCCTCATCCAAGCAGAGCGACGCGGGATCTGCGTGAAGCGCGCCCTTGATTCCTTCGACCCAGATCCCTACATTTTCTAGAAAGATCTGAAGATGGGCAAGACTCCGGCTGCGCGCCTCGGCCGGTCTCCGTCGAAACCAACCGGGTCCTCCGATGACCTGACCATGCTCGAGGTATTTTCTTTTCCGGTTTCTTATACTTTTCCGTTATTGCCTTCTTGCGAATTTCTTCTTAGCTATTTTTAACTCATAGATCCATGAGCACGTGCCGCCCTTGGACACCGAGGCCGGCTCCGAGTTTGTGGCCAAACTCGTGGCCCAGGGCCAAAAGAACAAACAACCGGCATCTGATGCCGGTTCCAGCCAGGCCCCTCCCTCCAAGCGCTTCCGGACTGAGCCCTTGGGGGAGAAGGAAGTGGGCATGCGTCGCTACAAGCGCAAGCAGATGCCGACTGCCTCCGGGTAAATTTTTCATTTTCTTGCTTGCCTCTTTTTGCCAAGTTCTTTTTCCGGTTGCCTTTCTTCAACTATCTTTCTTTCTTTTTCTCAGCCCCGCGCTTAAGCTTGGCTCAAGGCCATCGGGCTCTGAAGGTTCCGCAAGGACCTCAACCCCTCCTCCTCGCTCAAGCCCGGCACCATCTGGTGCCGGCAACACCTCTGCCTCCCTTTCGGGGGGCACAACAAGTTCGGGGCTTGCGGCCCCTTCATCATCAGATCACCGCACGGAGGAGGATCTTTCCTTCCTCCCAGAGAAACAGGATACCGGCGCCAGCAACACCGGCGCCGAAGAAGAAGAAGCTGCCGGGCGGGCGGAGCCTTCGGCTCCTCCCGTCCTTGAAAAGACGACAACTTCCGCGCCGGAATCTTCCGCGCCGGAAAGTTCCAACCCGGGTGATGCGCCTAGCGCTTCCCCTTCTCCACGAACCATTCTCATGCCACCGCCAGGTGCTCCTCGCACCAAGCCTTCCGGGGCCGCTCCTACCGCGCCGCCGCCCAAGACCTCCAAACTCATCAAGGGGAAGGCGACGGCCTCCAGCGCCCCTTCCGGCGGCCAGCAGCCCCTGGTGCTGCACGTCTCCAAGGCCGCCAGGGACACCGCCACGAAGGCCACCGGCCTCCTTGGTCGTATTACTGAGTTTCAGCGCAGAGACCGGGACCTGGGGCATCTTTTGCCCTACGCCCAGAAGTGGAACGCCGCAGACATGACTCCGGCGACCCGCGGTTTGGGCAAGGACAGGCTGCCGGCACCTGACCCTGTTGGGGATCGGTCTTCCGAGGAGCACTTCATGCGGCTTCGCAGCGCCGTGAAGGAGCTCGACAGCGCGTGGTACGATTCCACGAACAATTTGATGGTACGTTTTACTGATTCTTTTCAACTTTTACTGGTTTCCCTGCTTCCGGATTTGTTCTATCCTTTCTTTAGTTTCATTCCGGTTTCTCTCTTGTCTATCTTCCCAGTCCCCGAGTTTTGTGGTGAGAGCGCAGCTTTTAGCACAAAACTTTAACTTAAAAACTTGTTCTTAGCACAAGACTTAGCTTAAAACTCGCGAAACTAGCACTGCCAGTCCCCGAGTTTCGGGTTAAGAACCTTGTTCTTAGCGCAAAACTTAGCTTAAAACTCGCGAAACTAGCACTGCCAGTCCCCGAGTTTCGGGTTAAGAACCTTGTTCTTAGCGCAAAACTCGACTAATCTCTCTTTTTTGAACAGCTCACGGCTGACGCTCGGAAGGCCCTCTTTGAGGAGCTTTTATGGGAGCATCGGGAGCTCGCTGAGGCACATGATAAGTGCCAAGGTAAGTTTTTGTTCTACCGGCATCTTTTTACCGGAAACCTCTTTTTTTTTTCTCTAACACTTATAACTTTTGCTTAACAGTGATCCCGGAAGCTTCCATTGAGGCTCTCAAGGAGCAGCTCGCTGCCGCCCAACGTACAATTCTTTCCCTTCTGTTGTTAACTTGGTTTTCTTTTCATCTTTACCAGCACAATCTTGTTAACATCTTCTTTTCTGGGTTGTAGGGGAGAAGGACCAGCTCATCCGGCAGCATCAGGAAGAGCTGAGCGCCCAGAAAACCAGCTACCAGGAGCTCAAATCCCAGCTCGTTCAGCTGGGGCTTGATCATGCCAAGGCCCTCAAAGCCGCTGAAGCTGATGCAGCGGCCAAGATGGACGAGGCTCTGGAGGACGCCAGCAATGCCACCGTGGTGTTGCGAGCTGAGCTGGAGGAGCTGGCCAAGGCCCGGAAGGGTGCCGAGGAGAAAGCTGCACGGCTGGAGGAGGAGCATAAGGAGTGCAACCAGCTGATTCTGCAAACTGATACACTTGCTTACCGTAAGTCCTTTCCTTTTGCATTTTTTACTACTGCCCGCAAGCCTTTTTTCTTCCGACCGCATTTTCTTTTCGTTATCTTTCCTTCCGGCCTCCTTTTCTTCCGGATTCTTTTCCTTAGCCCTTTTTCTTTCTTTACATAGGCCTCTTTCCGGACTCTCAGAGGTATGCTGTCAAGAAAGTTGACGAGCGCCGCACTGCCCAAGGCCAAGCGAATCTTGCCGTGCCATGGACGCCCTATGACCATCTGGTTGCGCTGAACGCGCGGGTGTCTCACATGCGCGCCATAGATCGCAATTTATCTGACATTCCTGATGTAGCTACCCAGCTCTTCAGGACTCTGTGGCCTGGCGAGGAGGTGCCGGATACTTTCTACCTCATCAGCGATCGTCTCAGGGGCGCCGGCAAGAGGATCCGCGAGTGGCAGTGCTCTGCTGCCCGCGCTGGAGCAGATTCTGCCCTCCGCGTCGCTTGCTCCTGGTACCCAGAGCTGAACCTGGATGCCCTTACCGGAGTGCGCGAAGGCGCGGAAACCGATCTGGACCCGATCCTTACTGCCAAGCGGCAGGATCGCAGGAGTACGCCGATATGCGCACCTTCATCGCTGCTCCCTCAGGTGTCAAGGACTATCTCGACGAGGAGGAGGATGAAGCCGAAGAGGAGCCTCTGGGCGACGCCGGTGCTGGTGATGCCCCTCCGGAAGCCCCTGCTGCCTGATGATCTTCTATCAAATGTTTGCCTGTGATACGTTTGTTTAGCCCTGCGTGTCTTTAAACAATGTCCTGTTAAATTCTGCCCCGGTATGCCGGGGCTTATGATGTAAAACTTAAAGTCCGCTTTTGGTTGCTGCACAACATTTTATGCCGGTAAGTTACACCGGTAGTTAATTATCTTAAGCTTGTCTTAGCATATTTGCTTTTGGTTTTGCTTTTATCCTGCACTGCAAAGATTTCCAAATTGTTTCCGCATCCAATTTGATGCACACTTGGTTCTTTTGCCTTGGCTCTGCCTGCCTTCTCTGGGCGTTCTTTGGCGTATGAGCACAAGGTTCTTTCACCAAACAAGCACTTCCTTGAACTTAGAAATAACTTCGAAATTTTGCAAAAAACCGGTTTAACCGGGGTTAGTCAAATTTTTCGGATTGTTCTCTCCTGCTCTCCCTCTTCGCAGTTCATGTGCTTATTCCCTACCGGTTTATCTTGCTTACCATGAAGCCGGGTTGCGGACAGCAGCAGAGTCGAAGACTCCGGTAGGATTTAGCACACTACTAAACCGGAAAGAAAAAACATTCGATAAGCAACCGATAAACTGAAAAAATAAACAAGTTACATGCAACTTAAGTTGGGGTAGTCCCCAAGATTTATTCAAGGTTCCGGCATCTTTTATTCATAGCATGTAAGGTACAAAAAGGAACTTCTTACACCACAACTTCAAGAGTAGAAAGGACGCAACAAAGCTACGTTCCATGGACGCTTTCTCTCCTCTCCAGACCTGTCCGCCTTTCCTTTTTTCCATTCTTGTGCATCAATCAAGTAGTATGCATCATTGTGAAGCACCTTGCTTACAATGAAGGGACCTTCCCATGGTGGCAAAAGCTTATGTCGGCCTTCAGTGCGCTGCACTAGGCGAAGTACGAGATCTCCTTCCCGGAAAACTCTCGGGTTAACCTTCCGGTTATGATAGCGTCTTAGGTTTTGCTGGTAAATGGTTGTTCTTGCCAAAGCCAGCTCTCTTGCTTCTTCTAGCAAGTCCACATCATTTTCTCTGGCCTCTTTGACCTCTTGCTCAGTATAGAGCTGTACCCTTGGTGAATCATGAATGATATCAGTTGGTATGACTGCTTCTGCTCCATAAACCATGAAGAATGGAGTGTATCCGGTAGACCGGTTTGGAGTTGTTCTTATACTCCACAGCACTGATGGTATCTCATCAAGCCAACATCCCGGTGATTTTTCCACGGCATCAATGAGTCTAGGTTTGATACCGGAGAGTACCAGAGCATTCATTCTTTCCACTTGGCCGTTGCCTTGTGGGTGTGCCACTGAGCACAAATCTAACCGGATGTTCTTGTCCTCACAAAACCTCTTGAACTCACCTTGAGCAAAATTGGTTCCATTGTCAGTGATGATGCTGTGCGGGTATCCATACCGTAAAATGACATCTTTTAAGAATTTCACCGCCGTGTGCCCATCACATTTTGCGATAGGTTTCACTTCTAGCCATTTGGTGAATTTATCCACCATAACCAAGATGTGAGTCATGCTGCTTCTTGCAGTTTTGAATGGGCCAACCATGTCGAGGCACCAAACGGCGAACGGCCATGTTAATGGTATTGTTTTTAGACCGGACGCTGAGGTATGATTTTGCTTGGCGTACCTCTGGCACCCGTTGCATTTTCTCACTAAATCCTCAGCGTTTTCCAAAGCAGTGGGCCAATAAAACCCATGCCGGAATACTTTTGCGACCAGCGCCCTTGATGAAGCATGATGCCCACATTCTCCTTGGTGAATTTCCTCAAGCATTTCTTTCCCTTCTTCCGGTTCCACACATCTTTGAAGGACACCGGTAACGCTTCTCTTGTACACCTCACCATTGATGAATGTATATGCTTTGGACCTTCTTTGTATTCTCCTTGACTCATTTTCGTCATCCGGCAAGATGCCGTTGATCAGGAATTCCTTAATAGGTTTAACCCACGACGGTGTCTCTCGAACCAAAAACACCGGTGCATCTATCTCCATGCTATCTACCAGCATCATTTCTTCCGGTGTGGGTACAGCAGTCCCCGAGCTTACCGGAGCGGTCTCCGAGCTTGCCGGAGCAGTCCCCGAGCTTACCGGTGCAGTCCTCGGGTTTCCTTCATCAATATCCATGGGTACTACATGCGATTCTGGTACAAAAATTGATTCCGACTCCGGGTTTGGTTTGATCGATGGTGCTCTTAAGTGAGCTAGAGCTACTCCTGGAGGAATTTCTTGCCTGGATGAGCCCAGCTTGGACAAAGCATCCGCGGCTTCGTTTTCTGCGCGCGGCACATGGTGAAACTCACACCCTTCGAAGAATCCGGCAATCTTTTGCACGTGAAACCAGTACGAGGCCATGTTGGCATCTTTCGCATCCCAATCCCCGGAACACTGCTGTACCACAAGATCTGAATCTCCGTAGCAAATGATCCGGTGTGCACCGATTTCTTTTGCGACCTTGAGCCCATGGATCAAAGCTTCGTATTCAGCGACATTATTCGATGCCCTGAAATGTACTTGCAAAACGTACCGGAGGTGATCTCCTTTTGGTGAGGTAAGCACCACACCGGCACCTAGACCCTCTTTGAGTTTGGATCCATCAAAGTGCATTTTCCAGTATTCTATCTTCTGATCTGGTGGTTTGTATTGCATCTCCGCCCAATCAACGAGGAAATCAGCCAAAGCCTGTGATTTTATGGCATCCCTTCTCTCGTACGCTGGTACATATGGTGATATCTGGATTGCCCATTTTGCAATCCTTCCGCTAGCGTCTTTGTTGCACATGATATCGGAGATTGGTGCTTCACTCACCACCTTCATAGGATGTTCTTCAAAGTAGTGCTTGAGTTTGGTGGCGGCCATGTACACGCCATAAGTCATCTTTTGGAAGTGAGGGTAGTTCTGTTTCGAGAGGGAGAGCACCTCGCTCAGGTAGTATACCGGCCTCTGGACGGTTTTTCCTTCCTCTTCTCTTTCAACCACAACTACTACGCTCACGACCCGGTTTGTTGCTGCTATGTATAATAGCATAGGTTCTCTTTCTAGAGGTGAAGCCAGTATGGGTGCTGTGGCTAGCATTGTTTTCAGTTCTTTAAACGCTGCGTCTGCCTGAGGAGTCCAGACGAACGTGTCAGATTTTTTCATGAGAGCATAGAGTGGTAGAGCTTTTTCTCCCAACCTGCTCACGAACCGGCTTAGCGATGCTAAGCTTCCGGTAAATTTCTGCACATCTTTTAGCTCACGAGGGACAGTCATTCTTTCTATTGCCCGGATTTTTACCGGATTGACTTCAATGCCCCGGCTTGACACCAGGAAACCGAGCAACTTGCCGGCAGGGACACCAAAGGTGCATTTTGCCGGATTGAGTTTCATCCGGAACCGTCTTAGGTTGTCGAATGTTTGCCGGATGTCATCGATTAAGGTGTTCTTTACCTTAGTTTTTATCACAATATCGTCCACATAGACTTGCACATTCTTTCCGATTTGATCAAACAAGCATTTTTGCATACAGCGCTGGTACGTTGCACCAGCGTTGCGCAAACCAAAAGGCATAGTAACATAGCAATAAGCCCCATGCGGGGTAATGAACGCAGTTTTTATTTGATCTTCCTTTTTCAAGGGAATCTGATGGAAACCGGAATACGCATCCAGGAAGGACAACAACTCACACCCAGCAGTTGAATCAATCACTTGATCGATTCGTGGCAAAGGGAAAGGATCTCTCGGGCAAGCTTTGTTTAGGTTGGTGTAGTCAATGCACATGCGCCATACCTTTGGAGCTTTTGCCTCCAAGTTCTCATCCTTTTTCTTTTCGACCATTACCGGATTGGCCAGCCACTCTGTGTGCGTGACCTCCACAATGAATCCGGCAACGAGCAGTTTTGTCACCTCCTCTCCTATGATTTTCCTTCTATCTTCAGCGAACCGGCGCAAGGGTTGCCGCACCGGCTTGGCATCCTTCCGGACGTTTAAAGAGTGCTCAGCCAGCTCCCTCGGAACACCCACCAAGTCATCAGTTGACCAGGCAAAGATATTCCGATTCTCACGGAGGAAGCTGACGAGCGCGCTTTCCTATGCTTGATCCAGTCCGGCACCGATACGAACTGTGCGCTCTGGGTAAGCCGGATCCAGCACAATGTCCTTTGTTTCATTCGTCGGCTTGAATGCCGGTGAGCCCAAGTTTCCACTCATTGCCGCTAAGCTCAACTGTGAGGACTGAGCCAGCGCAACAGCTATTTGCATCCTTTTCTTTTCCTCCGCGATCACCAGCGATTCCGCTAAGTTTGATCCGGCAGATGCAGTTTCCAGTGAGACTTTGTAGTTCCCCACCACAGTCAAGGGTCCACGAGGTGCCGGCATCTTCATCTTGAGGTAAGCCGTATGAGTTGTAGCCATGAAGGCTGCCAATGCCGGTCTTCCCAGCAATGCATGGTAAGGACTGTCTAGGTCCACCACCTCAAACTCAATATTTTCAACCCGGCAATTGTCACGTCCCCCAAATGCTACGTCCACCCGAACTTTTCCTATCGGGGCACAGGACAAGCCCGGAACGATTCCGTGGAACGTCGTACGCGTGGGCTGAAGCATGTTTTCTGTTATGCCCAGCGTATGCATGGTGTGCTTGTACATGATGTTTATGATGCTGCCGTTGTCTATCAGCACCTTGCTGAATTTTACTCGAGTTTGCGGCCCTTTCATGATTGGGTCCACAACAAGAGCATATCCACCCGGATTCGGCATGATTTTGGGGTGATCCTTAAATGACCAGGTAATTTCCTGATCTGACCACAGCATGTATTTGGGGACTGCCGGCATCACGGCGTTTACCTCCATGGAGCGACGGTGCATACTTTGCCTGTCCGTTGGCTCAGTGACAAAGACAACATAGCACATATGCGGGCCCTCGTAAACGTTCCGGCCTAAAGGTGCCGGTGGAGGTGGTTGATCATCATTTTGCTCCACCCGGTTAACTTGCTGGTACTGCTGCCGGTTTGGCTGCACCGGTAAGGCATTTGCCCCGGTAAGTGGTGGTGGTGGCGGTAGCTGTTGTTGCCGCGGCATGTCTTGTGGTGGTTGTGCATCTTTTACCGTTCCTTTTTGCATCAAGTACTTGGTCCAGGTACAATCCTTCGTCAAATGGTTTGACGGGTGTGCCGGATTCGGTGTGTGCCACCGGCAAGGTTGGTCCATGGCAGCTTCCATGGTGTATTTTGCGGGTTCTTGCCAGTTTCTTTTCTGGACCCAGGGTTTCTTTTCTACCCATTATTTCTTAGGACCGGCCCACGGCTGCGATCCGGTTCTTTGCCTCTGACTGCCGCTGGCCTCAGAGTTTTCCTGCACAGCAGCAACTTGCTGCGGACCGTACCTTCGATCCGGAAAATCTTCTCTTCTTTTGTTATTCCGGTTATCCCGGTGTTGCTCTTGGCGCAGCTGTTCCGGCTCAGGTTGCACTGCCGGCTGCGTTGGGTCTCCCAACGCATAGCTATCCGCCACACGTATCATCTCCGCCAATGTCGTTGGCATGTTCCGCTGCAGCTTTTGCCACAACGGTGAACCTCTTCTGCACCCACTGCTAAACCAAGCAATGGCCTGTGCCTCGATTACCCCTTCACAGGAGTTCCTTGTAGTGTTCCACCGGGCCAGATAATCCCAGTCTGTTTCGTTCGCGCGCTGTATGCACAGAGCGAGTTGCTGCGGCCTGTTTGGCCTTTGATAGGTGCTGCTGAAATTGCTCACAAAAGCCTCCTCAAAATCCAGCCAGCCATTTATGCTTCCTGCCGGCAAGTTGTTTAGCCAGATTCTTGCCGGTCCAACCAAAAACGATGGTATGATTCTCACGGCCCAACGCCGATTTCCTCCTCCTGCTACGGTTCCTCCACCGCCTATGACGTATACCGCGGTCACGTAATCCGCGAGCCAGTCTTCCGGCTTTGTAGTGCCATCGTATGTCTTTGTGTCACGGGGCAACATAAAGTTGCGAACTGGTGGTCTTTCTCTCATAATCCTTGGGCCAAAGCACTTTGGGCCTGGGGGACCTTCCTCCTCGATCATTTCTGACAAGTACACTCTATCCAGACGGTGCCTCGCATCCCGTTCCGGTAAGTATCTCTCTCCCAAGCGTTCTCCCAATGGGTTCCGGTATGCTGCCGGTCTTGCAGAATCAGCTTCGTCATAACATTCCGGTACCGCGGCCCTTGCCTGCCGGTACCTCGGGGGATCTATTTCCTCCTCATCGTACGCTGCCCTTGCAGCTCGATAATTTTGCCCGGTCTCAAACCTACCGGCATGATTGTTTCCGGCATAGCCTCCTCTGGCGTAGCCTTGACCTGCCCCTTGGCTTTTTCTACCGGCATCATGCTGCCCGGCTTGTTGCTTTCCGGCAAGAACCGGATCGTACACCGTCACCTGCTGCGCATTCACTTCTTTTTCTCTTCTTCTGTCCGGATGGGGGGACGAAGCCTGCCCATGGGACTTGCTACCGGCATTCCTTGTTGAACGCACGGATTTTGAGGCCGCAGCCTTGTTCAGCTTAGCCAACTGCTCAGCATTTTGCTGCTCAATAGTTTCCAGCAGCTCTCTAACACGCTCTTGCTATTTTGCCAAAGCATCTCCGGAAAGCGACTCGCATAGCTCTACTGCAGCTTTAGCAGCTTTTATAGTTTTATCCGGGCTACTGTATTTAGGTTTTTCCACGATGCTAACAGATGCAGAGGTACTTTTGCCGGTAAGAATCTCTTTGCGCAAATCTTGATCTAGGTTGCGAGCTTTTAGCCGGTTTTCCGGCATCCTAGCAGCATGCACGCTAACTGAAGCAAAGCCATGGACAGCGTTATACTCACGTAGGGTTAGGTTCAGCTCGCGCTGCGCCCGGACGATGTCCTTGCCGCTCTCGAGCACCTTCTGGCACTGCGCCTCCAACTCCGCCTGAGCCGCTGCCGGGTCGATGTTCTGCGCGATGGGGGTGGCGAGGACGTTCATTGCCGCTTGGAGCGGTGTTTCCGGTGGCGCGGACGATGCTCCCGCTGCGCCCGCATCGCGCTCCAGCGGTGGTTTGGCCGCACGGGTCGAAACCGCACGACCGGCACCTTCACCCACAGCTTCTTTTCCTGCACCAACCACGCCGGTCATCATTACCTCGACGCTGCCGGTGGCGCGGCCAGCACAGAGCCATCTAGGCGGGTCCGGTGCCACCAGCACCGGCGAGAGGCGCTGGCGCACAGGGACGGTGCCGAAGTAGACGCGGTGGCTGCCAAACTCGATGACGCGGCCGTTCTAGGGGAAGACGCCGCCGTTGGCGAAGCAACCCACGTTGTCGTTGATGAAGTCCATGGCGTAGATGCGCTGCACGAGCGCGGACATCGTACGTTCGCCGGCGACCTCGAGGATGCCCGCCTTAGATCTGGAAAATCAAAGCCCACCCAATCCGCCCCTGAGCAGGAAACAAAGGTGGAAGACCAATACAGATCCGCCTGGGTCTCCCAGGTGTTAGAGAAGCAAAGGTGTCACTTTGTACACTTCTTGGCCCATACCGCCGGAACCGCCCCTCAAGAAGCCGGAGCAGGTCCCGAGGAGGTCGTGGTACCGGAAAACAACGCCGCTCCGGATCAGCAGGAGGCTGTCGGAGAAAGCGACGCTCCGGGTGAAGAGTCAATTCTGGGTAATCTGAGCCCAATTTCCCGGGATTCCCCCTCCATGAATACTGAAGAGTTCGATCGCAAGGTGTCGGAACTCGGATATGGTGAACAGTCTGAAGTTGAATCCGCCCAGCCTAAACAGGTTCTTGCAACTTTGGCGGCGCTGGATCAGCGGCATTCTGAGGACAACACTTTTTCCGACCCTCAGCCATCCCATGTTGGATCCCCGCTCTCGCGGGAGCGTCCGCACAGGGAAATCCTGTCCCCAGAAGAACTGGTCGAACAGGCAGGCATGGATGCAGTTGCACGTTCGGATATCCTCAACAAACCCATAACCCCTGAAGATGCAGCAGATCCGGAGGCTCTAGAAGCTAAAAGGCAGGAGATGTTGGCAACAGCCAAAAAATTCGCCACCACCGCAGCCGCAATGCTGGAAGAAAGGAAAGAAGCCGCGCATTTCGTGGATAATTTCATCCAGCGGGAACGTCAGGTGGATGAGTCACTGGAGCAAGTTAAGCACCTCAGGAAGCACTGGGAGGACAAGATCGCCGAGGTTCAGGAGGAAGGTGATAGGATGGAGCGAGATGCTGTGGCTCCCTGCAAAATCACCCTCGCAACTCCTACTGAACAACAGCCGCTCGCAACCCCAAAGGATAATATGAAAAAAGCTGCGGAGATCTTGAAGAAGAAGGACGAGGAGATTGATATCGACTACGTTCGAACGTTGGTTGCCTCAGCAATGAAGCAGCAGAGCAAGGCAGACACTTCGCGCAGGCTGGAATCCAATCCGGATCACTGCATGTCCACCGCACAGAAGGACGCCTACGACAATCGCCATCGCGATGACGAATCGCGCACCGGGTCTTTAGAGCGCAGGAGGAGAACCAGAGAGCACCCAAATCCAATCCCTATACCATCAAAGACACCTCCGTCAGATCCAAAAAAGGGAAAGGATGCGATGTACTCTGGTAAAAACAAGTACCGGAATCCGTCACCTCCACCTAGGGAATACCCGCGTCCTCCGCTCCCTCGCCGTCGTAGTCCAGCCGGAAACACCAGACCCCATGGGCCAGGTGGAATCAATATCCGCGACAACGTGGCACCCGAGAGGAATAGGAGCAGGAAGCGCACGCCGGAACCTCGCCGTAGTCGGAACAACTCCTTGGCTTCATTGTCTCTAATAGGGGCATTGAGGTGAACCCGGAGAAAATCAAGGCAATCCTGTGCATCAAAAGGCCAACTTGTCTCAAAGACGTGCAACGACTAACTGGTTGTGTTGCAGCAATCAGCAGGTTTGTAAGCCGTCTTGGCGAGAAGGCGCTACCCCTGTACAAGCTATTGAAGAAGACAAACAAATTTGTCTGGGACGACGCAGCGGATGCAGCACTCCAAGGGTTGAAGAAATTACTCACCTCCCCACCTATCCTAGCAGCTCCAAAAGAGTCAGAGCCCATGCTCCTTTATCTGGCAGCCACTAACAGAGTCATCAGCCTCGTCGTCGTGGTGGAGCGACAGGAAGAAGGGCATGAGTATGGAGTCCAAAGGCCAGTCTACTACATTAGCGAAGTGCTTACGGAATCCAAACAGAGATATCCTCACTTTCAAAAGCTAGCCTATGGAGTATTCCTAGGCAGCAGGAAGCTGATGCACTACTTCCAGGAGCATCCAGTAACAGTCGTGAGCAAAGCTCCGCTGTCAACAATTCTCAACAACGCTGACGCAACAGGACGCACAGCAAAATGGGGCATTGAATTATTCGCCTTCGACATCAACTACAAAGCCAGGACTGCGATCAAATCCCAGATCTTGGCGGATTTTGTCGCAGATTGGACAGAAGCTCTGGACATAAACCTGGAGCCGGAACCAGAGACATGGGTTATGCAATTCGATGGATCCAAGCAGCATCAAGGCTCGGGAGCCGGAGTCACCCTGAAGTCACCTACCGGAGAAGAATTGCAGTACGTTCTGCAGATCCACTTCCAAGCTACAAACAATATGGCGGAATACGAGGCTCTACTACATGGACTGCGCATCGCTAAGGAAATAGGGGTCAAGCACATCATGTGCTGCGGAGATTCCGACCTGGTGGCACAGCAAGTAGCCGGAACCTGGAACGCCAGAAACTCCATCATGGCGGCTTACAGAGACGAAGTTGACGAGATCGCCAAATGCTTCCTCGGATACGAAGTCAAGTACGTCAGGAGAGATGACAACGCAGCGGCAGATATGCTATCCAAGCTCGGATCCGGCATGAAACCAATTCCGCCCGGCATTTTCCTGGAGCACCTACGGATACCCTCGGTGAAGGGCGCTAACCCGGAAAATCCAGAGGTGGCAGTACCTCCGGCTAGAGAAGTGATGGCTATCATTCCGGCCTGGACACAGCCTTTCCTGGACTACCTCATTGATCAAAAGTTGCCAGAGGATGAGGTCCTCGCACGACAGATCATCAGACGAGCAAGATCCTACACAATTGTTGATGGACAGCTCTATAAACGAAGCGCAACAGGGGTATTTCTTAAATGCGTCTCTAACCAAGACGGCATTGAGATCCTCATAGAGATCCACGCAGGGGACTGCGGGCATCATGCCGCCCCCAGGTCACTTGTTGCAAAAGCTTTTCGGCTTGGATTTTACTGGCTCACAGCTAAAGAAGATGCTGACAAGCTAGTTAAAACATGCCGAGGTTGTCAGTACTACGCTACTCAACCAAACGCTCCAGCTCAAGAGCTGAAGACCATCCCTATCACCTGGCCATTTGCGGTCTGGGGGCTCGATATTGTTGGTAAACTAAAGAAATCATCTCCTGGCGGTTTTGAGTACCTCCTGGTCGCCGTTGACAAGTTCAGTAAGTGGATCGAGGCAAAGCCAGTGAGAAAAGCCGACGGTGCTACAACACTAAAATTTGTCTGCAGCCTCGTGATGAGATTCGGCATCCCACGCATCATAATCACAGATAATGGCACTAACTTCGCACAGGGAGAACTGAAGGATTACTGTGAGGATGTAGGGATACGGCTGGACCTTGCCTCTATGGCTCATCCGCAATCCAATGGTCAGGTCGAAAGGGCCAACGGTCTCATATTATCAGGAATTAAACCACGCCTTGAAGAACCACTCCGACGCGCAGCTGGAGCTTGGGCTGATGAGTTAGATTCTGTCTTGTGGAGTTTACGAACTACCCCTAACAGGTCAACTGGATTTACTCCTTTCTTCCTGGTATACGGATCCGAGGCCGTCCTCCCCTCCGACATCATTCATGACTCACCGCGAGTTTCCGCCTACAATGAAGAAACTGCTGATGAGGCCAGACAGCTATCTGTGGACCTGATCGAAGAAGCTCGGAATTTAGCTGACTAACGCTCCACCATATACCAGCAGAAGCTCCGACGCTACCATAGCTGTCGAGTCCGGAATCGCTCGTTCATGGCCGGAGACTTGGTCCTCCGCCTTCGTCAGGTGAAAGACCATAAGCTACAATCTCCATGGGAAGGACCTTTTGTCGTTAGCAAAGCGCTTCACAATGGATCGTACTATCTCGTCGATTTCCGGGAGTTAAAAGATAGACCTGCTAATTGGTACCGGAAACGCAAGCGAGAGGATCCAGGTGACATATACGACGAAACAGATCGACCCTGGAACACTTCACAGCTACGTCCTTTCCACACCTAGCATAATTTTCCGAGTCACATACTCTGTAATAGTTATACATGATCAAATGAAATAAAGCTTCTGGTTCACTCTTTGAGTCTTTTACCTCCTTTACTTGTTCATTTTTAGATCGTGTATGTTTTCCGACTAAAACCGCAGAGCTGGATATTTCCGCCTAGGCGTGTATGAAAGTTGTGATTTTCAAAAAATCGTCCTTTAGGACGTAAGCTTAAGTTTTCTGATGGAAATGTTTTCTGTTGCGAACTCATGGATTCCTAGTAACGATTTCCGGCACCTAAGCTGGGGGCTTGTTTCCGCGGTTATTGACGGACTGCCATTGGGCTTCGTCGCCGCTGGCGAGCGTTTCCGGCTAAAGGTCTTCCGGCTCGTGGAAGGTCAAATGAGCAAGCCGGAAAACAACGAAATCAGCACTTGCTTTCCGACAAAACGAAACATGCAAATAATATTAAAGGATAGCAGGATAAGTTGTTTCCGCCCATGCATAATTGTTTCGTCCCTAGCTACTTAAGAATTTAAGTTATCTTACAAGCCCACTCCGGGGCCAAAATGATACATCTTTGTTTCATTGTTTCAACAGATTCCTATTTGGATGATGGATCCTCGTCAGATGCCACATAGGTGGAGTCGTCATCGGAGCCCTCGTCGGAGCCATCGTCGGAGCCAACATCAGGATTGTCCTCGGAGCCTTCACCAACCAGACCAGCGCTCGAGCCGAATCCCTCCACGTAGTACTCCTCCGCAGCACCTTCCTCTTCGACTTCCGCGTCCGCGAATCCCTTGGGAAGATCATACTTGTGGTACCAGAACGAGTGGTTAACTCGTCCAACGAAGAGTCGATCGAATCCTTGGGTTTCCGCGAGGATTGCTCTCATATTGGCACCCTTTGGAGTGTCGCGTGCAATATCCGCAAACTTCATGGCGGGGAAGTGCGCTTTGCAGGTGGCCAAGACGAGGGAGGCGACTCCACGAGTAGAAGACTCTTGCCAGTCCTTGATAAGCTCCGGCACCTGCTTCATTAGCTTGGTCATGGTGTCGATCACCGTGGTTTTGGCCCTCTTCGGGGACAAAGATTTGGCAATTCCGACAAGGCCGTCTATAGAACTCCACGCTTCATCATATGCCTCTGTCCTTTTGAGGGTGGACTCTTTGGTCCATTCAAAGCCAAGGCTCGCTGCGAAAACGATGATCAGATCTTCCGCGGACATGGCAAAATATGAGGAAGCCGGAATTACAACATAAAGGATGCTTACGGAAGATCATCTTGTCAATAGCCTCCGCCTCCGCTTCTTGAATCTTATTTTTTGCCACCAAGGATGTTACCCTGTGTTGGCTCTTCTTAAGCTTGTCAGTGAGTTCCGCCAAGTCGCGGGCGTGCTTTTCCGAGAGCTCTTTCCTCGCCAGAGTTTCCTTCTCGGAGGATTCGTTAATAAAGGCTTTGAGGGATTCGTTCTCCGCCTCGAGTACTTGGACCTTGGCGGACAGGTTGACGAAGGAGGAGTGCTTGGTAGTTTCTTCTGAAGGCGGAAAGTCATGCATGTTATGCACCATCAAAGATTACAGCAAAATACACTTCCAATCCGGAGTTCGTACCGTTTAGGCGAGTCTCCAAGTGCTTTATAGCTTTTTGGCTATTTTCAGCATTCTGGCGCAGCCCCTCTATCTCCGTCATTTGCTCCAGCACATGGACGCGCAGATCTTCGTGCAGCTTCCGCGTGTTCTGATAGGCAGACAGGAGTTAGCCGGAAATTCAAAATTCTGGGGGCTGGCGAGAAATTCAAAGTCTTGGATTGAGAAAATTTTAAATTTCCGCCTAAGGTTCATATTAAAGAAAGCATCGGCTAACACATGTTACACGGAAAAAATGTCTAACCCAATGCTTGGGGGCTAGTGTTACCTGGCGCACTTCCTTGTGCTTAGCAAAGAAGACCTTGAGATCATTCTCGAGGTCGGAGAGCTCCTTCATCTCCGTGTTCGCAGGTCCCCACACCTTCTCCATCATAGCGGAGACTTCCGCATGGCGTTGAGAGAGGGGGAGCTTTTGCAGAGGCGGAGAAGGGTGAGGGTGCGTTTGGAGCATGCCAGTGGCATAAATAAGCTGCACCTTTTGCTCGTATTGCTCAGCTGTAGGTTCAGCTGAGGTGGCGGTTGGCTGCTCAGGCGGAGGCGCGGACGAGGATGCGCCCTTCCCGGAATCGCCATGGCCCTCGGGAAGGTCATCAATGTTGATGACGTCCTTGGGATCCGGCTTGGCGGCGGAGGAGGCTTTGGGCGGAACCTCGACTTCCGGTGTGATTGGGATGGAAGCCGGAGATGGCTTGGCTCTCTTCTTGGGTGCCTTGGGGGGCTGGCTTCCGGAACCTCTGTTGCACAAAAGAAAAAAGTATAGCGATTAAGTATGTACTGATTCATGGTGATAGAGGGATTTTAATTCGGAAATCGAGCACTTACCCGGAGGGCTTGAAAAAGTGGCTCATGTCATTTTGAGCTTTGTTGCTGGTGTCGATGAGCTTGAGGCGCTTCTTCTCTGCCTCCGCCTTGCGGGTAGCCGCAGTGCTGGCCACTTCGCGGGCACGTTTGGCTACGGGGCTGGAGGGAGCAACCTTCTTCCTCTTGGCAGGGCGCAGAACTTCAGGGGCTTCCGCCCGGACGCGACCTCCGGGTCGGTGTTGCCCGCGTGAGGGACCTGGACGAGGTTTCCGAGTTCGCTATCCTCGAGGGCTTCGAGCTGAGTGACCCAGCCAGTACTTAGTCCAAATTAACGGAAAAGGGAATCACCGTATAGGTTGAAGAAACGTACCGCGGTCCCGGAGCCGCTGGTGTGGATGTCCTTGTTACACGCGTGAACATGTAGTTCACGCGGAATCTTGATGAGGAGCCGGATCCTCTTGTCGATGGCGTCGGTGGAGATATTGTCCTTGGAAGCGCGCATCGGGTCGTCGCGCCCCGTGTACTGGAACATCAAGCGATCCCGATGTTGAAGCGGTTGGATCCGCTTGGTGAACCAAGACATGGTAAGGTCCTTCCTCGTCAGACCTTCTTCGTCAGCTTGTGGATCCGCCTAACTGCTCGAGACAGTTGAGGCGACTCAGAGAGATGAGGGCACTGCGTCCAAGCCGGAGTCTCGCTGGCGGGGTTGTTCTTGAAGGGCGGCAGCACCCTTTCGCTCGCCGGGTCGGAGGCGTCCTTCAGGTACAAGAAAACTCCGGACCAGTACCGCGCGGATTCGTGGCGGTCGGTGGGGGTAGACACGGCCAGGGCGGAGCATGAAGGTGATCGACCCACAAGTGGCCAGCTCGGAGGTCTGCGGTATCTTCTCCTTCTTGACGGAGAAAAAGTATTGAAATAGAGGAAGTTCGGGAGGTACCCGGAGGTGGCCCTCGCAGAGAGTGACATGGTTGCTGATCGCCAAGACGCTGTTTGGCGATATGTTGTGGGGCTGGAGCCCGTATGCCTTCATGATTTCCGAGAAGAAATCTGATGGCGGAAAGGAGAATCCGCGTTCCACCAATGCCTTGGTGACCACCATTTCGCCATCCTGGGGGGCTGGCGCCAGAGAACCCGGAACCGTTCGCCAGGATACGGTCTTCAGAAAGCCTTCCGCCTCCAAGTTTTGCAGCTCCATCTCAGTGGTGGTGCAGGGCCACCATTTCCCCTTGGCTTCAGAATCTCGCTGACGAGCCTTGGACTTTTTGGCGGCTATTTCTTCCGCCTTGTGCTCCGCTTGATCCACCCCGGAGGTTTTCTCCAGGATAGTGGAGGTCCCCTCAGCGTCCTTGCCGGAATCCTTGGAAGGATCCAGCTGGACTGGGACAAAGGGTGGAGGGGCAGAGGAGATTGGGGTTGCCAAGATCGGCTCGGAAGTTGGAGGCGGAGTCGTAGAATACATCTGAAGGAAAAACGATGGCGGAGAACATAGCTTAGTCGGATCCACGTCGTCATCCTAAAGTTCATCCCTACCAACTACGGCGCAAGGACAAAGCACGAAAGCTTACCGTAATGGATTCCGCGGTGATCGGAGTCGCCGGCGACGAAGTTTTTGCGCGGTGGCTCGCTGGAGTTAAGAACAGGAAGAACACTGCGCGGCGGTGAAGCGGCTCCGGCGAAACTCCGGCAGGATTCCGGTAGACTCTGGCACGGTGGAAGGGGGAGCTCGAGGGCGGCGCTTCGCAGAGAGGTAGAAAGGGGGGTGAATGGGGAGTTAGGGGTCGACGGTGGATATTTATAGGCTGCGGGAGGAGATTCGTGCTCCGCATCCTGTGGTCGGAACGCAAGCATCGCACCGTTGGATGCGTGACACGTGTCAAAACCCTAAACAGTAAAAATGGCTAAGGATAATTTACCGCTCAAATCGCGCGAAAATGGCGCCAGAATTGGCGGAACCGTTTGAGTCTGTTAAGATTCCGGGTAACAGCGTGAAGATAAGCAAACTCTTGTCCGCAAGCAGGGGAGTAACCCGGAGACATGTTGTGTACTGTCGATGGATGAAGTCCCGCGGGATGAGGGAATTTTCCGACTAAAAGTTGGAAAAGAAGAAAATGTGAAGTGGGAGTTCTTCAAGTTTTTCCGTGATATTAATATCGCTGGAGGCCATAAAGTGTCAGCAAGGCGGAAACAGGAGGTGAAACTCGGAGAACTCTGGGGGCTACTGTTGTGGGTATACTTCATGGGTGTACCATCGACAGTGCCTAGATCCGGCAAGCCCGGGTGGCCCATAGTTGGTGATGTGGCATGTGGCCCATCGGGCGGCCCAGTTGCTGTTGATCCTGAAGGATGAAGTCCAGCCCAGGAGAGGGAAGCCGGATCCCACTGACCTTATGAGGAACCCGGATCCATGGAGGCCCATCAGGAACCCGGATCGGGTACGACGTAGAAGGGGCGGATCCTTGACGTACACGGCAAGACAATGTACCGTAGTTAGGCAACCTGTACTCCGGCTAGGACTCTCCATGTAAACGCCCTAGATCCGTGCGCCTTTATAAGCCGGATCCTGGGAGCCCTAGGGGCAGAACAACAACTCATTGTAACAACGCGAAAGCGCCCAGATAATTCCAGACAAGCAGCAGTAGGCCATGTCATCGTGCAGGTGTTCCGAAGCTGGGTAAATCGCGTACCACCGTCCCGTGTGCACTCCTCCCTATGGCCCCTACATCTTTTCCACCTCGTGAGGATCCCTCCTCCGAGGCACCGTCGATTAGGCAGCGACAATGCGCAAGGCAAAAGTACGTCCTTGATATGTTTTCCTTTTACTTGTCTCAAGGTGATTGTTAGGAGACTGGGTTATAGGATATGTAGCCACACTATCAAGAGGGCATTTTGGTTGGGTAACTTGACAGCGTCGTCTTAGGGAGCTCAAACCTTTGCATACTTTGCATCCTCTTATTTATGTTGCTTCTTGTTTTTTCTCCGTGTGAGGTTCTTTAGCATGTTGATAACCTTTCAACAAACCCAAGTTCATCGGAATTTATATGCATCTTCTATTGGGTTTTCGAGTTTGGACGTCTTTATTGGTTCTTAGGTTGGAGAAGTTTCACTTCTAAAATTTTGTAAAAATATCCTGTGTTGATTCCTAATATTTCCAAAAATGGTAATCGGAGTTCGGGAACAACGTGAGAAGAGTTTTTACTTCTCGAAGAAGTGGTTTTTTGAGGTGTTCTTACACAAACGGCGCCTGACTCGGTAACCAGCTCCATCGCCGGATGGGCTGGCGCTCACCGATATGTACACTGAGCATTACCGGCTGGAGTACTGCATTGCGGCCCGGTCGGCACCCACTCGTCCGGTGCCTCACCCGGTCAACCAGACCATGCACATGTTCTTTAGGATGCGTCCCGACCGACCGACATGTGGACCGGTCCACTAGATCGTCCGCCAGGCCATATGGCGTCTGATCCGGTTTCGCCGACTTAGTACCGGTTGGGCGCCGACATAATTCCTCAAACGGCTAGTTTTCTCCTTAGACTATACATATCTCTTCTTCCTCCTTGAGGAGGTACGGTCAACCATTATATTCGCTCGCTCTCTCTCTACTCCATTGCTGCACCTCAAAATCTTGCTTCCTCTCCATCCATCCTACGATTGTTGCATCTTCTTGAGGGATTTGGAAGAGGAGATCTAGATCTACAATCTCCACCAATCAGTTCATCCTCTAAGTGAGGGGAATTCTCAGGATCTAGTTATTGGAGTCATTTGTTGATTTTCTCCTTTGTTATTCCTCTCTAATTCCTCCATCACATTTGTTGCTTTGGTGGGATTGGAGTGTGAAGGATTGCTTTGCATCCTTGCATGGTGTTGAGCTCTGCATTACGTTTTGTTTGAGTGGGAGACCATGAGCTTGTTATCTTGGAAGGTTACCTCCTAGTTGGCTTGGCGATTGGTGCTCCGGTGACCTCTTCGTGGAAGATTGTGTAGAGGTCCGAGCTTCTCCTTCATGGAGCTTGTGAAGTGTTTGTGGAGCTTGCCATTTCCGGAGTGGAGAAAAAGGTAGCCATAAGGGAAATGCAGGCAACCTTGACCTCCCGCGCGTCCTGCATCACCTCATCAAGAATCGTTATCGTATCTGCTGCAAACCAGCACCGTAGATGTTGCTAGCTGATAGCGTGTATGCACACGTCCATTGGGAACCCCAAGAGGAAGGTGTGATGCGTATAGAAGCAAGTTTTTCCTCAGTAAGAAACCAAGTTTTATCGAACCAGTAGGAGCCAAGAAGCACGTTGAAGGTTGATGGCGGCGGAGTGTAGTGCGGCGCAACACCAGGGATTCCGGCGCCAACGTGGAACCTGCACAACACAACCAAATTACTTTGCCCCAACGTGACAGTGAGGTTGTCAATCTCACCGGCTTGCTGTAACAAAGGATTAGATGTATAGTGTGGAAGATGATGTTTGCAAAGAACAGTAAAACAAGTATTGCAGTAGATTGTATTCGATGTAAAAGAATGGACCGGGGTCCACAGTTCACTAGAGGTGTCTCTCCCATAAGATAAATAGCATGTTGGGTGAACAAATTACAGTTGGGCAATTGACAAATAAAGAGAGCATAACAATGCACATACATGTTATGATGAGGAGTGTGAGATTTAATTGGGTATTACGACAAAGTACATAGACCGCTATCCAGCATGCATCTATGCCTAAAAAGTCCACCTTCAGGTTATCATCCGACCCCCCTCCAGTATTAAGTTGTAAATAACAGACGATTGCATTAAGTATGGTGCGTAATGTAATCAACAAATACATCCTTAGATATAGAATTGATGTTTTATCCCTAGTGGCAACATCACATCCACAACCTTGGAGGTTGCTGTCACTCCCCCAGATTTAATGGAGGCATGAACCCACTATCGAGCATAAGTACTCCCTCTTGGAGTTACAAGCAATGACTTGGCCAGAGCCTCTACTAGCAACGGAGAGCATGCAAGATCATAAACAACACATAGATAATAGATTGATAATCAACATAGCATAGTATTCATTATTCATCAGATCCCAACAAACGCAACATGTAGCACTACAGATAGATGATCTTGATCATGTTAGGTAGCTCACAAGATCCAACAATGATAGCACAATGAGGAGAAGACGACCATCTAGTTACTGCTATGGACCCATAGTCCAGGGGTGAACTACTCACACATCAATCCGGAGGCGACCATGGCGGTGTAGAGTCCTCCGGGAGATGATTCCCCTCCCCGGCAGGGTGCCGGAGACGATCTCCTGAATCCCCCGAGATGGGATTGGCGGCGGCGGCGTCTCTGGAAGGTTTTCCGTATCGTGGCTCTCGGTACTGGAACTATCATCGACGAAGGCTTAAGTAGGCGAAGAGGTAGGTCAGGGGGCCTCACGAGGGCCCCACACGCTAGGGCGGCGCGGCCCCAGCCCTGGCCGCGTGGCCCTGCTGTGTCGGCGCCTCGTGGCCCCACTTCGTATCTCCCCCGGTGTTCTGGAAGCTTCATGGAAAAATAGGACCCTGGGCGTTGATTTCGTCCAATTCCGAGAATATTTCCTTACTAGGATTTCTGAAACCAAAAACAGCAGAAAACAACAACTGGCTCTTCGGCATCTCGTTAATAGGTTAGTGCCGGAAAATGCATAATAATGACATATAATGTGTATAAAACATGTGAGTATCATCATAAAAGTAGCATGGAACATAAGAAATTATAGATACGTTTGAGACGTATCAAGCATCCCCAAGCTTAGTTCCTACTCGTCCCGAGTAGGTAAACGATAACAAAGATAATTTCTTAAGTGACAATGCTATCATAATCTTGATCAATACTATTGTAAGCACATGTAATGAATGCAGCGATTTGAAACAATGGTAAATGTAATGAGTAAACAATGGAATCATATAGCAAAGACTTTTCATGAATAGTACTTTCAAGACAAGCATCAATAAGTCTTGCATAAGAGTTAACTCATAAAGCAATAGTTTCATAGTAAAGGTATTGAAGCAACACAAAGGAAGATTAAGTTTCAGCGGTTGCTTTCAACTTGTAACATGTATATCTCATGGATATTGTCAACATAAAGTAATATAACAAGTGCAATATGCAAGTATGTAAGAATCAATGCACAGTTAACACAAGTGTTTGCTTTTTGAGATAGAAGGAAATGGGTAAACTGACTCAACAATAAAAGTAGAAGAAAGGCCCTTCGCAGAGGGAAGCATGGATTGCTATATTTGTGCTAGAGCTCTTATTTTGAAAACAAGAAACAATTTTGTCAACGATAGTAATAAAGCATATGTATCATGTAAATTATATCCTACAAGTTGCGAGCCTCATGCATAGTATACCAATAGTGCCCGCACATTGTCCTAATTAGCTTGGATTTACATGGATTATCATAGCATAGCATATGTTTTAACCAAGTGTCACAAAGGGGTACCTCTATGCCGCATATACAAAGGTCTAAGGAGAAAGTTCGCATTGGATTTCTCGCTTTTGATTATTCTCAACTTAGACATCCATACCGGGACAACATAGACAACAGATAATGGACTCCTCTTTAATGCATAAGCATTCAACAATAGATAATATTCTCATGAGAGATTGAGGTTTATTGTCCAAACTGAAACTTCCACCATGGATCATGGCTTTAGTTAGCGGCCCAATGTTCTTCTCTAACAATATGCATACTCAAACCATTTGATCATGATAAATCACCCTTACTTCAGACAAGACGAACATGCATAGCAACTCACATGATATTCAACAAAGAAATTGTTGATGGCGTCCCCAGGAACATGGTTATCGCTCAACAAACAACTTATAAGAAATAAGACACATAAGTACATATTCATTACCACGATAGTTTTTAAGCTATTTGTCCCATGAGCTATATATTGCAAAGATAAAGAATGGAAATTTTAAAGGTAGCACTCAAGCAATTTACTTTGGAATGGCGGAGAAATACCATGTGGTAGGTAGGTATGGTGGACACAAGTGGCATAGTATTTGGCTCAAGGATTTTGGATGCATGAGAAATATTCCCTCTCGATACAAGGTTTAGGCTAGCAAGGTTACTTAAAGCAAACACAAGTATGAACCGGTACAGCAAAACTCACATAAAAGACATATTATAAGCATTATAAGACTCTATACCGTCTTCCTTGT
The DNA here is from genome assembly GCF_019359855.2 of Lolium perenne. Classification (NCBI taxonomy): domain Eukaryota; kingdom Viridiplantae; phylum Streptophyta; class Magnoliopsida; order Poales; family Poaceae; genus Lolium; species Lolium perenne. The sequence goes on along the minus strand of NC_067245.2, from coordinate 238,809,601 downwards.
TGTTCGACTCTTACTAGAAAATATCTAGACCTTAGAGAGACCAATTATGCAAACCAAATTTTAGCAAGATCTATGTATTTCTTCACTAATAGGTGCAAAGTACATGATGCAAGAGCTTAAACATGAGCACAACAATTGCCAAGTATCACATTATTCAAGATATTCTACCAATTACCACATATAGCATTTCCCGTTTCCAACCATATAACAATTTAACGAAGCAGTTCAACCTTCGCCATGAATATTATGAGTAAAGCTAAGGACATATGTGTCCATATGCAACAGCGGAGCGTGTCTCTCTCCCACACAATGAATGCTAGGATCCAAATTTATTCAAACAAAACAAAAACAAAAACATACAGATGCTCCAAGTAAAGCACATAAGATGTGACGGAATAAAAATATAGTTTCACTAGAGGAACCTGATAATGTTGTCGATGAAGAAGGGGATGCCTTGGGTATCCCCAAGCTTAGACGCTTGAGTCTTCTTAAAATATGCAGGGATGAACCACCGGGGCATCCCCAAGCTTAGAGCTTTCACTCTCCTTGATCATATTGTATCATCCTCCTCTCTTGACCCTTGAAAACTTCCTCCACATCAAACTTAAAACAAACTCATTAGAGGGTTAGTGCATAACCAAAAATTTCACATGTTTAGAGGTGACACAATCATTCTTAACACTTCTGGAAATTGCACAAAGCTACTGAAAGTTAATGGAACAAAGAAATCCATCAAGCATAGCAAAACAGGCAATGTGAAATAAAAGGCAGAATCTGTCAAAACAGAACAGTCCGTAAAGACGAATTTTTCTGGGGCAACAGACTTGCTCAAATGGGAAAACTCAAAACTAATGAAAGTTGCGTACATATCTGAGGATCACGCACGTAAATTGGCATAATTTTCTGAGTTACCTACAGAGAATTAAACCCAAATTCGTGACAGCAAGAAAATCTGTTTCTGCGCAGCAATCCAAATCTAGTATCATCCTTCGATTAGAGACTTTACTTGGCACAACAATGCAATAAAACTAAGATAAGAAGAGGTTGCTACAGTAGTAACAACTTCCAAGACTCAAATATAAAACAAAAGTACTGTAATAAAATAATGGGTTGTCTCCCATAAGCGCTTTTCTTTAACGCCTTTCAGCTAGGCGCAGAAAGTGTGTATCAAGTATTATCGAGAGATGAAGCATTGGATGCTCCATTATCTATAGTGGTATTAAGAGCTTTGTCAATTTTAGTCCTATAATAGTTTTTTGGCTTAGGCACCTTAGGGACATACATGAACTTCTGCTCCTTACCTACATAAGCTTTCTCCCTATAATTAAGAGAAGAAAAAGTTGAACCCAGAATTCCCATAGCTTCTTCAAGTTTACTAATCCTATGGGTTTGATTACCATGAGTAGCACAAGTTTCTAAGACGGAAATTCTCTCATTAATTCCTCCTAGAGATTCATTAAGTTTATCAGTACTATTAAATAGTATTCCCAATTTAGTCTCAATGCTCGGAAGATTTTGCTCTATGGTCTCCATCTTTTTCATGACATCTTCAAGAGAGATTTCAATTTTAACTTCATTAACAGGTGGTTTTCCAAATAGACTCTCAATAATGCAACTAGCTTCTAAACCAGGAGTGCCTAGGAAATTACCTCCCGCGAGACAATCAAGAACATACCTATTCCAGCTAGAGATACCAACATAAAAATTCCTGAGTAGGATAATAGTGGAGTGTTTCTTAGTGCACCTATTATGAGCATCACTAATTCTATACCAAGCATCTTTTAAACATTCTCCCCCTTGTTGTTTAAACGAACGAACTTCAACTTCAGGATTACTCATTTTAGCAATAGTAAATAAAGTAAACTAGATAAAGTAAATGCAAGTAACTAATTTTTTTATGTTTTTAATATGGTAAACAAGATAGTAAATAAAGTAAAACTAGCAACTAATTTTTTGTGTTGTTTTGTTTTAGTGCAGCAAACGAAGTAGTGAATAAAAGTAAAGCAAGACAAAAACAAAGTAAAGAGATTGGAGGTGGAGACTCCCCTTGCAGCGTGTCTTGATCTCCCCGGCAACGGCGCCGGAAAATATGCTTGATAGCGTGTATGCACACGTCCGTTGGGAACCCCAAGAGGAAGGTGTGATGCGTATAGAAGCAAGTTTTCCCTCAGTAAGAAACCAAGGTTTATCGAACCAGTAGGAGCCAAGAAGCACGTTGTAGGTTGATGGCGGCGGAGTGTAGTGCGGCGCAACACCAGGGATTCCGGCGCCAACGTGGAACCTGCACAACACAACCAAATTACTTTGCCCCAACGTGACAGTGAGGTTGTCAATCTCACCGGCTTGCTGTAACAAAGGATTAGATGTATAGTGTGGAAGATGATGTTTGCAAAGAACAGTAAAACAAGTACTGCAGTAGATTGTATTCGATGTAAAAGAATGGACCGGGGTCCACAGTTCACTAGAGGTGTCTCTCCCATAAGATAAATAGCATGTTGGGTGAACAAATTACAGTTGGGCAATTGACAAATAAAGAGAGCATAACAATGCACATACATGTTATGATGAGTAGTGTGAGATTTAATTGGGCATTACGACAAAGTACATAGACCGCTATCCAGCATGCATCTATGCCTAAAAAGTCCACCTTCAGGTTATCATCCGAACCCCCTCCAGTATTAAGTTGTAAACAACAGACGATTGCATTAAGTATGGTGCGTAATGTAATCAACAAATACATCCTTAGATATAGAATTGATGTTTTATCCCTAGTGGCAACAGCACATCCACAACCTTAGAGGTTGCTGTCACTCCCCCAGATTTAATGGAGGCATGAACCCACTATCGAGCATAAGTACTCCCTCTTGGAGTTACAAGCAATGACTTGGCTAGAGCCTCTACTAGCAACGGAGAGCATGCAAGATCATAAACAACACATAGATAATAGATTGATAATCAACATAGCATAGTATTCATTATTCATCAGATCCCAACAAACGCAACATGTAGCATTACAGATAGACGATCTTGATCATGTTAGGCAGCTCACAAGATCCAACAATGATAGCACAATGAGGAGAAGACGACCATCTAGCTACTGCTATGGACCCATAGTCCAGGGGTGAACTACTCACACATCAATCCGGAGGCGACCATGGCGGTGTAGAGTCCTCCGGGAGATGATTCCCCTCTCCGGCAGGGTGCCGGAGGCGATCTCCTGAATCCCCCGAGATGGGATTGGCGGCGGCGTCTCTAGAAGGTTTTCCGTATCGTGGCTCTCGGTACTGGAACTATCATTGACGAAGGCTTAAGTAGGCGAAGAGGTAGGTCAGGGGGCCTCACGAGGGCCCCACACGCCAGGGCGGCGCGACCCTAGCCCTGGCCGCGCGGCCCTGCTGTGTCGGCGCCTCGTGGCCCCACTTCGTATCTCCCCCGGTGTTCTGGAAGCTTCGTGGAAAAATAGGACCCTGGGCGTTGATTTCGTCCAATTCCGAGAATATTTCCTTACTAGGATTTCTGAAACCAAAAACAGCAGAAAACAACAACTGGCTCTTCGGCATCTCGTTAATAGGTTAGTGCCGGAAAATGCATAATAATGACATATAATGTGTATAAAACATGTGAGTATCATCATAAAAGTAGCATGGAACATTAGAAATTATAGATACGTTTGAGACGTATCACTAGCCGCCGACTCTAGAGCAGCAAGCACCATCACCGTTGCCGAGGCAGATGGGTTTGCTGCCGGCGGCGGGCGGACTTGCTACGAAGGGTGGTGAATGGATCGTAGCGAACAAGAGGGGGGTGAATGGCGCTACGGCAAGTTTTAACCTTTTTCAGTTTTAGCGCAACGGAAGGTAAAGGTGTGAACTTTAGCAATAGGGGTGATCCTACAATGATGCTAGGAGATGTGCAACAAGTAAAGGAATCAACAAGATAACGAGAGTAAGGAGCGAGACAACCGGGGGGGCGCGAGGCGAGTCGAGGTTTGTTTCCCGCAGTTACTTCCACTAAAGGAAGTACGTCTGCGTTGAGGAGGTGCTAGTCTCACACAAGAGACTAGGTGGCCACACCACGAAGGAAGGCCTCACCTTCTTCCTCGAGAGAGCTCCACGAAGGTGCCCTCCCTCTTCCACTAAGGCACCGGTCGAGGCGGTGATTCCTTCACAAGGTTGGGGCGAGCTCCACACACAAGGATGCTCCCAACACCCTATGGATCTAGTACATCACCAAGCTAGACTCCATAGCTGCACATCTCCAATGCTCCACCATAGGAACCCATCACCAATGCTCCACCAAAGGAACTCTTCCAATGCTCCACCAAAGGAACTCTTCTCCAATGCCCCACCAAGGAACTCTTCCAATGCTCCACCAAAGGAACTCTTCTCCAAGATCCACCAAAGGAATCCTACCACCAAGATCCACTAAGGAATAGCTAGTATTGGTGAAATCTCTCTTGGTAGAACTATAGATCGGGGTCTCCTCCACCTATCCTCAAAATTTGGGCATGATTGGTTGGATGGGGGTGGAGATCCTCAAGGATTAAGCTCAACAACAATGGAGGAGAGAGAAGGGGAAGAGATAAAATTGTGTTGGGGAAGAAGGGGCCCTTAAATAGGCTCCTCCAAATCCAACCGTTATGTCCAGATTTAGCCTAAGCGGTACTACCGCTTTGGGGTAAGCGGTACTACCGCTCTGAGTTCGAAATCCTCCCAGATCTGGTCAAAGGACGCAGAGCGGTACTACCGCACGAGGTACCGCTTGAGGTACCGCGATAGGGTCCAGACCTTACTGGATCCAAAGCGGTACCAGAGCGGTACCAGGGCGGTACGACCGTAACTCATTATGGTACCTAAGCGGTACCGTGAGCGGTACTACCGCTCGTGAGCGGTACTACCGCTCCAGGTACTGCAGGGGTACCGCAACGTGTTTCTGGGGACGAAATCAGCACAGACTCAGAGCGGTACCGAGGGCGGTACCTATAGGGGTAGCGGTACTACCGCTACAGGTACCGATAGTACCGGCCTGGCTAAATCTGGTTTTTCTTCCCTTTTTCTCTCCAACCAAGTTACCTCGCTAAACACACACAAAACCGGAAAACCTATCAACTACACTTCAGTCTTTCGATCTTGACGCGTCCGGCGAGGTCACCATGTACTTGCAAATCTAACAATGATACTCAAGGCACACAGTGAGATAGCTCAAGTGTTGTCATCAAACACACAAAACTTGGGGTATGAATTTTGCTCTTACAATCTCCCCCTTTTTGGTGTTTGATGACAACACAAGAGTTGACAATAACATATGATATTATGATGAGATCATTAGATTTGCAAAAACTCGACGGAGCTCCCCTTACACATGTGCATATCATGAATATGTATTTGAATACAAATACACATGTTATAGAGACATCACTCCCCCTAGTTTTTACAAACCAAACACATATGCAACATAGATAGATGACATGTTCAAGTAGCATATGCACAATATGGAGTGTCGTCGTGGTGAACGAGCAGATGCCATAGGATGGCTTAGATTGGGGCCGAATGGACGCAAGAGGATTCGGGGGAGGGTTCGCGATCAGGTGGGAAGAGATTCCGGATGGTTTCCTCAAGAACTTGGCCAAGGCCAGAGGTTGAAGAAGAAAGACACAAGGAAGAACTCCCTCTAGATCACCATTTTCATTGATTCACAAGTTACAGGCTCTGCCTTCCTACACACGCGCGTACCTACTTGCTTGCCCGTGAAGAAGGGCTGCCCCCTCTCCTTATATAGGGGAGAGGGTGGCTTACACTGCAAGAAACCCTAACGGCATCTTTGACTGGACAAACTACTTTACAGAGCTACTGTACAAAGCTACTTTAATAAAGCTACTGTACAAAGCTACTTTAATCATAGATGACACCGGGGCCTTCTTTTATCAGGGCTGCTGATGTCCTCCGGCTTCTTTGGACGTCACCTCTCTCTTTGGCGCCAGGGCTCTGAATAAAGTTACTTTGCTTGGCTCATCCTTGTCCTCTTGCTCTGAAGAGAATCTTTGACCAGACCTGCCGACAGGCTCTCCTTTCCGGTATCTTCTTTACCGGGTTCCGGCATACCCCTTTGGGGATACCGGCTTAGCCTTGCTCTCCCGGATTCCTACTAGGCTTCCGGTAAGAACATTAAACCGGTATCTTGATGGCTCAAACCATCCGGTTTGGCATGCCTTTGGCATACCGGGGGTTATCCCCCCAACATTAGTCCCCGAAGCTGGTATAGTCTGGAGGATTCTTTCCTACAGACCATGCCAGGTTTTCATCTTTTTAAGATACCGGTTTAGCCACTCATCTTTTGAGCTTAGTTCCGGCACCTTTACCCTTGTTCCTTTTCTTCTCTTCGCAAGGCTTGTTCCGGCACCTCTTTTTTCCGGCACCTTGTGTCTTTACTCCTTCCTCGGCGAAGTCGAGAATATATCGGGTCCCGCGCCCGTCAGTGACATGCGCACTGTAACTGACGCGCCAGTGTCCGCTGTCACATCGTTTCGACTCCCGCGCACGCATTTAATGCACCGCAGCGGATCCCACTACCTTTTCGGGATCCCGCGTGCGCCTCCGTGTGGCCTCCGTTTTCGCGCGTGTATTCCTCCGCCACGTGGAGGCCCATGATGCGAACCGCCGTGGGCCACGAGGCGAACCGCCGCGGCCCAGCGGTTTCCAGCCCATTTCCCTTCTCCTTTATAAGCGCAACCGCCGCTCTCTCTTCATCTTCTTCGCATTCCCCACTTCCTTGCGCACAGAGTTCTTCGCCTCCGTGCTCTCCGCCGCTCTTCTTCTTCCGCCGCTCGTTCGTGCCCGTTGCCCGGCGAACTCACGCCTGCGTTCCGCCGGACTTCGCTGCGCGGAGATCCTCAGCAGCGACTCCGCCGAGCCCGCCGCATTCGCCTTTCCTCAAGCACTTCTTCGCCTCGCCGCCGACGGACTTCCTCGCCGGTCGCAGGCTCGCCGTTTCTCCAGCGAACTTCTTCCTTCGCAACTCCGCCGCCCCAGGTTAGGCTCGACGCGCCTTTACCCCTTTCCTCTTGCACTTTGGATCTTGGGACGGTAGAGTATTTATTCGCTCTTTGTTTTGCTTTTCTTCTTACTCGTAGATCTTCGCGCGTGGGTTCGTTCGGGGAAAACTGTTTCTCGGTAGATCTCGGCATCTTCTAGATCCCCATGTCTAGTGAAGAGTCTCTCCCTGCGGCCACCTCTAGCACTCAGGATAGCAACGCTTCCGGTGGGCTAACCGACGACGCCGCCCGGATGGGTCAGACGTCCAGCCGGAAACAAGAGACCGGCACATCTAGCCGGGCCTCCGGAAAGGACAAGACACGCGGAGCCTGGAGAGGTTCCGACGTGACCCAATACGAGATCGACTGGCTCTACCGGTCCAGGAGGATTCCGGAAGGAGTCACCTGCCGGCTTCCTCGCGGCGAAATCCAACCGGTGCTCGAACCCGGTGAAACTGTTGTTTTCCTTGCTCACTTTGAGCGTGGCTTCGGCCTTCCTGCCTCTGACTTCTTTCGTCAGTTCCTTGATTTCTATCGTCTCCAACCTCATCATCTCCCCGGCAATGCCGTTTTTTACCTTTCTTGCTTTGTGGCCTTCATGGAAGGCTACATTGGCATCCGTCCCGCTCGAGAGACGTTTGCCCGCTTTTTCTCCCTTCGGATCAACTCGGTCCAAGGCAAGGACATTCCTGCCCCCAAACCCCCCGTTCAATGCGGGTCCTGCATCATCGGCTCCCGTCAAGGGAGCCCCTTTTTTAAGTTCAATGGCCTCGAGTCTTGCCGCTTGTGGCACGACATTCTTCTATGTGAGGAATGCGGGCGACGAGGACCTCATCAACCTGCCGGCATTCAATCCGGCGCCTCCAGCCAAGACTAATTGGCAGTACAACCCCGGAAGGGATCACGCCGAGACGAACCGGGTGGTGCGCTTCATGCAGAGGTTGATGAAGGACACCGACATCTGCTCCGACGATATCATCCGCACTTTCATCAGCCGCCGGGTGCTTCCTCCAGCCGGCGCGCTCACAAGATCAGTGAGATGTACGGCCCCGGTGATCCTACTAAGATCACCGGCCTGGCCCTGAGCAAGGAGGACGTGGTCCTTAAGGCTAGTCAGATCTGCCAAACTGACATGCCGGATGACTGGGAGTGGGGCCTTTGCCCCCTCAGCGCCAGGAACCCTCCGTCCGAAGATGTAAGAAGATATGCGGCTCTGGTCGTATTAGCGGTAACTTTTGTACTTGTGTCTAATCTTTCTTTTTCCTTTGTTTTCAGGCCAAGGCCCGCTTCCCCCGGATCGATTCAGACCGGCGAGGCCCTCGCCAGAAGAGGCCCCTGGACAAGTACGATCCGGATCCTGTCATTCATTGGCTGGATCTAAGGATGGGCCGGACCCCAGCTTCCCGCCTCGGCAAGTCTCCGCCGAACCTGCTGGTTCGTCTGATGACTTGACCATACTCGAGGTAGCTTTCCTGTTCGTTTTCTTATACCCTTTTTGTTACTTCCAATCTGTAGATCTTCCCTCAGCCAGCAACAAACCACAGGTCCATGAGCATGTCCCCCCGCTGCAGGCCGAGGTTGGCGACGAGTTTCTGGGCAAGCTCATGGCCGAGGGCCAAAAGAGCGATCCTCCAGCTGCCGACGCCGGCCCCAGCCATGCTTCTTCCGGCAAACGCCCTCGGACTGAGGTTATTGGTGGGAAGCAGGTGGGCACCAAGCGCTATAAGCAGAAGCGGATGCCGATGTCGTCCGGGTCCGTTCTGCTCTTCTTTTTATGCTTTCTTGGTTTCCACCGAAGTTCTTTTCCGGTTGCTTTTTCCCAACTTACTCTGTTCTTCCTTTCTCTCAGCCCCTGCGCTTGAGCTTGGCTCTGCCGGCTCCGCTGGCTCCACCGGCTCCGCGAGGACTTCAACTCCTCCTCCTCACTCAAGTCCGGTACCATCTGGTGCCGGCAACACCTCTGCCTCCCCTTCGGGAGGCACTACAAGTTCGGGGCGCGCGGCCCCAACACCTCCAGATCACCGCGCGGAGGAGGACTTCACCTCCCCTCCAGAGACCCAAGACACCGGCGCCAGCAACATCGGCGCCGGCCAGACTGATGCCGGGCAGGCGGAACCCCTGGTTCCTCCTCCCCCGAAGAAGAAGAAGAAAGAAGCAAGCTCTTCCCCTACCGCGCCGGTACCTTCTCCTCCCAAGGCCACGCCGACACCGCCGCCTAGCCAAGGACCTTCCGCGGCCAAGCAACCGGCGCCGTCGGGGACTCCCAAGATCACCACTTTCCTCAAGCCCGGGGCTTCCCGCGGCAAGGCTGTGGAGGGCGGCGCCTCTGGCGCTTCGGGAGATGTGGTGCTGCACGTTGGCCCCGCCGCGCTCGCTGCACAAGACAAGCCCACCGGCCTCCTGGGCCGGATTGTTAATCTGAAGCGCGCGGGCAAGGACCTGGGGCACCTTCTCCCTTATGCCCAGAAGTGGAATGAGGCGGATATCTCTGCTTCTACCCGCGGCCTGGGGAAGGATTGCCTTCCGGCACCGGATCCCGCCGGGGCCCGGTCTACTGAAGAACATTTCACGCGGCTTAAACGCGCCGTGAAAGAGTTCGACAGTGCTTGGTACGATGCCACCAACAACGTGGTGGTAAGTTCTGCTAAATCTCTTTTATAATTTCTGTTGATGCCGGTTTCTTTTTCTCTCCGGATCTTATCTATTCTCCCAGTCCCCGAGTTTTGTGGTGAGAGCGCAGCTCTTGGCGCAAAACTTTAACCTAAAACTTAGCGTGAAACCGGCACTGCCAGTCCCCGAGCTTCGGGTTAAACACCTTCTTGTTAACACACAATTTACCTTAGAAACGCGCAAAACCGGCACTGCCAGTCCCCGAGTTTTGGGTTAAGAACTTTGTTCTTAGCGCAAAACTTATCTTAAAAATGCGGAAAACCGGCACTGCCAGTCCCCAAGTTTCGGGTTGAAACCTTGTTTCTTTCTCAACTATTTTTTCTTTTAAACAGAGCACTGCTGACACCCGGAAGCAACTCTTCGAGGAGCTTCTGTGGGAGCACCGGGAGCTTGCTGAGGCCCACAGCCACTGCCAAGGTTTGTTTCTTTTGCCTCCGGTATCTTTTCACCGGAATGTTTCCTTCCTTGATACTTACGCACTTTTTGTTTAACAGTTGTTCCGGAAGCCAGCCTCGAGGCCCTGAAGGCCCAGGTTGCCAAGCTTCAAGGTACCATCTTTTTCTGCTAACCCTTTCCTTTTTTCATTTGATCTATTGTTGCCTGTTAAGACTTTTCTTTTCGGTATTTAGGCGAGAAGGAGCAGCTCCTTAAGGAGCACAACGAGGTGCTGGAGGCCCAGAAGACCGCCCTGGGGGAGCTCAAGGAGCAGGCTATACAAGCCGCGCTCCGGCATGAGCAAGCCTTGAAGGACGCCGGGTAGCAGCGGCGGAGGCCGAGTGGCGGAGATTGTGGAGGATTCCACCAACGCCAACACCGTCCTCGCGTAACCGGAGGAGGAAAGGAAGTCGCGGAAGGCAGCGGAGCGCCTTATTGATACCATGACCACCGATCACCGGGAGTACGATCGGTTGGTTATGCGGATAGATGCGCTAGCCCTCCGTAAGCTCCCTGCCTTGCCCCTTCTTTTGCTTATAAGCTTTTTCCTTTGAAGATTTATCTTTGTTCCTTGCTTTTTCCGACATGTTTTTTCCGACATACTCTTTCCGGTGTCTCGTGTTTATGCTTTTCCTTCTTCCTGTAGAGCACTTCCCGGCATCCCAGGTCTTTGCCTTAAAGAAGGTGAGGGAGGATCGGATTGCGCGGGAATTTCCAAATCTGGATGCGCACTGGGATGGGTACGACTATCTTGTCGCCCTCTCCGCGCGTGTTCAGCATATGCGCTCCGTCGACCGGCTTCTTGCTGACCTGCCAGCCGCTGCCATCCAAGTTTTCAAGGTTTTGTGGCACGAGGAGGAGCTGCCGGGGAATATCACCCTCACCGCCTCGCGGCTTAATGACGCCGGGCACCGGATCCGCGAGTGGCAGTGTTCCGCGGCTCGTGCCGGAGCTGACACGGCGCTGCGCTCTGTGTGCTCATGGTACCCTGCTCTTGACCTGGATGCTCTCCAAGGTGTTCGCGCGGACGCTCCCACGGACACCGACCCGGCGCTCTCCGCGAAGCGCAGACCGGGCATACCGGCTCGCTGAGTATGCCGAGGTCCGCACCTTCATCCCACCCCCTCTGGCGTCAAGGACTACCTCAGCGATGAGGAAGAAGAAGACGAGGGAGATGAAGGTGAAGCTGCCGAGGACGCGCCGCCGGAAGCTCCCGGCCGGCGCTACTCCTCCCTGAAGATGCCGAGGCCGGTGCTGCTCCACCCGACGCCCCTGCTGCTCGATGACCTTCTACGATATCTTTGCCTGCTATGCCTGTTGGCCCTGTTTACCTTAAGACAATGTCACATTAAATTCTGCCCGGAATGCCGGGGCTTATGATGTAAGACTTAAGTTTGCCTCGTGGTTGTGCTAAAACATTTCCTGCGGTTAGGTTATACCGGTAGATTAGTATTTATGAGTTTGCCTTAGCATTATTTGCTTTTGGTTTTGATTTTATCCTGCACTGAAAAGATTTCTCAATTGCTCCCGCATCCATTTTGATGCATACTTGGTTCTTTTGCCTTGGCTCTGCTGCCTTCTCTGGGGCGTTCTTTGGCGTATGAGCACAAGGTTCTTTCACCAAACAAGCATCTTCTTGAACTTAGAAATAACTTTGAAATTTTGCAAAAAACCGGTTCAACCGGGGTTAGTTAACCTTTCCGGATTGTTCTTTCCTGCTCCCCCTTTTCGCAGTTCATGTGCTTATCTCCTACCGGTTTATCTTGCTTGCCATGAAGCCGGTTTGCGGACAGCAGCAGAGTCGAAGACTCCGGTAGGATTTAGCACACTACTAAACCGGAAAGAAAAACATTCAATAAGAAACCTGTAAACTGAAAAAATAAAAAAGTTAAATGCAACTTAAGTTGGGGTAGTCACCGAGATTCATTCAAGGTTCCGGCATCTTTTATTCATAGCATATAATGTACAAAAAGGAACTTCTTACACCACCACTTCAAGAGTAGAAAGGGCGCAATGTAGCTACGTTCCATGGACGCTTGCTCTCCTCTCCGGACCTGTCCGCCTTTCCTTTCTTCCACTCCTGTGCATCGATCAAGTAGTATGCATCATTGTGAAGCACCTTGCTTACAATGAAGGGACCTTCCCATGGTGGCAAGAGCTTATGCCGGCCTTCAGTCTGCCGCACCGAGCGAAGTACAAGATCTCCTTCCCGGAAAACTCTCGGGTTAACCTTCCGGTTATGATAGCGTCTTAGGTTTCTTTGGTAAATGGCTGTTCTTGCCAAAGCCAGCTCTCTTGCTTCTTCCAGCAAGTCGACATCATTTTCTCTGGCCTCTTTGACCTCTTGCTCAGTATAGAGCTGTACCCTTGGTGAATCATGAATGATATCGGTTGGTATCACCGCTTCGCTCCATAGACCATGAAGAAGGGGAGTGTATCCCAGGTAGACCGGTTTGGGGTTGTTCTTATACTCCACAAGATCTTGATGGTAGCTCATCGAGCCAACATCCCGGTGACTTTTCCACCGCATCAATGAGTCTAGGCTTGATACCGGAAAGCACCAAGGCATTCATTCTTTCTACTTGGCCATTGCCCTGTGGATGTGCCACTGAGCACAAATCCAACCGGATGTTCTTTTCTTCACAGAACCTTTTGAACTCACCTTGAGCAAAGTTGGTTCCGTTATCAGTGATGATGCTGTGCGGGTATCCATACCGCAAAATGACATCTTTCAAGAATTTCACAGCTGTATGCCCATCACACTTTGCGATAGGTTTTACTTCCAGCCACTTGGTGAACTTATCCACCATGACCAAGATGTGAGTCATGTTGCTTCTTGCGATTTTGAATGGTCCAACCATGTCAAGGCACCAAACAGCGAATGGCCATGTTAGCGGTATTGTCTTTAAACCGGATGCTGGGGTATGGTTTTGCTTGGCGTACCTCTGGCAGCCGTTGCATTTTCTTACCAAATCCTCAGCGTTCTCCAAAGCAGTAGGCCAATAAAACCCATGCCGAAAACTTTTGCTACCAAAGCCCTTGATGAAGCATGATGCCCACATTCTCCTTGGTGAATTTCCTCAAGCATCTCTTTTCCTTCCTCCGGTTCCACACATCTTTGAAGGACACCGGTAACGCTTCTCTTGTACACCTCACCATTGATGAATGTGTAAGCTTTGGACCTTCTTTGTATCCTCCTTGATTCATTTTCGTCAGTGGCAAGGTGCCGCTGATCAGAATTCCTTAATAGGTTTAACCCATGATGGTATCTCTCGAACCAAAAACACCGGTGCGTCTATCTCCATGCTATCCACCAGCATCATTTCTTCCGGTATGGGTACAGCAGTCCCGAGCCTACCGGAGCAGTCCCCGAGCTTGCCGGGCCAGTCCCGGTTCCCTTCATCGATAGCCATGGGTACTATGTGTGACTCTGGTACAAAAATTGATTCTGACTCCGGGCTCGGTTTGATCGATGGTACTCTTAGGTGAGCCAAAGCTATTCCGGGAGGAATTTCTTGCCTAGATGAGCCCAGCTTGGACAAAGCATCCGCGGCCTCATTTTCGCTCGCGGCACATGGTGAAACTCACACCCTTCGAAGAATCCGGCAATCTTTTGCACGTGAAACCGTACGAGGCCATGTTGGCATCTTTTGCATCCCAATCTCCGGAACACTGCTGTACCACAAGGTCTGAATCTCCGTAGCAAATGATCCGGTGTGCACCGATTTCTTTTGCGACCTTAAGCCCATGGATCAAAGCTTCATATTCAGCGACATTGTTTGATGCCCTGAAATGCACTTGTAAAACATACCGGAGGTGATCTCCTTTTGGGGAAGTGAGCACCACACCGGCACCTAGACCTTCCTTGAGCTTGGATCCGTCAAAGTGCATCTTCCAAGTATTCTATCCTCCGATCCGGCGGCTTGTACCGCATCTCCGCCCAATCAACAAGGAAATCCGCCAAAGCCTGTGATTTTATGGCATCTCTTCTTTCATACACCGATGCGTACGGTGATATCTGGATTGCCCATTTCGCAATCCGCCACGCATCTTTGTTGCACATGATGTCGGAAATTGGTGCTTCGCTCACCACTTTCATGGGGTGCTCCTCAAAGTAGTGCTTGAGCTTGGTGGCGGCCATGTACACGCCATAAGTCATTTTCTCGAAGTGAGGGTAGTTTTGTTTTGAGAGGGAGAGCACCTCGCTCAAGTAGTATACCGGCCTCTGGACGGTTTTTCTTCCTCTTCTCTTTCAACTACAACCACTACACTCACAACCCGGTTTGTTGCTGCTATGTATAACAGCATAGGCTCTCTTTCTAAAGGTGAAGCCGGTATGGGTGCTGTGGCTAGCATTGTTTTCAGCTCTTTAAACGCTGCGTCTGCTGAGGGGTCCAGGCGAACGTGTCGGATTTTTTCATGAGAGCATAGAGTGGCAGAGCTTTTTCTCCCAACCTGCTTACAAACCGGCTTAGCGATGCCAAGCTTCCGGTAAACTTTTGCACATCTTTTAACTCTCGAGGGATAGCCATTCTTTCTATTGCTCGGATCTTTACCGGATTAACCTCTATGCCCCGGCTTGATACTAAGAAACCGAGCAGCTTGCGGCGGGGACACCAAAGGTGCATTTTGCCGGATTGAGTTTCATCCGGAACCGTCTTAGGTTATCGAATGTTTGCCGGATGTCATCGATTAAAGTGTTCTTTACCTTAGTTTTTATCACGATGTCATCCACATAGACTTGTACATTTTTTCCAATCTGATCAAACAAGCATTTTACGCATACAAAGCTGGTACGTTGCACAGCGTTGCGCAACCCAAAAGGCATAGTGACATAGCAATAAGCCCGTGCGGGGTAATGAACGCAGTTTTTATTTGATCTTCCTTTTTCAAAGGAATTTGGTGGAAACCGGAATAGGCATCCAAGAAGGACAACAACTCACACCCAGCAGTTGAATCAATCACTTGATCGATTCGTGGCAAAGGAAAAGGATCCCTTGGGCAAGCCTTGTTCAGGTTGGTGTAGTCGATGCACATGCGCCACACCTTCGGAGCTTTTGCCTCCAGGTTCTCATCTTTCTTCTTTTCAACCATTACCGGATTGGCCAGCCACTCTGTGTGCGTGACCTCCACAATGAACCCGGCAACTAGCAGCTTGGTTACCTCTTCTCCTATGATCTTTCTTCTGTCTTCAGCGAACCGGCGCAGTGGTTGCCGCACCGCTTGGCATCTTTCCGGACGTTTAGAGAGTGCTCAGCCAGCTCCCTCGGAACACCTACCAAATCATCAGTTGACCAGGCAAAGATATTCCGATTCTCACGGAGGAAGCCGACGAGCGCTTTCCTATGCTTGGTCAAGGCCAGCACCGATACGAACGGTGCGCTCAGGTAAGCCGGATCCAGCACAATGTTCTTTATTTCATTGGTTGGCTTGAATGCCGGTGTGCCCATGTTTTCACTCATTGCTGCTAAGCTCATTTGCGAGGATTGAGCCAGCGCAACAGCTGTCTGCATTCTTTTCTTTTCCTCCGCGATCACCAGCGATTCTGCTAAGTTTGATCCGGCAGATGCTGTTTCCAGTGAGATCTTATAGTTTCCCACCACAGTCAATGGCCCACGAGGTGCCGGCATCTTCATCTTGAGGTAAGCCGTATGAGTGGTGGCCATGAAGGCTGCCAATGCCGGTCTCCCCAGCAATGCATGGTAGGGGCTGTCTAGATCCACCACCTCAAACTCCAGATTTTCCACCCGACAATTGTCACGTCCTCCAAATGCCACGTCCACCCGAACTTTTCCTATCGGGGCACAGGACAAGCCAGGAACAATCCCGTGGAACGTTGTGCGCGTTGGCTGAAGCATGTTTTCTGTTATGCCCAGCGTTTGCATGGTGTGCTTGTACATGATGTTGATGCTACTGCCATTGTCTATCAGCACCTTGCTGAACTTCACTCGAGTTTGCGGCCCTTTCATGATCGGGTCCACAACAAGAGCATATCCACCGGGATTAGGCATGTTGTTTGGGTGATCCGTGGATGTGCAGGGAAGTGCCTGATTGGACCACATCATGTACTTGGGAACTGCCGGCATCACAAAGATTGACCTCCATGGAGCGCCGGTGTACACTTTGCCGGTCTGTTGGCTCGGTGACAAAGACAACACACAGCACAGATGCGGATCTTCGTAAACATTCCGGCCTAAAGGTGCCGGTGGAGGTGGCTGGTTATCATTTTGCTCCACCCGGTTAACTTGCTGGTATTGCTGCCGGTTTGGCTGCACCGGTAAGGCGTTTGCCCCGGTAAGTGGTGGTGGTGGCGGTAGCTGTTGTTGCTGCTGCGGCATGTCTTGCGGTGGCCGCGCATCTTTCACTGTTCCTTTTTGCATCAAGTACTTGGTCCAGGTACAATCCTTTGTCAGATGGTTTGACGGATGTGCCGGATTCGGCGTGTGCCACCGGCAAGGCTGATCCATGGCAGCTTCCATGGTGTATTTTGCGGGTTCTTGCCAGTTCTTCTTCTGGACCCAAGGTTTCTTTTCCACCCATTGTTTCTTAGGACCCGCCCATGGCTGCGATCCGGTTTTTTGCCTCTGGCTGTCGCTGGCCTCAAAGTTTTCCTGCACAGCAGCAACTTGCTGCGGACCGTACCTTCGATCCGGAAACTCTTCTCTTCTTTTGTTATTCCGGTTGTCCCGATGCTGTTCGTGGCGCAGCTGTTCCGGCTCCGGTTGCACTGCCGGCTGCGTTGGGTCTCCCAACGCATAGCTATCCGCCACACGTATCATTTCTGCCAACGTTGTCGGCATGTTGCGCTGCAACTTTTGCCACAACGGTGAACCTCTTCTGCATCCACTGCTAAACCAAGCAATGGCTTGTGCCTCGATTACCCCTTCACAGGAGTTCCTTGTGGTGTTCCACCGCCGGATAATCCCGGTCTGTTGTTTCGGACGCTGCACACACAGAGCAAGTTGTTGCGGCCTGTTTGGCCTCTGATAGGTGCTGCTGAAATTGCTCACAAAGGCCTCCTCAAAATCCAGCCAGCCATTTATGCTTCCTGCCGGCAAGTTGTTTAACCAGATTCTTGCCGGTCCAACCAAAAACGATGGTATGATTCTCACGGCCCAACGCCGGTTTCCTCCTCCTGCTACGGTTCCTCCACCGCCTGCGACGTATACCGCGGTCACGTAATCCGCGAGCCAATCTTCCGGCTTTGTGGTGCCGTCATACGTTTTTGTGTCACGGGGCAACATAAAGTTGCGAACTGGTGGTTTTTCTTTCATGATCCTTGGGCCAAAACACTTTGGACCTGGAGGACCTTCCTCCTCGATCATTTTCGACAAGTACACTCTATCCAGAGACGGTGCCTCGCATCCCGTTCCGGTAAGTATCTCTCTCCCAAGCGTTCTCCCAACGGGTTCCGGTATGCTGCCGGTCTGGTGGAATCGGCTTCATCGTAACATTCCGGTACCGCGGCCCTTGCCTGCCGGTACCTTGGGGGATCCATTTCCTCCTCGTCGTACGCTGCCCTTGCAGCTCGATAGTTTTGCCCGGTCTCATATCTACCGGCATGATTGTTTCCGGCATAGCCTCTGGCGTAGCCTCGCTCTGCCCCTTGGCTTTTTCTACCGGCATCGTGTTGCCCGGCTTGTTGCTTTCCGGCAAGAACCGGATCGTACACGGTCATCTGCTGCGCATTCACTTCTTTTTCTCTCCTTCTATCCGGATGGGGGGACGAAGCCTGCCCATGGGATTTGCTACCGGCATTCTTTGTTGAACGCGCGGATTTTGAGGCCGCTGCCTTGTTCAGCTTAGCCAGCTGCTCAGCATTTTTTGCTGCTCTATGGTTTCCAGCAGCTCTCTCGACGCGCTCTTGCTGCTTTACCAAAGCCTCTCCGGAAAGCGACTCACATAGCTCTACCGCAGCCTTAGCAGCTTTTATAGTTTTATCCGGGCTGCTATACTTAGGCTTTTCCACGATGCTACCGTATGCAGAGGCGCTCTTGCCGGCAAAAATCTCCTTGCGCAAATCTTGATCTAGGTTGCGAGCTTTTAGCCGGTTTTCCGGCACCCTAGCAGCATGCGCGCTAACAGAAGCAAAGCCATGGGCAGCATTGTACTCACGTACGGTTAGGTTCAGCTCGCGCTGCGCCCTGACGATGTCCTTGCCGCTCTCCAGCATCTTCTGGCGCTGCGCCTCCAGCTCCGCTTGAGCCGCTGCCGGGTCGATGTTCTGCGCGATGGGGGTGGCGAGGACGTTCATCGCCGCCTGGAGCGGTGTCTCGGTGGCGCGGATGATGCTCCGCTGCGCTGCGCCACGCTCCAGCGGTGGCTTAGCCGCACGGGTCGAAACCGCGCGACCGGCACCTTCAGCCGCAACCTCCTTTCCTGCACCAGCCACACCGGTCATCATTACCTCAACGCTACCGGCGGCGCGGCCAGCACAAAGCCATCTTGGCGGGTCCGGTGCCACCAGCACCGGCGAGAGGCGCTGGCGCACGGGGACGGTGCCGAGGTAGACGCGGTGGCTGCCGAACTCGATGATGCGGCCGTTCTTGGGGAAGACGCCGCCGTTGGCGAAGCAGCCCGCGTTGTCGTTGATGAAGTCCATGGCGTAGATGCTCTGCACCAACGCGGACACCGTACGCTCGCCGGAGACCTCGAGGACGCCCGCCCGAATGTGAACTCCATCAAGCGCCACTTCATGCCCCACGGTGGGCGCCAACTGTCGTCGTGGTGAACGAGCAGATGCCATAGGATGGCTTAGATTGGGGCCGAATGGACGCAAGAGGATTCGGGGGAGGGTTCGCGATCAGGTGGGAAGAGATTCCGGATGGTTTCCTCAAGAACTTGGCCAAGGCCAGAGGTTGAAGAAGAAAGACACAAGGAAGAACTCCCTCTAGATCACCATTTTCATTGATTCACAAGTTACAGGCTCTGCCTTCCTACACACGCGCGTACCTACTTGCTTGCCCGTGAAGAAGGGCTGCCCCCTCTCCTTATATAGGGGAGAGGGTGGCTTACACTGCAAGAAACCCTAACGGCATCTTTGACTGGACAAACTACTTTACAGAGCTACTGTACAAAGCTACTTTAACAGGCTACTGTACAAAGCTACTTTAATCATAGATGACACCGGGGCCTTCTTTTATCGAGCTGCGATGTCCTCCGGCTTCTTTGGACGTCACCTCTCTCTTTGGCGCCAGGGCTCTGAATAAAGTTACTTTGCTTGGCTCATCCTTGTCCTCTTGCTCTGAAGAGAATCTTTGACCAGACCTGCCGACAGGCTCTCCTTTCCGGTATCTTCTTTACCGGGTTCCGGCATACCCCTTTGGGGATACCGGCTTAGCCTTGCTCTCCCGGATTCCTACTAGGCTTCCGGTAAGAACATTAAACCGGTATCTTGATGGCTCAAACCATCCGGTTTGGCATGCCTTTGGCATACCGGGGGTTATCCCCCCAACATGGAGGCAACATAAGATCATGCATGGAGATTTGGGATGAAGTTATCATACCATAGCCTTGAGAATACCCAAACTCACAATAAGATGCCTCCATAGGGTTGTTGATGTAGCCATAAGACAAGATAAGCAACTAGAACCAAACGGCTACAAACAACAAAGGTCTCCATCCACCTAGGAACTTCTCCCCCTTTGGCATCGAAACACCAAAAAGGAGGGTAACGAAACTAGAGAGATGGATAAAAAGAACATACAACCAAGCTTGCAAAAATCACGAGAAAACAAGCTTGAAGGAGGTTCTCAAAAACAAGAAAGAAAGCAAAGAAGAAAGACAAAACAAGGTCACGAAGAACCGAAAAACCTCAAAGAGGGGTTGTTGGTGGCCGAAGCCACCGTGTAAGAGTATAGTAGTTGTGAGGTCGCGTCGATGTATCTAGGACTCACGGACTACAACTCAACATGAAGCTCATAAGTCACTTAGTTGACAAATAGCAAATGTTTTGGATTTCTTTATGCATTATGGGGGGAGTGATAGCTCAATGGATTTAAACCGCACTCCCCTATGTCCATGCGTGCCTTTCATCTAGATACGACGGTAAGATTGGTATATTCACACGACGGTCAAGCAAAGTTCGATGGATCAATGATATTTAGCTCATGCCTCAACTCAATAAAGCGCTTCTCATCCAAGGGCTTCGTGAAGATGTCCGCCAATTGCTCCTTGGTGCCAATATAGCATAGTACAATATCTCCGCGAGCAATGTGGTCCCGGATGAAGTGGTTCCGTATCTCAATGTGCTTCGTCTTGCCATGAAGAACCGGATTGTAGGCGATCTTGATTGCGCTCTCATTGTCACACAAAAGAGGCACCTTCTATACTCGAGTCCATAATCCCGCAAGGTTTGCCTCATCCATAAGATTTGAGCACAACTACTTGCCGCGGCAATATACTCGGCTTCCGCGGTGGAGACGGAGACACAATTTTGTTTCTTCGAGGACCAACACACCAAAGATCTTCCAAGAAAGTGACATGCTCCGGAGGTAGACTTCCTATCAATCTTGTCGCCCGCCCAATCGGAGTCGATGAGACCAACCAAGGCAAAGTTCGTGTCCCTTGGGTACCATAGTCCAAAGTGTGGGGTATCAACTAAATATCGAAGGATCCTTTTGACCGCCACAAGGTGGCTTTCTTTCGGACTTGCTTGAAACCGTGCACACATACCAACGCTCAACATTATATCCGGGCGAGAGGCACAAAGGTAAAGAAGCAAACCTATCATCGAACGGTAGAGCTTGGTATCCACCGCCTTGCCGGCCTCATCAAGAGTGAGTTGACACTTGAGTTGCATCGGAGTTCCAATCCCCTTGGCATCCTTCATATCAAAGCGCTTGAGCATGTCTTGGAGGTACTTCGCTTGATTGATGAAGGTGCCTTGTCGCATTTGCTTGATCTCGAACCCAAGAAAGTACTTGAGTTCACCCATCATTGACATCTCAAACCTATTTGTCATCAACATAGCAAACTCATCATTGAATTTTGTGTTAGTAGAGCCAAATATGATGTCATCTACATAGAGTTGGCATACGAAAAGCTCCCCGTTGACCTTCTTAGTAAAAAGAGTGGGATCGATTTTCCCCACTTCGAAGCCACGGTCTTCAAGCAACTCCTTTAGATGCTCATACCAAGCTCTAGGAGCTTGTTTGAGTCCATATATGGCCTTTTTGAGCTTGAAGACATGGTCCGGGAAATGGGGGTCCTCGAATGCCGGGGGTTGCTTCACATATACTTCCTCAAGTAGAGGACCATTAAGAAAAGTGCTCTTAACATCCATTTGTTGCAACTTAAAGCCATGATGAGAGGCAAAGGCCAAAAGGATACGGATGGACTCAAGCCTTGCAACGGGTGCAAAAGTTTCACCAAAGTCCACGCCTTCAATTTGAGAATAGCCTTGTGTCGCCAATCTTGCTTTGTTGCGGATGACCGTGCCACTTTCATCTTGCTTGTTCTTGAAGATCCACTTGGTGCCGATAACATTGCGGCAATGATCGGGTCGCTTCATGAGAGTCCATACATCATTCCTCTTGAAGTTATTGAGTTCCTCTTGCATGCATTCAACCAATCGGGATCGTTGAGAGCATCATCAACTTTGAGTGGTTCCACTCTAGAGACAAAGGCATGGTGCGCACAAAAGTTTGCAAGTTGCCTCCGAGTGGTGACATTTCTCTTTAGATCACCAATGATGTTTTGCAAGGAATGAGACTTGAGACGCAAATGTCTTGTAGTGGGGTCTTCACGGCGAGTGTCGGCTAAAGGAGATGATTCTTGTGAGTCCTCTTGGCCTTCATCACGGTTTAGGTCCTCGCCTTGACCTCCATTGTCGTTGAAAGAGGCAACTTTGTCATGAGATCCGAATGGCTCGGGGGTATAGGGAATATCATTGTCCATGAGGATTGTCCTCGAGCCACTCGAAGAAGAGCTTGAAGCTTGGCCTTGGTCACCTGATGTCGAATGTTGTGGTAGACGAGTTTGCGGTGTATGTTGTTCTTGAGCTTGTTGAGGTGAACTTGGACTTGATTGTTGTTGTAGATGTCGAGGTTGATCTTGAGGTTGGGGTTGAACTTGAGGTTGTTGTAGAGGTTGACTTGCATTTGTTAGATCAACGGAAGAAGCTTGGCCTTGTGGTGTAGATGGCTCCACTTGGGTGGAACTTGGTCCTTCCCCGGTACACATAGAAGGTAGCTTTTGAGGTAGACGAATGCCAACACCCATCCTTCCTATGGTATCCGGGGGAATTGCATCTCCTTTCTCACAAGAAGCACTTCGCTCCTCCAAAGATCTATCATCTTCATCGAACGTCACATCACAAGACTCTACAACCCTTCCACTTGACTTGTTGAAGACCCTATAGGCGTGAGAATCCGTAGCATAGCCAACGAAAATTCTTTCTTGAGCTCTTGAATCAAACTTGGATAGGCGGGTGTCCTTGACAAGTATATAGCATTTGCATCCGAAGACCTTGAAGTATGACACATTAGGCTTGTTGTCGGTGAGGATCTCATATGGTGTCTTCTCAAGACCTTTGCGAAAGTATAGGCGATTAGCGGTAGAGATAGCTTCCGCCCAAAAAATTGTAGTTGGACTTGTATTCCATCATCATGGTTCGAGCGGCTTCGATCAATGTTCGATTCTTCCTTTCGGCGACCCCATTTTGTTGGGGAGTATATGGCGTGGAGTATTGGTGTTGGATTCCTTCTTCGCCGAGGAAGTCATCCAAAGTGTAGTTCTTGAACTCCGTTCCATTGTCGCTCCTTATTGCGAGGATCTTGTTGTCGTACTTGCGTTGAACTTGGTTGGCAAACTCCATCATGGTCCGTTGAGTCTCACTCTTGTACTTGAAGAAGAATACCCAACAATAGCGTGAATAGTCATCAACGATGACGAGGCAATACTTCTTTCCTCCAAGACTTTCATGAGATGGTGGACCAAAGAGATCAACATGTAGGAGCTCCAAGCATCTTGTGGTAGAGATGATAGTCTTGGCCTTGTGAGGAGTTCCATGCATTTTTCCTTGTACGCAACACCTACAACCACGATCCTTGCAAAAAGAGACATCTTCTTTTAGTCCGAGAATGTGGCCACCCTTGTGAAGACTTTGCAAAGTCCTCATGTTGACATGGGCTAGTCGGCGATGCCATAACCAACCCTTGTCACCTTTGGCGAATAGGCAAAGAGCGGAAGACGTTGTCTTTCCGGAGAAATCGACAACATACAAACCATTCTCTACATATCCAACAAAAGCTACATTGAGTGTCTTGCTCCACAAGAGGACCACCATATGTTCATCAAAGAAAGTGCATAAACCCATACGAGCAATTTGATGAACGGAGAGTAAGTTGTAACCAAGGATCTCGACAAGGAGGACATTCACAAGTGAGATGTCGGGTGTTACCACCACCTTGCCAAGACCCAATACCTTAGAGCACGTGTTGTCGCCATATGAAACGGTAGATAGAGAAGGCACGAGGTCGACAACAATATCCTTGCTTCCGGTCATATGACTTGTGGCTCCACTATCAACCACCCATTTAGCGCCACCGGAAGCATAGTCCTACAAGGAATCAAGTCTTGGATTTAGGTACCCATTTTTCAATGGGTCCTAGCATGTTAGTAACAAGGGGTTTGGGAACCCAAATAGTCCAATCAACATTGTCCTTTTGAGGACCAATAAAGAGAGCACGAATATGTCCATAGTAATCAACAAAAAGAACATGAGAAGGGTTGTTAGAGCCGGCGAAACCCGTCGAGGCGGAGTTGGGTACTCCATCTCTTCTTGAGCTAGCATTGCTCCCTTCAAGGTTGGTTTCCATGTTCTCCTTGTCCTTCTTCTTCTTGGTCCTCCTCTTCCTCTTTCTCTTTGGCTTGGTAGCCACTCCTCCTTCATTGCACGAGCCCTCTTTGGCTCCATCTTTAGCTTCAATGATTCCTTCCAAGTACTTGGCTTGAACTTGGAGTCCATCAACCTTGGCCTTCAAGCGATTGACTTCATCTTCATGCTCCGGGTGTGGATGGCAAATATCAAACACTTGGACCTCCTTTGCCTTGTTCACCCGGAAGTGTTCCATCAAAGCTTCTTCTTGGAGAGTGTTCAACTTCATGAGCAAGAGCTTGTCATTCTCCATCTTGGCAATGTCGCTTTCATGAGTGCAACATGCATGGTCCTTGCTCAAAGGAAAGTACTCCTTCAAGGTTTCTTCTTGCATGGAGTTGACCTCCATGAGCTTGGCTTCCCTTCTCTTCAAGGCGGCTATTTCCTCCTCATGATCGCAACACGTATCCTTCTCCTTGCTCATGCGGAGACACTCCACCAACGACTCTTCTTGCTTGCTACTCAAACTCAATAGCTTGGCCTTGGTGACTTCAAGAGCGGCAATTTCTTCTTCATGGGTGCAACATGAGGTCTTCTCTTTGAACAAGCGGTAATATTCATCCAAGGCTTCTTCTTGAAGAGCATTGACTTCCAAGAGAAGAGCATTGTGCCTTCTCAAGGAAGTGACTTGATCCACAAGCTCATCATGGCAAGAATTGGGGTCTTCATCATCTTTCTCTTTGTTGGCTTCCTCGAGTGAGAGCATCTTCTTCTTGAGGTCACCCACCAACTCAAGAGCATGGTCGCGATCCTTGGTGAGTCGTGAAACAATAGCTTCATTCTTGTCTTCAAGAACGATGACACTAGCTTCAAGAGACATGCGAAGATTCCGTTCATCATCAAGCTCCTCCTTGAGATCGGCAAGCTCAAAGGCCGCTTCCCTTTCCAACTTCTCCCTCTTCTCGATAAGATCTTGTGCCGCACCAAGTTGGGCTAAGAGAGCCCCAACATGAATCTTGGTATCCCCCTTCATGTTAGTGAGAAAATAATCCAAGGAATCCAAACCCATAATCTCACGTTTAACGGTGAGACTAGTGGCATCATCAATATATAAGGCATTAGTAGAAGATGATGGTTTGGAAGGGGATTTTACCTCCGTGGATACCTTTGCCATAAGGCACCGAGCATTGTTGGTGACGAGGTTCTCATTAGGAGAGTCGAAGAGAGAGTTGGAGGGAGTGGAAATGGCGATGGCGGCCACTCCCTCTCCTTCCTTGTTGGAGCGCTTGTCGTCATGCTCCCCATCTTCATCGGAGGTGTACTCTTCACGAATGATGAAGGCTCTAGGCTTCTTGTTGGAGGAGACCTTGTCGTCATCGGACCTTGGGGAGAACTTGGAGAATCCCTTGGAGAGTGGCTTGTACCTATCCTTTGGGATAAGCTTTCCACCATAATCTTCTCTTCTCTCAAACATACAATCCGCGACAAAATGATTCTTGTCACCGCAATTGTAGCATGTTCTTCCCTTTGTCCCTTCTCTTGGGTTCTTGGAGAGTCTTCTTGGAGAATCACGTGATCTTCTTGGTCTTGTGTTTCGGGAGATGTTTCCATCCCAAAACTTCTTGGCGGCGAGAGCCATGTGCTCATGGTAGTTGACCTTGAGATCATCCGATCCCCACTCAACGGGATCCTCATCGCTTTCACTAGCTTCATGCACCTTCATCTTCAATGCAAGGTTGGGCTTGCGGGAGTTGTGGGCGCGAGCAACAAGATCCTCCGCATTCTTCTTGGAGATGTCCAAAGCGATGACTTTGCTAAGGACTTCATCGGATGTCATAGCACGGAAGGAGGCGTTTTGGCGGATGGCCATCAACTTCACTTCCTCATAAGGGAGGAGAGCGTTGTAGAACTTGCGCTTGATCCAATGGTCATCCACGAACGTTGCTCCAAGATCTTGCATTTGCACGGCAAGAGCAATGAGGCGTCGATACATTTCTTCGGGGGTCTCTCCTTCAACCATGACGAAGTTGTCGGCCATGTTGTTCACTTCATCAAAGCGGGAGCTTTGGATGCTTGCATTGCCAAGGAAGAGCTTCTCAAGTTTGTCCCATGCTTCCTTGGCGGTCTTGAGCGAGCGGATATGAGCGAGGTCCTTGGGGGTGATGGCCATATGAATCATGTTGATGGCGGTGGCGTTGAGTTGGTCATCCACCACATCTCTCCTTGTCAATTTCTTGGGATCTCGTGGTGAATAGCCCTCCTCAATGATACGCCAAAGCTCGGTAGAAGCGATGCGCACATGTGAACGCATTAGGAATTGCCAATTCTCAAAGTTGTTTGACTCAAGAGACGGTGGTGAACCATGCGACAAGATATGCGGCATCGGTATCGGAACGTTGATGGTGTAATCATTTGGTGGTGGCACCGCATGATAACTCCCTTGACGTTCCGATACCGGTGTGTCATCATCCTTCCCTTTTGTTGTAGTGCCGGTATCCCCAAGCCCTTCCTTTTGTGGATCTTTTGTCGCTTCCGCGACAAAATCAACAAGAGGAAGGGTGTTAGCTTTTGGTGGCGGATCCTCGGCACTTGCTTTTGGTGGAGGGTTTGGTTTTCGTGCAACCAACTCCATCATCATTGCCTTCATTTGGGCAACGATGGATGACTCCAATTTCTTGAGGTCATCCAACGTAGCCATCGTGGAATCGATGGGTGATGATGGAGCGGGTGGCACAAGGGAAGGTGACCCATTCTTATCCGCCTCTTGTCACTACAAGAAATGTGTTGACTTGTGACCTTCTCTTAGTGACCCTGAGTAAAATCGTCATGATTCTATGACGATTTCAGAGCGAATGGTCGTTAGTTGTTTGAGGGGGACAAAACCATAGAAAACTACGACGATTTGGGTCAAAAACATCGTAATTTTCTAGGATGAAATCGTCATAATCGGGGTCATGCGGTCTACGACGTTATTTCTAGGCAATTACGACCAATTTAGATCGTCATGACCGCTAATTCGGATGCTTTAAAATTATTGGGCGGCCAACTCAGCCATTTCCTCTAGGTGGCATGTCACTTTCGGTTGCAATTCCAAGGCGAGATCCTCTATTATGAATTACCTACTATCTTCGTCTGAAAATAAATATCCTATTTTTATCTAAATATAGATATATTTAGACGTATTTGAGTTAGAAATAATTTATATGTAGATAAAGTTGAGAAATCCATTTTTAGACGAAGTGAATATTCTTTTAGCAAACTTTTGAGTCCATTTTTCTTTCCATGAATCCATTTCTCCGCACTCCAACCGAAAATTTTGCTTCGAGCGCCAAATTCTCCCGCATCCACCATTTTGGACGAAAATGACCGAACCGCCCTGATACGTCTCAAACGTATCTATAATTTCTTATGTTCCATGCTACTTTTATGATGATACTCACATGTTTTATACACATTATATGTCATTATTATGCATTTTCCGGCACTAACCTATTAACGAGATGCCACAGTGCCAGTTCCTGTTTTGTGCTGTTTTTGGTTTCAGAAATCCTAGTAAGGAAATATTCTCGGAATTGGACGAAATCAACTCCCAGATCCCTATTTTTCCCGGAAGCTTCCAGAGCACCGAAGGAGGGACAGAGGGGGGCCAGGGGGCCCCACCCCACAAGGCGGCGCGGCCACCAGGGGGCGCGCCCCCTACTGTGTGGGCCCCCCGTGACTCCACCGACCTTGCCCTTCCGCCTACTTAAAGCCTCCGTTGCGAAAACCCTATCACGATCGACGAAACCCACAAAAACCTTCCAGAGCCGCCGCCATCGCGAAGCCAAGATCTGGGGACAGGAGTCTCTGTTCCGGCGCGCCGCCGGGACGGGGAAGTGCCCCCGGAAGGCTCCTCCATCGACACCACCGCCATCTTCATCAACGCTGCTGTCTCCCATGAGAAGGGAGTAGTTCTCCATCGAGGCTCGGGGCTGTACCAGTAGCTATGTGGTTAATCTCTCTCCTATGTACTTCAATACAATGATCTCATGAGCTGCCTTACATGATTGAGATTCATATGAGTTTTGTATCACTATTCATCTATGTGCTACTCTAGTGAAGTTATTAAAGTACTCTATTCCTCCTCCATGATGTAATGGTGACAGTGTGTGCATCATGTAGTACTTGGCGTAGTTTATGATTATGATCTCTTGTAGATTATGAAGTTAACTATTACTATGATGGTATTAATGTGATCTATTCCTCCTCTCATAGTATGAAGGTGACAGTGTGCATGCTATGTTAGTACTTGGTATAGTTGTGTTGATCTATCATGCACTCTAAGGTTATTTAAACATGAATATCGAATGTTGTGGAGCTTGTTAACTCCGGCATTGAGGTGCTCTTGTAGCCCTACACAAATAGCGGTGTTCATCATCCAACAAGAGAGTGTAGAGTGGTTTTATTATGTGATCAATGTTGAGAGTGTCCACTAGTGAAAGTACGATCCCTAGGCCTTGTTTCCAATACTGCTATCACTGCTTGTTTACTGTTCTGCTGCATCTTTACTTACTACACGCCAGCAAGCACTTTTAAGCCTTGTTACTACTGCTCATACATATTCATACCACTTGTATTTCACTATCTCTTCGCCGAACTAGTGCACCTATTAGGTGTGTTGGGGACACAAGAGACTTCTTGCTTTGTGGTTGCAGGGTTGCATGAGAGGGATATCTTTGACCTCTTCCTCCCTGAGTTCGATAAACCTTGGGTGATCCACTTAAGGGAAACTTGCTGCTGTTCTACAAACCTCTGCTCTTGGAGGCCCAACACTGTCTACAAGAATAGAAGCTCCCGTAGACATCAAGCACTTTTCTAGCGCTGTTGCTGGGGAGGAAAGGTAAACGGCACTCACACACTGGCAACCCCGGCAACTAGCCACTTTTCTGGCGCCATTGCCGGGGAGGAAAGGTAAAAGGCACTCATACTCCGGTTCTAGGTAACAGTACTTTTCTGGCGCCATTGTGTTTGTGCTCGAAGCTATTTCCTTTAGATCCTGCAATTGCATCTTTTTCTTTCTTGTTTACACTAGTTAGGCATAATGGACAACAATGAGCTTCTTATTCTATTTCCTGATTTAAGACATGGATGGTTTGATCCGAAAATTAAAAAACCCATGGAACATATTAGTATGAATACTTTGAACACCGTTGTTGCTAATGATATGGAAAATTCTAAGCTTGGGGAAGCTGGTTTTGATGAGCATGATCTTTTTAGTCCCCCAAGCATGGAGGAGAAAATTTACTTTGATGATACTTTACCTCCTATTTATGATGATTATAATGATAGTAGTCTTTTGGTTCCGCCTGTTATGGAGGATAAATTTGATTATGATTACAATATGCCTCCTATATTTGATGATGAGAATAATAATGATAGCTACTTTGTTGAATTTGCTCCCACTACAACTAATAAAATTGACTATGCTTATGTGGAGTTATATTGTTGAGTTTGCTCATGATGGTACTGAATATTATTATGAGAGAGGAAAATATGATTGTAGAAATTTTCATGTTACTAAAACACCTCTCTATGCGCTGAAATTTTTGAAGCTACACTTGTTTTATCTTCCTATGCTTGTCACTTTGCTCTTCATGAACTTGTTTATTTACAAGATTCCTTTGCATAGGAAGCATGTTAGACTTAAATGTGTTTTGAATTTGCCTCGTGATGCTCTCTTTTGCTTCAACTACTATTTCTTGCGAGTGCATCATTAAAACTGCTGAGCCCATCTTAATGGCTATAAAGAAAGAACTTCTTGGGAGATAACCCATGTGTTATTTTGCTACAGTACTTTGTTTTATATTTGTGTCTTGGAAGTTGTTTACTACTGTAGCAACCTCTCCATATCTTAGTTTTGTGTTTTGTTTGCCAAGTAAAGTCGTTGATGGTAAGGTTCATACTAGATTTGGATTACTGCGCAGAAACAGATTTCTTTGCTGTCACGAATCTGGGCAAAATTCTCTGTAGGTAACTCAGAAAATTATGCAAATTTACGTGAGTGATCCTCAGATATGTACGCAACTTTCATTCAATTTGAGCATTTTCATCTGAGCAAGTCTGGTGCCTCAATAAAATTCGTCTTTACGGACTGTTCTCTTTTGACAGATTCTGCCTTTTATTTCGCATTGCCTCTTTTGCTATGTTGGATGGATTTCTTTGTTCCATTGACTTCCAGTAGCTTTGACCAATGTCCAGAAGTGTTAAGAATGATTGTGTCACCTCTGAACATGTGAGTTTTTGATTATGCACTAACCCTCTAATGAGTTTGTTTCGAGTTTGGTGTGGAGGAAGTTTTCAAGGATCAAGAGAGGAGGATGATATACACTATGATCAAGGAGAGTGAAAGCTCTAAGCTTGGGGATGCCCCGGTGGTTCATCCCTGCATATTTCAAGAAGACTCAAGCATCTAAGCTTGGGGATGCCTGATACGTCTCCAACGTATCTATAATTTCTGATGTTCCATGCTTGTTTTATGACAATACCGACATGTTTTGTTCACATTTTATGTCATATTTATGCGTTTTCCGGAACTAACCTATTGACGAGATGCCGAAAGGCCAGTTGCTGTTTTCTGCTGTTTTTGGTTTCAGAAATCCTAGTAAGGAAATATTTTCGGAATCGGACGAAATCAACACCGAAAGTCTTAGAATTCCCGGAAGCTTCCGGAACACCGAAGGAGAGTCGGAGGCGGGCAGCAGGGGGCCCACACCATAAGGCGGCGCGGGTGGCCCCCTGGCCGCGCCAGCCTATGGTGTGGGGGCCCCAGCCGCCTCCTTGCGCCGCCTCTCCGCCTCTCTATTCGTCCCTGACCTAAAAACATCGACCAGTTCGACGGAAACAGAGAAAACCATCCAGAGCCGCCGCCATCGCGAAAGTCCAATTCGGGGGACAGAAGTCGCTGTTCCGGCACCCTGCCGGGACGGGGAATTGCCCCCGGAGCCATCTCCACCGCCGTCTTCACCGCCATCGCTGCCTCCATGATGAGGAGGGAGTAATCCACCCCCGAGGCTGAGGGCTCCGCTGTAGCTATGTGGTTCATCTCTCTCCCATGTACCTCAATACAATAATCTCATGAGCTGCTTTACATGATTGAGATTCATATGAGTTTTGTATCACTACTATTCTATGTGCTACTCTAGTGATGTTATTAAAGTAGTTCTATTCCTCCTGCACGGTGTAATGGTGACAGTGTGTGCATCCGTGTTAGTACTTGGCGTAGGCTATGATTGTAATCTCTTGTAGATTATGAAGTTAACTATTGCTATGATGGTATTGATATGATCTATGCCTCCTTTCTTAGCATGAAGGTGACAGTGTGCATGCTATGTTAGTACTTGGTTTAGTCGTGTTGATCTATCTTACACTCTAAGGTTATTTAAATATGAACATTGAATATTGTGGAGCTTGTTAACTCCGGCATTGAGGGTTCGTGTAATCCTACGCAATTCGTGGTGTTCATCATCCAACAAGGGGGTGTAGAGTAGTCCTATTATGTGATCGTTGTTGAGAGTGTCCACTAGTGAAAGCAGGATCCCTGGGCCTTGCTTCCAAGCATCGAATCTTTGTTTGTTTACTGTGTTGTTGCATGTTTACTCGCTGCCATATTTTATTCAGATTGCTATTACCACTCACACTCATCCATATTACTTGTATCTCACTATCTCTTCGCTGAACTAGTGCACCTATTGTATTAGGTGTGTTGGGAACACAAGAGACTTCTTGCTTTGTGGTTGCAGGATTGCTTGAGAGGGATATCTTTGACCTCTTCCTCCCTGAGTTCGATAAACCTTGGGTGATCCACTTAAGGGAAACTTGCTGCTGTTCTACAAACCTCTGCTCTTGGAGGCCCAACACTGTCTACAAGAATAGAAGCTCCCGTAGACATCAAGCTATTCTCTGGCGCCGTTGCCGGGGACCAGAAAAGCTACACAACAGGGATTTCCTCCCTCATCAACCACGCGCCAGTCCTGGACAGCATCAAGTATTTTCTGGCGCCGTTGCCGGGGAGGAAAGGTAAAAGGTACTCACACTCCGGATCTTGGCTACTAAGCTATTCTCGCCGTTGTAAGTACTCGAAGCTATTTCCTTTAGATCCTGCAATTGCATCTTTTTGTTTCTTGTTTACACTAGTTAGGCATAATGGAAAACAACAAAAAAATTGGTGAGCTTTTTAATCTTTTTCCTGATTTAGAATTGTTTGATGTGAAAATTAAAAAACCTATGGAACCTTATTTGCATGCTAGTAGCGATGTTATTAGTATGAATGCAATTACTACTAATGCTATGGAGAAGTCTAAGCTTGGGGAAGCTAGTTTTTGTGATCTTTTTAGCTTCCCATCTTTAGGGGAGAAAATTTGCTCTAATAATACTTATCTCCCATATGCAATAACTCTAATGATGCTTGCGATATTTTAAATCCACCTGCTGAAAGTATTCCGTATAAAATACCTATGAAAATTATTGAACGTGTTATGGATAACCACTATAAAGGGGATGGAACTGTCCACCCTAGAGACCATTTACTGTTTTTGCATGAATTATGCGGGTTATTCAAGTGTGCAGGTATCTCTATGGATGAAGTGAGGAAGAAGCTATTCTCTGCTTTATTATGCCCGGTAAAGCGGCGCATTGGTATAAATTGTTGGAGAATAGTCATTCTCTTGGTTGGGAGGAAATTGCATCTCTCTTTTATTCTAAATTTTATCCTCCTCATGAAGTGCATATTGATAGGAATTATATTTATAACTTTTATCCTCGTGATGGAGAGAGTATTTCTCAAGTGTGGGGGAGATTGAAATCACTAATGCTCAAATGGCCCATTCATGAGCTCCCCCGTAATGTTATTGTTAACAATTTTTATGCGAGGCTTTCAGGACAACATAAGGACTATCTGGACGCATGTTCGGAGGGATCTTTCACAAGCAAGGAGGTTGAAGCTAGGTGGGATCTTCTTGATCGGATTGAGGACAACGCTGAAGGATGGGAGAACGACAAAGGTAAAGAGTCAGGTATAAATTATGATTATGAATGCATTGAAGCTTTTATGGATACCGATAAATTTCGAAATATGAGTGCTACTTATGGTCTTGACTCTCAAGTTGCTGCAAATCTTTATAAAGCCTTTGCTTCTCATTTTGAATTACCTAGGAAGAATTTTGATAAGTATCATGAACCTTTTAAAGAGGCTTGTATGAAGAATGAAATTGTTGTTAATTATTGCAATAAGCATGCTCAAACTCCTAAGAATGCTATTTCCTATAAGCATGTTAATTTTTGTGGAATACATAGACCTTGTGGAATTAATCAAATCAAAGATGAATATTGTATCCATCATGCTAATGAAAAAACTAGAAAGTGGTTTAGGGCTCTAGATGATCTTGGTAAAAAAGTTTGTGCCCTCTATCCTTTTATTTGTGAAGTTTGCCATGAAGTGGGTCATTTTAATTTTCAATGCTCCTCCAATGATAATTTGAACCCAATGAGTGCTACAAATTTGTATTGTGATGATGAAATTACTCCTAATCAGCATGATGAACTTACTTTATTTTTGGGGTGTGAAGAACTGTCGAGAAAAATCTCTTTGTTACATATGAGTGATCTTGATATTGATGATGTCCTGCATGGGTGTTTTTCTTATTGCATTGATAATAGCCATACAAATACTTACATACAAAATATTTTAGAAGATGACACCTTGCCAAAATATGATAGGACCGCTGTGTGTTTTCAACTAATTAATGAAAAGGAGGGATCCTCCCAAGTTTCTTCTATTGTTTCTGAAAGTAAATCAGGTTATGCGGACAAGCCACCCTTCAAGCCTCTTCCTCCTAAAGAAGGGAATGAGGAGAAGGAAGAGAAGAAGAAGAAGGGAACGAAGAAGAAGAAAAAGAAGGAGAATAAAAAGAAAGAGGTAACGGCGTATCCCCACGTGAATGAGATAACGCTAGGTAACCGTAAGTATGTTGCTCCTAATGATTATTGTGATAATGAATCTGAATACGATGATCTTCCTATGCCCTTTACATACATTAGCAATCATGATTTGAATGAGCACACTACTTTTGATATTGCAAATCTCTGGGAAACTAATTCTGAAAATGATGATGATAATAATTGCCATAGTGTCAGTACTATCCATGCTTCCTCCCATAATGATATAGAAAGCTCTAAGCTTGGGGAAGAGGTGTTTGCAAATCCTTTAGCTACTGGTCATTATGTTCTTGATACATCTCCTTCTAATAACAATAATGGTGTGGACACAGATAAACCGATTGTGAAAGACAACTATTCTATTTCTTATGATGACACTGTGCCTTCGATCTCTAAAGATTATTATAAAGAATGCTATGATATAGGTTATAACTACCCTTATGAAACTTGTCATAGTCATGATTGGGTTACCAAAAACAATTCCCTTAATATGCAACTTGTTTACCATGTTCAAATTCTTGATAATAATCCTGCTCCAATTACTATTAATGAAAAGAACTCTCCTTATGCCAAAATTAATGATACTTCTATGCATATGAACCATGATAAGAATGTTTTAAGTGATGGGTATATTGTGGATTTCATCAATGATGCTACTGAAAGTTATTATGAGAGAGGGAAATATGGTTATATGCATCTTAATAATATTAAGTTTCCCCTCTTTATGTTGAGAATCTTGAAGTTACTCGTGTTTTATCCTCTTATGCTTGTCACTTTGTTCTTCATGAATTCATTTGTGTACAAGATTCCTCTGCATAGGAAGCATGTTAGGCTTAAATGTGTTTTGAATTTGCCTCTTGAAGCTCTCTTTTGCTTCAAATACTATTTCTTGCGAGTGCATCACCAAAACTGCTGAGCCCATCTTGATGGCTATAAAGAAAGAACTTCTTGGGAGATAACCCATGTGTTATTTTGCTACAGTACTTTATTTTATATTTGTGTCTTGGAAGTTGTTTACTACTGTAGCAACCTCTCCTTATCTTAGTTTTGAGTTTTTTTGTGCCAAGTAAAGTCGTTGATAGAAAAGTTCATAATAGATTTGGATTACTGCGCAGAAACAGATTTCTTTGCTGTCACGAATCTGGGCTAAATTCTCTGTAGGTAACTCAGAAAATTAAGCCAATTTACGTGAGTGATCTTCAGATATGTACGCAACTTTCATTCAATTTGAGCATTTTCATTTAAGCAAGTCTGGTGCCCCAATAAAATTCGTCTTTACGGACTGTTCTCTTTTGACAGATTCTGCCTTTTATTTCGCATTGCTTCTTTTGCTATGTTGGATGGATTTCTTTGTTCCATTAACTTTCAGTAGCTTTGGGCAATGTCCAGAAGTGTTAAGAATGATTGTGTCACCTCTGAACATGTGAGTTTTTGATTATGCACTAACCCTCTAATGAGTTTGTTTCGAGTTTGGTGTGAAGGAAGTTTTAAAGGGTCAAGAGAGGAGGATGATATACTATGATCAAGAAGAGTGAAAGCTCTAAGCTTGGGGATGCCCCGGTGGTTCACCCCTGCATATATCAAGAAGACTCAAGCGTCTAAGCTTGGGGATGCCCAAGGCATCCCCTTCTTCATCGACAAATTTATCAGGTTCCTCCCTTGAAACTATATTTTTATTCGGTCACATCTTATGTACTTTACTTGGAGCGTCTGTGTGCTTTTGTTTTTGTTTGTGTTTGAATAAATTGGATTACATCATGCTTGTGTGGGAGAGAGACACGCTCCGCTGGTTCGTATGAACACATGTGTTCTTAGCTCATAATATTCATGGCGAAGTTTCTTCTTCGTTAAATTGTTATATGGTTGGAATTGGAAAATGATACATGTAGTAATTGCTATAAATGTCTTGGGTAATGTGATACTTGGAAATTGTTGTGCTCATGTTTAAGCTCTTGCATCATATACTTTGCACCTATTAGTGAAGAAATACATAGAGCTTGTTAAAATTTGGTTTGCATGAGTGGTTTCTCTAGAGTCTAGATATTTTCTAGTGAGGTGTTTGAACAACAAGGAAGACGATGTATAGTCTTATAATGCTTGTAATATGTCTTTTATGTGAGTTTTGCTGTACTAGTTCGTGCTTGTGTTTGCTTCAAACAACCTTGCTAGCCTAAACCTTGTATCGAGAGGGAATACTTCTCATGCATCCAAATCCTTGAGCCAAACAACACTATGCCATTTGTGTCCACCATACCTACCTACTACATGGTATTTCCTGCCATTCCAAAGTAAATTGCTTGAGTGCTACCTTTAAACAATTCAAAATTTACCACCTCTGATTTGTGTCAATGTTTTATAGCTCATGAGGAAGTATGTGGTGTTTATCTTTCAATCTTGTTGGGCAACTTTCACCAATGGACTAGTGGCTTCATCCGCTTATCCAATAATTTTGCAAAAAGAGCTGGCAATGGGATTCCCAGTCCCAAATTAATTAACAAAAATAGACACTCCTCCATGGTATGTGATTGTTGGACGGCACCCGAAGGATTCGGTTAGCCATGGCTTGTGTAAGCAAAGGTTGGGAGGAGTGTCATCATAATAAAACTAAAATAAAAAGGCACTCCTTCATGGTATGAGATTGTTGGCAGGCACCCGAGGATTCGGTTAGCCATGGTTTGTGAAAGAAAGGTTGGAAGGAGTGCCATCCAAAAATAAAATAAAATGGGAGCCGCTCTTTGAAGGTTTGTCTGGCAAGGGGGTTAGAGTACCCGCTACCATTCGTTGACAACAACATACACCTCTCAAAACTTTATTTTTATGCTCTCTTTATGTTTTCAAAATAAAAGCTCTAGCACAAATATAGCAATCGATGCTTTCCTCTTTGAAGGACCATTCTTTTACTTTTATGTTGAGTAGTTCACCTATTTCTCTCCACCTCAAGAAGCAAACACTTGTGTGACCTTTGCATTGATTCTTACATATTTGCATATTGCATTTGTTATATTGCTTTGCATTGACAATTATCCATGAGATATACATGTTACAAGTTGAAAGCAACCGCTGAAACTTAATCTTCCATTGTGTTGCTTCAATGTCTCTACTATGAATTTATTGCTTTATGAGTAACTCTTATGCAAGACTTATTGATGCTTGTCTTGAAAGTACTATTCATGAAAATTTTTTGCTATATGATTCAATTTTTTACTCATTGCATTTACGTTGTTTCTAATCGCTGCATTCATCTCATATGCTTTACAATAGTATGATTAAGATTATGTTGGTAGCATGTCACCTCAGAAATTATCTTTTATCGTTTACCTACTCGAGGACGAGTAGGAACTAAGCTTGGGGATGCTGATACGTCTCCAACGTATCTATAATTTCTGATGTTCCATGCTTGTTTTATGACAATACCGACATGTTTTGTTCACATTTTATGTCATATTTATGCGTTTTCCGGAACTAACCTATTGACGAGATGCCGAAAGGCTAGTTGCTGTTTTCTGCTGTTTTTGGTTTCAGAAATCCTAGTAAGGAAATATTTTCGGAATCGGACGAAATCAACACCGAAAGTCTTAGAATTCCCGGAAGCTTCCGGAACACCGAAGGAGAGTCGGAGGCGGGCAGCAGGGGGCCCACACCATAAGGCGGCGCGGGTGGCCCCCTGGCCGCGCCAGCCTATGGTGTGGGGGCCCCAGCCGCCTCCTTGCGCCGCCTCTCCGCCTATATATTCGTCCCTGACCTAAAAACATCGACCAGTTCGACGGAAACAGAGAAAACCATCCAGAGCCGCCGCCATCGCGAAAGTCCAATTCGGGGGACAGAAGTCGCTGTTCCGGCACCCTGCCGGGACGGGGAATTGCCCCCGGAGCCATCTCCACCGCCGTCTTCACCGCCATCGCTGCCTCCATGATGAGGAGGGAGTAATCCACCCCCGAGGCTGAGGGCTCCGCTGTAGCTATGTGGTTCATCTCTCTCCCATGTACCTCAATACAATAATCTCATGAGCTGCTTTACATGATTGAGATTCATATGAGTTTTGTATCACTACTATTCTATGTGCTACTCTAGTGATGTTATTAAAGTAGTTCTATTCCTCCTGCACGGTGTAATGGTGACAGTGTGTGCATCCGTGTTAGTACTTGGCGTAGGCTATGATTGTAATCTCTTGTAGATTATGAAGTTAACTATTGCTATGATGGTATTGATATGATCTATGCCTCCTTTCTTAGCATGAAGGTGACAGTGTGCATGCTATGTTAGTACTTGGTTTAGTCGTGTTGATCTATCTTACACTCTAAGGTTATTTAAATATGAACATTGAATATTGTGGAGCTTGTTAACTCCGGCATTGAGGGTTCGTGTAATCCTACGCAATTCGTGGTGTTCATCATCCAACAAGGGGGTGTAGAGTAGTCCTATTATGTGATCGTTGTTGAGAGTGTCCACTAGTGAAAGCAGGATCCCTGGGCCTTGCTTCCAAGCATCGAATCTTTGTTTGTTTACTGTGTTGTTGCATGTTTACTCACTGCCATATTTTATTCAGATTGCTATTACCACTCACACTCATCCATATTACTTGTATCTCACTATCTCTTCGCCGAACTAGTGCACCTATTGTATTAGGTGTGTTGGGGACACAAGAGACTTCTTGCTTTGTGGTTGCAGGATTGCTTGAGAGGGATATCTTTGACCTCTTCCTCCCTGAGTTCGATAAACCTTGGGTGATCCACTTAAGGGAAACTTGCTGCTGTTCTACAAACCTCTGCTCTTGGAGGCCCAACACTATCTACAAGAATAGAAGCTCCCGTAGACATCAATGCCCAAGGCATCCCCTTCTTCATCGACAAAATTATCAGGTTCCTCCCCTGAAACTATATTTTTATTCGGCCACATCCTATGTACTTTACTTGGAGCGTCTGTTTGTTTTTGTTTTTGTTTTGTTTGAATAAATGCTTGTGTGGGAGAGAGACACGCTCCGCTGGTTCATATGAACACATGTGTTCTTAGCTTTTAATTTTCATGGCGAAGGTTGAAACTCCTTCGTTAAATTGTTATATGGTTGGAAACAAAAAATGCTACATGTAGTAATTGGTAAAATGTCTTGGATAATGTGATACTTGGCAATTGTTGTGCTCATGTTTAAGCTCTTGCATCATATACTTTGCACCTATTAATGAAGAAATACATAGAGCTTGCTAAAATTTGGTTTGCATAATTGGTCTCTCTACGGTCTAGATAATTTCTAGTATTGAGTTTGAACAACAAGGAAGACGGTGTAGAGTCTTATAATGTTTACAATATGTCTTTTATGTGAGTTTTGCTGCACCGGTTCATCCTTGTGTTTGTTTCAAATAACCTTGCTAGCCTAAGCCTTGTATCGAGAGGGAATACTTCTCATGCATCCAAATCCTTGAGCCAACTACTATGCCATTTGTGTCCACCATACCTACCTACTACATGGTATTTTCTGCCATTCCAAGTAAATACTTCGTGTGCTACCTTTAAACAATTCAAAATTCTTCTTAATTTGTGTCAATGTTTTATAGCTCATGAGGAAGTATGTGGTGTTTTATCATTCGATCTTGTCATTTACTTTTGACAGACTTTCACAATGGACTAGTGGCTACATCCGCTTATCCAATAATTTTGCAAAAAGAGCTGGCAATGTGGTTCCCAGCCCTGATTAATCAAACTTCATTAATAATTCTCTTCACATGTTTTGCTCTGATTCATCAGTAAGCAACTTAATTTTGCAAATAGACACTCCTTCATGGTATGTGAATGTTGGAAGGCACCCGAGGATTCGGTTAGCCGTGGCTTGTGTAAGCAAAAGGTTGGGAGGAGTGTCATCAATAATGAAACTAAAATACATGTGTAAACAAAAGAGAAGAGGGATGATCTACCTTGCTGGTAGAGATAACGTCCTTCATGGGAGCCGCTCTTGAAAGTCTGGTTGATAAGGTAGTTAGAGTACCCATTACCATTCGTTGACAACAACAAACACCTCTCAAAATTTTACTTTTATGCTCTCTATATGATTTCAAAACTTGAAAAGCTCTAGCACATGATTTATCCCTGCTTCCCTCTGCGAAGGGTCTTTCTTTTACTTTTATTGTTGAGTCAGTTCACCTATCTCTCTCCACCTCAAGAAGCAAACACTTGTGTGAACTGTGCATTGATTCCTACATACTTGCATATTGCACTTGTTATATTACTTTGCATTGACAACTATCCATGAGATATACATGTTACAAGTTGAAAGCAACCGCTGAAACTTTATCTTCCTTTGTGTTGCTTCAATACCTTTACTTTGATTTATTGCTTTATGAGTTAACTCTTATGCAAGACTTATTGATGCTTGTCTTTAAGTACTATTCATGAAAAGTCTTTGCTTTATGATTCAATTGTTTACTCATGTCATTTACCATTGTTTCAAATCGCTGCATTCATTACATGTGCTTACAATAGTATTGATCAAGATTATGTTGGTAGCATTGTCACTGAGAAATTATCTTTGTTATCGTTTACCTACTCGGGACGAGTAGGAACTAAGCTTGGGGATGCTTGATACGTCTCAAACGTATCTATAATTTCTTATGTTCCATGCTACTTTTATGATGATACTCACATGTTTTATACACATTATATGTCATTATTATGCATTTTCCGGCACTAACCTATTAACGAGATGCCGCAGTGCCAGTTCCTGTTTTCTGCTGTTTTTGGTTTCAGAAATCCTAGTAAGGAAATATTCTCGGAATTGGACGAAATCAACGCCCAGATCCCTATTTTTCCCGGAAGCTTCCAGAGCACCGAAGGAGGGACAGAGGGGGGCCAGGGGGGCCCCACCCCACAAGGCGGCGCGGCCACCAAGGGGGGGCGCGCCCCCCTACTGTGTGGGCCCCCCGTGACTCCACCGACCTTGCCCTTCCGCCTACTTAAAGCCTCCGTCGCGAAAACCCTATCACGATCGACGAAACCCGCAAAAACCTTCCAGAGCCGCTGCCATCGCGAAGCCAAGATCTGGGGGACAGGAGTCTCTGTTCCGGCGCGCCGCTGGGACGGGGAAGTGCCCCCGGAAGGCTCCTCCATCGACACCACCGCCATCTTCATCAACGCTGCTGTCTCCCATGAGGAGGGAGTAGTTCTCCATCGAGGCTCGGGGCTGTACCGGTAGCTATGTGGTTAATCTCTCTCCTATGTACTTCAATACAATGATCTCATGAGCTGCCTTACATGATTGAGATTCATATGAGTTTTGTATCACTATTCATCTATGTGCTACTCTAGTGAAGTTATTAAAGTACTCTATTCCTCCTCCATGATGTAATGGTGACAGTGTGTGCATCATGTAGTACTTGGCGTAGTTTATGATTATGATCTCTTGTAGATTATGAAGTTAACTATTACTATGATGGTATTAATGTGATCTATTCCTCCTCTCATAGTATGAAGGTGACAGTGTGCATGCTATGTTAGTACTTGGTATAGTTGTGTTGATCTATCATGCACTCTAAGGTTATTTAAACATGAATATCGAATGTTGTGGAGCTTGTTAACTCCGGCATTGAGGTGCTCTTGTAGCCCTACACAAATAGCGGTGTTCATCATCCAACAAGAGAGTGTAGAGTGGTTTTATTATGTGATCAATGTTGAGAGTGTCCACTAGTGAAAGTACGATCCCTAGGCCTTGTTTCCAATACTGCTATCGCTGCTTGTTTACTGTTCTGCTGCATCTTTACTTACTACACGCCAGCAAGCACTTTTCTGGCACTGTTACTACTGCTCATACATATTCATACCACTTGTATTTCACTATCTCTTCGCCGAACTAGTGCACCTATTAGGTGTGTTGGGGACACAAGAGACTTCTTGCTTTGTGGTTGCAGGGTTGCATGAGAGGGATATCTTTGACCTCTTCCTCCCTGAGTTCGATAAACCTTGGGTGATCCACTTAAGGGAAACTTGCTGCTGTTCTACAAACCTCTGCTCTTGGAGGCCCAACACTGTCTACAAGAATAGAAGCTCCCGTAGAGATCACGCCCACCAAAATAACCTGGGGTAGTTTCGTGATATTCAAAGTTCCTAACCCTAGGTGTCTCACCGGGCACCAGCACTACCCTATCCATAGCCTCCCCCGCCGCCACCATGTTTGCCATCTAACGCCGCCACCCCAAGCCTGGTCCTCCCGTGGATCCTCCGCGAGCCAAATCCTCCGCCAGCCCACTCCCTCCCTTCTCCACCAGCCCTCCGCCGATGGAGACGCGGGAAACCCCGAGCGGCGGCTGCCCTGGAGAGGCCGTGGTGAGCACTTCCGGCACCGACCGTCCGTGAGTGCCGGCGGCCATCCGTGTTTCTCCTCGATTGGGCCAGTGCCACGACGACGAGACGGCGCGGCCGGCGATGGAGTAGTTCGCCGGCTTCCACTCCTCTACTATTTCGGCACCTCCCCCTTGTGTGCCGTCTCCAACCGGTGGCGTCGTGGCCCTACTTCGTTGAGATGCACATCGTTGTGGTCCTATTTCGACTGGAACAATCCAGCCACTCGTGTAGTCGTTTTGAGACCAAGTTCCTCGACGCCGGCGCCACTTTCTCCGAAAGCCACTAGATGCGTGCGTCGACCTGATTCCCGATTGCCTCTTTGTCCTCTATCCTCAACGACCATCCTACTATGTCCTCTATATCCTCTCATCTCCTTTGCGTTTTATTCTTGCAGATCTTGATCGGGTGAGACTGATGGGAATCATTCTCAAGTGGTGGCGCTGGAGCAACCTCTCTCCGCCGCCAGCAGATCATCTCCAACATGGAGCGCAGGTCTGGTTCCATCTTTCAACCTTTTATTGTCAGATTGTTTTTATGTGCAATTTCATAACTATCAGGGTGTTCCGCGTAATATTTGGTGGTAATATATTGACTTATGTCTCCTGTAATATTGTTCAAGTTTTCAACTAGAGCATAACAAGCATACCATGTTCATGCACTAGTCGTATGGGAGAGTCCAACAATTCAGTATGTTTAGAAAAAAGAGGTAGGGGAGTGTCTGACAACTCATGTCAAAAGGAGGATCAAATGCCTGCAGCTCTTTCTTTTTTAAGAATACCACCGTGTACATTGCAGTTTTCAATAAACATAGTCTTAAATAGAACTCAAGCATATACAGTACGTTGTACATAGTCTGAAATAGACCATACCTCAAGCATATTCAGTACCCAAACTACTGTTTCAGATGATGTAGAGCACGAGAGATAGATCCAGCATTAAGCTCATACTATTACTTACCATATTAATCTTTGGTTCTCTAGACCAAGGTGAAACGATCTCATATAACTAGCATCTTTTGTGTCTGAAACCGGGAGGCCACACTCACTGTCTATTTTATTTTCCTAAATTTCGTTGAGCCATACGCGCATGTAATAGTAAATACTTATTGGTAAAGTCTGGCAAGTAATGCAATATTGAGATGACTGCATGTCCTGTGTAAATTTATATACGGTGGTATCTATCATGTGCTGATTAAGATAGGTTGTTTTAGCTTGTTAATGTGTGCTCAATGATCATATGAGTTTGCTTTACTGCATTTTGTATGCGAATACATTAGAAAGAAATTGTATGGCTCATGCATCGCATGGATAATCTATCACACCATAAATCTTGTGCCATATCCATTTCACACTTGCGACCTGCCATTGTATCTTCATACTAATGCATCTTCTGAATCTAGTCGTGATTGAGAAGAGACAGTTTCAACAAGATGATGTTGATACCAACACCTGAGATGTAGAATGTTTTTGTCCTGACTATAGGATTGTCTCTAGCCTGCTTGCTCTGTATATTATTTCTTCAGTGATCATCAGTCACTGCGAATGGAAAGCTGACATGTTACTATTTTTTCTAGAGAATGCAATAGGCTGACCTGCTAGCGCTACTCATGGACCAGATCTTTAAATAAAGCTCGATCCACCGCATTGACAAGAAGTAAGTTATATGCTCCACGCCTTCTCGAACATATATGGGCCTGATGGTTTATGCCCTGATGCTTGATGGATGTGTATGTGCTGCCTATGAATATCCGTTTACTGTAAATATGCTCTACATGTTGATCATTCTACTTGGCATTTGATGTCATTAAATTGGACATGTGATCTATATATAGATGCAGTAAAACAAGGAATTTTTGGCATTTTAAAATATATTTTGCGTGCCTGCTGTAAAGATAGTCAGATCACATAAAAGATGTATTTCCTAGTCTAGTGCTTCAATATTATTGACTGCAATATTTTGCAGTGAGGTTCTACTGATTTCATTTTAGGTTTATAAAACAGACTATGCAATTAGCTAATTGAATCGTCGATGTCTGTCCCTTGTTGGGATTTTACTAGATTTGTAGCTTGAAATCTCATCTTACTTTGAGCTTCACTTCATTTCTTTCTTTCCCGATACCTTTCATTTGTTAATAAATCTGCCACGCCTCTATATAACTTTGGCATGTAATCTGTAGTGTTTAATTCATTTCCAGTAATTGTCCATGGTTTCAGCTTCAGGGCAAAGCTTAGTTCATTTAGTTTGTTACCGCCACATCAAATCTATTTCAGTATTTGGTGAAAGCGCCTACTAGGCTACTACTTTCTTGATTATG
The DNA here is from genome assembly GCF_019359855.2 of Lolium perenne. Taxonomy (NCBI): domain Eukaryota; kingdom Viridiplantae; phylum Streptophyta; class Magnoliopsida; order Poales; family Poaceae; genus Lolium; species Lolium perenne. The sequence goes on along the minus strand of NC_067245.2, from coordinate 238,765,036 downwards.
AAAGTGTTATCTTTATTTAAAATTTTTCCAGAGTGGATGGCATGGTTACCTCTATTTTCGTCAATACCTCTTTTCGAGAAACCGATTTCTGTAACCATCTTTAGAGATGCTGAACGTTTGCTGCAGCATCAATTCTATTAAGTGTTGCCTTAAAAAATATGATATTTGTGATGTTTTACACTTTGAGCTGATTTGCAGGTTCCTCGTTAGGGTGTGCTCAGGCCTCTTTTACAGAAGCTCCAGTCATATGATATTTGAAGAAGCCAGCAAAAAGTAGCTTATATATATTGTAATAATAGGCATACATATGTAGGATAACGTTGCATAGAAAACAAAAAATTTCCTACCGCGAACACGCAATCCAAGCCAAGATGCAATCTAGAAGACGGTAGCAACGAGGGGTTTATCGAGTCTCACCCTTGAAGAGATTCCAAAGCCTACAAGAGTAGGCTCTTGTTGCTGCGGTAGACGTTCACTTGCCGCTTGCAAAAGCGCGTAGAAGATCTTGATCACGATCGCTTCCGGCGCCACGAACGGGCAGCACCTCCGTACTCGGTCACACGTTCGGTTGTTGATGAAGACGACGTCCACCTCCCCGTTCCAGCGGGCAGCGGAAGTAGTAGCTCCTCTTGAATCCGACAGCACGACGGCGTGGTGTCGGTGGTGGTGGAGAAATCCGGCGGAGCTTCGCTTAAGCGTGCGGGATGTGGTGGAGGAGAGAGACCGCTAGGGTTTGGGGAGAGAGGGGGGTTGGGCGCCGGCCCTCTAAGGGGTGCGGCCAAGGCTGAGGCTTGAAGTCTTGGGGTGGCCGGCCCCCTCCCCTTGGCCCCTCATTATATAGGTGGATTCCCAAGAGTTGGTCTCCAAGTCTTCGAATAAGACCCGAACCAAAAACCTCCCATAAAAAGGGGAAACCTAGCCCAACTAGGACTCCCACCAAAGGTGGGATTTCCACCTCCCATATGGGGGTGTGGCCGGCCCCCTAAGGGGGAGTCCACTTGGGACTCCTCCCCCACTAGGGTTGGCCGGCCATGGGGGTGGAGTCCCATGTGGACTCCACCTTCCTTGGTGGTTTCTTCCGGACTTTTCTAGAACCTTCTAGAACCTTCCATAGAACCTTCCGCGACATTTTATTTCACATAAAATGACATCCTATATATGAATCTTATTCTCCGGACCATTCCGGAACTCCTCGTGATGTCCGGGATCTCATCCGGGACTCCGAACAAATATTCGAACTCCATTCCATATTCAAGTTCTACCATTTCAACATCCAACTTTAAGTGTGTCACCCTACGGTTCGTGAACTATGCGGACATGATTGAGTACTCACTCCGACCAATAACCAATAGCGGGATCTGAAGATCCATAATGGCTCCCACATATTCAACGATGACTTTAGTGATCGAATGAACCATTTACATACAATACCAATTCCCTTTGTCACGCGATATTTTACTTGTCCGAGGTTTGATCTTCGGTATCACTCTATACCTTGTTCAACCTCGTCTCCTGACAAGTACTCTTTACTCGTACCGTGGTATGTGGTCTCTTATGAACTCATTCATATGCTTGCAAGACATTAGACGACATTCCACCGAGAGGGCCCAGAGTATATCTATCCGTCATCGGGATGGACAAATCCCACTGTTGATCCATGTGCCTCAACTCATACTTTCCGGATACTTAATCCCACCTTTATAGCCACCCATTTACGCAGTGGTGTTTGGTGTAATCAAAGTACCTTTCCGGTACAAGTGATTTACATGATCTCATGGTCATAAGGACTAGGTAACTATGTATCGAAAGCTTATAGCAAATAACTTAATGACGAGATCTTATGCTACGCTTAATTGGGTGTATCCATTACATCATTCATACAATGACATAACCTTGTTATTAATAACATCCAATGTTCATGATTATGAAACTAATCATCCATTAATCAACAAGCTAGTTAAGAGGCATACTAGGGACTTCTTTGTTTGTCTACATATCACACATGTACTAATGTTTCGGTTAATACAATTATAGCATGATATATAAACATTTATTATAAACATAAAGATATAATAATAACCACTTTATTATTGCCTCTAGGGCATATCTCCTTCAGTCTCCCACTTGCACTAGAGTCAATAATCTAGTTTACATTTGTAAAGATATAACACCTTGGCCTTATGGTGCTTTATCATGTATTGCTCACGGGAGAGGTTTTTAGTCAACGGATCTGACACGCTCAGAAACGTATGTATTTTGTAATTCATTTGCGTCTCAACGCATCACTCATTTCCAAATGAGTTGGCATTAAATATGTTTGATCTTATGGTGGAACCTTAATTCCGCGGTCTGAAATAAGTCACTAATATTGTCACATACAATATAGCTTCAAAGTTTCGACACTATCGGAACTACACCAAGTTCTCAAAGAACTTCTTGACTCAACATCCTCAGTCATTTGTCAAAACAAATGACATACTCTCTTTCGTTTTGTAGAATCCATCACAATATTTAGAACTCTTCTAAATCTAACATAGACAACTTCTAGTTCATTGTGCTACCTTTAAAACAACACTTAGTCTAATTTGAGATTGAAATTCTATTTTGATATGTGACAAAATAAATATCGGTGTAACACCTTACAGCGATTTGTTTGCCATTTCTTCATACAAAAATATATATGTATATCCTTAGTTCTTCTAAAGTACTCAAGGATATTCTTCATTGTCATCCTATGATCATCTTATGAATCATTCCGGTATATGCTCATAACATTTTAGAGCACAAGATATCTGATTTTGTACATTTTATTTGTGATCTAAAATCACTCATGTATTTTTACTCATCGAGTGTCAGATACACTCAAGTCTTGTTAAACCTTCACATGACAAGAACATTTTCTTAATATTTCTATATTGAACTATTTCAATATCCATTCTATGTACTTTGACTTAAACTTATTATGTGTTTCAATCTATCTTCATAGATCTTGACACTAAATATGTTTTAGTCCATATCCTTTCATTGAAGTTAATTTTCAATGAAACCTTTTAATCAAGTATGTAATTACATTATTTATAACCAACTATATGTCTTCTACATAAGTATTATAAATATGTCTCAGCGCTCCCACTTAATTTCTTGCAAATGCAAGCCTCTTCATCGTCTCGATGAAATCAAAAACTCTTTGACTATTTCATCCAAGAAGATTCAAACTCCGCGATACTTACTTCATCCAATTGAAGTTCGTATACCTATCTAGTATTTCACGGACCAGCAAAACTCTTGGTTTGTATCTAGTATACACCTTTAATATACACTTCTGTTAAGTAGTGTATTTTGCCATCCTACTAACATATCTCATAAAAGAAATATGTAGTGATTACTAGAATAATCCACATAGACTATAAGCATTGCTACGGAAGATCTAATCTTATCGTAGTCAACTCTTTGAACTTTGTCATAAACAACTTTTCAATAAGTTGAGCTTCTTCAAGGATATTTCATCCAAGTCCATCAATTTCATAGATCCATTTACTTTCAAAAAGTATTCATCTATCTTGGATTTTATGGCGTATAGCCATTTTAACGAAGTCAGGGCCCATCATAACTTGTTTGTTTGTAGTTGGTTTATCATTGTTCAAAATCAATCCTTTGTCCACAAATCATTTATTTGATCACAAAGTAAACCATACCTACAAGGTTCAATATGTACTTCGATCTCCATGGCTAAAACACTTTGTAGTCATGAGAGCCATGATCGTCGTGGCCGCTTCCGAAACCAATTTCGATGCTGCGCTACTCTGATCATTATGCTTAGGTTCATAAACCTTATCAAATTTTATTGTCCTCCCACTCAAATACTTCACTCGAAACAATTTCTCGGAAATAAGAAACATTGACAAACACTTTTGTCTTTGTCTCGTGGGAAGAATTCCCAATTAAATCTCTGGGATAACCAACAAAGACATTCATCCGATTTTGGTTGACTATTAGGGTTTATACCCATGCCATAACTTGTATGGTGTCATTTCAACGGATCATGATGATGCTCTATTCAGTGTAAAAGCGGTAGTCACTAAAGCATAATCCACAAAAATATAATGGCATCAATATTTTATCTCATCATTGATCCAACAAAATTTGGATATATCTCTTGGATACTTCATCATCACTATGATACTCCAAGAAACGTAAGTTGTAGAACAATTTCATAACTCTCTTAGATGTTCGCTAAAACTCGTAATTCAAATATTTCCACCATGATCCAATCATAGATATTTGATTTCTATTACGATGATTTCCACTTCATACTGAAATTTATTTGAATCCATTCAAATGTTTCAAACTTCTTCCTTATTGAATATATCCACATATATATACTCAATTCATTGTTGAAAGTTTTCATGAAGTAGAAGAATCTCCCGCACACAACTATGCCCAGGTGAACCACATACATCATCATGTATTTTTCCACTAAGTTAGTTGTCCGTTCTACTTTTGGCCTATGAACGGTATTTTAATCATTCTCTTTAGAAAAGATTTGCAAGCGCCAAATGATTCAAAAATCAAATGACTCCAAAAATCCATTTGCATGGAGTTCCTTCATGCGTTCCTTTCTAGCATGACCTAAATGGCGGTTCCACAAATAAGTGGAATTCAAATCATTTGCCTTATGGCATTTTAGCGTCAGTGTTATGTATGTGTGTTTCACCATTAAGATTTATAATAATTTATCCATCGTATATGGAGTAATGTCATAATTTGAACAACTCATTGTTTTCATTTGACCAGAGCAAAATAACAATTATTAAGTTCTTTATTATAAATTCTAAGGGCTAGATAGAATGCTAACGACGAACATAATAACACTTTATTTTGTTCCAGGCGAACATTCTTATCATATTCCTTGTCAGTCACTTAGGCCATTGTATTCTTGTATTGCGTTGTTTTGTATGACACTTCATACCAACCAATATAGTACTAATACCCAAGAATTTCATAGTGTGACTTAACTAGAAATACAACCATAACATGTATATCATTTATATACACCTGAGCTAGACTTTCTAGTCTTTTCTTTTTCTTTTTGCCAAAATATCTTTTGCAGTTTCTCTTTTAGCTTTCCTCATTATTCAAAGAAACATATCAACTTCAATAACTTCTCGGTTTGTTGGTCAAATACCAATAACCTTGAGGTTCTTACTTTGAAGTTGATCATCATATGACAAGTGTTCCAGATTTCACTATTAGTAACTTTGTAATATGATGAACAATTTCACTCATAATTTTATCCATCATATCATGACGACTTTCCGAGACCATGTCTGTACATGCTAGGCTCGTAAAGTTTTAACCTTGGTATTTGCATGTGCAAATCTAGCTTGCACCCGTTGTATGCACTCTTAGAATCTATCACACCCGATCATCACGTGATGCTTCGAAACGACGAGTCTTAATAACGGTGCATATTAAGGATGGTCACTTCATGGATATGCGAATATTGTTAGTGCCCCAATAGTTGGAGGATTGTGACGCCTGGCGTCTTCAACCTTCATACATTCCCATAAAACTTATGAGTTTATGTAGTCTCACCAAATTATATTCTATTATCTTGTAATAAGGTCTTAGATATCACATATATCTCATACCTTGATTATTTCTGAAAACTAAATTTTCAGCTCCTTACTTTTCAAACAAATTTGAACTTCAAGTTTGACGGAGACAAGATAACTTTAGGTACTAATTGAAAACATAGCTCTTTGAATCAACAATGTGAGGTTTACTAAAAGTTTGCAATAGGACTTAATCAATTCTTGATTCTTTAACAATACGGTACCAATCCGTAAAGTTTCCTGTCAGATTTTAACAGTATTTCTATCTCAATAACAAGACTAGCGCATGGTAGAAAACGGATGCCAATACTACAAAATTAATTCAAAATACTACTCAGACTATGTTTATGATAATTAGTTCATGTTTTAATCTAATTACTAATGAACTCCCACTTAATACAACATCCCTCATAGTTGTTAAGTGGTACACGATCCAAATCCACTACACCAAAACCGATCATCACGTGAGATGATGTAGCTTCAATGGTGAACATCAACATGTTGATCATATCATCCATATGACTCGTGTTCAACCTTTCGGTTTCCGTTGTCCCGAGGCCACGTCTGTACATGCTAGGCTCGTCAAGCAAACCCAAGTATTCCGCGTGTGCAACATGGCTTACACCCGTTGTATGTGAATCGTTGAATCTATCACATCCGATCATCACGAGATGCTTTGAAACGACGAACTGTTACAACGGTGCATACGAGGGGAGAACACTTTATTATCTTGATATTAATGTGAGGGATCATCTTATAATGCTACCGTCGCGATCTAAGCAAAATAAGATGCATAAAGGATTAACATCACATGCAGTTCATATGTGATATGATATGGCCCTTTTGTCTTTGCGCCTTTGATCTTCATCTTCAAAGCACGGACATGATCTCCATCATCAACGGGCATGATCTCCATCATTGTCGGCGTAGCGTCAAGGTTCATGGCGCCGTCTTCATGGTTGTTCACCTCATGTAGCAACTATTACAACTACTTTGAAATACTACTCAACATGAAAATAAAAGACAACCATAAGGCTCCTGCCGGTTGCCACAATACAATATTGATCATCTCATACATATTCATCATCATATCATGGCCATATCACATCACCAAACCCTGCAAAAACAAGTTAGACGTCTCTAATTTGGTTTGCATATTTTACGTGGTTTAGGGTTTTCGTGTAAGATCTAATCTACCTACGGACATGAACCACAACGGTGATACTAGTGTTGTCAATAGAAGAGTAAGTTGAATCTTCACTATAGTAGGAGAGACAGACACCCGCAAAGCCTCTTATGCAATACAATTTGCATGTCGAACGAGGAACAAGTCTCATGAACGCGGTCATGTAAAGTTAGTCCGAGCCGCTTCATCCCACTATGCCACAAAGATGCAAAGTACTCAAACTAAAGACAACAAGAGCATCAACGCCCACAAAACCATTGTGTTCTACTCGTGCAACCATCTATGCATAGACACGGCTCTGATACCACTGTAGGATAACGTTGCATAGAAAACAAAAAATTTCCTACCGCGAACACGCAATCCAAGCCAAGATGCAATCTAGAAGACGGTAGCAACGAGGGGTTTATCGAGTCTCACCCTTGAAGAGATTCCAAAGCCTACAAGAGTAGGCTCTTGTTGTTGCGGTAGACGTTCACTTGCCGCTTGCAAAAGCGTGTAGAAGATCTTGATCACGATCGCTTCCGGCGCCACGAACGGGCAGCACCTCCGTACTCGGTCACACGTTCGGTTGTTGATGAAGACGACGTCCACCTCCCCGTTCCAGCGGGCAGCGGAAGTAGTAGCTCCTCTTGAATCCGACAGCACGACGGCGTGGTGTCGGTGGTGGTGGAGAAATCCGGCGGAGCTTCGCTTAAGCGTGCGGGATGTGGTGGAGGAGAGAGACCGCTAGGGTTTGGGGAGAGAGGGGGGTTGGGCGCCGGCCCTCTAAGGGGTGCGGCCAAGGCTGAGGCTTGAAGTCTTGGGGTGGCCGGCCCCCTCCCCTTGGCCCCTCATTATATAGGTGGATTCCCAAGAGTTGGTCTCCAAGTCTTCGAATAAGACCCGAACCAAAAACCTCCCATAAAAAGGGGAAACCTAGCCCAACTAGGACTCCCACCAAAGGTGGGATTTCCACCTCCCATATGGGGGTGTGGCCGGCCCCCTAAGGGGGAGTCCACTTGGGACTCCTCCCCCACTAGGGTTGGCCGGCCATGGGGGTGGAGTCCCATGTGGACTCTGAAGGAGATATGCCCTAGAGGCAATAATAAAGTGGTTATTATTTATATCTTTATGTTTATAATAAATGTTTATATATCATGCTATAATTGTATTAACCGAAACATTAGTACATGTGTGATATGTAGACAAACAAAGAAGTCCCTAGTATGCCTCTTAACTAGCTTGTTGATTAATGGATGATTAGTTTCATAATCATGAACATTGGATGTTATTAATAACAAGGTTATGTCATTGTATGAACGATGTAATGGACACACCCAATTAAGCGTAGCATAAGATCTCGTCATTAAGTTATTTGCTATAAGCTTTCGATACATAGTTGCCTAGTCCTTATGACCATGAGATCATGTAAATCACTTATACCGGAAAGGTACTTTGATTACACCAAACGCCACTGCGTAAATGGGTGGTTATAAAGGTGGGATTAAGTATCCGGAAAGTATGAGTTGAAGCATATGGATCAACAGTGGGATTTGTCCATCCCGATGACGGATAGATATACTCTGGGCCCTCTCGGTGGAATGTCGTCTATGTCTTGCAAGCATATGAATAAGTTCATAAGAGACCACATACCACGGTACGAGTAAAGAGTACTTGTCAGGAGACGAGGTTGAACAAGGTATAGAGTGATACCGAAGATCAAACCTCGGACAAGTAAAATATCGCGAGACAAAGGGAATTGGTATCGTATGTGAATGGTTCATTCGATCACTAAAGTCATCGTTGAATATGTGGGAGCCATTATGGATCTCCAGATCCCGCTATTGGTTATTGGTCGGAGTGAGTACTCAACCATGTCCGCATAGTTCACGAACCGTAGGGTGACACACTTAAAGTTGGATGTTGAAATGGTAGTACTTGAATATGGAATGGAGTTCGAATATTTGTTCGGAGTCCCGGATGAGATCCCGGACATCACGAGGAGTTCCGGAATGGTCCGGAGAATAAGATTCATATATAGGACGTCATTTTATGTGAATTAAAATGTCGCGGAAGGTTCTATGGAAGGTTCTAGAAGGTTCTAGAAAAGTCCGGAAGAAACCACCAAGGAAGGTGGAGTCCACATGGGACTCCACCTCCATGGCCGGCCAGCCCTAGGTGGGGAGGAGTCCCAAGTGGACTCCCCCTTAGGGGGCCGGCCACCCCCCACATGGGAGGTGGAAATCCCACCTTTTGGTGGGAGTCCTAGTTGGGCTAGGTTTCCCCTTTTCATGGAAGGTTTTGGTTCGGGTCTTATTCGAAGACTTGGACACCAACACTTGGGGATCCACCTATATAATGAGGGGCCAAGGGAGGGGGCCGGCCACCCCCAAGACCACAAGCTGGCCGCCCCCCTTGAGTGGCCGGCTACCCCCTCCCAAACCCTAGCCGCCCCCCTCTCCTCCATAACTCCCGCGTAGCTTTAGCGAAGCTCCGCCGGACTTCTCCACCACCACCGACATCACGCCGTCGTGCTGTCGGATTCAAGAGGAGCTACTACTTCCGCTGCCCGCTGGAACGGGGAGGTGGACATCGTCTTCATCAACAACCGAACGTGTGACCGAGTACGGAGGTGCTGCCCGTTCGTGGCGCCGGAACCGATCGTGATCAAGATCTTCTACGCGCTTTTGCAAGCGGCAAGTGATCGTCTACCGCAGCAACAAGAGCCTCATCTTGTAGGCTTTGGAATCTCTTCAAGGGTGAGACTCGATACCCCCTCGTTGCTACCGTCTTCTAGATTGCATCTTGGCTTGGATTGCGTGTTCGCGGTAGGAAAATTTTTGTTTTCTATGCAACGTTATCCTACGGTGGTATCAGAGCCGTGTCTATGCATAGATGGTTGCACGAGTAGAACACAATGGTTTGTGGGCGTTGATGCTTATGTTGTCTTTAGTTTGAGTACTTTGCATCTTTGTGGCATAGTGGGATGAAGCGGCTCGGACTAACTTTACATGACCGCGTTCATGAGACTTGTTCCTCGTTCGACATGCAACTTGTATTGCATAAGAGGCTTTGCGGGTGTCTGTCTCTCCTACTATAGTGAAGATTCAATTTACTCTTCTATTGACAACACTAGTATCACCGTTGTGGTTCATGTTCGTAGGTAGATTAGATCTCTCTGAAACCCTAAACCACGTAAAATATGCAAACCAAATTATATTCGTCTAAATTGTTTTTGGATGGTTTGGTGATGTGATATGGCCATAATGTGATGATGAATATGTATGAGATGATCATTATTGTATTGTGGCAACCGGCAGGAGCCTTATGGTTGTCTTTAAATTTCATGTTGAGTAGTATTTCAAAGTAGTTGTAATAGTTGCTACATGAGGTGAACAACCATGAAGACGGCGCCATGAACTTTGACGCTACGCCGACGATGATGGAGATCATGCCCGTTGATGATGGAGATCATGTCCGTGCTTTGAAGATGAAGATCGAAGGCACAAAGACTAAAGGGCCATATCATATCACATATGAATTGCATGTGATGTTAATCCTTTATGCATCTTATTTTGCTTAGATCGCGACGGTAGCATTATAAGATGATCCCTCACATTAATATCAAGATAATAAAGTGTTCTCCCCTCGTATGCACCGTTGTACGCCTGTCGTTTCGAAGCATCTCGTGATGATCGGATGTGATAGACTCAACGTTCACATACAACGGGTGTAAGCAATGTTGCACACGCGGAATACTTGGGTTTGCTTGACGAGCCTAGCATGTACAGACATAGCCTCGGGACAACGGAAACCGAAAGGTTGAACACGAGTCATATGGATGATATGATCAACATGTTGATGTTCACCATTGAAGCTACATCATCTCACGTGATGATCGGTTTTGGTGTAGTGGATTTGGATCGTGTACCACTTAACAACTATGAGGGATGTTGTATTAAGTGGGAGTTCATTAGTAATTATATTAAAACATGAACTAATTATCATAAACATAGTCTGAGTAGTATTTTGTATTAATTTTGTAGTATTGGCATCCGTTTACTACTATGCGCTAGTCTTGTTATTGAGATAGAAATACTGTTAAATCTGATAAGAAACTTTACGGATTAGTACCGTATTGTTAAAGAATCAAGAATTGATTAAGTCCTATTGCAAACTTTTAGTAAACCTCACATTGTTGATTCAAAGAGCTATGGTTTCAATTAGTACCCAAAGTTATCTTGTCTCCGTGAAACTTGAAGTTCAAATCTGTTTGAAAAGTAAGGAGCTGAAAATTTAGTTTTCAGAAATAATCAAGGTATGAGATATATGTGATATCTAAGATCTTATTGCAAGATGATAGAATATAAATTTGGTGAGACTACATAAACTCATAAGTTTTATGGGAATGTAAGAAGGTTGAAGACGCCAGGCGTCACAATCCTCCAACTATTGGGGCACTAATAATATTCGCATATCCATGAAGTTATCATCCTTAGTATGCACCGTTGCTAAGACTCGTCGTTTCGAAGCATCATGTGATGATCGGGTGTGATAGATTCTACGTGTGCATACAACGGGTGCAAGCCAGATTTGTACATGCGAATACTAAGGTTGAACTTTATGAGCCTAGCATGTACAGACATGGTCTCAAAAAGTTGTCATGAATTGATGGATAAAATTATGAGTGAAATTGTTCATCATAGTTACTAATAAGTGAAATCTAGAACACTTGTCATATGATGATCAACTTCAAAGTAAGAACCTCAAGGTTATTGGTATTTGACCAACAAACCTAGAAGTTATTGATGTTGAAGTGTTTTTCTGAATAATGAGGAAAGCTAAAAGAGAAACTGCAAAAGATATTCGCGTAAAGAAAAGAAAAGACTAGAAAGTCTAGCTCAGGTGTATATCAATGATATATATGTTATGGATGTATTCCTCGTTTGGTCACACAATGAAATTCTTGGGTATTTGTACCATATTGGTTGGTATGAAGTGTCATACAAAACAACGCAATACAAGAATACAATGGCCTAAGTGACTGACAAGGAATATGATAGGAATGCACGTCTGGAACAAAAAATAAAGTGTTATTATGTTCATCGTTGGCATTCTATCTAGCCCTTAGAATTTATAATAAAGAACTTAATAATTGTTATTTTGCTCTTGTCAAATAAAAACAATGAGTTGTTCAAATTATGACATTACTCCATGAACGATGGATAAGTTATTATAAATTTTAATGGTGAAACACACATACATAACACTGATGCTAAAAATGCCATAAGGCAAATGATTTGAATTCCACTTATTTGTGGAACCGCCATTTAGGTCATGTTAGAAAGAAACGCATGAAGGAACTCTATGCAAATGGATTTTTGGAGTCATTTGATTTTTGAATCATTTGGCGCTTGCAAATCTTTTCTAAAGAGAATGATTAAAATACCGTTCATAGGCCAAAAGTTGACCGGGCAACTAACTTAGTGGAAAAATACATGATGATGTATGTGGTTCACTGGGCATAGTTGTGTGCGGGAGATTCTTCTACTTCATGAAAACTTTCAACAATGAATTGAGTATATATATGTGGATATATTCAATAAGGAAGAAGTTTGAAACATTTGAATGGATTCAAATAAATTTCAGCATGAAGTGGAAATCATCGTAATAGAAAAGTCAAATATCTATGATTGGATCATGGTGGAAATATTTGAATTACGAGTTTTAGCGAACATCTAAGAGAGTTATGAAATTGTTCTACAACTCACATTTCTTGGAGTATCATAATGATGATATAGTATTCAAGATATGTATCCAAACCTTGTTGGATTAATGATGAGATAAAAATATTATGACGCCATTATATTTTTGTGGATTATGCTTTAGTGACTACCGTTTTCACACTAAATAGAGCATCATCATGATCCGTTGAAATGACACCATACGAGTTATGGCATAGGTAAGAAACCTGATAGTCTTTTCTTAAATTTTGGTATGCATAGCATAAGTAAATAAGTTTACAACCAAAATCGGATGAATGTCTTTGTTGGTTATCCCAGAGATTTGATTGGGAATTCTTCCCACGAGACAAAGACAAAAGTGTTTGTCAATGTTTCTTATTTCCAAGAAATTGTTTCTAGTGAAGTTTTTGAGTGGGAGGACAATATAATTTGATAAGGTTTATGAACCTGAGCATAATGATCAGAGTAGCGCAGCATCGGAATTTGTTTCGGAAGCGGCCACGACGATCATGGCTCCCATGACTACAAAGTGTTTTAGCCATGGAGATCGAAGTACATATTGAACCTTGTAGGTATGGTTTACTTTGTGATCAAATAAATGATTTGTGAACAAAGGATTGATTTTGAACAATGATAAACCAACTACAAATAAAGAAGTTATGATGGGCCCTGACTCCGTTAAAATGGCTATACGCCATGAAATCCAAGATAGATGAATACTTTATGAAAGTAAATGGATCTATGAAATTGATAGACTTGGATGAAATATCCTTGAAGAAAGCTTGACTTGTCGAAAAATTGTTTACGACAAAGTTCAAAGAGTTGAATACGATAAGATTAGATCTTCCGTAGCAATGCTTATAGTCTATGTGGATTATTCTAGTAATCACTACATATTTCTTTTATGAGATATGCTAGTAGGATGGCAAAATACACTACTTAACAGAAGTATGTATACAAGATACAACCAAGAGTTTTGCTGGTCCGTGGAATACTAGATAGCTATACAAGCTTCAATTGGATGAAGTAAGTATCACGGAGTTGGAATCTTCACCAGATGAAATAGTCAAAGAGTTTTTGATTTCATCAGAGACGATGAAGAGGCTTGCATTTGCAAGAAATTAAGTGGGAGCGCTAAGACACATTTATAATACTTTATGTAGGTGACATATAGTTGGTTATAAATGATGAAATTATATACTTGATTAAAAGGTTTCATTGAGAATTAACTTCAATGAAAGGATATGGACTGAAACAAATTTAGTGTCAAGATCTATGAAGATAGATTGAAACACATAAATAAGTTTAAGTCAAAGTACATATGATGGATATTGAAGTAGTTCAATATAGAAATATTAAGAAAATGTTCTTGTCATGTGAAGGTTTAACAAGACTTGAGTGTATCGACACTCAATGAGTAAAAACACATGAGTGATTATAGATCACGAATAATATGTACACAATCAGATATCATGTGCTATAAAGTGTTATGAGCATATACCAGAATGATTCATATGATGATCATTGGACGACAGTAAGAATATCCTTGAGTACTTTAGAAGAACTAAGGATATACATATATATTTTTGTATGAAGAAATGACAAACAAATCGCTGTAAGGTGTTACACCGATATTTATTTTGTCACATATCAAAATAGAATTTCAATCTCAAATTAGACTAAGTGTTGTTTTAAAGGTAGCACAATGAACTAGAAGTTGTCTATGTTAGATTTAGAAGAGTTCTAAATATTGTGATGGATTCTACAAAACAAAGGCAGAGTATGTCATTTGTTTTGACAAATGACTGAGGATGTTGAGTCAAGAAGTTCTTTGAGAACTTGGTGTAGTTCCGATAGTGTCAGAACTTTGAAGCTATATTGTATGTGACAATATTAGTGACTTATTTCAGACCGCGGAATTAAGGTTCCACCATAAGATCAAACATATTTAATGCCAACTCATTTGGAAATGAGTGATGCGTTGAGACGCAAATGAATTACAAAATGCATACGTTTCTGAGCGTGTCAGATCCGTTGACTAAAAACCTCTCCCGTGAGCAATACATGATAAAGCACCATAAGGCCAAGGTGTTATATCTTTACAAATGTAAACTAGATTATTGACTCTAGTGCAAGTGGGAGACTGAAGGAGATATGCCCTAGAGGCAATAATAAAGTGGTTATTATTTATATCTTTATGTTTATAATAAATGTTTATATATCATGCTATAATTGTATTAACCGAAACATTAGTACATGTGTGATATGTAGACAAACAAAGAAGTCCCTAGTATGCCTCTTAACTAGCTTGTTGATTAATGGATGATTAGTTTCATAATCATGAACATTGGATGTTATTAATAACAAGGTTATGTCATTGTATGAATGATGTAATGGACACACCCAATTAAGCGTAGCATAAGATCTCGTCATTAAGTTATTTGCTATAAGCTTTCGATACATAGTTGCCTAGTCCTTATGACCATGAGATCATATAAATCACTTATACCGGAAAGGTACTTTGATTACACCAAACGCCACTGCATAAATGGGTGGTTATAAAGGTGGGATTAAGTATCCGGAAAGTATGAGTTGAAGCATATGGATCAACAGTGGGATTTGTCCATCCCGATGACGGATAGATATACTCTGGGCCCTCTCGGTGGAATGTCGTCTATGTCTTGCAAGCATATGAATAAGTTCATAAGAGACCACATACCACGGTACGAGTAAAGAGTACTTGTCAGGAGACGAGGTTGAACAAGGTATAGAGTGATACCGAAGATCAAACCTCGGACAAGTAAAATATCGCGAGACAAAGGGAATTGGTATCGTATGTGAATGGTTCATTCGATCACTAAAGTCATCGTTGAATATGTGGGAGCCATTATGGATCTCCAGATCCCGCTATTGGTTATTGGTCGGAGTGAGTACTCAACCATGTCCGCATAGTTCACGAACCGTAGGGTGACACACTTAAAGTTGGATGTTGAAATGGTAGTACTTGAATATGGAATGGAGTTCGAATATTTGTTCGGAGTCCCGGATGAGATCCGGACATCACGAGGAGTTCCGAATGGTCCTAGAATAAGATTCATATATAGGACGTCATTTTATGTGAATTAAAATGTCGCGGAAGGTTCTATGGAAGGTTCTAGAAGGTTCTAGAAAAGTCCGGAAGAAACCACCAAGGAAGGTGGAGTCCACATGGGACTCCACCTCCATGGCCGGCCAGCCCTAGGTGGGGAGGAGTCCCAAGTGGACTCCCCCTTAGGGGGCCGGCCACCCCCCACATGGGAGGTGGAAATCCCACCTTTTGGTGGGAGTCCTAGTTGGGCTAGGTTTCCCCTTTTCATGGAAGGTTTTGGTTCGGGTCTTATTCGAAGACTTGGACACCAACACTTGGGGATCCACCTATATAATGAGGGGCCAAGGGAGGGGGCCGGCCACCCCCAAGACCACAAGCTGGCCGCCCCCCTTGAGTGGCCGGCCACCCCCGCCCCAACCCAAGCCCCCCCCCACTCCACCAAAAAACCCCCGTAGCTTTAGCGAAGCTCCGCCGGACTTCTCCACCACCACCGACATCACGCCGTCGTGCTGTCGAATTCAAGAGGAGCTACTACTTCCGCTGCCCGCTGGAACGGGGAGGTGGACATCGTCTTCATCAACAACCGAACGTGTGACCGAGTACGGAGGTGCTGCCCGTTCGTGGCGCCGGAACCGATCGTGATCAAGATCTTCTACGCGCTTTTGCAAGCGGCAAGTGATCGTCTACCGCAGCAACAAGAGCCTCATCTTGTAGGCTTTGGAATCTCTTCAAGGGTGAGACTCGATACCCCCTCGTTGCTACCGTCTTCTAGATTGCATCTTGGCTTGGATTGCGTGTTCGCGGTAGGAAATTTTTTGTTTTCTATGCAACGTTATCCTACAGACTCCACCTTCCTTGGTGGTTTCTTCCGGACTTTTCTAGAACCTTCTAGAACCTTCCATAGAACCTTCCGCGACATTTTATTTCACATAAAATGACATCCTATATATGAATCTTATTCTCCGGACCATTCCGGAACTCCTCGTGATGTCCGGGATCTCATCCGGGACTCCGAACAAATATTCGAACTCCATTCCATATTCAAGTTCTACCATTTCAACATCCAACTTTAAGTGTGTCACCCTACGGTTCGTGAACTATGCGGACATGATTGAGTACTCACTCCGACCAATAACCAATAGCGGGATCTGGAGATCCATAATGGCTCCCACATATTCAACGATGACTTTAGTGATCGAATGAACCATTTACATACAATACCAATTCCCTTTGTCACGCGATATTTTACTTGTCCGAGGTTTGATCTTCGGTATCACTCTATACCTTGTTCAACCTCGTCTCCTAACAAGTACTCTTTACTCGTACCGTGGTATGTGGTCTCTTATGAACTCATTCATATGCTTGCAAGACATTAGACGACATTCCACCGAGAGGGCCCAGAGTATATCTATCCGTCATCGGGATGGACAAATCCCACTGTTGATCCATGTGCCTCAACTCATACTTTCCGGATACTTAATCCCACCTTTATAGCCACCCATTTACGCAGTGGTGTTTGGTGTAATCAAAGTACCTTTCCGGTACAAGTGATTTACATGATCTCATGGTCATAAGGACTAGGTAACTATGTATCGAAAGCTTATATCAAATAACTTAATGACGAGATCTTATGCTACGCTTAATTGGGTGTATCCATTACATCATTCATACAATGACATAACCTTGTTATTAATAACATCCAATGTTCATGATTATGAAACTAATCATCCATTAATCAACAAGCTAGTTAAGAGGCATACTAGGGACTTCTTTGTTTGTCTACATATCACACATGTACTAATGTTTCGGTTAATACAATTATAGCATGATATATAAACATTTATTATAAACATAAAGATATAAATAATAACCACTTTATTATTGCCTCTAGGGCATATCTCCTTCAACATATTGTAATTTTCAAATTTCAGTGTTATTTGAAGAATTTCATGCGTTCCCAGTTCTGTTTGATATATTGATTATCTGTTATTTGAAACTGTGAATTGTAATCCTGGTACCCACTTCTGAAAAGGAACTGGCATTTTTGACGATATTTACGTGTGGGACCAACAAGTGGAAACTATTTGACTGATTGGACCAACTTCTAAATTAGAAGGCCTAAAATAGAAAACGAAGAGTCTAAATGGCCAAGGCCCATAGAATAGAATGCTGAAATGTTGTATTTAGCCCATGTAGATGAAGTTGACAAAAAAATCATAACTGGACCAAATTATTGGGCTTGGCCCATTGAGAGCAGCGAATTGGACTGGGCCGATTTTGATCTGCTACGATTTAATTTCGTCATAAATTTGCCACGTAGGACTGGCCACGTAGGATCTGATGTGGCCTGACTAGATCGCTAACGACGATAATGGATCGTCATAGAGGTTACGACGATCCAATATCGTCATAGATGATTATGACGATTTCAAACTAAACGTCATTGTAGTTGATTCCTGACGCTCCGTTTTTGACGATATGTTTTTTTGTCATAGAATCGTCATAGATGAAAAATCGTGACGATCTAGTGACAAAAATGGAGAGTCGTGAGTCAACATATTTCTTGTAGTGTGTTCGACCATTTCTTAGGCGGTAAAGCCCGAGCAAGAAAACCTCGCTCTGATACCACTTGAATGGATCGTAGCGAACAAGAGGGGGGGGGGGTGAATGGCGCTACGGCAAGTTTTAACCTTTTTCAGTTTTAGCGCAACGGAAGGTAAAGGTGTGAACTTTAGCAATAGGGGTGATCCTACAATGATGCTAGGAGATGTGCAACAAGTAAAGGAATCAACAAGATAACGAGAGTAAGGAGCGAGACAACCGGGGGGGGGGGGGGGCGCGAGGCGAGTCGAGGTTTGTTTCCCGCAGTTCCTTCCACTAAAGGAAGTACGTCTGCGTTGAGGAGGTGCTAGTCTCACACAAGAGACTAGGCGGCCACACCACGAAGGAAGGCCTCACCTTCTTCCTCGAGAGAGCTCCACGAAGGTGCCCTCCCTCTTCCACTAAGGCACCGGTCGAGGCGGTGATTCCTTCACAAGGTTGGGGCGAGCTCCACACACAAGGATGCTCCCAACACCCTATGGATCTAGTACATCACCAAGCTAGACTCCATAGCTGCACATCTCCAATGCTCCACCATAGGAACCCATCACCAATGCTCCACCAAAGGAACTCTTCCAATGCTCCACCAAAGGAACTCTTCTCCAATGCCCCACCAAGGAACTCTTCCAATGCTCCACCAAAGGAACTCTTCTCCAAGATCCACCAAAGGAATCCTACCACCAAGATCCACTAAGGAATAGCTAGTATTGGTGAAATCTCTCTTGGTAGAACTATAGATCGGGGTCTCCTCCACCTATCCTCAAAGTTTGGGCATGATTGGTTGGATGGGGGTGGAGATCCTCAAGGATTAAGCTCAACAACAATGGAGGAGAGAGAAGGGGAAGAGATAAAATCGTGTTGGGGAAGAAGGGGCCCTTAAATAGGCTCCTCCAAATCCAACCGTTATGTCCAGATTTGGCCTAAGCGGTACTACCGCTTTGGGGTAAGCGGTACTACCGCTCTGAGTTCGAAATACTCCCAGATCTGGTCAAAGGACGCAGAACGGTACTACCGCACGAGGTACCGCTTGAGGTACCGCGATAGGGTCCAGACCTTACTGGATCCAAAGCGGTACCAGAGCGGTACCAGGGCGGTACGACCGTAACTCATTACGGTACCATGAGCGGTACTACCGCTCGTGAGCGGTACTACCGCTCCAGGTACTGCAGGGGTACCGCAACGTGTTTCTGGGGACGAAACCAGCACAGACTCAGAGCGGTACCGAGGGCGGTACCTATAGGGGTAGCGGTACTACCGCTACAGGTACCGGTAGTACCGGCCTGGCTAAATCTGGTTTTTCTTTCCTTTTTCTCTCCAACCAAGTTACCTCGCTAAACACACACAAAACCGAAAAACCTATCAACTACACTTCAGTCTTCCGATCTTGACGCGTCCGGCGAGGTCACTGTGTACTTGCAAATCTAACAATGATACTCAAGGCACACTGTGAGATAGCTCAAGTGTTGTCATCAAACACACAAAACTTGGGGTATGAATTTTGCTCTTACAGGTGGGCGGTCTTGCTTTGATGGGAGGCCGACGTTGCTGCAATCGGCGACCGGCGGCTGGCGGACTTGCTATTAAGGGCGGGCGGTCTTGCTCCGATGGGCGGCCGATGTTGCTGCAATCGGCGACCGACGGCGGGCACACTTGCTACCAAGGGCAGGTGGCCTTGCTCCAACGAGCAGCCGACGTTGCTGCAATCAAGGACCGGCGATGGGCGGACTTGCTACCAATGCCGCACGGCTGGCGTTGCTGCAATCGGCGATCGGCGGCGGGCGGACTTGCTAACAAGGGAGTCGACCTTTCTCCGATGGGCGACCAACGTTGCTTCAAAGAGCGGCCGACGTTGCTACCTTGACATGGTGGCGTTGCTGCCAGCGGCCACCGACGTTGTTACAAAAGCGCATCAGGCCTGCTACCATGGACTACAAGCGTTGCTGCAAGCTCTTAGTAAGATGCTGCCACATCGCGAGGTTCATCGGCGGCATCCGTTGCCGGCGAAGGAGCGACGTCGACGTTCACATGTAGGGGAGGCAGGGCGGTGAGGAGGATGAGCAACACAAGGAGGGCAACTGCTTCTACGACTCCATGTCAGAGGTTCTCCGGCGGACGCCCTGACGTGGTTCTCCGTCGAGGCCCCATCGACGGTTGTGTTTCTGGCGTGGGTGGCGGTACTCCAAGGATGACGATCCCCTCGTGGGGTATGGGTGTATTTTATATTTTTTTTATTTCCGTTGAAGCGTTCTCCCAATGTATGATTCTGCTCACGTCAATCGTGTGTCTGGCGACCCAGGATCACATCAACTGTGTGGCTGGTGATCCGAGGATGGGGAATTTGATCCACAGAAACGTTCAACACACTCCTCTCAACTTTGCATAAATTTAAATGTATCTAGTCTAGACACTAAATATTTAGTGACTAGATATATATAAAATTTAGCAAAGGTAGAACATATTTTGGGGGAAGGTTGTTCGAGTTTGACAACTCTCAAACAATTCCAAAATCCAGCTATAAAACGGAGAGAAGAAAACTTAAAGCAACCGGCAGTGAGTCAGCGATCATCATCAAGCTCAGCTCTACCTGGGAAACGTCCCCAAAACAAAGACAAAGACAGCGGAGGCGACTTGTTTCTATTTCCGTGCCCGTCCCCAACCACCCGCGTCCCCCGCTTTCCATGGCCGCCGCGGCCGGATGATGTCCAGAAAGCCCCTCCTCCCCTGCCGCGGGCCTTCCCCTTCCGCCCAGCTCCTCCTCCCAATCCGCCGCCTCCTCCTCCTCCCCCGCCGCCGCTCCTCTCCGCCGCCGTCGCCGCTCGACCGGCGGAGGCCACTCGCCATGGCCGGCGCCGGCCAGCCCGTGGCCCCCGCGGCCGCGGCCGCGCCGGTGTCGGCCACCTCCTTCCGGGTCGGCATGGTGCGGGTCGTCTCCTTCCTCGTCGGCGGCCTCAATTGCGCCGTCATGCTGCTTGGCCTCTACCTCATGGACGCCGTGCTCCCGCCGGGATGCGGCGGGGGGCTCGCCGTCGCCGCCGCGCCCGTCATGGCCGGGGTCCGGGTGCTCGCCATGCTCGGCACCGCCTGGGCCCAGCACGCCACCGCGGATGCCATCGCTCGCCGCCACCTGGACGAGGAAGCCGCCTCGGTCGCCGAGGACGCCGTGGCCCGCCACGAGATCAGGGTGAGATGCATCTCCGGACTCCGATTGCTGGTTAGGTAGTAGATCCTTTCTGGTAGGTGCATTCGAGGTAGAGGCCGAAGAAACCCTAAATCCCATCTATCTAACGGTAGAAAACAGATTGCCCCTATCCTATCCTAGGGCTGGCTATATAAACAGCGGCTGGCTCGTCTTCTTCGCCGCCAAAGGAAAAGATGCTCGTCGAATACATCCACTCCCATGCCCAAATCCAATCCCTGCAGGCCCGCTCCGATGAGCTGGCCCGCTCCGATGGGCCGATGCTTGTGAATCTTGTCTCTCTGGACTCCGTGCGCATCACGCCCGAGTCGTATGCACTCCTCCGCCCGCTGCTGCAACCGGCGGGCAGGATATGCGCCGAACTGGGTCGCCTCTCGGTCCTGGCAGGCTTGGCGCTGGAACTCCACAGGCTCGAGCATGATCTGTTACCCCAGGTCATGGATCAGGAGGCCAAGCTGGAACAACGGGGCGTCCTGCAAGCCCTCCTAGACATGAAGAACTCAGCAATTACGATCTCACGTCTGGGGAAGGCCTTTAAGGAAGCCCGCGTCTGGGGCGGAGTGCTTGACAAGGATCTGATCTCAGGCCAAGTCCGACAGCTGAGCAGAGTGCTAAAGGATGCCGCTGTTAATGTACTGGAAAAAAAAGATTTCACCATCCTCTGGCTTCGGGAGCAGCAGGTCCCGTTGCTGCTCGGGATGGTCACCGTTCTGTTGGCGACCCCGGTTCGTTTCATTGATTCTGAATCTGAATCTGATTCTGAATCTGAGTAGAGACTATCAGCTGTTTCTTGCCAGCTCGTGACTCTTGTGATGAGTATTTCTTAGGGGCGTGGCAAACAGCTTACAACTCTAGGGGTAGCTCTCAAACGTTGCCATGTATTTATGTTTGGATGATATTATGGATTTTAAATAGTATGTATCTTGGCTACTGTTTGTTTTCTCATTCTCTGCTAGGGTACAACTTGCAATTACTTTCAGTTAGGATGGTTCGGTGGACATGTATGAACAATGATTATTCTTGTGCAAAATCAGTTTGTTTTAAACTATCACTCTTCACAAGTCAAAACTAACAAATTGAACACTACTAAACCAAAACTTCCAAACAACTCTTGCTATAAGAAAACTCCCATCTTGAACTGTCCAACTATCCCAAGTTCAAATATCTGAATGGAGAAAATCAATTCAAGTAGCCAATGCTTAGCATAAACATATATATAGCAGTGCCAACATATATATCATACATCAAATTTGCTAAGTAAGCAAATATGTCCTGTCCTCACACAGCTACAATTGGATCATGGTTTCTCTCTTTCTCAGCTATAACTCCTACTCTCAATGGTATCTATGCACATAATTGACCTCAACAACCCAAAGCATTTGGAGACCTCCTGAACTTGAATACATCCCAAGACAGGTGTTTCACAAACAACTGGACCGTTGCAACTGGCATGTCGTGGCACTCTGTGTTGACTACATGCCTTCCCCTTCATTCTCACTTCTCAGGTGTAGTGACAAATGGAGGTCATCTTTGGCTTGTTGAGGATTTTGAATATGCTATGCGAGATCCAAACTCATCAAGGGTTTGCATCAACAACTTCAACCTACATAACTCATGCGGTTTGATTGATGGAAGATATCAGCTGATAATGCTGCTGTTGTGGTGTTGCCTTAGTTGACCTCACAGTATGGTTACTCCTGGATAGTGATAAAAACCAGACAATAATTGAGGAAGCTAAGAGCTTAATATGACGCACAAGTTCGATAGCACTGGCAATCTGGAAATTTCTCTTGATGAGTGACAAGTTACTGGTGAGGATTGTGGTTCCAATTTTGTAGTTGAACAAGAGCACACAAGGTTATGTACATTCATTTGTCGTGTTAATCAGGCCGAACCAATTTTTGGGAGGGAGTCATGATGGTAATTAGGGTTAGTAATTAGTGTAAGCGATATTTTGTTTCATGCACTCTAAACCACTATGCTCTAAACTAGCCTCATTTGTCTATACCTTATGGATCATAATGCACTTGCAGTTGCATTATGAAAATGTTTTCCCACTGAAATCTGCTAGAACAATGCTAACATATTGACCATTCCCGACCCATCAATGAATCACTTAAGTAATTTATATTCAGTTATTCATGTTTACATTCTTCCCCACATAATATGTAAACAGGGCACAAAGGAGATCTAAAGGAATTAAGAAAATAAGTAAACAGGGTTAATGATGAGATATGGATATTTCTTAAAATGTGGCAGTTTAACTTAATTAGATCTGAGAAGAGTATACTTTCTACCGATTTTTCATGCTGTTGCTACTTCCAATTTTCTGAACAGGTGAGGTATAAACGGTGGCTGTGGTGGACTAGATTTGGTATGGCCGTTGGTGCGTTGCAGCTGGTTGGCGCAATATATCTCATGTTTGTCATTGTGAGAGATCTTCCTAACGGAAGAAGATCCACTTCCTGTTTCTTTGGTATGTTTGAGTTGGTTTATCACTTATCAGTTGTAATGTTAGCTTTGAACCAAACCTTTTCAAGAGCTTCATTTGGGGAAGCGCACTGCTAAGTTAACTCTATTCATACAAAACATTTGTTGAGAATATTTTCTGAAATTCTATATGAAATATATGGTTAAACAGTAAAAAGAGAATGCTACCTACTCCCTGTTATTGTGCAGTTTTAGTCTTTGTAACTACTGAATCAATAGAGAATTATACATTTTGAGGAGAACCCATATTTTATCCAGTACCTATTTGCCTAAGTTTTCTTTGCCGCTCTATCATTTCGGTATGTCTATCTTGTGCTCAAATAATTCGCTTGCCTTGCTTGTAATCTAGGACAGGATGATGCTGGCCAGGTCTCCGGGCGAGCACTAATTGCTCTGTTTCTTATCCTATCCTGGGTTGTGGTCATCGTTCAGTGCTTCACGGGTTCTGATGTATTGAGATGGCGATCATTCTATGCGACACATGATATGGCATGGAAAGCTCACTACAGGGAAGTGTTTGATCATGGAATCCGTGAGGCTTTGTGCTGCCTAGGACGTGCAAAATATCTGTAAGCCCTTCTACAGTCATTTTACAGTGTGTGAGGTTTCAATATTAATATATCTGTTTACTCTGGTTTGTCGTATGTACTGATCTAGAACCGTATTGGAAGAAGATGAGGTCTATTCTGTGGCAAGACTTCTGGGTGATTTGGTTGCATATCGTGCTTCTGGGACTGGTCATTTGGAACTGTTAGCAGGTTGCCTCTTTATTTCAATCGTTTCATATCAACTATATGTTCGGTGGCAACTATATGTTCGGTGGTCTGTCTGGATGTTCTTATCACTTATACTTCCACCTAACCCGCATTAATCTTCTGAAACTTTGCTATGCGCCTGCCCAAAGATGTGCATAGCTATATTAGTACTTTGTATACAATAAAGAATGAATAAACTCTACTGGGTACCACACCATACTCCAACATATACTTCGTATTTATTATGCAAACTGTCCAGTGTCCACTTCCACCTGAGAAACACGACTCCTGTAGAAAACTAGTAACTTAAATATTTCTATTTGCTATCCTTTGACACAGAAAACCCGAGGGGAAATGTTTCTTATACTCAGCTAATAAAAATGTAAGACTTGAACTGTTGTATTTCAGATGCTGGTGGGTTGGCTGCACAAATTTAGAATACGCAAACCATATACCGTGATTGCAATTTTTTTTCTGCAGTTTTTTTTTTCTACACAGAATGTGGTGGGCTTGGTGCAATTTACTTGATATAAAATGTAAAACCATAAGATTTCAGAAGAATACCAGAAGAAAATGCTGCTCAAACTGAAGTTCCATGGTCACCCTTTTTTCTCTTGGCTATTCAAGCAGTTGACCTTTAGGCTCATTCTGTTAGCCACGGAGATAGATGAAATATTATGATTGGAAGTGAGATTCGATAGGGATACGTACTTGAAGCCTGTTCATGCTAAACTAGGAGATGCATGGTGTTTTCCCGCCTGTTTGTCACCGGTAATGCCTGTTGTTTTATGAAAACATAGTTCAAAAGGGAGACTTCCTTGCTATTTTACGTAGATGGTTAATTGCAAAAGGATTATGTATGTACCGCTAGTAGTATATTCTGTGCTCCATTATGACTTATGAGTATTAACAGCATAATTAAGATTTCTTATATGGTATGTATTATAGGGCTTGCTCTATTGCAGAAGCATGGGAATTTGCCTGATTTGCAAACTGACCTTGTGGAGGCACCTCATAGCATTATGCAAGAAGCTGCTGTTCTCCATCCATTTGCTGAAGCCTGTTATACAGTTAGACACTATCTAATTGGGACACATTTCTTATGTCTGCCTGCCTTGTATATTTACATGGGACAATGTTCTATTGCAGGGGCCACTTCTTGATGTTGGAAGAAACCCCATTTTGTTTCCATGTGCATGGGTTTATAGACAAGGCGTTTTAACTCCATGGGCGCGCAGAAGGTAACCATGTCTTCTCAGTTGTCTGTTCAGTATCAAACCTCCCTTGTTTTCTCTTATTACTTTGTGATCTTATCTAGTCCAGTTCAGCTGGAAGCCTTGTTCTGAAGGGAAAATATTACATAAGCTAAATTTGAGCATTACTCTCTTTAATCTTAAAAATCTTGTTACACACTTATGCTTTCTATCTAAACATTTTGTATGCACATCTTTATGACTTTTGATCTGTTGTATTTCCCCTTTTTTCCAATGAAAACATAGACCAGTGTATTCTGACCTTTTACTTACATAACAGTTACTACATACCAATCTTTGTTCAGGCGCCCTGCACTTGATGGTGATAACTGGTGGCGAGGTCATGCTGCAGCTTTCCTTAGATTTGCTAATATAGCACCTACTGCACTTGTTCGAGGCCGCGTTCGTCAGGTAATGCATGTTTTATAGTAGCACTTATATTACTCCCTCCGGTTCATATTAATTGACTCTAATATGAATGTATCTAGACACATTTTAGTTCTAGATACATCCATATTGGAGTCAATTAATATGAATCGGAGGGAGTAATTAATTTCGACAAACTGGGACGATGTAATTATTTCAACCGTTTGCGAATAGCATTGTAAATGGCATTTGTACATATGTTATGTTTCTTTGCTGACACCTCTCATCTATGCTCATTTAGCTGCCCTCGGGAACCACTTTTTGTATTCTGCTTAACCTAGGATTGTTTTTTCGTTAAGCTATTGGTAGATTTGTTAAAGGAGCTCACCCTCTTAGAGCGCACTAATTGTCTAATATGCATCATCTAGTTGCTGAGAACGAAATTCGTTTGGACAGTCCATTGGGTGTGCCATTGTTAGAGTACGTCATGGGCCTGGGCCTGTTAGTCTTATGGTTTGCTTAGGGGTCAAGTAAGCCTTGCTTGGGAGTCAAGTAAACCTCTCTATATATGGAGAGGAGATGTATCAATCTAATCAAGCAAGAATTAAGAAGGAAATCCCTTCCCTCTTGCCCGGCCGTGGGCAAAAGGCCCCCGGCCGGCCTTCTCGCGCCCTCGCAGCCCTCTCTCTCCCTCCCAAACCCTAGCAGCCACATAACAACTTGGTATCAGCTTTCCCGGGTTCGATCATGTCTAGCCCTCCACCGGGTTCTTCCCACCCGCCGCCGCCGCACTCCGACGTCCCCGCCGTTCTCTCCCCGACGGAGATCACCGCAGCCCTCCGCGATCTCGCCACCGCGGTCCAGGAGATCCACCTCTACTTGGTTGGCCCGTACGGGCCGCTGGCGGCGGCGGCGCTGCTGCCGTGGCAGCCGACGCACAAGGCGGCCTCCGCTGCGATCGCCGGGCCGCTGCTGCTGTCGTCGCCGCCACCCGACGCTGGGCTGCTGCAGTCCCCGCTGCCACTGTCCACCATCTCCGGGCCTGGCCCTACCTCGGCGCCGGGGGTCCCTCTTCTCCAGCAGCCGGCCGGCTTCTTCCCCACCGGGACGCTGCAGCAGCAACAGCAGCTGCCGTCGCCACCAACGCCGCCACCAATGCCGCCACTGCAGCTGCTGTCCTCACCGACGCTATCCCTGCCGTTCGGTGGGCAGCTGCAACAGCAGCAGCTGCTGCCGTCGCCACCAACACCGCAGCAGCGGCTGCTGCCGCCACCGACGCCGTCCCTGCCTTTCGGCGGTGTGGGAGCAACCTTGGCCCCGGGCTCTACATCGACACCGCCCGGGATGCCCTTCCACCAGGTCCGTTTCCCTCCGTCGCCGTCACCGCTTCCGGCTTGGATCGCTATCCGCCACGTGTCGGCGGCGGTGAGGCTGCAGGCTGCTGCGCGCGGCCTCCTAGTGCGTCGGCGTGTGCGGGAGATGCGTGATCTGCAGCTGCAGCTCCTCCAAGTTGCGCTTCGTTGCGCAACGGACCTCGATCTCGTCCGCTGCGCTGGGGATCTTGGGCGTGCGGTTTCCCCCACGGGCGGCAGACATGCTGTTTTTCCCGCGGGCAGCGACCTCAGAGTATGCGCCGTCGACAGTCATCCAGCGGGGAGAAGGCATGGTGTCACCGACAGGAGCGCACCGCGTAGCACCACTGCATTCCGCCGCCGGCCAGTGCGCGGGCTCCTTTTGTCCCGCTGGTTTCCATGGGATCCAGGTGGTTGTACAGGTGCACGTCCGACGGGACTTTATGTTCAGGGGTCAACAATAAAGCGTCCGAGTCTATTTCAGGTTGAGAGTAATAAAACAAGCCGAGATGTAAAAGGCTTGTTTTTAGGTGTTAGGGTTGTGTTGCGTCGAGTCATGGTTTGTTTAGGTTGCAGCTCGAGGACGAGCTGCATGTCCAGGTGGGGTGTAGTGTTAGAGTACGTCATGGGCCTGGGCCCGTTAGTCTTATGGTTGCCATCATGTGCTGAATGTCTTGTGGTACTGTACAATGCAGTCACTTGCAGGAAGGCGTCGTGACAAGTCAAAAAATGTGGTAAAGAAATAACATGTTGATATCTTAAAAGAATCTGATGATCTCTTTCATACAACTATGCAGAGCAAACGTGAAGCTGCTTACTTTGTTGTGGTCCTCCACGAGAAAAAGACTGTTCTTATTGGGGTGCGTGGGACAGAGACACCAGAGGATCTCATAACCGATGGATTATGTAGAGAGTGTGCTTTCACTAAGGAAGATTTGGATGGATTAGTAAAGTAAGTCCATCTTAATAGCCACATCTTCTTTTCTTCCATAATTCTTGCTTGTTATATTGTTCAAATTAACTGTGTACATTCAGAACACCTGCTGCAAGCCCTTTTCTAATACTTGGATGTTAATGTTTGTCAAATTGGCTGTGGGGTACCATTAGTTTGTGCCAGTTGTGTAGACTCTACAAAATTTCAATTCGGCCAATACCATTACAAAACCCAGGTAACTTGCGAGATACACCACCGCCATCATTAATATATCATTTCTTAGGTTTAGTTGGGGAATACACATTGAAAAATCTACATTACCTCTTGGTTAAAGACGTGTTCCTACCTATTTCTTCTTTGTTGGCTCATTTGTTTTTTCTTTTTGCACGGTGGACCACATTTAGCCATGTTGACAAATCCGCATAGCCTTCTTTTGTGATGTTTGAATATATTAGGTTGTGGCTTCGTTGAACATGTAATGCTGAGCTGTGATAGCCGCCTTACAAAATGGAACGATAGTTGAATAAAAAATTGTGACATAGATGGTTTAGTACGTGGCTAAACTTGGTCCACGATGCAAAAAGAAAGAAAGGGCCTAGTCAGATCATATACACAGCAAAGGAAAAGTAGTTGGACCTTGTCCTGAACCAAAGTGCAACTGTCAAGTTACCTGGTTTTTGCAATGATACTGGGAAAATTAAAGTTTTTGTAGTTGGTAACAACACAAAATATAACGGTGTCACATAGCCAAAATTTAGCTACTGTGCGTGGAATCACCTTTGGGGATTGCTTGCCCATAGCACACAGGTTTAGTATCTGAATTTTCTCAACATACAAAATAGTCCTTGATTTAATTTTAGTTTTGTTGGTTTTGTTCCTAGGATTTTAGTTTTGTTGGTTTTGGTCCTTGAACTCCTTTTCCTCCCATACAATTCTTGATTTAATTTTATGCTTAGTTTGTCTTTCTTTTACCATCATTATCAATTTTCCAGCCATTGCATAGTCAGTTGTTCTGCACAGTTAAACAAAATGGATATTGTAGTGCTTCGGGTGGTTGGCGAAAAGGCTCATATGAAAGTATTTGAACATTTATTATATGACAGAGTCCACAACAAATACGCTGCGAGCTCTGTCTTAAGGAAAATTGGATAATTGGACCCTAGTGTCAAGTGATTTTTTAGTAGAGAAACTGTTAGAACGATGACAATGAATAAACCCATGAGTTAAGGGGCCAACTTAGAGGCTAGATACCATTTAAGTGGAGTATCCCTGTGTTATCCTGTATCCACAACACCCGTTCTTTCTTACACTATGCTCATTTATTTTCAGTAATGAACAGTTACCAGTAACTACGAGGGAGAGAGTTATTTCTACATTTCCACACTATGGACACGGTGGAATTGTAGAGGCTGCTCGAGAGCTTTTCATGCAACTCAATGACTGCACAGGAGGTTTGTATTTTCACATTCTGTTATAGTTTGGTTAAGTTCAGCAATTCAAGTTCTTGTATCTAAAATGGTTTAATCATGTTCATGCTTACGTCCTCTTTCTGTAAATACCTTATAATCTTGTATACTGCATGTTTCACTATATTTAACTGTATTAACTGTTGGTATTAAAATTTATGTCACTATCTTTGAAACTGTGTCATCCAATTATTACTGGTTAGCACATAAATGGCAAGCGCTAATTCAGTACCCCTACAGACTGTTTATTGTTTTTATTCTACATCATTATTTGATTTGTTTTGCAACATGAGTATATTGCTCATTTGCTTGTGGTGCTTGTTTTTGTTTTTAGTAAACTATCACCTGAGATTGGAAGATTAGATGCAATATATGATTTCATTTTCTCGGTTTCTACGTGATAAAACATTTATAGTAACTAACCTGTTCTCTCTTACCATAATGGCAACTCAGAAAACACGTCCTCCAGAAAACTTGGTTTTCTTTCTACGCTGGTCCAGGAGGGCAGTGAGTGTCATGGATATAAAATTCGTCTTGTTGGACATTCTTTAGGAGGTGCTGTTGCTACAGTCCTAGGAATGATGGTAAAACATGTTAACCTTTCAGTGTATTTTTTCTAACTCTCCGTTTACCAACATTCCAGTTTGTCTATGGCTACCCCCCCCCCCCCGCACCCATTGTGTTCATGATTTATGCATTATCTGATGAGCTTTTCATTCCACAAGTTTTATATGCATAAAAATCTGTCATCAGCTCATATGATTTTTAGTTGCGTTTTCTGCTTTTTCTCATGACTTGTTTAATCGCTGCCTGTGGATGCTGATCAGTGTTATCAGGAGTATTTAATACCCATGACTCTTCAAGGCTCTAACTTGCTCTTGGGCAGCTTTTTGGCAGATACCCAGACGTGCATGTGTATGCTTATGGTCCACTTCCTTGTGTGGACTCGGTGATAGCTGAAGCATGTTCGCACTTTGTTACCACGTAAGAATAAGCTGAGAGCTGCTTAAAGCCCGCTTTACCAATGGAACTCTCATACTTGGTTCTCTTAACAAGGATTATTAACTTCAGTTCTTTGACTGAATTTTTCTCTTCCTTCCCAGCATTATAAACAACGATGAATTTTCTTCTCGCCTTTCAATCAACTCAATCCTCAGGCTACGATCTGCTGCAATAAATGCTCTTTCCGATAACTCTCCTGCTGATACAGCAATGATACAAAAACTTGCTCGCAGAATATTGAATGTGAACAAGTATCAGGGTAATGCTCCTGACCGTGGCATCATCGAGGACTATACTGGCAATCAAAGAAGTACCGAAACTAGCCGCACATCTGAAGGAAATATTCTAACCTTTTCTTTTGTTTCTTTGCATGAACATATGAGAATTTGACCACTTGAATCTATCTTATATATGTCACAGATTTTGCAATGCCCATTTGGTTTTTCTTCAATTGTCTTTTTGAATTTGCCTTTTCCTGTTACAGGGAGGGCAGTACCAAATGAAAGACGTTCGCCACACCAACGCCAATTATGCAATAGTGAGCCAGATCTCCAAGATTACGGTGGATCCAATTCATCCATAGATGAACACAGAAGCTATCAAACCCTAGACATTGATCAGGATGTCCAGCCGATTCCACTTGATGGGCATGATTTTGGTTTGGAAGAGCATCAGACATCTAATAGGGAAATACTAGTGGACACTCCGGAAATGTTTCTTCCAGGCTTAATTATTCACGTGGTGCGGAACAGAAGAAGTCTCTTCCCCCTTTGGACATGCTGGAACTTGCAGGATGCTGAACCACCATATAAAGCTGTTTTGGCAAAAAGAGAGAACTTCAGGGATATTGCTGTTACTCCATCAATGTTCATGGATCACTTACCATGGAGGTAATGTTCAAATTATTTGACCAACTACAACTATTAATACATATAGTACATGAAATTTGGTAATGCCATATTGCCATTAACCTTTGTAAGTAGTACTAGGAATGTTACAACATTGCATCGACAACTTATTACCCAAAGAAAGGACATAACTTCCAAAGAGGACACAGCTCTTTAAAAAGGTCATAGAACAAAATAGTCAGGTCCCTTAGTACCCTACATGCAGTGGCAGAGCATGACAGTAAATAAGGGTGGGCTGGTCAACCCAGAGTGGGCCATTTGTAGGCTATTTACTGCTAATGGGCTACATTCATAACAAAACATAGGGGAAGATTGGAGAAAAGGGTGGGCCATGGCCTAGTATGGCCCACCTTGGTCTTTCGTCCTTGCTTTGTCTAAAAAGTTAGACCAGAAGTGCTACAGTTTGGGCCAACTAATGTTACATGCTAGTGGAACTCGATGTAAACTGGTAAGTTGGTACTAAGGGCTGAGGTAATAGCGTTATAAGAAAATATGAATGTCTGACTGGTAAGTTGGTATTACATTTGCCATCATATGGAAGTATAAAGCCTCTGTCATGTCAAATATGTTATGTTTGAATGCCAGATTTATGTGTTGCTAAGCTATGTCATTGGATTGTTTTTCCAAGAACCAAGAGTTGGCATTACAGTTTTCTAGACTAGAAGCAATTAGTTTAGCAATTGTTGACAGTTGAAGTGTACAGCTTTGCTTATACCACATGTAACCTTTTTCTTTGCCTGCATTCAAAGGTTGCAACTGAGTTGTATTACAACTGATTTATCCGCTAACAGTTACACTAACAGCTTACCGTTCTGAAATTTTAGGTGTCAGTATGCTATGCAGAGAACTCTGGAATACCAAACGTTAAGGAGTTCAACTAACTGCGATTCACCTGTACAACATTTGGTCTGACCAGGGCAAAATTGCCCACCCATTCTCTTATGACACTGAATGAGCAAACCGTCCCATGCTGCAAACATGTTTGTATAACTTGTGGCTATATTTGTGTATACAAGAGATCCGAGGCTTTGATTCCGCTCCATGCCCTGCTGAGCTTATTGACACTGACAGATTGCCTGGACAGGCACCACCTAGCGATATATCTGGCTAAAAGGAATTGCAATGCCTCCAAGCGCAACAATGCAGTATATCAACAATACCTTCTGGCGTCTACGTATCTACTTACCCTGGCTGTGTCTTCTGCATTGATCATCGGTGCAGCCATACCAGACTGTTCACATTCATTATTCATTTTTCTGCGGCAGTGCCTGCTTGTTCATATGAGTTTTTTCAATTCATTCCAAGGCAGGATGATGTACATATTTACAGCATAGTTAGTTAGAGGTACTGACTAGCAAGTGACAAACAAAGTGTGAATATATAACCTAGAGGTTAATGAAATCTGTAGCTTCTCTTGCTCTGTCAACACTTTTGCCCCCCCCCCCCCCCCTGCTGCCCACATTATTTTCACAGATGTTATATTTCCAGTGCAAATAAGGGTCTTGTTCTCTGTACACCCCTGTTGAATCGATTGCCTCTCACTGTATTTCTTATGCGTTCATCGAAATGTTTATATTTGAGAGGTTATAACTAGTGTAATGCAGTCACTTCCATTGCATACTTGGTGGTATATGTATACCGAAAACATACCTTACGTGTTTGGATGGAGATGGAGATTAATTGCTAAACAAAGTTGAGTCGATTAGTTCAGAACTGAGGAAGTAGCTAGGAAGTAATGGTGTTCTGTTTTTTTTATGTCCGGAGCTGCTTGTAAGCCATCTGAAAGATTGTAAGTTTGATAATCGGTAATCCTGTTGTCCCGGAGATTTTTTACATGGAGAGAGCATAGTTAGAGGCAATGCAGTCACTTCCATCGCCTACGTGTAAAGGAAACACTCCCTGCATTATTTGGATGGAGTCAGTGATCTTGTGTGTTTGTCCTGGAGCTGCTTGCATGCCATCTGAAAGATTGCAAGAATTTATCGGTGATCCTGTCCCCATTAGTTTTGTTTTACTCGTACCATGAACACCAAACCATGACTGACAGAGTCTGCCATGTGCATCTGTACTTGAGTCATTAACACAGCCCACGTTGGCATTCACTCGACCACCACAGTGTTTGTTAGTTAGCCTAGCCCTGCAATGGAAGCTGGAGGCACGGGTGGCCCGGCTAGTGACCTGTCTATGCGTCGCCTGGTCTGGAACCGCCGACCTCGCAACGTGCACCGTGCGGTTGCAGCGTTGCTCCTGTGAATGCGCCGTGCCAAATGACAGCGCACGCACGGGAAGAACCATCGGAATGAGAGTAGGCTTCCGCATTGATCGTCGTCTCCGTCGTTAGCTGGACGCTGCATGCAGCACTGTGCCAAGACATGTATCGTGGCGTGTCTTGTTGATTGCTTGAACTTGAAGCCGCACCACCTTAATTTCCATTCCAGCCTCCATGGGGGTATGATAGATACGAAGCGTACTTGGGTACTTGGAGGAGGATACTACAGTACTCGCCTACTCGGGTTCTGCCCTGTAGAGATAGATAGCAACGCCGAGCGAGCTCGCGCCGCTGGCTTGGCGGTTGGGATCGGAATCGGTTGTTGGCGCGGCCGGAGGAGGGGCCTGCGCTGCAAGCTGAAGGCGGGGCACACCGCACACGACGACGACGTGCGCGACTGCGCGTAAGCTCTCCGGGAGGACCACGACGGCCGCCGGTTGATCATTCATTCGGAAGCAAAGGTAGTCAGAAAAGGTAGCTCGATCGTCGCCGGCCGCACCGCACGCAACCTATAGCTCTCCTCCAACTAATTAACACCTCCAAAGTCGGGCGGAAGCGAGCGGCAACGAATCAAGGAAATGCCTACTATGCATGAATGCCACCTGATTTGGCCCCCGGTACGCTCGCTAACAACAGTTACAACATGGCTAACTGATCGAGCGAGCAATGATGATCAGCGGCCGAATCAGGGCAAGCCGACGCGTTGCGTCTTGCGTGGCGGCTCTGTCAGGGCAAGGCGCGCAGGGACCGATCGATCACGCCAGCGAACCGGCACCGTACCAATTTTTTGGCAGCCTCAATTTTTTGGTCTTTGCCTGGTTGGTTGCCAATTTTTTTCTTGCCAACTCTTCTCACATTGCCTTCACAAATCTTACCAACTTTTTGGCCAACATAGGGTCAAGAAATCTCTAACCACTATTTTGACTAGCCAATGGTTGCCAATATTTTGGTAAGGCAAGCTATCACATGAACCAAACAGATCCTTTGTCCCTCGTGGACGCGTCATTACCTAGTGGATAAAGTCCAGCTCCAGAAACCACAAATGGATCGCGCCGAAAGCACGATATCAGCGATCTTCAAATAACCTTAATATTATGGTGAATCATGCACACTAGTGGAGAAGAGGCCTTTGGTCCCAAGCTTTAGTCCCAGTGCTAAACCAAACCGGGACTAATGGGGGGCATTGGTCCCGGTTCGATTTTGCCCAGGGCGACCCCACAAGCTGGCGCCTGTCCTGTAGTGGTCTTTGGTCCCGGTTTGTATTACAAACCGGGACTAAAGGGTCCACGGCAGGGCGCGGCAGGCCTTGTCAGGCGTGGCAAACCTTTAGTCCCGGTTTGTAATACAAACCGGGACCAAAGGCCCCGCCTCTGGCTATATAATCTTGCCCCTGCCCAAGTGTGAGCCACACTTGGCCATTTTTTCACTTTCTTCACAAGAGGTATTGCTCTCCTCTCTAGCTTCTTCACATGCACAAGAGGTCTTCGATGAAATGCTTAAGAGGATTTGCCACTTGAGTTTACACAAATCAAGTCACACTTAACTTGCTTTTTTCTTCTTCATCGAGGTTAACAACTTTATCTTTTTCATCTGTAATTGATAAAATGCATGTGTATATATACATCGTGATGTTCTGTAATGGTTTTGATCAGCTTAATTATATCATGCAGATGAATCGGCAATGGATGTACATTGACCGACGGTTTGACGAGTTCACTTCGGGCCTGGATAATTTTATGGCCGTGGCGGAGGCAAACAAACATGGTGGCTTCATGTATTGTCCATGTGTGGACTGCAAGAATACCGTAAATTACGCTCACTCGAGTCTCATTCACAGCCACCTTCTGCGATCCGGTTTCATGCCCAGTTACTATTGTTGGACCAAGAACGGAGAAAGAGGGGTTATGATGGAAGACAATGAAGAAGAGGAAGAGGATGATGACGGTTATCCCAATTTCCCTGAATACGATGATACTGCAGAAGGCAATGAAGACAATGAAGTAGAAGATCAAGAGGCACCAGATGAGCCTGCTGATGATGATCTTGGCCGGGCCATTGCTGATGCAAGGAGAGAATGTGAAACTGAAAAGGAAAGGTTGGCCTTCGACAAGATGATAGAAGATCACAACAAATTGTTATACCCAACTTGCGAAGATGGCCATAAAAAGCTAGGGCAAAGACACCGGAATTGTTGCAATGGAAGGCGAAGAACGGTGTCAACGACTCAGGATTTGGAAAGTTGCCGACAATAATTAAGAGGAAGCTTCCAAGGGGTAACGAATTGCCCGCCGCACTTGATGCGTACGAAGCGAAGAAGATTGTCTGCCCTCTAGGATTAGATGTGCAAAAGATACATGCATGCATTAATGACTGCATCCTCTACCGCGATGAGTACGAGAATTTGGATGCATGTCCGGTGTGCACTGCATTGCGGTATAAGATCAGACGAGATGACCCTGGTGATGTTGAGGGCGAGCGCCCCAGGAAGAGGGTTCCTGCCAAGGTTATGTGGTATGCTCCTATAATACCACGGCTGAAACGCTTGTTCGTAAATAAAGAGCATGCTAGGTTGTTGCGATGGCACAAAGAAGACCGTAAGAAAGACGTGATGTTGAGGCACCCTGGCCGATGGCTCCCAATGGAGAAAAATCGATAGAGAGTTCCCAAACTTTGCACAGGATGCAAGGAACTTACGGTTTGGTCTAAGTACGAGATGGCATGAATCCTTTTGGAGAGCAGAGCTGCAGCCATAGCACACCTTTGTGACTCTTTGTATATATAACCTTCCTCCTTGGTTGTGCATGAAGCGGAAGTTCATTATGATGCCGTTGCTCATACAAGGCCCGAAGCAACCCGGGAACGACATTGATGTGTACACGAAGCCATTAGTTGAAGAACTTCTACAGTTGTGGTCTCTAGCAGTGTACGTGTGTGGGACGAGCACAAGCAGGAGGAATTTGACCTAAGAGCGCTGCTTTTCGTAACCATCAATGACTGGCCTGCTCTTGGTAACATTTCAGACAGTCAAACAAGGGATACAATGCATGCACGCACCGTTTACATGAGCTCGAAGGTGATTATTTGGAAAAATGTAAGAAGGTCGTGTACAGGGCATCGTCGATTTCTTAGGCTTACACATCCCGTAAGAAAGAAAGACAAGCATTACAACGGTGAGGCTGATCACCGGAGGAAGCCTCTCCATCGTGATGGTGTTGATATATTTGGTATGGTCAAGGATCTAGATGTAATATTTGGAAAGGGTCTGGCGGACGGTGCATTTCCGAATGACGATGCCGGACACGCGCCCATGTGGAAGAAGAAATCTATATTTTGGGATCTACCCTATTGGGAAGTCTTAGAGGTCCGCTCTTCAATCGATGTGATGCACGTGACGAAGAATCTTTGCGTGAACCTCGCTAAGCTTTTACGGGCGTGTACGGAAGACAAAAGATACACCGAAGCACGGGAGGACCAAAGAACGTAGGAAAGACCCCAAAAAGCGCATGAGAGAGTTAAATGACGTCATTACTCCAGCTACGCTCTTACAAAAGCAGAAGGAAATATTTTTTGAATGTCTCGAGCAAGATATCAAGGTCCCGTCTGGCTTCTCCTCCAATATAAAGGGAATAATAAATATGGAGAAGAAAACATTCCAACCCGAAGTCTCATGACCGTCACGTGATAATGACACAGCTTGCTTCGATTGCATTGAGAGGGCTTCTACCGGAAAATGTTCGACTGCCCATTGTGAAGCTATGTGCATTCCTCAATGCAATTTCTCGAAGGTAATAAATCCAGAAATTCTACCGAGGTTGCAGAATGATGTGGTCCAATGTCTCGTTAGTTTTGAGCTGGTGTTCCCACCATCCTTCTTCAATATTATGACACATCTCCTCGTTCACCTGGTCGATGAGATTTGCATTCTCGGTCCTGTGTTTCTATACAATATGTTCCCCTTCGAGAGGTTCATGGGAGTCTTAAAGAAATATGTTCATAACCGTGCTAGGCCAGAAGGAAGCATCTCCAAGGGCTATGGAACAGAGGAGGTCATTGAATTCTGTGTTGACTTTATTCCTGACCTTAAGCCGAGTGGTGTACCTGAATCGCGGCATGAAGGGAGACTAAGTGGAAAAGGCACGCTCAGAAGGAAATCAATGATCTGTAGGGACGGGATTTCTTTGACTCAAGCACACTACACGCTCTACAAAGTTCCAGCTTGGTGGCTCCGTATATCGGTGACCACAAGAACTTTCTACGCTCCCGTAACCCGGGCAGTCGAACGATTGGATTAGACGTGAACACATGTCGACTTTCGCGGTTGGTTGCAAAAACATCTCCTGAATAACAAAGATATTGAAGATCAGTTGTACTTGCTGGCCCAGACACCATCTTCGACTGTAGTGACTTTCCAAGGGTACGAGATAAATGGGAATACATTTTACACGATCGCCCAAGATAAAAGAGCACCAACCAAAACAGTGGTGTCCG
This sequence comes from Lolium perenne, assembly GCF_019359855.2. Lineage (NCBI taxonomy): Eukaryota > Viridiplantae > Streptophyta > Magnoliopsida > Poales > Poaceae > Lolium > Lolium perenne. The sequence goes on along the minus strand of NC_067245.2, from coordinate 238,726,344 downwards.
GTTTGATGCAATAATGAATGAAGGCCCAAATGACACATATTATGGTTACATAGAGGATATAGGGGAACTTGACTATGGACCTTCTTTTAAGGTCCCTTTGTTTAGGTGCAAATGGGTCAACAAAACAGGAGGCGGGGTTCAGGTAGACAAGTTGTATGGAATGACAATAGTGGATCTCAACAATCTTGGGTATAGAGACGAACCATTCGTCCTAGCCAAGGATGTGGCCCAGGTTTTCTATGTAAAGGATATGTCTACCAAACCAAGAAAAAGGAAACATAAGGAAACAAATACATCAAACGATGAGCCAAAGCGCCACATAGTTCTTTCTGGAAAAAGAAACATCGTGGGATTGGAGGACAAGACAGACATGTCAGAAGATTATAATCAGTTTGATGAAATTCCACCCTTCAGAGTGAACATTGATCCAAGCATCAAGTTAAATGATGAAGATGCTCCATGGTTACGGCCGAAGAAGATTAAATGATGAAGATGCTCCATCATCAAGTTAATTGAAGAATGTTCATGGCACAAATGAGTATCTCAACATGGCAATCAATTTCCCATTTATTTTTGTGTAATCATGTTCACTGCAGGAAAAAATTCCAAGGCGCAGTTTCTGAAGATGCCGTAGGGCGTGTGCACCAACGACATCTTCGAGAAACTGCGCCACGGGAGATTTCCCAACCCTTTCCCCAACACTGTTAGATGAGATGTAGTCGTTCAGGGGCTTGCAGGAAAAAATCAAGGCGCAGTTTCTGAAGATGCCGTAGGGCGTGTGCACCAACGACATCTTCGAGAAACTGCGCCACGGGAGATTTCCCAACCCTTTCCCCAACACTGTTAGATGAGATGTAGTCGTTCAGGGGCTTGCAGGAAAAAATTCCAAGGCGCAGTTTCTGAAGATGCCGTAGGGTGTGTGCACCAACGACATCTTCGAGAAACTGCACCACGGGAGATTTCCCAACCCTTTCCCCAACACTGTTAGATGAGATGTAGTCGTTTAGGGGCTTGCAGGGAAAAATTCCGAGGAGCAGCTTCCGAAGATGTCGTAGGGCGTGTGCACCAACGACATCTTCGAGAAGCTGCGCCACGGGAGATTTCCCAACCCTTCCCTTCATCCATGGGAATGAAACTCTGCTTGGCTTGTTGATCTGCTTGGCAAGGCGTATCGATGCTCCTTTTATAGGCACGGCACCTCTTCTACTTTGTCTTGTTCCTTCGACAGGGCGTCGTGCGCTACATGCTTTATCTCATCGAGCAGTGCGTCCACCCATGCGTTCTTATCCTGCCGACATCTTTAGTCCCGGTTGTACCCACCAGCCGGGACTAAAGGTTACCCACACGTCCTTATCCCACCGACAGTTTTGTTAGATGACACAAAAAAGGATCTTTAGTCCCGGTTGTACCCACCAGCCGGGACTAAAGGTTACCCACACGTCCTTATCCCACCGACAGTTTTGTTAGATGACACAAAAAAGGATCTTTAGTCCCGGTTGTACCCACCAGCCGGGACTAATGGTTACCCACACGTCCTTATCCCACCGACAGTTTTGGGCGCCACTGCGTTCCCGCCTATTTTTCTTCCCGCGCTTTCCACTGCTTTCCGCCTCCGTCCTCCCGCCATTTTTTCTTCCCGCGCTTTCCACTGCTTCCCGCCTCCGTCCTCCCGCCATTTTTTCACTATATATATGTTGGCTTGGCCTCCATTTACATATGACATCTAGACTCATATCTGCAAACCTCATCACCAGGTCACATGGCTTCCATCGTATCTCTAACCCTCCGGGAGGCGGAGGCGCTTTGCGCGTCGAACTACCCCTGCCCGCCGGGCTACCGCGTCCCTACCGGCTGGTTGCTGAGCGTCGGAGGCGTACCGGTCCCTCCTGTCCCTCTAGGTGTGGCGCGCGAGATGGCCATCACGAACCACTACTACTTCGAGCTCACGCCAGAGCAGCGGAGGAATCCCCAGTGGCATCCCGACTACAGCCCGACTTGGGAAAGCTTCTTCATCAATCGGCGTGAGAGGGCGCTCGCCAGGCACGAGGAGGGCGGCCCGCCTCCTTCGAACTTCAACGAGGCTGGCCGTCGGCTGTGGTGGCGCGACCGGACTCTCCAGGGCATCATGGCCCACCGTGGCCCCCGCCTACGCTACCCTCAGTCCCAGCCCACGCGTGCTCTCCCGCCGAGGTTTGACTACCGCGACCCCGATGCCAGCGACGATGATGATGGCGACTACGACGACTACAGTGGCGAGTACTATAGGGCTAGGCACGAGTATGACTGAATGACTCGAACAGTCGAATCTGGCCATGTATCTTAATTAATTTTTAGTTGAGCTAGGCACGAGTACTATAGGGCTAGGCACGAGTACTATCTGGCCATGTATCTTAATTAATTTTCAGTTGAGCTAGGCACGAGTACTATCTGGCCATGTATCTTAATTAATTTTCAGTTGAGCTAGGCACGAGTACTATAGGGCTAGGCACGAGTACGCTCTGTACTTTAATTCCACATGTAATCTGGCGGGAAACTTTTCTCATCATCAGCGTCTGCCACAACGACTTTATTGAAAATACAATTAAAATAGATAAACAACTAGTCTAGTCGATCTACTCATCGTCGGAGGTTGTCTCGGTCCAAATGTCGTCCCACCGAGGGTCGTTGTCGGCCCAAGTTGTATTCGGGTTGTCGAGCTCGAACAAGGCGACGGCCCGACGGTGGCGCCTGTTGGACCTGCGTTGTGCCCGGAGGTCAGCGAAGAACGCGGCGGTGTTGTCGACGTCGTTGGGGAACTGCGCCCTCCACTGGCGCATCAACTCCTCGTCGTGCTCGGCGATTGCGATCCGGCGCTGCACCTGGCGGTGGCGGCGACGGTCCTCGTCGTCGACGATGCACGGCGTCGGCGCGAGGAACTCCGCCTCCTCTAGCGATTCGACGTCTGGGAAGTTCATGTCGCACCGTGGCCGCCGAAATCGCCATGCGGCCGCGTCGTAAGCGCGCGCCGCCAGCTCCGGGGTGTTGTACGTGCCGAGGGTGAGCCGGAAGCCACCGACGCGCATCTCGGCGTAGAACCTACCGTTCGGACGCGCTCGGACGCCACGGAAGCCGGACGAGCCGCGACGGCGCGGCGGCATCCCGGCGACGAATGAACGGAGGCGACGGCGACGTGTGGTTCCGCGCGCACGCGGCGCTTTATAGCACAGCGACGCGGCAAGTTTGGCGACAGGTGGCGCGGGGAAGCGGCGGCGCGTGGCACGTGGAAGCGGCGGCGACAAGTGGCGCGGGGAAGCGGCGGGGCGTGGCACGTACGTGGAAGCGGGATCTACACGTCGCACGGCGGTGGCGGCGGGGCGAGGCACGTGGAAGCGGCGGCGACACGTGGCACGGGGAAGGGACACGTGTGGCGGTGGCGGTGGTGGCCAGTACATGGCGGTGGCGGTGGTGGGCAGTACACGGCGGTGGCGACGGTGGCCAGTACACAGCGGTGGCGACGGTGGCCACTACACGGCGGTGGCGACGGTGGCCAGTACACGGCGGTGGCGACGGTGGCCAGTACACGGCGATGGCGACGGTGGCCACTACACGGCGGTGGCGACGGTGGCCAGTACACGGCGGTGGCGACGGTGGCCAGTACACGGCGGTGGCGACGGTGGCCTGTACACGGCGGTGGCGACGGTGGCCTGTACATGGCGGTGACGGTGGTGGGCAGTACACGGCGGTGGCCCGTACATGGCGGTGACGGTGGTGGCCAGGCGGTGGCGGTGGCGACGGTGGCCAGTACACGGCGGTGGCGACGGTGGCCTATACATGCATGGCGGTGGCGGCGGTGGACACGTGTGGCAGTGCAGTGGCTTTTTTTCATTTGAAATAAGGCGGGAATGATTTTTTTTTTAAAAAGTGGCCTTTAGACCCGGTTTGTAATACAAACCGGGACTAAAGGCCTTTTTTGCGCGCGCAGCGAAAACCGCAGCAAAAAAGACCTTTAGTCCCGGTTTGTATTACAAACCGGGACCAAAGGGGGGCTTTTGGTCCCGGTTTGTAATACGAACCGGGACCAAAGGGGGGTATAAGTGCAACCGCTTCGTCTCCGCGGAGATCAATCCCGTGGAGACGAAGCCGCAGACGCGCAGACGAAGCCGCCAGGCTGCTGCTCCGCCGCGCGCCCACGCCGCCGCCGCCCAACTCCCGCGCCCGCGCCGTAGCCACCGCCGTTCGCCGCCACCGACGCCGTCCTCCGCCGCCGACGCCACCTCCCCTCTGCCGCCGCGCGCCCGGTCTCGTCCGCGTCGCCCGCCGACGCCCGCCGTCCGGTGCCGCTGTCGGCGCCCTCCGCCGCCGCCCGTCGCCCTCCTCGACCACCGCCGCCGCCCGCCGTCCTCCTCCACCGTGGCCTCTCCTCTCCGCGGCAAGGTGAGCCGCGCGCGCGCCCCGGCCCCCTTTTTTTTTCTTATTTATTTTTGTTAATTAGTGGATTAGTATATTGTTTGTATATTATTAATTGTTAGTATAGTTAATTATAAAATTTGTTAGTATAGTTGTTAATTAGTATAGTTGTTAGTATAGTTGTTAATTATAAAATTTGTTAGTATATAGTTAATTAGTAGTCGGCGCCCCTCAAACGGGTAGTGCCGGCGCTCTCAAACGGTAGTGCCGGCGCTCTCAAACGGTAGTGCCGACGCTCTCAAACGGTAGTGCCGGCGCTCCTCAAACGGTAGTGTCGGCGCCCCTCAAACGGTAGTGCCGGCGCTCTCAAAACGGTAGTGCCGGCGCCCCTCAAACGGTAGTGCCGGCGCTCCTCAAACGGTAGTGCCGGCGCCCCTCAAACGGTAGTCCGGCGCTCTCAAACGGTAGTGCCGGCACCCCTCAAACGGTAGTGCCGGCGCTGACTAAATAGAGTAGTGCCGGCACCCCTCAAACAGTAGTGCCGGCGCTGACTAAATAGAGTAGTGCCGGCGCCGACTAAATAGTGCCGACGCCCACTAACATAAAAGTAGTAAAGTTATTTTTTAATTTATGTTAACATTGGTACATATATATATATGATTTGTTTTCGTAGCTACGATGCCGCGACAGCGACAGCCGGCGGGCCGTGGTCTGACTCTCACCGAGGAGATGGAGCAGATGGGGGAGGTCCGGGACTGGGCTCCACCGGGGTGGCACTGGGAGGTCTTAGCTTCCGGGTCGCGCACCTTGGTGCGAAATCCGGGTCCCGTTGTCGACCCGGATATTCTTTGGTGGAGGTCTTATGGGCCACGGTCATTTCAGAGGGAGCCGGCCCCGCCGGAGGAGGTAGCTCAGCGCATTGAAGCGGAGGACCAGCACGTTCGCCGTTACATGTACGCGTTAGACAACATGTATAGGACCGGATGGAGCGTTATGCGGGGATCTCATGTTAGCTATGCTCCCGTTGTTGTTCCGTGGCTTTGGGGGTACACCCAGCGCGGCTCAGGACCCGGTCGGCGCCCTCTAGGACCCGGTCTGCGCGGTTGAGTGGTTGTAGTAGTGATTGATATGTATTAGGGTTAAATAAACATGAACCCGATCTATGTATGCATGTAATTGCACTATCTGCTTTCAGCACTATATTATCGATCCTTAGTTAAGAACTACATATGTAACTTGATGACCCACAAGTATAGGGGGTGTATCGTAGTATCTTCGATAAGTAAGAATGTCGATCCCAACGAGGAGCAGAAGGTGTTGACAAGTAGTTTCGATGAAGGATTCACTGTAAATGCTCACAGACAAGTATTCAGGGGGTTTTGATGTAACAGTTGAATAAAGTACGAGTATGTAAAGTGCGAGAGTAACAATTGCAGCGAGTGGCCCAATCCTTTTTAGCACAAAGGACAAGCCGGTTTGTTTACTTATAATGACCAAACGTTCTCGAGGACACACGGGATTTTAGTCTAGTGCTTTCACTACATACGGCTAAATAATCTTCATTGTTGTGATAAGTGTTGTGTGGGTGAACCTATGCTAATGTACCGCCCTTCCTAGGACTAATACATACTTGTGATTATACCCCTTGCAAGCATCCGCAACTACAAGAAAGTAATTAAGAATTAAATCTAACCACAGCCTTAAACTCTGAGATCCTGCGATCCCTCCTGCATCGATATACCAACGGGGGTTTAGGTTTCTGTCACTCCGGCAACCCCGCAATTGGCAAACGAATACAAGATGCATTCCCCTAGGCCCATAAATGGTGAAGTGTCATGTAGTCGACGTTCACATGACACCACTAGAAGAATAACACCACAACTTAAATATCACACCATTGAATATTACTCAACCATAATTCACTACTAACATTTAGACTTCACCCATGTCCTCAAGAACTAAACGAACTACTCACGAGACATCATACGGAACATGATCAGAGGTGATATGATGATGAATAACAATCTGAACATAAACTTGGTTCAATGGTTTCACTCAATAGCATCAACAACAAGTAGAAATCGATACCGGGAGAGTTTCCCCTATCAAACAATCAAGATCAAACCCAAATTGCTACGGCGGTGGCGGTGTCCAGCGGTGATGACGGCGGTGATGATGGTGGAGATGATGATGATGGTGATGGCGATGATGTCCAGCTCGATGACGGTGTCGATGGCGTCGATTTCCCTCCCGGAGGAATTTCCCGGCGGATTCCTCGCCCGCCGGAGAGCTCTTTTCTCTCTGGTGTTCTCCGCCCGCAGAGGCGGCTGTAACTCTTCGCGAGATACCCTCTGTGGCTTAGGTCTTCGGGACGAAGGGTTTGGCGAAGAAAAGGAGGCGAAAAGGGTCGTGGGCCCCCAGACCATAGGCCGGCGCGGCCAGGGCCTGGGCCGCGCCGCCCTAGGGTGTGGGCCCACCCTGGCTCCTCCTGGCTCCTCCTTCTGGCTTCCTTCGTCATCTTGAAAAATAGGATTTTTGGTATAATTTCCTTCCAGAGTTGATCTTCCGAAATATTGCGTTCTGACAGTGCTTTTTCCAGTGAGAATCACGGCTCCGGTGTTCGATCCTCCAATAATGATGAAACATGCAAAATAGATGAAATAACATAAGTATTGTGTCCCAATATGAAATATATCAATGAATAACAGCAAATTATGATATAAAATAGTGATGCAAATTGGACGTATCAACTCCCCCCAAGCTTAGACTTCGCTTGTCCCCAAGCGAAACTGAGCTCGATAGACATGACCACATGTTTATGGAGTGAAGAGTCGATAAATAAAATACGGACAAGAAGCATCATATTCATTCACACAGGACATTATAGTAAACAATCTCTTATAACTCATATTGAAACAAGTATAAGGTAATCACAAGTAAAGGTGCATGAGAAATCATGATTGGTGATGGCAAACTTCGTTCTTGGTCGGAGAACAATTTAAATATTATATTTATCTCATTGAGCAGCGCTCTCATGTTAGAGTTTATAAGGCACAACTTGCATACTCAATCGTAATGGTCTACTCATAATCATTGATAACTTGCAAAGCTATATTCATTCAAATAAAACTTGTACTAAACAAAGAAGAATAAAAGACATGATGTAGCAAATCACAATATAATGGTTTGATCACAACTACTCAAATGCTTGCTTGAGATGGAGGGAAATAGGTTTACTGACTCAACATAAAGTAAAAGACAGGCCCTTCGCAGAGGGAAGCATGGATTAAATCATGTGCTAGAGCTTTTTCAATTTTTGCAATCATATAAAGAGAATAAAAGTAACATTTTGAGAGGTGTTTGTTGTTGTCAACGACTGGTAGCGGGTACTCTAACCCCCTTGCCAGACAACCTCCTAAGAGCGGCTCCCATATTATTTTCATTTTGTGTGGCACTCCTTCCAACCTTTCTTTCACAAACCATGGCTAACCAAATCCTCGGGTGCCTGCCAACAATCTCATACCATGAAGGAGTGCCTTTTTATTTTAGCTTTATTATGATGATGACACTCCCCCCAACCTTCGCTTACACAAGCCATGGCTAACCGAATCCTTCGGGTGCCGTCCATCAATCACATACCATGGAGGAGTGTCTATTTAGTTTAATCAATTTGGGACTGGGAATCCCATTGCCAGCTCTTTTTGCAAAATTATTGGATAAGCGGGTGAAGCCACTAGTCCATTGGTGGAAGTTGCCCAACAAGATTGAAAGATAAAACACCACATACTTCCTCATGAGCTATGAAACATTGACACAAATAAGAGATACTAAGTTTTGAATTGTTTAAAGGTAGCACATGAAGTATTTACTTGGAATGGCAGAAAATACCATGTAGTAGGTAGGTATGGTGGACACAAATGGCATAGGTTTGGGTTAAGGTTTGGATGCACGAGAAGTATTCCCTCTCAGTACAGGTCTTTGGCTAGCAAGGTTAATTAGCAAGCATAAGAGTCGAGGGAAACAAACAAACATACATATGATAGAAACAATCATGCATCTTCCTTGTAAGCACAAACAATTTTAACTTCAGAATAGTAAGCTATGAGCTAACAAGAAAGACAATGAAACATCTACATGTATTTCTCTTTTCTATTTAAACCTCAAAGTGTTGTTGCTACTGACCAATGCTAAGTTTGCCAAAACCAAATAGATTTATTCAATGCTCCCAAAGTGATACCAATACTAACAACAAGGTGAATCATATAGTAGAGATTGCAAACTAAAATAAGATGTGCAATATGTAAATGATAAGACTTCTCATTAATATTCCATAACGATAACTCACACCAAGGGATACATAGATAACCAAATAAAGGAGAGATACTTCCAAACGCAACCCATCTTATATGATAACTTCCCTACTCATGATATGACACTACTTGACAATAAAAGTAAAAGGTAGTGATAATGTGATACCGCGGCACTCCCCCAAGCTTGGAACAAACCAAGGGAATGCCAATACCGATGATGAATTACTCCTTCGGTGATGGTGGTGATGAATTCCTGACAAGCTTCTCAATAAGCTCCTGAAGCTCGTCAATCCTGTATATGAGATTGCGAATCATCTCTGAATTGTGCTCGACGCGGTTAAAGAGTCTGTCGATGGCGAGTCCCAGCTCTTGGAGTTATTTCCCACTCTTCAGCCTCAGCTCCTTCTCTCCTGCAGTGTTAGAGCGATCTATATCCCATTGGCTAGGCAATGCTGCCTTGGGAGTCCCTTCAATTTGATTATTGAAAATTAGATTGTGGAAGGGGTGATGAGTGCCTGATGGAGATGTTTTCGGAGCTAGGTAATGACGTGGGACTGCTCCTCCAAAGGCGAATTCTTGCGCTCTTGTTTGCACAAAAAGGGTTGTCCACCACCTTGATGCTTGCGATGGTAGCACGCGGGCGTGCGCGCGAGTCTTCCTCCACCTCTTCTTCATCTTCTTCCTTGACGTCCTTGTCTTCCTCTTTCCACCCGAGATCTCGATCATCTTCATCCGGAAACTCCTTGCCCTTGTTCTTGGAGACCATGGTGCTTCTAAACCAAAAACAGATCCTGGCAGAAACAGCTCGAAACAAAACACGTCGAGAAAACGATATACGGACCTCCAGGGGTCCGGGAGATTATATAGCAAAATTTTTCTCGTCAAAAGGAAAGCACCAGATCGAACCCGAGTCGGAAAGGGCGACGAGGCGGCCAAACCATAGGCCGGCGCGGGCCTGGGTCAGGCCGCGCCGCCCTATGGTGGCACCCCTCGTGCGTCCTTTCCACTCCGTTTCGAACTCGTAATTTCTCATATTTTCCAAAAACAGCAAAAATATAGTTCGGAAAGTAAATTGCGTACTTTTCATTACCGCATCGTTACCTATTCAAAGTCGAGTTCTCGCGGATCGTCAATTTGTCCTTTGATGAAAGCTTCCGGTGTTTCCACTTGAATAATATCAACATCAACATTATAGGAATCACCCGAGATATAATGCTTGAGTCTTTGTCCATTCACCACTTGCGTAGCATTGCCTTGGAGAGAGCTAATTTTGATTGCTCCTGAACGATACACCTCCTCGACAACATATGGTCCTTCCCATTTCGAGAGTAATTTCCCTGCAAAGAATCTGAGACGAGACCGATACAATAGGACTTTATCCCCAATATTAAATTCTCTTTTGATGATCCTCCTATCATGCCATTTTTTAACTTTCTCTTTAAAGAGTTTAGCATTTTCATAAGCTTCACTTCTCCATTCATCTAGAGAACTCAATTGCAACAACCTCTTATCACCGGCAAGTTTAGGATCTTTATTTAATTCTCTAACAGCCCAATAAGCTTTGTGCTCTAGTTCTAGAGGTAAATGACAAGCTTTCCCATAAACCATTTTATAAGGTGACATTCCCATGGGATTTTTATAAGCAGTTCTATAAGCCCAAAGTGCATCCTTCAATTTACTAGCCCAATTCTTTCTAGTTTTATTAACGGTCTTTCCCAAAATAGATTTAATCTCTCTATTTGATAATTCTACTTGACCACTAGTTTGAGGATGATAAGCAGAAGCAATTCTATGATTAATACCATACTTAGCAAGAGTTTTTCTAAAACCTCCATGAATAAAATGAGAACCTCCATCAGTCATAATATATCTAGGTACTCCAAATCTAGGAAAAATAATATCTAAGAGCATTCTTAAAGAGGTCTCACCATCAGCACTTTTCGTAGGTATAGCTTCCACCCATTTAGTAACATAATCAACAAGCAACAAGTATATGAGTGTTACCTTCCGAAGACGGAAAAGGTCCCATGAAGTCAAACCCCCAACAATCAAACGGTTCAATAACAAGAGTATAATTCATAGGCATTTCATTGCGTCTGGAGATATTACCAACCCTTTGGCATTCATCACAAGATAAAATAAACTTTCTCGCATCTTTGAAGAGAGTTGGCCAATAAAAACCTGATTGTAAAACCTTTTGCGCGGTTCTTTCTCCAAGTGATGTCCTCCATAAGCACTACCATGACATTTACTCAATATTTCTTGTTGTTCATACTCAGGAACACATCTTCGCATAATACCATCCACTCCTTCTTTATATAAGTGTGGGTCATCCCAGAAATAATGCCTCAAGTCATAAAAGAATTTCCTCCTTTCTTTGAGCTGAAAAGGTTGGAGGCAAGTACTTGGAAACAATAAAGTTAGCATAATCAGCATACCAAGGACCTGCCTCGCGAGCTCACCTTTATTACAGCCAATTGTTCATTTGGAAAACTATCATTAACAGAACAGGATCATAAGCAATATTTTCCAATCTAGACAAATTATCAAATATGTGATTAACATCACCTTTCCTATCTACAATATGTAGATCAAATTCTTGCAAAAGAAGTACCCATCTAATAAGCCTCGGCTTAGCATCTTTCTTTGTCATTAGGTATCTAATTGCAGCATGATCAGTATGAATAGTAACTTTTGAATCAACAATATAAGATCTAAATTTATCACAAGCAAAGACTACAAACCTAATAATTCCTTTTCGCTTGTAGCATAATTTCTTTGAGCAGCATCAAGAGTTTTACTAGCATAATGAATAACATTCAGTTTTTTATCTACTCGCTGTCCAAGAACAGCGCCTACAAGAAAATCACTAGCATCACACATAATTTCAAATGGTAAGTTCCAATCGGGAGGTTCAACTATAGGAGCAGCTTGTTAAGGCTTTCTTAAGAGTTTCAAAAGCTTCCTTACAATCATCATCAAAAACAAATGGTACATCTTTTTGAAGAAGATTAGTAAGAGGCTTTGAAATCTTGGAGAAATCTTTAATAAATCTCCTATAAAACCCAGCATGACCAAGAACACTACGAATACCTTTAACATCCCTCGGATAGGGCATCTTCTCAATTGCTTCAACTTTAGCTCTATCAACTTCAATACCTCTCTCAGAAATTTTATGTCCCAATACAATTCCTTCATTAACCATAAAGTGGCATTTCTCCCAATTAAGAACAAGGTTAGTTTCTTCACATCTCTGCAAAACTTTATCAAGGTTTCGCAAGCAACTATCAAAAGAATTCCCATAGACGGAAAAATCATCCATGAATACCTCTACAATACTTTCACAAAAACCATGAAAAATAGCAGACATGCATCTTTGAAAAGTAGCAGGAGCATTACATAAACCAAAAGGCATGCGTCTATAAGCATAAGTTCCATAAGGACAAGTAAAGGTGGTTTTCTCTTGATCTTTAGCTTTAACAGCAATTTGTGAAAACCCAGAATAACCATCAAGAAAGCAAAAATGAGTATTTTTAGACAATCTTTCTAGCATTTGATCAATAAATGGTAAAGGGTAATGATCTTTCTTAGTAACTTTATTAACTTTTCGAAAATCAATGCACATTCTATACCCTACAACTACTCTTTGAGGAATGAGCTCATCATTATCATTAGGCACAACAGTCATACCTCCTTTCTTGGGAACGCAATGCACAGGACTAACCCATCTACTATCGGCAATAGGATATATAATACCAGCTTCAAGAAGTCGTAATACCTCATTCCTTACCACTTCCTTCATCTTCGGAATTAGACGACGCTGAGGTTCAACAACAGGCTTTGCATCATCTTCCATATTAATAGCATGTTGGCATATAGACGGAGAAATCCCCTTCAAATCATCAAGAGTGTAGCCAATAGCGCCTCGATGCTTCTTCAATATTTCCAATAACCTTTCTTCCTCAATCTCTTAAAGCTTAGAACTAATAATAACAGGATATATTTTCTTATCATCAATATGAGCATATTTAAGATTATCAGGTAAAGGCTTTAAATCAAAAACAGGATCTTCCTTTGGTGGCGGTGTTGTACCCAAATCTTCCACCGGTAAATCATGCTTGAGAATAGGTTGGCGAAGAAAAATTTCCTCAAGCTCATCTCTTTCTTTCCTAAAAATTTCGCTCTCGCTATCCTCCAAATGTTGCTGCAAAGGATTATTAGGAACAAGAACAATAGATGCACATTGCTCCATTTTAAAATCATTACTAGGCAAATCAGCTTTATAAGGAGTTTTAGTAAATTTAGAGAAGTTAAACTCATAAGATTCACCAGCGAATTTAGTCAAAATTTTCTCTTTCTTGCAATCTATAATAGCTCCACAAGTATTTAGAAAAGGTCTACCAAAAATAATAGGACAATAATCACTAGCAGTAGAACCAAGTACCAAAAAGTCAGCAGGATATTTAATCTTACCGCATAAAACTTCCACATCTCGAACAATACCAATTGGAGAAATAGTTTCTCTATTAGCCAGCTGAATAACCACATCAATATCTTCAAGTTCACAAGAATCAATTTCGTGCATAATCTCCGTGTAAAGCTCATACGGAATAGCACTAACACTTGCACCAATATCACATAATCCATAATAACAATGATCACCAATTTTAACAGATAGCATAGGAACACTAGCTTGTTTGGGTTTATTAGGATGAGAGACAATATTAGAAGCATCTTCACAGAAAATAATATGACCATCCTCCACACTTTCAGTCACAAGATCTTTAACTATTGCAACAAAGAGGTTCTACTTTTATTTGTTCTTCTGGTTCTACAGGTTTCTTTTCACTTTTATGAACCACACTATTTATAACAGAGTACTCTTTCATTTTAGCAGGGAAAGGAGTTTTTTCAATATAAGCTTCAGGAATAACACGATCAGCAGTTTCAACTACAACGCATTTATTAATAGATGAATCAATTTTATCTTTATACGGTTCATGATACTTATCAAAATTCTTCTTTGGCAATTCATAATGAGAGGCAAAAGCTTTATAAAGATTTACAAGCAACTTGAGAATCAAGACCATATATAGCACTCATATTACGAAATTTATCGGTATCCATAAAAGCTTCAATGCATTTATAATCATAAATTATACCCGATTCTCTATCCTTGTCATTCTCCCATCCTTCAAGATTTTCTTGGATCCGATCAAGAAGGTCCCTTTTAAACTCTTCTTTGTTGCGTGTAAATGATCCAGAACAAGAAGTATCCAAAGCAAGGTCTTGTCTTGAAAAGAAAGTCTTGCATAGAAATTATCAATAATAACATTACCAGAAGCTCATGAATGGGGCATTTGAGCATTAAAGACTTCAATCTCCCCCAAGCTTGGGCGATGCTCTCTCCATCATGAGGCCAAAAATTATATATGCGATTCCGATCCTTATGAATTTCACTTGGAGGATAGAACTTAGAATAAAACCGGGGCACAATATCATTCCATTCAAGAGAATCCCCATTATCCAGGAATTTATACCAATGCGCCGCCTTACCGGACAGCGACAAAGAGAATAGTTTCTTCCTCACTTCATCCATAGCAATACCTGCACATTTGAATAACCCGCATAATTCATGCAAAAACAAGAATGATCACCGGGATGGACAGTTCCATCCCCTTCATAGCGGTTATCCATAACACGTTCAATAATTTTCATAGGTATTTTATATGGTATCACTTCCTCACCTGGCGCCTCATCCACTACCGTTGCAGTAGTAGTAGATTTCCCAAATAGAAATTGAAGAGAAGATCTCTCCATAATGACTTATAGCAGCAGTAGAAATAAAATCAGCACAACAAAAAGGTTTTCCTTACCAATTCCACTTACCAATAGCGCTTCACTCCCCGGCAACGGCGCCGAAAATAGTCTTGATGACCCACAAGTATAGGGGGTGTATCGTAGTATCTTCGATAAGTAAGAATGTCGATCCCAACGAGGAGCAGAAGGTGGTGACAAGCAGTTTCGATGAAGGATTCACTGTAAATGCTCACAGACAAGTATTCCGGGGGTTTTGATGTAACAGTTGAATAAAGTACGAGTATGTAAAGTGCGAGAGTAACAATTGCAGCGAGTGGCCCAATCCTTTTTAGCACAAAGGACAAGCCGGTTTGTTTACTTATAATGACCAAACGTTCTCGAGGACACACGGGATTTTAGTCTAGTGCTTTCGCTACATACGGCTAAATAATCTTCATTGTTGTGATAAGTGTTGTGTGGGTGAACCTATGCTAATGTACCGCCCTTCCTAGGACTAATACATACTTGTGATTATACCCCTTGCAAGCATCCGCAACTACAAGAAAGTAATTAAGAATTAAATCAAACCACAGCCTGAAACTCGAGATCCTGCGATCCCTCCTGCATCGATATACCAACGGGGGTTTAGGTTTCGTCACTCGGCAACCCCGCAATTGGCAAACGAATACAAGATGCATTCCCCTAGGCCCATAAATGGTGAAGTGTCATGTAGTCGACGTTCACATGACACCACTAGAAGAATAACACCACAACTTAAATATCACACCATTGAATATTACTCAACCATAATTCACTACTAACATTTAGACTTCACCCATGTCCTCAAGAACTAAACGAACTACTCACGAGACATCATACGGAACATGATCAGAGGTGATATGATGATGAATAACAATCTGAACATAAACTTGGTTCAATGGTTTCACTCAATAGCATCAACAACAAGTAGAAATCGATACCGGGAGAGTTTCCCCTATCAAACAATCAAGATCAAACCCAAATTGCTACGGCGGTGGCGGTGTCCAGTGGTGATGACGGCGGTGATGATGGTGGAGATGATGATGATGGTGATGGCGATGATGTCCAGCTCGATGATGGTGTCGATGGCGTCGATTTCCCCCTCCCGGAGGGAATTTCCCCGGCGGATTCCTGCCCGCCGGAGAGCTCTTTTCTCTCTGGTGTTCTCCGCCCCGCAGAGGCGGCTGTAACTCTTCGCGAGGTACCCTCTGTGGCTTAGGTCTTCGGGACGAAGGGTTTGGCGAAGAAAAGGAGGCGAAAAGGGTCGTGGGCCCCCCAGACCATAGGCCGGCGCGGCCAGGGCCTGGGCCGCGCCGCCCTAGGGTGTGGGCCCACCCTGGCTCCTCCTGGCTCCTCCTTCTGGCTTCCTTCGTCATCTTGAAAAATAGGATTTTTGGTATAATTTCCTTCCAGAGTTGATCTTCCGAAATATTGCGTTCTGACAGTGCTTTTTCCAGCAGAATCCTGGCTCCGGTGTTCGATCCTCCAATAATGATGAAACATGCAAAATAGATGAAATAACATAAGTATTGTGTCCCAATATGAAATATATCAATGAATAACAGCAAATTATGATATAAAATAGTGATGCAAATTGGACGTATCATAACTCCATTTTCAGTTTTCTGCATTATCCTTAATTTGATCATATGATGGTTCCTATGTATAGCTTGCAAGTCATTGTAGAAAGCATGGACAGAGATGAAATTCAAGAAAATTTCATGGAGAACCTCATAGCAAACGGTACTCTGGATGATCGCGACGACGACGTTATTCCAGAAGATGGCGGTGATGATGTCACCGCAACTTATTTGAATGACTCCGGTGAGGGAGCGGAGAATATTGAGGAAGAAGATCCTAGTGGCGCCGGTGAGGAACAAGATCATCATAATGGCTCCCGAACTGTAGTTATCACCGAGGTATATAAATTAATTAAGCCGCTGTTGATCGACTAGATGCATTAACTAATTAAATTGTACTGACTATGAATTATTTCTTTTTTAGCCCTCCGGATCGAGCACTTCTTCTGTAAAGTCGAGGAAGCGAGGCCCGGCCAAAAAGTTGGATGACGGTGTTAGGCACGACATCACCCACATCGAAAAGGATGGTAAACCGATTGCTCCAGAGAAAGGTGCAAAGGCATTTATAGCTCAATGCGGAGTGCTTGTTAGGGACCACGTCCCAATCACCGTTCGAGAATGGCACAAGCCGAAGGGACTAGTGCTGTCTGCAGAGGAAGAAGCTCAAGGTCTTTATATCGATGATGTAGCCAAAAACAGCATTCTGAACAAGCTCATGTCACATTTCAACATAGTACCCGAAGAGGGGGATGATGCTGAAAAGGCCAAGATGGAGCAGGCCCTCCGCGAGTTTGCCAAGAAGAAGATGGCCGAACTATTCAAGAACCACAAGAAAAGATTGCGCGTCCTTATCAAGATAAAGAAGACTCCGGACAGTGAGAAGGTAAAAAATCACTGGGACGAATTCGTGAAGTACAACACGGAGTCAGAAGAATTTAAGAAAAGGTCGGAAATAAATAAGGCAAATACTGCGTTGAAGCTATATCACCAAATTCTGGGTCCAGGTGGATACAGGGCTAACCGTCCTAAGTGGCAGGCAGCTGAGGCGGAACTGACCAGGAAAGGGATCAGATTAGGGACACACGGTTGGATCGAACGGTGCAAGGAGTGGTTCTACGGGATTGGGGGAACGTTGCATCCAGAAACAGGGAAGTGCATCTATAGGAAAGCTCATCTGAAGTTTCCCATTGAAGCCCTGGAACAAGCACATAGGGACGTGGAGGCGGGGTTGTTCCAGCCCGAAAGAGAGAACGATGAGCTGACACGCGCCCTTGGGAACAAAGAACACACCGGACGAACACGAGGAACAGAAGGCTCCGTTCCGTGGAAGTATGGCTTTCCTGCGGAAAGGAAGAGATTTCCTGATAAAAGCCATGAGAGGAGAAAGGCAAGGGAAACAGACCGCCTAGCTAACTTAGAGGAGGGTATGAGCACCATGAAAGCCCAATTAACCATGGTAACCCAAGTACTTACATCTCGTATGGCTCGTGGGCAGGCTGTAGATCCTGCTTTGCTCAATGCCCTCGCCCCGCTGCAATCTCAACCACACCGGAAAAGCAGCGTGGCTTCCTCTCAGCAGGTGGATAATGATGATGATGACCAGGTGGTCGAGCCTCCTCGCTACCCCCCCGTGGATGATCTCACTGAGAGCCGTCCTTGTGAGCTGCATGTTAAAGTTTTCAACCTATCCTTCAAGGCGGCGGTCGGCATCCTCTTACCTACAAGGTCTTACCATTGCCGTCCGGTCCAAGACGACTTTGCTGTTGTGATGGTGGATGAAGTGTTGAGAGATTATGAGGGGTTGGTGCTTGAGCGCCCTGCAGGTGAAGATGGGGAAATCAAAGAACTGGGAGAAGCCCGTAGAACCACCGTGCAATGGCGGAAGGAGAACATTGTGTTTCCAGGTGAGAAGCCAACAAGCAGGCTACCTCGTCCGCCTCCTCCGCCACCTGTGCAGTCTCCTCCGCGTGATGATTCTCCTCCGCGTGATGATGATTTCCCTATGCATGACCAGTCTCCTCCGCGTGAAAATACTCCGCCGCCTCCTCCTCCTCGTCAGGAGACTCCGCCGCCTCCACCTAAGCAAAAGAGGAAGCGGTCCGCGGCACCTCCTACAGATCCGAAGAGATCATCAACTCCGATGAGGGCACAGACTCCAGAGTTGTTACCACATGAGCAGACTGAAGAGCAAAAGGCGTTTCTTGCGCCGAAGAAGATGTTTATTCCACCGCAGACAGTGAAGCACTTTGCCGAGACGAGAATGAAGAGACCTGAGCTGAGAGCTGATTATGACCGCTCTCTTGGACAATCCTCTAGAGCGAGCAAAACAGCAAAAAAAGTCGCCCAGCTTGGACAGCAGGACATTCAGGCCGTACCCCACTTCATCGTGGAGCCCTATCATGATCCAGAGACGGCATCGATGATCGAACGGGCGGCTAGAGCTCAGGGAGCATCAGTTGAGTACGAAGATTACTATCCAATGGCTCAAGTGGTAAACAAGTATAGATACGGATCTGATCTCGTCAAACCTGGCGAGCTCGCGCGTCTAGGGACTCAGATGCGAAGGTTGCATGAATGGTACCTGAAAGCTTTGTCGAAGAGGTGATGCCTACCTCACCGTGTATCTTAGAGATGAGCATTACTTCCGGGGAAAGACGAGATAAACCTTGAGTTAGAAGAACTGTTTCAGTTATTCAATCAAGACGCCTCGACAAAGCTGTCATCGGTTACTCTGCTGTAAGTGATTTATTTGTGTAATTAAGTTTGTAGCTCATTCATTTGCACTAACAATTATCCTCATTATATTCTTTGTGTACGCTATACATTTAATTATGCAGAATGAAGAAGCTGGAATACAAAAGAGGCAAGCTCCTACCGCTGGGGTTCATAGACCCAAACACAGTTCATGAAGTTACGGTTTGAGACTTCGCCAAGGACACAGAGGACAACATCGTAATGTTTTTAGAGAAGCAAGCAGACAAAGAGGATATATTCTTTCCCTACAACTTCAAGTGAGTGTTATATATAACATACATTATGCTTGTGCACCTTCCACTTTATTCTCGTAATCATTGAGCTATGCTTGTGCAGATTCCACTTTATTCTCCTAATCATTGATCTTCAGCTTGGAGTCGTAAAAGTCATGGACTCGAAACGTAAAGAATATGCGGAATGGGCGGACATGGCTGCCATCCTCCAGAGGTAGTTTTAATCAATTTCGTATTGGCATCTTCATCTGCTCTAATTCGAAGATATCATCAACTAATCAATTACTCATTTACTCATTACTTTTTTGCCGGGCAGGGCTTGGAAACGGTTCATCAATACTGTTTCGGGTAAATGGAAACCGGAGCTTACATTTGAAGATTACCCTGTAAGTAGTACTATATATATA
The DNA here is from genome assembly GCF_019359855.2 of Lolium perenne. Taxonomy (NCBI): domain Eukaryota; kingdom Viridiplantae; phylum Streptophyta; class Magnoliopsida; order Poales; family Poaceae; genus Lolium; species Lolium perenne. The sequence goes on along the minus strand of NC_067245.2, from coordinate 238,706,836 downwards.
GCTATGTCCGTGAAACTTTATATATGATATTTACTTTCAATACGATGCTTGATTATTAGTTTGATCGAACTATTTTTTCCTAAAGTGTATGAGGCAGGAAAAAGGGAATAACTTATGTGGATACTACGTCTGCACCTTCATGCGTGACATGGCCTGTCCCAAGGGTGGGGATGCCCAAATACACCACACTCGTGTACGATAACAAATTTTCATAATTAATCTTAATTAGTACCATCTATTGTATTGAGTTCCATTCATATATTGATCTCCTTTTTTAAATATAGATGACACGCCTGCGGGACACTCTCATAACGGAGGATCAAATAAAAGCAATTCAAGAGGAAATCGCGGGATTCTTTATTACCGAGGCCCTTACCCCAGGTGGAGAGCACTATCGGCAGATCGTGACGATGGATGATATTCGTGAAGGAGCTGTTGTATTGTAAATATATGCATGCATTACGTGTACTGTTGACGATGTCTATATATATTCATGACGATTTTTTGTGGTTTCTTGAATGATATATATGCATTGCTGAAACTCTGCCACGGCAGAGAAACGCCATGTTTCTCTGCCGCGGCAGAGAAACGCTGGTACAGCCTAAACCTGTGCCGCGGCAGAGAAATAGCAATTCTCTGCCGCGGCAGAGAAACCTAGGCCCGGTTCGTACCACGAACCGGGACCAAAGGCCTTCCACCGCGAGCTCCCTGGCCGCACCACGTGTCGAGGCCTTTAGGCCCGGTTAAACTTTGAACCGGGACTAAAGGGTACCCCCTTTAGTCCCGCCTAATTGGTCCCGGTTTGGGAACCGGGACTGAAGGCCCAAATGGACCGGGCCTATTGCCCCTTTTTCCACTAGTGGCATGTAGATAAAAAAAACCACAAATGGTGCTCGGGCAACATCTAGCCTGCTATTTCTCAAAATTCGAAAAAAATAATTGAAGTTTCAAAAAAATTAGAGAAAAATTCTATGTATAGTTAAAATACGCTTGGGACACCCGCATGACTTGCCAACGAAGTCGTTGTAAGACGAAGAAGACCTGGAATCCATGACAATGCCCCCAAGGAGGTAACAACGCAACAAACGCCGCCTTTGCCAGGACCACGAGAGTCTAGGGTTTTCATCCGGAGCCCTAATGCAGCGAGGTTAGCCACAACGGCGCCCTCAGAGGGTCACGACACCCGCATGCGTCACAATCGTTGGCGTTGGAGCGCTGGAATTTCGCCTGGAAAAACCCTCGCCACACCTTGTACCTTGGACTACAAGTCATGCCTGAGCCGAGCTCTTCTACCATGCGATCTAGGCGCTGGCCACGCCGAGGCGCCTCCAACACCAGGAGACCCCAACACCCACTCCTCGCCACCCTTGTGGCCCCAAGAGATAGCAATCACCATTGCCACGTCACTTGCCGTCGAGCCACCCGTGCAGTGCACCTTCCGAGACCATCACCCAAGCATCTACGAACTCGCACCCATGTAGCGAGGTCCATCGTGTGACCTGCAACTCGGAGGATGTAGGAACATTGGAACCAGAGGGCGGCAACAACACAACCACCTAGAGGACGTCCTTCACCACCGTCGGGGAATGCAGATTGGACGCAACTTCAGGGACACACCATGCCTAGGTTAGGTTGCAACTTGGACGCAACTTCGGGGAATGCAGATTGGACGCAACTTCAGGGAATGCAGATTGGGCACGTAAAGTTGTAGCCACCAGATTGCAGTACGTAGGCCACCACAACCGCTACCCTCCTGCTCTGCGCCGCACCACCGCAACCAACTCCAGTGGGTGCCACCGGTCTGAACAAGCCAACCCGCCTAGACCCAGATGTGTCCCGCAGGACCCATATCTGAGCCATCGAATCCTGACCGCCACCAACGTGCTGCCTCGTTGCTCTAGAGCCACCACGACGCCACCATACCATCTCGAGCCAAGCAGCACCACAACCGAGGAAGAGACGCCACCGTGCCCCGCCCCACAGCCCCACCTAGGAGGATCCTGTGCTGGGTAGAGGAAAGACCACCTCCGCAGACGACGAGAAGCCACCATGCACCGCTGCCTTCCCAGCAGCCCCACCTGGGAGGAGCCTGCGCTGGGTAGAGAAAAGGCCACCGCGCTGGCCCCGCCTAGGCTTTGCACGGTGGCTCCCGTTGGCGGTGACGACGGATGGAGGGGGTAGAAGGAGGCTCGGGGAGGTTAGGGTTTGACGCCCCGCGAATGCCCGCAGGGGGTGACCTAGAGCCCAAACATTTTAGCTTCGTCAGTCTCAAACTCTCAATACACATTCGATTAATTTGTTGCACTCAATCTTTTAGAGGTTGAACGGATAAGATGTTCGTGCTTGCGTTTATAGTAATGAGTGTATGCACGTACTTGTGAATGGTGTGTGTTTTCCAGAAAAAAAACGATATTACTACGGTGTCAATTTATGAGTTTTATAGTTTTAAGGCGAAGCTAAGCTCAAACTGCATGGAAATTAGTCGTTTTGGCCCACGTGCACCCAGGTTCAACTGAGCCTTTTCCTTTTTGCCCTAGCTTTAACTAGGCGAGACACCGAATTCTCTTCACCGAATTATGTAGATCAATGGCAGGCACATGAACTATCGACTTTAGACGCCTTCATCACGAGATCGCAACAGTACATACGAAAAAGAAGGGTAATAAGCGAGCTGGGATCCCAACATGATCTATCAACAGTCTTTTCTCATGCATGGCGGCCGGAGCCGGATCGACTTGCTGCCTCAGAGGTCGCTTTCCTCCTCCGCTGTTTTGTTCCTGGTGGCCACCCCAGTGGGCACATATTCTCCGCTTTACTTTTGCGTTGCATCATTTTTCACGGGTTTCCCGTATGTCGGATAAAAGGTTAATAGCGAGGGCTCAGGGGTTGGATCGACGAGATGTCTGGCCAATGATCGAGGACTCCTTCGTAACCAGTTCCATACAGTGTCTGGCTTAATCTGAGTGCATATCAACCTACTTTTTTGGCTGATAATGATATCATTCTCAGAGTTCTTTGACTTAAACGACCTGCTTTCAAACTCTAAACGACTTATGCCCTTCTATCAGAATTTTGAAACTACTATGGTTTCTCTTGGTCACGCTATGTTGTATGGCTTAACTGATGTAGTGATGTACATGACACGTCATTTAGTTTGTCTAGTTTTCATTGAGTCCAGTCATCTGAAATGGCGTGACCTAGCTATTTTTTTCTTTACAGTTTTGCAAGTTCTCAGCTAGGTCAGTGCTCAATCCAGTCCTGCATCGCTCAATTACATCATGATTTGTGCATATAGTTATAAGTTAGATTGCAACTAAGATTTTTTTATTGCAAGTGATGAAACTAAGAAAAATACTTTAAACCGTTATATTTATTTCATAATTTGATAACATCATGTGACCAAAAACTAAGTTAGTTCACAATCGACTGAGAGACACTTTTTATTTCACCCTAGGGTCTGAGAGTTTTCCGTAGGGCCTGACATCGCTGAGTCTAGCCATCTAAAATGGCATGATATAAATGAAGTAGCCAAACAAACAAACGTGTTCTAGCTGTTTTTTACTCATCCTAAGCTAAAAATGGCTAAGTCTATTGATTTAAACAAGTCATGCAACATTGTGTGACTATAAAAGGTTATAGAAGTTTTAAAATTTTGGAAGAGGCTCGAGTTTAGGAAAAGGCCAATTATATCAAAGAAGTTTGACTCTTGTATTTTTTTTTTTGAAACGGAGGCAAAAACTTTGCCGAGCTTCTTGTATTCTTACTTATGCATAGGCTAGTACTACTAGAGCCAGTGGCGTACGCAGCTGGGTGGCTGGGTCGGCCCACCCTTATTTTTTGGAAAACCATTAATATTTAGTTATTTGGGTAAATTTTTATCACACATGGGCAGGAAAAATAAAAAATTAGGGGGTGTGCCCACCCTGCAGATTTCTTGTGCGTCCGCCACTGACTAGAGCATAAGGATTTCACATGAAGTAGCAAACAACATCTATCAGTTTCTCTATAGGAGGGAATCGTCAACACGATTGACACGTTTTTCCAACGTTTCGGTCTCTCTTTCGTCTGCCTTTTGTAGTGCGTTAGAAAATTATACGCCTGAAAGTTGAGAGAAGTTTTGTAGCGACTTCACTCTTAAAGTGAAGCTCCAATGAACGGAACTTCTGGGTGGAGGGATCAAGTTGAGGCCAACAATTAGTGCATCAACTGTCAGTCGTCGGATGTCTAGTTGCCTACCAACTAGACAAGCGCAATATCGAGCTTGTCTAGGCTGCTAGATACTTCATCCGTTCCAAAAATATGTTACAATATAAAATTTTAGTTAAAGTTATTTTTTTATAGAATTTGAATAAACATATATAGCAAAAGATATCAACGTCCACAATACATATAAAATATATGGCATGATGATTCTAATAACATTGATTTGGTATTATATATATGGAAGTTAATATATTTTGCCATATACTTCATCAAACTTAATAAAGTTTAACTTTGACCAAAAAGTATATGCAATGTAGTTTGAGACAGAGGGAGTACTAGAGGAGTGTGCAATTGCAGCGGTGATGTCAAGTGAGACTTCAATCGGACTCCCACATCCAGGTTAATATACAGTACAATACATTGTGCATCCTCGTGCCAATCTAGTGACCAAAGTTGGCAATGCCCACTTACGATCGCCCCTTTAGTTTAGTCACCCACACACAAACATACAGCTAGTGCTCCAGGGAATAGTTTGACCATGGAGAAACTAAAACAGGTGAGATCCCCCACCCATATCCTGCGCGTAAAGAAAAGAGCATCTGTCCGGATCATGTCACCTGACTGGCAAAAACAAACAAGCTAGTTTTAGATCATGTGAAATATAAGATTACTTCGTCACCAACCTTGTGATCTTCCGTGTATTTGATGTGCTTAGAGAGAGACCCTTTCGTTTTTAGTATTAACGGGACAGTACGGGCTGAGTGCAGTGCGATCGCTCTCGGATATCCTGTCAGGGAGGAAAGCATCTGGATCTCCATCGCTGAGTGTGTTTGGACCGTTTCGTCACGCAATAGACCTGTCTTTGAAAAAAGGGAGGGAGAAAACACAAGATGGGGGGAGAAAAGAAGGAAAAGCGACCGATCGATTTGGATCATCATCATTAGTCTGAATCGCCATGGAGTCTCCAGGGGATTAGTTAGAGCACTGGCTTGCCAAAGAGAAGTTCGTCGAGGTCGAGCGTCATCGAGCATCGCCCCGCCCACCAACCCACGCAGGAGAACGACACACACAGAGGAGACAGCAACTTGTCCCGGCAGCCCGAAGAAGCGCTGATATCCCTGACCGCACTCAGCAATCAGGTCTAGCTGTTCCTGTTCCTGGTGGCTGGTCTGGTGCGGTCGTGTTCGGCCATTTTGACAAACCTTTTTTTCTTTTCGAAAAGGTGCATCGTCCAGCCTCTGCATCACACGGTCTTTTCATTTATTAAACAGTTCAGCAGAGTTCAACAGAGTATAAGGCTTACATCACGGATCAGAAAGGGTTGAGACATGTATCAACCATCGAAAAAAGAGAGAAAGAAACTTCAAACTAAGCATCTTTCAATCTACTAGTGTGCCGCCACCCAGTAGCCTGAAAATAGAAGTCCTGAGTAACCGTTAGCAGACGGTTGCATCCAGTAGCCAAACTGTCCCGCTGATCCTCCGGGAGTAGAAAGGCCCATTGCTGAATCCAGTATGCTGCTCGGCGGATAACCTGCAAAAAATTAGTTCCCTTTTGTCTGTTAAAAATAATGTCATTTCGACTAGTCCAAATTGACCAACACACAGCGGATATTCCAATTCTTATTTTGGCTTTATCAGTTTTGCCTACCCCATTTAGCCATTTGCCAAACATATTGGTAATGTTCGCCGGTGATGGCAAATTATAAGTTAAATAAATCATGCGCCAAATAATTTTTGCAAAGGGATAGGTTAAAAATAGGTGTTGAATAGTTTCAGATTCATTACAGAAACAACATTTTTTACACCCTTTCAAATTTCGTTTTGCTAGGTTATCTTTGGTGAGTAAAATTTATTGTTAAGAAACCACATGAAGATCTTGATTTTGAGAGCGATTTTCAGTTTTCACAAGTATTTACGTAAGAAAATAGTATGTCCCTGCATTAAATCATTATACATTGACTTCACTGTGTAGCTACCCGATTCAGTTAATTTCCATGTGAATTTATCCGGATCATTTGACAACTCAACTTCCATAATACGTTGACATAATTGTAGCCATTGATTCCGTTTTTAATCATTTAGACTTCTCCGAAAAGTAATATTTAGAGGAGTTTGTCCTAACACATTAGCGACCATGATATTTTTCCTCTGTACTATATTATACAATGATGGGTACTGTTGTGCTAAAGAAGTGTTGCCTAACCAAGTGTCCTCCCAAAATCTATCTGAATCCCCGGTTCCCACTTTGAAAAATCCCGTGCGAAAAAACTCATTTTTAACCCTCATAAGGCCTTTCCAAAAACAAGAGTCAGTAGGTTTGACGTCAACTTGTGCCAAAGTTTGATGTTTCAGATATTTATTAGATAAAATTTATTGCCACATGCCTTCCTCAGTAAGTATTTTAAACAACCATTTACTTAACAAACATTTATTTTTCAATTCTAGCACCTCAATACCTAGGCCTCCTTGGTCTTTAGGTCGACAGACCATATTCCATTTGGTGAGCCTATATTTTTTCTTTGTATCGTCCGTTTGCCAAAAGAAACTCGAGCGGTAAAAATCTAACCTTTTCCTCACGCCAACATGTATCTCGAGGAAGGAAAGCATAAACATAGGGAGACTCGTCAAAACTGAGTTGATTAACACTAACCGATCACCATAAGAAAGTAGTTTGCTACGCCAGCAACCTAGCTTAGCCCCAAAACGACTTTCTACCGGATTCCACTCAGAATTTCTAAGTTTCCTACGATGCACTGGTATACCAAGATATCTAATTGGTAATGCACCAACCTCACAACCAAAGATCTGCCTATAGCTATATTCATTTTCCTTATCTTTCGCATTCCCAAAGCAGAAAATCTCGCTTTTTAAGAAAGTTTATCTTTAAACCTGATAGTTGTTCAAACATGGACAATATCAGTTTCATATTAATGGCATTTTTAGTATCATGTTCGAGAAACAAAATTGTATCATCGGCATATTGGAGAATAGAAACCCCCCATCAACCAGGTGAGGAATTAGACTTCCAACTTAACCCTGTTCTTTTGCACGAGCTATAAGAATAGCCAACACATCTGCCACTATATTAAGAGAATAGGTGAGAAAGGGTCACCTTGTCTCAACCCCTTCCTTGTTTGGAAATTATGTCCAATATCATCATTGACTCTAATTCCAACACTACCCCTTGAACGAATTGTTTGATAAAATCACACCATTTAGGATCAAAACCTTTCATTTTCAAAACCTGTTGTAAGAGGGCTATTTAACTTTATCATATGCCTTTTCAAAATCAATCTTAAAAAGGATCCCATCTAGTTTTTTCCGTTTGATTTCGTGAATTGCTTCATGCAACACCACCACTCCCTCAAGAATGTGTCGGCCTGGCATAAAGGCCATTTGAGTAGGTTTAATGACCTTATGAATTAAACCAGATGTGCGTACATTAGCTACTTTAGTAAAAAAATTGAAACTCACGTTCAAAAGGTAAATCGGTCTATATTGTTGAATTTGAACAGCGTTCTCTTTCTTTGGAAAAAGCGTAATGACTCCAAAATTAAGTTTATAGAGGGGCAAATCACCATTATGAAATTGCGCAAACAACACCATCAGATCGACCTTGATTACAGTTCAAAAATGTTGATAAAATTCAGCCGGAAAACCATCAGGTCCGGGGGACTTATTTCGCTCCATCTGAGAAATAGCCTCAAATACCTCCTCCTCAGTAAATGGTGCTATAAGCAAAGTGTTTTCATCTTGTGATAATTGTGGAATATCCATCACACGCTCCTCCATCAAGGAGAAGGAGTTATGCTCAGGTGCCCCTAACAATTGTTTGTAGTATTCAGTTATATAAGTTTTTAAATTCTCATCTCCAACTATAGTTCCTTCTTCTTGCTCCAATTGGAAAATTCTTTTCTTCCTATGTTTGCCATTTGCAATTAGGTGAAAGTATTTTGTGTTATTCCCCCCTTCCTGGATATTCTTAACTTTTGCTCGTTGAGCCCATTTTTGCTCTTCATCACGGCGCAATCTGTTAAGACATTTATGTGCCCGTTTTAATTGTTCCCTTTCTAGAGCTGACAAAGGATTAGATTCAGCCTGTATATCTAAAGTATCAATTATACTTAAAAGACGTTGTTTCTCCGTTTTATATTTTCCACTTAGATTTTTCGCCCATCCTCTAAGATATCGTCGTAAGTGTCTAATCTTCTTTTGCCAAGTTTGAATAGGTGAGGCTCCCTGGGCAACGGCTGCCCATTCATTAGCAACCATCTCATAAAAGCCATCCTGGTGTAACCAAGCAAGTTCAAACGAAAACTTAGGTTTATTGCCCCGATGAGCATGTTGTCCGGAGTCAATTAGCAACGGCGTATGATCCGAGCCAGCTCGTGTGAGTGCCCGCACAGTGACTAGGGGAAATTTGTGTTCCCACTCAACACTCGCCAAAACTCTATCCAATTTCTCATAAGTTGGAATTTCTCTCCTACTGGCCCATGTAAATTGTCTACCAGAGAGTGCAATCTCTTTTAAATTTAAACTTTCAATTATTGCATTAAAAACAAAAGGCCAATGAGGGTTGAAATTATTATTGCTTTTATCCTCTCTTCTTCTCAAAATATTAAAGTCTCCTGCTAAAAGAATTGGTAGAGTCTCAACCTCACATAAACGAACCAACTCAGACAAAAACTCAGCTTTTTGGACATCCTGGACAGCACCATACACAGGGACAAAAATCCACTCAAAGCAGTCAATTTTAGATTTGATATGGAGTTTTACACAGAAATCACCATTGTCAACCTTTATAACCGAAAGTGTTTGAGTGTTAATGCCCACTAGAATGCCCCCTGATCTACCATGCGGGGGCAAACAGAACCAAGCAAAATTCTGACCCGCGACCAAGTTGGACAAAAAGGGAATCGTAAAATTCGAACGTCCAGTTTCCAATAACGCAATAAAATCTAAACGGTGTTCTAGGATCACCTCTTTAACAAAAAGATGTTTCCCCGGATCACGAAAACCTTCACTATTCCACGTCAACCCCCTTAAACCCTCCATCACAATTAATTGTTTCTTTTAAGCTTTATTCTTTCACTTCTCTGAATTTTAGTCTTGTCATAAGACCTTTTCTTACGTTGTTGTTTATTCTCTCGGTTAGGAATCAAAATCTGTGAAGTATCATCACCCAAAAACTGATCTTCCTCATCTAAGTCTTCACAAAGCATTGATGCACGACTGACTGCTAGACAAGTAGGTACCATCATAGAATCCTCATTAACAGAATTATTACTAGCATTCAGAAAAGTTAACATTCTATTTGTTTCAATATCCTTAATTAATCTAGCTGCCTTTAAACTATCGTCCAGGTTTTTCCCCATTGACACCCCAATAGCATTTGCATTAGCAACTATTTGTTCATCAGAAAAAGCAGAAAAGGAAGGGATCTTTGAGGGTTGTGTACCTTTAGCCTGATCATCATCACGCTTAGATGCAAGCATCATTGCCCTTTCCATCTGAGACACATCCGCATTTGGTTGAGCACTCAACCTAGCACTGGAGCGTACATCCTTCATAGTATTAGGAGTAATCCCTCCAAAGTTCATCACTTCTGTCATAGAAGGTTTACCAGATGGAAAATTCCCAGCCACCTTGGATGAGAGACATTTGTTAGAAAAAGAAAATGCACTATTTGAATGGTCATTATCATTATCATGAAATAATGCAACACTCTGTACCTTGTTTGCTCCAACAGGAGTCAAAACCGGAGTAAGTAAGTCCTCTTCATCATCAGCACAGCCATACCCAACCATCATTGCCGAGTCTGCACGTTGACTTGCAACAGCCAGCATCGCTGTATCATCTTCAGTAGCTGTGATCAACGTAGCATGCAGGGCGCCGATCATCGTGATCCCATGCAAATCGGGCTGGGCCTCTTTCATCAGAGTCGTCCCATCAAACATCTGCGGCTGGGATTCCACCATCTCCTCAGGTAAACCTTCAGGTAATACACCATTCATTGTTTGAGTAACAACTGAGTCGCTCTGCTCTTCAAGAACATAAGCCGAAGTCTCTCTTTTCCCCAAATTTTCTTTTATGTGTTCATACACTGATCTGCTGAAAGTAACCATAGGAGATTCGATCATATGATCCAATGGTTTGAGCATCCCAAATTTGATTGGAGATAATTCAAGCATATTTGCATGATGAGGTACAGAGACAGTAGTGCCACCAGTATTTGCTTCCTTTTCTTCATCATTCTGTGAACCAAACTTGCTATCACCATTATTCTGATTGTCCTTTGGTCCATCATGTTCCATATCCCCATCACCATGAGGTGCACCATCCATATGCACATCAGCAACAGCATTGTGTTGAAGGCCCTCCACTTCAAATCTGAGTCTATAAAATTCATCCTGTATCCTGACATCCATTCTATTAGGAATAAGGCTAGAGTTGAGGCAAGTAATACAAATGCGCAAGATATCATTAGCACGTGTAAAAGTCATATCTATATCCTTTGTTTTTCCAAAGAGAGACCCAAGTGCCCAAAGTGCTAGAAAATCATCTAACACAACAGATGGAAAATCATGCACTCTTACCCACACATCTTCAGCACTTCTTGTCCAAAAGTCCAAAGTCATGTGCATCTCTGAATTTGGTATATTAAATCTGCCAAAATGTTGTACCCGAACCAGATCCATCTTGCTTGGAAAGTTAACTCTATACACATTTGGCTCAACCATGACCACATCCCACTGATAATTTTCTTCAGGTACAATCCACTGAAGTTGTGTAATAATATCTGGAATTGAAAGTTCTCCACCAGAGATAGTGACTCTGCCCATCCGTGTATTTTCCAATCTTGGTCTAACCATACCTGACAAAGGAAACTCCCAGAACATCAACTCCTCATGTGCTAACCCATACATGGTCATAGTTGGTTTAGGAGTAGAAATGAGAGGACAGTTCCTAGTTATGTGATATGGGCTCTGACAACAGTCACAAATATTCTAGGTACAATCATTAAGACAATGACCAGGTTTGCCACACCTAAAACAACCTGACCCTTTCTTCTTTTTTGCCATATGAGCATCCCCCGCAGCCTCAGGGCCAACAACAGCTATCCCTTGTTGTTGAGGAGCTGAAATACCCGCGACAGACAGCAAAACCGCCTCAGCTCTGTTGTCGCTTTCTCCGTGACGTCGAGGAGCAGCCTCGGACACAGGCATCCGCCCAGCAGCAGCCGGCACCACAGGAGAAGAAGTCGCCATTGGCGCAGCTGCCTGACCACCACTAGCCACGAGCTGCTTTGCCAACGCCGCGGCGGTTTCCTTCACAAGCAACAATTGAGCCGCAGAAAGAGAATCTGGCAAAACCTCTGCAGCATTCTCTCGAGAAGTAGAACCAGTAGTGAAATTTCTATTGCCTGTGTCTCTAGCAGTATAAGTATTGTATCTTCGGTTACCGTAATTACCTTGCCCATAAAAAGTACGGCGATCATTGCTGCGGTGATAATTGGGGTCATTGTTGTATCTCTCCTGACCTCCTCCATTGCCACGGTAACCAGAACCTGCACGAAAAAATCCATCAAATTCGCCTCCTTGCTGATCCCCTCCACCACGTGATCTAGACTCCTCACCGGTAGTACCACTCGAGCTCCCTTCAAAGAAGTTATTGCCACGGCCAGGTCTGAAACCCCTGCCCCCGTTCCAGCGACCATCACCATCAGAACCACGGCCAGCACCACCCGCATGTCCTCTTCCTCGGTTTGGGTTCATGCCTCCTCCACGATTCGCCATTGCTTCGGCTGCAATGCCCCCAGATGAAAGTGCAGGTACACGGGTAGCCGGCGGCACAGAGGGTTTATGAAACCCTAGCTGTCGTTTGATTCGTCCAGGCAGTCTCGCACAGGAGATATGCACATCGACGTTCAGAGATCGTGGCTCAGAGCCCATCTTTTGCTTCAATAAAAACCCATAACATTTATAGCCCATCGAGCCCAGCCGATGGCAATTTGAAAGTAAGCCGCGATCACACTAGCAGGAGGGTGGTGGGTAGCGCCTCGGAGCGTCGTGCTACCCTTTGCTAGCACAAATCATTACACAAGGGCGCTACCATCTTAAAAACTTTTAAGTGTCTGGGGCCACCTATCCCGCCATCCTCAGTCACTTTCTTCTCCCTCTCGACCCTGAAGCTCTCCGTGTCACATCATCTCTCCCCCAACTCGCCCCTATCAAATCTCCCTATTTTGGTTCGATTTCTTCGTGGATTTGGACTCCCCTAAGAACATATAGGTACTTTCCAGCTTCTCCCTTGTTTTTGTCCGATTCAAATCTTCTAACTTGCTGGGATTTTTCTAAATCTTTGAAACCCTAGAAATTGTATTGGACAAAATATCTATGGTTGGTTTTTGTTGTATTGGCCAATGGTGATTTGTATGATGGCTATGAGCATATGAAGCATTATGCTTATGATTTGTAGATTAGGGTTTTTCTTAGTTTTAGGTAGGCCTAGATCTAGTTAGGGTTAGGGTATGTGGCTAAGATTTGGTGTTAAACTTGGCATGTCTAGGTAACATATTGTATATGAGGCATGAAAATTAGCAATTCTGATATACTACATTAATAACATTTTATATAAGGCTATCTGTTATTTGCATTCCTTGTGCATTTGTAAAATGTTAGGGCATCTCCAATGGAGTGACCCCAATGGACGAGGCGTGACCGTTTGCGATCGCGCGGTCGTAAAAGACGGCACCCTGTTCAAACGGGGTGACACATAGTGACCCCGGCGTCCGTGGAGACGCAAACGTGACCAAATATGCTACACGTTTGCGTCTATGCGGACGCTCCGCGGTCGCGCCAAGTGACCGTGTTGGTTGCATCCGGGTCCGCTTGACAATGACTAAGGTAAGCAAAATAGTTCCTCATTACTATTGATTGGCCAAAAGGACCATCTTTACAGAGATGGTTAGTCGAGTTAACCTAAAACTACAACGGCCGTAGCTACTCGCCGTCGCGCGGCCTACTACGGTCGGGGTTACTCGCAGTCACGTAGCTCACTACTGGCCGCCTGAGGGGCCGGCGCCGTCGTCGAAGCGCGTCCGCCTGACGCACTCCTTGCGGCGCGGAGGCCCCCAATCGGACTCCTCGTCCTGCCGCCTACAGCGTTTGAGGGCCTCGGCCACAGAGGAGTCCTAGTGGACTCTCTTCGCCGCCGCCTTCGCCGCCGCCTCCACCGCCGCCTCCACCGCCGCCTCCACCGCCACCTCTACCGCCATGTCGACATGGTAGCGGGACATGTGCCTAGCCGCTGCCACCACCGCTTCGTCCCTAGCGGCGATGGCGTCCTCCAGCTCGATGTTCTCCCGATCGACCCGCACGTGCTCCGGTCCCCTCCGCGTGACCGAATCCAGGTCGGAGTATAGGTACACCCGCCTCATGGCGAGCGCATGGCTGCGAGCTTCCGCCTCCGCTGGCAGAACCTGACGGCGATCGGCGTCCCCAGGTAGGCTCTCGAACGACGCAAGTAGAGCCCGCTGCTCGTCGCCGTACTGGACGTGGTCGTCCTCGTCATCGTCGGCGATGTCGTGGATGACGATGTCCGTGGGTGGGGCCACTGGCAACGGAGGAGCCGCCGCAAGGGTGGCACTGGCCGCCACCATCTCCGCCTGCGCCTCGGTGAGCTCTTCCCTGGCCTCGGTGAGGTCCGCTTGGAGTTCCCCCATGGCCACCGCCCGCCACTCACGCTGCCTCTAACGCTAGAATGTGCGCCATGCCGCCTCTACCTCTGCAACCTCCGCCTCCGTTGCCGCCTCCCCGTCCAGCTGCTCAGCCTGAAGGGCGTTGGCTGATGGCGTGTAACTCACACGTTCGTTGGGAACCCCAAGAGGAAGGTATGATGCGCACAGCAACAAGTTTTCCCTCAGAAAGAAACCAAGGTTTATCGAACCAGGAGGAGCCAAGAAGCACGTTGAAGGTTGATGGCGGCGGGATGTAGTGCGGCGCAACACCAGGGATTCCGGCGCCAACGTGGAACCTGCACAACACAACCAAAGTACTTTGCCCCAACGAAACAGTGATGTTGTCAATCTCACCGGCTTGCTGTAACAAAGGATTAACCGTATTGTGTGGAAGATGATTGTTTGCAGAAAACAGTAGAACAAGTATTGCAGTAGATTGTATTTCAGTAAAGAGAATTGGACCGGGGTCCACAGTTCACTAGAGGTGTCTCTCCCATAAGATAAACAGCATGTTGGGTGAACAAATTACAGTTGGGCAATTGACAAATAAAGAGGGCATGACCATGCACATACATATCATGATGAGTATAGTGAGATTTAATTGGGCATTACGACAAAGTACATAGACCGCCATCCAGCATGCATCTATGCCTAAAAAGTCCACCTTCAGGTTATCATCCGAACCCCCTCCAGTATTAAGTTGCTAACAACAGACAATTGCATTAAGTATGGTGCGTAATGTAATCAACAACTACATCCTTAGACATAGCATCAATGTTTTATCCCTAGTGGCAACAGCACATCCATAACCTTAGAGGTTCTTGTCACCCCTCCAGATTCACGGAGACATGAACCCACTATCGAGCATAAATACTCCCTCTTGGAGTTACTAGCATCAACTTGGCCAGAGCATCTACTAATAACGGAGAGCATGCAAGATCATAAACAACACATAGACATAGCTTTGATAATCAACATAACAAGTATTCTCTATTCATCGGATCCCAACAAACGCAACATATAGAATTACAGATAGATGATCTTGATCATGTTAGGCAGCTCACAAGATCCGACAATGATAGCACAATGGGGAGAAGACAACCATCTAGCTACTGCTATGGACCCATAGTCCAGGGGTAGACTACTCACACATCACACCGGAGGCGACCATGGCGGCGTAGAGTCCTCCGGGAGATGATTCCCCTCTCCGGCAGGGTGCCGGAGGCGATCTCCTGGATCCCCCGAGATGGGATCAGCGTTGGCGGCGTCTCTGGAAGGTTTTCCGTATCGTGGCTCTCGGTACTGGGGGTTTCGTCACGGAGGCTTTAAGTAGGCGGAAGGGCAAGTCAGCAGGGGGCACAGGGGCCCCAGATGACAGGGCGGCGCGGCCAAGGGGGGGGGGGGCGCCGCCCTAGGGTTTGGGCACCCTGTGGCCCCACTTCGTTTCGTCTTCGGACTTCTAGAAGCTTCGTGGAAAAATAGGCCCCTGGGCGTTGATTTCGTCCAATTCTGAGAATATTTCCTTACTAGGATTTCTGAAACCAAAACAGCAAGAAACAAAGAATCGGCACTTCGGCATCTTGTTAATAGGTTAGTTCCAGAAAATGCACGAATATGACATAAAGTGTGCATAAAACATGTAGATAACATCAATAATGTGGCATGGAACATAAGAAATTATCGATACGTTGGAGACGTATCAGCATCCCCAAGCTTAGTTCTGCTCGTCCCGAGCAGGTAAAACGATAACACAGATAATTTCTGGAGTGACATGCCATCATAATCTTGATCATACTATTTGTAAAGCATATGTAGTGAATGCAGCGATCAAAACAATGTATATGACATGAGTAAACAAGTGAATCATAAAGCAAAGACTTTTCATGAATAGCACTTCAAGACAAGCATCAATAAGTCTTGCATAAGAGTTAACTCATAAAGCAATAATTCAAAGTAAAGGCATTGAAGCAACACAAAAGAAGATTAAGTTTCAGCGGTTGCTTTCAACTTGTAACATGTATATCTCATGGATATTGTCAACATAGAGTAATATAATAAGTGCAATAAGCAAGTATGTAGGAATCAATGCACAGTTCACACAAGTGTTTGCTTCTTGAGGTGGAGAGAAATAGGTGAACTGACTCAACATTGAAAGTAAAAGAATGGTCCTCCATAGAGGAAAAGCATCGATTGCTATATTTGTGCTAGAGCTTTGATTTTGAAAACATGAAACAATTTTGTCAACGGTAGTAATAAAGCATATGCATCATGTAAATTATATCTTATAAGTTGCAAGCCTCATGCATAGTATACTAATAGTGCCCGCACCTTGTCCTAATTAGCTTGGACTACCGGATCATCACAATGCACATGTTTTTACCAAGTGTCACAAAGGGGTACCTCTATGCCGCACTTTGTACAAAGGTCTAAGGAGAAAGCTCGCATTGGATTTCTCGCTATTGATTATTCTTCAACTTAGACATCCATACCGGGACAACATAGACAACAGATAATGGACTCCTCTTTTATGCATAAGCATGTAACAACAATTAATAATTTTCTCATTTGAGATTGAGGATATATGTCCAAAACTGAAACTTCCACCATGGATCATGGCTTTAGTTAGCGGCCCAATGTTCTTCTCTAACAATATGCATGCTTAACCATAGGGTGGTAGATCTCTCTTACTTCAGACAAGACGGACATGCATAGCAACTCACATGAAATTCAACAATGAATAGTTGATGGCGTCCCCAGTGAACATGGTTATCGCACAACAAGCAACTTAATAAGAGATAAAGTGCATAATTACATATTCAATACCACAATAGTTTTTAAGCTATTTATCCCATGAGCTATATATTGCAAAGGTGAATGATGGAATTTTAAAGGTAGCACTCAAGCAATTTACTTTGGAATGGCGGAAAATACCATGTAGTAGGTAGGTATGGTGGACACAAATGGCATAGTGGTTGGCTCAAGTATTTTGGATGCATGAGAAGTATTCCCTCTCGATACAAGGTTTAGGCTAGCAAGGCTTATTTGAAACAAACACAAGGATGAACCGGTGCAGCAAAACTCACATAAAAGACATATTGAAAACATTATAAGACTCTACACCGTCTTCCTTGTTGTTCAAACTCAATACTAGAAATTATCTAGACCTTAGAGAAACCAAATATGCAAACCAAATTTTAGCATGCTCTATGTATTTCTTCATTAATGGGTGCAAAGTATATGATGCAAGAGCTTAATCATGAGCACAACAATTGCCAAGTATCACATTACCCAAGACATTTATAGCAATTACTACATGTATCATTTTCCAATTCCAACCATATAACAATTTAACGAAGGAGAAACTTCGCCATGAATACTATGAGTAGAAACCAAGGACATACTTGTCCATATGCTACAGCGGAGCGTGTCTCTCTCCCATAAAGTGAATGCTAGGATCCATTTTATTCAAACAAAACAAAAACAAAAACAAACCGACGCTCCAAGAAAAAGCACATAAGATGTGATGGAATAAAAATATAGTTTCAGGGGAGGAACCTGATAATGTTGTCGATGAAGAAGGGGATGCCAAGGCATCCCCAAGCTTAGACGCTTGAGTCTTCTTAAAATATGCAGGGGTGAACCACCGGGGCATCCCCAAGCTTAGAGCTTTCACTCTCCTTGATCATGTTGCATCATACTCCTCTCTTGATCCTTGAAAACTTCCTCCACACCAAACTCGAAACAACTCATTAGAGGGTTAGTGCACAATAAAAATTAACATATTCAGAGGTGACAAAATCATTCTTAACACTTCTGGACATTGCATAATGCTACTGGACATTAGTGGATCAAATAAATTCATCCAACATAGCAAAAGAGGCAATGCGAAATAAAAGGCAGAATCTGTCAAAACAGAACAGTTCGTATTGACGAATTTTAAAATGGCACCAGACTTGCTCAAATGAAAATTCTCAAATTGAATGAAAGTTGAGTACATATCTGAGGATCATGCACGTAAATTGGCTTAATTTTCTGAGCTACCTACAGGGAGGTGGACCCAGATTCGTGACAGCAAAGAAATCTGGAACTGCGCAGTAATCCAAATCTAGTACTTACTTTTCTATCAACGGCTTTACTTGGCACAACAAAACACAAAACTAAGATAAGGAGAGGTTGCTACAGTAGTAAACAACTTCCAAGACACAAAATAAAAACAAAGTACTGTAGGTAAAAACATGGGTTGTCTCCCATAAGCGCTTTTCTTTAACGCCTTTCAGCTAGGCGCAGAAAGTGTGCATCAAGTATTATCGAGAGACGAAGTGTCAACATCATAATTTGTTCTCATAATAGAATCAAAAGGTACCTTCATTCTCTTTCTAGGGAAGTGTTCCATACCTTTCTTAAAAGGAAATTGATATTTTATATTACCTTCCTTCATATCAATAATAGCACCAACAGTTCGAAGAAAAGGTCTTCCCAATATAATGGGACAAGATGCATTGCATTAAATATCCAAGACAACAAAATCAACGGGGACAAGGTTATTGTTAACGGTAATGCGAACATTATCAACTTTCCCCAAAGGTTTCTTTGTAGAATGATCAGCAAGATTAACATCCAAATAACAATTTTTCAGCGGTGGCAAGTCAAGCATATTATAGATTTTCTTAGGCATAACAGAAATACTTGCACCAAGATCACATAAAGCATTACAATCAAAATCTTTAACCTTCATCTTAATGATGGGCTCCCAACCATCCTCTAGCTTTTTAGGAATAGAGGCTTCACGCTCTAGTTTCTCTTCTCTAGCTTTTATGAGAGCATTTGTAATATGATGCGTGAAAGCCAAATTTATAGCACTAGCATTAGGACTTTTAGCAAGTTTTTGCAAGAACTTTATAACTTCAGAGATGTGGCAATCATCAAAATTCAAACCATTATAATCTAAAGCAATGGGATCATCATCCCCAATGTTGGAAAAAATTTCAGCAGCTTTATCACGGGCAATTTCAGCAGTTTTAGCAGTTTCAGGCAGTTTTTCGCGCTTTGCATTAGAAGTGGAAACATTGCTAACACCAATTCTTTTATTAGTATTAGTAGGAGGTGCAGCAACATGTGTAGCATTAGTATTACTAGTGGTGGTAATAGTCCAAACTTTAGCTACATTCTTCTCTTTAGCTAGTTTTTCATTTTCTTCTCTATCCCACCTAGCACGCAGTTCAGCCATTAATCTTATATTCTCATTAATTCTAACTTGGATGGCATTTGCTGTAGTAACAATTTTATTATGATGATTTTCATTAGGCAAAACTTTTGATTTCAAAAGATCAACATCAGCAGCAAGACTATCGACTTTAGAAGCAAGTATATCAATTTTCCCAAGCTTTTCTTCAACAGATTTGTTAAAAGCAGTTTGCGTACTAATAAATTCTTTAAGCATGGCTTCAAGTCCACGGGGTGAACTCCTATTATTGTTGTTAGAATTCCCATAAGAATTACCATAGCCGTTGCCATTATTATAAG
Organism: Lolium perenne; assembly: GCF_019359855.2. NCBI lineage: Eukaryota > Viridiplantae > Streptophyta > Magnoliopsida > Poales > Poaceae > Lolium > Lolium perenne. Next base: position 238,687,369 of record NC_067245.2, on the reverse strand, counting down.
GATATGGCCTATAGTTGTTACTAGAATTGTTCCGGTAAGCATTGTTGTTGAAATTATTATTTTTAATGAAGTTTACATCAACATGTTCTTCTTGTGCAACCAATGAAGCTAATGGAACATTATTAGGATCAATATTAGTCCTATCATTCACAAGCATAGACATAATAGCATCAATCTTATCACTCAAGGAAGAGGTTTCTTCGACAGAATTTACCTTCTTACCTTGTGGAGCTCTTTCCGTGTGCCATTCAGAGTAGTTGATCATCATATTATCAAGAAGTTTTGTTGCTTCACCAAGAGTGATGGACATAAAGGTACCTCCAGCAGCTGAATCCAATAAATTCCGCGAAGAAAAATTTAGTCCTGCATAGAAGGTTTGGATGATCATCCAAGTAGTCAGTCCATGGGTTGGGCAATTTTTAACCAGAGATTTCATTCTTTCCCAAGCTTGAGCAACATGTTCAATATCTAATTGTTTAAAATTCATTATGCTACTCCTCAAAGATATAATTTTAGCAGGGGATAATATCTACCAATAAAAGCATCCTTGCATTTAGTCCATGAATCAATACTGTTCTTAGGCAGAGATAGCAACCAATCTTTAGCTCTTCCTCTTAATGAGAAAGGGAACAATTTTAGTTTAATAATATCACCATCTACATCTTTATATTTTTGCATTTCACATAGTTCAACAAAATTATTAAGATGGGCAGCAGCATCATCGGAACTAACACTGAGAAAATTGCTCTCGCATAACAAGATTCAGTAAAGCAGGTTTAATTTCAAAGAATTCTGCTGTAGTAGCAGGTGGAGCAATAGGTGTGCATAAGAAATCATTATTATTTGTGGTTGTGAAGTCACACAACTTAGTATTTTCAGCGTTGGCCATTTTAGCAACAGTAAATAGAACAAACTAGATAAAGTAAATGCAAGTAAACTAATTTTTTTGTGTTTTTGATATAGCAAACAAGATAGCAAGTAAAGTAAAACTAGCAACTAATTTTTTTGTATTTTGATTTAGTGCAGCAAACAAAGTAGTAAATAAAACTAAGCAAGACAAAAACAAAGTAAAGAGATTGAGAAGTGGAGACTCCCCTTGCAGCGTGTCTTGATCTCCCCGGCAACGGCGCCAGAAAAAGAGCTTGATGGCGTGTAACTCACACGTTCGTTGGGAACCCCAAGAGGAAGGTATGATGCGCACAGCAGCAAGTTTTCCCTCAGAAAGAAACCAAGGTTTATCGAACCAGGAGGAGCCAAGAAGCACGTTGAAGGTTGATGGCGGCGGGATGTAGTGCGGCGCAACACCAGGGATTCCGGCGCCAACGTGGAACCTGCACAACACAACCAAAGTACTTTGCCCCAACGAAACAGTGAGGTTGTCAATCTCACCGGCTTGCTGTAACAAAGGATTAACCGTATTGTGTGGAAGATGATTGTTTGCAGAAAACAGTAGAACAAGAATTGCAAGAGATTGTATTTCAAGAAAGAGAATTGGACCGGGGTCCACAGTTCACTAGAGGTGTCTCTCCCATAAGATAAACAGCATGTTGGGTGAACAAATTACAGTTGGGCAATTGACAAATAAAGAGGGCATGACCATGCACATACATATCATGATGAGTATAGTGAGATTTAATTGGGCATTACGACAAAGTACATAGACCGCCATCCAAAGATGCATCTATGCCTAAAAAGTCCACCTTCAAAGTTATCATCCGAACCCCCTCCAGTATTAAGTTGCTAACAACAGACAATTGCATTAAGTATGGTGCGTAATGTAATCAACAACTACATCCTTAGACATAGCATCAATGTTTTATCCCTAGTGGCAACAGCACATCCATAACCTTAGAGGTTCTTGTCACCCCTCCAGATTCACGGAGACATGAACCCACTATCGAGCATAAATACTCCCTCTTGGAGTTACTAGCATCAACTTGGCCAGAGCATCTACTAATAACGGAGAGCATGCAAGATCATAAACAACACATAGACATAGCTTTGATAATCAACATAACAAGTATTCTCTATTCATCGGATCCCAACAAACGCAACATATAGAATTACAGATATATGATCTTGATCATGTTAGGCAGCTCACAAGATCCGACAATGATAGCACAATGGGGAGAAGACAACCATCTAGCTACTGCTATGGACCCATAGTCCAGGGGTAGACTACTCACACATCACACCGGAGGCGACCATGGCGGCGTAGAGTCCTCCGGGAGATGATTCCCCTCTCCGGCAGGGTGCCGGAGGCGATCTCCTGGATCCCCCGAGATGGGATCGGCGTTGGCGGCGTCTCTGGAAGGTTTTCCGTATCGTGGCTCTCGGTACTGGGGGTTTCGTCACGGAGGCTTTAAGTAGGCGGAAGGGCAAGTCAGCAGGGGGCACAGGGGCCCCAGATGACAGGGCGGCGCGGCCAAGGGGGGGGACCGCGCCGCCCTAGGGTTTGGGCACCCTGTGGCCCCACTTCGTTTCGTCTTCGGACTTCTGGAAGCTTCGTGGAAAAATAGGCCCCTGGGCGTTGATTTCGTCCAATTCCGAGAATATTTCCTTACTAGGATTTCTGAAACCAAAAACAGCAGAAAACAAAGAATCGGCACTTCGGCATCTTGTTAATAGGTTAGTTCCAGAAAATGCACGAATATGACATAAAGTGTGCATAAAACATGTAGATAACATCAATAATGTGGCATGGAACATAAGAAATTATCGATACGTCGGAGACGTATCATTGGCGTCCTCATCGAACGCCTCCGTCGCGCTGAGCTCGGCGAGCTCCGCATCATCCGGGTAGACTTGGTGGCACATCTGAACAACGCGAGCCCAGGTGTAATTGTGCTCGGCCATGGATGGATGCTAGGGTTTAGGTTGAGGTGTGCCCGTCACGCCCGCCGGTGTCCACCATATATAGCCACGGCGGGGCGGGAAAAGCGCGAAACGCGCCAACCTGTTGGCCACGCGCGTGAACCACCGTCTTTGCGCGGAAACCGGTAATCACCGACGGTAGGCCTCGACGGGACGTTAAACCGCCATTACTGACCTTGACTGTGTCAGTGCTAAAAAAATGCGTCCACACCACTGGGATACCCCGACGCAAACGGTCATCACGATTCGTATGGCGTGCACAGGACGACGCAAATGGACACATGCGATCAATTTGAGCGTCTGAAATGCGCCGGCCCGCTGGAGATGCCCTTACACATATGGCGCGTTTGGTAGCCTGCAGCCCCCTTGGCTCGCATGGGGCCAGCTATTTTCGGCCCGTTTGGATGCCTGCGTTGTTGCATGAACCGGGTTTTAAAGCACCCCCGGGACATGCCCTGGAGGAACGCCCGGAATGGCAGTTTCTCCGGGGCCAGGCCCGTTGCGGGCAGAAGCCTGCACGCGTGGACAAGGGAGGCGGAGACGCCGCGTCCCTTCGGGAACACGCGCCATAATTAGGCTCACCGCTCCCTCTCCTTCCTCTCACTCACGACCTCCCCCAAACTGTCACATCACCTGGCGGTTCTCCTCCCGCCGACCAATCCGCCGCATCGCCGCACGGAGGACCACCGGTACCGGAGGAAGGAGACATCGGCAACCTCAACCTCGACTTCGTCCTCGGCCGCGACCTCGAACTCGTCGTCTTGCCGGCGACCTTGACCTCGTCCTCGGCCGCGACCTCGACCTCATCCTCGGCCGGAAGAATGGCGGCAACGACCTCTCCTTCTCACGTCCGTAGTCGTTCTTGCACAACATGCCTTTCTTAGGAATTTCGGACGACATGCACAATAGATCTGCTAGGGTTTCCGTTTTGCAAGGTGTTCGTCCCCATTTCTTGCAGGTCTTGTTCAGTTCTTGCATTTCACGGTCTCGATTTGCTTAGATTTGTTACTATAGTGTCGGATTGTGGTAGATCTTTCCTAGATCGTGCTTTCGATTGCTGAAACTAGCAGATCTTACTGTGCATGCAAAGAAGGGAAGGGTTTTTTTTTGCTGGGGTTTAGCATGTTGAGATTGCTGTGCGGAATGAGTCGTGGTAGGTTGCTGTAGATTGTGTAGTTTCTGATTGAACTAGGTCGATGATTGTAACCGGTAATCATAGTATGAGGAGATGATTGATCTGAACCTATGGCATGACTGAACATCACCATGCCATTGGTTCAGATCAAACATTTCCTCCATATGTGCTCATTCTATGAGGTCTATGCCACCTTGCTTTCTTGAGTTGTTCAATGGCCAATGATTTAATTATGGCACAACGAAAGGTAGGGTGCTGCCCTCAAACTTAGTCGCGTGTGCCATATTACTTGCACACTAGACTTAGTTTGCGGACAGTCCCTTTGCCTGCCGTGTGATCCTACATATATGAGGCCTCGTTTTGGTTTGTCTAGTGCATTGGCCAATGATTCAACAATGGCACACTGGAAGGCAATGTGCTGCCCTCAAACTTAGTCATGTGTGCCATATGACTTGCACACTAGACTTAGTTTGGTGACAGTCCCTTTGCCTGCCGTGTGATCCCACATATATGAGGCCTCGTTTTGGTTTGTCTAGTGCATTGGCCAATAATTCAACAATGGCACACTGAACTTGTGAACAAACACACCTCTAATGGCATGTGTTCTTAAGGCAGACTGAAAAGCTCAAGCTTGGGTCACCTAAGACCCCGGACGAGGGACCGTCCAGGAAGCGGAGGGGGCTAACGTCAGGCACTTCCAGCCGGACGTGGGGCCGGACCAGTTCCTGCGCATCGTCTTCAAGCCAACCTTCGAGCGGCTACGGATCCCTCATGATTTCGTCAGGTGGTTCGGACAAATCCCTTCGAACATCATCATCACCACCAACACAGGCTGCTACTGGAGGATGACTACGGTGATGGAAGGCGATGACGCATACATCGACCAGGGGTGGGCGGCCTTCGCCGTCGCTCATCAGCTGCAGATAGGCCAGTTCCTCGTCTTCCAGAAGGTGTCCACCTTCCAGTACAATGTGGTCATCTTCGACTACACCTGCACTGAGGTGATGACCATGTGCCGTTACCATGGCGATGCCACCAGGTGTGTCGTCTTCAAAAGTCATGTCTGAAGCTCCTGTTTGTGTGTGTTGTTCCAGTCGTCCTATGATCGTCTATGGTGTGTCCTGAACAATGATCGTCCTCTGTCCTGAACTATGATCGTCCTGTGTCCTTAACTATGAACGTGTTTCAACTATTATCACTGCTAAGTTTGTCTGAACTGTGAACTGTGTTCTTCCTTGTGATGTTTGATCGCTGGTAACCTCACCACCGAAGGTAAGAGGTAAGCAGAAGCAGTTTCTGGGTTGCAACCAAACAACAGCGGTGCCGTTCTGGGCTGCTACGAGGCCTCAAAACTGACCTACCAAACGGGCAGAGCCCAAATCTCCACGGGGACGAAAAAACTCTATGCAGGCTACCAAACAACGTGGCTTTTATGGCCCATGATCCGTCTGCAACGCGCAGAGTACTCCTTCCCGCTGCGCCAGTGGTGCAGGAAAGTGATGCAGGATAACAAACACGCCCATAGAGAGAGCGTACTAGTTGGTGGCAATGCAGTCACTTCCATGGCGTCCTTTGTCTACGTGGAAAGGAAGCACGCCCTGTATTATTTGGATGGATGCAGTAACTGGCTAACTGCTACTACTAGGAAGCAAAGCAATAATCTTGTGTATTCGTCCTGGAGCTGCTTGGACATATGGCATCTGAAGGATTGCAAAGTATTTATCGCTGAGCTTGTCCCCATTAGTTTTGTTTTGCTCGTACCATGAGCATCAAAGTGTGACTGACAGAGTCTACCATGTGCACCTGTACTTCCTCATAAATTGATGAGCCCAGTGTTAGTTAGTTAGTCCAGCAACGGAAGTGGGCGGCATCAGGCACGGGTTGTCCGACGAGTGACCTGTCTCAGCGTCGTCTGGTGTCTCGAACGACCGACCTTGCAAGTTGCAACGTGCAAACGTGAGGTAGCAGCGTTGCCATGTAAATGCGCCGTGCCAAATGACAGCGCACGCACGGGCAGGAAGCAGGAAGAAGGAGCCATCGGAATGAGTAGGCTTCGGCATTGATCACCGTCTCCGTCGCTGGCTGGATGCATTTGGCATTGGCAGCACGTACGTACGTACAGTGCAGTGCCAAATCGTACCAGGACGATGCTTCGATTCTGCCCTGTAGAGATCGATAGATAGCCCAACGCTGCGTGACTCACTCTCACTGGTCAGTGAGTGAGCTTGTTTCCTTCAAGCTCGTGCCGCTGGCTTGGCGGCTGCGATCGGAATCGGTTGCTGGCGCGAGGGGCCTGCAATGTTGGGATTCGCCCACGGATCAATCACATCAAACTAGATGAACACACACGAACACAAAACTTTATCGCCAAGGGTGCGTATCGCACCCTCTAAACTACTCTTTATTGATTTTCTCAACTCAACTCACGGTTACAAACTCACGTAGCCTCATGTATAAATACACGGCCAACCGACTCAACGCACTAAACCTACTCCTACAGAAACTCTACTTGGACGCGGACACGGCAACACCTGCCATCTAACTAGACTAACTTGACTACAACTCATCTAGCTGCTAATACGACTCCTAGCCTGACTCGATTAACACTACTTGAACTCACGTAGACAAAGTACTACTCTGACACTTCAATTACTAACTTGGCGTTTCCATGCAATGCATACACATATGCATAGGACTTGCCAAATAAACACTAACCATATGATTAGAGCAAGATTATTGCTAACATGCAAATCATGGAGGGGCGCACGAGGGGAGACGTGCACGTACGAGGACCACGACGGCCACCGATCATTCGGACGAAAAAGGTAGCGACCGGGGGGCGGGATGGAGTCCATCCGATGGACGGCAGCTCTAGCTAGCTCGTCTCCTCCAATGTTGGGGGAAGCGGCAGCTAACAGAATGACAATGAATGGATTATGGATGGCGCTTGGTTTGGCGTCCGGTGCATTGGCTAGCAACATGGCTAATCGAGCGAGCGAGCTATGATCGGCGGCCGAATCAGAACAAGGCAATGCGTTGCGTCGTGGCTCCGGCAGAGAGCAGCGGCAGGGACCGATCCATCACGCGAGCGAGTCGGCACGCTTGGGGCGTGGGATTTCCTACCCCAACTGTCGCCTCCTCTCTCTTCTTCATCGCCCCAAACCGGGCCAACATCTCGGGTGACCTTCTCGCCGGGGCAGTTGTTTGCCTCCTCCTCTTTCGTCAATTCAGTTTGGATCTTCATCTTGTAGCTTTGCCCCTCGCGGACGCGGCAGCGCGTAGTGGATATATCGTCAGCCGCTAGGTTCAGTTCGGATCTCTAAATCTCTTCCTACTCCCGCAAATTGGAGGGGCCGGAGTTGGAAGTCGTAGTAGCATTATGAAATTGGCTAGGCTCTTGTTTATATCTATGTAGTTAGCTAGCTAGTTAGCCCTTCTAAGTTTTTCTCAACCTCTTGTTTGTATTGTTGGAACCTTTAACAAAACCCAAAATAAATAAATAAATATGCAGTGGGGAAACCTACCGTTCAGCTTCAATTTTTTTTTTTTTGGCTACTAGCCATTGTTGGCCCTAGCTTTGAGCGATGCTAGTGCTACAGAGTGTACATACATGTGTGCGTAAGTACGGCATGATTCCGTCCCTTCACCGAATTATGTACTAGATCAACAACACATGAAAGGTCGACTTTACACGCCTTCTTCACGAGATCTCAGTAGTGGAGAAGAAAAGGAAGGGCAATATATAAGCGAGCTGGGGCATGATCTATCAACACTCTTTTCTCATGCATGGCGGCCGGAGCTGGGTCGACTTGCAGCCTCAGAGGTCGCATTCCTCCTCCACTGATTTGTTCCCGGCGGCCAGTGGGCACCTCTCTTTTGTGCTTTGCTTTGCGTTCCATCAGTTTTCACGTGTTTCCCGCATGGTCGGATAAAAGGTTAATGACGATCGACGAGATGATTGGTCAATTATCACAGACTTCTACATAACCGTTTCCATAATACTGTATGTCGTAGGGCTAGTGTCTGGCTTAATCCGAGAGTTTACCGGCCAGCTTTGCTGCCTTTTTTTCTTCTTGCTGTTAATGATATCTTTGTTGTGTTCTTACATACCCATAGCATGGTACTACCAGAGCATAAGGATTTCACAGGAAGTAGGGACACGATCATCAACCTCCCATAGGAGGAACATGACAAAGCACAAGTTCAGGGTCATAGATCGAGTGGTCAACATGATTGACACAAGTGTTTTGAATAGTTTACTTTTTTGAGAGAGGAAGTGTTCCGAATAGTTCGGTCTCTCTTTCGCCTGCCTTTCGTAGTGGGTTAGAACATTATCTGCCATTGAAAAAGTTGAGAAAAGTTTAGTAGCGACTTCACTCTAAAAGTGAATCTATAATAAAGGAATCCTCTGGGTGGAGGGACAAAGCTGATACCAATACTCAGTGCATGAACTATCAGTCGTCGGATGCCTACTGTCTAGATGAGCGCAATAGCGTAGGAGGGTGTGCAAGTGCAACGATGATGTCAAGTGAGACTTCGGTTAGACCCCCACATCCAGGCTAATCTATACACATTATACATTAGGCATCGTCTTGCCAATCTAGTGACCAAAGTTGGCCATTGGACACCCACAATCACCCTTTTAGTTTATGCAGTCGCACGTACGATACAATTAGTGCTCCAAGGAATAATTTGACCTTGGAGAAACTAAAGCAGTTGAGATCCCCCACCCCAATCTCGTGTGTAAGGAAACGATCATCCGTGCGGATCATGTCACCTGACCAATGAGAGTAAACAAACTAATCTCTAAATTGTGTGGAATATAAGATTACTTCGTCACCAACCTTGTGATCTTCCATGTCTTGGCTGTGCTTAGAAAGATACCGTTTGTTTTTTCTTATATTATGGGTATAGTACATCCAGAGTGCAGTGCGATCGCCCTCAGTTTTTGGGCCATTTCTGTCAGGAGGAAAGCATCTCGATCTGTATCTCCATCGCTGACTGTTTTTGGGCCATTTCTGTCATTCGAAAGAGCGAGGGAAAGAACAAAAGAGGGAGGAGAAAAGAAGGAAAAACGATCGATCGGTCGATTTGGACCATCATTAGCCGAATCACGATGCCGTCTCCAGGGGATTAAGTTAGAGCACTGGTTTGTGAAAGAGAAGTTCATCGAGCAACGCCCCACCCACGCGGGAAACGACACGGACAGAGGAGAGAAACTTGTCCCGGCGGCCGGCAGACCGCGCTGCTCCTATCTATCTCTGACCGCGCTCAGCAAAACACGGCGCGCGCAGTGATGTTGCTGGTGGTACATAGGGCGCGTTTGGTAGTCTGCATGCTCCTTGACTCGCTCCGGCCCAGCAATTTTTGTCCTGTTTTGTTGCCTGGGCCGAGTCGCGTTGTTGCACGAACCGGTTCTCAAAGGACCCTCGGGTTAGGCCCTAGAGGAACGTCTGGTTCGGCAGTTTCTAGCAGTGCAGGTACATCTCCAACGCGGCTGATATAAAAGAGAATCTTCGGCGGACTCGCGGAGACGTGGATGGAGATGGCGGGAGCTGCGGTGCGCATCGGAAAGCAAAAAGGGGGTAGGAAGGATTCCCTCACCCCTGCCGCGTCCCATGGCCTATTTCTACCCCCTCCTCCACTCTCCCCCCAAGTTTCGAGCTTCTCCTCCCATCGGCAAGCATGTAAGAGGCACACACATCTCTGGTCGGCGACGGTTACAACGGCGGCGGCGGTGGCAGCGAGTACATCTGGGCTGCTTCATCTACTTCCTGGTGCAGCACATCTTCACCTCCGGCGATGACTGTAAGGAATCCCTTATCCCGACACCGCGGTAATGTTTAGATCTAGGTTAGGAGTTATCAGATCTTGTCTACGGTTTGGTCTTGTAGCAGGGGTTAGTCCGGATTGTGCTGAGCTATCATGATCTTGCTAGGGTTCGATATTTCAGGTTGCTTATTTGTCCTAAATGTGCCCACCTACCATGATCTTGCAAGAGTTTGTGCTATTCACAGTTGCAATGAACTGCTTGTCTGATTTAGGATTATTGTTGGTTTGGTTTGTGTTGTCCATATGTCTTTGCTTCCAAGTAGATTCACATTATATGTACTACGATGTGCGTAGAACTTCTTCAGTGATGACTTTAGCCAGACGTTTGTCTGCGTTGGGACCTCTCAGTTCCCTTCGCAAGTTCCCGATTCACATCCCACCTATGACACCAATGTGGCGGTCACCCCTCTGTCGTATTTTCCTGTGTCTGACTTGGTGGCTCAGGTAGCGGCAGAGGTCGCGGCTAGGTTGGCCACCATAAAGAAGAACAAGAACCGCAGGGAAGCGGACAGGGCCTTAAAGTACGGGAAGAAAGGGACTAGCACCATGAAATGGCTTCCATTCATGTCCAGCTTTATGTTGGAGAAGATGTGCGGCTTGATCAAGACCGGAGTGAGAACTGACAAAGGATTCAAGGAAGTCCATCTGACTGCTGTCGTGAAGGGCATGTTTGACCACCGTGGTGCGAGGATACCAAATGCATCATCCTTGAGGGTGAGCACTACTGCGGTCATGTCGCGGTGAGAATGCTCAGTCCACCTCACTATCTCTTTTGATCATCCACTAGCAGAACTAACATCATTGTCCCTTCGTATCGTAGGATCACCCAAAGGATGCGGGGTTCCTGAATGTGCTCATTGCCAACTACGACGAGATGCACACCATCTTCTCTTTCGGCCTCGCCACCGGGAAGTACGCCATGGGATCCAGTGAGCCCTTAGGATCGGCTGCATCAAATCCTTCACCTGAGGATTGTGAAACCCAGGAATCCGACACGATCAACCTCGATGGGCCACCTGAGAAGGCTGGCGACGCGCCTGAGAAGGTGACCGCCGGCAAGAGGAAGGGAGGTGCCTTCGCCAACAACGAGTCGGTGGCCTTCACCAACATGATTGTTGCCGTGAAGGACGTCGCACAGGCCATCAGGAACAACAAGCCCACGTACATGCACCATGACATGTACAATGCGGTCATGGACATGCTTGGCTTCGCCGAGGATGATCTCATGGTGGCGCTGAGCCACCTCGCCGACCACAAGGCCCAGGGTTGCAGCTTTGTGGGCATGATCGAGCCACACCGCGTCCTCTTGCTAAGGAACTGCCTTGCCAAGTACCACTGCGAGGTGTAGTGGTGCCCTTGAGGGGGAGGTTTAGGGGATGCAAGCATGGAGGTGATGAACTTGATGATGATGATGATGATGTACATTTTGGCAGTAGCTAGGGTTGAAAACATTTAATGGCCCCTTTTTGTAACTATGATGAGGTGGTATATACTAACCCCTCATGTGATGGTGAATTTGCGCTGTTAGGATGACACCCACTTTTGTTGTAGTACTGATGCGTCCAAAACGTATCTACTTTCCCGAACACTTTTGTTGTTGTTTGCACTCTATTTTGTGTGTTTTGAATACAGCTAACACAGACTAACGTTGTTTTCAGCAGAATTGCTCTGGTGTCTCGTTTTTGTGCAGAAATCCAACTTTCAGGAAAATTCTTGAAAAATATTGCAAAGTTCATATTTCACCCGAAGACTCACGGAGCCAGAAGACGAGACGGAGGAGGGCCACGAGGGGCCCACACCTACCCTAGGCGCGGGCCAGGCTTGGCCGCATCTAGGGGTTGTCTGGCCGCCTTGGCCACTGATACGTCTCAAACGTATCTATAATTTCTTATGTTACATGCTAGTTTTATGACAATACTCACGTGTTTTATATACACTTTATATCATTTTTATGCATTTTCCGGCACTAACCTATTAACAAGATGCCGAAGCGCCAGTTCCTATTTTCTACTGTTTTTGGTTTCAGAAATCCTACACAGGAAATATTCTCGGAATTTGACGAAACAAAATCCCACGGTCTTATTTTCCACGGAGCCTTCCAGAAGTCCGAAGAGGAGACGAAGAGGGGCATCGAGGCGGCCACACCCTAGGGGCGGCCCCACCCCTGGCCGCGCAGCCCTATGGGGTGGGCCCCTCGAGCGTCCCCCGACTCTGCCCCTTCGCCTATATATTCTCTCCGTCGCGAAAACCCTATTACCGAGAGCCACGATACGAGAAAAGTTACTGAGACGCCGCCGCCGTCAACCCCATCTCGGGGGGTTCCGAAGATCGCCTCCGGCACCCTGCCGAAGAGGGGAATCATCACCGGAGGGCTCTACATCACCATGCCCGCCTCCGGACTGATGCGTGAGTAGTTCATCATTGGACTATGGGTCCATATCAGTAGCTAGATGGTTGTCTTCTCCTCTTGTGCTATCATGTTTAGATCTTGTGAGCTGCCTATCATGATCAAGATCATCTATTTGTAATGCTACATGTTGTGTTTGTTGGGATCTGATGAATATGGAATACTATGTCAAGTTGATTATCGATCTATCATATATGTGTTATTTATGATCTTGCATGCTCTCCGTTGCTAGTACAGGCTCTCGCCAAGTTGATACTTGTAACTCCCAGAGGGGGTATTTATGCTAGATAGTGGGTTCATGTCTCCATTGAACCTGGGACAGTGACAAAAAGTTCTAAGGTTATGGATGTGCTGTTGCCACTAGAGATAAAACATCAATGCTTTGTCTAAGGATATTTGTATTGTTTACATTACGCAAAGTACTTAATGCAATTGTCTGTTGTTTGCAACTTAATACTGGAAGGGGTGCGGATGCTAACCCGAAGGTGGACTTTTTAGGCATAGATGCATGCTGGATAGCGGTATATGTTCTTTGTCGTAATGCCCTAAGTAAATCTCATAGTAGTCATCATGATATGTATGTGCATTGTTATGCCCTCTCTATTTGTCAATTGCCCAACTGTAATTTGTTCACCCAACATGTTATTTATCTTATTGGAGAGACACCATTAGTGAACTGTGGACCCCGGTCCATTCTTTTACATCTGAAATACAACCTACTGTAATCATTGTTCTCTGTTGTTCTTTGTAAACAAACATCATTCTCCACACCATACGTTTAATCCTTTGTTTACAACAAGCTGGCGAGATTGACAATCTCACTGTTAAGTTGGGGCGAAGTATTTTGATTGTGTTGTGCAGGTTCCACGTTGGCGCCGGAATCCCTGATGTTGCGCCGCACTACACTCCTTCACCAACAACCTTCACGTGGCCTTCATCTCCTACTGGTTCGATAACCTTGGTTTCTTACTGAGGAAAAACTTGTTGTTGTACGCATCACACCTTCCTCTTGGGGTTCCCAACGGACGAGTGCTTCACGCGTCATCAAGCTATTTTTCTGGCGCCATTGCCGGGGAGGTAAGGTAAAAGGTATTCACATCCTCCGACTACTAAGCTATTTCCAAGCACTGTTGCCGGTGTGTGAGTGCTCGAAGCTATTTCCTTTAGATTCTGCAATTATATCTTTTTGTTTCTTGTTTTTATTTTCACTAGTTAGGCTTAATGGAAAACAACAAAAATATTAGAGATCTTTATAGTATTTATCTTGAGTTAGGACATGAGGTGTTTGAAGAGAAAATTTAAAAACCTATGGAACTTTATATTCATGCTAATGGCAATGTTATTAGTATGAATGCTTTGAACACCATTCTTGCTAAGAGAGTGGATTTGGTGTTCAGGTGGGTACGTGAGCACCCCCTAGACACCGTTAGATTTGCTTTTAGATTTGTTCTCCGCGAGTAGATGCTAACGGCGATCAAACAGGCGTGAAAATTTACTTTTCTGCCTGTGTGAAACGTCAGAACGCTGTGCCATCTAAACATAAAAAACCACATGAACCATCCCATCTAGACACCGCCGCACATCCGTCCTCATCCATCCCCAATCTCGCTGACTTCTGCTCCCTCCAGCGAGCGGGGCTCCCCCGACGCGGGATCCGCACGGCCCCGCCTTGAGCCCTCCGCGCGCGCCGGTGGTTGGAAGGGGTTGCCTGTCCGTTGGTCGTGGACCGCGCAGCAACAGAGCAGCAGGACGCATGCGCGCCTGCAGAGCGGCGGCGACGGGCGGCGTGATGCCAAGCGAAGAAGCTGGCCGCGGACGTGGACGGTGAGCTCACGCGGGCCAGTACAAGCAGGTGCGCCGGGGCCACCGCCGCCGTCGGGAATGCGCCTGGGGAGGCCGCTGCTGGCGGGCTAGCGCCGAGGCTACCGCCGCCTAGGGTGGGGAGGTCGCCAATGCCCCGCCTTGAGCCCTCCGCCGCCCGCGCGCCGTGGTTGGAACGGGCTGCCTGTCCGCGGTTTCCTCCGGCGCCGGCGCGGGAGCCACGGTAAGGGGCGCCGTCCTTGACCTTTAGGGCCGGCCTGCGGGGGCACCACGGCGATGGCCTCGTCGCCCTCCTCCACCGTCGGGCCATCCAGGACGGCCAGCCTCAGGGCGACCACCGTGTCGCGCACCAGCAGCGCGGCCTACTCGAGGTCCGCCTCATCATCGTCTACCTCGGGCAGCGGGTCCTTGCCGGCGGGGGACGACGACATCGACCGCCGCGCGGAGCTCTTCATCGTGAACTTCTACCGGCACATCCAGATGGACAGCCGTCGCCGCCTTCTGCCCCGTCTGCTGCGGGGAAGCCGTGGAATCCCGGGCGAGCCGCTCCTGTCCACTCCGATTTGGCCTCCTCGAGCTTCCAATTTGGTTTGCTCCCGCAGGAAGAGGTGCTTTGGCATCCGATTCGGCCTCCTCCCGCATCCACGAAGAGGCGCTTGATGGCGTGTATTTCACACGTTCGTTGGGCAACCCCAAGAGGAAGGTATGATGCGCACAGCAGCAAGTTTTCCCTCAGAAAGAAACCAAGGTTTATCGAACCAGGAGGAGCCAAGAAGCACGTTGAAGGTTGATGGCGGCGGGATGTAGTGCGGCGCAACACCAGGGATTCCGGCGCCAACGTGGAACCTGCACAACACAACCAAAGTACTTTGCCCCAACGAAACAGTGAGGTTGTCAATCTCACCGGCTTGCTGTAACAAAGGATTAACCGTATTGTGTGGAAGATGATTGTTTGCAGAAAACAGTAGAACAAGTATTGCTGTAGATTGTATTTCAGTAAAGAGAATTGGACCGGGGTCCACAGTTCACTAGAGGTGTCTCTCCCATAAGACAAGCAGCATGTTGGGTGAACAAATTACAGTTGGGCAATTGACAAATAAAGAGAGCATGACAATGCACATACATATCATGATGAGTATAGTGAGATTTAATTGGGCATTACGACAAAGTACATAGACCGTCATCCAACTGCATCTATGCCTAAAAAGTCCACCTTCAGGTTATCATCCGAACCCCCTCCAGTATTAAGTTGCAAAGCAACAGACAATTGCATTAAGTATGGTGCGTAATGTAATCAACAACTACATCCTTAGACATAGCATCAATGTTTTATCCCTAGTGGCAACAGCACAACACAACCTTAGAACTTTCTCACTGTCCCAGGTTTAAATGCAGGCATGAACCCACTATCGAGCATAAATACTCCCTCTTGGAGTTACAAGCATCTACTTGGCCAGAGCATCTACTAGTAACGGAGAGCATGCAAGATCATAAACAACACATAAGCATAACTTTGATAATCAATATAACAAGTATTCTCTATTCATCGGATCCCAACAAACGCAACATATAGAATTACAGATAGATGATCTTGATCATGTTAGGCAGCTCACAAGATCCGACAATGATAGCACAATGGGGAGAAGACAACCATCTAGCTACTGCTATGGACCCATAGTCCAGGGGTAGACTACTCACACATCACACCGGAGGCGACCATGGCGGCGTAGAGTCCTCCGGGAGATGATTCCCCTCTCCGGCAGTGCGGAGGCGATCTCCTGGATCCCCCGAGATGGGATCGGCGGCGGCGGCGTCTCCGGGAAGGTTTTCCGTATCGTGGCTCTCGGCATCGGGGTTTCGTCACGGAGGCTATTTGTAGGCGGAAGGGCAGGTCAAGAGGCGGCACGGGGGCCCCACACCACAGGACCGCGCGGCCAAGGGGGGGGCCGCGCCGCCCTAGGGTGTGGCCCCCTCGTCGCCCCTCTTCGTCTCTCCTTCGGACTTCTGGAAGCTTCGTGGAAAAATAGGCCCCTGGGCTTTGATTTCGTCCAATTCCGAGAATATTTCCTTACTAGGATTTCTGAAACCAAAAACAGCAGAAAACAGCAAGCGGCACTTCGGCATCTTGTTAATAGGTTAGTTCCGAGAAAATGCACGAATATGACATAAAGTGTGCATAAAACATGTAGATAACATCAATAATGTGGCATGGAACATAAGAAATTATCGATACGTCGGAGACGTATCAGCATCCCCAAGCTTAGTTCTGCTCGTCCCGGCGAGTAAAACGATAACACAGATAATTTCTGGAGTGACATGCCATCATAATCTTGATCATACTATTTGTAAAGCATATGTAGTGAATGCAGCGATCAAAACAATGTATATGACATGAGTAAACAAGTGAATCATAAAGCAGAGACTTTTCATGAATAGCACTTCAAGACAAGCATCAATTAAGTCTTGCATAAGAGTTAACTCATAAAGCAATAATCCAAAGTAAAGGCATTGAAGCAACACAAAAGAAGATTAAGTTTCAGCGGTTGCTTTCAACTTGTAACATGTATATCTCATGGATATTGTCAACATAGAGTAATATAATAAGTGCAATAAGCAAGTATGTAGGAATCAATGCACAGTTCACACAAGTGTTTTGCTTCTTGAGGTGGAGAGAAATAGGTGAACTGACTCAACATTGAAAGTAAAAGAATGGTCCTCCATAGAGGAAAAGCATCGATTGCTATATTTGTGCTAGAGCTTTGATTTTGAAAACATGAAACAATTTTATCAACGGTAGTAATAAAGCATATGCATCATGTAAATTATATCTTATAAGTTGCAAGCCTCATGCATAGTGTACTAATAGTGCCCGCACCTTGTCCTAATTAGCTTGGACTACCGGATCATCACAATGCATTGTTTTTACCAAGTGTCACAAAGGGGTACCTCTATGCCTTTGTACAAAGGTCTAAGGAGAAAGCTCGCATTGGATTTCTCGCTATTGATTATTCTTCAACTTAGACATCCATACCGGGACAACATAGACAACAGATAATGGACTCCTCTTTTATGCATAAGCATATAACAACAATTAATAATTTTCTCATTTGAGATTTGAGGATTGTTGTCCAAAACTGAAACTTCCACAATGGAGCATGGCTTTAGTTAGCGGCCCAATGTTCTTCTCTAACATATGCATGCTTAACCATAAGGTGGTAGATCGCTCTTACTTCAGACAAGACGGACATGCATAGCAACTCACATGAAATTCAACAATGAATAGTTGATGGCGTCCCCAGTGAACATGGTTATCGCACAACAAGCAACTTAATAAGAGATAAAGTGCATAATTACATATTCAATACCACAATAGTTTTTAAGCTATTTGTCCCATGAGCTATATATTGCAAAGGTGAATGATGGAATTTTAAAGGTAGCACTCAAGCAATTTACTTTGGAATGGCGGGAAAATACCATGTAGTAGGTAGGTATGGTGGACACAAATGGCATAGTGGTTGGCTCAAGTATTTTGGATGCATGAGAAGTAATTCCCTCTCGATACAAGGTTTAGGCTAGCAAGGCTTATTTGAAACAAACACAAGGATGAACCGGTGCAGCAAAACTCACATAAAAGACATATTGAAAACATTATAAGACTCTACACCGTCTTCCTTGTTGTTCAAACTCAATACTAGAAATTATCTAGACCTTAGAGAAACCAAATATGCAAACCAAATTTTAGCATGCTCTATGTATTTCTTCATTAATGGGTGCAAAGCATGTGATGCAGGAGCTTAATCATGAGCACAACAATTGCCAAGTATCACATTACCCAAGACATTTATAGCAATTACTACATGTATCATTTTTCAATTCCAACCATATAACAATTTAACGAAGGAGAAACTTCGCCATGAATACTATGAGTAGAAACCAAGGACATACTTGTCCATATGCTACAGCGGAGCGTGTCTCTCTCCCATAAAGTGAATGCTAGGATCCATTTTATTCAAAAAAAACAAAAAACAAAAACAAACCGACGCTCCAAGAAAAAGCACATAAGATGTGATGGAATAAAAATATAGTTTCAGGGGAGGAACCTGATAATGTTGTCGATGAAGAAGGGGATGCCTTGGGCATCCCCAAGCTTAGACGCTTGAGTCTTCTTGATATATGCAGGGGTGAACCACCGGGGCATCCCCAAGCTTAGAGCTTTCACTCTCCTTGATCATGTTGCATCATACTCCTCTCTTGATCCTTGAAAACTTCCTCCACACCAAACTCGAAACAACTCATTAGAGGGTTAGTGCACAATATAAATTGACATATTCAGAGGTGACACAATCATTCTTAACACTTCTGGACATTGCATAATGCTACTGGACATTAGTGGATCAAAGAAATTCATCCAACATAGCAAAAGAGGCAATGCGAAATAAAAGGCAGAATCTGTCAAAACAGAACAGTTCGTATTGACGAATTTTAAAATGGCACCAGACTTGCTCAAATGAAAATGCCCAAATTGAATGAAAGTTGCGTACATATCTGAGGATCATGCACGTAAATTGGTTTAATTTTCTGAGTTACCTACAGGGAGGTGGACCCAGATTCGTGACAGCAAAGAAATCTGGAACTGTGCAGTAATCCAAATCTAGTACTTACTTTTCTATCAACGGCTTAACTTGGCACAACAAAACACAAAACTAAGATAAGGAGAGGTTGCTACAGTAGTAAACAACTTCCAAGACACAAAATAAAAACAAAGTACTGTAGGTAAAAACATGGGTTGTCTCCCATAAGCGCTTTTCTTTAACGCCTTTCAGCTAGGCGCAGAAAGTGTGTATCAAGTATTATCAAGAGACGAAGTGTCAACATCATAATTTGTTCTCATAATAGAATCAAAAGGTACCTTCATTCTCTTTCTAGGGAAGTGTTCCATACCTTTCTTGAGAGGAAATTGATATTTTATATTACCTTCCTTCATATCAATGATAGCACCAACAGTTCGAAGAAAAGGTCTTCCCAAT
Organism: Lolium perenne; assembly: GCF_019359855.2. Lineage (NCBI taxonomy): Eukaryota > Viridiplantae > Streptophyta > Magnoliopsida > Poales > Poaceae > Lolium > Lolium perenne. The sequence continues at coordinate 238,668,273 of NC_067245.2, read as the reverse complement.
ATAATGGGACAAGATGCATTGCATTCAATATCCAAGACAACAAAATCAACGGGAACAAGGTTATTGTTAACGGTAATATGAACATTATCAACTTTCCCCAAAGGTTTCTTTGTAGAATGATCAGCAAGATTAACATCCAAATAACAATTTTTCAGCGGTGGCAAGTCAAGCATATTATAAATTTTCTTAGGCATAACAGAAATACTTGCACCAAGATCACATAAAGCATTACAATCAAAATCTTTAACCTTCATCTTAATGATGGGCTCCCAACCATCCTCTAGCTTTTTAGGAATAGAGGCTTCACGCTCTAGTTTCTCTTCTCTAGCTTTTATGAGAGCATTTGTAATATGATGCGTGAAAGCCAAATTTATAGCACTAGCATTAGGACTTTTAGCAAGTTTTTGCAAGAACTTTATAACTTCAGAGATGTGGCAATCATCAAAATTCAAACCATTATAATCTAAAGCAATGGGATCATCATCCCCAATGTTGGAAAAAATTTCAGCACCTTTATCACAGGCAGTTTCAGCAGTTTTAGCAGTTTCGGGCAGTTTTTCGCGCTTTGCATTAGAAGTGGAAACATTGCTAACACCAATTCTTTTATTAGTATTAGTAGGAGGTGCAGCAACATGTGTAGCATTAGCATTACTAGTGGTGGTAATAGTCCAAACTTTAGCTATATTCTTCTCTTTAGCTAGTTTTTCATTTTCTTCTCTATCCCACCTAGCACGCAGTTCAGCCATTAATCTTATATTCTCATTAATTCTAACTTGAATGGCATTTGCTGTAGTAGTAATTTTATCATCTAAATCCTCAGGTTTAGCAGCCATTTTATTAATTAAAGAAGATTGTGATGCAGACATGTATGAGATTCGGGTTTCAGCATTAGCAAGTTTAGTTTGTAACCCCGAGATCTCCCTATTCAAATTTTCAAGTTGATTCCCTATATTCTTCAACAAGGTAGATTGCTCATTCATAGTTTTAGTAAACAATTTATTTTGCTCATATTGTGATTGCATAAAGCTCTTAGTGGATCTTTCAATTTCTAGCATCTTTTCTTCATTAGATGAAGCATATCTACCATAAGAATTACCATTAGCAGGGTATGGCCTAGAATCATTGTGATTGTTATTTTTAATGAAATTCACATCAACATATTCTTTTTGAGTAACCAATGACGCTAACGGAACATTATTAGGATTAACATTAGGCCTACCATTCACAAGCATAGACATAATAGCATCAATCTTATCACTCAGGGAAGAGGTTTCTTCGACAGAATTTACCTTCTTACCTTGTGGAGCTCTTTCCGTGTGCCATTCAGAGTAGTTGATCATCATATTATCAAGAAGCTTTGTTGCTTCACCAAGAGTGATGGACATAAAGGTACCTCCAGCAGCTGAATCCAATAAATTCCGTGAAGAAAAATTTAGTCCTGCATAGAAGGTTTGGATGATCATCCAAGTAGTCAGTCCATGGGTTGGGCAATTTTTAACCAAAGATTTCATTCTTTCCCAAGCTTGAGCAACATGTTCAGTATCTAATTGTTTAAAATTCATTATGCTACTCCTCAAAGATATAATTTTAGCAGGGGGATAATATCTACCAATAAAAGCATCCTTGCATTTAGTCCATGAATCAATACTATTCTTAGGCAGAGATAGCAACCAATCTTTAGCTCTTCCTCTTAATGAGAAAGGGAACAATTTTAGTTTAATAATATCACCATCTACATCTTTATATTTTTGCATTTCACATAATTCAACAAAATTATTAAGATGGGCAGCAGCATCATCAGAACTAACACCAGAAAATTGCTCTCGCATAACAAGATTCAGTAAAGCAGGTTTAATTTCAAAGAATTCTGCTGTAGTAGCAGGTGGAGCAATAGGTGTGCATAAGAAATCATTATTATTTGTGGTTGTGAAGTCACACAACTTAGTGTTTTCAGCGTTGGCCATTTTAGCAACAGTAAATAAAGCAAACTAGATAAAGTAAATGCAAGTACTAATTTTTTTGTGTTTTTGATATAGCAAACAAGATAGCAAATAAAGTAAAACTAGCAACTAATTTTTTTGTATTTTGATTTAGTGCAGCAAACAAAGTAGTAAATAAAACTAAGCAAGACAAAAACAAAGTAAAGAGATTGAGAAGTGGAGACTCCCCTTGCAGCGTGTCTTGATCTCCCCGGCAACGGCGCCAGAAAATGTGCTTGATGGCGTGTATTTCACACGTTCGTTGGGCAACCCCAAGAGGAAGGTATGATGCGCACAGCAGCAAGTTTTCCCTCAGAAAGAAACCAAGGTTTATCGAACCAGGAGGAGCCAAGAAGCACGTTGAAGGTTGATGGCGGCGGGATGTAGTGCGGCGCAACACCAGGGATTCCGGCGCCAACGTGGAACCTGCACAACACAACCAAAGTACTTTGCCCCAACGAAACAGTGAGGTTGTCAATCTCACCGGCTTGCTGTAACAAAGGATTAACCGTATTGTGTGGAAGATGATTGTTTGCAGAAAACAGTAGAACAAGTATTGCAGTAGATTGTATTTCAATAAAGAGAATTGGACCGGGGTCCACAGTTCACTAGAGGTGTCTCTCCCATAAGACAAGCAGCATGTTGGGTGAACAAATTACAGTTGGGCAATTGACAAATAAAGAGAGCATGACAATGCACATACATATCATGATGAGTATAGTGAGATTTAATTGGGCATTACGACAAAGTACATAGACCGTCATCCAAGCTTTGCATCTATGCCTAAAAAGTCCACCTTCAGGTTATCATCCGAACCCCCTCCAGTATTAAGTTGCAAAGCAACAGACAATTGCATTAAGTATGGTGCGTAATGTAATCAACAACTACATCCTTAGACATAGCATCAATGTTTTATCCCTAGTGGCAACAGCACAACACAACCTTAGAACTTTCTGTCACTGTCCCAGGTGTCAATGCAGGCATGAACCCACTATCGAGCATAAATACTCCCTCTTGGAGTTACAAGCATCTACTTGGCCAGAGCATCTACTAGTAACGGAGAGCATGCAAGATCATAAACAACACATAAGCATAACTTTGATAATCAACATAACAAGTATTCTCTATTCATCGGATCCCAACAAACGCAACATATAGAATTACAGATAGATGATCTTGATCATGTTAGGCAGCTCACAAGATCCGACAATGATAGCACAATGGGGAGAAGACAACCATCTAGCTACTGCTATGGACCCATAGTCCAGGGGTAGACTACTCACACATCACACCGGAGGCGACCATGGCGGCGTAGAGTCCTCCGGGAGATGATTCCCCTCTCCGGTAGGGTGCCGGAGGCGATCTCCTGGATCCCCCGAGATGGGATCGGCGGCGGCGTCTCTGGAAGGTTTTCCGTATCGTGGCTCTCGGTACTGGGGGTTTCGTCACGGAGGCTATTTGTAGGCGGAAGGGCAGGTCAAGAGGCGGCACGGGGGCCCCACACCACAGGGCCGCGCGGCCAGGGGGGGGCCGCGCCGCCTAGGGTGTGGCCCCCTCGTCGCCTCTTCGTCTCTCCTTCGGACTTCTGGAAGCTTCGTGGAAATATAGGCCCACAGGCTTTGATTTCGTCCAATTCCGAGAATATTTCCTTACTAGGATTTCTGAAACCAAAAACAGCAGAAAACAAGAATCGGCACTTCGGCATCTTGTTAATAGGTTAGTTCCAGAAAATGCACGAATATGACATAAAGTGTGCATAAAACATGTAGATAACATCAATAATGTGGCATGGAACATAAGAAATTATCGATACGTCGGAGACGTATCAGCGCTCTGGGGCTTTGGCCTGAGCGCGTCCACCTGCGTCCATGTTGCTTTACCTGGCCCAGAGTTGGGACACTGCCAGCCAAGAACGGTGCGCGCAAGCTTCCCTCACCTCGCTCCCTCCCTCTCCCTATCTCTTATCTCATCTGCTGTAAGACGCCCTGCGGTCCTGTTGAAGCTCTGAATACAAGCAGCATTGCATTCAGCAATCGTGGCCACGGCTGGTACTAGCACAATACAACCAGTGCACTGTATTTGATAGGCTAGAGGAGCAGATGCAAATCCTGAAAATTATGGCTGTATTTCAGTGCTTGCCACTTCAATATGTAATTTATGCAATGCAAATCCAGATTATACCTGCACCGCTGTATATTGATAGTCTGAATTTTTTTTGTTATCCTCGTGTGTGTGCTTTTACTACTCCTGCATTTTAATCGCTGGTTTTAAGTAATTGTTGCTGGAGTATTTTTATTTATTGTATTTTGATGAAAAGTGCGAGATGACCTTGTCTGAATTTGATGGGAAATCTATATACATGTGACCTCCAACTAGTAGTTGATCTAATGAAAAAGTTAATTATTGAATGCAAAAGGCTGACTCGTTACTTGCCATCAGCTGACCAGCAACGCGTCAGTACATGCAGCTTTTTTTATATAAGGACCACCAGCTGTGTTATCACTCACGGGTAACCTAACGCCGTTAGACACGTGTTGAGCAGCTAGGGCGTGCTCACGTACCCCCCTGATCACCAGACTTCATTCGTTCTTGCTAATGCTATGGAAAATTCTAAGCTTGGGGAAGCTGGTTTTGATGAGCATGATATTTTTAGTCCCCCAAGTTTTGAGGAGAATTTTTTTTTTGATGATACTTTGCCTCCTATTTATGATGATTATAATGATAGTGGTATTTTGGTGCCACCGACTATGGAGGATAAAGCTTATTATGATTATACCATGCCTGCAATTTATGATGATTATAATGATGGTTGTGATAGTTTTACTCTCACTATTACTAATAAAATTGATTATGCTTATGTGGAGAGTAATGATACTTTTATGCATGTGAATAAGAATGCTTTATGTGATAGTTATATTGTTGAGTTTGTTCATGATGCTATTGAAAATTATTATGTGAGAGGGAAACATGGTTATATGCATCTTAATAATATTAAGTTTCCCCTCTTTATGTTGAGAATTTTGAAGTTGCGCTTGTGTTGCCTTTCTATGCTTGTTACATTATGCTTACATGACTTGTTTATTTACAAGATTCCTTTTCATAGGAAGTGGGTTAGACTTAAAAGTGTTTCTTATTTTCTTTTGATGCTCTCTTTTGCTTCAACTCTTGTTACTTGCGAGAGCATCATTAAAATTACTGAGCCCATCTTGATGGCTATAAAGAAAGCACTTCTTGGGAGATAACCCATGTTTTTATTTTGCTACTGTTTTGTTGTGTCTTGGAAGTTGTTACTACTGTAGCAACCTCTCCTTATCTTTATTTTATTGCATTGTTGTGCCAACTAAAGTCTTTGATAGTAAGGTTGATACTAGATTTGGATTTCTGCGCAGAAACAGATTTCTAGCTGTCACGAATTTGAGTAGGTCTCTCTGTAGGAAACTCAGAAAAATCTGCGAAAATTCATGAGTGATCCTCAGATATGTACGCAACTTTCATTCAATTTGAGCTTCTTCATCTGAGCATGTTAAGTGCCTCTAAAAAATTCGTCTTTACGGACTGTTCTGTTTTGACAGATTCTGCTTTTTATTTCACATTGCCTCTTTTACTGTGTTGGGTGGATTTCTTTGCTCCATTAACTTTCAGTAGCTTTGGGTAATGTCCAGAAGTGTTGGGAATGATTGTGTCCTCTCTGAACATGTGAATTTTTGATTATGCACTAACCCTCTAATGAGATTGTTTTGAGTTTGGTGTGGAGGAAGTTTTCAAGGGTCAAGAGAGGAGGATGATATAATGTGATCAAGAAGAGTAAAAAGTCTAAGCTTGGGGATGCCCCCGTGGTTCATCCCTGCATATTTCAAGAAGACTCAAGCATCTAAGCTTGGGGATGCCCAAGGCATCCCCTTCTTCATCAACAACTTATCAGGTCACCTCTAGTGAAACTATATATTTATTCCGTCACATCTTAAGTGCTTTACTTGGAGCGTTTGTGTGTTTTATTTTTGTTTTGTTGTTTTCATTCTCTGAATAAATTCGGATCCTAGCAATCCATGTGTGGGAGAGAGACACGCTCCGCTTTTTCATATTGAACACTACTGTTCTTAGTTTTACTTTTTATGTTGATGGCAAAAGTTAAAAGCTGCTGCATATATTGCTATTTGGTTGGAAACAGAAAATACTTCATGTGGTAATTGGTATATGGTCTTGAATAATTTGATACCTGGCAATTGTTTTGAGCTCTCAAACTGATCATGTTTAAGCTCTTGCATGATGTAGTTTGAACCTATTAGTGGAGAATTACTGTAGAGCTTATTGAAATTTGGTTTGCATGATTGGTCTCTCTAAAGTCTAGATATTTTCTGGTAAAAGTGTTTGAACAACAAGGAAGACAGTGTAGTCTTATAATGCTTGCAATATGTTCTTATGTAAGTTTTACTGTACCGGTTCATACTTGTGTTTGCTTCAAACAACCTTGCTAGCCAAAGCCTTGTACTGAGAGGGAATGCTTCTCGTGCATCCAAAACCTTGAGCCAAAACTTATGCCATTTGTGTCCACCATAACTACCTACTATGTGGTATTTCTCTGCCATTCCAAAGTAAATTGCTTGCGTGCTACCTTTAAAATTTCATTCCTTGTCTTTGCAATATATAGCTCATGGGAAAGTAGCTTAAAAACTATTGTGGTAAAGAATATGTCGCTTATGTATCTTATTTCTTATAAGTTGCTTGTTGAGCGGTAACCATGTTTCTGGGGACGCCATCAACTGTTACACTATTGTTGAATATCATGTGAGTTGCTATGCATGTTCGTCTTGTCTGAAGTAAGGGTGATTTGTCATGATTAAATGATTTGAGTATGCATATTGTTAGAGAAGAACATTGGGCCGCCAACCAAAGCCATGTATCATGGTGGAAGTTTCAGCTTGGACATTAATCCTCAATCTCTTATGAGAATATTATCTGTTGTTGAATGCTTAAGCATTAAAGAGGAGTCCATTATCTGTTTTCTATGTTGTCCCGGTATGGATGTCCTCAAGTTGAGATTTATCAAAAACGAGAAATCAAATGCGATCTATCTCCTTGGACCTTTGTACAGGTGACATAGAGGTACCCCTTTGTGACACTTGGTTGAAACATATGTAATGCAATGATAATCCATGGAAATCCGAACTAATTAGGACAAGGTGCGAGCACTATTGGTATTCGATGCATGAGGCTTGCAACTTATAGGAAGTTTTATGCATAACACATATGAATTATTACTACCGTTGAAAAAATTGTTTCCATGTTTTCAAAATAAAAGCTCTAGCACATGAGTAATCCCTGCTTCCCTCTGCGAAGGGCCTTTCTTTTACTTTATGTTGAGTCAGTTTACCTACTTCTTTCTATCTTAGAAGCAAACACTTGTGTCAACTGTGTGCATTGATTCTTACATACTTGCTTATTTGCACTCATCATATTACTTTGTGTTGACAATTATCCATGAGATATACATGTTGAAGTTGAAAGCAACTGCTGAAACTTATATCTTTCTTTGTGTTGCTTGATACGTCTCCGACGTATCGATAATTTCTTATGTTCCATGCCACATTATTGATGATATCTACATGTTTTATGCATACTTTATGTCATATTTATGCGTTTTCCGGAACTAACCTATTGACGAGATGCCGAAGTGCCAGTTCCTGTTTTCTGCTGTTTTTGGTTTCAGAAATCCTAGTAAGGAAATATTCTCGGAATTGGACGAAATCAACGCCCAACATCTTAGAATCCCCGGAAGCATCCAGAACACCCAAGAGCCGCCAGAGGGGGGCCACAGGCACCAGATGATAGGGCGGCGCGGCCCAGGCCCAGGCCGCACCACCCTAGCGTGTCACCGCCTCGTCGCCCTTCCGACTCCGCCTCTTCGCCTATTTAAGCCTCCTCGACCTAAAACCTCGATACGGAAAAGCCACGGTACGAGAAACCTTCCAGAGCCGCCGCCATCGCGAAGCCAAGATCTGGGGGACAGGACTCTCTGTTCCGGCACGCCGCCGGGACGGGGAAGTGCCCCCGGAAGGCTTCTCCATCTACACCGCTGCCATCTCCACCGCCATCTTCATCAACGCTGCTGTCTTCCATGAGGAGGGAGTAGTTCTCCATCGAGGCTAAGGGCTGTACCGGTAGCTATGTGGTTCATCTCTCTTCCTATGTACTTCAATACAATAATCTCATGAGCTGCCTTACATGATTGAGATTCATATGATGATGCTTGTAATCTAGATGTCATTGTGCTAGTCAAGTGGATTTTACTTATGTGATCTCCGGAGACTCCTTGTCCCACGTGTGTAAAGGTGACAGTGTGTGCACCGTGTGGGTCTCTTAGGCTATATCTCACAGAATACTTATTCACTGTTATGAAGAGCATAGTGAAGTGCTTATTTATATCCCTTTATGATTACAATGTGTTTTGTATCACAACTCATCTATGTGCTACTCTAGTGATGTTATTAAAGTAGTTTATTCCTCCTGCACGGTGTAATGGTGACAGTGTGTGCATCGTGTAGTACTTGGCGTAGGCTATGATTGTGATCTCTTGTAGATTATGAAGTTAACTATTGCTATGATGGTATTGATGTGATCTATGCCTCCTTTCGTAGCATGAAGGTGATAGTGTGTATGCTATGTTAGTACTTGGTTTGGTTATGTTGATCTGTCATGCACTCTAAGGTTTTTTAAATATGAACATCGAATATTGTGGAGCTTGTTAACTCCGGCATTGAGGGTTCGTGTAATCCTACACAGTTAGTGGTGTTCATCATCCAACAAGAGGGTGTAGAGTCTAGCATCTATCTATTTATTATGTGATCAATGTTGAGAGTGTCCACTAGTGAAAGTATAATCCCTAGGCCTTGTTCGCAAATACTGCTATCGCTGCTTCTTTACTGTTTTACTGCGTTTCTACTGTCCGTAATATTACCACCATCAACTACACGCCAGCAAGCACTTTTCTGGCACCGTTGCTACTGCTCATACTTATTCATACCACCTGTATTTCACTATCTCTTCGCCGAACTAGTGCACCTATTAGGTGTGTTGGGGACACAAGAGACTTCTTGCTTTGTGGTTGCAGGGTTGCATGAGAGGGATATCTTTGACCTCTTCCTCCCTGAGATCGATAAACCTTGGGTGATCCACTTAAGGGAAACTTGCTGCTGTTCTACAAATCTCTGCTCTTGGAGGCCCAACACTGTCTACAAGAATAGAATCTCCCGTAGACATCATTGCTTCAAAACCTTCTATTAAGAATCTATTGCTTTATGAGTTAACTCTTATGCAAGACTTTTTGATGCTTGTCTTGAAAGTAATATTCATGAAAAGTTTTTGCTATATGATTCAGTTGTTTAGTCATTATCTTTACCAATGCTTTTGAATCACTTCATTCATCTCATATGCTTTACAATAGTATTGATCAAGATTATGATAGTAGCACGTCACTTCAGAAATTATCCTTGTTATCGGTTACCTACTCGAGGGCGAGTAGGAACTAAGCTTGAGAATGCTTGATACGTCTCAAACGTATCTATAATTTCTTATGTTCCATGCTAGTTTTATGACAATACTCACATGTTTTATATACACTTTATATCATTTTTATGCATTTTCCGGTGCTAACCTATTAACAAGATGCCGAAGCGCCAGTTCCGGTTTTCTGTTGTTTTTGGTTGCAGAAATTCTACACAGGAAATATTCTCGGAATTGGACGAAACAAAAGCCCACGGTCTTATTTTCCACGGAGCCTTCCAGAAGTCCGAAGAGGAGACGAAGAGGGGCGTCGAGGCAGCCACACCCTAGGGGGGGGGGCGGCCCACACCTGGCCGCGCCGCCCTATGGGGTGGGCCCCTCGAGCGTCCCCTGACTCTGCCCCTTCGCCTATATATTCTCTCCGTCGCGAAAACCCTATTACCGAGAGCCACGATACGAGAAAAGTTACTGAGACGCCGCCGCCGTCAACTCCATCTCGGGGGTTCTGAAGATAGCCTCCGGCACCCTGTCGGAGAGGGGAATCATCACCGGAGGGCTCCACATCACCATGCCCGCCTCCAGACTGATGCGTGAGTAGTTCATCCTTGGACTATGGGTCCATAGCAGTAGCTAGATGGTTGTCTTCTCCTCTTGTGCTATCATGTTTAGATCTTGTGAGCTGCCTATCATGATCAAGATCATCTATTTGTAATGCTACATGTTGTGTTTGTTGGGATCCGATGAATATGGAATACTATGTCAAGTTGATTATCGATCTATCATATATGTGTTGTTTATGATCTTGCATGCTCTCCGTTGCTAGTAGAGGCTCTCGCCAAGTTGATACTTGTAACTCCAAGAGGGGGTATTTATACTAGATAGTGGGTTCATGCCTCCATTGAACCTGAGACAGTGACAGAAAGTTCCTAGGTTATGGATGTGCTGTTGCCACTAGAGATAAAACACCAATGCTTTGTCTAAGGATATTTGTATTGTTTACATTACGCAAAGTACTTAATGCAATTTTCTGTTGTTTGCAACTTAATACTGGAAGGGGTGCGGATGCTAACCCGAAGGTGGACTTTTTAGGCATAGATGCATGCTGGATAGCGGTCTATGTTCTTTGTCGTAATGCCCTAAGTAAATCTCATAGTAGTCATCATGATATGTATGTGCATTGTTATGCTCTCTCTATTTGTCAATTGCCCAACTGTAATTTGTTCACCCAACATGTTATTTATCTTATTGGAGAGACACCACTAGTGAACTGTGGACCCCGGTCCATTCTTTTACATCTGAAATACAACCTACTGCAATCATTGTTCTCTCTTGTTCTTTGCAAGCAAACATCATTCTCCACACCATACGTTTAATCCTTACAGCAAGCCGGTGAGATTGACAACCTCACTGTTAAGTTGGGGCAAAGTATTTTGATTGTGTTGTGCAGGTTCCACGTTGGCGCCGGAATCCCTGGTGTTGCGCCGCACTACACTCCTTCCCCAACAACCTTCACGTGGCCTTCATCTCCTACTGGTTCGATAACCTTGGTTCTTACTGAGGGAAAACTTGATGCTGTACGCATCACACCTTACTCTTGGGGTTCCCAACGAACGAGTGCTTCACGCGTCATCAGCCACCCACTCGGCCTCTCCTCTCGACTATATTAAGCCTTCGATCCGAAAAACATAAGGGGGGTTCGACATTTTTCCAGAAAGAGTTTCGCTGCTTCGCCGCCACTAGAAACCCCAATCCGGGACCAGAAACTCCGTTCTGGCAGCTTGCCGAGACGGGGAATCGGAGGAGATCATCGCCATCGCCATCACCAACGCCTCTCCATCAAACATCCATGATTCCCCCATCCATGTGTGAGTAATTCCCCATTGTAGGCTGTAGGGGATGGTAGGGATTGGATGAGATTGTTCATGTAATAGCTATAAGAATGTTACGGGCATAGTGCCTAGTATCCGTTGTTAGTATTTTTGACATTGTTGCAACTTGTTATGCTTAATGCTTGTCACTTTGGGTCTGAGTGCCATGATCTCAGATCTGAATATGTTATTGATTCATGAGGATAACTATTGTTTTTGATCATACCTGCAAGTTGTATACACATATCGTTGTCCAGAACCCGAGGCCCGAATTTGACAATAATTGGGATAACCGGAGAGAATGGCTATGATGTGAGGATCACGTGTGTTCACGGAGTGTTAATGCTTTGCTCTGGTGCTATATTAAAAGGAGTACCTTAACTACCAGTAGTTTCCCTTGAGGCCCCACTGCAATGTGCTGGTATGACAAAAGATGTCGTGCAAGTTTCTCAATGTGAGCATGCACGACTAAATAGGAACACACGCCTATGGTTATTTTATACTAGGATGCTTTATCATTATTACTTGCAATGCCCACGTCTTGCTTATTATATGAACTATCTCATTCATGCAGCGCCCGTTCATTCATTGTTGTGCCTACAATATTTTAATCCTGTTGTCTACTGCAATCATCACTAATGTTGTTTTTATTTCATTACTGCTGTTACTTCACTACTACCACCGTTATAAAACCGTTGCTACTAATAAACAATTGCGAGCAAGTCTATTTCCAGGTGCATGTGAATTGACAACTCATCTGTTAAAGCTTATAAGTATTTTTTGGCTCCCCTTGTGTCGAATCAATAAATTTGGGTTTTACTTCCCTCGAAGGCTGTTACGATCCTCTATACTTGTGGGTCACCGAGACTATTTTATGGCACCATTGCCGGGGGGCATAGCTTTATTTACAATTCCACTTGAAGGTGATATTGTTCGCTGAAATTTATTTATTATGGGGAAGGCTCCTGAGTCGAAGTTCCCTATATTGCCATCCATCCACTACAAGAAGAGGTACAACTCTGAACACCTCTGTTGCTCTTGATTCACCATCTGTTATGAGTAAGCTTCTCACTCCACCACATGCTTCTACTTCTGCTGAATCTGATAATTCTCCTGGTGATTTTGATGATGCTTCTAATGTGCTTGATAAGAGTGGTTCGTTAGGTCCTTTCCTGGATACTACAATTGCTAGAGCTAAATAAATTGAAAATGCTGAAAATATTATCCCTACGTTCCATTCTATAGTGCCTATATTTTTTTGGCACGGAAATTAGCACAAAAGTATTCTTTACATAACACCCCATTGCTTAACGATTTGAGATCAGAGTAAAATGAGGGAAATCGATAACTTTCTAAATTAACATAACAAATCCCACAAATCTCTCCAGTTGACTCTCCATATATGTGCAGCCAGGTTCTACTATTAAGGAAAGAAAAATAATGCTTCCTAAATCTAAGAAATCGTTGGGGTCATGCATTAGGAATCTCAATTAATTGTTCCCCTTTTGTATGGGTTTTTTTATGCATGTCGTGGGGGTAATTAAAAAAGAACCAAGCTACAACCTTATATTCTGAAACAAATGCCAAAAATCTATAGGCATTATAAAAAAGGAACAGAGAGAGTATAATTTAGGTTCTATGGAAAATTCATTTAGATAGGTTGTTTGATTTATAAAAAACATATCATGTAGAAAGTGATCCTACAGGATTCTGTAGTGTAAATTCTATAGGAAAACATATTAGGTCATACCTAATAAAAAAATCTTTGCTACAATTAAACACATTTTATTTTTTAAGGCTAAAGAGAGTTTCCATAAATCAAGATAACATAGTGTTACAATCTTCAGAGATAAGATCAGCAACGCATGTGGATTGGAAATCTTTTTTTTTTGTTAAACTTTTTTTGTTTACGAGATCTTTTTTGCTTACGAGATGTCTGGAATTCCTCATTTCTATCTTATGCAAAAGAAGAGAATCGAATCTAAGGCAAAGGCAAGAACAATAAAAGGACTTCTTCCTTTTCGGAAGAATTGCATCTCTTCTTAATCCTCTATTTGGCACAAGAAAAAAAGCAAAGAAAAAACCTTTTTCTTGTGCCGATTCTTCTTGTATCAAAATAAGAATATTTATGCTTCGTAATTCGTCAAAGATTACTATGTTTTTCTTTATTCGGGTCCGTCTCTTAGATCTCTTTTTCTTTTGCTTAGGTTTATGCGAGGTAGTAGAAAAATTTATTGTGATTGTGAGAAAATAGAATTGCTTGACTTGTTCAATTAAATTCAATTTCAAACATACAAAAAATTTGCAAAAAAACATAAACTCTTCCATTGAAGGGTGGTTTCTATTTTTTGGTTAGGCTAGTTGGGGGTGCAACCCTTTTCTTTGTGAAACTTTTAAGTTTTCAAAAAATGCAAACTAAAACTATAGACTTACATTTTGTTGTATCATTTGCATCTGTGAAGTTTCATACTTCATTCGAAATTATGACCATATGTGATCTACACAAAAAAGAACAAATGATGTGTAAATAGTACATGACACTATTTACCTATGTTTTTCTTTTTCTTTTTGCACAAGTCATATATGATCATATTTTGAAACAAAAATTTCCATGTTCACAACATGTAGCATAACCAACATCTACAATTTTTGTTTACATTTTCCGAAAACTTAGAAGTATCCCAAAAAATATGGGGTATACCTGCAACTAGTTGCAGAATATTCACACTCCTTTGGAAGGCCTCTTTGGGACATGATGTTCTAAACCTCTCAGGAACTGTGGTGGGAAAGCAATCCAACACGCTAAAATAATGGAATTGCTAGTTCTTTGTTTACTGAGAATGAAGCCCTGCTTAGTAGATGCCTGCAACGTTGAATTTGCATCACGATTTAAGCATTTAAGTTGCAAGTCGGATTATAACTGAAGTTTTTGTCAGTTGCACATTAAACTTTTCACTTGCAAATGAGGTTGTAATTAGAAGAAAAAAAACCTCTAAACCGTTAGGTTTTCTTCACGATCCGTGCTAATGGTGAATTGCAACATGGTTGAAACTAAGATTCAACAACATCATTTCAGTGTGAACAAAGTTAGTCTTAGTACACTGATAACTGGTCCCACCCTAAAAAAACCTTTGGACCACCCCTTTCAAACACGCGGCTAGGACGTTCTAAAGCCCCTGGAAACGATGGCGGAAAGCAAAAGTTACCAGGACGGCGTCGATGGAGCTGGTGTTCGCTCGTCCTATGTCGGTCCTCCCCTCAGCGGCCAACACCCAACAGCCCGGACCGCGACGGCGCGTCCGAAACACCTCCGCCCACTCCCTCTAATATGCCACCGCCATTCCGCCGTGGCGTGCGTACATAATTCTAGCTCTGGAGGATTTGCCTTGCCGTACGTGCGGCGACGATTGATTAGAGGGGCTGGCTGACTCTATTGATAGGAGGCGTATACTAGAGAAGCAGATAATTGACAGACGAACTGTTGGATGTAGTAGGGCCTCCGGCGCCAACCGGCCGGAGTAAAGAGCCGCCGCCTGCCCGTCAGCGTCGCCGGTCGTTGGAGGCTTGGAGCTTCAACTATGAAAGGGGCTCGTGCGGGTGAGGATTTGCATTCCATCATGGTTCGCTCCAACGGTTCCAATCAGATCATAAGGAAAAGAAATCATTTTATGGGACGTGGATGGATATGGGTCTGGCATAAATAACGACAATTGACATTATTCAACGAGACGTGGGCTTCTATCTCCCCACGACATTGGGACGCCTGCTACGCCAAAGGAGTACACACCACGACCACGACCACGAACCACGTCTTTTTTGTGT
Organism: Lolium perenne; assembly: GCF_019359855.2. Taxonomy (NCBI): domain Eukaryota; kingdom Viridiplantae; phylum Streptophyta; class Magnoliopsida; order Poales; family Poaceae; genus Lolium; species Lolium perenne. The sequence continues at coordinate 238,653,104 of NC_067245.2, read as the reverse complement.
GCAAAACTCTCAAGTAGAAACATGTACATGCACATTGGTGTGCATCTTCACAAACATGTGCAAGTAACCAAATATTTGCAAAGCGATCTCCCTGAATAAAGCAAAGCATGCGCTTGAGTGCACGTCGTTTGCACACGGTAAAGGCGTGTGCCCTCGAGCAAAATCGTGATAAACTTGAGTTGTAGTGTGATGTCTGCTAACTCATTCCTACTTTGTCAAATTTGTCCAAATAGCTAAATAGGGCTAGCGAGCTACTTCCTTCGATCTGTTTTAATGAACAAGCGCATGCAGCGTACGCATACACGCGATCTCCACAAGTTCGCGCCGATTTAATCGGATCAACGGTAGTATATAGAGCATCTCCAATTATGTCTCCAAACCGTTCTTCAAAATGATTTACCGTACGCCGGATATTTGACCGCCTCCGGCCACGCGCTTCGAAGGCTGATTCCATTTGGCGCGGCTCAATACATTGTCGGAGGTCGTTGCCGTGGCACCGGACGCAACGCCAGGGTGGGGGACTAGCGGCCTGGCAATTTCATCGACCCAAAATCGTAGCGCCGCAACTTTTTCTTAATGGCAGCAACGATTTTCGAGGCGGAGACAAGCAAGATGTTCCGTCTTCTCCATGCGTCGCCGCCATCTCACATGTTGGCGTTTCTTCCTTTCCCGCCCTTTCGCCCACCGCTTCACTCCTTTTTGCGACCGCGCCCCGCCCTTTCGCTGCCATTTCCAATGCCGCCCCGCCTATAAAACTAGCCTTCCAATGCTTTTTCCACCATCGTTGCTGTTGTAGCACTTTCTCTTCTCTCCACGTACACGAAAATGCCGTGCCACCACACTACGACCTACTCTATGCTAGGCCACAACGAACGAGACATGCCGACACATCCACCCTGTCCCCACCTCCACCGACGGGAGAACCTGTGTTGCCTCTGATCGAGCTCGATCTCGGCAAGGCCGGTATGGAGGAGTACGTCGCCCTCGACGCACAGTTCATGGCTGACGCTGAGCAGGAGGTGATGGAGGAGGTGGCGACCACTCACCTGCAGGAGTGGTAGGATGAGGATGAGGATGACGACCTGCAGAACTGGAGTGATGCGCCGAACCTGGAGGAGCAGTCAACAGAGCAGAAAGCTACCACGACCTCCTTCGAGTCCCTGCGGGATCAATAGGTTGCCACCTGGACCCGTGAGGAGACCAATGAGGCTCTGCATCACCGAGATCTCCGCCGAGCCGGCGGCGACGGAAGAGTCTAGACACCTCCTAATATTGGTCGAGCGGCAGAGGCTCCTCGAGCTCGACGCTAGATGGAGCGTCGAGGCTGTCGCCTGTGAAGTAGTGCGGGTGGCCTAAAACGAGCAAAACGAGGCCTCCCGCGAGTGTAGGGCGGCGTTGAGGGGCCATCGTTGCAGATGCACCGCCAGATGCGCGAGGCAAGGACGACGAGGCATGCGACAGAGTAGGCGAAGCGGGCTGCATGGAACCAATTGCCAGGAAAGAACGACGATGAGGCTAGGGTGTTGTGTGCCCCGGATGACGACAAGTAGGCTAGGTTTTGTTTGGGTTAGTCGTTTTTCATTTAACATTGTAAAATGTAATAAATTTGAATAAAAAAGTATAATTTCTGGCGATTTCTTTTATGTGCCGCGGGAAAACGAACGACCCTAAACACCGCACGTATCTCGGTATCTGCGACATCCCTAAAAGACAAATCTAATGCTTCTTTTGAACGGCGTTTGGGGGTGATGTGTGGAGATGCCCTAAGGCGGGGATGCAACCCTCTTGGCTTCGCACGACAAATGAGTCACGACGCATGAGGACAAGGTGGCCATTTCTTCGCTATATACACGATGACGGCCCTCAATCCGCTGAAGAAATTCACCAAATACTTAACTAAATCAGGCCCCATTTCATTTGTTAGCGACAAGTGCAAGGTCAATTCTGAGGCGTGTGTGCGAAGATGATATCAAGTGAGACACTAGACTACTAAAGGACCACATATCTCGAGTACTAACATACATTATCTTTCTGCTGACCAAGTGAGCAAACTGGGCGCCTTTTTCCAATTATAGTTGTCTCTATAGTTTAGTTAGTCACACACTCGCGCATACATACAATTAGCGCACCAGGGAATAGTTTGACCCATGGAGAAACTGAAGCAGGTGAGATCCCCCACCCCAATGTTGTGAGTAAAGAAACGAGCCTCCATCCGGCCGGATCATGTCACCTGACTGACAAAACAAACATCTTCTGTGCGCACTTGTTTCTATAATGATGTAGAACCAAAAGATAACTTCGTCATCAACCTTGTGATGTTGTGCGTTTTCGATTCCGATAGAGAGATGCTCTCCTTTGTTTGAAAATGTTGACAGGTCAAGTTCAGTGCGGTCACTCTCGGGTATCCTGCCAGAGAGAAAAGCATCTCTGAATTGCCGAAGGTTTTTGGACCATACTGTCACGCAATATTCAAAAGATAGAGGAATTCGTGGTCGACAGAACTAAAACCACAGCAAGGTTACTACGAAATAGTAGTAGTATTTTGAGAAGAGAAATTCGATTAACTGGATAGACCCACCTTTCAGTACAGAGAGAGTATAAGGTAAAAGTAAAATCTAGAGGCTATTTTTATCGTTTTGGCTCTCGACCCGGACCATCACTCACTAGTAAAACCGTCCGAGCAGGTCCACTGAGGCCCCGGCTGGATTTTGTGGTCACCGCTTACGTTAAATTTTTTGTTGGCTGAACGTGCTCTGTTCCTAATTCACCTGAACCTGAGGTTCAGTCCTAACACGAAGAGGGGAAATTTCCTTGCACGCGATGGACTGGATGAATATGAACCCGTGATCGATTTTATCTGGAGAAAAAAAGTGCTGCTGGGTGATGAGTGCACGGAGAGGATCTGGACTTGCTGCTCCCGCTCTCCTGGTGATAAGCGATCAAGGCCTTTAACGAAGAAACGGAGAAGAAACGGGGGCACACGTGTAGCTGATGAAGCGATGAAACTTGACGAGGTCGAGCTTTAATGGGCACAGCTCGCGTACTGCAAATGGACCGTATGCACACACGCACGTACGGCACATGGCTACACGCGTTACACTGCTAATGAACGTGACTCTCGACCACAGCGAGCGGCAAATCGTCTTCACTGCCCGTGAACCATAACAATAGACCTTTCACGTCTCAACGCTGTGCGCTCTCCTACTTCTCTGGCTTCCTTATCCGCTGTCACTGCTACAAATCTGTTCACCATGGCGGTGTTAATTGCCCCAACGACAGATCGATCGTGACGGCGCTGCGGAAAGAAAGAAAGCAGGCCGAATCCGATCCGGCCCGGGACCGAATCGATCGGGAGATAAGAAAGTGGCGCCTACCTGCGACGTCTCAACGTGGATGAAGCTCGGTTAATATAATCGGATTGCTTGTCATTGCTCGATGTGCTGCTAGTTCGTCGTGCGCGTGTCCTGCTCTCAGCGGCCAAACACCCAACGGCCCCGACCGCGACGGCGCCACGGAAAACGCATACTGCAATCGTCGCTTCCTTCCTTCCCACTCCTGCCGGGATGTTATGTAGGTCCTCCGGCGCCAACCGGCCGGAGTTAAGCGCCGCCACCGCCTAGCTCCTTGCCCGTCAGCGTCGCCAGATGGACGTACGTACGCCCCCTGCGGAAAGGGCTTCGTGCCGTGATTCGGTACAACGATTCCTGTCAGATCATATAACTGGAGTACTGGGCATTCAGACAACAAGCAACAAGCTCGACTTATGACACGTGGTGCGATTGGCACGACATTATTCAAAGACGTAAGTTTTCATCTCGCCACTACATAACCACGGACGGTCACGTTTTTGCTGCAAACTCGACCAGCTGGTAGTGCTGTGTGGAGTAGCATAAACCTCTAAACTACGCCTTCCCAAACATGTGCAAATTAACACCCGGAAGCTGCAAAGCAGCCCCCGGGGATAAAGCAAAGCATATGCACAATTCCACTAGAGTGCACGCCCTGGGCACACGGATAAAGGCGTGTTCCTTTGTTTGATTAAGGACAGATCATGCGTGAATCAAATTGCAGCGTGATGGAGAGTACAAAGTCCTTCCCGAATTTGTTAGTTTTGTCTAAAACTAGCTACACATGCTTATCAGGTCGTTTTGACAAGCTCAAACGGGTGACAAAAACGTCTTGCGTTATGGAACGGAGGGAGTACACCACGGAATCAACTTAGCTCCCAATCGAGTCATATACCATCGAATATGTATCACGATTTATGCATTCATAAGTTGCAAACCATATACCATTATAATGAATTTTACGTAGATACACGGATTTATATTTCATTCTAACGAAACATGCATGGTGTGTTGATCCTTGATGTGTTTTTTTTTCGAAATGGGGAAAATATCGCCCCAGCTTCTGCATCCAAAGGATGTTGTGGTCCATCTGGAAGTCAGGCAAGATAATGGTTTTCGACACGGATCTCATGTCTACTCCCCGTGTGTTTGCTATGTTGGTCGATCAGCTCCATCTATGGATCGTCCGCACCCCCTCTAGTGTTACACGGCCCCCATGTGCTCTTCTATTTGTTGGGTGCGGTATGCTGCCCTAGACCCAGGTTGTTGGTTGGTGCCCCCTGGTGTCACGCCTCTGTACCCCCCCTCGCGTGTTTAATGAAAATTTGAGTTCAGGTGGGCGACCACCCCCCGCTGATTCCTCAATAAAAAAACATGGTGGAAACAAATTCTAACTATGCAATCAATGGCTGCTTCTCCTCTAATTTCTAAGCATATGTTGGGTTTTTTTTATTTTTGTTATCTTCCTCAAATACATGTAATGTGGCTCCATGTGTATGAATGATGTCGTAATTTACTAGGCTCGTATTTGCTTGGGGCCGCATCTTCAGTATGACAATGTGTTGCGAGTAGTCGTGCTTGTGTCGATGGATTGACATGTTGTTCATAGAATGTGATGGATTTGTGGAAATTTGACATAATACCACAATCCAATGATAAGTTGATAACTACCTTATCGAGTTGTACCTCCTCGTGATCCATCTCCTGTGATTCGTTTGATCATGTTTCCAATTTAAAAATAACAACTTAAGATATATCCCAATGTCAAGCCTAAGTTGTACCCTCTTCTGTTTCTCGCTTGACCGAGAATCACATAACATATAGACAAGTATAGATCTTGGCTCTAATTGTTATTCTATTTTACAGTTCTTGGTAAGTTACTCCATCCGTCCATGAATTTTGTTGAAAGTCCAAATATATAAAAAAACTTGACAAACCTTGTACAATAAACTAGCAATATATATACACATTAAATTTGCATTCCCTCCATTCTGATTTACTAGGGTATTACACATTTGACAAAAATGTTTGACTAGTAATTCGGTCAACAAAATACAAGATATATACTACAAAAAATTATATAACTGGTTTTTTTTGGAGAGAGAATGTTGCCCTTTATTCATTCAAAAGCATCCATACACAGAGCTTGCCTAATACAATATGGAGCAGCATAGGATACCACACGTGAAACAGCAAACTCACAGGACCTAGCTAGAATGTGTGCAGCAACATTCAACGAACGCCTGATATGGTGAAAAGACACATAAGAAAAGCTAGTAGTCAAACGCTTGATATCAGCCACCACAGCACCTACTTCAGACCTGTCATTAGTTGATGAATTGATTCGTTGTATCAGCGAGAGACAGTCTGAAGCAAACATCACAGATGTGAGGCCTTCGTCACGGGCGAGAGACACGGCGCAACGTAGTGCCCAGCTTTCAGAAATTTCTGGCGAGACGGTACCCTTGAGTGGCTTGGTGCAAGCAACCAAGCAATCACCAGTGTGATTTCGGATGAGGATGCCCACTCCCACCTTGCGGAACTTTGAGAAGATAGCTGCATCCACATTAATTAGGACTGAGCCAGGCGGCGGCGGAGACCATTTTACCGGTGAACATGATGGTGTCTCACGACTATGCCCAGTAACAGACTTAAAAGTATGCAGCAAAACGAAATCAACATAAGCATGGATTTTGAAGGCAACACGGTGTGGATGGATATTACCTTCATCATTCCTGGCCGCATTCCTTGCCTCCCAAATATGCCATATAGTGATTGCTAAGACAGTGGACTGTTCCGGTGAGGCCCTATCAATGAAATCAAAAAGCCATTGCTTCGGCGATCGGAAATTCCCACGATCCAGATGGATGTCGAAACGCTTTTTGACCTGCCTCCATGTCTCGGAAGCAAATTGACAGAATAGCAGGCAATGTTGAATGCTCTCATCTCTACCACAATGCACACACGCATAATTTGCAGGGATATTCCGATGGCGTAACTGAATGCCGGATGGCAAGCAGTCATGTGCGAACCTCCAGAGCACTATGTTCATCTTGTTGGGAGCCTTAATTGCCCAGATTGCCTTCCAATATTTCTCTTCAATTTCCAAATTTGATGGTAAGCCACGCCCAGCCATACTTTGTGTTGAAAAGAAATCCAAAGACCGAGCCAGATTGTATGCTGAACGAACGGTATATGGTCCAAAACGAGTGTGCGGCCAATACACAAAATCATCTCCAGCATGACGACTAATTTGGGTTTGTAATATGAGTTGTGCAGTCTCTTCCGCAAAGAAAGCTCTAACATTTTCTTCATTCCAATGACCGTGTCCATCCATGAGACAACATACCTTTGCATTATCTGGAATTGGAGAGAGAGTTTGCAGCAGATGTGGTGGCCGTTCACGAATCCAAGGATATGTCGTGATATTAACTTTTTGGCCATTTGCAATTCCCCACCGAATCCCAGCCTTAACAAGCTCCCGACCAAAGAGAATACTTCTCCAAGTATAGGATGAGTATCTAGGCTTGGGCGCATCCCAGAAATCGCAATGAGGAAAATAGCGTCCTTTGAGAACATGAGCACAAAGGGAATCTGGCTCAGTAAGTAACCTCCAACTTTGCTTACCAAGCATAGCTTGGTTGAAGAGCGAAAAATCCCTAAACCCCAGTCCACCAAGAGATTTGGGTGTCGACAACCATTCCCATGAACGCCAATGAACTTTCCTCTTGCCATCTTCCCGGCCCCACCAATAATCAGCAACAGCCTGTCTCATCCTCTCACATGTAGAAATCGGTACTCGGAAACAGCTCATGATATATATTGGAATAGCATGAACCACAAATTTCAACAGAATTTCTTTTCCTGCCCGGGAAGGGGGCCTATCCGGCAAACTAATGATGCGCTGCCAAACTTTATGATTTAGAAATTTGAATGTCTTGGTTGGCGATTGATACGTCTCCGACGTATCGATAATTTCTTATGTTCCATGCCACATTATTGATGTTATCTACATGTTTTATGCACACTTTATGTCATATTCGTGCATTTTCTGGAACTAACCTATTAACAAGATGCCGAAGTGCCAGTTCCTGTTTTCTGCTGTTTTTGGTTTCAGAAATCCTAGTAACGAAATATTCTCGGAATCGGACGAAATCAACGCCCAGGTTCCTATTTTTCCCGGAACCATCCAGAACACCCGAGAGCCGCCAGAGGGGAGCCCTGGGGGCCCCACACCACGCCCTGGCGCGGCCAGAGGGGGGGCCACGCCGCCCTATGGTGTGGGCCCCCCAGAAGCCCTCCTGCGCCGGCTCTTCGCCTATATAAAGCCTCCGTCGCGAAAACCCTGATGCGTTCGACGAAACCCACAGAAACCTTCCAGAGCCGCCGCCATCGCGAAGCCAAGATCTGGGGGACAGGAGTCTCTGTTCCGGCACGCCGCCGGGACGGGGAAGTGCCCCCGGAAGGCTTCTCCATCGACACTGCTGCCATCTCCACCGCCATCTTCATCACCACTGCTGCTCCCATGAGGAGGGAGTAGTTCTCCATCGAGGCTCGGGGCTGTACCGGTAGCTATGTGGTTAATCTCTCTTCTATGTACTTCAATACAATGATCTCATGAGCTGCTTTACATGATTGAGATTCATATGAGTTTTGTATCACAATTCATCTATGTGCTACTCTAGTGATGTTATTAAAGTATTCTATTCCTCCTGCATGGTGTAAAGTGGACAGGGTGTGCATCATGGAGTTCTTGGCTTAGTTTATGATCGTGATCTCTTATGGATTGTGAAGTTAACTATTACTATGATGGTATTGATGTGATCTATTTGGTTGTGTTGATCTATCTTACACTATAAGGTTACTTAAATATGAACAAATTGTGGAGCTTGTTAACTCCGGCATTGAGGGTTCGTGTAATCCTACGCAATGCGTTCATCATCCAACAAAAGTGTAGAGTATGCATTTATCTGTTCTGTTATGTGATCAATGTTGAGAGTGTCCACTAGTGAAAGTCTAATCCCTAGGCCTTGTTCCTAAATACTGCTGCGTTACTACTGCTTGTTTACTGTTTCACTGTGTTACTACTGCTGCAATACTACCACCATCAACTACACGCCAGCAAGCTATTTTCTGGCACCGTTGCTATTGCTCATATATATTCATACCACCTGTATTTCACTATCTCTTCGCCGAACTAGTGCACCTATTAGGTGTGTTGGGGACACAAGAGACTTCTTGCTTTGTGGTTGCAGGGTTGCATGAGAGGGATATCTTTGACCTCTTCCTCCCTGAGTTCGATAAACCTTGGGTGATCCACTTAAGGGAAAACTTGCTGCTGTTCTACAAACCTCTGCTCTTGGAGGCCCAACACTGTCTACAGGAAAGGAGGGGGAACGTAGACATCAAGCTATTTTCTGGCGCCGTTGCCGGGGACCTGAAGGAACAAGCTTTCCTCCCTCGTCAACCACGCGCCAGTCCTGGACAGCATCAAGCTATTTTCTGGCGCCGTTGCCGGGGAGGAAAGGTAAAAGGTACTCACACTCCGGATCTCGGCTACTAAGCTATTTTCGCCGTTGTAAGTACTCGAAGCTATTTCCTTTAGATCCTGCAATTGCAACTTTTTGTTTCTTGTTTACACTAGTAAGGCATAATGGACAACATCTGTGAGCTTTTTATTCTATTTCCTGAGTCAAGACATGAATGGTTTAATGCGAAAATTAAAAAACCCATGGAATCTTATTTGCATGCTAGTAGCAATGATATTAGTATGAACGCTTTGAACACCATTGTTGCTAATGATATGGAAAATTCTAAGCTTGGGGAAGCTGGCTTTGATGAGCATGATATTTTTAGTCCCCCAAGCATTGAGGAGAAAATTTTCTTTGATGATACTTTGCCTCCTATTTATGATGATTATAATGATAGTGGTCTTTTAGTGCCGCCTACTATGGAGAGTAATTTTTATGATGATAATACTATGCCTCCTACACTTGATGAGAATAATAATGATAGCTACTTTGTTGAATTTGCTCCTACTACAATTAATAAGAATAACTATGCTTATGTTGGGAGTAGTAATAATTTTATGCATGAGACTCATGATAAGAATGCTTTATGTGATAGTTATATTGTTGAGTTTGCTCATGACACTACTGAAAGTTATTATGAGAGAGGAAAATATGGTTGTAGAAATTTTCATGTTACTAAAACACCTCTCTATGTGCTGAAATTTTTGAAGCTACACTTGTTTTATCTTCCTATGCTTGTTACTTTGCTTTTCATGAACTTGTTTATTTACAAGATTCCTATGCATAGGAAGCATGTTAGACTTAAATGTGTTTTGAATTTGCCTCTTGATGCTCTCTTTTGCTTCAAATACTATTTCTTGCGAGTGCATCATTAAAACTGCTGAGCCCATCTTAATGGCTATAAAGAAAGAACTTCTTGGGAGATAACCCATGTGTTATTTTGCTACAATACTTTGTTTTATATTTGTGTCTTGGAAGTTGTGTACTACTGTAGCAACCTCTCCTTATCTTAGTTTTGTGTTTTGTTGTGCCAAGTAAAGTCTTTGATAGTAAAGTCAATACTAGATTTGGATTACTGCGCAGAAACTGTTTTCTTTGCTGTCACGAATCTGGGCAAAATTCTCTGTAGGTAACTCAGAAAATTATGCCAATTTACGTGAGTGATCCTCAGATATGTACGCAACTTTCATTCAATTTGAGCATTTTCATCTGAGCAAGTCTGGTGCCATTTTAAAATTCATCTTTACGGACTGTTCTGTTTTGACAGATTCTGCCTTTTATTTCGTATTGCTTCTTTCGCTGTGTTGGGTAGATTTCTTTGTTCCATTACCTTCCAGTAGCTTTAGGCAATGTCCAGAAGTGTTAAGAATGATTGTGTCACCTCTGAACATGTGAGTTTTTGATTATGCACTAACCCTCTAATGAGTTTATTTCGAGTTTGGTGTGAAGGAAGTTTTCAAGGGTCAAGAGAGGAGGATGATATAAAAGTCTAAGCTTGGGGATGCCCCGGTGGTTCACCCCTGCATATATCAAGAAGACTCAAGCGTCTAAGCTTGGGGATGCCCAAGGCATCCCCTTCTTCATCGACAAATTATCAGGTTCCTTCTCTTGAAACTATATTTTTATTCGGTCACATCTTATGTACTTTACTTGGAGCGTCTGTATGCTTTTATTTTTGTTTGTGTTTGAATAAATTGGATTACATCATGCTTGTATGGGAGAGAGACACGCTCCGCTGTAGCATATGGACAAGTATGTCCTTAGGCTCTACTCATAGTATTCATGGCGAAGTTTCTTCTTCGTTAAATTGTTATATGGTTGGAATTGGAAAATGATACATGTAGTAATTGCTATTAATGTCTTGGGTAATGTGATACTTGGCAATTGTTGTGCTCATGTTTAAGCTCTTGCATCATATACTTTGCACCTATTAATGAAGAAATACATAGAGCATGCTAAAATTTGGTTTGCATAATTGGTCTCTCTAAGGTCTAGATAATTTCTAGTATTGAGTTTGAACAACAAGGAAGACGGTGTAAAGTCTTATAATGTTTACAATATGTCTTTTATGTGAGTTTTGCTGCACCGGTTCATCCTTGTGTTTGTTTCAAATAACCTTGCTAGCCTAAACCTTGTATCGAGAGAGAATACTTCTCATGCATCCAAAATCCTTGAGCCAACCACTATGCCATTTGTGTCCACCATACCTACCTACTACATGGTATTTTCTGCCATTCCAAGTAAATACTTCGTGTGCTACCTTTAAACAATTCAAAATGCTTCTTAATTTGTGTCAATGTTTTATAGCTCATGAGGAAGTATGTGGTGTTTTATCTTTCGATCTTGTCATTTACTTTTGACAGACTTTCACAATGGACTAGTGGCTTCATCCGCTTATCCAATAATTTTGCAAAAAGAGCTGGCAATGGGGTTCCCAGCCCCAATTAATTACAACTTGCATTAATAATTCTCTTCACATGTTTTGCTCTGATTCATCAGCAAGCAACTTAATTTTGCAAATAGACACTCCTCCATGGTATGAGATTGATGGTAGGCACCCGAGGATTCGGTTAGCCATGGCTTGTGTAAGCAAAGGTTGGGAGGAGTGTCACCCATAAATAAATAAAAACTAAAGTACATGTGTAAACAAAAGAGAAGAGGGATGATCTACCTTGCTGGTAGAGATAACGTCCTTCATGGGAGCCGCTCTTGAAAGTCTGGTTGGCGAGGTAGTTAGAGTACCCATTACCATTCGTTGATAACAACAAACACCTCTCAAAACTTTACTTTTATGCTCTCTATATGATTTTAAAACTTGAAAAGCTCTAGCACATGATTTATCCCTGCTTCCCTCTGCGAAGGGTCATTCTTTTACTTTTATTGTTGAGTCAGTTCACCTATTTCTCTCCACCTCAAGAAGCAAACACTTGTGTGAACTGTGTGACAAGGTATCAACTTGTCAATGCCTATGGATTGTAGGCTAGGGTTTAGTTGGAAGTAGAGGGTAAGTAGATCTCGAAGGTTTCAGCCGAAAAGTACTCGACGATTATGAAAACTAAGGTTTGCAGACAATGATTCGATTGATTCGTCGTCCCTCGACTCCCCCTTTATATAGGAGGTGGAGCCGAGGGATTCGTGCTATACAAGTTTATAGAGTCCGGGACGGTTTCTAACTCATCCCGCCATATTACAAATAACACTTCCTATTACAACTCTTAACTTTCCTTGATATATCTTGGGCTCCCGAATCTTCTTATTCTTCGGGTAGTGGGCCTTCAGTAAACCCCGGGTACTATCTTCTGCAGGCCCATTTGGGATGCCTATGTCAGTAGCCCCCGAGATTTTGCTTGAATCGTAGAATCAGGGAAAATCTCCACTGTTTATTTTTATTCGAAAGTTTTAACTTTTTTATATTTCTTCACATAAGATTCTATATTGTACAGGGATAATGGTAGTTGGGGCTAGTTCATCTGACGGATCAGGTACTAGTTAACTGCTCTAGTGGCAATCCGCAAAAACCTACTTCAAAATCACGTCCCTGGACATGATCTCGGGATACTGGTGTAAACTTCGACAGGTGCCGCTTAAGGTCTTACCATTCTGTCGAGTCCCAGTCAAATTTATCGGGTACCTAACGCGTCCGTTAGGATTTTTCTTCGTATCTGTTGATACGGATAAAGGTAGCAGAGCGCAGTCTTTGGCGATGCCACGCCCAGCAGAACGGATCTGGGGTCTTACCTTCGCAAATTTGCGGCATTCAGAAATTGATCGCAACTTTGGCGTTCTGAGAATATATTGTCGAGTGCTTTTCCGGCTGTTGGAATGGCACATTTTATCGAGTCAAATATGACTTATATTGCTCTCCCGATGGGAGTATATGTAGAGTTAACTATAACTCGAAATATACTCTCTTGCTTTTCTATTTTTCCTTTGTTAATTCCATCGGGCACGCGAACAGCGTTCCCGATGGGAGTAGCCCCCGAGGCTACAACCAAGAACTTGTGCTTGGTTGTAGGCTCAACATTTTAGTCCACCTTGTCGCTATATTGTCACTATTTTCCCAATATGATCTCTTTCTTCTTCTCTTTTTTTTATCTCTCGGGTGCGCGAACAACGCTCCCGATGGGAGTAGCCCCCGAGGCTACAGCCAAGGACTTGTGCTTGGTTGTAGGCTCCCGCAATTTCTATATTGCCATACTCGAAATTTTACTTTTTGTCGAAGTAGCCCCCGAGCATTTGGGCAAAAACTTGTATTTGATCAAAGGCTCCCGAAGTTTTTAATAATTCCTCCTGTCGCCAATCTTCTTTTATTTTTCTTGTCGACATGCTTCCCTTAATCAAATTTTCTTCATCCCTGGTGAATAGTCGTGATTTTTCTGCCCTGTGGGTCCATTGCTTCCACCACGTTGACACGTCGTGCAAGTGGGGGACACACGTCCTCCGCTTTTTCTGGCGCACGTACGGTAACGCCTATCTCTGTAAAAATACCTTTTTTACCCTTGTTTCTAGAAGATCTATTCTCACCACACGATTTCTTCATCCAACGGCACACTGCTTCACCTGATTCTTATATAAACCTTTCTTCAACCTCCGTTCATCCCCTCGCTTGCGCCGCTCAATTGCTCCTCTTCGCAAAACTTCCCCGCGCCCAACTCTCTCGATCTTCCGCACTCACATACATTGCTCTGCCCATTGCCGTTGATGCCACCGCGCGCGTCTGACTCGCCACAGCACTCCGGAATCCAAGATGGCCGCCGAGGATCTTGAGTGGGAGAGATCCAAAATCTCCAACCAAGACACCAACATGCTGAAGAGGCTTGGCCTCATGAAGAAGGAGGACGCCATCCGCTTTCCCAGCGAAGAAAGCTACCCCAAGCCTCCAATGGAGTATCGGGTTAGTTTTGTTGATCACCTAATCCGCGGCCTTTCGGCCCCAATTCACGATTTCCTCCGCGGCCTTCTTTTCGTTTATGGGATTCAACTGCACCAGTTGACCCCCAATTCCATCCTTCACATTTCTATTTTCATCACACTTTGCGAATGCTTCCTCGGAATCCTCCCAATTGGGCTCGTGGAAACGCATTTTCTGCCTCCGCCGCATTGGCTACCACTACGTCACTTTTAACATTGGTGGTGTTGTTATCTGTGTTCGTACTGATGTCGACTCTTTCGACGTCAAGTTGCCTGATTCTGTCCAAGGCTGGCGGAAAATGTGGCTCTACATTCACGAAGAAAGCGCCAACTCCGTTGAGCACAACATAGTTCCTTTCGACGGAAGTGCCAGAATTCAGCGCCGCCGCTCCTGGGATGCCGAAGCTTCCGAGGAAGAGAAAAAGGCGACAGAGGCACTCATGTCTCGTATTCGTCGACTTCAAAACACTCGAGGCAAAGAGCTGTCTGGTGTTCAAATCACCGCCTACTTCCTTAGGATTAGAGTGCAGCCTCTTCTGCTCGCAAAAATCCCCTTTGGACGTATTCTGTAAAAATGACGCCAACAGAATCTCCGTGATCTTTCCACCAAGGACTTGGAGAAGTTGATTCGAAGACTTTCTCGCCTCGGGTAAAGACCCAATTCCTTCCTCTTGTCGCGTGGAACCGTAGCCGCCGCCAATCCACTCCCCGAGGTATTTTGTCTTCCCGAGTTTTTATCTTGTTTCGCACTTTCTCGCATCTCATTATATTGTCATCTCTTTAATTTTCCTTTGGTCACTATTTTTTACGTAACCATCCTACTATGACTTCCTTCCTCCTCTTCCGAGGGTGGAGAAGTCGAAGAACAGGCCATTGTTGCCGAAGATACTCAAGGTTCTTCTATTCCTGAAAGTGAAGTCGCGGGTTCTCACAAAGCTGCGGCTTCTCATGAAAAAGAAGTTGAGTCTCGAAGCCGTTGAATCGACGCAATCTCTTCCTCCTGCTGTTTCTCCAAGGAACAAAAGGAAAAGGACTGATGCCGAGGATTCTGGCACCTCTAAGGCTGAAGAAGTTGTTCCTTCTCATCCGAAGGCAGCTTACGATCCTTATGTTGAATCCCTCGTCAGCTCGTAAGTCGTCTTTATTTCTCCCTATTTTTGTACTCGAAATATTTATCTTGTCTTGCTTTTTATGCTGCCGATTTTTGATCAATAGTGATGACGAGGAAGAAGTTCCAACTACTGACGTGGCTCCTCGGACAAGCACGTCACGTACTGTACTTGCCTCAGACACGCTAGTTGAAGGAGAAGAAACCTCGCCTCCTCAACAAAACGTCGTCACCACTACTCCACCATCAAGCCCCCTTGCCCCTTCACCAAAAAGGACAAGGGTTGAAAAGATTGTTGAACCTGCCCCTCAGTTGGGCAGTTCGTCGACTCTGCTCTTAGATGATGTAAGCTTGTCGACATCTATATTTTCCTTATTTTTTTTTTTTAACACCTTTTCTTTTTTTCATGCCAATGTTTCTCTTGCTGTGTTCACCTTGAACAGCCTATGATCAAGGATCTTCTCCGCATCGGTTCCCAATTTATTGGGTACCGTGAATATGCTAATAGAGCCGAAGGTAACGACTTTTATACTTGCTGTTTTTCCTTGATTTTTTACTCCTGTTGCTTGTCGCGATTTTTGATCTTTCTTCTCTCTCTTTTCCATATCTCGACAGAGAAACTTGCAGAGGCCAACGAACGCGCCGACGCACTTGCTCGAAAACTTGAGCAAAGTGAAGCGGCTCGCAAGAAAACCGAACTCGCTGCTAGCAAAGCCAAGGCCGAAGCTGATGAAGCCAAGGCAAAAGCTGCTGGTGTCGAGGAACTGCAGAAAAAACTTGAGGATGCGATAGCTGCCTTAGATGAGCACAAAGCTGCGCAAGCTTCTCGTGAAGAAGGAATCCTCAAGCGTCTGAAAACTCAAAGCCGCCGCACTTTCAGTAATTTTGCTGATCCCTTCTATTTTTATGAGAATCGTTGTTTCTTGTCTTTTCACTAATGCTTTGTTTCCTTGACAGCCCAAACAAACCAGGATTTTGATCTGACGAATCCTGTCGATGATCCTGTCCTTGACGCACTTTCCTATCTGGAGCTTCATGGGTCCGAAATTCGTGAAGGTGTGTCGAATGCTAGCGCAGTATTGTCGGCATTGTTCCCCTACTTCTTCCCGAAGAAAGAGGAGCCTGCGACTTTCCTCAACCTTGCCAAGATGTTCAATACACCGGAAGACCTTGGACTGAAGATGCGCCAAGAAAATATGAAGGTTGCCGTTGAGAATACTGTCGCGTTGGTTGCTGACAATGACAGACTATTGACTGGATGAAAGTTGGCGACACCGAGCAGATAGAGCAATCAAGGTGGAAGTCGCTGATTAAGGCAGCCAAGCCCAACACAAAGAAGATTTTGGCCTATCTCGGGATTAAGCCATCGTCGACTCCTAGCTCGTCAAGGCCGGAGGTCTAGTTGCATGCCTCTGTTTTTCTTTCTGTTTCTTTTGCTCTTGTCGCCAAAGTAGTCATTTGGCGACATGTACTTCCTTAGCTCCACTGTAATGCCCTTGTAATTATTCCAAGAGATTAATGAAAACTCTATCTTTGCTTGTTGTTTGATGTTGTCTTGTTTAAATTTCAGTTGATATTTGATAACTATACTCCATCTTTCGCTCCTTCCAATGTTTCGCCTTCTTCTTCTCGCGCGAGGAGAGCTTTTGCTGATGCTGCACCTGTCGACGATACCTTGTCGCAAGAACTGGATGAACTTCGACAGCAACTTCAGTATGCGAAGAAGCAAACACTTGTGATGATGGAGCAATCTCGTAAGTCATCTGAAGCCGAAAAGGTTGCTCTTCAGCAAGCTCGCGAGGCCGTGGCTGCTAAGGAAATTGCTGCTTCCGAGGCTGAAAAGGCGACTACTCGAGAAAATTTCATGCTCGAATTAATGAATGAAGCCAGTGCAGATATGTCGGGTATGCTTGTTTCATCCTTTGATATCTTTCATCTTCATGCTATTGTCTCTTAAAGGTTTCCACTTCGTTGTTTTGATAGGTGCCTTTACTGATGCTGCTGCCGAGGAAGAAAGGGAAAATGCCAGGACGAACCTCCTTGTTAATCTTTCCCTGGACCATGGTTCTTTGTTTTGGGCTACCCCAGAGAGGACTCGCCAAATTGTCAGATTTCAAGATCGCACCTCTCAAACTCGCGATTTCCTTGACTTCTGTACCAAGACCTTGTCCATGGTTTACAACTCCATGTTTCCTCGGAACGTCCAACCAAAAACTCTTCCTGAATTGATGGAAAGGTTCAAGGATGCTCGCAGTATCCATGATTTTGTCAAAGCTCAACTGGTAGCTGGCGCCAGATTTGCTCTTATCATGCTCCAGATCTGCCACTCGAATCTTGACCTTACCCAAGTTGTCGCGAAAGTTCATCAAAAGGTAAAACGTCGAAGAGTTGGTGTTGACAGGATTAACACGAAGGTTACGCCTATAGCCGAAGAAATGATTGAGGACCTTCTTCGGATGGATGCTGACTTTTTTGCCGATGGCCATTATGCCGATTTTCTTGGTGCTGCCCCTGAAGAAAACAGAGTTACTCTTGATGACATATTGAATCAAGACTAGTTATTTTCCTCTTGTAGATATTTCTTCTTTGTAATCCATGACTATATTGTAAAGCAATCATTATATTTCTCTGTTTGTCTAGCCCCCGAGTGTTTCGGTGACTCTTTACTGTATTTGTATATTTGCGAGGTTTTGAACCAAGGCATTTATATATTTATGGCGAATATGAGCCCCCGAGCTTTTTATTGAGTACTATTTTGTATTTTTATTGACTCACGAGGTATTTGAATACCAAGGCAAGGCTTTTCTTTTGTCGATGAACTATATTGAAATTCGTCGGAGCAAATACTTTGATTATGTCGATAAAGAAGAAAAGTTATATTGCCACTATCTTTATTATATTGCAGCACCGCGAGCCCGCCTCATTAAAAACCTTCTCCGGCCCCACTCGGTGCCCCGAAAAAGGAAAAGAGTGCGTCTGAAAACTCGCGGGCGTTTCAGTACATTGAAGTTTTACAAGGACTATATTTCGACTCTAGGCGTAGAACCGCCTAAGTTGCGCCACGTTCCAGGGTTTGGCTCCTCCACCCCTGTCTTCTTGTCCTTTATCCTGTATGCTCCTCCTCCGATTACTTCCGTGACAATGTAAGGGCCAAGCCATGGTGACTCGAGTTTTTCATGACTTTTTTGCGTGAGTCGAAGAACTAGGTCTCCCACCTGAAAAGATCTTGGCCGCAAACGTCGACTGTGGTAATTCTTCAAGTCCTGTTGATATTTGGTTACCCGAGATAGTACTTCATCTCGAGCTTCATCAAGTGCGTCGACGTCGTCTTCTAGCGCTCTTCTCGACGTTTCTTCATCATATTCAGCGACACGTGGAGAGTTGTGCTCTATCTCGATTGGTAGTACTGCCTCTGCTCCATGAACCAGGAAAAACGGAGTTTCCTGCGTTGCTGTGTTTGGTGTTGTTCGGATGCTCCACAACACGCTTGGTAGTTCTTCTGGCCAAGTATGTCGAGCTTTTTCCAGTGGTCCTAACAAGCGCTTCTTGATGCCATTGCAGATGATGCCATTGGCTTTCTCGACTTGCCCATTGGTTTGAGGATGTGCAACTGACGCAAAGTTCAGCTTGATACCCACCTCTTCGCAATAATCTTTGAATTCATGGGATGTGAAGTTACTGCCGTTGTCTGTGACGATGCTGTGGGGCACTCCAAATCTGAAGACGAGGCCTTTTACGAATTTTATCATGCGGATGCTCCGTCTGGTGAATTTATCGGCTTCGCTTCTATCCACTTTGTAAACTTATCGACAACTACCAAAGATGTACTCCTTTCCTCCTGGCCAGGATTTGTGTAACTTGCCCACCATATCAAGTCCCCATTGAGCAAAGGGCCATGACAATGGTATTGGTGCTAGCTCTGCTGCTGGAGAGTGAGGTTTTGCGGCAAACCTTTGACACGCGTCGCAAGTTCTTACTATGTCCTTGGCGTCCTCGATTGCTGTCAACCAGTAGAATCCTGCCCGAAAGACCTTGGCTGCGATAGCTCGACTACTTGCGTGGTGGCCACATATTCCTTCGTGTACATCCTTCAGAATTATTCTTCCTTCTTCGGGTGTGACGCACCTTTGCAAGACGCCTGAAATACTTCGCTTATACAATTCTCCCTTGACCACCGTGAAAGCTTTGGAGCGTCGAATTACTCGCCTTGCCTCGACTGGATCGTCGGGTATTTCTTTCCTGAGGATGTATGATATGTACGGCTGCATCCACGGTATCTGTATCACCATGACCAGGTCCTGATCTTCTTCTTCTTCCTCTTGCTTTTCCTTGGTAGCCCCCGAGGATTTCTTCTCCTTCTTTTTTGATTTTGTCGACTTAGTGGATCTTTCTGTTATCTCTTCCCAGAATACCCCTGGCGGGACTGCAAGGCATTGCAACCCGATGTTTGCAAGAACGTCGGCTTCGTCGTTGCTCAATCTACTAATATGATTTACTTCGCATCCATCGAACAACTTCTCGAGCTCGTTGTACACCTCCTTGTATGCCATCATGCTATCATTGACTGCGTCACATTGGTTCATAACTTGTTGTGCCACCAACTGTGAGTCGCCAAAGATTTTCAGTCGAGTTGCACCACAGGCTTTCGCCATCTTCATCCCGTGTATGAGGGCCTCATATTCTGCTTCATTGTTAGATGCGTTAGGGAATGTCATCCGAAGGATGTACTTCAATTTGTCGCCTTCAGGTGATATGAGTACTACTCCTGCGCCAGCCCCTTCTAGTCTCTTGGACCCATCAAAGTTCATGGTCCAGGTTCTCGATAAATCTGGGGGTCCTGTGTTTTGCAACTCCATCCACTCTGCGATGAAGTCCGGCAGAACTTGCGACTTGATTGCTTTTCTTTTTTCATACGTGATGTCCCGAGGGGAAAGTTCTATTCCCCAAAGGGAGACACGACCCGTAGCTTCTGGGTTGTTCAATATATTTGACAAAGGAGCTTCATTGACCACTATGATCGGGTGTGCCGAAAAATAGTGGCGCAATTTTCGTGCTGTCGTGAACACTCCATATGCTATTTTTTGGTACTGAGGATACCTTTGTTTTGAGGGCGATAAAACTTCGCTGACGAAGTATACTGGCCTCTGCACGCCGTGGAGTTTTCCTTCTTCTTCCCTTTCGACAACTAGCACCGTGCTCACCACTTGGGGCGTGGCTGCGATATACAGCAGGAGAGGTTCCCTTTCTTTTGGCGCCACCAGAATTGGTGGTGTCGAAATTGTGCGCTTCAAATCCTCGAAAGCTCTGTCGGCTTCTTCGTTCCACTGGAATTTATCTCCTTGTTTTATCAAAGCGTAGAACGGCAGCGCTTTTTCTCCCAACCTCGCGACGAATCTGCTCAAAGCTGCGACTCGCCCAGTTAGCTGTTGTATTTCTTTCAACTTTGTTGGCTTCCTCATTGTTACGATAGCTTGTATTTTATCGGGATTTGCTTCAATCCCTCTTGCTGAGACTAGGAATCCCAGAAGTTCTCCTGCTGGGACGCCGAAAGAACACTTCGTCGGGTTCAATTTGAGGCAGAACTTATCAAGGTTGTCGAAGGTTTCCTTGAGATCCTCGATCAGCGTTGCCCCCTTTTTTGACGTTATGACGACATCATCAATGTATACTTGCACGTTCTTCCCAATCTGTGTCGCCAAACACTTCTGCATCATCCTCTGATATGTTGCTCCCGCATTTTTTAGACCAAAGGGCATTGTTCTGTAGCAAAACACACCGTAAGGTGTAATAAACGCGGTCTTTACTTCATCTTCTTCTTTCAATCTGATCTGGTTATAACCAGAATATGCGTCCAGGAAGGAAAGACGTTCACATCCAGCCGTGGAGTCGATAATTTGATCGATCCTCGGGAGGGGAAAGTGATCCTTTGGACAATGTTTATTGAGACACGTAAAGTCGACGCACATGCGAAGGACCTTAGTGTTTTTCTTCGGCACCAGCACAGGATTTGCTACCCATGTGGCTTCTGTGAATATCTCTTTGATAAAACCAGCTTCTTGTAGTCGATTGATTTCTGACAGCATGGCTTTGCGGTTTGGTTCAAAACGCCGCAAAGGTTGTTTGATTGGTCTCGCTAGTGGATCCAAGTTTAGGTGGTGCTCGGCAAGTTCCCCGGGTACTCCTGGCATGTCACTGGACACCATGCGAAGATTTTCCAAGTGCTCACGGAGGAACTCGACGAGCGCTTTCCTATGCGATATCCATGTCGTTTGCGATAGATGTCGTCTTTTTCGGTCTCTGTCGGGTGAATCTGCACCTCTTTTGAATTTTTCTCGCATCGAAAGTTGATTCTTTGTTTGGCCTTCCAACGTCCGGGCAAGATGCGTCGTAATCAGTCATGCTTTTTGACGCCAAGTACTCAGCTTGCATTCCGAAGGTTTCTGACAACCGGTGAAAATCCTTGTCGCACTTATCGGCTAAGGCAAAGCTTCCTTTGACTGTGATTGGTCCCTTTGGTCCAGGCATCCTCCACAACAGGTATGTATAGTGTGGCACCGCCATAAATCTAGCATATGCTGGTCGTCCCAACAGAGCGTGGTATTGCGACGGAAAATCCACGACTTCAAATTCGAGCTTCTCGATTCTATAATTTTCTCGGGTCCCAAACTGAACGTCGAGATTGATCTTTCCCAATGGATAACTTGGTTTCTCCGGTGTGATGCCGTGGAACCTTGTGTCTGTTGGTTTCAAGTTTGCTAAGGATATGTTCATCTTCCTCAATGTATCTGCATACATAAGGTTTAAGCTGCTGCCGCCGTCTATGAACACTCGAGAAACATCAAATCCCGCGATAACTGCTGGCAGAATAAGTGCTGACTGCCCTGGTCGAGGAACTTGCTGCGGATGATCTGCTATTGTGAAGCCGATATCTTGTCCTGACCAATTAAGGTACTCAACTGTTGGTGGAGGCATTTTCTCTGCCATAAACACCTGTCGTGAGATTACTTTCTGAGCTCTATTGGACGGCCTTCCTTTCTGAATCATCGACACTGCTCCGTTGGAGTTAGGATCAACATAAGGTGGAGGTGGAGGTGCTGCCGCTATTCTGAGCTGATGCCGATTGTCGTCTGTAATCGCGGGAGGAGGCGGCAAGTGAATCTCGCTTCTGGGTTCTCGAGGATTTCTCTGTGCTGCCCGTGCATTAGCGTTTTCTGCATACCGCAACATTGCTTGAAAATTTCGACAATCTTTCTGCAAGTGCCCTGACTGTCTTTTACCGTTGCTGTCGAGGAAAAAATGCATCTGGCACGGTCCATTCATCATCTCTTCAGGGGACACGAAAGGCCTTGGGAACCTAGGCCCGCTATTTTGCCTGTTGCGTGAATCATCCCTGTTATCACCTCGCTGTTCATTGCTTCTCTGGTAATCATCTCTATTGCTTCCTCCTGTATTTGTCCGAAATCCTGCCTATGGATATACATGTTACAAGTTGAAAGCACTTGTTATATTGCACTTGTTATATTGCACTTGTTATATTGATTCCTACATACTTGCATATTGCACTTGTTATATTACTTTGCATTGACAACTATCCATGAGATATACATGTTACAAGTTGAAAGCAACCGCTGAAACTTCATCTTCCTTTGTGTTGCTTCAATACCTTTACTTTGAATTATTGCTTTATGAGTTAACTCTTATGCAAGACTTATTGATGCTTGTCTTGAAGTGCTATTCATGAAAAGTCTTTGCTTTATGATTCAGTTGTTTACTCATGTCATTACCATTGTTTTGATCATTGCATTCATTACATATGCTTTACAAATAGTTTGATCAAGGTTATGATGGCATGTCACTCCAGAAATTATCTGTGTTATCGTTTTACCTGCTCGGGACGAGCAGAACTAAGCTTGGGGATGCTGATACGTCTCCGACGTATCGATAATTTCTTATGTTCCATGCCACATTATTGATGTTATCTACATGTTTTATGCACACTTTATGTCATATTCGTGCATTTTCTGGAACTAACCTATTAACAAGATGACGAAGTGCCAGTTCCTGTTTTCTGCTGTTTTTGGTTTCAGAAATCCTAGTAACGAAATATTCTCGGAATCGGACGAAATCAACGCCCAGGTTCCTATTTTTCCCGGAACCATCCAGAACACCCGAGAGCCGCCAGAGGGGAGCCCTGGGGGCCCCACACCACACCCTGGCACGGCCAGAGGGGGGGCCGCGCCGCCCTATGGTGTGGGCCCCCTAGAAGCCCTCCTGCGCCGCCTCTTCGCCTATATAAAGCCTCCGTCGCGAAAACCCTGATGCGTTCGACAAAACCCACAGAAACCTTCCAGAGCCGCCGCCATCGCGAAGCCAAGATCTGGGGGACAGGAGTCTCTGTTCCGGCACGCCGCCGGGACGGGGAAGTGCCCCCGGAAGGCTTCTCCATCGACACCGCTGCCATCTCCACCGCCATCTTCATCACCGCTGCTGCTCCCATGAGGAGGGAGTAGTTCTCCATCGAGGCTCGGGGCTGTACCGGTAGCTATGTGGTTAATCTCTCTTCTATGTACTTCAATACAATGATCTCATGAGCTGCTTTACATGATTGAGATTCATATGTGTTTTGTATCACAATTCATCTATGTGCTCTCTAGTGATGTTATTAAAGTATTCTATTCCTCCTGCATGGTGTAAAGTGGACAGGGTGTGCATCATGTAGTTCTTGGCTTAGTTTATGATCGTGATCTCTTATGGATTGTGAAGTTAACTATTACTATGATGGTATTGATGTGATCTATTTGGTTGTGTTGATCTATCTTACACTATAAGGTTACTTAAATATGAACAAATTGTGGAGCTTGTTAACTCCGGCATTGAGGGTTCGTGTAATCATACGCAATGCGTTCATCATCCAACAAAAGTGTAGAGTATGCATTTATCTGTTCTGTTATGTGATCAATGTTGAGAGTGTCCACTAGTGAAAGTCTAATCCCTAGGCCTTGTTCCTAAATACTGCTGCGTTACTACTGCTTGTTTACTGTTTCACTGTGTTACTACTGCTGCAATACTACCACCATCAACTACACGCCAAAGAAGCTATTTTCTCGGGCACCGTTGCTCGCTCATATATATTCATACCACCTGTATTTCACTATCTCTTCGCCGAACTAGTGCACCTATTAGGTGTGTTGGGGACACAAGAGACTTCTTGCTTTGTGGTTGCAGGGTTGCATGAGAGGGATATCTTTGACCTCTTCCTCCCTGAGTTCGATAAACCTTGGGTGATCCACTTAAGGGAAAACTTGCTGCTGTTCTACAAACCTCTGCTCTTGGAGGCCCAACACTGTCTACAGGAAAGGAGGGGGAACGTAGACATCAGCGATCTTCCCACATGAGTAGGCATTCCAAGATATTTTTCATGAAATGATTCATTAGTAACTGCCAGAGTTTCCATTACCTTTTGTTTAGTGTCACTAGAGCAATGAGTACCAAAGTAGATAGATGACTTCTCAAGATTAATTTGCTGGCCTGAACCGTCACAATACAAATGTAGAGCCTCTTTTAGAGACTGAACACTACGCTGATCACTTCTAGCAAAGAAAATGCTATCGTCGGCAAAAAGGAGATGTGAGATAGGAGGGCCTTGATGACCATTTTTAATACCTTGTAGTTGACCAGAAGACTCCTTGTGTAGAAGCACACTAGACAAGCCTTCGGTGCATAGAAGGAACATGTAAGGGCTGATTGGGTCTCCATGTCGGATGCCTCTTGTTGGAATCACTGGATTTGTGAGTTGTCTATTAACCCGGACAGCATAACGACCTGAGGTTACACATCTCATCACAGTGTTGATCCACTCAGGTGCAAAACCAAGTCTGCTTAGGCATCCATGTAAGTAGGTCCACTCAACTCGATCATATGCTTTAGTCATGTCAATCTTGAGGGCAAAGTATGGTCTCTTGGATCGTTGTTGTCGAATTGTGTGAAAACACTCAAAACCAATCAAGGCATTATCCGTGATTAATCTTCCCGGAACAAAAGCACTTTGTTGTTCGGAGATTATTGCCGGCAAGAGAGACTTGAGCCTATTAGCCAACACTTTCGAAGCTATTTTGTAGAGTACATTGCAAAGGCTTATCGGTCTAAAGTTATTTAGGTGTTTTGGCCTTGCAACCTTTGGAATTAGAACAATCACAGAGTCACAAAAACCATCAGGAATTGGCTTTCCATTCAAAAAGCATCTGAGAGCATGGCAAACATCTTCCTTCAAGAATTCCCACTGTGTTTGGTAAAAAGTGCAGGGAAACCATCAGGTCCCGGCGCCTTTGTTGGTCCCATTTGAAACAAGGCAATTTTTTATTTCTTCGTCCGTATACGGCTTACATAGATCAGCATTCATGTTGTCATCCACTTTGCGCGGAATAGCCTGAAGAACTACATCAAGGGAGCCACACGGTTGAGTAGTAAACAGATTACCATAAAAACTTTGCACCATACCTTTGATTTCATCTTGGTTTTCAGTAATTGAGCCATCATAACGGGCCAGAAAATTAATTGTATTTGTACGTCTACGTGCTGATGCCTGGGCATGAAAGAAAGCCGTGTTCTGGTCACCTTCACGAAGCCAGTCCACCCGGGAGCGTTGTCTAGCCATGATTTCTTTCCGCTCGAAAAGTTCACATAATTGTCTCTCCAAAAAACGCTCCTCCATAATCACTGCTTCCGAGAGAGAGGTCGACCGTAGACCTTTGAGACGCCTTTCCAACTTACGAATATTGGATCTGATCGAGCCAAAAGACTGTCTCTCCCATTGTTTGAGAGCGCCTGCCACTCGATTCAAATTGGACCATGTAGATTGCAGCGATAAAGGAGACTCATCCCTGCCTTCCGCCCAAGCCTTCTCTATGACCTCTCTGTAATCAGTAGCTCTCAGCCACATAGCTTCAAACTTGAAACCTTGCTGCACTAGACGGGGATTATAAGGAGTCTTTCCTATGTCATAAGGATTCTTGCAGAGGCTGGGGCACATCCCCCATTTCGAAAAAAAAAATGTCATAAGGATTCTACCCTTTATTGAGAGCAATATGGACAGCGTAGTGATCAGATGACGTGGTGATCACATTCTCAACCAAACAATCCTCATATAGATTCGAAAACTCGACATTAGCCACCCCTCGGTCTAGTCGGGCTTTGACATGGCGGTGAGGGTCCTGACGATTAGACCAAGTATATTTAGGGCCACAAAAACCCAAGTCAACAAGGCCGCAATCAGCCAAGCATTGTTGGAAGGCACTGATCTGCTTATCTGTTCTCTCTCGAAGGCCTTGATGTTCATCGTGGCATAACACCTCATTAAAATCCCCACAACAAATCCATGGACCATTCCACTGTGCATGCATAAACCGCAGAAAGTCCCAAAAGTGGCATCTATTTTCTCTCCGTGGTTCACCATACAGGAAAGTAGCCCTCCAAATAGGTCCATATTCAGGCTTGACATGAACATCAATACATCTATTGTTGAAAGCCTTCAGAGAGACATTGATTGAAGATAACCAAAACAAACACAAGCCCCCACTTTGGCCGTCACTACTAACAGCGAAGGAATTTGAAAATCCCAGTGACCACATGAAATTTCTTGCCCTTTTATCTGTCATTTTTGTCTCCGACAAGAAAAGGAGGGATGGGCGATATGTCTTCAACAACCAGCGCAGCTCACCAATTGTAGAATCCGTCCCTAAACCTCGACAATTCCAACAGAGAATCACCAAACATGCTAAAGTCTGAAGGTGGTGCCGGTCCATATTTGTTATCCCACCTTCCTCGCCTGCCTCGCGTGCTTCCCGTCTCCCTAGCCGAACTCCTCCTGCAAAGCACTGCTCCACTTCCCGGGGTTAAAGAGAGGACAGCGTCACGGCAGTGGAGGATGGAGATGCGGCCGCCGCGGAAGGTGGATGGGAAATCGCGGATGGGGAGGATGCTGCTGGTAAGAGGAAACGATGCATGTGCTGGCGATTTGGTGGTGGAGAAGCAAAATCGCCTACGGTGGTGAAAATGGCGGAGACCAACCTTGTTTGCGTGTCGGATTTTTCCTCTGCTTCTAGTGCTTATGGAGCTTAAAATTGGGGATTTTTCAGAGTGGAGAACAAACGAGTAGGAAGGAATCTGGGGAGAGAAGAGGAATCAGAGCAGATTGAGAAAGAATCGGAAGGGAGAGGAGAACGGCATCCGCCAGTCGCCGGCAAATCGCCACAAACGCCACAGGGCAGACTCGGGAGACCCAACCAGGGAATTTCTCATGCGTTTGTTGATACTGCACGTCAGTCTTATGCAAGTTGAGCTAGTATTAAGGGCAAAGAAAAAGCAGGGCAATCTCCCTCTCTTTCTTCTTTCACTTATATAACTGGTTATGCCATTGGATTCATTTTATTTGAAGGTTTTCGATTCATACTCAAAATAAGTTTCCAATGATATAATCTTCGTGACATATATCTCATAGTTTGTTGATTAAATTTAATGTTTAAATTTTTCCTCAAAGTGCGTAATACCCTAATAACCCGGTGTGAGGTAGTATGTTATTACCTCCATTTCAAAACATAAACTTTTTTATTTTAAAAAGGGGTAAAAAAATTCAAGACAGACATAGTGATTCTAATTAAGTGTCTGCTAATTTCCATATAAGGTTTCCCGCAAAAAAAAAAGATCCATATAAGGTTAGTCGAATTCTTGAAATTTTCGTAAGGACAAAGCTAGAAATAGACTTAGTCCGGAGGGAGATCAGGTGAAGTGATGCTCCCCAGCACAGGATTAGTTGCTTCCTTGTGAATTACTCGTGCGCTGACCGACAGACCGAAGGAACAACTCTTCTAGAATCCCCTGCAAAAACAACAATCTCGGCGCAGGACGACTGGACTGGAGTAGGGCCCCGGCAACCGCGGTCAGAACATAACACATACATAGACCCCACGAAATCCCTTGATTTTTCCTCTCTCCACACGCAGTCGATTAAAAAATTTCCCCGTTCAAAACAGTCGCAGGTGGTGCGCGGCCGCGGCGAGTGCTTCGTCACCAAGGGAAAGCAAGAAGAGTACTCGTAGCCTTGCCCGCCGCATAAAACCAACGCCACGCAGCAAACGAGCAGGAGAGGCCTCCAATCGAATTCGGGAAAAATACCAAAATCGCACCGCAACAAATCCCCATCCCCTCGCGCGGCCCGGGCACCAACCCTCACTCGCCACTCCAATCTCGCCACCGCCGTCGTCCTCGCGGCCATGACGGCAGAGGCGCTCTCGCCGCCGCCGGAGCCGCGGCAGCTGACGCTGGCGGACCTCAGGGCGGTGTCCGTCCTCGGCCGCGGCGCCAAGGGCGTCGTGTTCCACGTCGTGCCCGGGGAGGGCGGCGACGAGGACAGCGGTGGCACCGCCATGGCGCTCAAGGCGGTGTCGCGCGAGGCGGCGCGCCACAAGAAGGCCGGCAGCGGCGGCGGGGACGGGCACCGCCGGATCTGGTTCGAGCGCGACGTGCTCCTCGCCCTGCGCCACCCGCTCCTCCCCGCCCTCCGCGGCGTCCTCGCCACCGACGCCGTCGTCGGCTTCGCCATCGACCGCTGCGGCGGCGGCGACCTCAACTCCCTCCGACGGCGCCAGACCGAGAAGATGTTCTCCGATTCCGTCATACGGTACGCGCCCGCTCTCTGATCAACCATCAACCCACAGTCACGCCGTTGCGCCACGCGCTAAGAACAATAATCGCAGAACTGATCAGTTATGAAATAATTCCCAATTCTCAGGTTCTACGCGGCGGAGCTGGTCCTAGCGCTGGAGTACCTGCACAGCATCGGGATCGTGTACCGGGACCTGAAGCCGGAGAACGTGATGATCCAGGACAGCGGCCACATCATGCTCGTCGACTTCGACCTCTCCACGCGGCTCCCCATCGCGCCGCCGGAGCCGGAACCCTCCGCCGCCCCCAAACCGTCACCCATCCCCACCACCCCGTCGCTCACCCGCAAGAGGTCCCCCGCCGCCATGTGCTTCCGGTTCCGCTCGGCCAGCACCAGCGCCAAAACCAAAACCAAAACCAACCCGGCCGCGCCGACGGACTCGCCGCCGTCGCCGCCGTCGACCTCGCGGACGGCCTCCACCTCCTCATCAACCTCCTCCACGACCTCCTCCTCCACGACCACCACCGCCTCGCGCACCCCCGCGGCCAAGTCCAACTCCTTCGTCGGCACGGAGGACTACGTGGCCCCGGAGATCATCGCCGGCAGCGGCCACGACTTCATCGTCGACTGGTGGGGGCTCGGCGTGGTGCTCTACGAGATGCTCTACGGCCGCACGCCCTTCCGGGGCCAGAACCGCAAGGAGACCTTCTACCGCGTGCTCACCAAGCAGCCGGAGCTCGTCGGCGAGAAGACGGACCTGCGGGACCTCATCGCGCGCCTCCTCGAGAAGGACCCGGCCAAGCGCATCGGCGCGCGCGGGATCAAGGCACACGCCTTCTTCCGCGGCGTCGACTGGGACCGCATCCTCCGCGTCGCCCGCCCGCCCTACATCCCCGACCCGGCGTCCCGTGACGACGAGGGGGAGGACGGCGAGGTGCTCGACGTCGAGAAGGTCGTGCGCGAGACGTTCGCGGCCAAGGACGGCGAGGCCGCCGCGGCGGCGGTTGATGACGAGAAGAAGGCTTCCCCTGACGTGGGCGTCACGGGCGGCGACGGTGAGCGGAGGGTGGATCCGTCAAAAGATGGCGATTTCTCCGTGTTTTTCTGAGCTGTTGATATTTCTCTCTACTACTACAGTAGCATTTTCTTAGGCAATTTTAATTATTTGTTAATATATTTATCCTCGTAGAAAATTCTATAGTATTAGTAGACGGATGAGTACATAATTAATGACGTGCTCATGTGTTCTTTGCTGGATACTTTGCCCCGTGATCAGGGGATTATCCAAGCAAGTATATGAACCGTAATAATGAATGAATAATGAACGGTCAAACGGTATATTGGCTAGATGAGCTCCTTTGACGTCTGTTTCTGCAGTTTGTGCTCAGTGCCTCCTTGTCCTTGATCGGCCTTCAAGTTGCAGATGCTGATATAATCTGTTCTCGCGCCATACATCAGAGGTTGCCATCTTATTTTGGACACATTCAGAGTAGATTGGAACCCGATGACTCGGGTAGAACTTTCTCCGGGAGAAGATACAACCCCGTTCATTTCAAAGAAATTGCTACGGCGAATTCCGGTCTTCTCCGAGACGCGCTGAGGCGTGGTGTCCACATGGTGAAGATCAGGTGTGGCCACCAGCCAGCTCCTGTTGCGCTCTGCAGACTGCTATGGGTTCAGACTTCAGAGACTTCAATTACTGTAATAAACGAGCTGAAATCTGGCGTCCAGCGAGCTGGCACAGTGATGGAGCACAGGCACACGCATGTGGAGGATGGATCGCTGCCGTCGTTGCAATTGGTGTGGTGAGCAGCTAATGCCATTGAGCCATTGCCAATTTGTCAGGAATACACTATGCAGAACACGAGCCTAGTTTTGGCCAGGAAGGTTAACTGTTGTGAAGGAATTAACCGAGTGGTGGTAGATGCCTTGGTCCCAAGTCCCAAGACCACCAACTATTCGGACCACGGTGGGGAGAAGGAATATGCCAGCTCCTTGCGCCATCCACCACCGAACCCACGAGGCCATGGCGTGCGTGACCGTGCGCGCAGCGTCATCCGTTGTGAATGCATTTGTGCGTGCAAGTGCAAGAGCATATCATGTGGACCAAGCGGCGGTGAGAGCATGTGTACCTGTACGGTACCACCCTGATAGGTTCCAGTCGAGCTCGCGTTACCATCCACCACGAGCGATTATTCGCCGTCTCGTATTTGGCAATGTGACGGTATATATGCGTCCTTGTGCAAGGAATCGGCAAAAGTCCCGTGGGTGGCCTAGCTTGCGTGTACATTCGGTGCTCTTAATTTTTTTAGTATTTAACAAAACACATTGTATGTAGATATGCTCGTAAATATGTACATACACTTAACCTTATAAAGGTACGTACGCATGTCTATTACTGTAAACACCTCCCAAAAAATTGAAAGAATGTACCGCCTCTTAGCACGCGAGCAAAGGAATTTTCTAATCATACACAAAGGCGATTTTTTTCTGAATACGCATTTATTCCTACATAAAAAAAACAGTGCTCATGCAAGTTTCTCGAGAAAAAAGTTAATAAAAAATACAGAGTACCGGAGAAAGATGTTGAACTTTTATTTTACCTGGCAACAGATTATACCTATGTGAGACAATTTAAGACAATTGCTGATTCCCGGCTAGCTTCGAATTAACTTAGTGCTCTGCTAGGTTTAAGCTCAGTCAGGTTTAGGCACGATGAATCTGTATCATGGTTTCCGCATCCTATGATTTGTAGGTGGAGTTGCAACTGAGATTTTTTTATTTACAACAGAAATTTTTTAGTAGTAGGTCGTGATGCAACTTGATTTCTTTTTCCTGCCACCAAATTTGGTTGCAACTGGAATTTTTAAATCATGTGAGAGAGAGAGAGAGAGTTGTTATTAAAAGTAATACACATTATACAAAAAGTAACCACACAGTAGAAAATATTCATGTAGTAAATAAAAAATTGTGGAAGTTTTGCTTTATTTTTACATCACTTACCGCACCCATAATTTAAAATCTACACTCCAAAAAAGAGTTTTGTTGTGCTCTGTTGCGCTATGCTTAACTTGTTTTTGTACTTGGTGACAGTTCGTTTGTTTCTACGAATATACTAACCATGTACAACATAAAAAATAATTGGTTACCCTGGCAACGAATAAAAAGCATAATTGGTTAACTAAAATGCAACTATCATAATAAATACACATCGTCATTGCAAACGTGGCGTAAACAAATAGAAAATTGGAAACTAACAAACTCCTTGCGCTGATTGTGACTCGTGCATCCTCAAAACTAGGGGGTCGAGGTAAAGTTCTCTTCCAATAAAAGCAAGCCGAATTCCTTTTCCTAAAGACATCAAATCTACTTAGGCTGGTTATAGTGCATAGTATTATATAGTTGTATCACGCATATGATACTTGTCTATAATACTATGGTGGTATTATATAGCAGTGTCATAATCTTCTAAATTTATTATTTTGTAGAATCTCAATACAAATCTATGTACAAGATCTATTTCACATTAACTTTTCTCATAACGTGCACTATGCTACGGTATGTTACTCTAACCTAACTGCCCTTCTTCATTAGATGCTACATCAGCATTTTTGTGGGTGTATGATGCATGATACTACCTAAGATACTAGCACTATGGCCAGCCTTAGCAGCTTATCAATGTAAATCTTGTGTGCTTTAACGGTGAGCTGTCAATGCCAATGCTCTAGTTTACATGATTATACCTAAACGAGATAATTTAATCGAATTGCTAATTCTCGGTTTGCTAGGAAATAATTTAGCGCTCAACCATGTTTAAAGGTGATGAATCTGTATGATTTATAAGTGGAATTGCAAGTGAGAGATTTTAATTACAACTGAAAACTTTTAGTACCAAGTTGAGTTACATCTGATTTTGTTTCAGTTAGAAGTTAGGTTGCAACTGGAATTTTTAAATCGCAAGAGAGCAGTAACTAAAAAAGGATACACACCGTACAACAAGTAATCACACAATAGAAAATATTTATATAGTACGAGTTGAGTGTGGCATTTTGTAGCTCGAGGTACATGTAGCCTGTTTTTTAAATTCAAAAATAGCATTTCATAGTTTCAAAAAAATATGAATGGAAATTCTTGAGATAGATAATGTTATACTCTACCACTGTGAAAAAAGCAATACGAAAAACTGAGTATTTTGGGATGTGCAAAATTCACAAATCCGTGGATCTGGAACAGTATAGATTTTGAAACCTCCAAAATTTGTCAGAATTTGTCGTTTTTCTGTAGCCTCGAATATAATGTATTTCATCATAAGATTTTGCACAGTAGTAGAGTACATCATTGCCTACATCAAGAATTCTTTTCAGAATTTTTTAAAACTTTAAAATGTTGAATTCGAATTTTGTAAAAGAAAAAAGAGAGCCATGTAGCTCGGCCTACATTTGGACTTTCCGAAGTTACCCAGGGGAGTTTTGATATATTTTCATATCACTTGTCACACCCATAATTTAAAATCTCCACTGCAAAGCAGTGTTTTGCTGACGTTGTGTTACGCTATGCCGAACTTATTTTGTACTTGGTGACTATTTCTAGAAATACAGCCTTGTACGACATAAAAAATAATTGGTTAGCCAGAGGACAAAGAAAATAGCAGAATTGGTTAAGTGAAATGCGACTACCACAATAAATACATCGTCATGCCGAACGTGGCGTAAACAAAGAGAAAATCAAACACTAACAAACTCCCTTATGCTGAGAGTGACTCGTGACATCCTCAAAATTGGGGGGTCCAGGTAGAAGTTCTCTTCCAATAAGAGCAAAGGCCAAAACTCCTTCTGCAGCAAGCCTAACTCTTTTTCCCAAAGACAATAAGACATCAAATCTGTTTAGCAGCTGATCAAGACAAATCTGGTGTTCTTTAACGGGACCTGTCAACGCCATTGTTCTAGTTTACCGGATCCATGATACGTACGTCGGAGCCGCTCTCGTCCTCCACGTACCCGTACCCGGGTCCAATGAGACGGTGACGCTGTCGCACGGGTACAAGAAGTCAACAACAAATTAAGCATTGTTTACCCGCAAAAACAAAAGCCGAGCGGCGCCGGTGTGTGCTCCGGCGCGCGGCGCCTTTTGTCCCGGCCGATCCCTTTGGCTTTAGCTAGCCGCTCGGTCGACGTCTTGGGCGCTGCGTGCTCTTTCGTGAACCGTGGCTCTCTAGATGACTGACCTAGCTAGAACGAACGCTGTGGGTTGCTGCTCATCCGAGTTATGTCACCGGCAGAAAGTGATGTTAGAGCATCTTCAGTCGTGTTTCCCAAACGATGTCCGGGTAAAGCGCCGGATTAGTCGTTTGGGGGACGTCCGGACAAAATTTTCGTTTGGAGAAGGTCCCTTTTCTAGCCACGTCCCCCAAACGCGACCTCCAAATAAAAAGTAAGTGTAAAAGTCGTGTCCAGCGTCCCCGGTAGAGACTCTATACACAGGGGATGGGCTAGGGACGCCGGACAACATTTGGAGCACGTCCAGACCGAAGCGGCCTTTGGGGCACGCGACTGGGACGTTTTTTTGGCCGGCGTCCCCCAAATCTCTTTGGGGGACGCTTTGGGGGACGCGACTGGAGATGCTCTTAGAATGTATTTTTGTAAGCCGTAGCTGGAGTACGTGTAAATGTGTTTGGGAATTTGAATTTGTTCAGGCGAATTAACGAATATTCATCGAATCTTTTTCTATGCTTATAACTGTGACCACTCAATCCCACGGTAATTGACGCGAGTGGTTCAGAAAAAAATAGCTTACGGATGTACGTATCTCGCGTTGATTAAATATGAACGGAGGTAGTAGTACGCATTGGAGTTTTTTTTTAAAACGCCAGGCAAAAGTTTTACCCATTCCATTAATTAAGAAGATAGTTGCCACGGCAATAACAGGAAACTTGACGAAAATCGATACAAGCTACGAGAGCAAACATCTAAAAACACAAGAGTTTATGAGCAACCGCACTGTTTATGCACTTAAGGTTCTACTCCAGCAGTAGTTTCTTTTTCAAAATGAAAAACATATACTGAGTATGAGAAGTATCAACCGAGCAACTTCCCATTTGCTTCTCCCACGCTTTATTTGTTGACACGCAAATCACATGCATAGGACTCCGTACCGTTCAGCACGCCATGCTTGAGCAGTTCAGCAACTGAGAGACTACGAATAATAAATCAAGCACTGGCGAGCAGCTTGGCGGCAAAGCAACATTTGCTCGCACGTAGGACGAACGTCCCTCTCTGCAGCCTCACCAGTCACCGGTTGATTTTTCCTTACAAGCAAGCTGTTCCGCTGTTGCAGTTGCTTGGCGACCAAGGCCTTGCATGCGGATTCCGCTCGGAAGTCAAACATACTTTCCGACATCTCGCCACGCGTACCATAAATCAGCTTCGTTCCAGCTTCATAATACTAGTAGTAAAATATACTCCTACTTGACAGAATACTGGAGTACTTAAATATTGCAGGTCAAACCGCTATGTCAAAATGAATGGCGGCATGGCTTCTAGAAGGGATGTCAGACGATGAGAGACCTGACGAAAACCGATCAATTTATAAGAGCATCTTCACCCGTGCCTTCTAAATTAGCACCGGTAGGGGCGCCGGTACTGCTGTGTGGGGGCCGCCGGCAATACATCCTCTATTTGGGGATGCTGTTCCACATTGACGTTCTCGATACGGCGCTTCAATTTTTTCTTTCTTTTTACAATATTTTGAAACAACATATCAATCACATAAATTATTCATACTATATTTTTATTATTCATACAATCACACAAATAAAAATTAATTATTCATTTAATGTTTTAATTATTCGTACAATCACACAAAGAAATTAAATTATTCATACAATAATTCAAATTAAATCATGCATTGTTGGCGGCTCATCTCCTTGCCCATAAATGCGCAGCCAGATCCGCCTGAATTTGAGCATGAACACGTGCATCTCGGATTTTCCTGATGCATGTGAAAAAAAGCGCCAAGTTCTTAGGGTAAATGCTCTACCTCAGCAAGAGGCCTTGATAATCAAATGGTTGATCATCAAGCACAGGTTCCTCGCTCTCGCTCTCAATAATTATGTTGTGCACGATCACACAGATGTTTATCACCTCCGACATCTGAGACTCAGACCAAGTGAGAGCAGGGTACCTGACAATGACGAAACGCTGCTGAAGCGCCCCAAAAGCACGCTCAACATCCTTGCGAGCTTCTTCCTGGCATGCTGCAAAATAAGTGTCCATCTCCGAAGCTAGAGATTGGATTGTCTTCACAAATGTAGCATAAGTTGGGTAGGTACCATCAGCTAGATAGTACCCCTTGTTGTATGCGTGACCGCTTACCTCAAAATTCACGGCAGGAGCTTGTCCCTCAGCTAGCCTGGAAAACATCGGAGAGCATTGTGGCACGTTGATATGATTGTTTGTTCTGCCATGCTAAAAAAAGCATGCCAAATCCAGAGGTCATGGTCTGCCACCGCCTCGAGAATAACACTGCACTCACCAGTATGCCCCTTGTAGATCCCTTGCCAAGAAAAAGGGCAATTCTTCCAGCCCCAATGCATACGGTTAATGCTTTCGAGCATCCCATAAAACCCTCGTGCTGCATTTTGTTCCAGGATTCGAGTTGTATCATCTGCTCTTGGTGCTCTCAAATAGTCTTTACCAAACACTGCTATGACTGTTGTGGGTATACTTTATGGGTGTATCAACGGCAGTGCCTAGATCCGGCAAGCCCGGGTGGCCCATAGACGGTGATGCGGCATGTGGCCCATCGGGCGGCCCAGTTGCTGTAGATCCTGAAGGATGAAGTCCAGCCCAGGAACAGGAAGCCGGATCCCAACCGACCTACGAAGGAGGTCGGATCTGTGAAGGCCCATGAAGTATCTGGATCCTGCACGATCCTGAAGGAAGGCGGATTCTTGACGTACACGGCAAGACATTGTACCGTAGTTATGCAACTTTTATTCTGGCTAGGACTCTCCATGTAAACCCTAGATCCGTGCGCCTTTATAAGCCGGATCCCGGGAGCCCTAGAGGCACAACCACAACTCATTGTAACAACGCGAAAGCGCCCAGATAATTCCAGACAAGCAGCAGTAGGCCTTGCCATCGTGCAGGTGGTCCGAAGCTGGGTAAATCGCGTACCACCGTCCCGAGGACTCTCCGCCCTATGGCCCCTACTTCTTCTTCCCTCCATGAGGATCCCTCCTCTAGAGTACCGTCGAATAGGCAACGACAGTTGGCGCCCACCGTGGGGCCTGCGGCATCTGGAGGCCGGAACCGGGAGGGTTCTACCTTCAGAGGCATCGGCGACACCATCGCCGTGGGGCGCATCAAGTACGCCGGAAACTTTCTGATCGTCCCTGAGGATGAGTGCTGGATTCCGCCTAAGACAAACCCCGTCAAGCTCTCCGTCATCCCGATCGGCGGGATACACCTTGATACGTCTCCAACGTATCTATAATTTCTTATGTTCCATGCTAGTTTTATGACATTACCTACATGTTTTGTTCACACTTTATATCGTTTTGATGCATTTTCTGGAACTAACCTATTAACAAGATGCCGAAGTGCCAGTTCCTATTTTCTGCTGTTTTTGGTTTCAGAAATCCTACAAAGGAAATATTCTCGGAACTGGACGAAATCAACGCCCAGTATCTTATTTTTCCCGGAAGCTTCCAGAGCACCGAAGAGAGGCCAGAGGGGAGCCAGGGGGCCCCACCCCACAAGGCGGCGCGGCCAAGGGGGGGGCGCCCCCCTATGGTGTGGCCCCACCAGGACTCCTCCGAGGCTGCCCTTCCGCCTACTTAAAGCCTCCGTCGCGAAAACCCTAAGAGAATAAGCCACGGGACGAGAAAAGTTACGCAGCCGCCGCCATCGCGAAGCCAAGATTCGGGGGTCAGAAGTCTCTGTTCTGGCACGCCGCCGGGACGGGGAATTGCCCCCGGAAGGCATCTCCATCGACTCCATCGCCATCTTCATCACCGCTGCTGTCTCCCATGATGAGGAGGGAGTAGTTCTCCATCGAGGCTAAGGGCTGTGCCGGTAGCTATGTGGTTAATCTCTCTCTCATGTACCTCAATACAATGATCTCATGAACTGCCTTGCACGATTGAGATCCATATGATGAGCTTTGTATCACTATTAATCTATGTGCTACTCTAGTGATGTTATTAAAGTAGTCTATTCCTCCTTCATGATGTAAAGGTGACGGTGTGTGCATCATGTAGTTCTTGGCGTAGGTTATGATTGTAATCTCTTGTAGATTATGGAGTTAACTATTACTATGATAGTATTGATGTGATCTATTCCCCCTTTCATAGCTTAAAGGTGACGGTGTGTATGCTATGTTAGTACTCGGTCTAAATTGCAATGATCTATTATGCTCTAAAGGTTACTTAAATATGAATGTCGAATGTTGTGGAGCTTGTTAACTCCGGCTTGAGGGAGCTCTTGTAGCCCTACACAATGAATGGTGTTTGTTATCAAACAAGAGAGTATATTTAGCACAAGTGAGGATAAGTTATTTATTTGTTATGTGATCAATGTTGAGAGTGTCCACTAGTGAAAGTATGATCCCTAGGCCTTGTTTCCAAATACTACAAACATCGCTTGTTTACTGTTTTACTGCATCTTTACTTCCTGCAATATTACCACCATCTATACCACCTGTGTTTTACTATCTCTTCGCCGAACTAGTGCATCTATACATCTGACAAGTGTATTAGGTGTGTTGGGGACACAAGAGACTTCTTGTATCGTAATTGCAGGGTTGCTTGAGAGGAATATCTTTGACCTCTACCTCCCTGAGTTCGATAAACCTTGGTTGATTCACTTAAGGGAAACTTGCTGCTGTTCTACAAACCTCTGCTCTTGGAGGCCCAACACTGTCTACAGGAATAGAAGCGTGCGTAGACATCAAGCTATTTTCTGGCGTCGTTGCCGGGGAGGTAAGGTAAAAGGTATTCACATCCTCCGACTACTAAGCTATTTCCTAGCACTGTTGCCGGTGTGTGGGTGCTCAAAGATATTTCCTTTAGATCCTGCAATTATATCTTTTTGTTTCTTGTTTTCACTAGTTAGGCTTAATGGAAAACAACAACAAAATGAGAGATCTTTATGAACTTTATCTTGAATTAGGACATGATGTGTTTGAAGAGAGAATTAAAAAACCCATGGAACTTTATATGCATGCTAATGGGAATGTTATTAGTATGAATGCTTTGAACACCATTGTTGCTAATGCTATGGAAAATTCTAAGCTTGGGGAAGCTGGTTTTGATGAGCGTGATATTTTTAGTCCCCCAAGTTTTGAGGAGAAAATTTTCTTTGATGATACTTGATACGTCCAATTTGCATCACTATTTTATATCATAATTTGCTGTTATTCATTGATATATTTCATATTGGGACACAATACTTATGTTATTTCATCTATTTTGCATGTTTCATCATTATTGGAGGACCAAGCACCGGAGCCAGGATTCTGCTGGAAAAAGCACCGTCAGAACGCAATATTTCGGAAGATCAACTGTGGAAGGAAATTATACCAAAAATCCTATTTTTCAAGATGACGAAGGAAGCCAGAAGGAGGGGCCAGGAGGACCCAGGGTGGGCCCACACCCTAGGGCGGCGCGGCCCATGCCCTGGCCGCGCCGCCATGTGGTTTGGGGGGCCCACGACCCCTTTCGCCTCCTTTTCTTCGCGAAATCCTTCGTCCCGAAAACCTAAGCCACAGAGGGTACCTCGCGAAGAGTTACAGCCGCCTCTGCGGGGCGGAGAACACCAGAGAGAAAAGAGCTCTCCGGCGGGCAGGAATCCGCCGGGGAAATTCCCTCCGGGAGGGGGAAATCGACGCCATCGTCACCGTCATCGAGCTGGACATCATCTCCATCACCATCATCATCATCTCCACCATCATCACCGCCGTCTCCACCGCTGGACACCGTCACCGCCGTAGCAATTTGGGTTTGATCTTGATTGTTTGATAGGGGAAACTCTCCCGGTATCGATCTCTACTTGTTGTTGATGCTATTGAGTGAAACCATTG
Organism: Lolium perenne; assembly: GCF_019359855.2. Taxonomy (NCBI): domain Eukaryota; kingdom Viridiplantae; phylum Streptophyta; class Magnoliopsida; order Poales; family Poaceae; genus Lolium; species Lolium perenne. Next base: position 238,613,468 of record NC_067245.2, on the reverse strand, counting down.
AACCAAGTTTATGTTCAGATTGTTATTTATCATCATATCACCTCTGGTCATGTTCCATATGATGTCTCGTGAGTAGTTCGTTTAGTTCTTGAGGACATGGGTGAAGTCTAAATGTTAGTAGTGAATTATGGTTGAGTAATATTCAATGGTGTGATATTTAAGTTGTGGTGTTATTCTTCTAGTGGTGTCATGTGAACGTCGACTACATGACACTTCACCATTTATGGGCCTAGGGGAATGCATCTTGTATTCGTTTGCTAATTGCGGGGTTGCCGGAGTGACGAAACCTAAACCCCGTTGGTATATCGATGCAGGAGGGATCGCAGATCTCGTAGTTTAAGGCTGTGGTTAGATTTATTCTTAATTACTTTCTTGTAGTTGCGGATGCTTGCAAGGGGTATAATCACAAGTATGTATTAGTCCTAGGAAGGGCGGTACATTAGCATAGGTTCACCCACACAACACTTATCATAACAATGAAGATTATTTAGCCGTATGTAGCGAAAGCACTAGACTAAAATCCCGTGTGTCCTCGAGAACGTTTGGTCATTATAAGTAAACAAACCGGCTTGTCCTTTGTGCTAAAAAGGATTGGGCCACTCGCTGCAATTGTTACTCTCGCACTTTACTTACTCGTACTTTATTCAACTGTTACATCAAAACCCCCTGAATACTTGTCTGTGAGCATTTACAGTGAATCCTTCATCGAAACTGCTTGTCAACACCTTCTGCTCCTCGTTGGGATCGACATTCTTACTTATCGAAAATACTACGATACACCCCCTATACTTGTGGGTCATCAAGACTATTTTCTGGCGCCGTTGCCGGGGAGTGAAGCGCTATTGGTAAGTGGAATTGGTAAGGAAAACCTATACTGTTGTGCTGATTTTATTTCTGCCTGCTGCTATAAGTCATTATGGAGAGATCTTCTCTTCAATTTTTATTTGGGAAATCTACTACTACTGCAACGGTAGTGGATGAGGCGCCAAGTGAGGAAGTAATACCATATAAAATACCTATGAAAATTATTGAACGTGTTATGGATAACCGCTATGAAGGGGATGGAACTGTCCATCCCGGTGATCATTTACTGTTTTTGCATGAATTATGCGGGTTATTCAAATGTGCAGGTATTGCTATGGATGAAGTGAGGAAGAAACTATTCTCTTTATCGCTGTCTGGTAAGGCGGCGCATTGGTATAAATTACTGGATAATGGGGATTCTCTTGAATGGAATGATATTGTGCCCCGGTTTTATTCTAAGTTCTATCCTCCAAGTGAAATTCATAAGGATCGGAATCGCATATATAATTTTTGGCCTCATGATGGAGAGAGTATTGCCCAAGCTTGGGGGAGATTGAAGTCTTTAATGCTCAAATGCTCCATTCATGAGCTTCACAGTAATGTTATTATTGATAATTTCTATGCAAGACTTTCTTTTCAAGACAAGACCTTGCTGGATACTTCTTGTTCTGGATCATTTACACGCAACAAAGAAGAGTTTAAAAAGGACCTTCTTGATCGGATCCAAGAAAATACTGAAGGTTGGGAGAACGACAAGGATAGAGAATCAGGTATAATTTATGATTATAAATGCATTGAAGCTTTTATGGATATTGATAAATTTCGTAATATGAGTGCTACATATGGTCTTGATTCTCAAGTTGCTGCAAATCTTTATAAAGCTTTTGCCTCTCATTATGAATTGCCAAAGAAGAATTTTGATAAGTATCATGAACCGTATAAAGATAAAATTGATTCATCTATTAATAAATGCGTTGTAGTTGAAACTGCTGATCATGTTATTCCTGAAGCTTATATTGAAAAAACTCCTTTCCTCGCTAAAATGAAGGAGTACTCTGTTATAAATAGTGCAGTTCATAAAAGTGAAAAAGAAACCTGTAGAACACGAAGAACAAATAAAAGTTGAACCTGCTGTTGCAATAGTTAAAGATCTTGTGACTGAAAATGTGGAGGATGGTCATATTATTTTCTGTGAAGATGCTTCTAATATTGTTTCACATCCTAATAAACCCAAACAAGCTAGTGTTCCTATGCTATCTGTTAGAATTGGTGATCATTTCTATTATGGATTATGTGATATTGGTGCAAGTGTTAGTGCTATTCCTTATGAGCTTTACACGGAGATTATGCACGAAATTGATTCTTGCGAACTTGAAGATATTGATGTGGTTATTCAGCTGGCTAATAGAGAAACTATTTCTCCAATTGGTATTGTTCGAGATGTGGAAGTTTTATGCGGTAAGATTAAATATCCTGCTGACTTTTTGGTACTTGGTTCTGCTGCTAGTGATTATTGTCCTATTATTTTTGGTAGACCTTTTCTAAATACTTGTGGAGCTATTATAGATTGCAAGAAAGAGAAAATTTTGACTAAATTTGCTGGTGAATCTTATGAGTTTAACTTCTCTAAATTTACTAAAACTCCTTATAAAGCTGATTTGCCTAGTAATGATTTTAAAATGGAGCAATGTGCATCTATTGTTCTTGTTCCTAATAATCCCTTGCAGCAACATTTGGAGGATAGCGAGAGTGAAGTTTTTAGGAAAGAAAGAGATGAGCTTGAGGAAATTTTTCTTCGCCAACCTATTCTCAAGCATGATTTACCGGTGGAAGATTTGGGTACAACACCGCCACCAAAGGAAGATCCTGTTTTTGAATTAAAGCCTTTGCCTGATAATCTTAAATATGCTCATATTGATGATAAGAAAATATATCCTGTTATTATTAGTTCTAAGCTTTCAGAGATTGAGGAAGAAAGGTTATTGGAAATATTGAAGAAGCACCGAGGAGCTATTGGCTACACTCTTGATGATTTGAAAGGGATTTCTCCTTCTATTTGCCAACATGCTATTAATATGGAAGATGATGCAAAACCTGTTGTTGAACATCAGCGTCGTCTAATTCCGAAGATGAAGGAAGTGGTAAGGAATGAGGTATTACGACTTCTTGAAGATGGTATTATATATCCTATTGCTGATAGTAGATGGGTTAGTCCTGTGCATTGCGTTCCCAAGAAAGGAGGAATGACTGTTGTGCCTAATGATAATGATGAGCTCATCCCTCAAAGAGTAGTTGTAGGGTATAGAATGTGCATTGATTTTCGAAAAGTTAATAAAGTTACTAAGAAAGATCATTACCCTTTACCATTTATTGATCAAATGCTAGAAAGGTTGTCTAAAAATACTCATTTTTGTTTTCTTGATGGTTATTCTTGGTTTTCACAAATTGCTGTTAAAGCTAAAGATCAAGAGAAGACCACTTTTACTTGTCCCTATGGAACTTATGCTTATAGACGTATGCCTTTTGGTTTATGTAACGCTCCTGCTACTTTTCAAAGATGCATGTCTGCTATTTTTCATGGTTTTTGTGAAAGTATTGTAGAGGTATTCATGGATGATTTTTCCGTCTATGGGAATTCTTTTGATAGTTGCTTGCGAAACCTTGATAAAGTTTTGCAGAGATGTGAAGAAACTAACCTTGTTCTTAATTGGGAGAAATGCCACTTTATGGTTAATGAAGGAATTGTATTGGGACATAAAATTTCTGAGAGAGGTATTGAAGTTGATAGAGCTAAAGTTGAAGCAATTGAGAAGATGCCCTATCCAAGGGACGTTAAAGGTATTCGTAGTGTTCTTGGTCATGCTGGGTTTTATAGGAGGTTTATTAAAGATTTCTCCAAGATTTCAAAGCCTCTTACTAATCTTCTTCAAAAAGATGTACCATTTGTTTTTGATGATGATTGTAAGGAAGCTTTTGAAACTCTTAAGAAAGCCTTAACAACTGCTCCTATAGTTGAACCTCCTGATTGGAACTTACCCTTTGAGATTATGTGTGATGCTAGTGATTTTCTTTGTAGGCGCTGTTCTTGGACAGCGAGTAGATAAAAAGCTGAATATTATTCATTATGCTAGTAAAACTCTTGATGCTGCTCAAAGAAATTATGCTACAACTGAAAAGGAATTATTAGCTGTAGTCTTTGCTTGTGATAAATTTAGATCTTATATTGTTGATTCAAAAGTTACTATTCATACTGATCATGCTGCAATTAGATACCTAATGACAAAGAAAGATGCTAAGCCGAGGCTTATTAGATGGGTACTTCTTTTGCAAGAATTTGATTTACATATTGTAGATAGGAAAGGTGCTGATAATCCTGTTGCTGATAATTTGTCTAGATTGGAAAATATTGCTTATGATCCTGTTCCTGTTAATGATAGTTTTCCAAATGAACAATTGGCTGTAATAAAGGTGAGCTCGCGAGACAGTCCTTGGTATCTTGATTATGCTAACTTTATTGTTTCCAAGTACTTGCCTCCAACCTTTTCAGCTCAGCAAAGGAGGAAGTTCTTTTATGACTTGAGGCATTATTTCTGGGATGACCCACACTTATATAAAGAAGGAGTGGATGGTATTATGCGAAGATGTGTTCCCGAATATGAACAACAGGAGATATTGAGTAAATGTCATGGTAGTGCTTATGGAGGACATCACGCCGGAGAAAGAACCGCGCAAAAGGTTCTACAATCAGGTTTTTATTGGCCAACTCTCTTCAAGGATGCGAGAAAGTTTATTTTATCTTGTGATGAATGCCAAAGGGTTGGTAATATCTCCAGACGCAATGAAATGCCTATGAATTATACTCTTGTTATTGAACCGTTTGATTGTTGGGGATTTGACTTCATGGGACCTTTTCCGTCTTCAGAAGGTAACACTCACATACTTGTTGCTGTTGATTATGTTACTAAATGGGTGGAAGCTATACCTACAAAAAGTGCTGATGGTGAGACCTCTTTAAGAATGCTTTTGGATATTATTTTTCCTAGATTTGGAGTACCTAGATATATTATGACTGATGGAGGTTCTCATTTTATTCATGGAGGTTTTAGAAAAACTCTTGCTAAGTATGGTATTAATCATAGAATTGCTTCCGCTTATCATCCTCAAACTAGTGGTCAAGTAGAATTATCAAATAGAGAGATTAAATCTATTTTGGGAAAGACCGTTAATAAAACTAGAAAGAATTGGGCTAGTAAATTGAAGGATGCACTATGGGCTTATAGAACTGCTTATAAAAATCCCATGGGAATGTCACCTTATAAAATGGTTTATGGGAAAGCTTGTCATTTACCTTTAGAACTAGAGCACAAAGCTTATTGGGCTGTTAGAGAATTAAATAAAGATCCTAAACTTAGGTGATAAGAGGTTGTTGCAATTGAGTTCTCTAGATGAATGGAGAAGTGAAGCTTATGAAAATGCTAAACTCTTTAAAGAGAAAGTTAAAAAATGGCATGATAGGAGGATTATCAAAAGAGAATTTAATATTGGGGATAAAGTCCTATTGTATCGGTCTCGTCTCAGATTCTTTGCAGGGAAATTACTCTCGAAATGGGAAGGACCGTATGTCATCGAGGAGGTGTATCGTTCAGGAGCAATCAAAATTAGCTCTCTCCAAGGCAATGCTACGCAAGTGGTGAATGGACAAAGACTCAAGCATTATATCTCAGGTGATTCCTATAATGTTGATATTGATATTATTCAAGTGGAAACACCGGAAGCTTTCATCAAAGGGCAAATTGACAGTCCGCCAGAACTCGACTTTGAATAGGTAACAGTACTGGTAATGAAAAGTACGCAATTTACTTTCCGAATAATATTTTTGCTGTTTTTGGAAAATATGAAAAATTACGAGTTCGAAACGGAGTGGAAAGGACGCACGAGGGCGTGGCACCATAGGCCGGCGCGGCCTGACCAGGGCCCGCGCCGCCCTATGGTTTGGCCGCCCCGTCGCCCCTTTCCGACTCTGGTTCGATCTGGTACTTTCCGTTTGTCGTGAAAAATTTTGCTATATAATCCCCCGGACCCCTGGAGGTCCGTATATCGTTTTCTCGACGTGTTTTGTTTCGAGTTGTTTCTGCCAGGATTTGCTTCGGATCTAGAGCCATCATGTCTTCATCGGAAACTCCGAAGGACAGATCCAGCAAGGATGTTGGCAACTTGTACATGGAGGAGCTGAGTGGGGATGCACCCCAAGGAGTTGCTGCTCGTTGAAGGAGAACTACAGGTCAAGGATGTCCAGGGTCCTAAAGGAGAAGGAAGCCTAGAAGACAGGATGGAGAAGCTAGAACAAGAGGTTTTCAAATACAAGAAGATGGCTGAGCGTGAGGTGGATATCTTCCACAGGATTGTGTCTGAACTCATTGCTGAACATGAGAAGGAAACTGCAAAGCTTTGGAGCGACATCCTCTCACTTCACGACACCACCAACAAGCTCCAAGCACAACTCTATGATTTTCAGAATCAGAACTGTGAGTATGAAAACAGGTTTAAATACATAAGCCGTGCTGCTAGTTTCAGGATCCCCGAGACCAAGATGTCGTTTCTTGATGGAGAGCCTTTTCCTTGGAAGTTTGATGACGGGAATTCATCACCACCATCTCCGCGGGAGTAATTCATCATCGGTATTGGCATCCCCTTGGTTTGTTCCAAGCTTGGGGGAGTGCCGCGGTATCACATTATCACTACCTTTTACTTTTATTTGTCAAGTAGTGTCATACCATGAGTAGGGAAGTTATCATATAAGATGGGTTGCAGTTGGAAGTATCTCTCTTTAGTTGGTTGTCTATGTATCCCTTGGTGTGAGTTATCGTTATGGAATATTAATGAGAAGTCTTATCATTTACATATTGCACATCTTATTTTAGTTTGCAATCTCTACTATATGATTTACGTTGTTGTTAGTATTGGTATCACTTTGGGAGCATTGAATAAATCTATTTGGTTTTGGCAAACTTAGCATTGGTCAATAGCAACAACACTTTGAGGTTTAAGTAGAAAAGAGAAATACATGTAGATGTTTCATTGTCTTTCTTGTTAGCTCATAGCTTACTATTCTGAAGTTAAGATTGTTTGTGCTTACAAGGAAGATGCATGATTGTTTCTATCATATGTATATTTGTTTGTTTCCCTCGACTCTTATGCTTGCTAAATTAACCTTGCTAGCCAAAGACCTGTACTGAGAGGGAATACTTCTCGTGCATCCAAACCTTAACCCAAACCTATGTCATTTGTGTCCACCATACCTACCTACTACATGGTATTTTCTGCCACTCCAAGTAAATACTTCATGTGCTACCTTTAAACAATTCAAAACTTAGTATCTCTTATTTGTGTCAATGTTTCATAGCTCATGAGGAAGTATGTGGTGTTTTATCTTTCAATCTTGTTGGGCAACTTCCACCAATGGACTAGTGGCTTCATCCGCTTATCCAATAATTCTGCAAAAAGAGCTGGCAATGGGATTCCCAGTCCCAAATTAATTAAACTAAATAGACACTCCTCCATGGTATGTGATTGATGGACGGCACCCGAAGGATTCGGTTAGCCATGGCTTGTGTAAGCAAAGGTTGGGGGGAGTGTCATCATCATAATAAAGCTAAAATAAAAAGGCACTCCTTCATGGTATGAGATTGTTGGCAGGCACCCGAGGATTCGGTTAGCCATGGTTTGTGAAAGAAAGGTTGGAAGGAGTGCCACACAAAATGAAAATAATATGGGAGCCGCTCTTAGGAGGTTGTCTGGCAAGGGGGTTAGAGTACCCGCTACCAGTCGTTGACAACAACAAACACCTCTCAAAATGTTACTTTTATTCTCTTTATATGATTGCAAAAACTGAAAAAGCTCTAGCACATGATTTAATCCCTGCTTCCCTCTGCGAAGGGCCTGTCTTTTACTTTATGTTGAGTCAGTAAACCTATTTCCCTCCATCTCAAGCAAGCATTTGAGTAGTTGTGATCAAACCATTATATTGTGATTTGCTTCATCATGTCTTTTATTCTTCCTTGTTTAGTACAAGTTTTATCTGAATGAATATAGCTTTGCAAGTTATCAATGATCATGAAGAGACCATTATGATTGAGTATGCAAGTTGTGCCTTATAAACTTTAACATGAGAGCGCTGCTCAATGAGATAAATATAATCTGTTAATTGTTCTCTGACCAGGAACGAAGTTTGCCATCACCAATTATGATTTCTTATGCACCTTTACTTGTGATTACCTTATACTTGTCTCAAGATGAGTTATAAGAGGTTGTTTACTATAATGTCCTGTGTGAATGAATGTGATGCTTCCTGTCCGTATTTTATTTATCGACTCTTCACTCCATAAACATGTGGTCCTGTCTATCGAGCTCAGTTTCGCTTGGGGACAAGCGAAGTCTAAGCTTGGGGGGGTTGATACGTCCAATTTGCATCACTATTTTATATCATAATTTGCTGTTATTCATTGATATATTTCATATTGGGACACAATACTTATGTTATTTCATATATTTTGCATGTTTCATCATTATTGGAGGACCAAGCACCGGAGCCAGGATTCTGCTGGAAAAAGCACCGTCAGAACGCAATATTTCGGAAGATCAACTGTGGAAGGAAATTATACCAAAAATCCTATTTTTCAAGATGACGAAGGAAGCCAGAAGGAGGGGCCAGGAGGACCCAGGGTGGGCCCACACCCTAGGGCGGCGCGGCCCATGCCCTGGCCGCGCCGCCATGTGGTTTGGGGGGCCCACGACCCCTTTCGCCTCCTTTTCTTCGCGAAATCCTTCGTCCCGAAAACCTAAGCCACAGAGGGTACCTCGCGAAGAGTTACAGCCGCCTCTGCGGGGCGGAGAACACCAGAGAGAAAAGAGCTCTCCGGCGGGCAGGAATCCGCCGGGGAAATTCCCTCCGGGAGGGGGAAATCGACGCCATCGTCACCGTCATCGAGCTGGACATCATCTCCATCACCATCATCATCATCTCCACCATCATCACCGCCGTCTCCACCGCTGGACACCGTCACCGCCGTAGCAATTTGGGTTTGATCTTGATTGTTTGATAGGGGAAACTCTCCCGGTATCGATCTCTACTTGTTGTTGATGCTATTGAGTGAAACCATTGAACCAAGTTTATGTTCAGATTGTTATTCATCATCATATCACCTCTGATCATGTTCCATATGATGTCTCGTGAGTAGTTCGTTTAGTTCTTGAGGACATGGGTGAAGTCTAAATGTTAGTAGTGAATTATGGTTGAGTAATATTCAATGGTGTGATATTTAAGTTGTGGTGTTATTCTTCTAGTGGTGTCATGTGAACGTCGACTACATGACACTTCACCATTTATGGGCCTAGGGGAATGCATCTTGTATTCGTTTGCTAATTGCGGGGTTGCCGGAGTGACAGAAACCTAAACCCCCGTTGGTATATCGATGCAGGAGGGATCGCAGGATCTCAGAGTTTAAGGCTGTGGTTAGATTTATTCTTAATTACTTTCTTGTAGTTGCGGATGCTTGCAAGGGGTATAATCACAAGTATGTATTAGTCCTAGGAAGGGCGGTACATTAGCATAGGTTCACCCACACAACACTTATCATAACAATGAAGATTATTTAGCCGTATGTAGCGAAAGCACTAGACTAAAATCCCGTGTGTCCTCGAGAACGTTTGGTCATTATAAGTAAACAAACCGGCTTGTCCTTTGTGCTAAAAAGGATTGGGCCACTCGCTGCAATTGTTACTCTCGCACTTTACTTACTCGTACTTTATTCAACTGTTACATCAAAACCCCCTGAATACTTGTCTGTGAGCATTTACAGTGAATCCTTCATCGAAACTGCTTGTCAACACCTTCTGCTCCTCGTTGGGATCGACATTCTTACTTATCGAAAATACTACGATACACCCCCTATACTTGTGGGTCATCAAGACTTTACCTCCTATTTATGATGATTATAATAATAGTGGTATTTTGGTGCCACCTACTATGGAGGATAAAGGTTATTATGATTATACCATGCCTGCAATTTATGATGATTACAATGATGGTTATGGTAGTTTTACTCCCACTATTACTAATAAAATTGATTATGCTTATGTGGAGAGTAATAATTTTATGCATGTAGCTCATGATAAGAATGTTTCATGTGATAGTTATATTGTTGAGTTTGTTCATGATGCTACTGAAAGTTATTATGAGAGAGGGAAACATGGTTATATGCATCTTAATAATATTAAGTTTCCCCTCTTTATGTTCAGAATTGTGAAGTTACTCATGTTTTATCTTCCTATGCTTGTCACTTTGTTCTTCATGAATTTATTTGTGTACAAGATTCCTTTTCATAGGAAGTGGGTTAGGCTTAAATGTGTTTTGAATTTGCTTCTTGATGATCTCTTTTGCTTCAACTCTTATTTTTTGCGAGAACATCATTAAAATTACTGAGCCCATCTTAATGGCTATAAAGAAAGCACTTCTTGGGAGATAACCCATGTCTTTATTTTGCTACTGTTTTGTTGTGTCTTGGAAGTTGTTACTTGATACGTCCAAAACGTATCTACTTTCCCGAACACTTTTGCTATTATTTTGCCTCTAATTTGTGTATTTTGGATGCAACTAACACGGACTAACGCTGTTTTCAGCAGAACTGTTCTGGTGTCTCGTTTTTGTGCAGAAATCCAACTTTCAGGAAAATCCTCGGAATTTATGCGAAAGTTCCTATTTTCCCAGAATACTGACGGAGCCAGAAGGGCAAGCCAGGTGGGGGCCCGAGGGCCCCACACACTAGGCCGGCGCGGCCCTAGTGTGTGGCGGCCTCGGCTGGCCCCCGACGCCCTCTTTCGGACTACTTATTGCCTTCGACCTAAAAACGCACAGGGAGAAGTCGAAGTCGCCAGAAACCCTCCAGAACTCCGCCACATCGCGAAACTCCGTCTCGGGAGCCAGAAGTCTCCGTTCTGGCACTCCGCCGGGACGGGGAATTGGAGGAGATCATCGCCATCATCACCACCGACGCCTCTCCATCGACCAGTCATGTTTCCCCCATCCATGTGTGAGTAATTCCCCCGCTGTAGGCTGAAGGGGATGGTAGGGATTGGATGAGATTGGTCATGTAATAGTATAAGATTGTTAGGGCATAGTGCCTAGTGTCCGTAATTGTTACTTTGATGATATTGTTGCAACTTGTTATGCTTAATGATTGTCACTAGGGCCCGAGTGCCATGATCTCAGATCTGAACATGTTATTACTTCATCATGATATTCATTGTTTATGGTCTTACCTGCAAGTTGTATACACATGTCGCTATCCGGAACCAATGGCCCCAAAGTGACAGAAATCGGGACAACCGGAGGGGATGGTAGTGATGTGAGGATCACATGTGTTCACGGAGTGTTAATGCTTTGCTCCGGTACTCTATTAAAAGGAGTACCTTAATATCCAGTAGATTCCCTTGAGGCCCGGCTGCCACCGGCTGGTAGGACAAAAGATGTTGTGCAAGTTTCTCATTGCGAGCACGTACGACTATAATTGGAACACATGCCTATTGATTGCTTTGTACTTAGACACCGTTTTATTATAATCTGCAAATGCCCTGCTTGATTGTTACATGAGTTTCTCTCATCCATGCAACACCCGTTATCCGTCCCCGTGCCTACAGTATTTTAATCCTGCTGTTTACTATAATCACTACTGCTATCTCTGTTACTCTGCTGCTGTTATTTCACTACTGCTACTGCTATAAAACTATTACTACTGATAAACTCTTGCGAGCAAGTCTGTTTCCAGGTGCAGCTGAATTGACAACTCCGTTGTTAAGGCTTTCAAGTATTCTTTGTCTCCCCTTGTGTCGAATCAATAAATTGGGTTTTACTACCCACGAATACTGCTGCGATCCCCTATACTTGTGGGTTATCAAGACTATTTTCTAGCGCTGTTGCCGGGGAGCATAGCTTTATTTGGAAGTTCACTTGGATTGATATTGTTCGCTGCAAATTCTCCATCATGGGTAAACCTCGCGATCCTAAAGTCGCCATATTACCATCCACTACAAGAAAAGGTACAACTCTGAGTACCTCTGCTACTCTTGATTCACCATCTGTGATAAGTCGACTTGTTTCACCGCCACAAGCTTCACTTGCTGGTACTTCTGCTGAATCTGAAAACTCTCATAATTTTGATGATGCTTCTGCTGTGCTTGATAATGATAGTTCATTGGGATCTTTTCTAGATGCTACAATTGCTAGGTCTAGACAAATTGAAAATACTGAAACTCCTAATGCTACTACACCTGTTAATTCACCTGAACTTGATTATTCTAGTGATGATCCTGATGAAGATTATGTGGAGCTTAATGATGATTTTATTAATAGATGCAATGCTACTGCTGATGCAAGTAAAATTAAAAAGTTTCTCACACAATATACTGTTAGACATAAGTTATCTCCTGATCCTAAATTTGCCACTTCTCCTATATGCATTAAGGATAAAGATTATGATTTTTCTCTTGATCTATCTCATATAGCTATTGTAGAGAAAGCACCCTTTTGTGGTACTGAAAAAGAAAGTGCTGTAGAACACATGATTGAACTTTCTTCTATGAGTAGCTTGTTTTCTGATGATGTCAAGATGCGTACTTATTTTGTCGCTAAATTTTTTCCTTTCTCATTAAAGGATGATGCTAAAACTTGGTATAATAATTTGCCTCCTGGTTCTATTAGAAGTCCAACTGATTTGCGTGATGTTTTCTTTCGAAAATACTTTCCTGCTAGTGCTCAACATGTTGCTTTACAGAAAATTTATAGATTTGACCAGGGAGATGAAGAGAAATTGCCTGAGGCCTGGGCAAGATTTTGTTCTCTTATCAGAGCTCGACCTGGACATGATTTAGAAAAGAATGATCTACTTGATATATTTTATAGTGGACTAACCATTGAGTCTAGGGCATATTTGGATAGTTGTGCTGGTTGTGTTTTCAGGAAAAGAACTCCAGACGAAGCTGAAGAATTATTGGCTAAAATAGGCCGGAATCATGATGATTGGACTATGCCTGAACCAATTCCAACGCCAATATTGAAGAAGAGGGGTTTAATTAAATTGAATGATGAAGATATGAGGGAAGCCAAGAAGTCTCTCAAGGAGAAAGGTATTAAATCTGAAGATGTGAAGAATCTACCTCCCATAGAAGATATATGTGAGATAATTCCCCCTTCATCCATGATTGAGGTAAACTCCCTTCAGTGCTTTACTAGGGAAGATATTCCGTATTCAAAACCTCCTGCGCAATGCTTAGATGAGTTTGATAATTATATTGTTAAGCAAGAAAATTTTAATATGAGAGTAGAGAATCATCTAATGGAAAATTCTCGAGCTATTGGTGAATTGCATGGTATTGTGGAGAGAACCTCCAATGATGTTAAGATGCTTGTTAAACATTTTCAAATGGTTCAAACTCAAATTGATCAGCTTACTAAAGTGCAAAATGACTTATTAAAATATAATTCTAAAGAGAAACATGCTTATGAAGTAACAACTAGAGGTGGTGTCTCTACCCAGGATCCTCTATATCCTGAAGGGCATCCCAAAAGAATTGAACAAGATTCTCAACGAACTGAAACTAGTGCTCCATCTAAGAAAAAGAAGAAGAAACATAAAACTGTTGTAGAATCCTCTGAGCCTGTTAATGATCCTAACAGTATTTCTATTTCTGATGCTGAAACTGAAAGTGGTAATGAACATGATAATAATAATGGTAATGATAAGAATGATGCTTCTGATAAAGAAGAGGTTGAAGAAGAACCTGAAAAGCATGCTAAAAATAAAAAGTATACTAAAGAAGATTTTATTGCTAAGAAACATGGTAATGAAAGGGAACCTTGGGTTCAAAAGCAAATGCCTTTTCCTGCTAAGAAACTAAAATCAAAGGAAGAAGAACACTATAACAAATTCTGTGATTGGATGAAACCTTTATTCCTGCAAATACCTTTGACTGATGCTATTAAATTGCCTCCTTATTCAAAGTATATGAAAGATATTGTGTCTAACAAAAGGAAAATTCCTAATGAGGAGATTTCCACTATGCTTGCTAATTACTCTTTTAATGGTAAGGTTCCAAAGAAGCTTGGCGACCCAGGTATACCGACTATTCCTTGTTCTATTAAGAATAATTATGTTAAAACTGCTCTATGTGATTTGGGAGCCGGTGTTAGTGTTATGCCTTTCTCTCTTTATAAGAGACTTTACTTAGATAAGTTGATACCTACTGATATATCTTTGCAAATGGCTGATAAATCTACTGCTATTCCTGTTGGTATATGTGAGGATGTTCCTGTTCAAGTTACTAATAACTGCTTGATATTAACTGATTTTGTTGTGTTGGAAATGCCTGAAGATGATAATATGTCTATTATTCTTGGGAGACCTTTTCTTAACACCGCAGGGGCTATTATTGATTGCAATAAAGGAAAAGTTACTTTCAATGTTGATGACAAGGAGCATACCGTTTATTTTCCCAAGAGGATTGAGAAAGCATGTGGAGTTAATACAATTTCTAATGTGAGAACTATCAAAGTGGGAACCATTGATTGTCCTATATATGAGCCTAAAGAAGAATATCAAACTCTTGTGATTGGATCCATATCAATACAATACAAGGTAACATGATTGATTTGAGGTTTAATTCTTCTTATGTTATGTAAAATTTATTTGGTGGCAAGACTTGATCAACCTTGTTAACAAATTCATTTTATATGCATAGAAGAACTAAACAACATCTCTTTCTTCCTCCACTTGTTCTACTTGCTGTAGCACTTTTGTTTTGTAAAGTTCCTTAGTCAATTAGAGATTTCAAAATTTTTCCTGGCCAGTAATAATAAACTTAATACCCAGAAATGTGCATTTTTCAAAGTTTTCAAAAATCCACAAAAATTATACCATTGGTCCTATTTTTCGACGAGGCACCTGGGAGCACCTGGGGATGACCAGTGGGGCACCCCAGGGTGGCACCCCACAGGCCGGCGCGGCCAGCAAGGGGGGCGCGCCACCCTGGCGTGTGGGTCCCTCTTTGCCCCACTTCATCATCTCTTCCTCCCACTCTTTTCTCTCTCCTGAAAAAACTCGCACCAGGTTCCTCTCACTCGTGTTTTTGCTCAAGAGCTCCAGATTTCTCGATCTCTTTGCTCAGCCCAGATTTCTGTCTGAAATTTGGCATATTTGCTCTCCGGTATGTGACTCCTTCAATTATCCAAGTAGAATTTTGTTTGGTGGAGTATATCTTGAATATTTTGCTGCTGTGGGTAACATGTTTAGTGAGCTTGCATGCTTGTTCTAAGTGGTAGAAACTAGTTTTGATGCATGATTAGTACTCTAGCAAGTTCCTATGGTAGTTTCCATCAATTATATGTCACCAAATCAAATTTTATAATGTTTGTTGAAAATTTTCAGAAAAGGAAGATGGATAATTGTAACTTTGGAGAAGTGTTTGAAAGAGAGACAACAAGCACGGGGAGGCCGTCGAGGTCATCCACCCGATTCAGGCAATCCTATAATGAGGACCTCATCGCACCAAGCTTCGCACCCGAAGAGGACAATGGAGTCCCTAATGCTTCATCCTTCCCATGTTATGACTTTTTGAGAAATGCAGGTTTGTTGGATGATTTCTTGACCCTTGTCGGTAAGGCAGGCTTGACCACCTATGTGGGAGATGAGAGTGAGCAATACTATACGCTCACTAAAATCTTTGTGGAGAGCTTCAAGTTCAACAATAAGCACTTTCGCCCGACAGTTTCATTCAAAATCTATGGTAAACCTATTACTATGAAGTTGGAAAAATTTTGTGTTGCATTGGGTATTGCCCCTGTAGGTACAGCAAGGAAGATCGAGGATAACCCCAAGGAATTGCTGGAGCTCTATCGAGGGATCACCAATGATGATTGTCGCACCATTCAGCGTGGCAAGATAAGAAACATTCAACTCCCCGCCATTAAGTATTTTGCTTATTACATCGGTACTAGCATTCTTGGTAGGGAGAACACTAGTAACATATCTAGCTATCACCTGGGTTTCTTAATTGCTGCACTCACTGGGGACACGCCTTATCATCTTGGTGCTCTTGTTGCTCGCCGCTTGTCTAACAAGGGGCCTATATTTGGAGGAATTATTGCTTCGCGCGTTTTAGCATATTTAGAGCTTCCTCTTGACCCTACTGATGTGAAAATAACTCCTATGAGGCTTGATATTGCTGCTATGAAGAGTCATCAATTTGTTACAACTGACTCTAGTTTAGATAATATTGTCTATAGAGTGTTGTTTGCTGACGGGAAAGAGAGGGAAGTCCCTTTGCACCAACCAGATTTGTTCAGTATCGACAGGAAACCATGGTCGCGCTCTAAGGAGGAGGTGGATGAGCAGCTTAAGATACACAACTTCCACCAGTAGCATGACTCCGAGGACGCCGAGCCCTCCTACGACTACACCGTCACGTATCCGGGTGCTTCTTCTAGCACATACCCGGAATATGATCCATCTTCGTCGTACTACGGATGTGCTACTTCATGGGCACCATGGGGTTGATCTCCACTTAGGCCAAAAGCCTAAGCTTGGGGGGAGGTATACCGGCATCACTCATTATTTGCATATTATGGTTGCTGGATACTTGTATATACTTGTTTAGTTTCTTTGAGTGGTTTTCTAATGAGAGAAAGATGATATTTGGGGAAGTGCTGCCTGAAAACAGATTCTGGACTGTTACTAAAAAAATTCGTGCGCACAGCCAGAATGTTATTTTGAGCTTCCAATTTTTTTGCATGTTCCCCAGGTTGTTATCTAACTTTCATTAGTTGAACACTTTTCGAACTGAGCAACGGAAGATTTTTGTAAAAATCTATTTCTGTACTGCTGTCAAGTTTTGGCAGATTTCTGCCATCTTGCTTTTCTGTGTTTCTTTTAGTTTTCATTTTCTTATTCGTACTTTGTTTCTTTCCTAAAACACCAAAAGACCAAAAATATTTCTGTTGTTTCTCTTCACCACTTGTTTATTTTAGTTTCTTGCTTTTATCTTGCTTTATTTTCTATCGTTGGTTTGCTATAAGAAAATCCAAAAAGATTTTGCTTTGTTTGCTTGTTTCCTTTTGTTCTTATTTCCAAATTCGAAAACACCAAAAATATTTGCTGTTCTTCTTTGGTCTTGTAAAGTTCTTTATGAGTTCAATGGTCTTCGGTGGCTGGAGCGTGGTTTTCATTCCATATTATTCAAGCTATACAAGTGAAAAAGCAATAATGACGATCTACGACAATCTGATTGTGGTGAGAGGCTGGTATGAACTCTATTTGTTTTCATTTTTGTACATATACTCATCCATGTGAGCATGCTTAGTTGGTTCATGTGAGGTATATGCCATTTAAGAAAGTCTAGTAGTTCATGATCTCTCATGTTTAGCTCCAATTTATTAATATGAGTAGCATGTCATGGATGTTTGCTTGCATTGTTTTATTCATAAATAGGTATGATATTGTGGTATCCTCCTTTGAATAATTCTCTTGAATCAACTTGGCACATGCTCACGCATGCATATGACTGAACGAAATGTCAATTAAGCCTCGATGATTTGCTTTACCTCAGAGTTCTTGTATCACTTTTATGCCTCCGTTAATTTATTTTTGTCGCAAGCATGATTATGACAGTTACTGCTCTCTTGATTGTCGCTTCCTAGTCTATTGCTAGCCTTCACTTGTACTGAGCGGGAATGCTGCTCGTGCCTCCAAACACATGAAAACCAAGTTATTCCAGAGTGTCCACCATAAATACCTATGCATGGCATTTCAAACCATTCCAAGTAAATTCTCATGTGCTACCTTTAAAACCTTCAAAATGCTTCTCAATTTGTGTTATTGTTTTATAGCTCATGAGGAAATATGTGGTGTTTATCTTTCAATCTTGTCATTTACTCTTGACGGACTTTCATATGGACTAGTGGCACATCCGCTTATCCAATAATTTTGCAAAAAGAGCTGGCAACGGGGTTCCCAGCCCCAATTAATCAACTTTCATTAATAACTCTCTTCACATGTTTTGCCCTGATTTATCAGTAAGCAACTTAAATTGCAAATAGACACTCCTCCATGGTATGTGATTGATGGAAGGCACCCGAGGATTCGGTTAGCCATGGCTTGTGTAAGCAAAGGTTGGGGGAGTGTCACCCATAATAAAACTAAAATACGTGTGTAAACAAAAGAGAAGAGGGATGATCTACCTTGCTGGTAGAGATAACATCCTTCATGGGAGCCGCTCTTGAAAGTCTGGTTGACGAGGTAGTTAGAGTACCCATTATCATTCGTTGACAACAACAAACACCTCTCAAAATAATTTTACTCCTGTTTTACAAATGAAAAGCTCTAGCACATGTTAATCCCTGCTTCCCTCTGCGAAGGGTCAATCTTTTACTTTTACATTGAGTCTCCATCCTTTCTTTGAGCACTTTCTTGAGAGCACAACTGTCATTCTTAGTATAATATGCTTGTCCCAAAATATGATTAATTGTGGTACAACTTTGATGCTTTTATCTTTG
Source organism: Lolium perenne (assembly GCF_019359855.2). Lineage (NCBI taxonomy): Eukaryota > Viridiplantae > Streptophyta > Magnoliopsida > Poales > Poaceae > Lolium > Lolium perenne. Next base: position 238,595,065 of record NC_067245.2, on the reverse strand, counting down.
ACAATCACTATTTGTAGTCTTTCTATGAACTTCAGAGGTGCCTGAGCATTTATGTTTTGCTGATCAAATATGGGCAAGCGAGATACCACTCTATCATACTCTTTTATGGACATTGCAATCCTGCTTATATACATGATTCATGATGCTTATTATTAATTGTTGGTACCTTTCCATGATTGACATAGCTATTGGATGATCTTATTTGCATGTACCTTATTATGAACTTCCTAAGTGTTAGCCATAGCATGAGAATATTTACATCATATGAACAAATGTGTTCGTGAAAGTTCTTTTATCGCTCAGTTGTTAACTGAATTGCTTGAGGGAGTTGATACGTCCAAAACGTATCTACTTTCCCGAACACTTTTGCTATTGTTTTGCCTCTAATTTGTGTATTTTGGATGCAACTAACACGGACTAACGCTGTTTTCAGCAGAACTGTTCTGGTGTCTCGTTTTTGTGCAGAAATCCAACTTTCAGGAAAATCCTCGGAATTTATGCGAAAGGTCCTATTTTCCCAGAATACTGACGGAGCCAGCAGGGCAAGCCAGGTGGGGGCCCGAGGGCCCCACACACTAGGCCGGCGCGGCCCAGGAGGGGGGCGCGCGGCCCTAGTGTGTGGCGGCCTCGGCTGGCCCCCGACGCCCTCTTTCGGCCTACTTATTGCCTTCGACCTAAAAATGCACAGGGAGAAGTCGAAGTCGCCAGAAACCCTCCAGAACGCCGCCACATCGCGAAACTCCGTCTCGGGAGCCAGAAGTCTCCGTTCTGGCACTCCACCGGGACGGGGAATTGGAGGAGATCATCGCCATCATCACCACCGACGCCTCTCCATCGACCAGTCATGTTTCCCCCATCCATGTGTGAGTAATTCCCCCGCTGTAGGCTGAAGGGGATGGTAGGGATTGGATGAGATTGGTCATGTAATAGTATAAGATTGTTAGGGCATAGTGCCTAGTGTCCGTAATTGGTACTTTGATGATATTGTTGCAACTTGTTATGCTTAATGCTTGTCACTAGGGCCCGAGTGCCATGATCTCAGATCTGAACATGTTATTACTTCATCATGATATTCATTATTTATGGTCTTACCTGCAAGTTGTATACACATGTCGCTGTCCGGAACCAATGGCCCCGAAGTGACAGAAATCGGGACAACCGGAGGGGATGGTAGTGATGTGAGGATCACATGTGTTCACGGAGTGTTAATGCTTTGCTCCGGTACTCTATTAAAAGGAGTACCTTAATATCCAGTAGATTCCCTTGAGGCCCGGCTGCCACCGGCTGGTAGGACAAAAGATGTTGTGCAAGTTTCTCATTGCGAGCACGTACGACTATAATTGGAACACATGCCTATTGATTGCTTTGTACTTAGACACCGTTTTATTATTATCTGCAAATGCCTTGCTTGATTGTTACATGAGTTTCTCTCATCCATGCAACGCCCGTTATCCGTCCCCGTGCCTACAGTATTTTAATCCTGCTGTTTACTATAATCACTACTGCTGTCTCTGTTACTCTGCTGCTGTTATTTCACTACTGCTACTGCTATAAAACTGTTACTACTGATAAACTCTTGCGAGCAAGTCTGTTTCCAGGTGCAGCTGAATTGACAACTCCGTTGTTAAGGCTTTCAAGTATTCTTTGTCTCCCCTTGTGTCGAATCAATAAATTGGGTTTTACTACCCACGAAGACTGCTGCGATCCCCTATACTTGTGGGTTATCATTACTACTATAGCAACCTCTCCTTATCTTTATTTTATTGCATTGTTGTGCCAAGTAAAGTCTTTGATAGTAGGGTTGATACTAGATTTGGATTGCTGCGCAGAAACAGATTTCTTGCTGTCACGAATTTGAGTAGAATTCTCTGTAGGTAACTCAGAAAAATCTGCCAATTTATGTGCGTGATCCTCCGATATGTATGCAACTTTCATTCAATTTGAGCTTTTTCATCTGAGCAAGTTAAGTGCCCCAGAAAAATTCATCTTTACGGACTGTTCTGTTTTGACAGATTCTGCCTTTTATTTCGCATTGCCTGTTTTGCTATGTTTGATGGATTTCTTTGTTTCATTAACTTCCAGTAGCTTTGGGCAATGTCCAGAAGTGTTAAGAATGATTATGTTACCTCTGAACATGTGAATTTTTGATTATGCACTAACCCTCTAATGAGTTTGTTTCGAGTTTGGTGTGGAGGAAATTTTCAAGGGTCAAGAGAGGAGGATGATATACTATGATCAAGAAGAGTGAAAAGTCTAAGCTTGGGGAAGCCCCCGTGGTTCATCCCTGCATATTTCAAGAATACTCAAGCATCTAAGCTTGGGTATGCCCAAGGCATCCCCTTCTTAATCGACAACTTATCAGGTCACCTCTAGTGAAACTATATTTTTATTCAGTCACATCTTATGTACTTTACTTGGAGCGTCTGTGCGCTTTTATTTTCGTTTTGTTATTTTCATTCTCTGAATAAATTCATGCTTGTGTGGGAGAGAGACACGCTCCGCTTTTTCATATGAACACGGGTGTTCTTAGTTCTATTTTTAATGTTCATGGCGGGGTTTAAAACCGCTTCGTTAATTGCTATTTGGTTGGAAATAGAAAATGCTTCATGTGGTAATTGGTATATTGTCTTGAATAATTTGATACTTGGCAATTGTTGTGCTCAAATAGATCATGTTTAAGCTCTTGCATCATGTACTTTGCACCTATTAATGAAGAACTACATAGAGCTTGTTAAAATTTGGTTTGCATGATTGGTCTCTCTAGAGTCTAGATATTTTCTGGTTAAGGTGTTTGAACAACAAGGAAGACAGTGTAGAGTCTTATAATGCTTGCAATATGTTCTTATGTAAGTTTTGCTGTACCGGTTTATACTTGAGTTTGCTTCAAACAACCTTGCTAGCCTAAGCCTTGTATTGAGAGGGATTTCTTCTTGTGCATCCAAATCCTTGAGCCAAAAACTATGCCATTTGTGTCCACCATACCTACCTACTACATGGTATTTTCTCTGCCATTCCAAAGTAAATTACTTGAGTGCTACCTTTAAATTTTCATTCCTTGTCTTTGCAATATATAGCTCATGGGAAAATATCCTTAAAAACTATTGTGGTATTGAATTTGTAGCTTATGTATCTTATTTCTTATAAGTTGCTTGTTGAGCGGTAACCATGTTTCTGGGGACGCCATCAACTTTTACACCTTTGTTGAATATCATGTGAGTTGCTATGCATGTTCGTCTTGTCTGAAGTAAGGGCGATTTTCATGATCAAATGGTTTGAGTATGCATATTGTTAGAGAAGAACATTGGGCCGCTAACTAAAGCCATGAATCATGGTGGAAGTTTCAGTTTGGACACTAATCCTCGATCTCTTATGAGAATATTATCTGTTGTTGAATGCTTATGCATTAAAGAGGAGTCCATTATCTGTTGTCTATGTTGTCCTGGTATGGATGTCCTAAGTTGAGATCTATCAAAAACGAGAAATCAAATGCGGTCTATCTCCTTGGACCTTTGTACAGGCGGCATAGAGGTACCCCTTTGTGACACTTGGTTGAAACATATGTTATGCAATGATAATCCGTGTTAATCCAAGCTAATTAGGACAAGGTGCGAGCACTATTGGTATTCTATGCATGAGGCTTGCAACTTATAGGATGTCTTATACATAACACATATGAATTATTACTACCGTTGGCAAAATTGTTTCTATGTTTTCAAAATGAAAAGCTCTAGCACAAAAATAGTAATCCATGCTTCCCTCTGCGAAGGGCCTTTCTTTTACTTTATGTTGAGTCAGTTTACCTACTTCTTTCCATCTTAGAAGAAAACACTTGTGTCAACTGTGTGCATTGATTCTTACATGTTTACTTATTGCACTTGTTATATTGCTTTATGTTGACAACTATCCATGAGATATACATGTTACAAGTTGAAAGCAATTGCTGAAACTTAATCATCCTTTGTGTTGCTTCAATGCCTCTTACTTTGAATTTACTCCCTCCGTTCCTTTCTATAGTGCCTATAGATTTTTGGCATTTTTTTCACAATATAAGGCTGTAGCTTGGATTTTTTTTAATTACCCCCTCCAACGGTCAACACCCACACGACATGCATGAAAAAAAATTCATACAAAATAGAAAACAATTAATTAAGATTCCTAATGCATGGCCCCAAGGATTGCTTAGATTTAGGAAGCAATCTTTTTCTTTCCTTAATTAAACCTGGCTGCACATATATGGAGAGTCAACCATACAGATTTGTGGGATTTGTTACGGTAAGTTTGGAAGTTATCGATTTCCCTAATTTTAGTCTGATCCCAAATCGTTCAGCCAGGGGGTCTTGTGTAAAAAATACTCTTGCGCTAATTTCCGTGCCAAAAATCTATAGGCACTATAGAAAGGAACGGAGGGAGTATTGCTTTATGACTTAACTCCTATGCAAGACTTATTGATGCTTGTCTTGAAAGTACTATTCATGAAAAGTCTTTGCTATATGATTCAGTTGTTTAGTCATTGTCTTTACCATTACTTCGAATCACTTCATTCATCTCATATGCTTTACAATAGTATTGATCAAGATCATGTTGGTAGCATGTCACTTAAGAAATTATCCTTGTTATCGTTTACCTACTCGAGGGCGAGTAGGAACTAAGCTTGGGGATGCTTGATACGTCTCCAACGTATCTATAATTTCTTATGTTCCATGCTAGTTTTATGACATTACCTACATGTTTTGTTCACACTTTATATCGTTTTGATGCATTTTCCGGAACTAACCTATTAACAAGATGCCGAAGTGCCAGTTCCTGTTTTCTACTGTTTTTGGTTTCAGAAATCCTACAAAGGAAATATTCTCGGAATTGGACGAAATCAACGCCCAGTATCTTATTTTTCCCGGAAGCTTCCAGAGCACCGAAGAGGGGCCAGAGGGGAGCCAGGGGGCCCACCCCACAAGCCGGCGCGGCCAAGGGGGGGGGGGCGCCCCCCTTTGGTGTGGCCCCACCAGGACTCCTCCGAGGCTACCCTTCCGCCTACTTAAAGCCTCCGTCGCGAAAACCCTAAGAGAATAAGCCACGGGACGAGAAAAGTTACGCAGCCGCCGCCATCGCGAAGCCAAGATTCGGGGGTCAGAAGTCTCTGTTCCGGCACGCCGCCGGGACGGGGAATTGCCCTCGGAAGGCATCTCCATCGACTCCATCGCCATCTTCATCACCGCAGCTGTCTCCCATGATGAGGAGGGAGTAGTTCTCCATCGAGGCTAAGGGCTGTACCGGTAGCTATGTGGTTAATCTCTCTCTCATGTACCTCAATACAATGATCTCATGAACTGCCTTGCACGATTGAGATCCATATGATGAGCTTTGTATCACTATTAATCTATGTGCTACTCTAGTGATGTTATTAAAGTAGTCTATTCCTCCTTCATGATGTAAAGGTGACGGTGTGTGCATCATGTAGTTCTTGGCGTAGGTTATGATTGTAATCTCTTGTAGATTATGGAGTTAACTATTACTATGATAGTATTGATGTGATTTATTCCCCCTTTCATAGCTTAAAGGTGACGGTGTGTATGCTATGTTAGTACTCGGTCTAAATTGCAATGATCTATTATGCTCTAAAGGTTACTTAAATATGAATGCCGAATGTTGTGGAGCTTGTTAACTCCGGCTTGAGGGAGCTCTTGTAGCCCTACACAATGAATGGTGTTTGTTATCAAACAAGAGAGTATATATAGCACAAGTGAGGAGAAGTTATTTATTTGTTATGTGATCAATGTTGAGAGTGTCCACTAGTGAAAGTATGATCCCTAGGCCTTGTTTCCAAATACTGCAAACATCGCTTGTTTACTGTTTTACTGCATCTTTACTTCCTACAATATTACCACCATCTATACCACCTGTGTTTTACTATCTCTTCGCCGAACTAGTGCACCTATACATCTGACAAGTGTATTAGGTGTGTTGGGGACACAAGAGACTTCTTGTATCGTAATTGCAGGGTTGCTTGAGAGGAATATCTTTGACCTCTACCTCCCTGAGTTCGATAAACCTTGGGTGATTCACTTAAGGGAAACTTGCTGCTGTTCTACAAACCTCTGCTCTTGGAGGCCCAACACTGTCTACAGGAATAGAAGCGTGCGTAGACATCACACCTCTTCATCGGCGAGACCGTCGATTCCGACGGAAACGCCTTGGTAAGTAATGCTGACGCGACCACCGCAGAGCAGGACGCCGTCGCGAAGATCCGATCTGAGACGCAGGAACTTTTCAAGGAAGATTCCGCCTTAGATCTAGAAAAATCAAAACCCACCCAATCCGCCCCTGAGCGGGAGATAAAGGTGGAAGACCGATGCAGATCCGCCTGGGTCTCCCTATTGTTAGAAAAGCAAAGGTGCCACTTCGTGCACTTCCTCGCACATACCGCTGGAACCGCTCTTCCTCAGGAAGAAGCTGGGCCCGTGCAGGACGAGGCTGCTGGAGCCGGCGATGCTCCAGAACAACAGGAAGTTGTCGGAGACAGCGACGCCCCGGAACAGCCAGAGGATGCCGGAGAAGCAGAGGATTCAATCTTGGGAAGCCTCAGCCCAATCTCCGACGACGCCTCCTCCATGGACACGGAAGAATACAACCGCCTCACTAAGGAGTTGGAGGATGAAGAGGCAGATGAGGTGGAATCTGCTCCTCCTAAGCAGGTTCTTGCGACCTTAGCAGCGCTGGATCAGCAGGAATCGGCAGATGAGCACACCACTTCCGACCCACAGCCATCTGATGCAGGCTCTCCGCTATCGCGGGAACGACCGCATAAGGAAGTCCTGTCCCCAGAAGATATGGTGGCGCAGGCAGGCATGGACGCAATCGCACACTCGAAGATCCTCAACAAACCTATAACTCCCGATGTTGCCGCAGACCCGGAGGCTCTAGAAGCCAAGAGGCAGGAGATGCTAGAAACATCCAAGAAATTCGCCACCACCGCAGCAGCAATGCTGGATGAAAGGAAAGAGGCCCCGCACTTCATGGAAAATTTCCTCGAGCGGGAACGCCAGGTCAACGAGTCATTAGCAAAAGTCAAGCAACTCCGGAAGCACTGGGAGGACAAGATCAACGAGACTCAACAGGAGAACGATAGGCTCAGGCGAGAAGCTGTAGCTCCCCGCAAGATCACCTTCGCGACTCCCACCGAGCAACAGCCATTCACAACTCCAAAAGATAACATGAAAAAGGCTGTGGAGATCTTGCAAAAGAAGGACGAGGAGATCGATATCGACTACGTCCGCACGCTCGTTGCCTCAGCTATGAAGCAGCAGAGCAAGGCAGATACTTCGCGCAGGTTGGAATCCAACCCGGATCACTGTGTATCTACCGCGCAGAAGGACGCCCATGACAACCGTAACCTCGATGACGAATCGTGTACCGGATCCACGGAGCGCAGAAGAAAAACCAGGGAGCACCCAAATCCGATCCCCGTACCATCAAAGACGCCTCCATCAGATCCGAAGAAGGGAAAGGATGCAATGTATGCTGGTAGGAACAAGTACCGGGACCCGTCACCTCCACCTAACGGATATCCGCGTCGCCCACCTCCTCGCCGCCGTAGTCCAGTCGGAAACACTAGGCCCCATGGGGCCGGTGGAATCAATATCCGCGACAACATGCCGCCGCCAAGGACAAGGGAGCGTACGCCGGAACCCCGCCGGAACAACGGTCGTGAACCTGAGCCCAGAAGGAGCCGGAACAATGATCGTGAACCTGAGCCCAGGAGGAGTCGGAACTTGGAACGCTAGCCGGAGCCCCGTGATGACGCGTGAAGCACACGTCCGTTGGGAACCCCAAGAGGAAGGTGTGATGCGTACAACAACAAGTTTTCCCTCAGTAAGAAACCAAGGTTATCGAACCAGTAGGAGATGAAGGCCACGTGAAGGTTGTTGGTGAAGGAGTGTAGTGCGGCGCAATACCATGGATTCTGGTGCCAACGTGGAACCTGCACAACACAATCAAAATACTCTGCCCCAACTTAACAGTGAGGTTGTCAATCTCACCGGCTTGCTGTAAACAAAGGATTAAACGTATGGTGTGGAGAATGATGTTTGCTTGCAAAGAACAACAGAGAACAATGATTGCAGTAGATTGTATTTCAGATGTAAAAGAATGGACCGGGGTCCACAGTTCACTAGTGGTGTCTCTCCAATAAGATAAACAGCATGTTGGGTGAACAAATTACAGTTGGGCAATTGACAAATAGAGAGGGCATAACAATGCACATACATATCATGATGACTACTATGAGATTTACTTAGGGCATTACGACAAAGAACATAGACCGCTATCCAACATGCATCTATGCCTAAAAAGTCCACCTTCGGGTTAGCATCCGCACCCCTTCCAGTATTAATTTGCAAACAACAGCCAATTGTATTAAGTACTTTGCGTAATGTAAACAATACAAATATCCTTAGACAAAGCATTGATGTTTTATCCCTAGTGGCAACAGCACATCCACAACCTTAGAACTTTCTGTCACTGTCCCAGATTCAATGGAGGCATGAACCCACTATCGAGCATAAATACTCCCTCTTGGAGTCACAAGTATCAACTTGGCCAGAGCCTCTACTAGCAACGGAGAGCATGCAAGAACATAAATAATACATATATGATAGATCGATAATCAACTTGACATAGTATTCCATATTCATCGGATCCCAACAAACACAACATGTAGCATTACAAATAGATGATCTTGATCATGATAGGCAGCTCACAAGATCTAAACATGATAGCACAAGAGGAGAAGACAACCATCTAGCTACTGCTATGGACCCATAGTCCAAGGATGAACTACTCACGCATCAGTCCGGAGGCGGGCATGGTGATGTAGAGCCCTCCGGTGATGATTCCCCTCTCCGGCAGGGTGCCGGAGGCGATCTTCAGAACCCCCGAGGTAGGGTTGACGGCGACGGCGTATCTGGAACTTTTCTCGTATCGTGGCTCTCGGTACTAGGGTTTTCGCGACGGAAGGAATAAATAGGCGAAGGGGCAGAGTCAGGGGGCGCCCGAGGGCCCCACCCCATATGGCGGCGCGGCCAGGGGTGGGGCCGCGCCCCCCTATGGTGTGGCCGCCTCGTGTCCCCTCTTCGTCTCCTCTTCGGTGTTCTGGAAGGCTCCGTGGAAAATAAGACCGTGCGCTTTTGTTTCGTCCAATTCCGAGAATATTTACTGTGTAGGATTTCTGAAACCAAAAATAGCAGAAAACAGGAACTGGCGCTTCGGCAACTTGTTAATAGGTTAGTACCGGAAAATGCATCAAAATGATGTAAAGTGTATATAAAACATGTGAGTATTGTCATAAAACTAGCATGGAACATAAGAAATTATAGATACGTTTGAGACGTATCAAGCATCCCCAAGCTTAGTTCCTACTCGCCCTCGAGTAGGTAAATGATAACAAGGATAATTTCTGAAGTGACATGCTACTATCATAATCTTGATCAATACTATTGTAAATCATATGAGATGAATGAAGTGATTCGAAGCAATGGGCTATAGTTTGTTAACAAATAGATAATGACTAAACAACTGAATCATATAGCAAAGACTTTTCATGAATAGTACTTTCAAGGCAAGCATCAACAAGTCTTGCATAAGAGTTAACTCATAAAGCAATAGATTCTTAATAGAAGGTTTTGAAGCAACACAAAGGATGATTAAGTTTCAGCAATTGCTTTCAACTTGTAACATGTATATCTCATGGATAGTTGTCAACATAAAGTAATATAACAAGTGCAATAAGTAAACATGTAAGAATCAATGCACACAGTTGACACAAGTGTTTGCTTCTAAGATAGAAAGAAGTAGGTAAACTGACTCAACATAAAGTAAAAAAAGGCCCTTCACAGAGGGAAGCAGGGATTACTCATGTGCTAGAGCTTTTTATTTTGAAAACATGGAAATAATTTTGTCAACGGTAGTAATAATTCATATGTGTTATGCATAAAACCTCCTATAAGTTGCAAGCCTCATGCATCGAATACCAATAGTGCCCGCACCTTGTCCTAATTAGCTCGGATTTCCATGGATTATCACTGCATTACATATGTTTCAACCAAGTGTCACAAAGGGGTACCTCTATGCCACCTGTACAAAGGTCCAAGGAGATAGATCACATTTGATTTCTCAATTTTGATAGATCTCAACTTGAGGACATCCATATCGGGACAACATAGAAAACAGATAATGGACTCCTGTTTTATGCTTTAAGCATTCAACAACAGATAATATTCTCATAAGAGATTTAAGGATTAATGTCCAAGCTGAAACTTCCACCATGATACATGGCTTTGGTTGGCGGCCCAATGTTCTTCTCTAACAATATGCACACTCAAACCATTTAATCATGAGAAATCTCCCTTACTTCAGACAAGACGAACATGCATAGCAACTCACATGATATTCAACAAAGGTATAACAGGTTGATGGCGTCCCCAGAAACATGGTTACTGCTCAACAAGCAACTTATAAGAACTAAGATACATAAGCGACATATTCATTACCACAATAGTTTTTAGGCTACTTTTCCATGAGCTATGTATTGCAAAGACAAGGAATGAAATTTTTAAAGGTAGCACGCAAGCAATTTACTTTGGAATGGCAAAGAAATACCACATAGTAGGTAGTTATGGTGGACACAAATGGCATAAGTTTTGGCTCAAGGTTTTGGATGCACGAGAAGCATTCCCTCTCAGTACAAGGCTTTGGCTAGCAAGGTTGTTTGAAGCAAACACAAGTATGAACCGGTACAGCAAAACTTACATAAGAACATATTGCAAGCATTATAAGACTCTACACTGTCTTCCTTATTGCTCAAACACTTTTACCAGGAAATATCTAGACTTTAGAGAGAACAATCATGCAAAACAAATTTCAACAAGCTCTACTGTAGTTCTCCACTAGTAGGTTTAAACTACATGATGCAAAATCTTAAACATGATCTACTTGAGAGCTCAAAACAATTGCCAAGTATCAAATTATTCAAGACAATGTACCAATTACCACATGAGGTATTTTCTGTTTCCAACCAAATAGCAATAAATGAAGCGACTTCAACTTTCGCCATGAACATTAAAAACGAAGAACACAAGTGTTCAAATGAAAAAGCGAAGCGTGTCTCTCTCCAACACAAGAAATGCTAGGATCCGATTTTATTCAAACATAAACGAAAATAAAAAACAAACAGACGCTCCAAGTAAAGCACATAAGATGTGACGGAATAAAAATATAGTTTCACTAGAGGTGACCTGATAAGTTGTTGATGAAGAAGGGGATGCCTTGGGCATCCCCAAGCTTAGATGCTTGAGTCTTCTTGAAATATGCAGGGATGAACCACGGGGGCATCCCCAAGCTTAGACTTTTCACTCTTGTTGATCATATCATATCATCCTCCTCTCTTGATCCTTGAAAACTTCCTTCACACCAAACTCAAAACAATCTCATTAGAGGGTTAGTGCATAATCAAAAATTCACATGTTCAGCGAGGACACAATCATTCCTAATACTTCTGGACATTACCCAAGGCTACTGAAAGTTGATGGAACAAAGAAGCCCACTCAACACAGTAAAAGAGGCAATGCGAAATAAAAGGCAGAATCTATCAAAACAGAACAGTCCGTAAAGACGAATTTTTTTCAGGCACTTAACAGGCTCAGATGAAAAAGCTCGAATTGAACGAAAGTTTCATACATATCTGAGGATCACGCATGAAATGTTTCAGGATTTTACGAGTTTCCTACAGAGAGATCAACTCAAATTCGTGACAGCTAAAAATCTGTTTCTGCGCAGGAATCCAAATCTAGTATCAACTTTACTATCAAAGACTTTACTTGGCACAACAATGAAGTAAACATGATAAGGAGAGGTTGCTACAGTAATAACAACTTCCAAGACACAACAAAACAGTAGCAAAATAAAAACATGGGTTATCTCCCAAGAAGTGCTTTTCTTTAACGCCTTTCAGCTAGGCGCAGAAAGTGTAAATCAAGTATTATCAAGAGAAGAAGCATCAACATCATAATTTGTTCTAATAATAGAATCAAAAGGCAACTTCATTCTCTTTCTAGGGAAGTGTTCCATACCTTTATTGAGAGAGAATTGATATTTAATATTTCCTTTTTTCATATCAATAATAGCACCAACAGTTCGAAGAAAGGGTCTTCCCAAAATAATAGGACAAGATGCATTGCATTCAATATCCAAGACAACAAAATCAACGGGGACAAGGTTATTATTAACCGTAACGTGAACATTGTCAATCCTCCTCAAAGGTTTCTTTATAGAACTATCAGCAAGATTAACATCCAAGTAACAATATTTCAATGGTGGCAAGTCAAGCATATCATAGAGTTTCTTAGGCATAACAGAAATACTTGCACCAAGATCACATAAAGCATTAAAATCAAAATCATTGACCTTCATTTTAATGATGGGCTCCCAACCATCTTCTAACTTCCTAGGAATAGAAGCTTCAAGTTTTAATTCCTCTTCTCTAGCTTTAATGAGAGCATTTGTAATATGTTTTGTAAAGGCCAAGTTTATAGCACTAGCATTAGGACTTCTAGCAAGTTTTTGCAAGAACTTAATAACTTCAGAGATATGACAATTATCAAAATCAAAACCATTATGATCTAAAGCAATGGGATCATTGTCCCCAATACTCTGAAAAATTTCAGCACTTTTATCACAAACAGTTTCAGCAGTTTCAGGCAATTTTGCATGCTTTGTATTAGAAGTAGAAACATTGCCAACACCAATTATTTTACCATTGATAGTAGAAGGTTTAGCAACATGTGAAGCATCAACATTACTAGTGGTGGTAATAGTCCAAACTTTAGCTACATTATTCTCTTTAGCAAGTTTTTCTTCTCTTTCCCACCTAGCATGCAATTCAGACATCATTCTAATATTGTCATTAATTCGAACTTGGATAGCATTTGCTGTAGCAAATGACTTAATATCTTTATCTTCATTAGGCATAACTTTCAATTTTAAAACATCAACATCAGCAGCAAGACTATCAACCTTAGAAGCAAGAACATCAATTTTACCAAGCTTTTCTTCAACAGATTTGTTAAAAGCAGTTTGTGTACTAATAAATTCTTTAAGCATGACTTCAAGACCAGAGGGTGCACTCCTACTATTGTTGTAAGAATTACCATAACCATTATCATTATTAGAAGGATATGGCCTATAGTTGTTACCAAAATTATTCCTATAAGCATTGTTGTTGAAATTATTACTTTTAATGAAGTTCACATCAACATGCTCTTCTTGAGCAACCAATGAAGCTAAAGGAACATTATTAGGATCAACATTAGATCTACCATTAACAAGCATAGACATAATAACATCAATCTTATCACTCAAGGAGGAGGTTTCTTCAACAGAATTTACCTTCTTACCTTGAGGAGTCCTTTCAGTGTGCCATTCAGAGTAGTTGATCATCATATCATCAAGAAGCTTTGTTGCATCACCCAAAGTGATGGACATGAAAGTACCTCCAGCAGCTGAATCCAATAGGTTCCTTGAAGAAAAATTTAATCCTGCATAGAAGGTTTGGATAATCATCCAAGTAGTTAGTCCGTGGGTAGGGCAATTCCTTACCAAAGATTTCATTCTTTCCCATGTTTGGGCAAGATGTTCATTATCCAATTGCTTAAAATTCATAATGCTACTTCTCAAAGATATAATTTTAGCAGGAGCATAATATCTTCCAATGAAAGCATCTTTACATTTAGTCCATGAATCAATACTATTCTTAGGCAAAGATAGCAACCAATTTCAGTTTTATAATATCCCCATCTACATCCTTATACTCTTGCATTTCACAAAGTTCAACAAAATTATTAAGATGGGCAGCAGCATCATCAGTACTAACACCAGAAAATTGCTCTCTCATAACAAGATTTAGTAAAGCAGGTTTAATTTCATAAAATTCTGCTGTAGTGGCAGGTGGAGCAATAGGAGTGCATATGAAATCATTATTATTGGTGCTAGGGAAATCACACAACTTAGTGTTTTCAGGAGTATTCATTTTAACAATAATAAAATAAGTAAAGCAAAACCGAATTAAGTAAAGTAAAACAAGTAACTAATTTTTTTGTGTTTTTGATATAAAGAAAGCAAACAAGACAGAAAATAAAATAAAGCAAGACAATAAACAAAGTAAAGAGATTGGATGTGAGAGACTCCCCTTGCAGCGTGTCTTGATCTCCCCGGCAACGGCGCCAGAAAATATGCTTGATGACGCGTGAAGCACACGTCCGTTGGGAACCCCAAGAGGAAGGTGTGATGCGTACAGCAGCAAGTTTTCCCTCAGTAAGAAACCAAGGTTATCGAACCAGTAGGAGATGAAGGCCACGTGAAGGTTGTTGGTGAAGGAGTGTAGTGCGGCGCAACACCAGGGATTCCGGCGCCAACGTGGAACCTGCACAACACAATCAAAATACTTTGCCCAACTTAACAGTGAGGTTGTCAATCTCACCGGCTTGCTGTAAACAAAGGATTAAACGTATGGTGTGGAGAATGATGTTTGCTTGCAAAGAACAACAGAGAACAATGATTGCAGTAGGTTGTATTTCAGATGTAAAAGAATGGACCGGGGTCCACAGTTCACTAGTGGTGTCTCTCCAATAAGATAAATAGCATGTTGGGTGAACAAATTACAGTTGGGCAATTGACAAATAGAGAGGGCATAACAATGCACATACATATCATGATGACTACTATGAGATTTACTTAGGGCATTACGACAAAGAACATAGACCGCTATCCAGCATGCATCTATGCCTAAAAAGTCCACCTTCGGGTTAGCATCCGCACCCCTTCCAGTATTAAGGTGCAAACAACAGACAATTGCATTAAGTAATATGCGTAATGTAAACAATACAAATATCCTTAGACAAAGCATTGATGTTTTATCCCTAGTGGAAACAACACATCCACAACCTTAGAACTTTCTGTCACTGTCCCAGATTCAATGGAGGCATGAAGCCACTATCGAGCATAAATACTCCCTCTTGGAGTCACAAGTATCAACTTGGCAAGAGCCTCTACTAGCAACGGAGAGCATGCAAAAACATAAATAACACATATATGATAGATCGATAATCAACTTGACATAGTATTCCATATTCATCGGATACCAACAAACACAACATGTAGCATTACAAATAGATGATCTTGATCATGATAGGCAGCTCACAAGATCTAAACATGATAGCACAAGAGGAGAAGACAACCATCTAGCTACTGCTATGGACCCATAGTCCAAGGATGAACTACTCACGCATCAGTCCGGAGGCGGGCATGGTGATGTAGAGCCCTCCGGTGATGATTCCCCTCTCCGGCAGGGTTCCGGAGGCGATCTTCAGAACCCCCCGAGGTAGGGTTGACGGCGGCGGCGTCTCTGGAACTTTTCTCGTATCGTGGCTCTCGGTACTAGGGTTTTCGCGACGGAAGGAATAAATAGGCGAAGGGGCAGAGTCGGGGGGCGCCCGAGGGGCCCACCCCATATGGCGGCGCGGCCAGGGGTGGGGCCGCGCCCCCCTATGGTGTGGCCGCCTTGTGTCCCCTCTTCGTCTCCTCTTCGGTGTTCTGGAAGGCTCCGTGGAAAATAAGACCGTGGGCTTTTGTTTCATCCAATTCCGAGAATATTTCCTGTGTAGGATTTCTAAAACCAAAAACAGCAGAAAACAGGAACTGGAGCTTCGGCATCTTGTTAATAGGTTAGTACCGGAAAATGCATAAAAATGATGTAAAGTGTATATAAAACATGTGAGTATTGTCATAAAACTAGCATGAAACATAAGAAATTAAGATACGTTTGAGACGTATCACCCCGCCGAAGCCGGAACGACGGAGGCGACTATCACCAATGTGAGGGTAGCCACCGAAGCCGGAGCGAGCCGCAGGAAGAACGCCGGGAATCCGAGGGCGGAAGCAAAAAATCTTATAGGCCCCCTCGCAGGTCTCCCTCACCACCACCAAGTGGAGGAGGTGGAGGCGGAGGCGGAGGCCGAAGATCTCGCTCTCGCTCAAAAACCCCTGGCGGCGGCCCACGTGATGCCCGGGAACGCCTCAACGAGTACAGAACTGATTACATCGGCCCAAAGTGCTTTGGCAGGATGATTCTAGAGGAACCAAAGCCAAGGATGAACCTCAAGCTACCCAGAAACCTGAAGCATTATGATGGCACCGAAAGGCCGGATACCTGGATAGAGGATTACTACAATGCAGTAACCTTCGCCGGTGGAAACCCTAACATCGCATGCCGCATGCTCCAGTTGTACCTTGTAGGTCCAGCCCGGATCTGGCTCAGTGACCTCGAGAAGAACTCCATCTTTTGCTGGTTTGACCTGAAGAACGCCTTTGAGAAGCACTTCAGAGGCACCTACAAGAGACCTGCCACGACAAGCGACATACATGCATGTATCTAGAAGAAGGGTGAAACATCAAGGAGCTTCCTCACCCGATGGTTGCAAACCAGGAACGAGTGCGAGAACGTTGATAACCGCACAACAATGCACGCCTTTATTGGTGGACTGCAGAGAGGAGGACTGCTGCGGCACAAGCTAACTTGCTTGGTCAATGCAAACAAACTGACTTTGGATGACATGATCACCATCGCCAGCGATCATACTGCCGCCGATGACGAAGCAGGCGGAGATCTAGCAGCTACAGCAATTCCCCTGCATCAGCAAAAGAAGAACCGTGATAACGGTAGCAGCAGCGGCACCAAGCGGAAAAATCCCCCTGATGACCAAAGAGGTGGCGGATCCGACTTGATCGTCATGGCTTTCCAGCGCGGAGGCCAAGGAGGCGGAAGAGGCCGCGGAGGCAGAGCTGGAAGGGGCCAGCAGCGTGGTGATGAGGTTACCGCTGCCGGAACCCGCGCTCCCCAAACTTACGGAGAGTACAGAGACATGTCCTACCTGGCCCATCTGGATCCGGCTACAGGGAAGTCCACTCACACCAACCGCAACTGCAAGTGGGTCAATGATCTCAAATCTGACCCGGAAGTAGGATATAAGCGAGCCCGAAAGCACCGCCCACGCGACAAAGGAGGCAAGGGCAAAAACAAGGAGGAAGACAGTTCCGAGGCGATGGATGAGGATGATGCTTCGCCGGATCCCAAAGTCGGATCCGCGGCTAAACCCAACCCCTTCGACAAAAAGAGTGCGGGCGCGTACCACACCTTCCTTGGAACCCCAACAGTCCGTGTAAGCAAATCAGCTCTCCGGATTCTGAACGCCACAGTTCCAGCTGTGCCGCAGTATGTCAGGTGGTCGGAAACTCCGTGTACGTTTGATAGGAAGAATCACCCTACTGTCATTCCAAAAGAGTGCTATTCCTTGGTTGTGAGTCCCCGCATCGACGGGTATGACTTCTCCAAGTGCCTCATGGACGGCGGAGCCAGCTTGAACATCATGTACCTAGAGACTCTGGAGCGGATGAACCTTACCAAGGAACAGCTCAAACACAGCACCATTGAATTTCATGGTGTAGTTCCAGGTAAAAAGGCAAATTCCTTGGGCATCATCAGACTTCCCGTGGCCTTCGGCGATGCCAATAACTTTCGCGAAGAGATGATCACGTTTGAGGTCGTGCCCTTCAAGAGTTCCTACCACGTCATCTTCGGCAGGCCCACCTACCACAAGTTTCACGCAAGAGCGTGCTACATCTACAACAAGCTCAAGATTCCGGGTCCAAAGGGTATGATTACCGTATCCGGGGACTACAAGAAGGCTCACGAATGCGAGTTAGGCGAAGCAGCCTTCGCAGAGTCTATGCTATCTGGAGAGGAGCTGCAAGGCTACAGAGCCGCGGTAGATCTGCAAGAGATGCACACCACCAAGAAGCAGATCTCCGAACAAAAAACCTCGTTTAAGGCCGCGATAGAGACCAAGAAAATCGACTTCAAGGAAGGAGATCCCTCAAAGCAGGTCTCAGTCGGAGCCAACATGGACCCCAAATAGGAAAAAGCGCTCGTCGAGTTCCTCCGCGCTAACATGGATATCTTCGCATGGCAACCTTCTGACATGTCTGGAGTACCTAGGGAACTCACCGAGCACTACCTCAACATAAACCCGGGGGCTAAACCGGTGAAGCAAGCTATGCGACGCTTTGGAGATAAGAAGCGTCACGCCATAGGAATGGAACTAGCAAAGTTACTAGAGGCAGGTTTTGTAATAGAAGTTATCCATACTGATTGGGTCGCAAACCCCGTCCTTGTACCCAAAAAGAACACTGAAATACTAAGAATGTGCATCGATTACTCCGGCTTGAATAAGCATTGTCCAAAGGATCCGTTCCCCTTGCCGCGCATTGACCAAGTCATTGATTCGACGGCAGGGGCAGAACTTCTGTGTTTTCTTGATGCATATTACGGGTATCATCAGATCCGGATGAAGAAGTCCGACCAAAAGGCGACCTCGTTCATCACCCCGTTCGGCACTTACTGCTATGTCACCATGACTTTTGGTTTGAAAAATGCAGGTGCCACCTAACAACGTACGATGCAGCGGTGCCTGAAGGACCAAATTGGCCGGAATGTACACGCTTACGTCGACGACATCGCGGTCATGGCCCGGAAAGGATCCGACTTGATCAGCGACCTCACAGAAACCTTTCAGAATCTCCGACGGTACAAGATGATGTTGAATCCGCTGAAGTGCGTCTTTGGCGTTCCAGCCGGAAAACTCCTTGGCTTCATTGTCTCTCACAGGGGCATTGAGGTTAGCCCGGAGAATTTCAAGGCAATCATGTGCATCAAAAGGCCAACTTGTCTCAAAGATGTGCAGCGACTAACTGGTTGCGTTGCAGCAATCAGCAGGTTCGTTAGTCGTCTTGGCGAGAAGGTGCTACATTTGTACAAACTGCTGAAGAAAACAGACAAATTTGTCTAGGACGACGCAGCAGATGCAGCACTTCAGGGGTTGAAGGAAATTCTCACCTCCCCGCCTATCCTAGCAGCTCCAGAAGATTTAGAGCCTATGCTTCTTTATCTGGCAGCCTCCAACAAAGTCATCAGCCTCATCATCGTGGTGGAACGAAAGGAAGAAGGTAACGAGTATGGAGTCCAAAGGCCAGTCTATTACATTAGCGAGGTACTGACGGAATCCAAGCAAAGATATCCTCACTTTCAGAAGCTAGCCTATGGCATGTTCCTAGGTAGCAGGAAGCTGAGACACTACTTTCAAGAGCACCTAGTAACAGTTGTGAGCAAAGCTCCGCAGTCGACGATTCTCAACAACGCTGATGCAACAGGACGCACAACAAAATGGGGCATCGAATTATCCGCTTTCGACATAAATTACAAACCCAGGACTGCGGTCAAATCCCAGATCTTGGCAGATTTCGTCGCAGATTGGACAGAAGCTCCGGATGCAAATCTGGAGCCAGAACCAGAAACATGGGTCATGCACTTCGATGGATCCAAGCAGCATCAAGGCTCAGGAGCCGGAGTCACCCTGAAGTCCCCTACCGGAGAAGAACTGCAATACGTTCTGCAGATTCACTTCGAAGCTACAAACAACATGGCGGAATACGAGGCTCTACTACACGGTCTGCGCATCGCTAAGGAAATTGGGATCAAGCACATCATATGCTGCGGAGATTCCGACCTGGTGGCACAACAAGTAGCCGGAACCTGGAACGCCAGAAACTCCGTTATGGCGGCTTACAAAGACGAAGTTGATGAGATCGCCAAATGTTTCCTCGGATACAAAGTCAAGTACATCACGAGAGACGATAACACAGCGGCAGACATGCTATCCAAGCTCGGATCTGGCAGGAAACCAATTCCGCCTGGCATCTTGATACGTCTCAAACGTATCTATAAATTCTTATGTTCCATGCTAGCTTTATGACAATACTCACATGTTTTATATACACTTTACATCATTTTGATGCATTTTCCGGCACTAACCTATTAACAAGATGCTGAAGCGCCAGTTCCTGTTTTCTGCTGTTTTTGGTTTCAGAAATCCTACACGGGAAATATTCTCGGAATTGGACGAAACAAAAGCCCACGGTCTTATTTTGCACGGAGCCTTCCAGAAGTCCGAAGAGGAGACGAAGAGGGGCGACGAGGCGGACACACCCTAGGGGGGGCGCGACCCCACCTCTGGGCGTGCCGCCCTATGGGGTGGGCCCCTCGAGCGTCCCCCGACTCTGCCCCTTCGCCTATTTATTCTCTCCGTCGCGAAAACCCTAGTACCGAGAGCCACGATACGAGAAAAGTTATTGTGACGCCGCCGCCGCCAATCCCATCTTGGGGGATTCAGGAGATCGCCTCCGGCACCCTGCCGGAGAGGGGAATCATCACCGGAGGACTCTACATCATCATGCCCGCCTCCGGATTGATGCGTGAGTAGTTCATCCTTGGACTATGGGTCCATAGCAGTAGCTAGATGGTTGTCTTCTCCTCTTGTGCTATCATGTTTAGATCTTGTGAGCTGCCTATCATGATCAAGATCATCTATTTGTAATGCTACATGTTGTGTTTGTTGGGATCCGATGAATATGGAATACTATGTCAAGTTGATTAATTGATCTATCATATATGTGTTTTTTATGTTCTTGCATGCTCTCCGTTGCTAGTAGAGGCTCTGGCCAAGTTGATACTTGTAACTCCAAGAGGGAGTATTTATGCTCGATAGTGGGTTCATGCCTCCATTGAATCTGGGACAGTCACAGAAAGTTCTAAGGTTGTGGATGTGCTGTTGCCACTAGGGATAAAACATCGATGCTTTGTCTAAGGATATTTGTGTTGATTACATTACGCACAGTACTTAATGCAATTGTCTGTTGTTTGCAACTTAATATTGGAAGGGGTGCGGATGCTAACCCGAAGGTGGACTTTTTAGGCATAGATGCATGTTGGATAGCGGTCTATGTTCTTTGTCGTAATGCCCTAAGTAAATCTCATAGTAGTCATCATGATATGTATGTGCATTGTTATGCCCTCTCTATTTGTCAATTGCCCAACTGTAATTTGTTCACCCAACATGCTATTTATCTTATTGGAGAGACACCACTAGTGAACTATGGACCCCGGTCCATTCTTTTACATCTGAAATACAATCTACTGCAATCTCTGTTCTCTGTTGTTCTTCGCAAACAAACATCATTTTCCACACCATACGTTTAATCCTTTGTTTACAGCAAGCCGGTGAGATTGACAACCTCACTGTTAAGTTGGGTCAAAGTATTGTGATTGTGTTGTGCAGGTTCCACGTTGGCGCCGGAATCCCTGGTGTTGCGCCGCACTACACTCCTTCATCAACAACCTTCACGTGGCCTTCATCTCCTACTGGTTCCATAACCTTGGTTTCTTTCTGAGGGAAAACTTATTGCTGTGCGCATCACACCTTCCTCTTGGGGTTCCCAACGGACGTGTGCATCACGCGCCATCAAGACTGTTTTCTGGCGCCGTTGCCGGGGAGATCAAGACACGCTGCAAGGGGAGTCTCTCACATCCAATTTCTTTACTTTGATTATTGTCTTGCTTTACTTTATTTTATTTTCTGTTTTGTTTGCTTTCTTTATATCAAAAACACAAAAAAAAATTAGTTACTTGTTTTACTTTACTTAATTTAGTTTGCTTTACTTGTTTTTATTACTGTTAAAATGGATACTCTTGAGAACACTAAGTTGTGTGATTTCACTAGTTAGGCTTAATGGAAAACAAAAAAAATATTAGACATCTTTATAGTATTTATCTTGAGTTAGGACATGAGGTGTTTGAAGAGAAAATTAAAAAACCTATGGAACTTTATATGCATGCTAATGGCAATGTTATTAGTATGAATACTTTGAACACCATTGTTGCTAATGCTATGGAAAATTCTAAGCTTGGGGAAGCTGGTTTTGAGGAGCATGATATTTTTAGTCCCCCAAGCATGGAGGAGAAAATTTACTTTGATGATACTTTACCTCCTATATATGATGATTATGGTGATGAGAATAATAATGATAGCTATCTTATTGAATTTGCTCCCACTACAATTAATAGTAATGACTATGCTTATGTGGAGAGTAATAATTTTATACATGTAGCTCATGATAAGAATGTTTCATGTGATAGTTATATTGTTGAGTTTGTTCATGATGCTACTGAAAATCTTTATGAGAGAGGACAATATGATTGTAGGGATTTTCATGTTACTAAAACACCTCTCTTTTTGCTTAAAATCTTGAAGTTGCGCTTGTCTTGTTTTCCTATGCTTATTGCATTATGCTTACATGACTTGTTTATTTACAAGATTCCTTTTCATCAAGTGGGTTATACTTAAAAGTGTTTCTTATTTGCTTTTGATGCTCTCTTTTGCTTCAACTCTTATTTCTTGCGAGAGCATCATTAAAATTACTGAGCCCATCTTAATGGATATAAAGAAAGCACTTCTTGGGAGATAACCCATGTTTTTATTTTGCTACTGTATTGTTGTGTCTTGGAAGTTGTTACTACTGTAGCAACCTCTCCTTATCATATTGTTGTGCCAAGTAAAGTCTTTGATAGTAAAGTTGATACTAGATTTGGATTCCTGTGCAGAAACAGATTTCTACCTGTCACGCATTTGAGTAGATCTCTCTGTAGGAAACTCGTAGAATGCTGAAAAAATTCATGCGTGATCCTCAGATATGTACGCAACTTTCATTAAATTTTAGATTTTTCATCTGAGCCTGTTAAGTGCCTCGAAAAAATTCGTCTTTACGGACTGTTCTGTTTTGACAGATTCTGCCTTTTATTTTGCATTGCCTCTTTTACTGTGTTGAGTGGATTTCTTTGTTCCATTAACTTTCAGTAGCTTTGGGTAATGTCCAGAAGTGTTAAGAATGATTGTGTCCTCTCTGAACATGTGAATTTTTGATTATGCACTAACCCTCTAATGAGTTTGTTTTGAGTTTGGTGTGGAGGAAGTTTTCAAGGGTCAAGAGAGGAGGATGATATAATATGATCAAGAAGAGTGAAAAGTCTAAGCTTGGGGATGCCCCCGTGGTTCATCCCTGCATATTTCAAGAAGACTAAAGCATCTAAGCTTGGGGATGCCCAAGGCATCCCCTTCTTCATCGACAACTTATCAGGTCACCTCTAGTGAAACTATATTTTTATTCCGTCACATCTTATGTTCTTTACTTGGAGCGTCTGTTTATTTTTGTTTTTGTTTTTGTTTGAATAAAATCGGATCCTAGCATTCATTGTGTGGGAGAAAGACACGCTCCGCTGTTTCATATGAACACTGGTGTTCTTAGCGTTACTTTAATGTTCATGGCGGAGTTGAAAGCCGCTTCGTTGATTGCTATTTGGTTGGAAACAGAAAATGCTTCATGTGGTAAATGGTATATTGTCTTGAATAATTTGATGCTTGGCAATTGTTTTGAGCTCTCATAGATCATGTTTAAGCTCTTGCATCATGTGGTGTTGAACCTATTAGTGGAGAATTACTGTAGAGCTTGTTGAAATTTGGTTTGCATGATTGGTCTCTCTAAAAGTCTAGATATTTTCTGGTAAAAGTGTTTGAGCAACAAGGAGACAATGTAGAGTCTTATAATGCTTGCAATATGTTCTTATGTAAGTTTTGCTGTACCGGTTCATACTTGTGTTTGCTTCAAACAACCTTGCTAGCCAAAGCCTTGTACTGAGAGGGAATGCTTCTCGTGCATCCAAAAACCTTGAGCCAAAACTCATGCCATTTGTGTCCACCATAACTACCTATATGTGGTATTTCTCTGCCATTCCAAAGTAAATTGCTTGCGTGCTACCTTTAAAATTTCATTCCTTGTCTTTGCAATACATAGCTCATGGGAATATAGCTTAAAAAGTATTGTGGTATTGAATATGTTTCTTATGTATCTTATTTCTTATAAGTTGCTTGTTGAGCGGTAACCATGTTTCTGGGGACGCCATCAACTGTTACACCTTTGTTGAATATCATATGAGTTGCTATGCATGTTCGTCTTGTCTGAAGTAAGGGTGATTTATCATGATTAAATGGTTTGAGTATGCATATTGTGAGAGAAGAACATTGGACCGCCAACCAAAGCCATGTATCATGGTGGAAGTTTCAGCTTGGACATTAATCCTCAATCTCTTATGAGAATATTATCTGTTGTTGAATGCTTAAGCATTAAAGAGGAGTCCATTATCTGTTTTCTATGTTGTCCCGGTATGGATGTCCTCAAGTTGAGATCTATCAAAACTGAGAAATCAAATGCGATCTATCTCCTTGGACCTTTGTACAGGTGGCATAGAGGTACCCCTTTGTGACACTTGGTTGAAACATATGTAATGCAATGATAATCCATGGAAATCCGAGCTAATTAGGACAAGGTGCGGGCACTATTGGTATTCGATGCATGAAGCTTGCAACTTATAAGAGGTTTTATGCATAACACATATGAATTATTACTACCGTTGACAAAATTGTTTCCATGTTTTCAAAATAAAAAGCTCTAGCACATGAGTAATCCATGCTTCCCTCTGTGAAGGGCCTTTTTTTACTTTATGTTGAGTCAGTTTACCTACTTCTTTCTATCTTAGAAGCAAACGCTTGTGTCAACTGTGTGCATTGATTCCTACATGTTTACCTATTGCACTTGTTATATTACTTTGTGTTGACAAATATCCATGAGATATACATGTTGAAGTTGAAAGCAACTGCTGAAACTTATATCTTCCTTTGTGTTGCTTCAAAACCTTCTATTAAGAATCTATTGCTTTATGAGTTAACTCTTATGCAAGACTTATTGATGCTTGTCTTGAAAGTACTATTCATGAAAAGTCTTTGATATATGATTCAGTTGTTTAGTCATTATCTTACCATTGTTTCGAATCACTTCATTCATCTCATATGCTTTACAATAGTATTGATCAAGATTATGATAGTAGCATGTCACTTCAGAAATTATCCTTGTTATCGTTTACCTACTCGAGGGCGAGTAGGAACTAAGCTTGGGGATGTTTGATACGTCTCAAACGTATCTATAATTTCTTATGTTCCATGCTAGCTTTATGACAATACTCACATGTTTAATATACACTTTACATCATTTTGATGCATTTTCCGGCACTAACCTATTAACAAGATGCCGAAGCGCCAGTTCCTGTTTTCTGCTGTTTTTGGTTTCAGAAATCATACACAGGAAATATTCTCGGAATTGGACGAAACAAAAGCCCACGGTCTTATTTTGCACGGAGCCTTCCAGAAGTCCGAAGAGGAGACGAAGAGGGGCGACGAGGCGGCCACACCCTAGGGGGCGTGGCCCCACCTCTGGGCGTGCTGCCCTATGGGGTGGGCCCCTCGAGCGTCCCCCGACTCTGCCCCGTCGCCTATTTATTCTCTCCGTCGCGAAAACCCTAGTACCGAGATCCACGATACGAGAAAAGTTATTGTGACGTTGATGCGTGCAGTTAACACATGTCCGTTGGGAACCCCAAGAGGAAGGTGTGATGCGTACAGTAGCAAGTTTTCCCTCAGTAAGAAACCAAGGTTTATCGAACCAGTAGGAGCCAAGAAGCACGTTGAAGGTTGATGGCGGCGAAGTATAGTGCGGCGCAACAACAGGGATTCCGGCGCCAACGTGGAACCTGCACAACACAATCAAAGTACTTTGCCCCAACGTAACAGTGAGGTTGTCAATCTCACCGGCTTGCTGTAAACAAAGGATTAATTGTATAGTGTGGAAGATGATGTTTGTTTGCGAAGAACAGTAAAGAACAATTGCAGTAGATTGTATTTCAGATGTAAAGAATGGACCGGGGTCCACAGTTCACTAGTGGTGTCTCTCCCATAAGATAAATAGCATGTTGGGTGAACGAATTACAGTTGGGCAATTGACAAATAAAGAAGGCATAACAATGCACATACATATATCATGATGAGTACTATGAGATTTAATCAGGGCATTACGACAAAGTACATAGACCGCTATCTAGCATGCATCTATGCCTAAATAGTCCACTTTCAGGTTATCATCCGAACCCCTTCCGGTATTAAGTTGCAAGCAACAGACAATTGCATTAAGTATGGTGCGTAATGTAATCAACACAAATATCCTTAGACAAAGCATCGATGTTTTATCCCTAGTGGCAACAGCACATCCACAACCTTAGAACTTTCTGTCATCCTTGTCCCGCATTCAATGGAGGCATGAACCCACTATCGAGCATAAATACTCCCTCTTGGAGTTACAAGTATCAACTTGGCCAGAGCCTCTACTAGCAACGGAGAGCATGCAAGAACATAAACAACATATATGATAGATTGATAATCAACTTGACATAGTATTCAATATTCATCGGATCCCAACAAACACAACATGTAGCATTACAAATAGATGATCTTGATCATGATAGGCAGCTCACAAGATCTAACATGATAGCACAATGAGGAGAAGACAACCATCTAGCTACTGCTATGGACCCATAGTCCAGGGGTGAACTACTCACACATCGATTCGGAGGCGATCATGGCGATGAAGAGCCCTCCGGGAGATGATTCCCCTCTCCGGCAGGGTGCCGGAGGCGATCTCCTGAATCCCCCGAGATGGGATTGGTGGCGGCTGCGTCTCTGGAAGGTTTTCCGTATCGTGGCTCTCGGTACAGAGGGTTTCGCGACGAAGGCTTTAAGTAGGCGGAAGGGCGGAGTCGGAGGAGTCACGGGGGCCCCACACGCTAGGGCCACGCGGGCCCCCCTTAGGCCACGCCGCCCTAGTGTGGCGGCGCCCCGTGGCCCCACTTCGTTTCTCCCTCGGTCTTCTGGAAGCTTCGTGGAAAAATAAGCCCCTGGGCGTTGATTTCGTCCAATTCCGAGAATATGTCCTTACTAGGATTTCTGAAACCAAAAATAGCAGAAAACAGCAACTGGCTCTTCGGCATCTCGTCAATAGGTTAGTGCCGGAAAATGCATAATAATGACATATAATGTGTATAAAACATGTGAGTATCATCATAAAAGTAGCATGGAACATAAGAAATTATGGATACGTTTGAGACGTATCAAGCATCCCCAAGCTTAGTTCCTACTCGCCCTCGAGTAGGTAAACGATAACAAGGATAATTTCTAAAGTGACATGCTATCATAATCTTGATCAATACTATTGTAAAGCACATGAGATGAATGCGGCGATTCGAAGCAATGATGAAGACAATGAGTAAACAACTGAATCATATAGCAAAGAATTTTCATGAATAATACTTTCAAGACAAGCATCAATAAGACTTGCATAAGAGTTACTCATAAAGCAATAAATTCTTAGTAGAAAGCTTTGAAACAACACAAATGAAGATATAAGTTTCAGCGGTTGCTTTCAACTTCAACATGTATATCTCATGGATAATTGTCAACACAAAGTAATATAACAAGTGCAATAGGTAAACATGTAAGAATCAATGCACACAGTTGACACAAGTGTTTGCTTCTAAGATAGAAAGAAGTAGGTAAACTGACTCAACAATAAAGTAGAAGAATGGCCCTTCGCAGAGGGAAGCATGGATTACTATTTTTGTGCTAGAGCTTTTCATTTTGAAAACATAGAAACAATTTTGTCAACGGTAGTAATAAGTCATATGTGTTATGTATAAGATATCCTATAAGTTGCAAGCCTCATGCATAGTATACTAATAGTGCCCGCACCTTGTCCTAATTAGCTTGGATTAACACGGATTATCATTGCATAACATATGTTTCAACCAAGTGTCACAAAGGGGTTCTTCTATGCCGCCTGTACAGAGGTCTAAGGAGAAAGTTCGCATTGGATTTCTCGCTTTTGATTATTCTCAACTTAGACATCCATACCGGGACAACATAGACAACAGATAATGGACTCCTCTTTAATGCTTAAGCATTTAACAACAGATAAAATTCTCATAAGAGATTGAGGATTTGTGTCCAAACTAAAACTTCCACCATGATTCATGGCTTTAGTTAGCGGCCCAATGTTCTTCTCTAACAATATGCATACTCAAACCATTTGATCATGAAAATCGCCCTTACTTCAGACAAGACGAACATGCATAGCAACTCACATGATATTCAACAAAGGTAAAAGTTGATGGCGTCCCCAGAAACATGGTTACCGCTCAACAAGCAACTTATTAAGAAATAAGATACATAAGTACATATTCTTCACCACAATAGTTTTTAAGGCTATTTTCCCATGAGCTATATATTGTAAAGGCAAAGAATAGAAGTTTAAAGGTAGCACTCAAGTAATGTACTTTGGAATGGCAGAGAAATACCATGTGGTAGGTAGGTATGGTGGACACAAATGGCATAGTTATTGGCTCAAGGATTTGGATGCACGAGAAGAATTCCTCTCAATACAAGGCTAGGCTAGCAAGGTTGTTTGAAGCAAACTCAAGTATAAAACGGTGCAGCAAGACTCACATATGAACATATTGTAAACATTATAAGACTTTACATCGTCTCCTTGTTGTTCAAACACCTTAACCAGAAAATATCTAGACTCTAGAGACCAATCATGCAAACCAAATTTTAACAAGCTCTATGTAGTTCTTCATTAATAGGTGCAAAGTACATGATGCAGGAGCTTAAACATGATCTATATGAGCACAACAATTTTCAAGTATCAAATTATTCAAGACATTATACCAACTAGTTGAATGCCCGTGCGTTGCAGCGGAATAATATAAAAATTACAGAGATACACAGATAGCCAGGATCTAATTTTAATTGAATAGGCCATGATTTTTTTTTTCTCCACATCAACAAAGCTTCTCATCTGCTAACTGCACCAAGAAAAAGGAAGTTCGTATGTGTCTCAATCTATTGGATTTTTTTTTTACATCTCATCAATTCTGAAAGTGCAACTCCAATTTATGAGAATTACCATACTTTTCTTAGTAAATCAAACTTGTTAAACTCCTCCATAAACAAGAATAACACTTTTTAAAACCGAATGAGATCTAAAGTATCTTTTTCGACCAAGATTAAGCAAACCAATTGAACCAAATGTCTGGACTACTAAACCCCAACAAAGAAATTATTGCTCTATATAAGATTATAAATCTTGCAAAACTTCAATGATGGACCTTATAACAAACAACCACGTCGTCGAGCAAAGAATTTGCCAAAAACTTATTAGGAACATCGGGAGATCCCTTGGACATTAAATTCATATGAGTACAGGATGTCCTAACAATGTTGATTTGCCATTCATCACGTACACTATTGTCGGTACTCCCTAGATGAATAAACAACACTGCTACAAGAAATTAGATAGCAAAGTAATCACATGCAGATCAGTCTTGTTCAAACTTACTTAAAAGAAAGAGCTATAGTATACTCTTTAACATAAGTGAACCTAGTTCATAGTTCTGATAAAACAACACAAACTGCATTCAAAGATTTGCATAGCACAACGATGCGGAATCTTCTTCAACCAACCAGTTGGGCAATCTCCTGTGTAGAGTGAAGAGATACCGCACTCTCAGTCTCATGTTAGGAGCAAACACACAATAGCATCTCACAAAATCAATCAGATTATACCGGAGAAATATTAGCTATATTTCAAGAAACATTAAGATGAAGCAACATGATGTACTGCCTTCTATAAAGATAAGGTACGCCTTTGGCGTACTCTCGAAGAAAAAATAGCAACATGACGTACTTATTTGATAGGTACAGTGATCTGATGCATAAGGGTCATGAGTACAATTCCTTCAGCATATACACGTTCTAGTGATAAATTAATTACGAATTCTAGGCAGCTAGTCCATCTCCTTGAGTCTTTTCCCCTCTAGAATTCAGACTTATACTGATAAAGTACTAAAGTGTCATATAGATTATTTAAAAACAAATTGGAGTAACTTACTCGACAGAGAATGCTTTCCGGAGTTGGAAATATAGATATTTTGCTGAAGAAGAACAAATCAGGAATTAGTAATGCACCCTACTGTTACGCTTAATATGTTGTTATCATTAACCATCAATATAATAGCAGGAATCCTGATAAATTATAAAATTAGTGTGCAATATCATCATCTGATATCACAATATTCCACCAGATGATTATTGGAGAAATGTTTCGGCATCATGAGTGCTTCAATAGTATCAACCAGCTCCGCCGATGGTGCAAGAATGTAAATCAGGGGCAAGTCATCATCAATGATATATCATTCTCAAATAGTTAGATAAGTGTCTGTTTTCTCTTTTGTATATCCTCTCTTCTTGTATTTCCTCCAGTTTGCTACTTCCAATATGAAATCAACTTCTTCAACCACATGATTTATTTTGGGGGCAACATGCTCGCTCGTGTCATTGACAATGCGATGTACTCGTGATGCATACCTACAAAGCGACAAGCAATGCAACTCTTTTCCGAGAAAAAAAATCAGCGTCAAGTAGAGAGATATGGTTATGTAGACAAATGCAAAATGTGAATAAAAGCAATGAAATTCCATCATGAGTGAGTTGTGAGTCTCCTCCAAGTTTGGCTCTGCTCATGAGACATTCACAAACGTTAAGGTTTCTGCATTACCTCCAGACGAATCACTCATAAGCATTGTCAACTTATGGTTCTGGTAAGGTATATTATGTCCATCAGAAGATAAATCACCAATAATGCCAGGAGATGTAGAAAGAGATTTATTGATGCTTTGTGCTTGTTTTAATTATTCTCATGCTGAACCAGAATTTTTCACCCTCTCAGAACCAGAAAGTCAACGAAGATTAGCTGTCAAATAGAAAAATACTATCAATGTTAGTATAATCGATTAAGAAATAATAAATTAGCATCTTGTAACGTCCTTTCACAGTGAGGAGAAATTCAACTTAGATGCACCCATTTATGCTTTCTGTAAAAGAGATCGCATACAAAGATATAAAAAATGGACACTGCTACAAATTGCCATAGAATGACGCAGGTAGTGGCCCATTTCATTGAGCAATACGAAGATATATAAAAAATGAACACTGATACAATCATCAGACTGAATTGTAATTGCCACA
The DNA here is from genome assembly GCF_019359855.2 of Lolium perenne. Lineage (NCBI taxonomy): Eukaryota > Viridiplantae > Streptophyta > Magnoliopsida > Poales > Poaceae > Lolium > Lolium perenne. The sequence continues at coordinate 238,564,052 of NC_067245.2, read as the reverse complement.
GAATGCCGCACGTAGTGGCCCATTTCATCAAGCAATTTCAGAGCGCAATACATGAAATATTTAGTACCTAATTGTGGAGTTCATGTCAGCCATTGGAGCGAACAGAAAGTGTCCCGCTGTGACTTGTATTGCAAGGGTTGTCGGAGGTCGCGTGGCAGCCTGGCAGGGCATTTCATCGACGACGAGGCGGCACAGCTTCTTGAGGTCGATGTCCAGGTACGGGTAGAGACCCTGCTTGGTCGTGTACTGGCCGCCGTCACACTCCTCCTGGGCAACCAGAAAGGAGGTGAATCGGAAAGGTAGGGCTGCGTTCTTGCAGCACGACGCTCCTCCTGGGCCACCATCCTCGCCTCCCCGCAGGACGTGAACGCCTTCCACTTGCAGGTCGAGGCTTCAGCCAGAGGAGAGCACCCCGTCCATGCCCCTAGCGGCGGCGGATGAGATCGTGTCAGGCGGTCTTCCTCCATGCCCCTGGCGGTGTTCCTCACCGGCGTGGATGAGATCGTGCCAGGCGGTGTTTCTCCATGCCCCTGGCGGCGGCTTGTACAACATCCAATTTTTGGGGACTCTCTATTGTGGGGAGAAGGCCAAACCGGCCCCCCATGGGCCACCTCCGCCTTGGACAAGCTCCGCCGGCCTCGCCTGTGACCTCGCATGGAAAAGTGAGTGCTGAAAAGGTGGAATCTGGTGTTGGATGTGAGACGGTGGTTTCACCTACTCCCTCCGTTCCGGAATATAAGACGTTTGGGAACCGTTTCGACCAGTTGAAAACCATGTGAAATGACGACTCTACCCTTCCCTAATTATGAATCGGTACCCTTCCGTAATCGCCCGTCCTTGGTCCTCCGCCGACTGCCATCGCCATCGATTCCCCTTCATAGACTCCACCACCGGTCCTTAGCTGCTCCTCCGCCATCAACCCTCCCCATCGACTCCACGACCGGCTGCAGCATCATCCTAAGAAAATCCATCACCCGTTGCTATGCAGGCCTGACAGGCATTGGTTGTTCTGGAGCTGGCAGTTGTAGTTGTCCTCGTAGTCGAGCATGCAGCCGCAGTTCACCAGGATCCCAAGGCTGCGGATCATCTCTGCTAACTTGCTTGCTTTGCTCGCACTTCCATTTTACTACTCCAGTGAAAAAATGCAGTGAAAAAAGGGAGTGTCAACTATCAAGAGGAGACAAAATTAAATATTTCTGCATATGAGTGATCTGGATAGATGTAAATTGTGTGTAACAGGCTACTGAGTATTCTGCATATAATTCAGCTCAAACCATATTCTGAAAACATTAAATTGCAGCAACAAGATGGACTGCTCAGTGCTTAGTACTCTGAAGAGATAATCAAAAGACTCAATTAACCAAGTTGCACTGATGCTACATGCAGTTATGTCCTAGCATCCTCAACTCTGTAACATGGCTAGGATCAAGATCTTGACACACACACACAGACATGACATGATTTATTTCCTAATTTGTATTGTCTTAATAGGATTTTTTTCATCAACCAAACGTGTATGTGAAGTAAACAAACAGCATGATGGTTCAGTTTTTGATAAGACCAAAACAAGCAGCTCGATTGATTGAAACTGCAGCTAGATTAAACAAACAGAAAGCAAGGTGATATGGTTGTATTCAGATTGTGTGAGTATGGAGGGTTGCAGCAGGGCATGACCTTGATGACGATGGCCTTGTCGGATCAGAACAAGGTGCTGGAGCATACGGATTCGTCCTCGTCCGGTTGGTTGGTCAAAAGAAGCAACATCTTTCAGTGATAATAATATTGGGGGAAAGATGAAGTTTTGGAATAGGATTGGGGGAGCGCACGCATACCGGGAGCTTCTCTGGAGATGGTCGCTGGTTCCGCGGGTGGACGACGAGGAGTCCAAGGGGGCGGAGCCGGAGCCGCGCGCGCCTGGCGGCAGGACCACGCGCCCGTGTCCCCTTCTTCGCTCCAACCCCTGTCCTCCATAGAGACGGCCGGGAGAGTGGCCTCGACGAGCAGCGACGGCCGGCGAGATCGAGGTGTACCCCATCCTGAGGAGATTGACGGGGATGGTAGGGACCAAGGTGGAGGTCGACCTGACGACGTTGCTCCCTGCCAACTCCACGCTCGGGCAGGAGCGTCCGTAGAAGCTCGGCGACAGAGCCAACGAGGACAGCGGCGCCGGAGTCGGCAGCTGGCCCGAACGAGCAGATGGTCTCTGCGCTGGTGGTGGCGCAGTCGCCGTAGGAGGAGACGACCATGGAGCGGGCGCGGGAGACGGCGCTGGCGCTGCGGATGACGGTTTTGGCCGAGATCTGGGGGGCGGGGGGTTTCTCCGGCTGCTGTTGGAGCTCCGCACCACCGCCACCACGATTGGAGCTCCACCCTGACCTTGGCTCCACATGTCTAGCACCGTTTGGGAGAAGACACCATCGATGTGTCTGAGAGACGGGGCTGGGGGCGACTAACCGTGCGCTAATCGTGGGTTGACTCTTTCCATGGTTCTCTGATATGCGGCACAGCCGCAGTATCGGCGGAGTGGACGGACAGGTTTTTATTTTTTCGATTTTGTTTGCCTCTACTAATCGGGACGGACGTACCAACCATCTCACCACCTCTAGCCATTTAATATAGTAGAAATTACCACATGCGGTATTTTCCGTTTCCAACCATATATCAATGAACGAAATAGTTCAACCTTCGCAATGAACATTAAGAATAAAGCTAAGAACACATGTGTTCATATGCAACAGCGGAGCGTGTCTCTCTCCCAAACAAAGAATGCTAGGATCCGATTTTATTCAAACAAAAACAAAAATAAAAACAAACAGACGCTCCAAGCAAAGCACATAAGATGTGACTGAATAAAAATATAGTTTCACTAGAGGTGACCTGATAAGTTGTCGATGAAGAAGGGGATGCCTTGGGCATCCCCAAGCTTAGATGCTTGGGTCTTCTTGAAATATGCAGGGATGAACCACGGTGGCATCCCCAAGCTTAGATTTTTCACTCTTCTTGATCATAGTATATCATCCTCCTCTCTTGACCCTTGAAAACTTCCTCCACACCAAACTCGAAACAAACTCATTAGAGGGTTAGTGCATAATTGAAAATTCATATATTCAGAGGTGACATAATCATTCTTAACACTTCTGGACATTGCACAAAGCTACTGAAAGTTAATGGAACAAAGAAATCCATCAAACATAGCAAAACAGGCAATGCTAAATAAAATGCAGAATCTGTCAAAACAGAACAGTCCGTAAAGACGAATTTTTCTGGGGCACTTAACTTGCTCAGATGAAAATGCTCAAATTGAATGAAAGTTGCGTACATATCTGAGGATCATGCACGTAAATTGGCAGATTTTTCTGAGTTACCTACAGAGAACCCTGCTCAAATTCGTGACAGCAAGAAATCTGTTTCTGCGCAGTAATCCAAATCTAGTATTGACTTTACTATCAAAGACTTTACTTGGCACAACAATGCAATAAAATAAAGATAAGGAGATGTTGCTACAGTAGTAACAACTTCCAAGACTCAAATATAAAACAAAAGTGCAGAAGTAAAATAATGGGTTGTCTCCCATAAGCGCTTTTCTTTAACGCCTTTCAGCTAGGCGCAGAAAGTGTGAATCAAGTAACATGAAGAGACGAAGCATCAACAGAGGGGTTTGGAGTTTTCTCAACTATGCATTGTATTTTATCTATGTAAGTTTCAGAGGCTCCTTTTTCATTACTCTTAGGCTTGCTATTTTCATCAAACAAATTTTCAGGAACAAGCCAACCATAGTTATTTTCTAGAGCTTCATGCATTCCTAGGAGCTTGCAAGGTATTGATGTCTTAATCTCCCCTCCATCATTAACATTATTAGTGTACTTTATTCTATCAATGTCCATCTTTTCAAGGGTACTAGCAAAGTTGGTGTAAGAGCCTGATGTCTACGGGTGCTTCTATTCTTGTAGACAGTGTTGGGCCTCCAAGAGCAGAGGTTTGTAGAACAGCAGCAAGTTTCCCTTAAGTGGATCACCCAAGGTTTATCGAACTCAGGGAGGAAGAGGTCAAAGATATCCCTCTCATGCAACCCTGCAACCACAAAGCAAGAAGTCTCTTGTGTCCCCAACACACCTAATAGGTGCACTAGTTCGGCGAAGAGATAGTGAAATACAAGTGGTATGAATGAATATGAGCAGTAGTACGGCGCGTAAAAGTGCTTGCTGGCGTGCAGTTGATGGTAGTAATATTGCAGGCAGTATAAATGCAGTAAAACAGTAAACGAGCAGCGATAGCAGTATTTAGGAACAAGGCCTAGGGATCATACTTTCACTAGTGGACACTCTCAACATTGATCACATAACAGAATAAATAAATAAATGCTAGACTCTACACCCTCTTGTTGGATGATGAACACCACTAACTGTGTAGGATTACACGAACCCTCAATGCCGGAGTTAACAAGCTCCACAATATTCAATGTTCATATTTAAATAACCTTAGAGTGCATAACAGATCAACATAACCAAACCAAGTACTAACATAGCATGCACACTGTCACCTTCACACTACGAAAGGAGGAATAGATCACATCAATACTATCATAGCAATAGTTAACTTCATAATCTACAAGAGATCACAATCATAGCCTACGCCAAGTACTACACGATGCACACACTGTCACCATTACACCGTGCAGGAGGAATAAACTACTTTAATAACATCACTAGAGTAGCACACAGATAAATTGTGATACAAAACACATTGCAATCATAAAGAGATATAAATAAGCACTTCACTATGCCATTCATAACAGCGAATAAGTATTCTGTGAAATATAGCCTAAGAGACCCACACGGTGCACACACTGTCACCTTTACACACGTGGGACAAGGAGTCTCCGGAGATCACATAAGTAAAATCCACTTGACTAGCATAATGACATCTAGATTACAAGCATCATCATATGAATCTCAATCATGTAAGGCAGCTCATGAGATTATTGTATTGAAGCACATAGGAGAGAGATTAACCACATAGCTACCGGTACAGCCCTTAGCCTCGATGGAGAACTACTCCCTCCTCATGGGAGACAGCAGCGTTGATGAAGATGGCGGTGGTGTTGATGGAGAAGCCTTCCGGGGGCACTTCCCCGTCCCGGCGGCGTGCCGGAACAGAGACTCCTGTCCCCCAGATCTTGGCTTCGCGATGGCGGCGGCTCTGGAAGGTTTCTCGTACTGTGGCTTTTCCGTATCGAGGTTTTAGGTCAGGGACCTTTAAATAGGCGAAGAGGCGGAGTCGGAGGGCTGACGGGGTGGTGACACAGTAGGGGGGCGCGGCCCAGGCCCTGGCCGCGCCGCCCTATCATCTGGGCCCACCAGGGCTCCCCTCTGGTGGCTCTCGGGTGTTCTGGAAGCTTCGTGGAAAAATAGGATGCTGGGCATTGATTTCGTTCGATTCCGAGAATATTTCCTTACTAGGATTTATGAAACCAAAAACAGCAGAAAACAGCAATTGGCCCTTCGGCATCTCGTCAATAGGTTAGTTCCGGAAAACGCATAAATATGACATAAAGTATGCATAAAACATGTAGATATCATCAATAATGTGGCATGGAACATAAGAAATTATCGATACGTCGGAGACGTATCAGCATCCCCAAGCTTAGTTCTGCTCGTCCCAGCGAGGTAAACGATAACAAAGATAATTTCTGGAGTGACATGCCATCATAACCTTGATCATACTATTGTAAGCATATGTAATGAATGCAGCGATCAAAACAATGGTAATGACATGAGTAAACAAATGAATCACAAAGCAAAGACTTTTCATGAATAGTACTTTCAAGACAAGCATCAATAAGTCTTGCATAAGAGTTAACTCATAAGGCAATAAATCAAAGTAAAGATATTGAAACAACACAAAGGAAGATTAAGTTTCAGCGGTTGCTTTCAACTTATAACATGTATATCTCATGGATAGTGTCAATGTAAAGTAATATAACAAGTGCAATATGCAAGTATGTAGGAATCAATGCACAGTTCACACAAGTGTTTGCTTCTTGAGGTAGAAAGAGATAGGTGAACTGACTCAACATAAAAGTAAAAGAAAGGCCCTTCGCAGAGGGAAGCATTGATTGCTATATTTGTGCTAGAGCTTTGGTTTTGAAAACAAGAAACAATTTTGTCAACGGTAGTAATAAAGCATATGTATCATGTAAATTATATCTTACAAGTTGCAAGCCTCATGCATAGTATACTAATAGTGCCCGCACCTTGTCCTAATTAGCTTGGATTAACACGGATTATCATTGCATGACATATGTTTCAACCAAGTGTCACAAAGGGGTACCTCTATGCCGCCTGTACAAGGGTCTAAGGAGAAAGTTCGCATTGGATTTCTCGCTTTTGATCATTCTTCAACTTAGACACCCATACCGGGACAACATAGACAACAGATAATGGACTCCTCTTTTAATGCTTAAGCATTCAACAGTTAATATTCTCATAAGAGATTGAGGTTTTATGTCCAAACTGAAACTTCCACCATGATTCATGGCTTTAGTTAGTGGCCCAATGTTCTTCTCTAACAGTATGCATACTCAAACCATTTGATTGTGAAAACCGTCCTTACTTCAGACAAGACGAACATGCATAGCAACTCACATGATATTCAACAAAGAGTTGATGGCGTCCCCAGGAGCATGGTTATCGCACAACAAGCAACTTAATAAGAGATAAAGTGCATAAGTACATATTCAATACCACAATAGTTTTTAAGGCTATTTTGTCCCATGAGCTATATATTGCAAAGGCGAATGATGGAAATTTAAAGGTAGCACTCAAGCAATTTACTTTGGAATGGCGGAGAAATACCATGTAGTAGGTAGGTATGGTGGACACAAATGGCATAGTGGTTGGCTCAAGGATTTTGGATGCATGAGAAGTATTCCCTCTCGATACAAGGTTTAGGCTAGCAAGGTTATTTGAAACAAACACAAGGATGAACCGGTGCAACAAAACTCACATAAAAGACATATTGTAAATATTATAAGACTCTACACCGTCTTCCTTGTTGTTCTAAACTCAATACTAGAAATTATCTAGACTTTAGAGAGACCAATTATGCAAACTAAATTTTAGCAAGCTCTATGTATTTCTTCATTAATAGGTGCAAAGTATATGATGCAAGAGCTTAAACATGAGCACAACAATTGCCAAGTATCAAATTATCCAAGACATTTTATCAATTACTACATGTAGCATTTTCCGTTTCCAACCATATAACAATGAACGAAGCAGTTTCAACCTTCGCCATGAACATTAAAAGCTAAGAACACATGTGTTCATACGAACCAGCGGAGCGTGTCTCTCTCCCACACAATCATTTATTCAAACAAAAATAAAAACAAAAACAAACAGACGCTCCAAGTAAAGTACATAAGATGTGACTGAATAAAAATATAGTTTCAAGAGAAGAAACCTGATAAGTTGTCGATGAAGAAGGGGATGCCTTGGGCATCCCCAAGCTTAGATGCTTGAGTCTTCTTGAAATATGCAGGGATGAACCACGGGGGCATCCCCAAGCTTAGACTTTTCACTCTTCTTGATCATATTGTATCATCCTCCTCTCTTGAACTCAAAACAAACTCATTAGAGGGTTAGTGCATAATCAAAAATTCACATGTTCAGAGGTGACACAATCATTCTTAACACTTCTGGACATTGCCCAAAGCTACTGGAAGTCAATGGAACAAAGGAATCCATCCCACATAACAAAAGAGGCAATGCGAAATAAAAGGCAGAATCTGTCAAAGCAGAACAGTCCGTAAAGACGAATTTTAAAATGGCACCAGACTTGCTCAGATGAAAATTCTCAAATTGAATGAAAGTTGCGTACATATCTGAGGATCACTCACATAAATTGGCATAATTTTATGAGTTACCTACAGAGAATTAGGCCCAGATTCGTGACAGTAAGAAATCGGTTTCTGCGCAGTAATCCAAATCTAGTATCAACCTTTCTATCAAAGACTTTACTTGGCACAACAATGCAATAAAATAAGATAAGGAGAGGTTGCTACAGTAGTAACAACTTCCAAGACTCAAATATAAAACAAAAGTACTGTAGCAAAATAAACACATGGGTTATCTCCCAAGAAGTTCTTTCTTTATAGCCATTAAGATGAGCTCAGCAATTTCAATGATGCTCGCGCAAGAAATAAGAGTTGAAGCAAAAGAGAGCATCAAGAAGCAAATTCAAAACACATTTAAGCCTAACATGCTTCCTATGCATAGGAATCTTGTAAATAAACAAATTCATGAAGCACGATGCAACAAGCATAGAAAGATAAAACAAGTGTAACTTTAAAAATTTCAGCATATAAAGAGGTGTTTTAGTAACATGAAAACTTCTACAACCATATTTTCCTCTCTCATAATAACTTTCAGTGGCATCATGAGCAAACTCAACAATATAACTATCACATAAAGCATTCTTATCATGAGTCTCATGCATAAAATTATTACTCTCCACATAGGCATAATCAATTTTATTAGTTGTAGTGGGAGCAAATTCAACAAAGTAGCTATCATTATTATTCTCATCATCAAATATAGGAGGCATATTGTAATCATAATCAAATTTATCCTCCATAACAGGCGGTACTAAAAGACCAATATCATTATAATCATCATAAATAGGAGGCAAAGTATCATCAAAGTAAATTTTCTCCTCAATGCTTGGGGGACTAAAAATATCATGCTCATCAAAGCCAGCTTCTCCAAGCTTAGAATTTTCCATATCATTAGCAACAATGGTGTTCAAAGCATTCATACTAATATGTTCCATAGGTTTTTTAATTTTCGCATCAAACCATCCATGTCTTAAATCAGGAAATAGAATAAGAAGCTCATTGTTGTCCATTATGCCTAACTAGTGTAAACAAGAAACAAAAAAATGCAATTGCAGGATCTAAAGGAAATAGCTTCGAGCACACACACAACGGCAACAGAAAAGTACTTAGTTACCTGGGACCGGAGTATGAATGCCTTTTACCTTTCCTCTGAAGGAGATATGCCCTAGAGGCAATAATAAAGTGGTTATTATTTATATCTTTATGTTTATGATAAATGTTTATATATCATGCTAGAATTGTATTAACCGAAACATTAGTACATGTGTGATATGTAGACAAACAAGAAGTCCCTAGTATGCCTCTTAAACTAGCTTGTTGATTAATGGATGATTAGTTTCATAATCATGAACATTGGATGTTATTAATAACAAGGTTATGTCATTGTGTGAATGATGTAATGGACACACCCAATTAAGCGTAGCATAAGATCTCGTCATTAAGTTATTTGCTATAAGCTTTCGATACATAGTTACCTAGTCCTTATGACCATGAGATCATGTAAATCACTTATACCGGAAAGGTACTTTGATTACACCAAACACCACTGCGTAAATGGGTGGCTATAAAGGTGGGATTAAGTATCCGGAAAGTATGAGTTGAGGCATATGGATCAACAGTGGGATTTGTCCATCCCGATGACGGATAGATATACTCTGGGCCCTCTCGGTGGAATGTCGTCTAATGTCTTGCAAGCATATGAATGAGTTCATAAGAGACCACATACCACGGTACGAGTAAAGAGTACTTGTCAGGAGACGAGGTTGAACAAGGTATAGAGTGATACCGAAGATCAAACCTCGGACAAGTAAAATATCGCGAGACAAAGGGAATTGGTAATATATGTGTATGGTTCATTCGATCACTAAAGTCATCGTTGAATATGTGGGAGCCATTATGGATCTCCAGATCCCGCTATTGGTTATTGGTCGGAGTGAGTACTCAACCATGTCCGCATAGTTCTCGAACCGTAGGGTGACACACTTAAAGTTGGATGTTGAAATGGTAGTTCTTGAATTATGGAATGAAGTTCGAATATTTGTTCGGAGTCCCTGATGAGATCCCGGACATCACGAGGAGTTCCGGAATGGTCCGGAGAATAAGATTCATATATAGGATGTCATTTTATGTGAAATAAAATGTCGCGGAAGGTTCTATGGAAGGTTCTAGAAGGTTCTAGAAAAGTCCGGAAGAAACCACCAAGGAAGGTGGAGTCCACAAGGGACTCCACCTCCATGGCCGGCCAGCCCTAGTGGGGGTGGAGTCCCAAGTGGACTCCACCATAGGGGGCCGGCCACCCCCCCACATGGGAGGTGGGAATCCCACCTTTGGGTGGGAGTCCTAGTTGGGCTAGGTTTGCCCCCTCCTATGGAAGGTTTTGGTTTCGGGTCTTATTCGAAGACTTGGACACCAACACTTGGGATCCACCTATATAATGAGGGGCCAAGGGAGGGGGCCGGCCACCCCAAGACCATAGCTTGGCCGCCCCTTGAGTGGCCGGCCACCCCCTCCCAAACCCTAGCTTTGCTCCTCCACTTCATATTGTCCGGTTTGCTTAGCGAAGCTCCGCCGGACTTCTACACCGCCACCGACACCACGCCGTCGTGTTGTCGGATTCAAGAGGAGCTACTACTTCCGCTGCCCGCTGGAACGGGAGGTGGACGTCGTCTTCATCAACAACCGAACGTGTGACCGAGTACGGAGGTGCTGCCCGTTCGTGGCGCCGGAACCGATCGTGATCAAGATCTTCTACGCGCTTTTGCAAGCGGCAAGTGATCGTCTACCGCAGCAACAAGAGCCTCATCTTGTAGGCTTTGGAATCTCTTCAAGGGTGAGACTCGATACCCCCTCGTTGCTACCGTCTTCTAGATTGCATCTTGGCTTGGATTGCGTGTTCGCGGTAGGAAATTTTGTTTTCTATGCAACGTTATCCTACGGTGGTATCGAGCCGTGTCTATGCATAGATGGTTGCACGAGTAGAACACAATGTTTTGTGGGCGTTGATGCTCTTGTTATCTTTAGTTTGAGTACTTTGCATCTTTATGGCATAGTGGGATGAAGCGGCTCGGACTAACTTTACATGACCGCGTTCATGAGACTTGTTCCTCGTTCGACATGCAACTTGTATTGCATAAGAGGCTTTGCGGGTGTCTGTCTCTCCTACTATAGTAAAGATTCAATTTACTCTTCTATTGAAAACATTAGTATCAACGTTGTGGTTCATGTTCGTAGGTAGATTAAATCTCTCGAAAACCCTAAACCACGTAAAATATGCAAACCAAATTAGAGACGTCTAACTTGTTTTTGCAGGGTTTGGTGATGTGATATGGCCATGATATGATGATGAATATGTATGAGATGATCATTATTGTATTGTGGCAACCGGCAGAGCCTTATGGTTGTCTTTAAATTTCATGTTGAGTAGTATTTCAAAGTAGTTGTAATAGTTGCTACATGGAGGACAAACATGAAGACGGTGCCATTGACCTTGGTGCTACGCCGACGATGATGGAGATCATGCCCGAAGATGATGGAGATCATATCCGTGCTTTGGAGATGAAGATCAAAGGCACAAGAACAAAAGGGCCATATCATATCACATATGAACGGCATGTGATGATAATCCATTTTATGCATCTTATTTTGCTTAGATCGCGACGGTAGCATTATAAGATGATCCCTCACTAAAATCTCAAGATAATAAAGTGTTCATCCTTAGTAGCACCGTTATTAAGTCTTATCGTTTCAAGCATCTCGTGATGATCGGGTGTGATAGATTCGATAAGTACATACAACGGGTGCAAGACAGTTTTGCACATGCGGATACTAAGGTGGCCTTGACGAGCCTAGCATGTACGGACATGGTCTCGGAACACGTGATACCGAAAGGTAGAGCATGAATCATATGGTTGATATGATGAACACTATGAGTGTTCGCCATTGAAATCACACCTTTTCTCGTGATGATCGGGTTTAGGTGCGGTGGATTTGGTTCGTGTGATCACTAAGACAATGCGAGGGATATTGTTTTGAGTGGGAGTTCACCTAGGGTTTTAATTATGTTGAATTAAAATTTGAACTCAATTTGTCATAAACTTAGTCTAAACTATTGCAAATATATGTTGTAGAGATGGCGTCCTCAATCAATTTTAATCAGTTCCTAGAGAAAGAGAAACTTAAGAGCAACGGTAGCAACTTCACCGATCGGTTCCGTCATGTGAGGATCTTCCTCTCGGCGGAAATCTGCAATTTGTGCTTGATGCACCGCTAGGTGACCCTCCTTGCAGAAGATGAATCCGATGAAGTAAAAGCTGTTTACGCAACTCGGAAAACTCGGTACTCTCAAGTTCGGTGTGCCATCCTGTGCGATCTGGAATCCGATCTTCAAAAACGTTTTGAGCACCATGATCCTCATGAGTTGATGAATGAGCTGAAAGCTATATTTGAGACTCATGCGGCAGTGGAATGCTATGAAGCATCGAAACATTTCTTCATCTGTATGATGGAAGAAGGCAGCTCCGTTAGTGAGCACATGCTCGCCATGACCGGGCATGCGAAGAAACTCAGTGACTTGGGAATAGTGATTCCTAACAGACTGGGGATTAATCGTGTCCTTCAATCACTGCCACCAAGTTACAAGAACTTTGTGATGAACTACAATATGCAGAACATGAACAAGGAGTTACCTGAACTCTTTGGCATGCTAAAAGCTGCTGAGATTGAGATCAAGAAAGAGCACCAAGTGTTGATGGTCAACAAGACCACCAGTTTCAAGAAACAGGGCAAGTCTAAGGGAAAATTCAAGAAGGGTGGCAAGAAAGCTGCCACGCCTCCTATGAAACCTAAGAACGGCCCTATGCCTGATGAGGAGTGCTATTATCGCAAGGAGAAGGGACATGGAAGCGTAATTGCTCCAAGTATCTGGCTGATCTAAAGAGCGGCCTTGTCAAGAAGAAGAAAGAAGGTATATCTGATATACATGTTATAGATGTTTATCTCACTAGTTCTCGTTCTAGTACCTGGGTATTTGATACTGGTTCGGTTGCTCATATTTGTAACTCGAAACAGGAACTAAAGAATAAACGACAACCGCCTGAAAGATGAAGTGACGATGCGCGTTGGAAACGGATCCAAGGTCAATGTGATCGCAATCGGGACACTTCCTCTACATCTACCTTCGGGATTAGTTTTAAGCCTAAATAATTGTTATTATGTACCTGCGTTGAGCATGAACATTATATCTGGATCTTGTTTAATGCAAGACGGTTATTCATTTAAGTCCGAGAATAATGGTTGTTCTATTTTTATGAATAATATCTTTTATGGTCGAGCACCACAAAAGAATGGCTTATTTCTGTTAGATCTCGATAGTAGTGATACACATATACATAACATTGATGCTAAGCGAATTAAACTAAATGATAATTCTACTTATATGTGGCACTCGCTGCCTTGGTCATATTGGAGTGAAACGCATGAAGAAACTCCATACCGATGGATTACTTGAATCACTTGACTTTGAGTCACTTGATAGATGCGAAGCATGTCTAATGGGAAAAATGACAAAGACTCCATTCTCTGGTATGATGGAGCGAGCTACTGACTTATTGGAAATCATACATACCGATGTATGTGGACCATTGAGCGTAGCATCGCGCGGTGGTTATCGTTATGTTCTAACCTTCACGGATGATCCGAGTAGATATGGGTATATCTATTTCATGAAACATAAATCCGAAACTTTCGAGAAGTTTAAGGAATTTCAAAGTGAAGTAGAAAATCAACGTAACAAGAAGATCAAATTTCTACGATCTGATCGTGGAGGTGAATATCTGAGTTATGAGTTTGGCATGCATTTAAAGAAATGCGGAATACTTTCACAATTGACACCGCCGGGAACACCTCAACGAAACGGTGTGTCCGAACGTCGTAATCGAACTCTCTTAGATATGGTTCGTAGTATGATGTCTCTTACTGATTTGCCGTTATCATTTTGGAGTTATGCATTAGAGACAGCCGCATTCACTTTAAATAGAGCACCATCAAAATCCGTAGAAACGACACCGTATGAATTATGGTTTAATAAGAAACCTAAGCTGTCGTTCCTGAAAGTTTGGGGTTGCGAAGCCTATGTAAAGAAGTTACAACCGGACAAGCTAGAACCCAAAGCGGAGAAATGCGTCTTCATAGGTTATCCTAAGGAAACTATAAGATACACTTTCTATCACAGATCCGAAGGCAAAATCTTTGTTGCTAAGAACGGAACCTTTCTTGAGAAAGAATTTCTCACTAAAGAAGTGACTGGAAGAAAAGTATAACTCGATGAGATTGATGAATCTATACTCGTTGATCAGTAGTAGCGCATCGGAAGTTGTACCTGTACCGCCTACACCGGCAACAGAGGAAGCTAATGATAATGATCATGAAACTTCGAACGAGGAAACTACTGAACCTCGCAGATCGACAAGGGAACGTGCCACTCCTGATTGGTATGATCCTTGTCTAAATGTCATGATTGTGGATAACAATGATGAGGACCCTGCGACGTATGAAGAAGCGATGATGAGCCCAGATTCCAACAAATGGCAAGAAGCCATGAAATCCGAAATGGGATCCATGTATGATAACAAAGTATGGACTTTGGTAGACTTACCTGATAGCCGAAAGGCTGTCGAAAATAAATGGATCTTCAAGAGAAAAACAGATGCTGATGGTAATATTACTGTCTATAAAGCTCGACTTGTCGCAAAGGGTTTCCGACAAATTCAAGGAGTTGACTACGATGAGACTTTCTCACCTGTAGCGAAGCTGAAATCTGTGAGGATTTTGTTAGCAATAGCTGCATTTTTCGATTATGAGATTTGGCGTATGGATGTCAAAACGGCGTTCCTTAATGGAGACATTGAGGAAGAGTTGTATATGGTACAACCCAAAGGTTTTGTCGATCCTAAAAATGCCGACAAAGTATGCAAACTTCAGCGTTCACTCGCTGGACCGAAGCAAGCATCGAGAAGTTGGAACCGACGCTTTGATAAGGTGATCAAAGACTTCGGGTTTATACAGTGTCATGGAGAGGCCTGTATTTACAAGAAAGTGAGTGGGAGCTCTGTAGCATTCCTGATATTATATGTAGATGACATATTATTGATCGGGAATGATATAGAACTATTAAGCAGTGTTAAGGGTTATTTGAATAATAGTTTTTCAATGAAAGACCTTGGTGAAGCATCGTATATATTAGGCATCAAGATTTATAGAGATAGATCAAGACGTCTAATAGGGCTATCACAGAGTACATATCTGGACAAGATTCTAAAGAAGTTTAGAATGGACGAAAGTAAGAAAGGGTTCTTACCTATGTTACTGTGCAAGGTATTGAGTAAAACTCAAGGACCGGCTACGGCAGAAGAAAGAGAAAGGATGTGTAACATCCCCTATGCCTCGGCAGTAGGATCTATCATGTATGCCATGCTATGTACTAGACCGGATATAGCACATGTTGTTAGTTTGACTAGCAGATATCAAAGTGATCCAGGAATGGAACACCGGACAGCGGTCAAGAATATCCTGAAGTACTTGAAAAGAACTAAGGATATGTTTCTTTGTTATGGAGGTGACCAAGAGCTCGTTGTAAACGGTTACACCGATGCAAGTTGGAACACTGATCCTGATGACTCTAAGTCACAATCTGGTACGTGTTTATATTGAATGGTGCTGCAGTAAGCTGGGCAAGCTCGAAGCAGTGCACGCTGGCCAAGTCTTCAACGAGAATCGAGTACATAGCGGCTTCGTAGGCTTCATCGTAAACGGTATGGATGAAGAGGTTCATTGTAGAGCTCGGAGTGGTGCCGAGTGCATTGGACCCATTAATCATTTACAGTGATAACATGGGTGCCATCGCCAATGCACAAGAGCCAAGGTCACACAAGAGGCTGAAGCATATCAAGCTGCGTTACCACTCGATTCGCGAGTACATCGAAGATGGAGAAGTAAAGATTTGCAAAGTACACACCGATCTGAATGTAGCAGATCCGTTGACTAAAGCTCTCCCTAGGGCAAAGCATGACCAACACCAGAATGCCATGGGTGTTAGGTATATTACAATGTAATCTAGATTATTGACTCTAGTGCAAGTGGGAGATCAAGGAGATATGCCCTAGAGGCAATAATAAAGTGGTTATTATTTATATCTTTATGTTTATGATAAATGTTTATATATCATGCTAGAATTGTATTAACCGAAACATTAGTACATGTGTGATATGTAGACAAACAAGAAGTCCCTAGTATGCCTCTTAAACTAGCTTGTTGATTAATGGATGATTAGTTTCATAATCATGAACATTGGATGTTATTAATAACAAGGTTATGTCATTGTGTGAATGATGTAATGGACACACCCAATTAAGCGTAGCATAAGATCTCGTCATTAAGTTATTTGCTATAAGCTTTCGATACATAGTTACCTAGTCCTTATGACCATGAGATCATGTAAATCACTTATACCGGAAAGGTACTTTGATTACACCAAACACCACTGCGTAAATGGGTGGCTATAAAGGTGGGATTAAGTATCCGGAAAGTATGAGTTGAGGCATATGGATCAACAGTGGGATTTGTCCATCCCGATGACGGATAGATATACTCTGGGCCCTCTCGGTGGAATGTCGTCTAATGTCTTGCAAGCATATGAATGAGTTCATAAGAGACCACATACCACGGTATTTAGTAAAGAGTACTTGTCAGAGACGAGGTTGAACAAGGTATAGAGTGATACCGAAGATCAAACCTCGGACAAGTAAAATATCGCGAGACAAAGGGAATTGGTAATATATGTGTATGGTTCATTCGATCACTAAAGTCATCGTTGAATATGTGGGAGCCATTATGGATCTCCGGATCCCGCTATTGGTTATTGGTCGGAGTGAGTACTCAACCATGTCCGCATAGTTCTCGAACCGTAGGGTGACACACTTAAAGTTGGATGTTGAAATGGTAGTTCTTGAATTATGGAATGAAGTTCGAATATTTGTTCGGAGTCCCGGATGAGATCCCGGACATCACGAGGAGTTCCGGAATGGTCCGGAGAATAAGATTCATATATAGGATGTCATTTTATGTGAAATAAAATGTCGCGGAAGGTTCTATGGAAGGTTCTAGAAGGTTCTAGAAAAGTCCGGAAGAAACCACCAAGGAAGGTGGAGTCCACAAGGGACTCCACCTCCATGGCCGGCCAGCCCTAGTGGGGGTGGAGTCCCAAGTGGACTCCACCATAGGGGGCCGGCCACCCCCCCACATGGGAGGTGGGAATCCCACCTTTGGGTGGGAGTCCTAGTTGGGCTAGGTTTGCCCCCTCCTATGGAAGGTTTTGGTTTCGGGTCTTATTCGAAGACTTGGACACCAACACTTGGGATCCACCTATATAATGAGGGGCCAAGGGAGGGGGCCGGCCACCCCAAGACCATAGCTTGGCTGCCCCCCTTGAGTGGCCGGCCACCCCCTCCCAAACCCTAGCTTTGCTCCTCCACTTCATATTGTCCGGTTTGCTTAGCGAAGCTCCGCCGGACTTCTACACCGCCACCGACACCACGCCGTCGTGCTGTCGGATTCAAGAGGAGCTACTACTTCCGCTGCCCGCTGGAACGGGGAGGTGGACGTCGTCTTCATCAACAACCGAACGTGTGACCGAGTACGGAGGTGCTGCCCGTTCGTGGCGCCGGAACCGATCGTGATCAAGATCTTCTACGCGCTTTTGCAAGCGGCAAGTGATCGTCTACCGCAGCAACAAGAGCCTCATCTTGTAGGCTTTGGAATCTCTTCAAGGGTGAGACTCGATACCCCCTCGTTGCTACCGTCTTCTAGATTGCATCTTGGCTTGGATTGCGTGTTCGCGGTAGGAAAATTTTTGTTTTCTATGCAACGTTATCCTACATCCTCCCCGGCAACGGAGCCAGAAAAGTGCTTGATGTCTACAGGTGCTTCTATTCTTGTAGACAGTGTTGGGCCTCCAAGAGCAGAGGTTTGTAGAACAGCAGCAAGTTTCCCTTAAGTGGATCACCCAAGGTTTATCGAACTCAGGGAGGAAGAGGTCAAAGATATCCCTCTCATGCAACCCTGCAACCACAAAGCAAGAAGTCTCTTGTATCCCCAACACACCTAATAGGTGCACTAGTTCGGCGAAGAGATAGTGAAATACAAGTGGTATGAATGAATATGAGCAGTAGTACGGCGCCAGAAAAGTGCTTGTTGGCGTGCAGTTGATGGTAGTAATATTGCAGGCAGTATATATGCAGTAAAACAGTAAACGAACAGCGATAGCAGTATTTAGGAACAAGGCCTAGGGATCATACTTTCACTAGTGGACACTCTCAACATTGATCACATAACAGAATAAATAAATAGATGCTAGACTCTACACCCTCTTGTTGGATGATGAACACCACTAACTGTGTAGGATTACACGAACCCTCAATGCCAGAGTTAACAAGCTCCACAATATTCAATGTTCATATTTAAATAACCTTAGAGTGCATAACAGATCAACATAACCAAACCAAGTACTAACATAGAATGCACACTGTCACCTTCACACTACGAAAGGAGGAATAGATCACATCAATACTATCATAGCAATAGTTAACTTCATAATCTACAAGAGATCACAATCATAGCCTACGCCAAGTACTACACGATGCACACACTGTCACCATTACACCGTGCAGGAGGAATAAACTACTTTAATAACATCACTAGAGTAGCACACAGATAAATTGTGATACAAAACACATTGCAATCATAAAGAGATATAAATAAGCACTTCATTATGCCATTCATAACAGCGAATAAGTATTCTGTGAAATATAGCCTAAGAGACCCACACGGTGCACACACTGTCACCTTTACACACGTGGGACAAGGAGTCTCCGGAGATCACATAAGTAAAATCCACTTGACTAGCATAATGACATCTAGATTACAAGCATCATCATATGAATCTCAATCATGTAAGGCAGCTCATGAGATTATTGTATTGAAGCACATAGGAGAGAGATTAACCACATAGCTACCGGTACAGCCCTTAGCCTCGATGGAGAACTACTCCCTCCTAATGGGAGACAGCAGCGTTGATGAAGATGGCGGTGGTGTTGATGGAGAAGCCTTCCGGGGGCACTTCCCCGTCCCGGCGGCGTGCCGGAACAGAGACTCATGTCCCCCAGATCTTGGCTTCGCGATGGCGGCGGCTCTGGAAGGTTTCTCGTACCGTGGCTTTTCTGTATCGAGGTTTTAGGTCAGGGACGTTTAAATAGGCGAAGAGGCGGAGTCGGAGGGCTGACGGGGTGGTGACACGGTAGGGGGGCGCGGCCCAGGCCCTGGCTGCGCCGCCCTATCATCTGGGCCCACCAGGGCTCCCCTCTTGTGGCTCTCGGGTGTTCTGGAAGCTTCGTGGAAAAATAGGATGCTGGGCATTGATTTCATTCGATTCCGAGAATATTTCCTTACTAGGATTTCTGAAACCAAAAACAACAGAAAACAGCAACTGGCCCTTCGGCATCTCGTCAATAGGTTAGTTCCGGAAAACGCATAATAATGACATAAAGTATGCATAAAACATGTAGATATCATCAATAATGTGGCATGGAACATAAGAAATTATCGATACGTCGGAGACGTATCAGAGCCAAGCATCTTATATTTAATAAAGACTTTTCTAGCCTCTCTTGCTACACCACCAAATTCTTTAAGAAGGGTTTCTAAGACAAAATCTTTCTTTTCTCCTTCCTCCATATCAGAGAGTGTAAGAAACATATGCTGAATTATAGGATTGAGATTAACAAATTTAGTTTCCAACATGTGTACTAAAGAAGCAGCATCAATTTCATAAGTAGGAGCAAGTTCTACCAAGTGTCTATCTTCAAAATCTTCAGCTGTACTAACATGAGTGAAAAAATCTTCTATATTATCTCTTCCAATTATAGACCCTCGTCCTACCGGTATGTCTTTTAGAGTGTACTTAGGAGGAAACATGATGAAATAAACAAAAGGTAAATAAAGTAAATGCAAGTAGCTATTTTTTTGTGTGTTTTTAATATGGAGATTAAGACAGTAAATAAAGTAAAACTAGCAACTAATTTTTTTTTGTTTTTGATATAAAGAGCAAACAAAGCAGTAAATAAAGTAAAGTAAAGCAAGACAAAAACAAAGTAAAGAGATTGGATGTGGGAGACTCCCCTTGCAGCGTGTCTTGATCTCCCCGGCAACGGCGCCAGAAAAAGAGCTTGATGCGTGCAGTTAACACATGTCCGTTGGGAACCCCAAGAGGAAGGTGTGATGCGTACAGTAGCAAGTTTTCCCTCAGTAAGAAACCAAGGTTTATCGAACCAGTAGGAGCCAAGAAGCACGTTGAAGGTTGATGGCGGCGAAGTGTAGTGCGGCGCAACACCAGGGATTCCGGCGCCAACGTGGAACCTGCACAACACAATCAAAGTACTTTGCCCCAACGTAACAGTGAGGTTGTCAATCTCACCGGCTTGCTGTAAACAAAGGATTAATCGTATAGTGTGGAAGATGATGTTTGTTTGCGAAGAACAGTAAAGAACAATTGCAGTAGATTGTATTTCAGATGTAAAGAATGGACCGGGGTCCACAGTTCACTAGTGGTGTCTCTCCCATAAGATAAATAGCATGTTGGGTGAACGAATTACAGTTGGGCAATTGACAAATAAAGAAGGCATAACAATGCACATACATATATCATGATGAGTACTATGAGATTTAATCAGGGCATTACGACAAAGTACATAGACCGCTATCCAGCATGCATCTATGCCTAAATAGTCCACTTTCAGGTTATCATCCGAACCCCTTCCGGTATTAAGTTGCAAGCAACAGACAATTGCATTAAGTATGGTGCGTAATATAATCAACACAAATATCCTTAGACAAAGCATCGATGTTTTATCCCTAGTGGCAACAGCACATCCACAACCTTAGAACTTTCTGTCACTGTCCCAGATTCAATGGAGGCATGAACCCACTATCGAGCATAAATACTCCCTCTTGGAGTTACAAGTATCAACTTGGCCAGAGCCTCTACTAGCAACGGAGAGCATGCAAGAACATAAACAACATATATGATAGATTGAAAATCAACTTGACATAGTATTCAATATTCATCGGATCCCAACAAACACAACATGTAGCATTACAAATAGATGATCTTGATCATGATAGGCAGCTCACAAGATCTAACATGATAGCACAATGAGGAGAAGACAACCATCTAGCTACTGCTATGGACCCATAGTCCAGGGGTGAACTACTCACACATCGATCCGGAGGCGATCATGGCGATGAAGAGCCCTCCGGGAGATGATTCCCCTCTCCGGCAGGGTGCCGTAGGCGATCTCCTGGATCCCCCGAGATGGGATTGGCGGCGGCGGCGTCTCTGGAA
Source organism: Lolium perenne (assembly GCF_019359855.2). Lineage (NCBI taxonomy): Eukaryota > Viridiplantae > Streptophyta > Magnoliopsida > Poales > Poaceae > Lolium > Lolium perenne. Next base: position 238,542,708 of record NC_067245.2, on the reverse strand, counting down.
GGTTTTCCGTATCGTGGCTCTCGGTACAGAGGGTTTCACGACGAAGGCTTTAAGTAGGCGGAAGGGCGGAGTCGGAGGAGTCACAGGGGCCCCACACACTAGGGCCGCGCGGGCCCCCCTTAGGCTGTGCCGCCCTAGTGTGGCGGCGCCCCGTGGCCCCACTTCGTTTCTCCCTCGGTCTTCTGGAAGCTTCGTGGAAAAATAAGCCCCTGGGCGTTGATTTCGTCCAATTCCGAGAATACTTCCTTACTAGGATTTCTGAAACCAAAAATAGCAGAAAACAGCAACTAGCTCTTCAGCATCTCGTCAATAGGTTAGTGCCGGAAAATGCATAATAATGACATATAATGTGTATAAAACATGCGAGTATCATCATAAAAGTAGCATGGAACATAAGAAATTATGGATACGTTTGAGACGTATCAGACGCCGCCGCCGCCAATCCCATCTCGTGGGATTCAGGAGATCACCTCCGGCACCCTGCCGGAGAGGGGAATCATCACCGGAGGACTCTACATCATCATGCCCGCCTCCGGATTGATGCGTGAGTAGTTCATCCTTGGACTATGGGTCCATAGCAGTAGCTAGATGGTTGTCTTCTCCTCTTGTGCTATCATGTTTAGATCTTGTGAACTGCCTATCATGATCAAGATCATCTATTTGTAATGCTACATGTTGTGTTTGTTGGGATCCGATGAATATGGAATACTATGTCAAGTTGATCAATTGATCTATCATATATGTGTTGTTTATGTTCTTGCATGCTCTCCGTTGCTAGTAGAGGCTCTGGCCAAGTTGATACTTGTAACTCCAAGAGGGAGTATTTATGCTCGATAGTGGTTTTATGCCTCCATTGAATCTGGGACAGTGACAGAAAGTTCTAAGGTTGTGGATGTCCTGTTGCCACTAGGGATAAAACATCGATGCTTTGTCTAAGGATATTTGTGTTGATTACATTACGCACAGTACTTAATGCAATTGTCTGTTGTTTGCAACTTAATACTGGAAGGGGTGCGGATGCTAACCCGAAGGTGGACTTTTTAGGCATAGATGCATGCTGGATAGCGGTCTATGTTCTTTGTCGTAATGCCCTAAGTAAATCTCATAGTAGTCATCATGATATGTATGTGCATTGTTATGCCCTCTCTATTTGTCAATTGCCCAACTGTAATTTGTTCACCCAACATGCTATTTATCTTATTGGAGAGACACCACTAGTGAAGTATGGACCCCGGTCCATTCTTTTACATCTGAAATACAATCTACTGCAATCTCTGTTCTCTGTTGTTCTTCGCAAACAAACATCATTTTCCACACCATACGTTTAATCCTTTGTTTACAGCAAGCCGGTGAGATTAACAACCTCACTGTTAAGTTGGGGCAAAGTATTGTGATTGTGTTGTGCAGGTTCCACGTTGGCGCCGGAATCCCTGGTGTTGCGCCACACTACACTCCTTCACCAACAACCTTCACGTGGCCTTCATCTCCTACTGGTTCGATAACCTTGGTTTCTTTCTGAGGGAAAACTTACTGCTGTGTGCATCACACCTTCCTCTTGGGGTTCCCAACGGACGTGTGCATCACGCGCCATCACATCTTCCGGGAGCACCTACGGATACCCTCGGTAAAGAGCGCTAACTCGGAAAACCAAGATCTGGCAGTATCTCCGGCTAGAGAAGTGATGGCTATCATTCCGGCCTGGACACAGCCGTTCCTGGACTACCTCATTGATCGAAAGTTGCCAGAGGACGAGGTCCTCGCACGACAGGTCGTAAGACGAGCAAGATCCTACACAATAGTTGATGGACAGCTCTACAAACGAAGTGCAACTGGAGTATTTCTCAAATGCGTCTCCAATCAAGATGGCATTGAAATCCTTAGAGAGATCCACGCAGGGGATTGCGGGCATCATGCCGCCCCCAGGTCCCTCGTTGCCAAAGCCTTTCGGCTCGGATTTTACTGGCTCACAGCTAAAGAAGACGCTTATAAACTGGTAAAAACTTGCCGAGGTTGTCAGTACTACGCTACTCAACCAAACGCTCCAGGCCAAGAGCTGAAGACCATCCCTATCACCTGGCCGTTTGCGGTCTGGGGGCTCGATATGGTTGGAAAATTAAAGAAATCATCTTCTGGCGGTTTTGAGTACCTCCTGGTCGCTGTTGACAAGTTCAGCATATGGATTGAGGCAAAGCCAGTGAGAAAAGCCGATGGTGCTACGGCACTAAAATTTGTTCGCAGCCTCGTAACGAGATTCGGCATCCCACACAGCATAATCACAGACAATGGCACGAACTTCGCGCAAGGAGAATTGAAGGATTATTGCCATGACGTAGGGATCCGGCTTGACCTCGCATCTTTGGCTCACCCACAATCCAATGGTCAGGTCGAAAGAGCCAACGGCCTCATATTATCCGGAATCAAACCACGCCTTGAAGAACCGATGCGTCGCACAGCTGAAGCTTGGGCTGATGAGTTAGACTCAGTTTTGTGGAGCTTAAGGACTACCCCGAATAGGTCAACCGGATTTACCCCGTTTTTTCTGGTATAGGGATCCGAAGCCGTGCTCCCCTCCGACATCATCCACGATTCCCCGCGAGTCTCCGCCTACGATGAAGACACTGCTGACGAGGCTCGACAGCTTTCTGTGGACCTGATAGAAGAAGCTCGGAATTTAGCTGACCAACGCTCCACCATCTACCAGCAGAAGCTCCGACGCTATCATAGCCATCGAGTTCGGAATCGCTCGTTCATGGCCGGAGACCTAGTCCTCCGCCTTCGTCAGGTGAAAGACCACAAGCTGCAATCTCCATGGGAAGGACCCTTTGTCATCAGCAAAGTGCTCCACAATGGATCATACTACCTCGTCGATTTCCGGGAGTTAAAGGACATACCTGCCAACTGGTACCGGAAACGCAAGCGAGAGGATCCGGAGGACATATACGATGAAACAGACCGTCCCTGGAATATAGCACAGCTACGTCCTTTCCACACTTAGCAAAATTTGCATTACATACCTTGTAATATTTATGATACATGATCAATGAAATAAAGCATCTGGTTCACTCTTTGAGTCTTTTTCCTCCTTTACTTATTCATTTTTGGACCGTGTATGTTTTCCGACTAAAACCGCAGAGCTGGATCTTTCCGCCTAGGCGTGTATGAAAGTTGTGATTTTTTCAAAATCGTCCTTTAGGACGTGAGCTTAAGTTTTCTGGCGGAAATGCTTTTCGTTGCGAGCTCATGGATTCCTGGTAGCGACTTCCGGCACCTACGCTGGGGGCTTGTTTCCGCGGTTATTGATGGATCGCCATTGGGCTTCGTCGCCGCTGGCGAGCATCTCCGGCTAATAGTCTTTCGGATCGTGGAAGGTCAAATGAGCAAGCCGGAAAACATAAAGCCAGCACTTTCTTTCAACAAACGAAACATGCAAATATAAAACGGATAGCAGGATAAGTTTTTTCCGCCCATGCATACGTATTTCGTCCCTAGCTACTTAAGAATTTAGGTTATATTACAAACCCTCTAGGGGCCAAAATGATGCATTGTCTTTCTTCCCGCAGGAATAAGTTTTTCACTTCTCCTTAGCCGGAGAAGCCTCGCCATTGTCGTCACCCTTGGGATCTTCTTCTTCTTTGTCCTTGGCCGGAGAGGAAACATCATCATCACTCTTTTAATCATCTTCAGCCAGAGACGTGGCGCCACCTTTATCCTTGGAACTTGTCCATGTGTATTGGCTTCTGGATTGAGCAGGTCGGGCTTTCGCCGCGCGCTTCTCATGGAGCTCTGCTTCAAGGGGTTCGTCGGCAGGAAGAACGACCTTGTCATAAAATTCATCGTGGCAGATTCTCCGGGCAATACGGGTGTCGTAGCCACTAACTGCGTCCAGTAGCGCGCTTACATCCGCATTCTGAGGAACGCCGGTGGTCACCCTGTCAACATCAATATCCGGGTTGTGTGCAAGGCACATAGCAAGGGAAATGGCGGCAGCACCTCGAGCTGACGATGCCTGCAGATCCACCACCAGCTCCGGAAGAATGTCCATCCTCTTGATAAGCTTTCGAACTTCACAAGTTCGGCTCTTCTTGATGGATAAGTTATGACAAATCTTCCGACATGCGGAGATGAGGTCTTTGCAGTCATCCCCGGCAAGTTGAAGCAGATCATCCCGAGGGAACAGGTTCTGACGTTTCTCGTGGTATCCGAGCGGCTCTACACGAGATAAAAAGATATCAACATACAGATTTAGCACAATGCGTAAGTTGTCAAAACAATCTCCGGATTCGTATCCAGGATATCCTCGCTGAGCAGATCCCAGTGTTGTTCTGCGGTTTCCATATACTTCCGGAGTCCATTGAGCTCTTTCTGCTGCCTTTGGATAGTCTCGCTATCAGCTTTTCTCTTCATTTCAAACTCACCAGTTTTTTGGATGAGTTCGGAGCTCTTATCCGCCAGCTGTTTCTCCGCCTCTGCGAGCTTCGTCTCTAGATCTTTTCGGGAGGAGCGCAGAGTCTCTAGCTCGGAGGACGCGGCGGCAAGGGAGGAAGATGCACCTGTCCAAGATACATCAAGATTAGTTCGGAACTCGGATCATGAATTATCGACATTTAAGGCGGAACCCGACCTTGGGCGTCTGCCAGTTGCTTCTTCAGATCCGTGTTTTCCTGCTTAATACTTTTAATTTGCTCCGCCTGGCCCAAGGTAACGCGGAGCTGCAGGGCAATATTCTTATGAAGCTCATAATGCAGAGCTTGCTGTTCCTGAAAGTACAACAGAGCAGGAGTAAATTCCGGATTTTATACAAGTAAGTCCTTCAGAAGCATTGTGCCGGAAGCTTTTTTCCGCCATAATGCTTTGGGGCTACTACGGATTTTTATTTTTTTTCTCTCCAGTTAAAGTTTCTTCTAAGTATTTAGGTGCTAACTATTAACTAGTTTCCGCCTACATACTTGGGGGCTACTGGGGAATACCTTTTGCTTGCAGAGGAGCTTGTCGAGAAACTGGCCAACTCCCTTCTTGAAGTCCTGAATTTCCGAAGATTTGGTATCAGGCTTTCCCCAGGCATTGCTCATCATGGCGTTGAGCAGGTCTTGTTCAAGATCCCACTTCTCCGCCTCGGTGAGCTTGTTAAAAAACTTGGTCGCATAGGCCTTGGGGGTGGAGGTAAGATCCGCCGGATCTCCGAAGTTCTTCGGAAAAACGACGATATCGTTGGCCGCAGCTTCAACTTTTCCGGTAGAGTTGACTTCCGCCTCCTCTCGGCTCTCAACTTCAGCCTCTTCGGGGTAGGGCCTTTGGCTCCGGAGTTCTCCCCGCCCACCTTCTCACTGCTAACCGGGATTATCTCCGGTGGAGTTTCGGTGGTTGGAGGGGGAGATTGCTCTGCTTGAGGAGGAGATGACTGGGGAGCAGCATGGGAGGTGCTTGGCGGAACTGGCATTGCAGGACCAATAGCCGGAGACTTCTTCATATACTTCGTGATGGGCTCTTGGACATTGGTCCGCGCGGTGGTGGTCCTTGGATTTCTACAAACAGGTAAAAGGAAATAGATAAGCAACAAGTTTATCAAAAAACAAAAGGCGCACCATGCTCGGAAACTTACGCGGTGGTGGCGCTAGGAATGTTGGGGCGCGATCGCTTTCCTGCTGTTGCCAGCAGCTTGATACGTTCACGCTCCGCCTTCTTGGAATTCAGCGGGGGTGGCTTCGTGACCTTGGGCTTCTTGGCAGAGGCCTCGCCGCTAGCTCCGGCTTCGGAGCCGGAAGCTTTGGCGCGGGGACGCTTTGAAGGACGAGGAGCAGCCTTGCGGGGCACGTGCTCCTCTTCCTCGTCGTCGTCCGCCGGATCCTCCTCCGCCGCATCGCCGCTGACGGGGACTCGAAGTATGTTGCGCAAGTCTTCCTCCGCCAAAGTATCGAGCTGAGAGGAGGATTCAAGAGTAAGTTAGAACACTTCAAAAGATATGAGATGTTGAAGAATAGCAAAGGAACAAGAGTTTACCGGAGGACACTGGTCGTTCGTGTTGATGTCCTTAATCAGTTCCGGGACCGGTGATACGCGTAAAGCACACGCCCGTTGGGAACCCCAAGTGGAAGGTGTGATGCGTACAGCAGCAAGTTTCCCTCAGTAAGAAACCAAGGTTTATCGAACCAGTAGGAGTCAAGGAGCACGTGAATATCGTTGGTGACGGAGTGTAGTGCGGCGCAACACCAGGGATTCCGGCGCCAACGTGGAACCTGCACAACACAATCAAAGTACTTTGCCCCAACGTAACAGTGAGGTTGTCAATCTCACCGGCTTGCTGTAAACAAAGGATTAGATGTATAGTGTGGATGATGGTGTTTGTTTGCGAAGAACAGTAAAGAACAATTGCAGTAGATTGTATTTCAGATGTAAAGAATGGACCGGGGTCCATAGTTCACTAGTGGTGTCTCTCCCATAAGATAAATAGCATGTTGGGTGAACAAATTACAGTTGGGCAATTGACAAATAAATAAGGCATAACAATGCACATACATATATCATGATGAGTACTATGAGATTTAATCAGGGCATTACGACAAAGTACATAGACCGCTATCCAGCATGCATCTATGCCTAAAAAGTCCACCTTCAGGTTATCATCCGAACCCCTTCCAGTATTAAGTTGCAAACAACAGACAATTGCATTAAGTATGGTGCGTAATGTAATCAACACAAATATCCTTAGACAAAGCATCGATGTTTTATCCCTAGTGGCAACAGCACATCCACAACCTTAGAACTTTCTGTCACTGTCCCAGATTCAATGGAGGCATGAACCCACTATCGAGCATAAATACTCCCTCTTGGAGTTACAAGTATCAACTTGGCCAGAGCCTCTACTAGCAACGGAGAGCATGCAAGAACATAAACAACATATATGATAGATTGATAATCAACTTGACATAGTATTCAATATTCATCGGATCCCAACAAACACAACATGTAGCATTACAAATAGATGATCTTGATCATGATAGGCAGCTCACAAGATCTAACATGATAGCACAATGAGGAGAAGACAACCATCTAGCTACTGCTATGGACCCATAATCCAGGGGTGAACTACTCACACATCGATCCGGAGGTGATCATGGCGATGAAGAGCCCTCCGGGAGATGATTCCCCTCTCCGGCAGGGTGCCGGAGGCGATCTCCTGAATCCCCCGAGATGGGATTGGCGGCGGCTGCGTCTCTGGAAGGTTTTCCGTATCGTGGCTCTCGGTACTGCGGGTTTCGCGATGAAGGCTTTAAGTAGGCGCAAGGGTAGGTTTAGGGGCGACACGAGGGGCCCACACGCTAGGGCGGCGCGGGCCCCCCTTTGGCCGCGCGGCCCTAATGTGGCGGCGCCTCGTCGCCCCACTTCGTAATCCTTTCGGTCTTCTGGAAGCTTCGTGGAAAAATAAGACCCTGGGCATTGATTTTGTCCAATTCCGAGAATATTTCCTTTGTAGGATTTCTGAAACCAAAAACAGCAGAAAACAGCAACTGGCTCTTCGGCATCTCGTCAATAGGTTAGTGCCGGAAAATGCATAATAATGACATATAATGTGTATAAAACATGTGAGTATCATCATAAAAGTAGCATGGAACATAAGAAATTATGGATACGTTTGAGACGTATCAAGCATCCCCAAGCTTAGTTCCTACTCGCCCTCGAGTAGGTAAACGATAACAAAGATAATTTCTGAAGTGACATGCTATCATAATCTTGATCAATACTATTGTAAAGCATATGAGATGAATGCAGCGATTCGACGCAATGATGAAGACAATGAGTAAACAACTGAATCATATAGCAAAGACTTTTCATGAATAATACTTTCAAGACAAGCATCAATAAGACTTGCATAAGAGTTACTCATAAAGCAATAAATTCTTAGTAGAAAGTTTTGAAGCAACACAAAGGAAGATATAAGTTTCAGCGGTTGCTTTCAACTTCAACATGTATATCTCATGGATAATTGTCAACACAAAGTAATATAACAAGTGCAATAGGTAAACATGTAAGAATCAATGCACACAGTTTATTGCTTCTAAGATAGAAAGAAGTGGGTAAACTGACTCAACAATAAAGTAAAAGAATGGCCCTTCGCAGAGGGAAGCATGGATTACTATTTTTGTGCTAGAGCTTTTCATTTTGAAAACATAGAAACAATTTTGTCAACGGTAGTAATAAATCATATGTGTTATGTATAAGGTATCCTATAAGTTGCAAGCCTCATGCATAGTATACCAATAGTGCTCGCACCTTGTCCTAATTAGCGTGGATTAACACGGATTATCATTGCATAGCATATGTTTCAACCAAGTGTCACAAAGGGGTACCTCTATGCCGCCTGTACAAAGGTCTAAGGAGAAAGTTCGCATTGGATTTCTCGCTTTTGATTATTCTCAACTTAGACATCCATACCGGGACAACATAGACAACAGATAATGGACTCCTCTTTTAATGCTTAAGCATTTAACAACAGATAAAATTCTCATAAGAGATTGAGGATTAATTGTCCAAACTGAAACTTCCACCATGGATCATGGCTTTAGTTAGCGGCCCAATGTTCTTCTCTAACAATATGCATACTCAAACCATTTGATCATGAAAATCGCCCTTACTTCAGACAAGACGAACATGCATAGCAACTCACATGATATTCAACAAAGGTGTAAAAGTTGATGGCGTCCCCAGAAACATGGTTACCGCTCAACAAGCAACTTCTTAAGAAATAAGATACATAAGTACATATTCTTCACCACAATACTTTTTAAGGCTATTTTCCCATGAGCTATATATTGCAAAGACAAAGGATATAATTTTAAAGGTAGCACTCAAGTAATTTACTTTGGAATGGCAGAGAAATACCATGTAGTAGGTAGGTATGGTGGACACAAATGGCATAGTTTTTGGCTCAAGGATTTGGATGCACGAGAAGTAATCCCTCTCAATACAAGGCTAGGCTAGCAAGGTTGTTTGAAGCAAACCCAAGTATAAAACGGTGCAGCAAGACTCACATATGAACATATTGTAAGCATTATAAGACTTTACATCGTCTCCTTGTTGTTAAAACACCTTAACCAGAAAATATCTAGACTCTAGAGACCAATCATGCAAACCAAATTTTAACAAGCTCTATGTAGTTCTTCATTAATAGGTGCAAAGTACATGATGCAAGAGCTTAAACATGATCTATATGAGCACAATAATTGCCAAGTATCAAATTATTCAAGACATTATACCAATTACCACATGCAACATTTTCTGTTTCCAACCATATAACAATGAACGAAGTAGTTCAACCTTCGCAATGAACATTAAGAATAAAGCTAAGAACATATGTGTTCATACGAAACAGCGAAGCGTGTCTCTCTCCCAAACAAAGAATGCTAGGATCCGATTTTATTCAAACAAAAACAAAAATAAAAACAAACTGACGCTCCAAGTAAATCACATAAGATGTGACTGAATAAAAATATAGTTTCACTAGAGGTGACCTGATAAGTTGTCGATGAAGAAGGGGATGCCTTGGGCATCCCCAAGCTTAGATGCTTGAGTCTTCTTGAAATATGCAGGGATGAACCACGGGGGCATCCCCAAGCTTAGACTTTTCACTCTTCTTGATCATATTGTATCATCCTCCTCTCTTGACCCTTGAAAACTTCCTCCACACCAAACTCGAAACAAACTCATTAGAGGGTTAGTGCATAATTGAAAATTCATATATATTCAGAGGTGAAATAATCATTCTTAACACTTCTGGATATTGCACAAAGCTACTGAAAGTTAATGGAACAAAGAAATCCATCAAGCATAGCAAAACAGGCAATGCGAAATATAAGGCAGAATCTGTCAAAACAGAACAGTCCGTAAAGACGAATTTTTCTGGGGCACTTAACTTGCTCAGATGAAAATGCTCAAATTGAATGAAAGTTGCGTACATATCTGAGGATCACGCACGTAAATTGGCAGATTTTTCTGAGTTACCTACAGAGAATTCTACTCAAATTCGTGACAGCAAGAAATCTGTTCCTGCGTAGTATTCCAAATCAAGTATTGACTTTACTTGGCACAACAATGCAATAAAATAAAGATAAGGAGAGGTTGCTACAGTAGTAACAACTTCCAAGACTCAAATATAAAACAAAAGTGCTGTAGTAAAATAATGGGTCTCCCATAAGCGTTTTTCTTTAACGCCTTTCAGCTAGGCGCAGAAAGTGTGAATCAAGTATTGTCAAGAGATGAAGCATTAACAGAGGGGTTTGGGGTTTTCTCAACTATGAATTGTATCTTATCTATGTAAGTTTCAGAGGCCTCTTTTTCATTACTCTTAGGCTTGCTATTCTCATCAAACAAATTTTCAGGAACAATCCAACCATAATTCTTTTCTAGTGCCTCGAACATTCCTAAGAGCTTGCAAGATATTGATGTCTTAATCTCCCCTTCACAATTAACTTCATTAGTGTACTTTAATCTATCCTTTTCCATTTTTTCAAGGGTATTAGCAAAATTGGTATAAAGGCCAAGCATCTTATATTTAATAAAGACTTTTCTAGCTTCTCTTGCTACATCACCAAATTCTTTAAAAGGGTTTCTAAGACAAAATCTTTCTTTTCTCCTTCCTCCATATTAGAGAGTGTAAGAAACATATGTTGTATTATGGGGTTGAGATTGACAAATCTAGCTTCCAACATGTGTACTAAAGAAGCGGCAGCAATTTCATAAGTAGGAGCAAGTTCTACCAAGTGTCTATCTTCAAAATCTTCAACCATACTAACATGGGTGAAAAATTCTTCTATATTATCTCTTCCAATGATAGACCCTTGTCCTACCGGTATTTTTTTTCAGAGTGAACTTAGGAGGCAACATGATGAAATAAACAAAAGGTAAATAAAGTAAATGCAAGTAACTAATTTTTTGTGTTTTTAATATGGAGAACAAGACAGTAAATAAAGTAAAACTAACAACTAATTTTTTTGTGTTTTTGATATAAGAGCAAACAAAGCAGCAAATAAAGTAAAGTAAAGCAAGACAAAAACAAAGTAAAGAGATTGGATGTGAGAGACTCCCCTTGCAGCGTGTCTTGATCTCCCCGGCAACGGCGCCAGAAATTTAGCTTGATACGCGTAAAGCAAACGCCCGTTGGGAACCCCAAGTGGAAGGTGTGATGCGTATAGCAGCAAGTTTCCCTCAGTAAGAAACCAAGGTTTATCGAACCAGTAGGAGTCAAGGATCACGTGCAGGTCGTTGGTGACGGAGTGTAGTGCGGCGCAACACCATGGATTTCGGCGCCAACGTGGAACCTGCACAACACAATCAAAGTACTTTTCCCCAACGTATCAGTGAGGTTGTCAATCTCACCGGCTTGCTGTAAACAAAGGATTAGATGTATAGTGTGGATGATGGTGTTTGTTTGCGAAGAACAGTAAAGAATAATTGCAGTAGATTGTATTTCAGATGTAAAGAATGGACCGGGGTCCAAAGTTCACTAGTGGTGTCTCTCCCATAAGATAAATAGCATGTTGGGTGAACAAATTACAGTTCGGCAATTGACAAATAAAGAAGGCATAACAATGCACATATATATATCATGATGAGTACTATGAGATTTAATCAGGGCATTACGACAAAGTACATAGACCGCTATCCAGCATGCATCTATGCCTAAAAAGTCCACCTTCATGTTATCATCCGAACCCCTTCCAGTATTAAGTTGCAAACAACAGACAATTGCATTAAGTATGGTGCGTAATGTAATCAACACAAATATCCTTAGACAAAGCATCGATGTTTTATCCCTAGTGGCAACAACACATCCACAACCTTAGAACTTTCTGTCACTGTCCCAGATTCAATGGAGGCATGAATCCACTATCGAGCAGTATCAACTTGGCCAGAGCCTCTACTAGCAACGGAGAGCATGCAAGAACATAAACAACATATATGATAGATTGATAATCAACTTGACATAGTATTCAATATTCATCGGATCCCAACAAACACAACATGTAGCATTACAAATAGATGATCTTGATCATGATAGGCAGCTCACAAGATCTAACATGATAGCACAATGAGGAGAAGACAACCATCTAGCTACTGCTATGGACCCATAGTCCAGGGGTGAACTACTCACACATCGATCCGGAGGCGATCATGGCGATGAAGAGCCCTCCGGGAGATGATTCCCCTCTCCGGAAGGGTGCCGGAGGCGATCTCCTGAATCCCCCGAGATGGGATTGGCGGCGGCTGCGTCTCTGGAAGGTTTTCCGTATCGTGGCTCTCGGTACTGGGGGGTTTCGCGACGAAGGCTTTAAGTAGGCGGAAGGGTAGGTTTAGGGGCGACACGAGGGGCCCACACGCTAGGGCGGCGCGGGCCCCCCTTTGGCCGCGCGGCCCTAGTGTGGCGGCGCCTCGTCGCCCCACTTCGTAATCCTTTCGGTCTTCTGGAAGCTTCGTGGAAAAATAAGACCCTAGGCGTTGATTTCGTCCAATTCCGAGAATATTTCCTTTGTAGGATTTCTGAAACCAAAAACAGCAGAAAACATCAACTGGCTCTTCGGCATCTCGTCAATAGGTTAGTGCTGGAAAATGCATAATAATGACATATAATGTGTATAAAACATGTGAGTATCATCATAAAAGTAGCATGGAACATAAGAAATTATGGATACGTTTGAGACGTATCAACTGGTTGGCCTCGGCCTATCTTCACGAGTGTCTTGATTCTCCTCTTGAGAGAATCAGCAGGGAGATCATGGCGCGTTACTCGGAGAGGGTCGCCCGCCCCGGTGTACGCGCACATTAAGCGTGCGTTGAACCGTAGAGGCTGGATCCTCCGGGAAAACCAGCTAAGGGTAAGCTAGGCTCCGGTTAGCCCATCGTGGACCAACCAGGAGATTCTCCGAGCAGCTTTCTCCAGTGTCGGAGTTAGAGCGAGCGAGGGGATGAAGCTCCAGCTCGCCAGTTCTTCCGGAGGCATGTTGTTGAACTTGGGTAGTCATTCATGGACGACCGGAACTGGGATGTTCTTCTCATAGAACCATCCGACATTCCAGTACCGGACGGATTCGTGGGAGTCATGGGGCGGATACATACGGCTAGGTCGGAGCATGAAAGTCATGCTCCCGCAGTTCACCATGGCCTTGTCTTTTGTTTCTTTCTTCACCCGAAAGAAAAACTGCCATAACCGGACATCTGGTCGGATTCCGAGATGCCCTTCGCAGAGGGTTGGGAAGTTGGAAAGAAGGAGATATGAGTTTGGGCATATGTTGTGGGGTTGGAGTCCGTATGTGTTGAGGATGGAGAGGAAGAATTCCGAAGGGGGGAGCGATAGACCGCGCTCAACCCAAGCTTTGGTCATGACCCTTTCGTCCGCATCAGGCTTGGGGACGTCGGAGTCACGCATGAAACTCCAATGAGAGAAGATCATGCCCTCATTCTGGAGCTCTCTCAGCTCCGCATCGGTAGTTTCACAGGGCCACCATTGACCCCTCTCGCCTTCCCGGATCCGGGCTTTAGAAGCCTTCTTGTTTTCCGTTTCCTGCACTTTGGCTGCCATCCTGGCTTGACCCTCGAGTTCTTCTTCAAGTTCTTTGAGGGTGGGGATCCGGTTTAGCGCAGTGCTGGAAGAGGCGGAGAATGGTTGAGCTAGCCTGATGTCGGAAACAAATGGTGGCAGATATGCAATGGGATCCGGGCAGATTGGTTCTAATGTACTGGGATCCGGGCTATTCGGAGAACTACCAGTACAGTGTGGTGCACCATGTGACATGCTTCCGGCTGCACCCATGCGAAACTAAAATTGAGTAACTGTATCTACACTAAGTCTTCTTCTACGAGGCCGGCGCACGTACCGTTAATGGCGCGGTGGTCCGACGAAGCTCCGGCGAAGAGAAGGTCGCCGGACTTGAAGCAAACCTCGCTGCGCGACCACGAATCGGCGCCGGAAAGGATTTCCCGATCAACCGTAGCGATCTTGGCACGAGGGGAGGCTTGGAGAGGCGGCGCGCGAAGCTTTCCGTGGGGAAGTTCGCCAGAGTTAAGATCTGACTGGCGGCGCGGCGCGAGGAAGAAGACGAAGTGGGTGAGGAGGTGAAAGAATGAAAAGTTACCGCGCGTGGGGGTATTTATAGACCTCGCGCGGAGATTCGTGTATCGGATCCGACGGTGGAAAATGAACGGTCGCACCGTTGGATGCATGACACGTGTCCTAGGTCAAAAGCGGTAAAACGACGAGGAGGTAACTTAACTGTGCAATTCCGAAATTTCCGGCTAAAGATTCGAATCTCCGAAAATTTGGCGCGAGAAAAAAAGGGATTTGTGCGCGGGAAAAGTGGAAAATCTGCTACGTTGCCGTTATAGAAGATCAAGGAGTTTCCGAAAAGATGTTGTCGGAAACAGAGAAGTTTTGGAAGCTCTTCAAGATTCTCTTCGGATCCGGGCTGAATGAAGCCGGAGGAATGATGAATCTCGAAGAACTTCGGGGGCTACTGTTGTGGGTATACTTTATGGGTGTATCAATGACAGTGCCTAGATCCGGCAAGCCCGGGTGGCCCACAGATGGTGATGCGGCATGTGGCCCATCGGGCGGCCCAGTTGCTGTAGATCCTGAAGGATGAAGTCCAGCCCAGGAACAGGAAGCCAGATCCCAACCGACCTACGAAGGAGGTCGGATCTGTGAAGGCCCATGAAGTATCCGGATCCTGCACGACCCTGAAGGAAGGCGGATTCTTGACGTACACGGCAAGACATTGTACCGTAGTTAGGCAACTTGTATTCCGGCTAGGACTCTCCATGTAAACCCTAGATCCGTGCGCCTTTATAAGCCGGATCCCGGGAGCCCTAGAGGCACAACCACAATTCATTGTAACAACGCGAAAGCACCCAGATAATTCCAGACAAGCAGCAGTAGGCCTTGCCATCGTGCAGGTGGTCCGAAGCTGGGTAAATCGCGTACCACCGTCCCGAGGACTCTCCGCCCTAAGGCCCCTACTTCTTCTTCCCTCCATGAGGATCCCTCCTCTGGAGTACCATCGAATAGGCAACGACAATGACAGCTTGGCAAAACCTGTAGAGAGTCTGTGAACATGTCGACTCCGCCATCCGTAGATAGTTATTGGTTGTATCTGGAGGAACTCTGTATGCAAGAGAACGCATTGCAGTAGTGCACTTCTGAATTGAGGTAAGCCCCACAAACATGTACAATCTTGCTTGATCATGAAACAGTCATCGTACTCACTGACACCATAGATAATCTTCCTGAACAGATCCTTGTTCATCCTAAACCGGCGCCGAAATTCCTTCGGCGAATTAGTCGCGTCGTCGGTGAAGTAGTCAGCGTCAAGAGGCATTGCGTTGGCTTGACGATGATGTTCCTCCTCTTTCCTGGCTTTGAGTCGCCGCGTCGAGGCACGCCGAACAAAGGCTGGCGAACGCGGAGCAAGCTTGTCAGAATCAGTTGTTGCTGTTGCCGCCGGACAGCCTCAACATTCTGCTCCTCCGTGAACAGCTGCACCATCATCTCATCGTCGCTGCCCATCGTGGAAATCCGATGAACACATTGCGGGCGGGGCGGTTGTGCGGCGATTCCTGCTGCGGTGTCTATTGCAAGCAGGGGCGCGACGACGACGGTGGCGATGGCGATCTAGAGAGGTGGGAGTCGGCTCGGGCGTGGGTGGGAGATGGGGAAAGCGGTGCGTCTGGCTGCCAGGACGGAGCCCACCCGGGAAAACCGACGTGCCGCGATGGAGGCGGTGGAGGCCGAGCTAGTATCCCACGGTCCTAATTTACAAGCCTTGTGCGTGTTTTTAGATTGTCAATCTGTTAAATAAAATATTAGTTATACAATACAAAAATTATATCGTTAGAAGCAGTACATTTGAACTTTCTAATGATATATGTCTTATACCTTATATTAATAAGGTTAAATTTAGGATCTAGAGATACGCGCAAGCTCTTTGAATCGGGACGGAGGGAGTAACATGTTTTGTTTTCATTTGCACGTTTTTTCATTGGCTTATTGTTGTTTTCTCTAATTCCATGTGTTGCATCGATCCCATGGAAGCGGAAGCTAGTTTTTTTTTATGTAACCATATATTACATTACACAATGAGAATACATATATGGTCACCACACAAGACAAACATACGAGTCCAACACTTTACACAAGATGTAAAATTACAATATCACCCTTCCTGCACCATCTAGACGCTCGAGCGGCGTCCATCAGTCTTGTGCCGCGGAGCTTGAGTTTGAGTTTGTTCTTTTCCGGTTTACCTTGGATATGTTTGTGTTGTGGCTTCAACGGACCTTTTTGTTTCTCTTTCAGATTTGATCTCGTTCGATGTATGGTTGTGGTTGCTTTATTTATAAAGAATGGTGAGGAAAACATGTGCCTTGTCGAAATGTCACCCATCGTCGTCCATCGCCACCATGGTCCGGCCGGAAAAAAGAAGCGAACATGCGGCACAACTAGATATACGAGAGAAAATATGCTTTTCGAGCCCATGAACCGGGTCGTCATAAGCGATTAGCCCTAGACATCGCCGCACGCCGTAGTCTAAGAAGAGGAAAACCGCCACATGTCCTTGTCCTTCGGCCCAATTGCAAGACACGCACATAACTGCAACAGTCAACGCCCCCTCGCCCACACACACACCTGAGAGCGCCGTACGACTACCAGAAGATACGAATCTCACCGGATCTAGAGACCGGCGAGACGACCATGCCACGTATCTCCCAGCGCCACCGATTGGGCGACGTCGATATGGAGGTGAAGCAAAGGCAAATTATTTCGATCTGACGTAGTCTTCTCCACATAAGCAGCACCCCAAGAAAGCATTTGGCCAAATCTAATTAATGGCCAGTGCCGACACTCCGGGGTCCCCACCCACTCCTATCACCAGGGCGGCCGATGGAGGAGGCACGGACCGGCGGTTGGCCGATGTGTACGGCACGCCACCATGGCGTGCATGATCGTGCCGTGCAGTGGCATATCTGTTGTGTCGTGCATTGTGCGTGCAATGGCTTCTTGTGGACCAAGCGATGATGGGTGACTGGTGGGTGCCAATGTATACGGCACCACACCCTCAGGCCTTGTTTACTTCTAAGGTACTAGTACAAATGCCCGTGCGTTGTCACGGGTCCTCCAATTTAATTTTTCAATGCACATACGTAGTTCATAACTCACAACAAAAATTTCAAACAAATCAAGGATATCATAATGCACTACAACATAATAATACAGAACGCAATAATCACGCCGCATCGTCCTTGATTTCATGATGCCACATCCTGATCTGCGTCTTGATTACCTCTGCTCCTTCTAAAACCAATTTTCAAAACGAACATAAAAATGGAAGCATAGAGCACAAACTAATCCCACGGAACAACAACAGTGCATATGCTATGGTATTCAGACGAGTAACACCAGAACCAATGAGAAATGAGACAATAGAATACTGTGTGAGAATTCTCTCCACGCACAAAGGAGGAGAAATGAGACAATAGAATACTGTGTGAGAATTCTCTCCACACACAAAGGAGGAAGTTAGTTAGATGCCATGTGAATCAATAGCCAAAGGCGGCAACGGCTTTGTAAAGATCAAACCTATCTCGATCAATTTGTAACTCACTTTGGCTTTTCAATGAGCTAGCATGTCATGCATGGAGCAGAGAATAATTCAGTTATCCCAAAAACTTCATTATAAGTTGATCTTTGCCCCTTCACATGTCATACTTGATCTGAAAAAATGAGTCCATGAATACATAAATAACCAAAATAAATATAAGTAAATCATCTAATACTTGCACAAAGTTTCAGTGCCTAAACATTTGTCCTCCATCAACACAAGTCCATGTGAAGCAAGAACATTTAGGAAACTGTAAAACTTTATGAGCCACATTAGCATCATTTAGTTGCACACATATTCCTTGACCTAGTTGCAAAGAAGAATTAAGTCACTTTTAATTATGTATGCGCTATTGATTGCACACCAATATAGAAAGGAAACATTTAGTTCAAGAAGCATCTGCAGCTAAAAGGTTGTGCATGTATATCTATGATGTGAGCATTACCAGACATACACATTTGCATAGTGCAGGGTAAAATAGCTAAGCCTAAATTGTTAGTCAGTTATTGCTAACATCACTCCAAGAGACATACATGAGGGGCACCGTTTGACAGAGTAAAAAGCAGCATAGTAGAACTGAAATAATACATTATATGAATGAGACGGAGAGAATCAAATAGTGTTTTGCTCACCATAAGGAGTAAGAACACATATAAGTATAACCCAACGAAGAACTCTGCAATGACAAATTGGTGATCTAAAAGAGTTGGCATGGTGGAACATATACTGAGTATTTTCTGTTAGTAAAATTAGAACACCGCACGATCTCTTAAAAGACAAAAATTTGGATTATTATTAGTCTGCATGAAATGTCATTTTTCTGAAACAGGTTTAACAATTAAAACCAGTTCATTTTAACATGATGTTCATACTCACCAGCTTTCAGAAACTCATTTGCCGGTGCATATCTTATACTTGTTTGACAAGTGGTTGCTGAGAAAGAACATACAAATTCTTGTTGAAATCATTTTCCGCAAGTGGTTTCTAACCAAAATAGAACATCAAACCAATCCTTTTCCACAGCGTGTGCCTGTTTGAGGTAATACAAAGCGTCACTCTAGGCCTATATTAAATGCAGTGTATTACCTTCATTTAGAGGGAGGATATATGTTTGATATACACCATATACAAAGCTGAATACCATGAATAGAAGGACTACATAGAAGCGTACTCTTGCAGAGGAAAAAGGAACACAAATCAATGCTATACTTTGACAAGTAAATAAATCAATGAAAGCCGAGTTTGCCATTATAAACTTTGATGAGTAACACGGGACCTCATTTCTCAAATTTTATCAGAAAAACTACACTAACAGGAGAAAGAAAAACCATGAGGTGCATATAGTTGCATGTACTGTCCATCTTACAGTCTGAATTAGAAAATCACATATGAAGTAGAAAACGGTAAGGACCAACGTTGTTCAGGCGGCAACAAACTCAAGCAAGATGCGATATAATATTTTTCTTGTCATTTACTGACCAGTCTAGAGCTACTACAAAATATGGATGGCAGATAATGTTGCAAGAAAAAAAAAGCGACCTCTGAGGCCTTTTGCATTACTCCCTCCGTTCTATATTAGTTGTCGCAATTTATTCACAAAATGTGTCTAGATACATCCAAATCAGAGACAACTAATATGGAACGGAGGAGTAGTTGTTAGTTTGTACCATTTCGGGCCTAAAGAATTTGGTTAGAAAATTGACTGTACTCTCCTAGATGGAGATACAAAACAATGTAATATGGAATGTAGGTCTAACACATTTGCATAAGAAAACCTCCAGCCATGTCACTGGAAATATTTAGGAAAAACTGATGGTTCTAACACATGTGCCAGCGGTCCTGATGGTTGTACGTTATCTGGGAGTTAAGAAAAGAAATCATAGAAAAGTAGCACATCGATTCAGAGGTAATCTTTGAGTTTGCCAAGGAAACTATCATTTTTTCTAGCTTTGAGCCCGATGCTGCGCAACTTGTAGCAAAGCACATACCCTGTAAGTACACCATTAGCTGACACTTTGCAAGTACCATGGATCTTGTATTCCTGTCATGATCGGCAGTAATCAATAATTGTAAAAGGCGACGCCTTAACGCCTTCTGGTGGGGGTGCGCCTGGACGCATAGGCGCTCAAGGCGCAAGGCGAGGCGACGCCTTCAGTCGAAGCGAAGCGAAGGAAAGGGCCCCGGCCCAGTATACTCTACTCAAAGGGCAAAAAAGAATTATCCCCGGTCCAACCGGCACAACCAGATGGGGCTGAGCGAGCAAAGACGCGCAGCTCAACCTCGACCTCTCTGTCCCCGCAGCTGCTGCTGCCGTCGGAGGAGGCCATCCGAGATGGGGCAAAGAGGAGGAGGAGTAGGCCGGGCGGAGAGGCAGCCACCGCGGCGCCCGACGGTGCTGCAGACTCCTAGGACGCCCAGAAGGAGATGCCCGGAAGCTTGGCCGGAGGAGGAGGAGATCTGGCGGAGGAGGAACTGGCCGCCGGAGAAGAGAGAGCTCCTCTCTCTCTCTCTCTCTCTCAATCCACTCGATTTAGGTCACAGTGTGTTCCCCTCCTTCTCTCCTCTCTTTACCCTCTCAATCCCCCCAATTTCCCTCCAATTTGGCCCCAATTTCACTTTTCCCGCCGCCAGCTCTCTTTCCCGCTCACATGTTGATGGCGCCCCAACGCGAGAAGAGTGTCCAGAAGCGGGGAAGGCGACGACTTCGACGCCTTGGCGGGGAAATCTGGACGCCTTGGCGGGGAAATCTGGACGCCTTCGTCAGAAACCAAAGGCGAGCCCGACGCCCTGCCCTCCTCGACCGCTCGGACGCCTAAGCGTCGCTTAGGCGACGCCTTTAAAACCATGTTGTATACGTAAATTCCTATCATGATCGGCAGTAACCACATAATTTGAATTTACCTTCTCGAATGCTTCTTGAAGGGTGCAAAGAGGATCTTCAGTAGCACACTCCAATTCAACATTCTACCCTCCTTATTTTTTTTGCAGCAAAGGCCTTCACATTCTGCAATCATAAAGCAAATTAGTATTTTAGATTCGGCTGAACTATTGAGGTCACTAATGCAAAAATGAGAAAATAGGTATTTTTCATTGTTACCATACCTGCCCCTTGCTATTTTGTGGGCCGTACTGGAGAAAATCTACCATCTGAAGATCTGTGACATGCTTCTCTCAAACGTTACCCTGAAAACAGATATAGTCGTATTGAGAATTTGGGGTTCTACTATGACTCATCGGTGCAAAACCTCCGAACAAATGATGTAAAGTTATATGGATACAAAGGTAAACAGGGTATATATTATTAACTTAACCGTTCTGCAAAATTGATATTCAAGGTTCTCTTCTCACATCTTTGCATTAGATACAATATGTAAGTCTGTTGCAATCCCTGTCTTCTCAGGGCTTTGACGGTGCGGTATCGCCGTGTGGGGTCACCACCGACCACCCTCTCTCCGCACCGCAATTTCCCCTCTATCCCCTCCTTCATTCTCCGTTCCTTCCTCAGCAGCTCCCTCGACGACGGTGGCAAGGCGCCGGTCGTGCGCGGCTCCGTCGATCCCACCCGTCTGCGTTGAGCCCGTGTTCGAGGGCGGCTGCCGGTGCACTCCGGCGATCCGGCCACCACCACGCGCCGGCGGGCGACGCAGACCATGGTGGGTTACGGCTGCCGTCGTCCTCCATGTGCAGCTCTCTCCATGGGGAGCCCTCCTTCCCGGTGTCCTCCATGGGCCGCTCCGCCGCCGCAGGCCTCCGACGACCTTGCGGGGAACAACTCCAACCCTGCGCGGCCGGTGAGGCGCCTCTCCTCTTATCTCACTCACTAGAACGGTCAGGATGGGGGGCTTGGAGGTAGAGGGTCGGGGGCCGTGGAATACTGTTATGTCGCGGGAGCATCCGTAGCGCATCATGCGGCCAGGTCGCGAGCACCAGCAGGCGCCGCGGCAGGCGAGATCTCTGGCGGAGGTCCTGGGCGAGGCCATGACGGATGGAGGTCCTTGGCGGAGCCATTCGCAGCTGCGGTGTAGGCGGCGCTGCATGTCGAGATCGATGCCGCCTCATTCAGATGGAACATGGAAGGGACACAGGTAAAGATTTGATTCACTTCATTTTCATCCCGCTGTGTATCTAACCCGAGGGGAGGTAGGAGAGGAGGTGGGTCCAGGCAGCATGGTTGCAGTTGCATCCGACAAAATCGATTGTTGGTCACAATAGTCCGTCAGTGCAAAAGCAAAATGGCTGGGTTCTTCTTAGTTACTAATTTTATTTGTTGTATCTCCTGTTGTCTTGCATCATATGTGGAATGTTAAGCACTCGTGTGATGGATGCAGATCTTCAGGCCTAGGAGCGGCCTTTCTCCACTTTCCAGTTGCAAGGTAAAAGATGGATTTATTGGCCGGTTTGCATTCAGATCATGTATAAGTATATCGAGCAGACTTTCTATTGTTAATGTGCATTGGCCATGTTCAAATCGTAATTGAACACTCAACATGTACACTGCCCATGTGCCTTTTTTACTACAAGAACTTTCCAACTATAGGATGTCACTATAACAATATGTGATTCAGTTGGGAGGTTCTGCATTTGCTGCACAATATGAATGAGCCGTGGTTTATGAAATTTCAAGTTAATTATTCATTTCCAGGCACTTTGGAAACGCCACTTTTCATGTTTGGTGAAGCAAGAAACTATATGCATTGTATATTATGTGAGAAAATTTAGAGAAATATTTTGTGGAACTTGCAACCAATAGTTAATCGATCAACGCGATGGCTCACTAACGCCGCAAACTGTACCATTCTTTGTGGAGCTATTCTCTACAACATAAGATTTGCTCAGTGATATTCACTATATGCTGAAGTTTTACCTGAATTATTTACTTTTATTGATATCTGTTTCAAGGAAAAAGCTGTGGAGAATTGAACGGATACTCCAAGAAGTATTGTTTTGGTCACTGGGATACTCCAAGAAGTATTGTTTTAGTCACTGCAGCTACTATAGAAATTATATGTTATAGAAATACTAGATTAGGGTTGAGTGGATGCAAGTTTTATTGTTTCCCCCTATTTCATTTTAGCCACAGTCAGCTTCTACAAGAATGCCATGAAGTCTCTTTAATTTTTCTCACTGCATGGTCTGATCTTTGTTCACATTTTCTTTGGCTGTCGTTGGAAAATGGAATAAAATGATGGACAAAGTTATGTGGTTACATTGCATAATTGTGGCTCACAAGAAATTTTAGTAAACCTGCATTTGCTCTGCTCAATAAACCACTGTGTTGTGGAGTTTCTTATCTGCATGCATGGTTCTTTTTTTTTGAAACAAGTACTAACATTTACCGTCATTTACCCGAAACCAAAATATTCAAATATGAGTAACTTGGACATATCTGTTGAAAACACTAAGAAATCGTGAACTGTTAGTGAAATTGTTGTTGGTTTTATCAGGAATTAGAGAACCATAACTCCACAAAGGCAACAACCCATGACAAAAGTTGATCTGAAGGTATATGCCACATGTCACGCTTAATTTCTAATTAGATCATAAGGTGTGCATTCTGTAGATCGATTTGATAGGCTTCTGCAATTAAAGACACTGGTGTCAAACTGTTCATTGTTCAAATGTAAACTGTCATGCTATATAAAGCAGCGGAGGACAATCCCACAAAAAATACGTTCTCTGAAATTATCTAGCCCGCTGCTTTATGCAATGCTATGCATTTTCAATGTTACTCTTCCTCTTCTGTTTGCTCATTTTGTTGCTGATGTACAAAGAGCACAATTTATCACGTCCTACTGTGCTTCATTCCCTGTAAGTCAACTAGCAAGATTACCTTTTTCTTTCATCATGGTACTAGGTTGACACATGTTAAACTGAATCCAAGATCACAGTAAGAAAGATTGTTCATGTTAGTTCTGGGTATTCAAAATGTCAACGCAAGAGTATATGAGACTTTATACATGATCGCTCAATGCATGGTCTACTAGGTTTAGCCTGGAATCCTAGATCTTCATGGAGACAATATCAGTAAGTTCATTTCATACTGCATACTGTAAGTTTTCTGAAACTCAGTTCCTTATAGTGTCCATTTGTGTGTTTAGCTTTCACCATTATAAAAGAGCATGTACCTAACTAGAGGTGTTCTGTTACCAAACGGTGGACGGTATGGCCCATGAACTAGATGTTTCCAGAGGAACCGAACATATCCTAACCGGGAGAGGCGTGCAAAATCAGAAGGAAGGAGGTCTTGGAACCAGTTACCAGTTGTCCATTTACATATATAAAAAACCAAACGAAAATTATCTATGGACTGAACAAGTAAGAAACGGAAGAGGAGGGTATGTGTTGCTAGCTGTTTGGACGAACGTGAGAGAAAATAGGCTATCTACAACAACCAAATCAAGGAGGGATTGGCTAAAGTGTTTAGCTTTTATATAGGCTATTATGAGCTTGTTCTTATGCATGGTAAGAGAAAAAGAGATAGAAAGCATACTGAATTATATAGGGAAGAGCTCGCTCTATGCTGCTGATGTTACAGGCTTGTGCTTGTGCTTGTGGTATAGTATCATGCTTGTGTCCGTTAAATTTGTGTTCACTGCATATTTGGAAAAGTAGGAGGCAAAGCAAAACTACATTACTAACATGAGTCTGTCCGAAGGTCACGAGTTGAACATTGTAGATACCAAGATTGATCTGGGGATAGAGTTTGAGAAAAAGGTCGACAACTCAAATGCTAACAAAATTTAAAAATTAGAATGCCCAGTTAGGAGTATGCTACAGTATCACGATCTACAACTTGGAAGGAATTAGTAGTCTGGACATTGGATGTATTTGTGAAACCTTGAATCTTGTGTACTTATATAGAAGTTAAGTGCACAAAAGTAAGACATGGATCCTCCCATTGAGTGCCTTATAACTGTGTCGCTGGTGTGCGGATATGTAGTTCTTGATGTGAGAACATTACCTGTGATGGCTAGATATAAAGTTCTATCATTGTAGGAGTCAGCTTAATTTGGGGTCTTCACAAAATTAAGGTGTCCTAAAATATGTCTTGATTTAGCACAGTAACTTTTATGGCAGCTTCAGCGCAGAGAATTTCAAAACCAGCTTTGCCTAAAAAAATATGCTTAACAATGCCAGGCATGAAAAGTGAGGTTCAGAAGTAATTAGTTATACAAGAGGTTCAGAAATTTCAGTAAAAAGATATGCTTCTTAGTTAGGTTCATTGCTCAAGTGGATGTACTGTTTTAGCGTGCTGGCTTAATTAAGAAAGATGGCTACAATTGGCCTCACGAGTATTTTATAACTCTTACGTGGCTCTCAATCTTCACCGTGAGTCAAACATAGTAGCATGATAGCCTCAATTTTTTTATTACATCCAAAGAATTCTATGGATCATTAAAAACCTATATATGGATAGAAGACAGCTTACCATTATCGAAAATAAATGAGGTTAATACCAGCTATTAGTCATTTAGCTACACTCTTCTGTATCTTCTAATTCTACTTACTGGGGTCATCTTTTGGTTGGCATAAAAGTTGTAGACATTATAAAGAGGAACTAATCTTGGATTCGTTAGTGCAGTGGTTAGGAGATTTGAGTGTCTCTGGTACATTTAAAGCGAATTTGATACATTTCTTTCATGTACACAAAACATGAAAGATTCAGGGTTCTTTCGTCCCCATGGTCTCTTCGTATTGTGGCTCACAATTAATTTATAGACTGCTATTTACGTTACAATGTCCGTGTGTCCCCGATGATCATTTTATAAGGATTAAAAAGTGGTTTAATTTATGAATAACAAAACTAAACATGTTATGACCCACATGAACGTGGCTCTCACGGAAATGCCAATGCAAATGACCACCACGTTTACCACAGAAAGGTCTAGCGCACTGTAGGCGGCGCGGCGAAGCGCGCATGTCCATCTAGTACTGAATTATTTTAGAACAAAAGAGGAGAGCCAGAAGTAAACAAATAAGCATCTACTTTGAGACTATCAGCAAGCTTCACATCTAATCTTTAAGACTATCTTGATTAATCAGGTTATGAGCTAGCAGGAGCTTTCAGGCATTTATTAGTATATACTATTTGGTTATGCTTTATGGGCGGTGGACATGAACGAACAGAGAAAAACCATATGGAGTACTAATAATGTTTATATGCTTCATGTATGTACAACTAATTTGCTCTCATGAAACGAATCATTCATCAGCTAGCAGGTGAATTGTCTTAATTCAGAATAAATATATGGTTTGCACAATGCAAGAGAATACAATGTAATTCTGCTAATGATGACAAAATAAAAAGCACTAAACCTAAAAAGTAAAAATTGAAGGTTGCTATTTTCTGTTCAATAGAGCAGTTTAATTCACGCAGTTCATGTCTTTCAAATTTTTAGTATAGATACCTTGGTGATTCAAGGATGCTCACAGCTCAAAACACATCAAGATACAAAACGAACAACAAAAAAACTCGACATCTCCTTACACATGTCTGAAGCATGCTACATGTACCCTGATGGAGGCGCCGATCTGCTTTCTATATGAGATGAAATAATAAAACTAAGGCATGCTATTCACAAAGATAAATGAATGTATAGTAATGTACCTGAGAATAAGTGATCCCGAAAAGATATATATCATGCATCTCATTTTCATCACCTCTGTTGATCTCCATTTACATAAGAAAAAACTGATATTAAATATGCAATTTCGGGGGCCAGTAAGCATAAGCTTATTCGCAAGAATTAGATCATCACAATAGGAGAATCTGGTTCCAAAATCAGTATTTTCAAATTGTAGATAGTAGAGAAACAATGATTTGTAGCCACCAATCCCTGTATTATTATTGGATTTACCTCCAGCAACTCTCACATGTCAGAATTAACTCATGTATGTTGGTAGTGTTAACTCCTGTCAGAAGAAGGATTAAACCAACATGAGCTCCTAGTGGGATATATTAGTAGAAGATATTGGCAAACTTCTTCTGTTGAACATCCCATAAAACAGTAACTATGTTGCATCCTTTGTGGCTTTGGCTGCAGTCTGCAGAGTTATAAAATTATAGCAGGGTCCACACAGTAAATGTTTGATAGTCTGTCGAACATGAAAATAACAAGTACGTACAGTCTAAAGTGATACACAGGGATTAGCGAAAATTCAGCCCAAAGCCATACCAGAAGCCCGTCCCGGCCCAAAGGATGGCCAAGTATACTCGGCGCTGGATAAGTAAAAAATGATAAGTTTCAAAACCATATGTACTACATACCCATGATTAACAACATAATTGGAACTTGAGAAAATGGTCGCGAGGTTGAAAGGCAATTTTCAAGTCATAGTGTACAGTGTTCAAGTCCTGTCTTGCCTAGTCCCTATTTTTGTAAGGTTTGACAACATTAAGTTAAGTTGTTAATCTAGCACCAATGTGCATGAATAAAAAAAGGTATGCCCTATCTAAATTTGCTGCTTCACACCAGGAATGGGACAAAGAACCAGGAATAGGATCATAGTGCAATTAATGGAAAAGGAAAAAAAATAGAGAAGCTGGTGTTTATGTCTTGTTAAACCTGAGTCAGCATGATGAACACCTCAGCATTTCATTATTCGCATCGTGGTTTATATTTCTTGTTGAGCATACAACATAAATTTGTGCCTGCAGCCTGTTTGGATTTTCCTCAAACACCTTATATGCATAGATACAAAACATCAACAGAAACAAAGATGAGAAATTGTGGGTAGGGGATGAGAGAGGAGAGGAGCTCACGAGTGCCCTTGCCTGGCTTGTATTGGTCAAGAATGACATTGGCGTCCTCAAGCCAAAGGATGATGGAAAGGGGGCTTCAAGGAGATGATCTTCCACATCACCTCTTCTTACTGCTGCCTCTCGCGAGGAGTCTCGCCGGCAGAGGCCGGGCTGTCGCAGGGAACAGTGAAAGCGGCCGAGGCGTCATGAGATCTCCGGCGGCCAGTGGGGAAGACAAGACGAGGTCAAGAGGGGTGGTCTGAGGCGGATTCATGGCGGTGGGGAGCTGGCAATCCCCGATCCGGCGTGGCAGCAGTGAGACTCCGCCGGCCTGCCCAGGTGTGCCTTCCAAGCCAACAGCCTGGCCAGAATGGAGGAGGTATTTAGAGGGATAGGAATAGCTCCACATGATTGGGAAGCGGGAGGAGACGGAGGGTGGTCGGCGGCAGCAGCTACGCGGGGGAGGAGAATGTCGACTTCGGAGGCGAGGGTTTCGGGTGCCTGGTTCCTTTCCATTCTAACGATGTATAGTTGGGCTTGGCCCAGTTGGACGCGTGCGGGACGAGGGAACCCTCGACGAAGCGGGTTGACGACGAAAGGGCAGGACGTATTGGCAGAATAAGGAACATCTTCCTCCTTTTTAAGTAGTGTAGATTTATGGGGATGGGAGGGGATTATTTTGTATGCCGGAAAATCCCCACTAGTCCGTTTACTTCTCCGGTTTTGAACCAAATAATCCCGAGATATCCCCTCCCCTCCCATCCCATCCCATCCCCATATTTTTTGCCTAAATCAAAAACTCTCCATCATACTAGTGTATTTTCGGGGAGGGGTATTTGAGGGGATTGGGTGAACACCAAATCCCCTCTCATGCCCATACCTATTGAAAAGAGAAATACGAGAGAAGTAAACAAGGCCTCATGCATTCCAATCGAGCTCGCATACACCTCCACCATGTCCACGGGCGATTATTCGCCGTCGTATTTGGATATGTGAAGGGGAATGCGTACTTGTGCAGGGAATCTGCAAATGCCCCATGGGTGGCCAATCTTTCCTGATTCCTGCTCGCGTGTATTATGGGTACACATTCGGTGGCATAAGTAGAAAACATGTTTTTTGTTCAGCACCCCAGAGAGCTATGTACGCGAATCTTTTTGATATTTTGTTTCAATACCATACTTGATTATTAGTTTGATCGAACTATTTTTTCGTGAAGTGTTTGAAGCAGAAACTCGGGAATAACTTATGTGGATACTAAGTCTGTGAGTTCATTCGCGAAATGACCCGTCACAGGGACCTGGACGAGGCTATACAAGACATTCGTGCACGTGAACAATATTTCACAATTAGTCTTATTTTATTACCATCAATTGTATTAAGTTCCATTCATATATATTGATCTCCTTTTTTTAATTTAGATGGAACGCATGCGGGACTCTCTCCTAACAGAGGATCGCATACGAGCAATTCAAGAGGAACTTGTGGGATTCTTTCTTAGCGATGTCATAGCTCGAACTGGAGAATACCATCGGGAGTTCATATTTGATCGACGTTAGGCATATATGAGATAGATATAGCAAAGAGGTCCGACTTTATATTGTAAACATGCATTGCGTGTACTTTATTTCATGATGATGTCTATATATTTATGACGATGTTTATGGTTTCTTGAATGATGTATGCATTGCAGAATTGAATGAAAAACATAAAATCCTGAAACTCTGCCGTGGCAGAGCGGAGAAACGCTGATCCACCCTAAACCTCTGCCGCGGTAGAGAAACGGTCATTTTCTCTGCCGCGGTACAGACCCTCTAATCCCGGTTCGTCTCACGAACCGGGACCAAAGGTCCTTTCTCTGCCGCGGTAGAGACCCTCTAATCCCGGTTCGTCTCACGAACCGGGACCAAATGTCCTCCACCACGAGCCCCCTGGCCATACCACGTGGCGGAGCCTTTGATCCTGGTGTATATTTGAACCGGGACTAAAGGGTTGAGCCTTTAGTCCCGACTGTTTAGACCCGGTTGGAAAACTGGGCCTTCAGTCCCTTATGGACCGGGACTGAAGGCCTGTTTTCTACTAGTGTGGTTCTATTTACATTTTAGCACACATAGCAAATGAATCCCGCAATAGCGCAAAAGAAGAACCTCCTGATTTTTCATACATACACAATACAGTAGTTTAGACAGGTTTATTGAAAGAACTTGGACAAAGAATGTTATAATATTCGGCAATTTTTGAATGAGTTTAATTTCCGATAATAACAACACGTATGCACTAGCAGATTTAATCATATACATAAAAACTAAGAACATCTGACATATCTGAATATGTCAATATGGAATATGTAGTAGTGCAAGGAAACAGAAGTGACTCATATATATCGTGACTGGGAAGGTTGATCCTCATCGTAGCTTTGTTGTTGAGGTTGACCATGGTCACCAAATCTGAAGAGGTCAGAGAGGAAGAAATAACCCAATGATGAAGAACTCAGGCATAGTCGAGGTCGTCGAATTCAAAGAGGCTAGTGAGGAAGAAATAAGCCGGCCATGAAGAACTCGGACATAGTCGATGTCACCGATCCAAAGAGGCCAGTGAGGAAGAACTAAGCAGGCGATGAAAAACTCGAACATAGTCGAGATCGTCGAATCCGAAGAGATCGGCGAGGAAGAAGTAAGCTGGCGCTAAAAACTCGGACATAGTCTAGGTCGCCGAATTTGAAGAGGCTAGTGAGGAAGAAGTAAGCCGGCGATATAAACTCGAACATTGTCTTGGTCGCTGAATCCAAAGTTGTCAGTGAAGAAGAAGTAAGCCAGTCGAACCATCACGCGGGACACGCGTTGAACGTGCACACGAACGCTGGCACATACCAACCTGGGGGTTGAATTCTAATGTATTGTGGGTGTGAGTGTTTTCTTAACCATATATCCATAAACTGATCAGACATGTCTTAAGATTAACGAAGTTAACACAAACATCTCGCTGTTGAGGGGAACGTCATATTCCACCGAAAAAATATTTCTTATTTATAAGACATCAAACCTAAGGTTTAAATTACAGTGTATCGTGGGTGTCACTATTTTTCTAACCATATATCCAGAGGTTGGTTCTTGAGCACCTTCCGGAGCAAGCCAAAAATCTTTTCTTTGTAAAAGATAATATAGAAAAAAAACTGCTTACGAACAAAGCAAAACAAAGTCTCCTGCTTCTGCTTTGACGGCGACTCGTCAAGGTCCGGTACTGGCACTACAGTCTACCACATCGTCCTTTTGTACCAACCACCGTACGAATCTAAATCTACCAACTCCAGTCCAAACTAATCCTGTGTCGACCGAGCGAGCATATTTGGGTTTGTCCCTTCACTCCCGGCTCCCATACGCGATAGATACGTCGGTCTCGCTGAGGACGAGCGACGACACGAGACCGGTGTGCAATGTGTCAGTGATAGCAGCCGCACCGTCCAATAAGACGGGTGACGCTGTGACACGAGTGTGTAGGCGACAAACTAAGCTTAATTTGTTTATTTACCGTCAAAGCAAAAGCTGAGCGGCGCCGGCGTGTGCTCCGGCGCGCGGCGCCTTTTGCTCCGCGCCGGATAGGTCGTTCCCTTTGGCTTTACCTAGCCGCTCGGTCAGGTCGACCGCCGTCTTGATTTGCGATCTCTTTCGTGAACCGTTGCTCTCTAGCTGGTAGATTAGGGCGAACGCCGTGGGCAGCTACTGCTCCCTGCATGTTATGCTACCGGCGGAAAGTGATGCTAGAATGCGTATTGTAAGTTGTAGAGGGAGTACGTGTAATTGTGTAAATGTGTTCGGAATTTGAATTTGGTAAGCTGAACGAACAGCCACACACGGTAACGTCAATTTTGTTGCCGATGACCGTCCAAAACTCTCACCGTCATTATGCTCACCGTACCTGTATATGTCGATGGCCACATGCTGTGTGCCGATGGAGCAGTTGTGAGATATGGCTATATGGGTGGCGAGGGCCTCCGTCGACATATTGCTCTGTTCCTCTTCCCGGCTATTTCTCACATGCTTCATTTTTTGGCATGCCAATCACATGCACACACCACACCCCGCCCCGCCCACTACGGGCGTGTTTGGTAGATCGGGCCAACCCAGATATTCTCCTCCCAACCCAGATTTTACACAAAGATTGTGTTTGTTAGGTCGGGTCGGGGCAACTCAGCACTGCCCAACCCATACGAAAAAGGCCTCAGAGCCTGGTTGAGGAGAGAAGCTCAAATCGAGCTTCTCTGGTCATCCCGGTCGAACTCGTCCCGCAAAACACTGTACTCGCCGCGCCCCACCCCCCCAGCCCCTCGTCCCCACGTTCTTTCTCTCCCCATTTTCTCCCATCGTTCTCTGGCTCCTGGCTCCCCGCTCCTTGCTCCCTGGCTCGTCGCGCCGCCGCCCCTGGCTCGTCGCTCCCTGGCTCGTCGCGCCGCCGCCCTAGCGCCTCCTCGCGCCGCCGCCGTGACGCCTCCACGCACGCGCCTCGTGCCGCCGCCATGGAGCCCTCGCGCCGCCGCCCAGCTCGTCGCGCCGCCGCCCCCGGCTCGTCGCGCCGCCGCCCTAGCGCCTCCTCGCGCCGCCGCCGTGACGCCTCCACGCACACGCCTCGTGCCGCCGCCATGGAGCCCCTCGCGCCGCTGCCCATGGAGCCCCCAGCAGCCGTCGACCGCCGGCAGGATTGCCCGCCATGATGAGCTTCTACCTGCAGGGACTTGATTGATTTTTATTTTGTTTGTTCAAGGTTCTTTGTGTAAAAGTTTGGACCTCTATGTTATTACTAGTCTTTGGACTTTTCCCAACACATACGGGCTAACCAAACAAAGTATGTGTCCAGATTCTCCCAACACATACAGGGTAACAAACACACAGTGAAATCTCAGACTAGCATGTATGAGGTCAGATATCTCTACTGGGAAAGTAAATCTGAGCAGACCCAGTCTACCAAACACACCCTACAAGTACGGAGTACTAGGAAACTCCCCGCTGCATTTTCTCTCGGCATGCTTAAACCGTTCAGCAACCGAAAGACGGCTAAGACTAATCAAGCACCAGCAATTAACCTGGCGTCGTCAAAGTACTAATATTACCACGTAGACAGGGGCGAAGCTCCCAATAGGGCAAGGTAGGGCAGCCGTCCTACCTTGATTTTTGATGAATACATTTAGATGCGTGTGTTTTTTCTGAAAATTTTGAGTGGTCATACATAAAAAAAACAGACTCTGTATGAGAAAGTTATGCTTGTTTTAGTGAACACTGCGCAAAATCGACTGCAAACCAAAAACATAGACTATTATCTCCGAACATATACTCATATTATATGTTCAATGTGAATAACATTGTTTGATAACAGAGATTTATTATTGATTGGACCTTAGTATATATAAGATAAGTTCAAGTTATCCATTATTCATACTGGCGAAATTGGAGATTTTAGAGATTTCTCGATATTTAAAAGGCATGTCATATTTTCTCCGACCGCCTTATCACCCCATTAAGATGACATTGGTTTTACATGTGGCGGCATTAACAATTCAGAGGAATTTCCGGCAACAAAGATAACCAAGACCGAGTTATCCATCAAACAAGAGACAATCAAACATCTTGCTTGTTTGAATTACATAAGATTTTTTTAAAAGAGGAAAAGCATTGCCATTGAGTAGGCATTATTGATATATTTTTTAGGTTCTATTTATAATCAAATATATTTTATTTTTTATTGATTGTGTTTGAACCATATGCATCATTATTGTTTTAGGACTATTTTGCTATTTGCATTCTTAACAGTTCGCCCTACCTCAAATCTTTTTCGTCCTTCACCAGTGCACGTAGACGTAGTAGTGCTAATAGTACGAACCTTCCCCTCCGCAGCCTCATCTTGCGAAGCAAGTTGTTCCCGCTGTTGCAGTTGCTTGGTGACCAAGGCCATGCATCATGCATGAGGATTCATCTCGGAAGTCAAACTATACTCCTAGATCTCGCCAAGCGTACGTACGTACGATTAGCTTCGTTCCAGCATTATGTGGAAAATATTCGACAGGGGTACTACTAGGAGAACAGGTCAAACTATACGTAACTAAATAGAGCCACAGCGCTTCTAGAAGGAATGACAGACGATCAGAGAGCTGACCAAAAATCCATCAATTGTAATCTAGGGTGCGTTTGGTTTATGCCCAGAACAGCCCCACCAAATCGTTGGCATGACCAAAAAATTGGCGAACCATTCGTCCGCCCGCAACTCGCCAACGGTTGGCGAAAAAATACACTGCAACTGGGCGAGCTGGGCTGGGCTAGCCAAATTTCCGGCAACGAACCAAACGGCAGCCGGATACGAGTACTTGCCAATATTTTGGAAAGGCCGACGTTGGCTTTAAACCAAACGTACCCCTAATGTTATCTGGACATGAAATCTCCGAGCAGTCCAGCGCAGCAGATGATGCCTGACGACAGACCTGCGCGTGCGTATGGCAAATGAAAAAATAGTAATAAACTCGAGCTGGCGACGTCACGGCGTGCATCATCTCCCTCGGTTGAGAATTCTGACAGGAACATTGTATGCGTAGCAACGTGGTAAATGGAGGCTGAGCTACTGCTCCGTCCAATTTTAGCTTTTTAAAAATTTCAAAGCCTCACTCATTTATGTTTTCAAAAATTGCGGCATTAAATATGTAGATAGATATGCTCATGAGAAGTGTATGAAAAAGTTCCGGAAAAAATACTTTAAAATTTTGGAAAATACGAAAAACTAAATTTCTGATAAAAGGATATACTACAGTGATAATATTTTACTTCCATTTGCCGTCAGAAATTTGTCTTTTTTATATTGTTTAAAATACGAAGTATTTATAACGGGACTTCTTTGCACACATGCCACCTGTATATGTGATATGTCTATCTATATATTTAATGCCATAATTATTTGAGACTTAGAAACGCGAGATTTTAATTTTTTTAACAATCTAAAAGTGAGGAGAGCATTGGTGCCCATATGTCAAAGACACTTTCCGATTTTTCATTCATTTATATTGTTGTTTACTGAACTGCTCTTTTTTGGAGTTGGATTAATTATTAGTGGATGTTCCGTTGGATGACATCATTAACAGCTTTTTTATGCTTTTTTTAACTGAGAATGGAGACAAACTAAAGTATTGCCTTGTCAGGCACTAAAATACTATGGTATTGATATACCACCTCCGTTTCAAGAAATAATGTGCCCTCGTTTTACGTATTTTTTGTTTGACTAAAAATTACATTAAATAGATAAAAATTGTGTGTATGAAATTAGTATCATTAAAAAGTGTTTTTCAATATGAATCCAACAATACTAATAACATAAAATATAATCAAGATTTTATTGCTCAATTTGTATGGTCAAAATTGACCTTGAAAAACGCGTAGGCCTTATTCTTTAAAACTGAGGTAGTACTTCAGTTCTTAAAAACTTTATTGCCAAACTAGGGCTAACCTTTTTTTATCTCGCTTTTGTATTGGTGGAAATGGAGTGGCCTTCCATTGCTTTTCTCCCTTCTGATATCGGCTCTGGGTCTCGGGGGACACTGTCATTTTACTTGTCAAACTCAGATCATGGAGTTGAGTTCGTAATTTCGGTGACACGCATAGAATGCATCAATGACCTGAATTAACCGCTCACCTCACCTCACACATGATTTGAGCAGGCTGCTCCGGCAAGAATAACCGTTGGGATCTAGAGTTAGGAGGTGCTCATAGGGTTAGAGTGTGCGTGCGTATATAGGGGTGAGTGTGTCCACGTATGTGTTAGCGTTTTTAAATGCACTGTCTTTTGCAACAAAAAAAAGTCTAGAGGTGCAACAAACCTTGTCAGCCACATATGGAACATTTGATGTGATGTGACTCTGACTGCCTGACGCCGATCCAGTTAATTTGTTGGCAGGCAGAGAGGCGCAAGCTCAAATCAACGTCACAACGATGCACACCGATTAACCAAATCTTGTCCCCCAGGAAAGAGCGGGAAATCCGGGCGTGTCATTTCCACCGGGATCGTCTCATTTCAACTCGACAGAATCATTTCGGACGTGTTCCTTCTTTCACACCATTTTTTTGGCAAAGCTTTCCTTCACACTCGGAAAAGAATAGCACTCGTTCAGTTACCTGACGGTGGACGGGAGCTGGATCAAATGGTTCGTGGAACTGTGGTGGGCTTTGGGCGCGCTCGCGAGCGAGGTTACTGTTGTGCGTGGGCTGGCGGCCCGGTCACCCTGTGGGACAGACATGATGACGATAAATCAGGGCGGCACTCAAGGCTTTCTTCAGAGAATGTGTGCTTTTTTTTCACCAGGAAATCATAGGCTATATAAGGCGAGATCTCATATAAGGCTGTCTATTAATCTGGCATCCCGCACTCCGCATCCGCATCAGTATAACAGATACGCTGTGCAGAACTTTGGTGGGCCCAGGTCAGAATGATACTTCTTCACAGTTTTGCAACATATCCACGGTTACAAGTTAGAACTTGCACCTTCAGAGTTGCTACCAGAGTAATCTACAGCTCAAATAAACTAATACTAGTATGAAACATTTCAGTACTTTGAAATATTTCTGGAAAATACTGTATGCATCTTGGAACAGTAGAACATAGCTCAAGCAGCAACCCGTTGCATGTAGGTCAAAACAGCATGCCATCCTGAAATTTGTACAAGAAATTTGTCTGAATATCAACAGAAAGGTGCAGCCTGCCTGCTGAATGGGCTAGTTACAATACTAGCAAAACAAACTCCACTCTAGATTGAATAGCTAGAAGTGCTACAGCCTGTCTGCAGAATGGGCTGGAATAATTTCAAAGCAAGCTCTACTTGAGATTAGATAGCCAGAAGTATAGCTTATTTGCTGCATGCTAGAAATCAAATCTGCAGAACACGTTCTATACCAGATATGGGCCAATCTTCACACATTAATACAAGACTAAGGAACAAAGGTATAGATCCTCGTAACACATCAATTGTTTTTGAGTTCTCTCACTACCTTTGCCCACTTGCTGTGACAGGATAGCACATGAAGAACCAGCAGGAGGTAATACAGCTCAGCTTGCAAGCTTGAAGGCATCAATGAAGAGGCCATACGTGAAACCCATCTTGAAATTGTTGAGGAGTGCGACAGGGAAGGTAACCTTAGGCCGGCTGTAGTAGAACTTGGTGACATACTCGGTCAGGAGGACGCAGACAACTGCTGCTATAACATCATTCACAGCCAAAGCACCGAATGATAGTGAAATTGTCTGCGCGACATAAAAGCCACCCAAGATCGAGATGCCGCCAAAAAGAGCTCTCCTAGACCCGGTTTTGAAATAGTTTCTTGACAGCTCAGGGATGATCCGGATTATGTCAATAAGTCTTCTGCGGCCATCATTTCCCTGCAGGGCACGGACCTTGAGAAGCTTGTACGAGGATTTCCGTGTGAAGTTGCCGTAGCTCGGTGAGAGTATCCTTGTCCCCGCATATAGCCCATAGTTGGGAGGACCAATGGCAATTGAACTTGACGCACATGCCATAAGAAACACTGTTACCTCCTGAGATGATTTTTCATCACAAACAACATGCAATTAGAGATGCTGTTGCTGCATCGATGGCAAAATTTTGCAGGAAACAAATGAATAACTGAAGAAAAGAAGCGAGACCAAGCAGGGTAGGAAGGTATTAAGAGAAGCCTAAGAAACAAAGAGCAAGCAGGCTATGAAATCGAAGAAGCCGAGAAGAGAATGCAAAGATCTTAGGATATGTTCTCTTGCAAGTCTGATAATTCAGATGTACATTATGCCCTAGGACAGTGGCGGAGCTAGCTCAATCAAGGAACCACGGCAAAGCATGTTAGTTGAAACGCTGCCCAGAATTTGAACCCATAAACATCGATCTTAACCTCGTCTCACACTATTATTTAATGGAGTCTGGCCGGAGCAGCCCGGGGTTGCCAGGAGCTAGCTCCACCCCTGCCCTTGGAGACTATACTTGATACAATACCAAAATACCAAACTATTCCGGCAGGGGAAGATGCTATAGCTAGGAGTTAATAGCAGCAATTGTAGTACAAATAACAGGAAAGCACTCGCAGTGGTTCACACTTCACTGCCTCAAGCATTTATTTTTTCTGAGATAAACGGTCAAGCACGTTAACATGGATACAGTGTGTCCTTGGAAAACAGTGGTATGGCTACGGTTGGACTCATGCCACACTGGCACAATCACTTCAGATGTGAATAATCTCTAGCTGTTCAGCAATGTTGCTCAAGTAACTAAACCTAACAGTACGCAGGCAGAAAGCAATCTAATTTTGGTTCATGAGCATGACATCTAGGCCAATCCGGCAATCCACAAGATCCCCAATTCGCAGATCTGGCAAGAGGAACTATCACGCACCAGTGTGGCTTCCTAACAACAGAACTGTGAACTTGCGAACAACGAAACCCTGCCTAACGCTAAGGGTTACTAAAAAACAAGGAAAAACATGACATCTATCTGGGATGAAGCTCAAACTCACCCGCGCGGCTCCAAATGGTAGCGACGGTGCTGCAGGGGAATTGCGTCGAACAGATGGCGCGCGAGCTCCAGGTTCACAGCAAATCGTGCGTCAGAGGACTGGTTGGTTGATGATCCGCTCCCCAGATTGCAATTACGGAGGCGTATGCGCTGGATTAGCCCAGGAACGAGAGAGGGCAGGAGGAAAAACAGAGGTGGAGACGGCGAGAAGAGCGAGGCAGGAGAGAGATCAGATGAGGGAGCTGTGGACTGTGGTGGACTTTCTCCATCAGTGTGACTAGGGGCCCCACCGTCAGAGCCCAGAGCTACTAGCTTACAGAAGCCATTTTACCGAAATAACCCTCTACTAGGGTTTATCCCCTACCTCCGCCACCCCCAAAACCTCCATGGCCGGAGCGCCACCAATCCCCACCACCGCCGCCGCCGCCGCCCGCCGCCTCTGCCTCCATTTCCACATCCCAACCACCGTCCCTCCTCACGCCCACCACTGCTCCCGCTGACCCATGATCACCCGCCGTGCGGCGGCGGTAGCCCTACGCGCCTCCCTGCGCCGCGCATGCTCCTCCCACGCCGCCAACTCCGACGACCCCCTCTTTGGCCTCTTCGACGCCACCGCGCCGCACCCCGAGCCCCGCCTCCTCCCCAAAGATTTCGCCTTTATCAAGCACCCCGCCCCTGCGCTCCCCGCCGCCGCCCTCCCGCCCCCGGAGGCCGTCCTGATCTCCAAGGCGGTCCGAGCCTACGGCGCCGACTTCGACGGGAAGGCGGAGCGGTTCCTGCGCCGGTACCGCGAGTTCCTGACCGACTCCCTCGTGGTCGCGGTGCTCCGGGCGGTGCGCTCCCCGGAGCTCTGCGTCAGGTTCTTCCTCTGGGCGGAGCGGCAGGTGGGGTACAGCCACACCGGCGCCTGCTACGACGCGCTCGCCGAGGTTCTGGGCTTCGAAGACCGTGCCCTGACCACCCACAGGCTGCTCAGGGAGATTGGGGAGGATGACCGCGAGGTGCTCGGCAGACTGCTCAATGTGCTGGTGCGGCGGTGCTGCCGCCGCGGCCTGTGGGGCGAGGCGCTGGAGGAGGTCGGGAGGCTCAAGGACTTTGGGTACAGGCCGTCCGCGGTGACCTACAATGCGCTGGTGCAGGTGCTCGCGAGCGCGGGGCAGGTGGAGATGGGGTTCCGGGTGCACAAGGAGATGTCGGCGTCGGGGTTCTGCATGGACAGGTCCACGGTCGGATGCTTTGCCGAGGCGCTGTGCAAGGATGGGCGCTGGACCGATGCGCTTGACATGGTAGAGAGGGAGGATTTCAAGCTCGACACGGTGCTGTGCACCCAGATGATCAGTGGGCTGATGGAGGCCTCCCTCTTCAATGAGGCGATGTCATTTCTTCATAGGATGAGGTGCAACTCGTGTATACCGAATGCGATAACGTATAGGACGCTGCTCTCGGGATTCCTGAAAAAGAAGGAGCTTGGCTGGTGTAAGAGGATCATCAACATGATGATGGCAGAGGGTTGCAGTCCGAATCCTGCGTTTTTCAATTCGCTTGTGCATAGTTATTGCAGTGCCGAGGATTATGCGTATGCATATAAGCTCCTTAATAGGATGAAAACTTGTGGTTGCCCTCCTGGTTACGTTGTGTACAACATATTTATTGGAAGTATTTGTGGCCGAGAACAATTGCCAAAGCCGGAGCTGTTGGATTTGGCGGAGAAAGTTTACGAGGAGATGCTGGTTGCTGGTTGCGTTCTTAATAAGATTAACACTGCCAATTTTGTTCGGTGCCTTTGTGGTGCTGGCAAATTTGAAAAGGCATTTCAGATCATGAAGGAGATGATGAGGAAAGGCTTTGTTCCTGATGCAAGCACGTACTATAAGGTCATCACTTTTCTGTGCCAGGCTAATAAGGTAGACAAGGCGCTCCTTTTGTTTGAAGAGATGAAGAGGGCGGGTGTTAATCCAGATGTGTACACGTACACAATTTTGATTGATGGCTTTTGTAAGGCTGGTCTCATTGAACAAGCCCGGAGCTGGTTTGATGAAATGACAAGTGCAGGCTGCTCACCAACTGTAGTAACGTATACTGCATTGCTTCATGCTTATCTGAAATCTAAGCAGCTCTTGCAGGCTAATGACATTTTCCATAGAATGGTTGATGATGCCTGCTATCCAAATGCTGTTACATACAGTGCACTAATTGATGGCCTCTGTAAGGCGGGCGAAGTCCAAAAGGCTTGTGAAATCTACGCCAAGTTAATAGGAGCTTCTGACAATGTAGAAACTGATTTCTACTTTGAAAACAAGGGCGTAGACACTATTTCTCCAAATGTTATCACATATGGTGCACTCGTAGATGGTTTGTGCAAGGCTCAAAAGGTGGCTGATGCTCATGAGTTGCTAGATTCTATGCTATCAGCTGGCTGTGAGCCCAATCAGATTGTTTATGATGCTCTGATTGATGGTTTTTGCAAAGTTGGAAAAATCGATAATGCTCAGGAGGTATTTCTGAGAATGACTAAGTGTGGTTACTTGCCTAGTGTGCATACGTACACGTCCTTGATTGACCGGATGTTCAAGGATGGAAGACTGGACCTCGCAATGAAAGTTCTGTCTCAAATGCTGAAGGATTCCTGTAGTCCTAACGTTGTTACTTACACAGCTATGGTTGATGGGCTCTGTAAAATAGGTGAAACAGAAAAGGCCCTAAACCTGCTGTCATTGATGGAAAAGAAGGGCTGCAGTCCAAATGTTGTAACTTACACTGCGCTAATAGACGGACTCGGGAAAGCTGGTAAAGTTGATGCAAGTCTCAAGCTTTTTACGCAAATGAAGACAAAAGGGTGTGCTCCCAATTATGTTACATACAGAGTACTGATAAACCATTGTTGTGCTGTTGGTCTTTTGGATGATGCCCATTTGCTGCTCGATGAGATGAAACAGACTCACTGGCCAAAGTATTTGCAAGGATACTGCAGCGCAGTTCAGGGTTTCAGCAAGAAGTTTCTCGCTTCTCTTGGTTTGCTGGAGGAGATGGAATCACATGACACAGCACCGATAGCTCATGTTTATGGCATGATCATTGATAGTTTTTCCAAGGCTGGTAGACTAGAGACAGCCTTGGAGTTGCACAAAGAGATGATGGAAGTCTCATCACCTCTAAATATGACCAGCAAGGGCATGTACACCTCATTAATCCAGGCACTTTGTTTATCATCTCAAGTTGAAGAAGCAATTGCATTACATATTGAAATGACAAGGAGAGGTACTATGCCAGATTTAAGTCTGTTTGTTTGCCTCATAAAGGGACTAATTGCAGTGGATAAGTGGAATGAAGCCCTTCAGTTGTGTTATGGCATATGCCAAGAGGTCAGTCCACTTCTCACTTATACTGTTCAAACACATACCTTTATCTTCTTCCTATATTCTGCTATAGATGAAACGTTGTCTGCCCCATAATACCCGTCACCAATAACTCTCCATTTAGATATATCTTGGAAAGCGTAGCTTGAATGGCACATACCTGAGCACAATTATACTGCTAGTTTCAGTTCACCCTCAAATTGTATATTCAAACAGAAGAGCGCATGTAATATGCCGTAAACGGCCTCTACATCTTGTTTCATATTGCATCTCCCACTTTGAACTGGGGACTAGCTTCTTACCAGTTTCCTATTGTTAGATACTGAAGTTATTTTCAGGATATCCAATGCTAAGTATCCTGCATTCTTTAGGTAATTTAATTTCTGACTACTAATATTGTGTATTGAACCAGGGTGTGAAGTGGCAGGGCAACAAATCCTTTGATGGAGGGTAGAGCTGTGCTGCCTTACTGCCTATAACTCCCCATTCTCCTCTAATGAGTCATCTCTAAATCTCATAGTCTGAAACAGAAATGTGCAACTCATGAATGATTGAAGAAAAGAGTACCGGGGACATGGAGTACCACTGCAAAGAGATCAGCTTGATTCATCAACTATATGTTGGTATGCATGTTATATGGATGCTGAAGGATATGATGATGATGCTCGAAAACATTCAGTACATTGCATGCAGTCAAATTGCACTCACGTAAGCAGAACCCTTTTTTTAAGAGTTATTTGTCAATAGTAGCAGCTAATTTAGGTTGTTGCTTCGCTTCGTATACTGCAATATCACATAATGCAAAATCTGCCCCATTTCCATCGTTAATTTATATGGAAAGATCTCATCATTATCCACTAACCAAAATAATATTTGACACTCCTATCTCTTTCTTTTTTTGCAAATTTAGGGCTGGCTGGTTCGTTCAGATGAACAAAGGAATATCATTGGTTATCAAGATTAGTCTTTGTATATAAGATGGTGACTGTTACAGAAAAGTCTTGCCAGTGGTGAAGATACTTGAAAGTTTCATCATCCTTTATTCACCAATTTGAGTGATGTACATATGGTAGAATACAAATTGCTTTGATATGATTTACTTTTTAGTACTCTTC
Source organism: Lolium perenne (assembly GCF_019359855.2). Classification (NCBI taxonomy): domain Eukaryota; kingdom Viridiplantae; phylum Streptophyta; class Magnoliopsida; order Poales; family Poaceae; genus Lolium; species Lolium perenne. The sequence continues at coordinate 238,500,334 of NC_067245.2, read as the reverse complement.
GCTCCTTCATATTCTGCTCTACTGGTAGAGTAACAAAGATGTTCTGTGATCAGAACAACATACTCTAATATCCTTCAACCTTTTGTTCCTGAGCAATCTATTGTGTAGTGCTCTGATATGGTTTAACTGTAAATATACACGGGCTTCTATCATTGTCGAAATTTTCTATTTTTTTCGAAATAAAAAATCTCTGGCATCTGTTTTTGCTCTGGCATTTTGTAACATTTCCGCCATCGTTTATCTTAGCATGTACCATTTCATTTTTTTTCCATGCAACGGGATGTGCTGATACCTCTGCTCCAACAATCTCCTCTTGTTATTTTACTCTGAGAACTTTGTATACTTTAAACTAGGTTGTTCCAGCGTGATGAAGGTCTTGCAGCTAGATCTGCAGATGTATTCTGAGGAAGCATCATCGTTTTCATGGCTCAAATCATGCGAAGCTACATAGTTTCTGCTGGATTTACAAGTTAAACGTGAAGTACTTCTGTGTTCATTATTTACTCAAGTGATATCTTGTATGTTTATACATACATATGTATATGTGTGTCTCTAGATGCAGCTGAAATGTATGAATGTTAGTGTTCTTTACTTGTCTGGCTTCTATTGAATATTGGATCAAATGAGCTTTGCCATATTTATTTATAGTCCATCTTTGCATCTATGGCCGGTCTTTTGAATATAAGTTTAGAGAAAAACATATGATGTGTTGCTACAGCGCTACTTGGGAAAATAATACCTTGCTTCTGCAAAACTTCTAACATTTATGCTTTAAATTTGCAGGGGAGACTGGGAACATACCAAAAAGTTACATGGCTCTTCGTTGTATTGAGTAGTCAGGGTGCCACTTTTGAGATTGTATAGGGAATCGGTAAATCACATGAATATTTTCTGCATTTCCTATTGTTTCTCTTGGTAGTTGCACCATTTAAGTGTTAAGTCTGCATGTAAGTTCCAGTAAGCATCATATCATTTTCCATGCGAAAAGAGAATCTATGCTCATGTCATGGCACTGAATAGAAATGAAAATTTTAAAAGAAGCAATTATTTGCCATGGAATATGCTGTGTGATGCCCGCAGAGCAGTACTCTAACAAGTTATTTCCGTGGTGGACAATTTTGCGGAAAGTAAAGAGACGAATTGTAGCGAGTGGGTATTGCATCACATATTCACACATTTAGATGTTATTATTAACTTATGAAGGTTCTGAAGCAGACCAATGTTCATGACCATTATACTAAGGGTGATCCGTGATTATCTTGGAGTGGGGTGTGATTGTGATGCACTCCATAAACTAAGGTCCCAGATTATCAGGCAGTTCATGCAAAATCGCCAGTACATTGCTCCAGATGATATGATACATTGGGACACACCATATATGTTTGCTGTTCCTGGGGTTGTGTTGACTATCCATTCTCTCTGAACTTAGCCTCAGCTTTCTGAATGACACTGGGATCTTGAAGTGATGGCCACTACTATCAGGCAGTTAGTGAAGAGTCATGAACACATTGCTGGGAACTTTGGCAACTGAGTTTATGCTATTATTCCTTTAATCTCGAGCAATAGGCTGGACCGGTCAAAAGTGTAGCGAACAACTAGGGGAATTTTTAGCCCCCATTACACAAGAATGTCGGCATTCTCTGAGCATTGACATGTGACCATGATCTTTGACAGAATGCTGCAATATAGTTGCGCCTTTTAACTGTCACTTTAGTCAGACAAAAGAAGATTTACTGAAGAAAAATGCGTCAAAGGTAAATACTTTTTCAGAACTAGATCATATCATCTGTGTCTGGAAAAACAAGATTTTATGCATATATTGCACAGTATGTTATTGCAGCTTGTAGTTGCAGCATCTAATTTAGTAACTTTCGCATAAGTTTCACCAACCAATTAGTGCACTTCTTTTTTACCAATTAAAGGAGCAGACCAATTTGGTTGTTTTGCTGATTCGGTCACAAATCCAGATCCATCATTTGCTAAATGTACCAGCCACTAAATGATTTGAGCGGAATAAATAGCAGTCAACTATGGCCGAATGCATCCAACAACTTGTAAAATTCTGAAAAGTACATTACATAGATCTTAAAGCTCCACTGTTAGAAATATTCTTCTAGAACATCTCCAGAATGTGTGCCTTTGAAAACTACTGCAGATCATAGTGCTGGGAGGTAAGTGGATAACATTCACTCTAGGCTTGTTGCTATTTCATGGATACAAAATGAACAAGATTGTTAAGAATCTCATTTTCGTCAAAGTTCATGCAATCATCTCATAAAGAATTCATGCAACAGTTTCAAAATCAACAACTATACAATGCATTGTCTTGAGGCCATTGAAGGCCTGTTATCGCGAGTGGTTAAGAATCTCATTTTCGTCAAAGTTCATGCAATCATCTCATAAAGAATCCTAGGGCAATGCATTGTCTTGGGGCCAGATCTTGAGCAGTGATAACAAATCCTAGGGCAATGTTCAAATGGTGAAGCCTTTGTCCTGTTGTTGCAGGTGGATTTCTGGTGCCACATTTAAAACCTGAGCTCAAGTTTGTGCAACATATCTGGCCAAAGATCATGACAACTAGAAGCTCGTTTGCTCTCTGTTTGTATCTGATTCTGTATTATCCTTCTTAACTGTTTCTATCTGATTGTTCTGAAGGAGCTAACATGGGTGGAGAAGCAGAGTGCCAGAAGGATTAGCTCCTTCAGAACAAGAAGACAGAAGAATTGGCAACGCGACAGCACCCGAGAAGCATTGCCTGCCACCCGCTGCACCCTGGGGATTTGGTTCCAAAGCGGCTAGATCTGAAGTTGAAGCACTGAGATGAGCGAGAACTAATCCAAAGCAGGCAGGTTGACCAATAGCTCAGTCCTGCCACCCAAGTATTTGGGTGCCTGCCTTTTCTAAGCCAAGAAGTTCAGCTCCTGGACGGGTACATGGCGCCTCTGTCATCTTCACCGGTGCTGCCTTGCTTTGCCTGTGTTTTTGTGTGTAATATTTGCCGGTGCTTCCCTCGCACTGAAATCTTGGTTATGCGCCCACGGTATGTGTGTTTTGCTCCAGTGTCGATGCTTCCCTCACACTGAAATCTTGGTTATGTGCCCACGGTATGTGTGTTTTGCTCCAGTGTCGAGGCAATGGTGCCATTGCCGCGGAGACGTCCTTGCGTAGGAGAAAGTCCTCCTGAGCCTACGCAAGGACTCCACTGGTTGAACTTACAGGCTTCTCCGTGTCAGCGCTGGCGTGCAAACTCCGGCGATGAGATCAATTGAGGAAACACGTGAAGGTCATGGTTATGGTAGGGAATTATGCAGTGATTTTTTCATGGAAATAGCAACACCCCATGTCACTTTCAGAATGAATTTTGGACGAATTTGCACCAAATTGGAAGTTCGACCAGTTGACCCCAATTTGCAACTTGTTGTACATGTTAGACAATGTGTATGCGGTATGCTATTAGCTCTATTAGAGCATCTCTAACAGTCCCCGTAAAACTGGCCGAAACCAAAAAAAAGTCCAACGAAAATACGGGTTCAGGCCGAAACTGGGCTAGAACGGAGCCCGAACTCGCGGTCTGGCCCGTAAAACGAATTCGGGGGCCCGAGAAACTTGGTGGCCGCCCCGTATTAAAAAGGGTCGCGGAGGGGAGTTCGGTTTTCTAAACCCTACTCCCCTCCGCCGCTACCACTACCGTGGCCACCGCTCCCCCTCCTCTCCGGCGAGCAATTGTGTCGTCGTTGACGCTGCTCCGCTGCTGTCGTTGCCGCCACCACCCCTTCGTCCGCAATGGGCTGCGCAAGACACGTAGGTAGGGGAGGGAGCCGAATCGACGACGGGAAGCCAGATCCGCGTCTGCCAGGTGTACGGTTGGAGGCGGAGCGCGCGAGGCGGGTGCGCTCCGATGGCGCTACGGAAGTGGTCGCCTGCTTTCGCGCGCCGGGCAGCGCACGACGAGGCGCGCGAAGGAGAAGCCGGGGAGGCGCCCCCCGCCGGCTCGTGCAGCCCACCGCTGTTGGCGCTTCCCCCGCACGGCGACAGCAACGACGACGACGCAGCCGGGCCGCCTCTAGTCTGTGGGAGCTCGGCGGAGGCGGCGGCGTTCGAGTTGGCCGCGCTCATCATCGCGTAGGAGTCCCCGGTGCGGAAAACCCTCTGATGCCGCAAGGGTGACAATCCGGGGCCTAATCTAGTAGTTTAGGTCTCAAATTATCGAATGTAGCTAGAACTGCTATGTATTTTGGCAAATTTAATTTTGGCAAATTTAATGTAAATTATTGATAAATGTAGCTTGATCGGAGTAAAATGGGTTCAATCTCGCAAAATCGCCGCATCACATTTTCCCGGGTCGTTTGATTTTAGGTTTTTAGTTCGCGTTTTCGGTTTCTAATCTGGCGCAAAAAAAAAAAACAATCTCGCAAAATCGAACAGTTCGGGAGACGGAACTCCATTCGATTCGGAGATATACGGGCTCTCTGCTAGAGTTGTCCGATCAAATTGTTTTCTGATCGTGTGTACTGTTAGTGGAATAAACGTGAACATTACTTACTAATTACTCCATTTGTCTATGTATATAAGATCAGTTAATCTTGTCATGAGCAAGCCTGTTTAAGATTGACCAAGTCCATAGAAAAAGATATCAACATTTGCAGTATCCAACGAATATATTATGGAAATATATTTCATGATAGATTAAGTAATTAATTTTTATTTAGTGTTGTAAACGTTGGTCTTATGTACATGGACGGAGGGACTAGGGAGTAAACTCACCTGTTCTCCTTCGAGAAGTGCATCCATGTAATTATGCTCACGAAATAATAATAAACTACTCATTATAAGAATATAAGCATTTGACTTTGATCCGAAAATGATTCGAGCTCGGCTGGTGACACTGTAGGCCACACCTCAGCTAGAGGACAGTTGCTGTCCACGTACGTACGTTTTCTTTGCCATCAATCGATATCCATGTATCCCAGCAGAGATAACGATTTTCAGTACAAACTAGCGTCGTTTTCTGATCCAGCGAGCCAATGGCACGGAGAAGAACAATCCGGACAATGATTTTCGGTACGAACAAGTGTCGTTTTCTGATCCGAACGAGCCAATGGCAGGAGAACAATCTTTTCTGCCGTTTTCGGCAGCTTAGCATTCTGACGATCATGTCCCGGCGATTCTCAGTAGTCCATTTCTAGAATTCCGGCCGGCCGGCGACAGCGGCGACCCATTATTTCGGCGAGTCCCATCGGCCGCGGGTGAAGGCCGAATGGGATGCTGAGCCACGTTAAAGGGGGATGGCGCATTGTTCTCTTCCATCTCCAGTCAAGATTATCATGCCAGCTACAGTTAGGTCCACGGATTATTCTTTACTCAAGCCTGACGTTCGCTTCTTCCACGTAACTCAGCTCTTTGCCTTTCCTGCTCCGTGCCTTTTCCTAAAGAGTCTCATGCATATCTAGTTGTTAGACAACAGAATTAAGGGATTCCATGTACTCCCTCTGTTACATAATTCTTGTCCTGGTTTTACTTCAAATTTGAACTACGACAAGAATCATGAAACGGAAGGAGTAGCGTGTAAGTTTTCAACAGATTAGTTACTGTAGGGTCTGATTGAAAAAAAACTGAGTTCTTCGAAAGAACAACCACTTGTTTTCTATCAATGCATCGATATACAAGCCTTTTGTGTTTTGTCAATTATGAAAATGAACACCCTTGTAGTTAACAGTACTAGTCATCATAATTACCTTACAGTTGTTCGTTTTCCTTTGCTCCAAATGCTATATGAAGGCTGGTTGTGACTTGTGAGCTTCCTCGCCAATTTCTGGAACCTTTACGTCAATGATTATGAGAAATCACAGAGGATTCTTCAGTACAGCTCAAGAGGTCTGCGCTCTGCAAGTGGGAACACGATATCAGAAGACATAAAAGCCAGGGTGCAAATAACAAGAATAAGTTGGGATTCCATGGACCCTATTTGTCAGGAACAAATGTATATTAGAGCTTATCTATGCTTTCCGTCTTCTCTTTACCTAAAGTGTATCAGCCGTGCAGACATATTCCTGTTATGACAGAAAAATTAGGACACCGTATTTCGCAGATCACAATATCAAAAAAGCTAGGACAGTCTGGACGGATATGCCAAAGAGAAAAAAAAATTGCGTCTTTGTGTCTGCTCGTTCATATGAAGCTACATAACCTTGCTCCTTAGAGACCATATTCTACTAGGCAATCTGGGGGAGATGTACGGAGTACGACCAACTTCGTAGAGAATCTACCAGCAGCACATGTGTGTTATACATCACAATCAATGGCCCTTGAATGAATCTTTGAGTCTGGCATGCAAGCTTGTACCCTTAGACAGGCCCTTAGTCACCCAAGTGACTCAAGGAGCTTCTGGTTTAATGGTATACAGATATTAGTTAAGTGACACAATGCCCTTATGGGGTGCAGCTAACCTCAAATTCATTGGAACACATAGCAAGGTATGAGGGATGACGTTAGAAAACTATAGGAACACCGTATGGTAAAAAAAATTGGGATCAAAAACAAAAGAATTTCTTGGTCTATGGTTCCTAGTTCATCTATTACACAGATAACCAATAAAATCCAGTTGTTTATAACACTAAGTCTAGAACAACTGTCCAAAGTACATCAATTCTTCGAGCAGAAAAATCAATGTGCAAAAAAGTCATTCCAAACTCAACCGTGGTACCTTAGTCACATTATGCTTCTCTGAGCATTTAGTCCCCTGAGCTAGATCTCACTTGAAAGAGTAATGAACAATCATAATGGAGAATATGTCTATTAAAAATTCAATCTGCCACCTCATCATCTAAACTACCACTCTATTTCTTAAAGGATGAACAAGAGCTGATTCTGTATTCTAGATGTTGGGATGCATCAAAATAAGCCATACACCTGTACCACTAATTTGCTTCAAAAGACTCTACCCAATTGCAGCACTATCAAGACAATTATATTGGGAGACGTCAAATGAACAGGTGTCAATAGAAATCCAGTAACCACTTTATATTGTCGTAGTATCATAATATTCCCAACCAATCATAAAAACGTCTTTTGCCATTCATATTAATTTGTTGATCCTGGATGCAATACCATTAACATAAAATAATTTATAGTATTGTCTCTAACTTGTATACCACGACGAAACATAACGTTGGAAAATACTGACTTGTTGATGCGTACTCATCCCATTTGCCTACTACTATTGTTGAGGAAGAGGCAGAGAAAGTTCCTGTTGAGAATGAAGACCATAAGTTGTCAATCTGAAAGACAAGTCAAAAGGCAATCAACTTTTCACTAGGAATGTATCATGCCTACGGTTCCAGATATAGGGAATAAGTGAGCGTGGCCATCAGATTTTATTCCATCGATGTGGAATTGCATTGGACACTCCTTCCATTTTGTGTAGGCTTAGAGAGTAGACAGACTAAATATTTCCAGTGATAGCGACTAATATCATATTATATACCTTAAAGTTAGATTCCAAGACGTCTGGAGCTCGTAACTCCTGATATCATGAATGCCTTCAGCACTTGGATTGTTAGTATATATAGGGCATGCAGCTGCACTCATTAGTTCACCCAAGTTCACATTTCAAACTAAGTTAGCTTGCCCATACCACAACCTATTCTTACTCAATTCCTGAAGATTGTTAATCACCACTAAACCATGTCAGAGGCACTTGCCATAGGACATGTTGTTGGGGATATTTTGGACCCATTTGTCAAAGCAGCATCACTAAAGGTTATATACAACAGCAAGGTACTAACCAATGGGTCTGAGCTCAAGCCATCACAAGTAGCAAATGAACCAAGGATTGAAATTGCTGGGCGCGACATGAGGAACCTTTACACTCTGGTAAGTCCATAAGTCTTTCATTACTGCATTGACCAATATTGAGGAGGTATATTTGCGTTCTAGCCAAATAAGCTTGCGCTTGAACTACAGAAGCTCCAACATCAGAAGTCAAACTCGACATTACTATTTGTCTTGTTAAAAGTAGTACGCAACCTCTTTTCCGTAGCATGAGATTTTGGAGTACATGCACTTCAGTTGTTCTCAGCACGTATCTAACACTGAAAGCAGAGAATCTCAGTGTCTTGCAATTTGTACAACCTCATCTGTATGGATTGAGAAAGACCTTTGCACTTCTAATTCTTTATTTCATGTGAATCCTATAGAGATACTATTCTACTCATTATTTTAGCGTCTGCACATATACCTGCATCTTTTCATTCGCTGCTGACTGGAAAACAAAATTATGCACGTCACCCATGAAGTGCAAGAATATTAGTCATCATGAGTAGATGTGGCAATAAATGATTATAATATGAATCTACACATTTGGCTTGCGTCATGAAGGTACTCTAGTAGAAATGTTACCATTGAAACTGGCAAGTAACAACATTAAAGTTACTTTACTTTATTGTATTTTCAGAGTGTTATTTAACTTTGTCTGAAAAGCCTCAAGTTAATGGAAAACTTATATCACTAGGCCTCCTCCACCTAGCCTACCTAGCCAAAATGTACCGCCTAGGCTCGCCTAATTCGTGATTACGCGCTAGGCACTGGTTTGCCTCCCGACTAGTACCCAGCACCTCCGATTGGTACTGCTTCTTAATACAAGGCAAAAGTACATTTCAGGAAGTGTATATCTGGCTATCTGCAGAAATATCATTGTTTGCTTCCATGGTAACTATATTCTTAGGATAAGAACATTTTTTCCCTAAAATAACAACTTAACTTGCTATTAGGTGATGGTGGATCCAGACTCACCAAGTCCAAGCAACCCAACAAAAAGAGAATACCTTCATTGGTAAGACCTGGAACATATCATAACTAGTAGAGGTTACTCAACTTTATTACTTCTATATTTGTACAATGTAATAACTCAAGAGTTAAAATTTGTTCTTATGGTTGTATACACAGGTTGGTGACAGACATCCCAGAATCAACAAATGCCAGTTACGGTGGGTTCAAGTTCTCTTTCCTTTCCTAATTTGTTTTTTCAATGATTTAAAAAGTTACTATCTGTCATTACTTAGGGGAGAAAAACTGAAGATGACAACTACAGCAAATGCTTAAAGTACAAAATAAATATAAAAAAACAAGTAAATAGCATACCTGGATAGTAAGCAGCACATTGTCCTGTCTTTCACACCAATTCATGGCAGAAATTTCTTCGAATTTACATATTAGAATGACCTATGTTAACATGTTAGTGCACATTTTGTTGCAGGAAATGAAGTTGTCAGTTATGAAAGCCCAAAACCAACTGCAGGAATACATCGCTTTGCGTTTGTACTCTTCCGTCAATCTGTCCAGCAAACTATATATGCACCAGGATGGAGACAAAATTTCAATACAAGAGACTTCTCAGCACTTTATTCTCTTGGACCTCCAGTGGCAGCAGTGTTCTTCAATTGCCAAAGGGAGAATGGATGTGGAGGCAGGCGGTACATCAGATAAATATGGAAACCATTACTGTCCATCCTCTACAGGCAGGAAGTTTACTTAAATTGTGAGAGAAGATAAAAAAAAAGGTCAATGTTGCAATCAGTTAAAAAAAGGGTCCCCATCACAAAGCATAGTAAATGCTGGACTTTTTCAATGTATTAGTTAAAATTTTACTCTGGCGTGTATGCACCAAGTAGGGTGCTTTCTGAATGAATTTACCTTACGGTTATGCAAGTACTAAACAATGTGCTTTTGAAATGAATTTAACTTACACTCTCACCTTCAACAACACTTTCTCTTCTTCTTTAGTGAGGAATATATAATTACGGCATATCCAACAACTGTCCCCGTCATGTTCAAAAGCAGATACCTTTGATCAGTTAACAAGTTAAGTGCAGGATGCGGAACACAAAAACTAATGATATCTCAAATTCCTTATGATATTCCTTCAGAAAGCTTCAGGCCTCCTAGGCTTCAAGATAACTTCACAGACTAATCCCCAGCAGTCTTTACAAGGCTGGTATATTTAGCTGTGCATATCTCTTGGTGCAGTTAAGTGCATGGCAGAAACTCTACCAGTCTCAACTCTATCTGATTTTTATAATGCTTGGCAACTTTTTGCCTTGCCTGGTTAATGTGCAACTCAGTCTGAGTTTACTCCAGTGCTTTGTAAGGGTCAGAGTCCATTCCTCCATCTGCCATTTAGGATGCTGAGATTCACTGTCAATCATGTTCAAGAACCGAAGTAATGGCTGGTACCAACCATGAATCATGTATGGACAACTTTGTACACCATTTGGCTGTTCAGACTGAATGCCAGAGAAAACAATGCATATGCACATGGGCAACAATCAATGGTAAATAAACATGCCGCAGACATGCCAAGGTTAGATTGATCACCATTAACCCAAAGAAGTTAGACGGAGCCACATAAAGTGTATGCCCCCCTACGACCAACTGACAGAGTAGATTTTTTTAATGCATAAGTTCTAATCTCCAATGAAAACTGAGAATCTGCCTGAAGAACTACAACCCATCCAAATGTATTTGCTTCATTAGTGTGGAAAGCACTGCTCGTATCTCATCCATATCTTGATGGTTCTTCTGTCCAACTACGAACTCAGTGGTCTTACCATTCACCTCAATGGCACTGGATCCTGGCTCCTTCCGCAAACCTTTTTCGCTTAACAGCCCTCTCACCCTCTTTACGTCAGTCCATCTACCATTCACTGCATATACATTTGAGAGGAGTACATAAACGCCACTCCCAGAGGACTCCAACTCATGAACATTCCTAAGAATCTGCTGTGAAAAATCAACTCGCCCATGGTCCTGACATGCACTCAGCAGGGCTCCCCACGTGAACACAGCAGGCTTCATAGGCATGACCTTAATTAAACCATATGCTTCCTGGATGAGCCCAGCTCTGCCAAGAAGATCGACCATGCAACCGTAATGCTCTTCCCATGGCGAGAGATTGTATTCATTTCTCATCGACTCAAACAACAGGAGGCCTTCTTGCACCAAACCAGTGTGGCAGCATGCACCGAGGACGATTATAAAGGTGACTTCGTTGGGGGGCAAGCCTGAAGCCACCATCCTGTCAAAGCACTCAAGGGCTTCCCTGCCATGACCATGCAGTGCGAACCCATTGATCAACGCATTCCAAGAGGATACATTCTTGATGGGCATCTTATGGAAGACTGAAAGAGAAGTCTCCAAGCACCCGCACTTTGCATACATATCAACCAATGAGGTCCCCACATGCACGTCCCACTCGATGCCTTTCCGCTCTATATATTGATGCACCCACCTGCCAGACTCCAGCGCGCCTAAGCTCGCGCAAGCTGAGAGGACAGTAGAGAGAACAACCTTGTCCGGCTTCACCCCTGATGTTTGCATCTCATTGAACAGCTCCAATGCCTCGCTTGGAAGCCTGCAGTTCACCAAACCACTTATCATGACCGTCCAAGAAACAATGTCCCTTGCCAAAAGCCTATCAAACACCTGCCTTGCAAGATCCAACTTCTCGCACTTGACATACATATCTAACACTGCGTTTCCAACAATGACTTTCATCTCCTTCTCCCGTTTGAGATACCACCCATGCACGGCCTTCCCGGACCGCGCATCCCCCAGCCTCCCGCACGCGACGAGCGTGCTAGCCAGTGTCCCCTCGTTTGGTGCGACATCCATCTCGCCAAATAATCTGAGAGCGTCCGCGAACCGCCCTCCCCTGACGAGCGCAGACACAAGTGCCGTCCAGGACACGACGTCCGGCCTCGCAATTTCATCGAACACCTTCCTCGCGTCGCCACACTCCCCGCACGCCCCGTAGAGCGTGACCAGCGCGTTCCGGACTGGCAGGCGCCCCAGGAACCCGCCCTTTTCCGCGACCGCGTGCGCCTGTCGGCCCTCGCGGAGGCCGCCACGGAGCCGCGCGCACGCCTTGAGCGCGGCGGGGAGCGTGTACCCGTCGGGCCGCCCGGCGTCTCCGCCCGCGGCCAGGACCGCGAAGACGCGGAAGGCGGCGGAGGGGTCGCCGGACAGGGTGAGGTGGGATATGAGAGCGTTGAACGGGTGCGCGCAGCGCGGGCGTGGGCGGAGGCGGAGCAGCGCGTGGATGGCGTCCGCGGGCGCGCGTGTCGCGGAGACGAGGTGCCTGGCGAAATGCGCGAGGACGGCGGCGTCTCCGGCGAGGCCGGAGGTGAGGAGGAGGGCTTGTGCTGAGGGGATCGCGCGCTCCGCGAGAGGGGTCGACGACGCGAGGATGGCGCGGAGGGCGGCCGGCATTGGAGAAGAAAGGGGGTTTCGGAATTTGGGTTTTGTGATCGGGCCCGTACGTCGTTTCAGAATTGGAATATTTTCTGTAAAAAAAAATCTGAAAGGAAATGTTTTCTTGGTTTGAAATCTCCACGCTATTTAGAGCATCTCCAACGGACGCGCTATATAGGCCGCGCGGCATAAAAACGTCCGATATAGCGTGCGCGGGAGGGAATGTGGCGCTCCAGCAGGCGCGGTAAACGGCGCGGCGCTGTAAAAAATTTAGGGCGCGCGACGTTTTGCACAAACCGGAGCGGCATATCTGGCGCGTCGGCTACAGCGCGCGGCAACGCTCGTCCAAGCGCGAAAAAGTCAACGGCTGGAAATTTCCTCCCCCCCCCCCCCCCCCCCGCGCCCTCATTTCCCCACCTACCGCCGGCGCGAAATCCGGCTGCCACGACTCCATGGCCGCTTCGCCGCCGCGCCGCCGCACACAGACATCCGCGTCGCCCGCACCTCCTCCCGCGGCGGCGGACGCTTCGCCAGATCAGTGTCGCTCGCGCCGCCGCCAGCGACAAGTTGTACTCGGCGCTCCTTCTCCGCGGCCCCCTTCGTGCCGCCATCGCGTTCTCCTCCGCGCAGGCGTCGCCATGTCGTCCTCGTCGTCCTCGAGCTTGCTAGCAACATGGCGCGCCCATGGTGCTCGCCCATTTGCTCGCAAGGTATGAACCTCCACCGGTCGGCCTCTATTAGTCGCCAATTATCTACAATAGTTCATAGTGAAGTAATTTTATACATACTAGCAAGGTCGAGCACGGCGGCACGCCGCGCCATGTTTAGAATAAACAATGGTCTTATTTTTTTAGTGCATTGCATAGTTCTACCAGGATGCTAGTTGTCACTTTCACTAATATTCAAACTGGTTACTTGAGAAACCATCCATAGAGAAGACGTGTAGGTGCATGCCAGACATTATGGGAGTATTAACATGAAGATTAGTCGATAAGTTTGTATCTCGTCCCAAATTTCAGTACACCATCCAACAAAAATGAAACAGTACGTTCAATTTAAAACATGACACACATTTGCTAATCTAACCAGAGCCTAAAAAAACAGTAGAACACATGGCAGGACTGGACAATCATCTTGATTCTTCCTACTTCGTTCAATTTCCATGAGCTATTGTGTGAAGGAACAGTGCCACTCGTGAGCTCCCCGTGGAACAACATTGTCATCATTTGGGCAGCCGACTTCTATCTAGTTGAGGAGACGCTCTCCTTCCTTCTGCGTCCCCTTCCTTCTGATAGGCGGCAAAGGTTGCTCGTGCGCCTTCGATATCTAAGTTTATGCCTGATACATGTTTCTTCTTTGGTCTTTGGCCTAAGCTCACATATTCAATCAAGGTCGCAACCTGAACTTTGAAAAAAAAAGTGTTCATAGAATAAGTTTATAAGGTCACAAAGTTGCATACATTTATAGATGGAAAAAAGTAGATAATTTACAGAGATTGAGTTGCATGAAATGAATAAAACAACATTCACATAGCACCTAATAAAGATCATACCAAAAATGTGTGGGATAAATGATATTTTCCTTCATATTCCCTCCTCCCTTAATCTTTCATTCTCCAGGGAGAAGGCATGTATTCTGTCTTGTCTTCCATATTCATCTCGTCTGCACAATATACTGTAGGATGCAACAAATATCTTTTAAAAAAATTTAGTTTAAGCTAGGACTACAAATAAGTTGTCTACAGATCTATTGCATAATCTTCTCCAAGATATTGTTGCAAAGTCTCAACTTTGTTCCACACCGAACCCTTTGACTAACATTTGGGTTCCACAACCTATGGCCGTTCCTCATTGTGAGATTTAGTAGAGCAAGAGACTGAAAATTCTCATGTGTTGACTAAGTTAAGCAAATACATGCCCACCGGAATAGAGCAAAAATTGACCTTATAAAATTTCTTATTTGCTCCATTTCAGAATACTTTGTGTGGAGGTCATCTACATCCCTCATATGTATTATCACCTTAGTTTTTGACAGATTCAACAACATTATAACCTGAACGGTGCAAAATCATTGCATTATATCTAAAATTTAATCATTTATGTGTTCCTGAACTGCTAATTTCAAAAGAATTTTAATAAAGTCAACCATGTCGGCCTACTACTGCCTCTACGATGCCCCAAAGAAATTGTTTAGTTCTTAAAAAACCATCTTTGATTATTCGTTGGCTAGATATGACAACATGCTAACTTCATTGCCAACTGGATATATGATATGTATGCGTATGTCAAATAGTAATACACACAATGGTACGTCTGAACCATATATCACATTTTACAACAATATATCATGGGACTGAAATATGGAATCATCCAATGCCAACATAGCCAACAATAAACTTGCTAACCATTGTTGCAGAACCATAAAAAATATTAGCAATTCAAAGTTCTAAAGGAAAAATAACATTTTGAGTTAGTATCAAACTGAGTAGGACTGGGGTATGACTTGACTTAAACTGTAATATAACTAAAAGTAAGAATTTTTCACCTTTAATTGGTATACGCCGGATACCAACTGACTAATTAAAGGAGACATGGTGTTATACCTCTTGCAACCAGCAGAGTGCTACAACCATTCCAGAGTATGCATTGCCTTAATTAGACTTATTCCCTGACACCAACTTCATCTAATAATGAGTGAAAATGAGTGTGTAGTCAATGTGTCTTTGATGCTATGAGTTCCTCGAATCAAATCATGAAAGGATTTGGTGCATTCATCACATAGAACTACATGAGCAGGCTTTACAATCTGTAAGAGTAAGCAAGTTAGAAATTGATAAATATACCAAGCAATTACGTTCCTATAACAGAATCTTCCTATAACCAGTGGAAATAATCACATCTTAATAAATGAAGAGAACAACATGGATACTACCAGTACCTTTTCATTCCTATGTTGGGTTCCTCAATGAAAACAACTTCTCAGGAAAATCCAGCTAATTCCAGGAACAGTGGGAGTGACTTACTGGAGAATATACATTCTTCCATTTACTATTAAGTACGTAACCTTGCATAAGCTTATTTAATTTCCCATTTTCATAAGATACTATACCTCTCATGAACAATGATCAATGGATTTGCAGTTCCACGGTTGTGATGTCCACTATCTTCTTTTTTATGTTATTGTAATGTTACTATTTGCTTTGCTTTTGTAAGTGTACCAGTTGGTTTGATAATATTGTCAAGAAAAAATTATCCAAGCTACTGCAATAGCAAAATATCTGTTTCCTGCAAGTCACACTATTCAGATCTCTCATTAACTAATATAAGCAAGGTACTTGCATTTTCAGACCAACGCCACTTATTAATTAGTCGTCAGTGAAGCAACGAAAATCTGGCGCATCTAAATTGAATATAAATTCATTATGAGCTATTTTAACATATACACAAACACAACTTCAAATCATTGTGGTCATTTCGAATGTCCTCCCTATATTTTTACACGGCAATAGTGTGTACAAAGAATTATAATTTCTTTCCACCCATGCAGATCGAATATGTCTCCTTGGAATATTCATTGACACAAATACCCCATTTTAAAAAGGAGATTTCAAATATATCATAGAGTAGATAAAATGATACACACCTCAAAACATATAATATGTATTAAACTATTAATACCTACGGAAATTAATCTTCAACAAAAGCAAGTCATAGTTGGCAATAGAATGCTAGCTTAAAAATTTTCCATGAAGTGGAGTTTGCCGGGATGCATGTAAGACATGAGAAACCTGACAAAAGTAGATGTTTTGAGAAAGTTCTGATGATATAAGTAATCTTATTGGACTGCACAACATGTTTCCTAGGATCTGGGATTACTTCATGGCAAATGGACAGAAATTTGTTGATTGGATTGTATCTGATTTTAAAAGTGTATATTCATTGGCAGCATTGTACCATGTGCTTACATAATTTGCATCGTCCCGACTTGCTTAAAGATTCACATGAAATAAAAAAAAAAGGAACTGAAGTAACCAAGAAAAGAAAAAATTGATGTATATTGATGTACCATGACTCCTGCACTATGTCGGCACACCAAAATTTCTATTACTCTAGCAATCA
This sequence comes from Lolium perenne, assembly GCF_019359855.2. Classification (NCBI taxonomy): domain Eukaryota; kingdom Viridiplantae; phylum Streptophyta; class Magnoliopsida; order Poales; family Poaceae; genus Lolium; species Lolium perenne. Next base: position 238,483,970 of record NC_067245.2, on the reverse strand, counting down.
ATACAATTCTACTCTATTGTGAAAACTATAATAGTTATGTCACAATTCGAGAAATATACCTCGCATAAAAAAATATTTTAGATCAAAACAAATTCAGTACAACAACTACATTCTGTGCTAGAAGAGGTCTGGTATAGAGGCGACTTTTATTACAGGTTCTTCTTATGATTGACACATAAAAGCCCCAATAACATCTGTAGTGCAGAATAAAGGAAACCTTAAAATATGCATCTGCTATACATGCTTCCAGAACATCAAATGATAAGCATTATATGATACAGAGGGAAATTCTCAGGCTGAGAAGTAACTTCCTGAATCATTGTGCATTGAGCAAAGTTGATCATGTACGGATGGCTTGCCGTTCTGCGCTTCTTCGGTGCTCCGGCGACAATGAACATCTCAAGCGTAGATCAAGCCATTCTTCAATTAGTGTATTAATCGATCGGCACAGTTGGCTGGTACACAACCCCCTCTACCATGTTTCCCTGAAATGGTGGCCAGACTTATATATTATCTGTACAGAAAAAACAATTAAGTTTGTTACCAAAGCATTGCAGGGGAAAATGTCTATGAGCTTTAATGAGGGAAATTACAACTTTAATCGCATATAGTTTTTTCCTTGTATAAATAATTGGAACTGTTATAGCAATAATGTGGTATCTTTGCACTATATAAGTACCTCGCATATACTGACTGAAAATTCAGATGCGTCTTGCTGGGAGAAGAAGGCAACATATTGGTTCCAACAATCCAAATGGTTTATAACAGAGTGTTCGAATTTTCGAGAGTATACCTCACGGTTGACGACAATAAAATCCATCTCGTATAAGTGATGACGTGTGTCCTAATCTCTATATTCCCAGGTGAGCCAACACGCACGATTTCCATTGGTAGCCTCCGAGTGATACATCTTTTACCAAGGAAATGTGCATCCTTACTTTCCCAATATGCCTACAATTATAGATTATTAATGCAAATAGAGAATGGCAGTTGCATAATACGGTGAGTAGATCGGAAAGAACAAAATGAAGGAAATGATATAGAGGAAGAAAGAGATACACAAACTGAGCGAGAAAGAATTCACCTTATCAATCCAGTGGCTACTGCAAGATTTCCTGCCTCCAAGCTTTGGCGTCAGACAAAGCACAAAGTACTACCCGAGAAATAGGCACGAAATTGACCAAAGAATAACCAGAAATAGCAGGATTAGAAGACAGGAATAATTGATCGATCTTAGAGCCGAGGCACTACCAACTGCAGCACCTTGTGAAGCATGCCAATTGTGCCTGGAACGGGAGGAACAGCAAGCAGAACAGACCGCAAACGGCCGGGAATACATGTAGGCCTACCATGCCTTGAATGCCCGCTCCTAGGCAGGCCGAACTCACCGTGTGCGCTGTGCCACCAGTTGACCATGGTCGCACGGATCCTTGAACTTGAAGGATGACGCCGAGGCGGAGAAGGTGACGCGGAAGGAGCGCGAGCTCGTCACGTGCACCGCAACGCCGGTTGACCATGGTCGCACGGAGAGCGGCCATCCTCGGCGACTGCGTGGTCAGGCGGAGGCGGAGCAGCGCAGGCGTCCGATGGACGAAGCGGCTGGCACCATGGCCATGAAATTAGATGCACATGAAGAAGAGAGGGACGAATCAAAAACTGAAGTGGGGATTTGTATTGATGTTACCTCTATCCAAGTGCGCAGCCGTCTAGGAGATGCAGAACAGTGGTGGCCGGAGGTGGAGACGCATAAGAGCGGCATCGCTGGAGAGTGGGCGCGGAATCGAGCGGTGCGGCCAGCGTTGGTTGTGGCTGGCCGCCGAATCGAGCAGCGGCCAGCAACCGGTGCAGCCGAGCTTCGTCTCAATTGGCGGCCGGCAGGACTGTAGCGGCTATTGGGAGGAAGGGCGGTCCAGCGGTAGTAGCGCGGCAGCCGAGTCGAGCAGCGGAACGGAGGGCGGCCGTTCGGGAATCCTGTGGGCCGGACTGCTGTTGCTGGAGCGCGACGGGAAGTGGTGTGGCTAGCCGCGCGAGATCCCCAGCGACACCACTGAGAGGGCCGAAAAGCACACCAAAATCTAGAGACCACGACTCCTCCCACCCTCCCACAGCCTCCAAGCGGGATCTTGGAGGAACTCCGGCCGGCGGATAGATCTCGGGAGTGAGGGACCATGTGCTCACGGGATTTGGGAGAGAAGAAAGAAGAGCAAACCGCTTTGACCGATACAAAATTCCAAACCGCTTCAGCTCCATAGCTACAAACACACAACCCGAAGCATCTGAAGGTCGCCTCGTGTTGACAGCGTGTGAACTTCCAACCTCCCCAAAATTGTAAGAGGGTACCAAAACTGTACACACGAATGCCCCATGTTAGTTCCTAACAGATCCCAAAATTATGAGAAAAAAGAAGTTGGTTAGGCTTTAATATAGTAGTTATGTTTGTAGAGTTCATCATATGATTCATCGGATGACGAGTTCGACCAAGAAGAAGAGGAGAACATATCGATACTATTAGCATACCGCGCCGTTAAGAGGCCAAAATTTGGTGGATCGGTGTTCGGTAGACAGAAGTTGTGGAGAGAAAGGATTGAAGGGCATGAGAAGTTGATGCGGTCTTATTTCAATGAGAATCCGATTTTCCCCGAAAGCTATTTTCGGCGGCGTTTCCGGATGAGTCTCAACTTGTTCAAGCACATTGCAACGGAGGTCACCAAATATGATCGCTTCTTTGAGCAAAGGAGGAATGCCGCCGGAGAACTTGGTCATAGCACATATCAAAAGGTGACCGCCGCCTTGCGTATGTTGGCATATGGTATACCGGCGGATCTTATTGATGATCATTTGGCCATGGGAGAGAGCACTTCTATCTTGTGTGTGAAGCGCTTTGTCGTTGCAATTGTCAATGTCTTTGGCTCCACATACTTGAGAGCCCCCAATGCTCAAGACACGGCAAGACTTTTGGAGATCAACGCCAACCGGGGGTTTCCCGGTATGCTTGGTTCCATTGATTGCATGCATTGGAGTTGGATTAATTGTCCAGCGGCATGGCATGGACAATTCAAAGGCTACAAGAAGGATGCCACCATAGTACTTGAAGCGGTGGCCGACCAAGAGACTTGGATATGGCATGCTTTCTTTGGAATGCCCGGATCTTGCAATGACATCAATGTTCTTCAACGGTCACCACTAATGACAAGACTTGCAATGCGGGAAGGTCCATTGGTGGAGTTTGAAGCAAATGGCCACAAGTACAACTATGGCTACTTCCTCGCCGACGGCATATATCCAAGGTGGCAAACTTTTGTGAAGCCAATTATTCAACCAAGAGGTAAGAAGCAAACCCAATTCCACAATGCACAAGCGGCGGCTAGGAAAGATGTAGAGAGAGCATTTGGGATTTTGTAAGCCCAATTTGCCATTGTTAGAGGACCGGCTAGATTTTGGGACCAAGATTGCCTTTGGTATATCATGACCGCGTGTGTAATCATGCACAACATGATTATAGAGGATGATCGCGGAAAAGATGTGGATCATACCCACTACGACTTGATGGGGGTTCCCGTGCAAGTGAGGAGATCCGCACATAGGATTGCCCGATTCATTGCCTCATACCATGCCATTCGGTGCAACGACACACATGATGAGCTTCAAAAAGATCTCATGGAAGAATGGTGGAATTGGAATGTACAACAATAGTTGCATATTTGTTGTATTTGTTTGTAAATTATGTGTTGTATTGTCTGAAAACCATGTTCTATTGTTGTATGTTGGACGTGTTGTATTTGGTGTGAAGTATTGTTGTCAACAATGTATTGTATTTGGATGGTACAATTTATTTGTGAATTTTTATATATTGTTTGATCTTGTTGGATGCATACTTGTGCGTGTTTGTTTTTTGCGCCGCGCCCGCGCGCTGCAAAATGGCGCGTCCGGCGGAGGTGCTATTTTACCGCGCCAACGCGCGCTGCAAAATGGCGCACCCGGCGGGGGAGAAATCGCTCCGGCGCGCGGCAACGGTTTACAGCGCGCATAATCTGGGGTTTAGCGCGCCGCGATATAGCGCGCCTGCTGGAGATGCTCTTAGTGTCTAGATACATCTAGATTTACACAAACCTCAGACATCTATTTATAGACGGATGGAGTATCAAAAATTAAGAAGTTACACCCCTTAGATAGGGGATGAGTGTTATAATTTACCGACATACTGATACTTAAGTGATCGTGCATTTGCATTTGACATCTTTGACTTTAACTAGAACTTATCTGTTCTCGGTGTAAACGGATGGATCACATATTACAATTTTCATATTGTTTTTATGGATATGAAGCGAACTCAAATTATATGAAATATGTGATCATAAAGTGTGCAACAAAGCTATAGCCAAAGCTCCATTTCTTTATACAGCACATCACATTGCATGCTGACACACCATCACGGTAATCCAAAGGAAGTCACACACATTAACAATGAGCAATACATGAAAAAAAGGTATTGAAAGAATAAATGGTCTATTGTCTTATCATGATGATAGAAACACATCTCTTACTTCTTTACCAATCAAGCCTAGCTCAAACAATATAAAGTCATTGGATACCATTGAACTTAAAAGTAGGTATGAAAACACGGACTCTGTGGCAAATTGGACAAGGCAAACCACACACGGTACTTTTTTTGAAATATAAAACCATCTATATTAAGCAAGCAAGCCGCCTCATTAAAAATCTTCCAGTCCGATTAGGTACCCTGGAAGGAAAAGAGTGCATAAGAAACTTGCTGCCACCAGTTCACATAATAGTTACATCATCAAGCAAAGGTTGAAGGATAAAACTAGGGGGTTCATCGATCCAAATACAAGAAGTTCTAGATCTAACAGACTCCCTAGCTATCAAGTGAGCGACATTATTCAGCTCTCTATTGCAATGTAGAAACTCCACCCCACCGATGTTGCGATGCTGCCTGCAGTTGTCATAATCTCAGCATAGATTGTTGTAGCATCATTCCAGATTCTTTCATCTCCAGCACACATTTGTATAACTTCCAAAGCGTCTGACTCTACTTCAACTTTGTTAAAACCCATGGTTGTGGTTAGGTGTAGACCATGCAAAATAGCAAGCACCTCAGCCATGGATGCAGAGGCCACATGCGGTATGAACCGAGATCCAGCGGCTAGAAACATCCCTTGGCTATTCCGAATAATCACACCCGTAGCACTCTTCAGCAATAATGGTTGCATCAACATTTACCTTAACAAAAATACATCTTGGTTTCAACCAGATTTTATTCTCCAGATTATAGCCCACCGGTTTAGCATTCGCTGCATTAGCAGTAATAGCACGAATAGATGAAATACTGTTTTGGACGGGAGGAACCTGTTCCCCATGAGATCGTCTCTTCGAATCCACCAAATATACCAAGCCGTTACAGCGATCAATTCCCTTGCTTGGATAGAGTCATAATCAGACACCGACTCTTTATTTGCACAAAGGAGTGAAGCCAAAACCTCAGAACCCGGCCTTCCTGATAATAACACTTCATGAACTTTATGTTCGAGCCCAATACCTTTCCAAATGCAACCGGTTGTTTGACACTTAAACAACATATGGAGCACGTCTTCTGCCTCATCATTACAGGCCGGAAAAAGATCATCTGTCCCAATATGATGCCTAAATAGAATAGCTTTCAGAGGTAGAATACCATGCAAAATTCTCCAGCATTATATCTTGACCTTTGCGGGAACATTAAGATTCCATAGGACTTTCCAGGTACAGCTATTCAGCGGTGTACCAGCTATCAGGGACCTGCATGTAACACCATTAAATTGATGGCGCCTGACGAGGCGGTTCCTCGGCAATTCCCACCATGAGGGGCTTAGGGTTAACGGAAGGCGACGATGGAGATTCCGGGAACGAGAGAAGACACGACGTACCCAGGTTCACGTCCCCGCGGTGGAGGATCGCTACATCGTGCTAGCAATCCACTATATGAATATATGTGTATAGGGGGCCACCATAGGCTGAGTTTTTGTATCTAGTCTAGTTCTAATCTGCGTGTTGCGATGTCTAGGCATATCGCCTCTATGTTTTTCTGTTTCTGCATATGCCCTAAGGGGTGCCCCTGCCTGACTTTATATATCAGCCTGGATAGGGTTTACAAGAGTACTAGTAGAATTCGTATTGGAGTCTTCTTTCTTGTAATCCAAGTTGATATTCCTTGCGGGTCCAGCTTGTTGAATCCTTGTGCTGGTCCATCTTCATAATCTGTACCGGGTAATGCCCACATCAGTAGCCCCTGAGTGTCTGGCCTAAGTGAAGCTTCGGGCAGGGACTAAAGTTGTCATCGTCTGAGTGTCTTGGTATTCTGTTGAATCTTGTGATTGATGTAGAGTCGAAGTTATTCTTTAACAGGTGCGCGACCAGCGCTATCGATGGGAGTAGCCCCCGAGTCTATGGACGGGTGCTTGCAACCATGCGTACACTCAAATTGTACTACTCGAAGATCTTTATATTGATGTCGACGTCTTTGGGTATGTTCTTCTTTATCGACGAGGCTTTCATCTTTTTATCGGGTGCGTGGCCAGCGCTCCTGATGGGAGTAGCCCCCGAGCATGTAGATGAATATGAAGTAGTCATGTATATGGTGTAAAAATGCTGAGTCGAATACCGTATACTTCTTCGAGTTTTGAGGACATTTGGATGCTTTTGATGATGTCACAGAGGAGTTGATGATTTTGATGATGTCGTAGACGAGTCGATGATTTTTATGATGCCGCAGAGGAGTCGATGATTTTGATGATGTCCCGGAGGAGTCAATGATTTTGATGATGTACCGGAGGAGCCGATGATTTGGATGATGTTCCAGAGGAGTCGATGATTTTGATAATGCCGCAGAGGAGTCAATAATTTTGATGATGTCCCGGAGGAGTCTATGATTTTGATGATGTGCCGGAGGAGCCGATGATTTGGACGATGTCCCGGAGGAGTCGATGATTTTGAATTATGTCGGCAGCAGCCCCCGAGTCAACGAGGAAACCATGTGCACGACAGACTCATTTCATCTTACTGAGCCATATATTTGTTTGTATTATGTCGGCAGCAGCCCCCGAGTCAATGAGGGAACCATGTGCACGACAGAATCATTTCATCTTACTGAGCCGTATATTTGGTTGTATGGTGGTCATCAACAAGTTGTGAGTGATCAGTTCACGTTGCAGGTGTTGGAGATATGCCCAAGAGGCAATAATAAAGTGGTTATTATATATCTTTGTGTTTATGATAAATGTTTATATACCATGCTATAATTGTATTAACCAAAACATTGATACATGTGTGTTATGTAAACAACAAGGAGTCCCTAGTAAGCCTCTTGTATAACTAGCTTGTTGATTAATAGATGATCATAGTTTCATGCATGATCATGAACATTGGATGTTATTAATAACAAGGTTATATTATTATGTGAATGATGTAATGGACACACCCAATTAAGCGTAGTATAAGATCACGTCATTAAGTTCATTTGCTATAAGCTTTCGATACATAGTTACCCAGTCCTTTATACCATGAGATCATGTAATCACTTATACCGGAAGGGTACTTTGATTACATCAAATGCCACTGCGTAAATGGGTGGTTATAAAGGTGGGATTAAGTATTCGGAAAGTATGAGTTGAGGCATATGGATCAACAATGGGATTTGTCCATCCCGATGACGGATAGATATACTCTGGGCCCTCTCGGTGGAATGTCGTCTAATTAGCTTGCAAGCATATGAAAGGTTCATAAAGAGACCACATACCACGGTACGAGTAAAGAGTACTTGTCATGAGACGAGGTTGAACAAGGTATAGAGATACCGATGATTAAATCTCAGACAAGTAAAATATCGCGTGACAAAGGGAATCGGTATCATATGTGAATGGTTCATTCGATCACTAAGTCATCGTTGAATGTGTGGGAGCCATTATGGTTCTCCAGATCCCGCTATTGGTTATTGGTCAGAGAGAAGTCTCAACCATGTCTGCAAAGTTCGCGAACCGTAGGGTGACACACTTAAGGTTTGATGTCGTTTGAGTAGATATGGAATATGGAATGGAGTTCGAAGTTTTGTTCGGAGTCTCAGATGGGATCCAGGACATCACGAGGAGTTCCGGAATGGTCCGGAGAATAAGATTCATATATAGGAAGTCATTTTATAAGTTTGAAAATGATCCGGTGCATTTATGGAAGGTTGTAGAAGGTTCTAGAAAAGTCCGGAAGAAATCACTATGGAAGGCGGAGTCCCGAAAGGACTCCACCTAGCATGGCCGGCCAACCCTAAGGGGGTGGAGTCCCAGGTGGACTCCACCATAGGTGGCCGGCCACCCCACCTCAAGGAAAGGTGGGAGTCCCACCTTGAGTAGGACTCCCCCCTTGAGTAGGTTTCCCACTTTTGGGAGGTTTTTGTTGTTGGGGTCTTATTCGAAGACTTGGACTACAACTCTTGGGGACTTCCATCTATATAATGAGGAGCCAAGGGGAGGGGCCGAACACACCAAAGCCTCCTAGGCCGCAGCCCCCAAGTGGCCGGCGCCCTAGACTCCCTCTCTCCCCAAACCCTAGCGCCCCTCCTCCACATATCTCTCCCGCAGCGCATAGGCGAAGCCCTGCCGGAGATCTCCACCACCACCGTCACCACGCCGTCGTGCTGCCGGGATTCCGAGGAGGATCTACTACTTCCGCTGCCCGCTGGAACGGGGAGAAGGACGTCGTCTTCATCAACACCGAACGTGTGACCGAGTATGGAGGTGCTGCCCGATTGTGGCACCGTCAAGATCTTCTACGCGCTTTTGAAAGTGGCAAGTGATCATTCTGCAACAACGAGATCTAATCTCGTAGGCTTTGGAAATCTTCAAGGGTTAGTCTCGTTATCCCCTCGTTGCTACCGTCTACTAGATTGCATCTTGGCTTGGTTTTCGTTCTTGCGGTAGGAAAATTTTTGTTTTCTATGCTACGAATCCCATCAGCAGGCCCAGTGGACCCGTAGTAATCGCAACATATCTTGTTGAGCCGTATTTTATTTTTCATCGATTGCAGCACTCGCATGTTCCCTGAGGCTTTCGACGAAAGTTAGAAGATAAAAACTTCACAACCCCCGAGTATTGCCGGGTATGCTTTGATGTGTCGACGAAGCCCCGAGTATTGCCGAGTATGCCTTGATGTGTCGACAAAACCCTTGAGTATTGTCGGGTATGCTTTGATGAAATCATTGATAGTATAAGGTTTCTTCATGTTTTCTTGAATTCCAGCGCTCCCAATGGGATTAAATGCAATAATCGAAGATATTCCAGGAGCCCCCGAGTGATTCCAGCGAACCAGCGCTCCCGATGGGAGTGATAGTTGTAATAGCCGAAGATATTCTAGAAGCCCCCGAGTAATTCCAGCGCTCCCGATGGGAGTGCATTGGGTCAATATTGTACAAGATGATATCCATTGAATATTACAGACGATGAAACCACTGACCCGGGAATTATCGGGTCAATATTATATAGCCATAGAAGATAAATCCATTGATATCCATAGATGATGAAGCCAGTGACCCGGGAACGCATCAGGTTAATATTTATATAACCTTAGAATGATAAATCCATTGATAACCATAGATGATGAAGCCAGTGACCCGGGAACGCATCAGGTCAATATTTATATAACCATAGAATGATAAATCCATTAATAATCGTGCATCAGGGGAAGATATATCTAGAGACTAAGAAAGTAAATCCATTGATAACCATAAATGATGAAGCCATTGACCCGGGAGTGCATCGGGGGAAGATATATCCAGAGATGAAGAAATTAAATCCATTGATAACCATAAACGATGAAGCCATTGACCCGAGAGTGCATCGGGGGAAGATATATCCAGAGACAAAGAAAGTAAATCCATTGATAACCATAGATGATGAAGTCTTCGAGCCGAAGAAAATAAATCCATTAGCTCGGCTGCGGTGAAGCCAATATGGAAGCAAGTCGCATGGTGGTCATAGTCGAAGTAATTACGCAGTTAGAAATAGACGGTGTGGCGGGGGCAATCGAAATAGTTGTGTGGCCATAAATAGTTGATGTAGCCGCGCGGCACCTGGCCGGCGTGGCCGAAGAAGAAGACGTAGTTGATATGGCGGATCCGCGACGGGCGAGCACCCGAATATATCGCGATGTCGGTTCTGCGACATGCGAGCCCCCAGTATGACGAGTGCGCGACGGCGGGCGCGGTCGTCCGAGCAGAGTAGTCGAAACTTTGTTCAATCTGCAGTTATATTGCGGCGCAAAAATCTGTGCGCAAATAATAGTGTGAGCCAAAAATATTTGGCGAAATAAAAAATCTTGCAAGTTGTAATTAAATGAAAATATAGCACCTGATATTTTGTATCGGATGTTCATCGCTGATAAACTCGATAGCTTGATCCATATAAGGAAAGTAGTAGACAATGATGTAATCGTAATCGAAGTAGTCGCGCGGCTCCGAAAGTAATAGACGCGACAAAGTAATTGATGTTGGGGACGCGGGCTGGCGGGTCGTGTAGCCAGAAATAGTCGACATGATTCGGGGAAACCGTATATCCATATGGTACACACTGAATCCTCACGATTTCTTCTTTGTGTACGTCTTTGCTTTTGCTTCTAATCTCTGCTTGGAACTTTGCACTATGGACGATGCTTGGATGGTCTCGTCTCCCTAGTTAATGAGAAACTTGTTTGTTCTGATCTAGCAGCATACGCAACCGCTGATGGATTGTCTTAGCTGCATGGAGATTGCCTCTCTTTTTTCATTCTTTACCCACGTAAGAGCAACTCTAACAGAGCCCCTATTTATCGGAACTGAAAAAAGCGAGTTCAGTCTCCCGAAAAACACTTTGGTTGTGGATTTAGCGATGGCGCAGAACAGAAACCGAAAAGGTGAACCGAACTCGATGAAATCAAACGTCGCGGGAAACCAAAATTTGCGATCGCACTCGATTTCATCGAATGAAGCTAAATTCGTTCATAATTTGTACAATACTAGGCAAAATACATGCATATTGCACGTATATTAAGATCTAGGCACATAAATTCAACTATAATTAGTCCCCGGAGTGACTATACTGTCACCGGGAGCTAAACGAAGCCGGCGGAGGGTTTTTGCTCGCCGGTCTTCCTAGGCGAGGACGACCGCCGCCACTTCGACGACTGCCGCCTCGGAGGTGCTCCCGCACGCTTGAGGCGTCCCGGCGGCGTCGTCGTCGTCGTCGCCGTGCGGGGGCAGCGCCGGCAGAGGAGGGTTGCACGCCGCGGCAGCGGGGGGCGCCTCGGCTTTTCCTTCCGCCGCCTCCTCCGCGCGCGCAGCGAGGTATGCCATCATCTCCGGCCACTTCCGGCCGGCCCTCCTCCATGCGCCGATGGAGCGCCTACGCCTGCCGAGCTCCGGCGACGCCCGTGCACCCGGCGGACGCCGAGTAGACCTTCTGGCGCCGGATCGGCCACCTCCCCTACCCACGCGTCTAGCACGCGTCATTCCGGACGGAGGGGAGCTGGCCGAAGCGGCGGCGCGGCCTCGGAGCGGCCGGAATCGCTCGTCGGAGCGGGGACCGGGCGGCGGCGGAGGGAGAGGAGACGGCAGAGGGGAGTAGGGTTTGCGAACCGAACTCCCCTCCGCGATCCCTTTTAATAGGGGCCGTGCGGGGAAATGTTCGGGCCCCTGAACTCCGTATTCGGGCCGGCCCACTTTTTCGGGCGCTGATCTGCGCCAGTTTCGGCCCGAACCCGTAAATCCGCCGGAAAAGTTCGGTTCCGGCGGGATTTACGGGCTCTGTTAGAGTTGCTCTAAGGTGCTTGTACTTAGACTTCTTTTCTTTCACTTCCACGAAACGTATGCGGATCGCCGGTTCTCGTCTGAGCCGGCCAACGCGAATTTCAGTACTCGATCTGGCTTTCTTTGAAGTAGACGACTTGGCAAGTGATACGTCCAAAACGTATCTACTTTCTCGAACACTTTTGCTATTGTTTTGTCTCTAATTTGTGTATTTTGGATACAACTAAAACGGACTAACGCTGTTTTCAGCAGAATTGCTCTGGTGTCTTGTTTTTGTGCAGAAATTCAACTTTCGGGAAAATCCTCGGAATTTATATCAATGGCCTATTTTACCAGAAGACTCAGGGAGCCAGAAGGGCAAGCCAGGTGGAGGCCCGAGGGCCCCACACACCAGGCCGGCGCGGCCCAGGGGGGGCGCCGCCCTAGTGTGTGGCCCCCTCGGCTGGCCTCCGACGCCCCCCTCTGGACTACTTAAGGGGTTCGATCTAAAAATCGCGAGAAAGAAGTCGAAGTCGCCAGAAACCCTCCAGTATGCCGCCACATCGCGAAACTCCGTCTCGGGGGCCGGTCGGCCGTTTACGGCACTCCGCCGGGACGGGGAATTGGAGGAGATCATCGCCATCATCACCACCGACGCTTCTCCATCGACCAGCCATGTTTCCCCCATCCATGTGTGAGTAATTCCCCCGCTGTAGGCTGAAGGGGATGGTAGGGATTGGATGAGATTGGTCATGTAATAGCATAAGATTGTTAGGGCATAGTGCCTAGTGTCAGTAATTGGTACTTTGATGATATTGTTGCAACTTGTTATGCTTAATGCTTGTCACTAGGGCCCGAGTTCCATGATCTCAGATATGAACATGTTATTGTTTCATGATGATATGCATTGTTTTATGATCTTACCTACAAGTTGTATACACATGTCGCTGTCCGGAACCAAAGGCCTCGAAGTGACAGAAATCGGGACAACCGGAGGGGATGGTGGTGATGTGAGGATCACATGTGTTCACGGAGTGTTAATGCTTTGCTCCGGTACTCTATTAAAAGGAGTACCTTAATATCCAGTAGATTCCCTAGAGGCCCGGCTGCCACCGGCTGGTAGGACAAAAGATGTTGTGCAAGTTTCTCATTGCGAGCACGTACGACTATATATGGAACACATGCCTATGGATTGCTTTGTACTTGGACACCGTTTTATTATTATCTGCAAATGCCCTACTTTGATTGTTACATGAGTTTCCCTCATCCATGCAACGCCCGTCATCCATCCCTGTGCCTACAGTATTTTAATTCTGCTGTTTACTATAATTACTACTGATGTCTCTGTTACTCTGCTGCTGTTATTTCACTCCTGCTACTGCTATAAAATTGTTACTACTGATAAACTCTTGCGAGCAAATCTGTTTCCAGGTGCAGCTGAATTGACAACTCCGCTGTTAAGGCTTTCAAGTATTCTTTGTCTCCCCTTGTGTCGAATCAATAAATTTGGGTTTTACTTCCCGCGAAGACTGCCGCGATCCCCTATACTTGTGGGTTATCAAGACTGTTTTCTGGCACCGTTGCCGGGGAACATAGCTTTATTTGGAAGTTCACTTGGATTGATATTGTTCGCTGCAAATTCTCCATCATGGGTAAACCTCGTGATACTAAAGTCGCCATATTACCATCCACTACAAGAAAAGGTACAACTCTGAGTACCTCTGCTACTCTTGATTCACCATCTGTGATAAGTCAACTTGTTTCACCGCCGCAAGCTTCACTTGCTGGTACTTCTGCTGAATCTGAAAATTCTCATAATATTGATAATGTTTCTGCTGTGCTTGATGATAGTGGTTCATTGGAATCCTTTCTGGATGCTACAATTGCTAGGTCTAGACAAATTGAAAATACTGAAACTCCTAATGCTGCTACACCTGTTAATTCACCTGAACTTGATTATTCTAGTGATAATCCTGATGAGGATTATGTGGAGCTTAATGATGATTTTATTAATAGATGCAATGCTACTGCTGATGCAAGAAAAATTAAAAAGTTTCTCGCACAATATACTGTTAGACATAAGCTATCTCCTGATCCTAAATTTGCCACATCTCCTATATGCATTAAGGATAAAGATTATGATTTTTCTCTTGATCTATCTCATATAGCTATTGTTGAGAAAACACCCTTTTGTGGTACTGAAAAAGAAAGTGTTGTAGAACACATGAATGAACTTTCTTCTATGAGTAGCTTGTTTTCTGATGATGTCAAGATGCGTACTTATTTCGTTGCTAAAATTTTTCCTTTCTCATTAAAGGATGATGCTAAAACTTGGTATAATAATTTGCCTCCTGGTTCTATTAAAAGTCCAGGTGATTTGCTTGATGTTTTCTTTCGGAAATACTTTCCTGCTAGTGCTCAACATGCTGCTTTACAGAAAATTTATAGCTTTGACCAGGAAGATGGAGAGAAATTGCCTGAAGCATGGGCAAGATTTTGCTCTCTTATCAGGGCTCGACCTAGACATGAATTGGAAAAGCATGATTTACTTGATATATTCTATAGTGGACTAACCGTTGAGTCTAGGGCATATTTGGATAGTTGTGCTGGTTGTGTTTTCAGAAAAGAACTCAGACGAAAGTCGAAGAATTATTGGCTAAAATAGGCCGGAATCATGATGATTGGACTACACCTGAACCAACTCCGACGCCAATATTGAAGAAGAGGGGTTTAATTAAATTGAATGATGAAGATATGAGGGAAGCCAAGAAGTCTCTTAAGGAGAAAGGTATTAAATCCGAAGATGTGAAGAATCTACCTCCCATAGAAGATATATGTGAGATAATTCCCCCTTCATCCATGATTGAGGTAAACTCCCTTCAACGCTTTACTAGGGAAGATATTCCGTATTCAAAACCTCCTGCTGAATGCTTAGATGAGTTTGATAATTATATTGTTAAGCAAGAAAATTTTAATATGAGAGTAGAGAATCATCTAATGGAAAATTCTCAAGCAATTTGCATGATATTGTGGAGAGAACCTCCAATGATGTTAAGATGCTTGTTAAACATTTTCAAATGGTTCAAACTCAAATTGATCAACTCACTAAAGTGCAAAATGACTTGTTAAAAAATAATTCTAAAGAGAAACATGCTTATGAAGTAACAACTAGAGGCGGTGTCTCTACCCAGGATCCTCTATATCCTGAAGGGCATCCCAAAAGAGTTGAACAAGATTCTCAACGAATTGAACCTAGTGCTCCTTCTAAGAAAAAGAAGAAGAAACATAAAAATGTTGTAGAATCCTCTGAACCTGTTAATGATCCTAATTGTATTTCTATTTCTGATGCTGAAACTGAAAGTGGTAATGAACATGATAATGATAATGATAAGGATAAGAATGATGCTTCTGATAAAGAAGAGGTTGAAGATGAACCTGAAAAGCATGCTAAAAATAAAAAGTATAGTAAAGAAGATTTTATTGCTAAGAAACATGGTAATGAAAGGGAACCTTGGGTGCGAAAGCAAATGCCTTTTCCTGCTAAGAAACTAAAATCAAAGGAAGAAGAACACTATAATAAATTTTGTGATTGGATGAAACCTTTATTCTTGCAAATCCCTTTGACTGATGCTATTAAATTTCCTCCTTATTCAAAGTATATGAAAGATATTGTCACTAACAAAAGGAAAATCCCTAATGAGGAGATTTCCACTATGCTTGCTAATTACTCTTTCAATGGCAAAGTTCCAAAGAAGTTGGGCGACCCAGGTATACCTACTATTCCTTGTTCTATTAAGAATAATTATGTTAGAACTGCTCTATGTGATTTGGGAGCCGGTGTTAGTGTTATGCCTTTTTCTCTTTATAAGAGACTTTACTTAGATAAGTTGATACCTACTGATATATCTTTGCAAATGGCTGATAAATCTACTGCTATTCCTGTTGGTATATGTGAGGATGTTCCTGTTCAAGTTACTAACAACTGCTTGATATTAACTGATTTTGTTGTGTTGAAAATGCCTGAAGATGATAATATGTCTATTATTCTTGGGAGACATTTTCTTAACACCGCAGGGGCTGTTATTGATTGCAATAAAGGAAAGGTTACTTTCAATGTTGATGATAAGGAGCATACCGTCTATTTCCCCAAGAGGATTGATAAAGTATGTGGAGTTAATAACATTTCTAATGTGAGAACTATCAAAGTTGGAACAATTGATTGTCCTATATATGAGCCTAAAGAAGGTTATCAAAATCTTATGATTGGATCCATATCAATACAATTCAAGGTAACATGATTGATTTGAAGTTTATTTCTTCTTATGCTATGTAAAATTTATTTGGTGGCAAGACTTGATCAACCTTGTTAACAAATACTTTTTATATGCATAGAGGAGGTAAACAACATTTCTTTCTTTCTTCCTCCACTTGTTCTACTTGCTGTAGCACTTTTGTTTTGCAAAGTTCCTTAGTTAATTAGAGATTTCAAAAAATTCCTGGCCAGTAATAATAAACTTAATACCCAGAAATGTGCATTTTTCAAAGTTTTCAAAAATTCACAAAAATTATACCGTTGGTCCTATTTTTCGAAAATGCACCTGGGAGCACCTGGGGATGACCAGTGGGGCACCCCAGGGTGGCACCCCACAGGCCGGCGCGGCCTGGAAGGGGGCGCGCCACCCTGGTGTGTGGGCTCCCCCTTGCCCCACTTTAGCATCTCTTCCTCCCACACTCTTCTCTCTCCCGAAAAAATCAACACCAGCTTTCTCTCACTCGTGTTTCTGCTCAAGAGCTCAAGATTTCTCGATCTCTTTGCTCAGCCCAGATTTCTGTCTAAAATTTGGCACATTTGCTCTCCGGTATGTGACTCCTCCGATTATCCAAGTAGAATTTTGTTTGGTTGAGTATATCTTGAATATTTTGCTGCTGTAGGTAACATGTTTAGTGAGCTTGCATGCTTGTTCTAAGTTGTATAAACTAGTTTTGATGCATGATTAGTACTCTAGCAAGTTCCTATGGTAGTTCCCCTCAATTATATGTCACCAAATCAAATTTTATAATGTTTGTTGAAAATTTCAGAAAATGGAGTGGAATAGACATCAACTAAACCAACAAGAATTGGAGGTGCAACAAGTCATGAGAGTGAACCGCGAAGAGGGAGTATACCCCTCTTACTACCCGTGCACAGATTTCATGAGAAGTGCAGGAATCTTGGGAGATGTTCGTAATCTAATTTCTCGTGCAGGGTTGAATGATTTTGTTGACGGAGAACCATGCCAATATGCAAAATTGACTATGTCTGTTGTGCAGGATTTTAAGTTCAATTGGTCGCAATCTAACCCCATGGTTCAGTATAAAATTTATAATAAAACTGTCAACTTGCCATTCAATGATTTTTGTACAGCAATTAGAGTACCGCAATGGGGATCATGCGAGAAGATAAGGGGATCGCCGCGAGAGCTCTTAAACCTTTTCGAGAGGATTTGTCATGGAAGGAGCTTCTCAGAGGATGGTGGTAAAATCAGTAGCATTCAACTTCCAGCTATCCGCTACTTTGCTTATTTCATTACTAAATGCGTTATTGCTAGAAAGAATGGTAGTAAACTATCTATCCAGGATTTAGCTTTTCTAGTTGCTGCACTGCAAGGTAGTAAGGCTTATAATTTGGGTGCGTTGATAGCTTATAGACTTGCTACTAACCGTGAGAAGGGCGGAATTTGTGGAGGTCTCATCGCCTCTCGTTTACTAGCTTTGCATGGTGTAGAACCTCACCATCTTGATATTCAACTTCCCATAGAAAAACTTGACATAGTCTCCATGATTAAACATGAATTTGTTTCTGATTCATCTAATTTGGGTAACCTGTTTTACAAGATGACATTTTATAAGAAAGCTTGGAGAATAACTAAGAAAACTGAAAAACTAGTAAGATTGCCTGCGCCTGTTCTATTTAACCTTGATTCCAGGGAGGATTGGTCAGTCACAGAAGGTGCACTGAATGCACACATAGAGGGAGGAGGACATCATGCAAGAGACAACACGGAGGAGGCCGAGGAACACCTCGACTCGTCATCCGATGCAGCAAGTTCTTCGCATCAACATTTTGGACATGTGGAGCCTCCACGCTTTTCTTCTGCACAGGGACCTCACTATGACTACGCCATGTATGATCCACCGGCGTGGAACAGCGACCCTCGCTGGGGTTGAACTCCACTTAGGCCAAAAGCCTAAGCTTGGGGGGAGGTATACCGGCATCACTCATTCTTTGCATATTATGGTTGCTGGATACTTGTATATACTTTTTTAGTTTCTTTGAGTGGTTTTCTAATGAGAGGGAGATGATATTTGGGGAAGTGCTGCCTGAAAACAGATTCTGGACTGTTACCAAAAAAATTCTCAAAACTAGCCAGAACGATATTTTGCGAAGACAATTTTTGTGCGTGTTCCCCAGGTTGTTATCTAACTTTCATTAGTTGAACACTTTTCGATTTGAGCAGTGGAAGAATTTCTTAAAAATCGAGTACTGTACTGCTGTCAAGTTTGACGAATTTCTGCTGCTTTGTGTTTATGTGACTTTTCTAGTTTATCATTTCTTGTTTTTTGCTTTGTTTCTTTCCTAAAACACAAAAAGACCAAAAATATTTCTGTTGTTTCTCTTCACCATTTGTTTATTTTGGTTTCTTGCATTTATTTTGCTTTATTTGTTATCGTTGGTTTGCTATAAGAAAATCCAAAAAGATTTTGCTTTGTTTGCTTGTTTTCTTTTGCTCTTGTTTCCAATTCGAAAACACCAAAAATATTTGCTGTTCTTCTTTGGTTTGTAAAGTTCACTATGAGTTCAATGGTCTTCGGTGGCTGGAGCGTGGTTTTCATTTCATATTATCCAAGCTACACAAGTGAAAGGCAATAATGACGATCTACGACAATTCGATTATGGTGAGAGGCTGGTATGAACTCTATTTATTTTCATTTTTGTACATATACTCATCCATGTGAACATGCTTAGTTGGTTCATGTGAGGTATATGTCATTTAAGAAAGTCTAGTAGTTCATGATCTCTCATGTTTAGCTCCAATTTATTAATATGAGTAGCATGTCATGGATGTTTGCTTGCATTGTTTTATTCATAAGTAGGTATGACATTGTGGTATCCTCCTCTGAATAATTCATTTGTATCGACTTGGCACATGCTCACGCATGCATATGACTGAACAAAAGTCAATTAAGCCTCGATGATTTACATTGCTTCAGAGTTCTTGTATCACTTTTATGCCTCCGTTAATTTATTTTGCCGCAAGCATAATTATGACAGTGACTGCTCTCTTGATTTGTCGCTCCCCAGTCTATTGCTAGCCTTCACTTGTACTGAGCGGGAACGCTGCTCGTGCCTCCAAACCCCTGAAAACCAAGTTGTTCCAGAGTGTCCACCATAAATACCTATGCACGGCATTTCGAACCATTCCAAGTAAATTCTCATGCGCTACCTTTAAAACCTTCAAAATGCTTCTCAATTTGTGTTAATGTTTTATAGCTCATGAGGAAGTATGTGGTGTTTATCTTTCGACCTTGTCATTTACTTTTGACGGACTTTCATAATAAGAGCTGGCAACGGGGTGCCTAGCCCCAACTAATAACTTCATTGATAATTCTCTTCACATGTTTTGCTCTGATTCATCAGTAAGCAACTTAATTTTGAAAATAGACACTCCTCCATGGTATGAGATTGATGGAAGGCGCCCGAGGATTCGGTTAGTCATGGCTTGTGTAAGCAAAGGTTGGGGGGAGTGTCACTCATAATAAAAACTAAAGTACATGTGTAAACAAAAGAGAAGAGGGATGATCTACCTTGCTGGTAGAAATAACGTCCTTCATGGGAGCCGCTCTTGAAAGTCTGGTTGGCGAGGTAGTTGGTGTACCCATTACCATTCGTTGACAACAACAAACACCTCTTAAAATGATTTTACTCCTGTTTTAAAAATGAAAAGCTCTAGCGCATGTTAATCCCTGCTTCCCTCTGCGAAGGGTCAATCTTTTACTTTTATGTTGTGTCTCCATCCTTTCTTTGAGCACTTTCTTGAGAGCACAACTGTCATTCTTAGTATAATATGCTTGTCCCAAAATATGATTGACTGTGGTATAACTTTGATGCTTTTATCTTTGACAATCTCTATTTCTAGTATTTCTATGAACCTCAGAGGTGCCTGGGCATTTATGTTTTGTTGTTCAAATTCGGGCAAGCGAGATACCACTTTATCATATCCTTTTATGAACATTGCAATCCTACTTATAGACATGATTCATGATGCTTATTATTAATTGTTGGTACCTTTCCATGATTGACATAGCTGTTAGATGATCTTATTTGCATGTACCTTATTATGAATTGCCTAAGTGTTAGCCATATCATGAGAATATTTACATCATATGAGCAAATGTGTTCGTGAAAGTTCTTTTATCGCACTCAGTTGTTAACTGAATTGCTTGAGGACAAGCAATAAGCTAAGCTTGGGGGGAGTTGATACGTCCAAAACGTATCTACTTTCCCGAACACTTTTGCTATTGTTTTGCCTCTAATTTGTGTATTTTGGATACAACTAACACGGACTAACGCTGTTTTCAGCAGAATTGCTCTGGTGTCTTGTTTTTGTGCAGAAATTCAACTTTCGGGAAAATCCTCGGAATTTATATCAATGGGCCTATTTTACCAGAAGACTCAGGGAGCCAGAATGGCAAGCCAGGTGGAGGCCCCAGGGCCCCACACACCAGGCCGGCGCGGCCCGGGGGGGGGGGGGGGCGCTGCCCTAGTGTGTGGCCTCCTCGGCTGGCCTCCAACGCGCCCCTCTGGACTACTTAAGGGGTTCGATCTAAAAATCGCGAGAAAGAAGTCGGAGTCGCCAGAAACCCTCCAGTACGCCGCCACATCGCGAAACTCCGTCTCGGGGGCCAGAAGTCGCTATTCTGGCACTCCGCCGGGACGGGGAATTGGAGGAGATCATCGCCATCATCACCACCGACGCCTCTCCATCGACCAGCCATGTTTCCCCCATCCATGTGTGAGTAATTCCCCCGCTGTAGGCTGAAGGGGATGGTAGGGATTGGATGAGATTGGTCATGTAATAGTATAAGATTGTTAGGGCATAGTGCCTAGTGTCAGTAATTGGTACTTTGATGATATTGTTGCAACTTGTTATGCTTAATGCTTGTCACTAGGGCCCGAGTGCCATGATCTCAGATCTGAACATGTTATTGTTTCATGATGATATGCATTGTTTTATGATCTTACCTGCAA
The DNA here is from genome assembly GCF_019359855.2 of Lolium perenne. Taxonomy (NCBI): domain Eukaryota; kingdom Viridiplantae; phylum Streptophyta; class Magnoliopsida; order Poales; family Poaceae; genus Lolium; species Lolium perenne. Next base: position 238,462,881 of record NC_067245.2, on the reverse strand, counting down.
GTTGTATACACATGTCGCTGTCCGGAACCAAAGGCCCCGAAGTGACAGAAATCGGGACAACCGGAGGGGATGGTGGTGATGTGAGGATCACATGTGTTCACGGAGTGTAAATGCTTTGCTCCGGTACTCTATTAAAAGGAGTACCTTAATATCCAGTAGATTCCCTAGAGGCCCGGCTGCCACCGGCTGGTAGGACAAAAGGTGTTGTGCAAGTTTCTCATTGCGAGCACATACGACTATATATGGAACACATGCCTATGGATTGCTTTGTACTTGGACACCGTTTTATTATTATCTGCAAATGCCCTGCTTTGATTGTTACATGAGTTTCTCTCATCCATGCAACGCCCGTCATCCATCCCTGTGCCTACAGTATTTTAATCCTGCTGTTTACTATAATTACTACTGTTGTCTCTGTTACTCTGCTGCTGTTATTTCACTCCTGCTACTGCTATAAAACTGTTACTACTGATAAACTCTTGCGAGCAAGTCTGTTTCCAGGTGCAGCTGAATTGACAACTCCGCTGTTAAGGCTTTCAAGTATTCTTTGTCTCCCCTTGTGTCGAATCAATAAATTTGAGTTTTACTTCCCGCGAAGACTGCCGCGATCCCCTATACTTGTGGGTTATCAGCAAGCCGAAGGTTAAAACAGATCAGCACGGCTCCGCTGTTGTAGATCGAATACAGTGGTGCTGCTTTTTAACGTAGATGGGATGCACTACTGCAGCTTTGTTGAGGTCGATCGGTATATACGTTGTTGATGATGACGAACTTGACGGATCCCGCCCGGATAACGAAATCCAGTCGTCGCGCTTCCACAGACGGCACCAATTGATGAGGCGGGTCCTCGACAATGCCCGCCATGAGGGGCTTAGGGTTGACGGATGTAATATCTCAGGTTTAGAGGCTACAAAATGAGAGAACAGCAAAGTGTGCATTGCATTCATGCATAGAAAATCCGGGGAATTTTCGCGCTTTCAAATAAAACCTACCAAAGTAACTAAAGTTTCACTTGACTTGCTGGAATTAAAGTAGATCATCAAGTCAAGCACTATAAACTTTACTGTGATCTTTGCTAAAATCTTGTTTTGTTTTGAGTCACCACCTATGTGTCATGAATCATGATACTAGAGGCTTGCCCAAGCCTATAAATAGAGCCACACCCCTTCATCCATTTGCTCATCTAGTACCATGATACATGGGAACAAATACATAGAGCCACTCCATATGAATTCGCTAGGATCAAGATGAAGAAGCTAGGAGGTGGAGGCATACCACAAGATGCAGGTTTACCAGATTTTCTGAAGAACAAGCTACAGAAGATACCAAGGTAGAATTCCTAGGTAAACCATATATTTAGAGGATCATATCATCATCTCTTGAGTAGGATCTTAGGATATTCCAAGATATTGAGAAGTGAGAAGAGTTATAATACTAACCATAGCTATGTCCATACAAGAATATCAGAGAAGTACTAATCCTAGTTGTTCAAGTCAACATTTGATCTTGGAGATGAGAACCCTATATATTCCAATAGCAATACCTTAGGAAACCAATTCCATAATCATCACAACTTGGTATTAATTATAAACCCTAAGAAGAATCTAGGATGAGTGTGATGAGAGGAATAATAAAGAGAGATTAGTGAGGAATAAGTTGATCATGTCTAACGCATGACCATGCCCTGTAGATTTGAATGATAAGCTAAACCTATATGATAAAAAGATATCATTCATCACATAAAATGATAGGTAGATCACTAGTAATTAAACCTAGACCATTACTCATGTCTTGAATGGAGGAGTAATGGTATTACACTTAAACCTTGCTTATCCAAGCATGTGGAACAACACTATTTATGTTTACCAATTCCAGTAGTGAATCATCTGTATTATACTAAACCCTTTCTTAGTTAAGCTTAATGATAACATTGGTAATATATGGAGATAAACAACCTATCATTAGTGTGGGAGACTAAACCCTAGTCAATTCCATATGGTGTCAACTCACATCTCAAATCCTAAGCCTAAATCCTAATCCTAACTTGTGCATCATAAGCAAACCCTAAGATCATACCCTAAACTTAAGTACTGATAAATAATTTAAACAAAGAGTGGTTAGGATTTTAAATAAACCTAAATAAATTTCTATGCCCTTACCAACATTTGGGCACATGAAATAATGCTCATGACATCATTCCCAAATTGAGAAACCGTATGGTTAATTATGGATAAACCTAAACTAAACACCAAGCTTTAGGAAAATTAAGCACATGAAATCATGACACTAACACCATCTTCATTAACAACTTGAGTTTAAATTCTAGCCCTATTTAAAATACATATGAACAACCAATATTGTTAAGCATCTTAGCAAAACCTAATAATATGTTCACCATGAAGATGTCATAAATTTTCAAGTCACTTAAACAGATTTGCTCCTAAAATAAAAAGAATTAAGGTGAACACATAAACTCATATTTGTTTTAAAACCTGGAATAACTCTCACAACTATACTAATTTAATTAAACATTAAATATTTGTCTTGAACACCAAAATGATGTAGTAGTTATTATTATTATCAAACCTTAGTGGAACTTAAATATTTAGAAACCTGCATGAACAAAAGAAAATTCAATTATGCATTCAAATCACAAAATAGAAAACAGAAAAAAATAAAACAGAAAATAAAAAGAAAGGGAGCTTACCAGGTGGACCACCGTGGACCTCAACAGCCCAGCAGCCAGCCCAGACGCCAGCCCAGCCCAGACACCGTACCCCTTCGAATAAAAAGAAGAAAAGCTTCTTCTTCCTCTCACCGGCGAGCGCCACCGCGACCAAGCCAGTCGACGCCGTCTGATGACCCACAAGTATAGGGGATCGCAGCAGTCTTCGAGGGTAGTATAACCCAAATTTATTGATTCGACACAAGGGGAGGTAAAGAATACTTATAAGCCTTAACAACTGAGTTATCAATTCAGCTGCACCTGGAAAAGCACTAGTAACAGGGGTGATGTGAAAGTAGCAGTGATATGAGAGCAATAGTAACAAGAATAACACAGTAATAGCAATATGAGAGCAGTGGCACCAAAAAATAGTTGATACTACTTCCAGTGACATATAGAACAAGTATATTATGATGAGAGATGGACCGGGGTTCCCAGCGATCTACACTAGTGGTAACTCTCCAATAACAAGTGACAAGTGTTGGGTGAACAAATTACAGTTGGGCAATTGATAGGAATCAAAGCATTAAGAAAGAACATCAGGCTTATTAATTATGTAGGCATGTTTTCCGTATATAGTCGTACGTGCTCGCAATGAGAAACTTGCACAACATCTTTTGTCCTACCAGCCGGTGGCAGCCGGGCCTCAAGGGAAACTACTGGATATTAAGGTACTCCTTTTAATAGAGTACCGGAGCAAAGCATTAACACACCGTGAAAACATGTGATCCTCACATCACTACCATCCCCTCCGGTTGTCCCGATTTACCACTTCGGGGCCATTGGTTCCGGACAGTGACATGTGCATACAACTTGTAGATACAATCTAAGCAACAATATAGAGCTTAAATCTAAGATCATGCCACTCGGGCCCTAGTGACAAGCATTAAGCATAACAAGATTGCAGCAACAATAACTTCACAAACTTTATAGATAGACTAATCATAATGTTTCATCCATCGGATCCCAACAAACACAACACCGATTACATCAGATGAATCTCAATCATGTAAGGCAGCTCATGAGACCATTGTATTGAAGTACATGGGGGAGAGTATACCGACATAGCTACTGCTAGAACCCGTAGTCCATGGGGGAACTACTCACGGAGCATGGCGGAGGCGGTGGCGTTGATGGAGATGGCTTCCGGGGGCACTTCCCCGTCCGGCGAGGTGCCGGACAGACTTCGTCCCCGAATTGGAGTTTCGCGATGGCGGCGGCGCCCCTGGAGTCTTTCTGGAGTTTCGTCAATTGGTACTGTGTTTTTAGGTCGAAAGGGGTTTTATAGGCGAAGAGGCGGCGCAGGGGGTGTTGTGGGTATACTTCATGGGTGTACCATCGACAGTGCCTAGATCCGGCAAGCCCGGGTGGCCCACAGATGGTGATGAGGCATGTGGCCCATCGGGCGGCCCAGTTGCTGTTGATCATGAAGGAAGAAGTCCAGCCCAGGATCAGCAGGCCGGATCCGTACCGACCTAGGAGTGACCCGGATCCAGGGAGGCCCATGAGGAACCCGGATCCAGTACGACGTGTATGGAAGGCGGATCCGTGACGTGCACGGCAAGATATTGTACCGTAGCTAGGCTATCTGTAATCCGGCTAGGACTCTCCATGTAAACCCTAGATCCGTGCGCCTTTATAAGCCGGATCCCGGGAGCCCTAGAGAGACAACCACAACTCATTGTAACAACGCGAAAGCGCCGGATAATACTGCATGCAAGCAGAGGCCCTGTCATCGTGCAGGTGTTCCGAAGCTGGGTAACTCGCGTACCACCGTCCCGTGTGCACTCCGCCCTATGGCCCCTACTTCTTCTCCCCCTCATGAGGATCCCTCCTCCGGGGTACCGTCGATTAGGCAACGACAGTTGGCGCCCACCGTGGGGCCTGTGGCGTCTGGAGGCCGGAACCGGGAGGGTTCCGCCATGGGAAGCTACGACGACACCATCGCTGTGGGGCGCGTCCTTTACGCCGGAAATCTGCCGATCGTCCCTCCGGATGAGTGCTGGATTCCGGCTAGGACAAACCCCGTCAAGCTCTCCATCGTCCCAATTGGCGGCATTCACATCTTCATCGGGGAAACCGTCGATTCCGACGGAAACCCACTGGTAAGTAACGCAGACGCGACCGCCGCAGAGCTGGACGCTGTCGCGAAGATCCGATCTGAGATGCAGGAGCTTCCCAAGGAAGATTCCGCCTCGATCTGGAAATTTCAAAGCCCACCCAATCCGCCCCCGAGCAGGAAACAAAGGTGGAAGACCAATGCAGATCCGCCCGGGTTTCCCTGTGTTAGAAAAGCAGAGGTGCCACTTCGTACACTTCTTGGCCCATACCGCCGGAACCGCCCCTCAAGAAGACGGAGCTGGTCCTGAGCAGGTAGAGGCACCGGAAAGCGGCGCAGATCCGGATCAGGCTCAGCTTGTCGGAGAAAGCGAAGCTCCGGTGGAAGAGTCGATTTTGGGCAATCGAGCCCAATTTCCGGCGACACCCCGTCCACGGAATCTGATGACTTCGTTCGCAAGATAAGGGAGTACGGATACGGCGATCAGCCCGAAGTCGACTCCGCCCAGCCCAAGCAGTGTTCTCGCAACGGTAGCAGCGCTGGGACAAACCGGATCCGGAGACCAAGTCAGCCAATCTGACCCCCAACCATCCCATCAAGGATCTCCAATGTCTCGAGTGCGACCCCAAAGGGATTCTCCTCGGAGGAAATCTTGTCGCAGAGGAGGTGGCACGCGCGAGCAGTTCTTAACACACCTATAACCCCGGCGACGCCGCAGATCCGGAGGCCCTAGAGACCGCCGTAAAGGAAATGCTGGCCACAGCCAAGAGGCTCGCCGATACCGAAGCTGCGTTAAGGATAGGAAGGGCAGATCATGCAGCCTGGACGGAAAACTTCGAGAGACAGGACCGCGAGATTGCTGCCACACTCGAGCAGGTCAAGAGCATGAGGGCTGAGTGGGAGGTAAAGATGACCTATGCGCAGGCGGAGGCCGATCGAATTGTTAGAGAAGCAATTCCGCCTCGCAGAATACCCTTCAACACGCCCGCAGATCACCAGCCGCTGGAAACTCCAAAGGACAACATGCAGAAAGCTGCGGAATTGCTGAAGAAGAAGGACGAAGAAGTTGATATCAACTATCTCCGCACACTTGTCGCTTCAAAGCAATGCAGCAGCAGAACAAGGCGGATACTTCGCGCGCAGTTGGAATCCAATCCGGATAATCGTGTATCTACCGCGTTGAAGGACGATGAATCGCACACCGGATCGTCGGAGCGCAGAAGAAGGGCCAGGGAGCACCCAAATCCGATCCCCGTTCCGTCACGTACGCCTCCGTCGGATCCAAGGAAGGGAAAGGACGCGATGTACTCCGGAAGAGACAAATACCGCAACCCCTCACCTCCACCCAACGGTTACCCGCGACCCCCTCGCCGCCGTAGTCCAGCCGGAAACACCAGGCCCGTAGGGCATGGTGCGCTTGTTATCCGCGACAACGTGCTGCCAAGAAACAGAAATAGGGAGCGCTCGCCGGAACCTCGCCGAATCGTAACAATGTTCATGAGCCCGAGCCCAGGAGGAGTCGGAATGAAGATCGCGGTCCGTAGCCTCGCCGGAACCGCGATCCAGTAACCTCGTCGGAGCCGCGATCCGTAACCTCGCAGAGCCGGGACCCGAGCCTCGTCGGAGCCGTGACCCGAGCCTCGCCGGAACGACCAGGGCAGCCAGCGCCAAGGCGAAGGCAGCCACAGGAGCCGGAGTCGCACCAGGAAGGCCGAGGAGATTCGATGGCGGAAGCAAGAAGTCAGACCGCCCACCTCGCAGGTCTCCTCACCACCACCTAGCGGTGGCGGCGGAGGTGGAGGCGGAGGCAATGGCCGGAGATCTCGCTCTCGCTCCAAGTCTCCTCGCCACGGCTCGCGCGACGCGCGGGACCGCCTTAACGAGTACATAACCGACTACATTGGTCCGAAGTGCTTTGGCAGGATGATTCGAGAGGAACCAAAGCCAAGGATGAACCTCAAGCTACCTGGAAATCTGAAGCATTATGATGGCACCGAAAGGCCGGATACCTGGATTGAGGATTACTACAATGTCAGTAACCTTCGCCGGAGGAACCCCTAACATCGCCGCCGCATGCTCCGCTTGTACCTTGTAGGTCCAGCCCGGATCCGGCTCAGCGACCTCGAGAAGAACTCCATCTTTTGCTGGTTCGACCTGAAGAACGCTTTTGAGAAACACTTCAGGGGCACCTACAAGCGACCTGCCACAACAAGCGACCTACAGGCTTGCATCCAGAAGAAGGGCGAAACATCGAGGAATTTCCTCACCCGATGGTTGGCATGCAGAAACGAGTGCGAGAACGTTGACAACCGCACAGCAATGCACGCCTTCATTGGGGGCTTGCAGCGAGGAGGATTGCTGCGACACAAGCTAACCTGCATGGTCAATGCAAATCAACTGACGTTGGATGACATGATCACCATCGCTAGCGATCACACTGCCGCCGACGACGACGCAGCGGTGATCTCGCAGCCACAGAATCCCCCGCACCAACAAAAGAAGAACCGTGACAACGGCGGCAGCAGCAGCCATAAGCGCAAGAACCCCGATGACCAAGAGTGGCGGATCCGAGATGGTCGCCATGGCGTTTCAACGCGGAGGTCCAGGAGGCGGAAGAGGACGCGGACGCGGAGGCGGAGCCGGCAGGGGTCAGCAGCATACCTCCGAGGTCACTGCTGCCGGATCCCGCGCACCGCAAACCTATGAAGAGTACAGAGACATGCCCTGTCTGGCCCATCTGGATCCGGTTACAGGGAAGTCCACTCATACCAACCGCAACTGCAAGTGGGTCAATGATCTAAAGAACGACCCGGAGGCCGGATACAAGCGCGCCCGGAAGCACCGCCCTCGCGGAAAAGGTGGCAAGGGCAAGAACAAGGACAAGGAGGACGATAGTTCCGAGGCGATGGATGAGGATGATAACTCGCCGGATCCCAAGGCAGGATCCGCAGGAAAATCCAACCCATTCGACAAAAAGAGCGTGGGGCTTACCACACTTTCCTCGGAACCCCAACAAGACGCGCCTCCAAGTCGCCTACCCGGATCCCGAACGCCATAGTTCCGCCGTGCCGCAGACGTCAGTGGTCGGAAATCCCGTGCACATTTGATCGGAAGGATCATCCCGCAATTGTGCCAAAGGAGTGCTACGCCTTGGTTGTAAGTCCCCGCATAGACGGGTATGACTTCTCCAAGTGCCTCATGGATGGCGGAGCTAGCCTGAACATCATGTACCTGGAGACTCTAGAGCGGATGAACCTCACCAAGGAACAGCTCAAACACGGCACCACCGAGTTTCATGGCGTGGTTCCGGTAAGAAGGCGAACTCCCTCGGCAGCATCACACTTCCCGTGGCTTTTGGCGATGTTCATAATTTCCGCGAAGAGAAGATCACGTTTGAAGTTGTGCCCTTCAAGAGCTCCTACCACGTCATCTTCGGCAGGCCCACCTACCACAAGTTCCACGCAAGAGCGTGCTACATCTACAACAAGCTCAAGATTCCGGGTCCTAAAGGTATGATTACCGTATCCTGAGACTACAAAAAAGCTCATGAGTGCGAGTTAGGCGAAGCCGCCTTCGCAGAGTCTCGTGATATCCGGAGAAGAGCCGAAAGGCTACAGCCGCGGTGGATCCGACCGAGATGCAGACCACCAAGAAGCAAATCTCCGAGCAGAAAACCTCCTTCAAGCCCGCGATAGAAACCAAGAAGCACGACCTCATCCCAGGTGACTCTTCCAAGCAGGTTTCACTGGAGCCAACATGGACCCCAAATAGGAAAGCGCTCGTCGAGTTCCTCCGCGCTAACATGGATATCTTCGCATGGCAACCTTCTCGACATGTCCGGAGTACCTAGGGAACTCGCCGAGCACTACCTCAACATAAATCCGGGCCAAACCAAGAAGCAAGCTATGCGACGCTTTGGAGATAAGAAGCGCCGCGCCATAGGAATGGAACTAGCAAAGTTACTAGAAGCAGGTTTTGTAATGGAAGTTATCCATACCGATTGGGTCGCGAATCCCGTCCTTGTACCCAAAAAGAACACTGAAATACTAAGAATGTGCATCGATTACTGGCTTGAACAAACATTGCCCGAAGGATCCGTTCCCCTTGCCGCGCATTGACCAAGTCATTGATTCGACGGCGGGGCGGAACTTCGTGTTTTCTTGATGCGTATTCCGGGTATCATCAGATCCGGATGAAGGAATCCGACCAAAAGGCGACTTCATTCATTACCCCTTTGGTACTTACTGCTATGTTACTATGCCTTTTGGTTTGAAAATGCAGGTGCTACTTACCAACGTACGATGCAGCGGTGCCTCGAAGGACCAAATTGGCCGGAACGTGCACGCTTACGTCGACGACATCGCGGTCATGACCCGGAAAGGATCCGACTTGATCAGCGATCTCACGTAAAACCTTCGACAACCTCCGCAGTACAAGATGATGTTGAATCCGCTGAAGTGCGTCTTTGGCGTGCCAGCCGGAAAACTCCTTGGCTTCATAGTCTCTCACAGAGGCATTGAGGTTAACCCGGAAAAGATCAAGGCAATCCTGTGCATCAAAAGGCCAACTTGTCTCAAAGATGTGCAACGACTAATCGGTTGTGTTGCAGCAATCGAGAGGTTTGTCGGCCGTCTTGGCGAGAAGGCACTACCTCTGTACAAGCTGCTGAAGAAAACAGACAAATTTGTCTGGGACGACGCAATTGATGCAGCTCTTCGAGGGTTGAAGGAGATACTCACCTCCCCGCCTATCTTGGCAGCTCCAGAGAGTCGAGCCAATGCTCCTTTATCCGCAGCTACCAACAAAGTCGTCGACCTCGTCATCGTGGTGGAGCGAAAGGAAGAAGGTCATGAATATGACGTCCAGAGACCTGTCTACTACATCAGCGAGGTGCCGACGGAATCAAAACAGAGATATCCTCACTTTCGTAAGCTAGCTTATGGCGTGTTCCTAGGCAGCCGGAAGTTGAGGCATTATTTCCAAGAGCATCCAAGAATGGGGCCGTGAGCAAGGCTCCGCTGTCAACAATTCTCAACAACGCCGACGCAACAGACGTACGGCTAAATGGGGCATCGAATTATCCGCCTTCGACATCGCTTACAAGCCAAGGACTGCGGTAAAATCTCGTGTTCCGCAGATTTCGTTGCAGATTGGACAGAAGCTCCGGATGCAAGTCCTGAGCCGGAACCAGAAACATGGGTCATGCACTTCGATGGATCCAAGCAGCATCAAGGCTCGTGGAGCCGGAGTCACCCCGAAGTCCCCTACCGGAGAAGAATTGCAGTATGTTCCCGTGCAGATCCACTTCGAAGCTACCAACAACATGGCGGAATATGAGGCTCTACTACACGGTCTGCGCATCGCTAAGGAAATAGGGATCAAGCACATCATATGCCGTGGAGATTCCGACCTGGTGGCACAACAAGTAGCCGGAACCCGGAACGCCGTAAATTCCGTCATGGCGGCCTACAGAGACGGTTGACGAGATTGCCAAGAGCTTCCTCGGATACGAAGTCAAGTACGTCAGAGAGACGATAACACAGCGCAGACATGCTATCCAAGCTCGGATCCGGCAGAAACCAATTCCGCCCGGCATTTTCCTCGAGCATCTCCGGATACCCTCGCTAAGGGCGCTAACCCGGAAAACCCAGAGGTGGCGTGTCTCCGGCTAGGGAAGTGATGGCTATCATTCCGGCCTGGACCCAGCCTTTCCTGGACTACCTCATCGATCGAAGTTGCCAGAGGACGAGGTCCTCGCACGACAGATCGTCAGGCGAGCACGAACCTACACAATAGTTGATGGACAGCTCTACAAACGAAGTGCAGCAGGGGTATTTCTTAAATGCGTCTCCAATCAAGATGGCATTGAAATCCTCAGAGAGATCCACGCAGGGACTGCGGGCATCACGCCGCTCCCGCATCACTCGTTGCAAAAGCTTTTCTGCTAGGTTTCTATTGGCTTACAGCCTAAAGAAGACGCTGATAAAATAGTCAAGACCTGCCGAGGTTGTCAGTATTACGCTACTCAACCAAACGCTCCAGCCCAAGAGCTGAAGACCATACCTATCACCTGGCCATTTGCGGTCTGGGGGCTCGATATGGTTGGTAAGTTAAAAAAATCATCTCCTGGCGGTTTTGAGTACCTCCTGGTCAGCCGTTGACAAGTTCAAGAAATGGATCGAGGCTAAGCCAGTGAGAAAAGCCGACGGTGCTACGGCACTAAAATTCATCTCGCAGCCTCGTGATGAGATTCGGCATCCCGCACAGCATAATCACGAGATAATGGCACGAACTTTGCTCAAGGAGAATTGAGGGATTATTGTGAGACAATGGGGATACGATCGGACCTCGCATCCGTGGCTCATCCACACCAATGGTCAGGTTGAAAGGGCTAACGGCCTAATATTATCAGGAATTAAACCACGCCTTGAAGGACCGCTGCGACGAGCAGCCGGAGCTTGGGCTGATGAGTTGGAGGCTGTTCTGTGGAGTTTACGAACTACCCCTAACAGATCAACAGGGTTTACCCCTTTTTTCCTGGTATACGGATCCGAAGCCGTACTTCCCTCCGACATTATCCACGATTCACCGCGAGTTTCCGCCTACAATGAAGAAACAAATTGACGAGGCAAGACAGCTATCTGTGGACCTGATCGAGGAAGCTCGGAACTTAGCAGATCGTAGATCCGCCATCTATCAGCAAAAGCTCCGACGTTATCACAAATCGTCGAGTTCGGAAACGCTCCTTTATGGCAGGAGACCTGGTCCTCCGCCTTCGACAGTGAAAGACCATAAGCTGCAATCTCCATGGGAAGGACCCTTCGTCGTTAGCAAAGTGCTTCATAACGGGTCGTACTACCTTGTCGATTTCCGCGAGTTAAGGGATAGACCTGCTAATTGGCACCGGAAACGCAAGCGTGAGGATCCGGATGACATCTACGATGAAACAGATCGCCCTTGGAATATCGCACAGCCTACGTCCTTTCTACACTTAGCATATATTTTCCGAGTTCTAAACTCTGTAATAGTTATACATGATCAATGAAATAAAGCTTCCGGTTCACTCTTTTGAGTCTTTTACCTCCTTTACTTGTTCATTTTAGATCGTGTATGTTTTTTCCAACTAAAACCGCAGAGCTGGATTTTTCCGCCTAGGCGTGTATGAAAGTTGTGATTTTCAAAATCGTCCTTTAGGACGTAAGCTTAAGTTTTCTCGATAAAGTTGTTATCTCGTTGCGAACTCGTGATTCCTAGTAGCGATTTCCGGCACCTATGCCTCGGGGGCTTGTTTCCACGGTTATGGACGGATCGCCATTGGGCTTCGTAAGCCGCCGGCGAGCGTTTCCGCTAAGGTTTTCCGGCTCGTGGAAGGTCAAGCGAGCAAGCCGGAAAATAACGAAGTCAGCACTTGCTTTCCGACATAAAACGAAACATGCACACAATATTTAACGGATAGCAGGATAAGTGTTTCCGCCCCATGCATAATTGTTTCGTTCCTAGCTACTTAAGAATTTAAAGTCTTATTACAAACCCTCGCCGGGGCCAAAATGATGCATTGCTTTTCCCGCAGGAATAAAAGTTCTCACTCCCCCTTAGCCGGAGAAGTTTTGCCCTCCGGATCTTGTTCCTTGGCGCCTTCGGCGGAGAAGATACGTCTTCTTCACTTTCCTTTTCTTCGGAAGCAGCGGTGCTGGTCTTGGGTTCTTCTTGGGGCGCATCCTTGGAGCTGGTCCAGGTAAACTCGGCTCCGGATTCCGCAGGTCGCGCCCGGGCGTCGAGATCCTTCAAAAGTTCCGCTTCTAAGGCCTCGTCGGCAGCGAGGACGACCTTGTCGTAGAATTCCTCGTGCCGGATCCTGCGCGCGATGCGGGTGTCGTAGCCGCTCACTGCATCCAGCAGCTCGCCGACGTCCTCATCCGGAGGAACGCCCGTGGTCACTTCATCAAGATCAAGACCCGGAGTATGTGCTAGGCACATGGTCAAGGCCATTGCAGCTGCGCCTCGGGCTGAAGATGCTTGTAGATCAATCACCAGCTCCGGCAGAACGTCCATCTTACCAATAAGCTTGCGCACGTCACAAGTGCGGCTCCTTTTGATGTTCAAATTGTGGCATATTTTGCGGGAGGCGGAGATGAGATCCTTGCAGCCATCACCCGCGAGTTGCGTAAGATCGTCTCGTGGGAACAAATTCCGGCGCTGTTCCGGTACCCAAGCGGCTCTACATAAAAAGATAATCAGGATATAGGCATGCAATTTGAGCGCAAAGTAAAAAGAATCGGAGCAAATATCTTGACAAGGTTCCGATATCATACCCAAGATGTTCTCATTGAGCAAGTCCCGGTGCTGCTCCGCTGTCTCCATGAATTTCCGGAGTCCGTTGAGCTCCTTTTGCCGCCTCCCCGATGGTCTCGCTGTCAGCATTCTTTTTCAGCTCCAGCTCGCCCTTCTCCCGATATGCTCGGAGTTTTTCTCCGCCACCTGCTTTTCGGCCTGCTCCCTCTTAAGTTCCGCCTCCTTTAGCTTCGTCTCCAATTCTTGGTACGAGGAGCGCAGGTTCTCAAGTTCAGTCGAAGCTGTTGCAAGGGAGGAGGATGCGCCTATAATAATATACGTTAACAAGCAAATTTGAAGTCGGAATTTGGTTAATAACGAAGAAGGTGGAAACCAACCTTGGGCGTCCGCGCTTGTTTAGCCAGTTCCGCATTCTCATCCTTCGTGGTCCGGATATTTTCCGCCCGACTCGTAGTAACGCGGCGCCGCAGGCAATGTTCTTGTGCAGCTCGTAGTGCAGCGCCCGCTGTTCCCGTAAAATTTAAACAAAGGCAGGAGTAAAAATTCCGCCGTAGCGGTGGTTTCTTTTAAAGCATCATTGCCGGAACTTTTCCGCCATAATGCTTGGGGGCTACCGGTCCATTCTAAAAAACTTTCCGGAAGTAATTTTTCTCTAAGCATTTAAGCGCTAACTACTTTTTGAGTTTCCGCCTACATGCTTGGGGGCTACCGGGGAGTACCTTTTGCTTGCGAGATAAGTTGATCGCAGAATCGGCCAATGTTTTTCTTGAAGTCCCGGATCTCCGATGTCCCTGAATCCGGCTTCCCTGTGCGTTGTTCAGCATGGCGTTGAGCAGGTCTTGTTCAAGTTCCCACTTCTCCGCCTCGATCAGCTTGTTAAAAACTTGGTGGCATACGCCTTGGGGGTGGAAGTGGTGTCCGCCGGATCTCCGGTTCTTCGGAAAACGACTATGTCGCCGGACCCTCTCCACCTTCTCGAAGTGACTTCCGCATCTCCTTGGCCTTGTGTTTCCGCCTCTTCTTGGGCAGGGCTTTTGGCCTTGGGATCTTCTTCCTCCAGTGCCCGCTGCTAACCGGAATTATCTCCGGTGGAGTGTTTGCGGCAAGCGGGGAGATGGGTCAGCCCGAGGAGGCGACGGTTGAGGAGTTGGGTGGGAAGCGCTGGGTGGAATCTGAGTAGAGGGACCAACAGCCGGAGATTTCTTCATGTACTTCGTGATGGGCTCCCGGCTGGTGGTCCACGTGGCAGCGGTTTTCGGATTCCTGCAAACAAGTGAAAGGGTTTAGACAAGAAATAATTTCGCTAAGTAAAAATCGCATCATGCTCGGAAACTCACGGGCGCCGGGAATGATGGGGCGTGTGCCCCGGCCAGCCGTCGAGAGCATCCGTAGACGCGCACGCTCCGCCTTCCTTGAGTCAAGCGGAGGTGGTTTCGTCGTCTTTGGCTTCTTGGCGGAGGCCTCGCCGCTAGCTCCGGCTTGAGCCGGAAGCCTTGGCGCGGGGACGCTTTGTAGGTCGAGGCCGCCTTGCGGGGTGCCTGGTCCTCTTCCTCCTCGTCGTCTTCCGGAGCCTCCTCCGCCGTGTCGCCGGTAACGGGGACGCGAATGATGGTGCGGAAGTTGTCCTCCGCCAAAGTATTGAGCTGGAAGGAAAATGAACAGAAGTTAGAGTTATCCTTGTGAAGTTTGAAGCAACGGAAAGAACGAAGCTTACCGGAGGACACTGATCGTTCGTGTAGATATCCTTGAACAGTTCCGGGACCTGTTGGCCCCTCGGAATCTTCACCAGCGTCTTGAATCTTCTTTTCAGAGAGTCAGCCGGAAGATCATGGCGGGTAACCCGGAGAAGATCATCCGCCCCGGTGTAAGCGCACATCAACCGCGCGTTGTAGCGAAGGGGCTGGATTCTCCGGTAAACCAGCTAAGTGTAAGCCGGGCTCCGGTAAGTCCGTCATGGACTAGCCAGGAGATTCTCCGCGCAGCTTTCTCCAAGGTTGGAGTCGTGGCGAGTGGAGGGACGAAGCTCCAGCTTGCAAGTTCTTCCGGAGGTTCGTTGACGAATCGGGGAAGGCCTTCGTGGACATCCCAACAGAGCATTCTTCTCGTAGAACCATCCGGCGTTCCAAGACCGGACGGACTCGTGTGAATCATGGGGAGGATACATACGATTAGGGCGGAGCATAAACGTCATGCTTCCGCAGTTCACCATTGCTTTGTCCTTAGTTTCTTTCTTCACTGAAAAAGAATTGCCACAACTTGACATCTGGCCGGATCCCAAGATGTCCTTCGCAGAGAGTCACGAAGTTGGACAAGAGAAGGTATGAATTGGGGCAAATGTTGTGGGGCTGGAGCCCGTAGGTGTTGAGGATGGAGAGGAAAAATTCCGAACAAGGGAGTGAAAGACCGCGTTCCACCCAAGCCTTGGTCATGACAACTTCTCCGGCTTCTGGCTTGGGGGCGTCGGAGTCACGAACGAAACTCCAGTGTGTGGAGATCATTCCCTCGTTCTGGAGCTCTCTAAGCTCCACGTCGGTGGTTGCGCAAGGCCACCATTGACCTCGTTCTCCTTCACGGATCCGGGCCTTGGACGCCCTCTTGTTTTCCTCCGCCTCCGCACCTTTGCTGCCATCCGAGCTTGTCCCTCGAGTTCTTCTTGGAGCTCTTGGAGGGTAGGGATCCGGCTTGGAGCGGTGGCCGGAAGATGCGGAAAAAGGTTGAGCTAGTCTGATGTCGGAAACATACGGTGGCAGTGAATGATATAGGATCCGGGCATATGGGTTCTATTTGGTTGGGATCCGGCTACTCGAAGAGCTACCAAAGGCAACGTGACGATTCGAGTGGCATGCTTCCGGCTGCACCCATACAAAGTGTCTGAGTACCCGGATCACTAAGCCTATCTTCTACACTAGGTTGTCTTCTACAAGTCCGGCGTACTTACCGCTAATGGCGCGGTGGTGCGACGGAGCTCCGGCGGAAGATGAGGTCGCCGAACTTGAAGGAAATCGGCTCGCGTGACCACGAATCGGCGGCGGAGCAAGTTTCCCGTTCAAACGTGAGAATCTTGGAGCGAGGGAAGCCTTGGTTCGGCGGCACTCGAAGTTCACCGGGGCGAAGTTCGCCGGAATCAAGATCTCAGCGGCGGCGCGGCGCGAGGAGGAAGACGATGTGGTGAGAGGGGGTGAAAGAATGAATTTTTACCGGCCGCGGGGTATTTATAGGCCGCGCCGGAGATTCGGGATCCGGATCCAACGGTGGAAACTGAACGGTCGCACCGTTGGATGGATGACACGTGTTTAGGTCAAATGCGGTAAACGACGTGGAGGTGACTTAACAATGCACTCCCGAAAATTCCGGTTGAAGATTTGCATCTGCGAAACTTTAGTGCGGGAAATGAGGAAGTTGTGCGCGGGAAATACGGAACTTCCGTTGTTAAGCATGATCTGAAGATGAAGGATTTCCGAAACCGTTAGAGTTTTTTAAGATTCCGGGTGATTCTGTGAAGATAAGATTGGCTTTCGTTCAAGCAGGGAGTAACCCGGAAATGTTCTTTGGAACGTCGATGGATGAAGTCCCTCGGGATGGGAGCATTTTCCGGCTATAAGTTGGAAAAAGAAGAAAATGCAAAGTTGGAGCTCTTCAAGTTTCTCCGCGTTACCAACGTTTGCCGGAGATCATGATGGACCAGCAAGACGGAGACTGCAGGGGAAACTCGGAGAACTCTGGGGGCTACTGTTGTGGGTATACTTCATGGGTGTACCATCGACAGTGCCTAGATCCGGCAAGCCCGGGTGGCCCACAGATGGTGATGAGGCATGTGGCCCATCGGGCGGCCCAGTTGCTGTTGATCATGAAGGAAGAAGTCCAGCCCAGGATCAGCAGGCCGGATCCGTACCGACCTAGGAGTGACCCGGATCCAGGGAGGCCCATGAGGAACCCGGATCCAGTACGACGTGTATGGAAGGCGGATCCGTGACGTGCACGGCAAGATATTGTACCGTAGCTAGGCTATCTGTAATCCGGCTAGGACTCTCCATGTAAACCCTAGATCCGTGCGCCTTTATAAGCCGGATCCCGGGAGCCCTAGAGAGACAACCACAACTCATTGTAACAACGCGAAAGCGCCCAGATAATACTGCAAGCAGCGAGAGGCCCTGTCATCGTGCAGGTGTTCCGAAGCTGGGTAACTCGCGTACCACCGTCCCGTGTGCACTCCGCCCTATGGCCCCTACTTCTTCTCCCCCTCATGAGGATCCCTCCTCCGGGGTACCGTCGATTAGGCAACGACAGGGGGGCACCTGGGGGCGCCTCACCCTAGGCCGGCGCGGCCAGGGTCTGGCCCGCGCCGCCTTGTGGTGTGGTGGCCCCCTGGCCCCTCTCCGACTCTTCTTCGGTGTTCTGGAGCCTTCCGGGAAAAATAGGAGGTTTGGCGTTGATTTCGTCCAATTCCGAGAATATTGCCCGAACAGCCTTTCTGGAACCAAAAACAGCAGAAAATAGGAACTGGCACTGTGGCATCTTGTTAATAGGTTAGTTCCGAAAAATGCATGAAATCATCACAAAGTGCAAGCAAAACATGTAAGTATTGTCATAAAACAAGCATGGAACGACAGAAATTATGGATACGTCGGGGACGTATCAGCATCCCCAAGCTTAGTTCCTGCTCGTCCCGAGCAGGTAAACGATAAAAAGAATAATTTCTGTAGTGACATGCTACTTACATAACCTTGATCATACTATTACAAAGCATATGAAATGAATGAAGTGACTCAAGGCAATGATCTATAGTTGCTAACAAATAGATAACATATAGCAAAACTTTTCATGAATAATACTTTCAAGACAAACATCAAAAGTCTTGCACAAGAGTTAACTCATAAAGCAATAAATTCAAAGTAAAGGCATCGAAGCAACACAAAGGAAGATATAAGTTTCAGCAGTTGCTTTCAACTTTCAACATGCATATCTCATGGATAATTGTCAACATAAAGTAATATGATGAATGCAAATAAGCAAGTATGTAAGAATCAATGCACAGTTAACACAAGTGTTTGCTTCTAAGGTGGAAGGAAGTAGGTAAACTGACTCAACATAAAGTAAAAGAATGGCCCTTCGCAGAGGGAAGCATTGATTGCTATATTTGTGCTAGAGCTTTGGTTTTGAAAACATATAGAGAGCATAAAAGTAAAGTTTTGAGAGGTGTTTGTTGTTGTCAACGAATGGTAGTGGGCACTCTAACCCCCTCGCCAGACAAACCTTCAAAGAGCGGCTCCCATGAATTATTTTATTTTTGGGTGGCACTCCTTCCAACCTTTCTTTCACAAACCATGGCTAACCGAATCCTCGGGTGCCTGCCAACAATCTCATACCATGAAGGAGTGCCTTTTTATTTTAGTTTTATTATGATGACACTCCTCCCAACCTTTGCTTACACAAGCCATGGCTAACCGAATCCTTCGGGTGCCGTCCAACAATCACATACCATGGAGGAGTGTCTATTTAGGTTAATTAATTTGGAACTGGGAATCCCATTGCCAGCTCTTTTTGCAAAATTATTGGATAAGCGGATGAAGCCACTAGTCCATTGGTGAAAGTTGCCCAACAAGATTGAAAGATAAACACCACATACTTCCTCATGAGCTATAAAACATTGACACAAATCAGAGGTGATAAATTTTGAATTGTTTAAAGGTAGCACTCAAGCAATTTACTTTGGAATGGCAGGAAATACCACATAGTAGGTAGGTATGGTGGACACAAATGGCATAGGTTTTGGCTCAAGGTTTTTGGATGCACGAGAAGTATTCCCTCTCAGTACAAGGCTTTGGCTAGCAAGGTTGTTTGAAGCAAACACAAGTATGAACCGGTACAATAAAACTTACATAAGAACATATTGCAAGCATTATAATACTCTACACTGTCTTCCTTGTTGCTCAAACACTTTTACCAGAAAATATCTAGACCTTAAGAGAGATCAATTATGCAAACCAATTTTAACAAGCTTTACGGTAGTTCTCCACTAATAGGTTTAAACCACATGAAAAAAACTTAATCTATTTGAGAGCTCAAAACAATTGCCAAGTGTCAAATTATCCAAGACATTATGAGGCATTTTCTGTTTCCAACCAAATAATAATAAGTGCTATAGCTTCCAACTTTTATCATTGAACATTAAAAGTAAAACGAAGAACAAGTGTTCATATGAAAAAGCGGAGCGTGTCTCTCTCCCAAACAAGGATTGCTAGGATCCGAATTTATTCAAACACAAACAAAAATAAAAGCACACAGACGCTCCAAGTAAAGCACATATGATGTGACCGAATAAAAATATAGTTTCAGGGGAGGAACCTGATAAGTTGATGAAGAAGGGGATGCCTTGGGCATCCCCAAGCTTAGACGCTTGAATCTTCTTAAAATATGCAGGGATGAACCACGGGGGCATCCCCAAGCTTAGACTTTTCACTCTTCTTGATCATATATCATCCTCCTCTCTTGACCCTTGAAAACTTCCTTCACACCAAACTTCTCATAAACTTCATTAGAGGGGTTAGTACTCAAAAAATTTGAATCCACCTTGGTCCTGTAGTGGCACATTGCAAGAACTCAATAAAACATTAGCTACAGCCCTCTACGTCTAGAAAACCTCGCTTAAAGTCCACAAGAGACAATGCAAAAAAACAGAGACAGAATCTGCCAAAACAGAACAGCCAGTAAAGACGAATTTTAAATAAATACTTCCGTTGCTTAATTCAGAAAACTCAAAACTAATGAAAGTTGCGTACATATCTGAGGAACACGCACGTAAATTGGCAAATTTTTCTGATTTTTCTACAGAGAAAACAGCCCAGATTCGTGACAGATAGAAATCTGTTTCTGCGCAGAAATCCAAATCTAGTATCAACCTTCGATTAGAGGCTTCACTTGGCACAACAAAACACAAAACTAAGATAAGGAGAGGTTGCTACAGTAGTAAACAACTTCCAAGACACAAATATAAAATAAAGTACTGTAGCAAAATAACACATGGGTTATCTCCCAAGAAGTTGCTTTCTTTATAGCCATTAAGATGGGCTCAGCAGTTTTAATGATGCACTCGCAAGAAATAGTATTTGAAGCAAAAGAGGGCATCAAGAGGCAAATTCAAAACACATTTAAGCCTAACATGCTTCCTATGCAAAGGAATCTTGTAAATAAACAAGTCCATGAAAAGCAAAGTAACAAGCATAGGAAGATACAACAAGTGTAACTTCAAAATTTTAAGCATATAGAGAGGTGTATTAGTATCATGAAAATTTCTACCACCATATTTTCCTCTCTCATAATAATTTTCAGTAGCTTCATGAATAAACTCAACAATATAACTATCACATGCAGCATAATTTCCATGATCCATAAGCACATAATTTTTATCAAGTTCAAGAATAGCGGAATTAAAACTTTCAAACTTACTTTTATTAATAATATAACAAGGTAGTTGATCAATCTCAATAGATATGGGACTCATAGAATAAGTCAAGAACTCTCCAATCCCATTTTCATTAGTAGTACAATTAATATTATCAAGTAACATAGGACCATCATCTAGAGCTTTATCATAAACATTTGTCAAGCAAAATTCTTTAGTACCATGCATTTCGACATCAGGCACAAACAAAGCATTATCATAAGATTTATCAAAGTAGCATGGATTATCATATATAATAGTAGCATAATTATTCTCACAAGTTTTACTCATAGGTAATATTTCAAGAGAATCCACAGGAACATAACATTCAACCTCTTTCGGTAAGCATGGAGGACAATCAAATAATGTAAGAGATAAAGAGTTACTCTCATTAGAAGGTTGGCATGGGTAGCTAATCCATTCTTCCTCCTTTTGTTCATCGCTCTCCTCTTTTTTTTCATCCAATGAGCTTTCCGGTTCATCAATTTCTTCTTCCACCGGTTCCTGCAAATTGCGAGTGCATTCTTGTGCATTAATGTGTCTCTCTTTATAATCAAGGATATAAGGATTCCTACCGTAGCATTCTATGCAAGAATTAAGGATAGTAGAGACATAATCTTTAAGGTCCTTACAAATAGCACAAGTTTCATAATTCTCAACCATGAAGGATTCTATCTCAGAGGCTCCCATAAATAAGACAAATTGCTCTACCTCTTCGAACCCATAATGAATATAGCAATTCCGATTATAGCTCTTAATAAAATATTCCTCACTAAAGCCACATTGAAATTTAAGATGTTTAGTATCCTGTTGAGAGCAACAGTTTATATCATGGCGTCTAAGCAAGATTCTATCAATTGTATTCAATTTTTCTATCATAGCACTCATTATTTTACCAGTTCTTGATTCTCTATAACAATTATAACATTCCATAAGCTCCAAGTAGGTTGTTGGTTCTCCCATAACAGCACTTTTTAATTTTTCGGTTTTTCAAATTTTTATGGATTTTTGGGTATATAGGAAAAGTAAAACAAGACAAAAATAAACTAAGCAAAAGTAAACTACGCAAACTAATACTAGACAGAAATAAACTAAGCACAAATAAACTAGACAAAAGTAAACTAAGCAAAACAAAATAAAATAAAACAGAGAGAGAGGTAGAGTGTACTCCCCAGGTGAACTTATGAGTAGAGCTATGCCTCCCCGGCAACGGCGCCAGAAAACAGTCTTGATGACCCACAAGTATAGGGGATCGCAACAGTCTTCGAGGGTAGTATAACCCAAATTTATTGATTCGACACAAGGGGAGGTACAGAATACTTATAAGCCTTAACAACTGAGTTGTCAATTCAGCTGCACCTGGAAAAGCACTAGTAACAGGGGTGATGTGAAAGTAGCAGTGATATGAGAGCAATAGTAACAGTAACACAGCAGCAGTAATAGCAATATGAGAGCAGTGGCACCAAAAAATAGTTGATACTACTTCCA
Source organism: Lolium perenne (assembly GCF_019359855.2). Classification (NCBI taxonomy): domain Eukaryota; kingdom Viridiplantae; phylum Streptophyta; class Magnoliopsida; order Poales; family Poaceae; genus Lolium; species Lolium perenne. Next base: position 238,440,876 of record NC_067245.2, on the reverse strand, counting down.
GTGACATATAGAACAAGTATATTATGATGAGAGATGGACCGGGGTTCCCAGCGATCTACACTAGTGGTAACTCTCCAATAACAAGTGACAAGTGTTGGGTGAACAAATTACAGTTGGGCAATTGATAGGAATCAAAGCATTAAGAAAGAACATCAGGCTTATTAATTATGTAGGCATGTTTTCCGTATATAGTCGTACGTGCTCGCAATGAGAAACTTGCACAACATCTTTTGTCCTACCAGCCGGTGGCAGCCGGGCCTCAAGGGAAACTACTGGATATTAAGGTACTCCTTTTAATAGAGTACCGGAGCAAAGCATTAACACACCGTGAAAACATGTGATCCTCACATCACTACCATCCCCTCCGGTTGTCCCGATTTCTGTCACTTCGGGGCCATTGGTTCCGGACAGTGACATGTACATACAACTTGTAGATACAATCTAAGCAACAATATAGAGCTTAAATCTAAGATCATGCCACTTGGGCCCTAGTGACAAGCATTAAGCATAACAAGATTGCAGCAAAAATAACTTCACAAACTTTATAGATAGACTAATCATAATGTTTCATCCATCGGATCCCAACAAACACAACACCGATTACATCAGATGAATCTCAATCATGTAAGGCAGCTCATGAGACCATTGTATTGAAGTACATGGGGGAGAGTATACCGACATAGCTACTGCTAGAACCCGTAGTCCTTGGGGGAACTACTCACGGAGCATGGCGGAGGCGGTGGCGTTGATGGAGATGGCTTCCGGGGGCACTTCCCCGTCCCGGCAGGGTGCCGGGACAGAGACTTATGTCCCCCGAATTGGAGTTTCGCGATGGCGGCGGCGCCCCTGGAGTCTTTCTGGAGTTTCGTCAATTGGTACTGTGTTTTTAGGTCGAAAGGGGTTTTATAGGCGAAGAGGCGGCGCAGGGGGGCACCTGGGGGCGCCTCACCCTAGGCCGGCGCGGCCAGGGTCTGGCCCGCGCCGCCTTGTGGTGTGGTGGCCCCCTGGCCCCTCTCCGACTCTTCTTCGGTGTTCTGGAGCCTTCCGGGAAAAATAGGAGGTTTGGCGTTGATTTCGTCCAATTCCGAGAATATTGCCCGAACAGCCTTTCTGGAACCAAAAACAGCAGAAAACAGGAACTGGCACTGTGGCATCTTGTTAATAGGTTAGTTCCGGAAAATGCATGAAATCATCATAAAGTGCAAGCAAAACATGTAAGTATTGTCATAAAACAAGCATGGAACGACAGAAATTATGGATACGTCGGGGACGTATCACCGTCCTCGTCGATGATAAGTATGCCTCGGACGCTACAGATGATCCCAAAACCTCTTCCAACATCTCTCGCGTCCGAAATATCTCCTTCACGCCAAGATTCGTGCCCCAACCATGTATTGTCGTCGTCATCGCATCTCCACCCCTGCCGCCGGTGAAATGACGCTTCTGACCACCTTGAGCTCTATAAATAGGCCTGGAGCACCGTAATGGAACCCTAATCCGTCTCCATCCATCCATTTTCCCTCAGCACCTCTCTAGCTCTCGATTTCATCTGCGCCAGGTCGCCGGTGTCGAGCACGACCTTGTCGATTGGAGCTACCCCGGCGTCTATCGAGAGACGCGCCTGATACGTCTCCGACGTATCGGTAATTTCTTATGTTCCATGCCACATTATTGATGATACCTACATGTTTTATGCATACTTTATGTCATATTTATGCATTTTCCGACACTAACCTATTAACGAGATGCCGAAGAGCTAGTTGCTATTTTCTGCTGTTTTTGGTTTCAGAAATCCTAGTAAGGAAATATTCTCGGAATTGGACGAAATCAACGCCCAGAGGCCTATTTTCACACGAAGCTTCCAGAAGACCGGAGGAGTCACGAAGTGGGGCCACGGGGCGCCGCCACAGTAGGGCGGCGCGGCCCAGGGGGGCCCGCGCGGCCCTGCTGTGTGGGGCCCCCGTGACGCCTCTTGACCTGTTCTTCCGCCTACTTAAAGCCTTCGTCGCGAAACCCCCAGTACCGAGAGCCACGATACGAAAAACCTTCCAGAGACGCCGCCGCCGCCAATACCATCTCGGGGGGATTCAGGAGATCGCCTCCGGCACCCTGCCGGAGAGGGGAATCATCTCCCGGAGGACTCTTCACCGCCATGGTCGCCTCCGGAGTGATGAGTGAGTAGTTCACCCCTGGACTATGGGTCCATAGCTGTAGCTAGATGGTCGTCTTCTCCTAATTGTGCTTCATTGTCGGGTCTTGTGAGCTGCCTAACATGATCAAGATCATCTATCTGTCATGCTATATGTTGTGTTTGTTGGGATCCGATGGATAGAGAATACTATGTTATTTTGATTATCAATCTATTATCTATGTGTTGTTTATGATCTTGCATGCTCTCCGTTATTAGTAGAGGCTCTGGCCAAGTTTTTGCTAGTAACTCCAAGAGGGAGTATTTATGCTCGATAGTGGGTTCATGCCTCCATTAAATCTGGGACAAAGGATGTAAAGTTCTAAGGTTGTGGATGTGCTGTTGCCACTAGGGATAAAACATCGATGCTATGTCCAAGGATGTAGTTGTTGATTACATTACGCACCATACTTAATGCAATTGTCTGTTGTTTGCAACTTAATACTGGAGGGGGTTCGGATGATAACCTGAAGGTGGACTTTTTAGGCATAGATGCATGCTGGATAGCGGTCTATGTACTTTGTCGTAATGCCCAATTAAATCTCACAATACTCATCATATCATGTATGTGCATGGTCATGCCCTCTTTATTTGTCAATTGCCCAACTATAATTTGTTCACCCAACATGCTATTTATCTTATGGGAGAGACACCTCTAGTGAACTGTGGACCCCGGTCCATTCTTTTACATCGAATACAATCTACTGCAATACTTGTTCTACTGTTTTCTGCAAACATCATCATCCACACTATACATCTAATCCTTTGTTACAGCAAGCCGGTGAGATTGACAACCTCACTGTTACGTTGGGACAAAGTACTTTGGTTGTGTTGTACAGGTTCCACGTTGGCGCCGGAATCCCTGGTGTTGCGCCGCACTACATTTTGCCGCCATCAACCTTCAACGTGCTTCTTGGCTCCTACTGGTTCGATAAACCTTGGTTTCTTACAGAGGGAAAACTTGCCGCTGTACGCATCACACCTTCCTCTTGGGGTTCCCAACGGTCGCGTGATGTACGCGTATCAAGACTGTTTTCTGGCGCCGTTGCCGGGGAGATCAAGACACGCTGCAAGGGGAGTCTCCACTTCCAATCTCTTTACTTTGTTTTTGTCTTGCCTTACTTTTATTTACTACTTTGTTTGCTGCACTAAAACAAAACACAAAAAATTAGTTGCTAGTTTTACTTTACTTGCTATCTTGTTTGCTATATCAAAAACACAAAAAAATTAGTTACTTGCATTTACTTTATCTAGTTTGCTTTATTTACTGTTGCTAAAATGGGTACTCCTGAAAATAATAAGTTGTGTGACTTCACAACCACAAATAATAATGATTTCTTATGCACACCTATTTCTCCACCTGCTACTACAGCGGAATTCTTTGAAATTAAACATGCTTTACTAAATCTTGTTATGCGAGAGCAATTTTCTGGTGTTAGTTCTGATGATGCTGCTGCCCATCTCAATAATTTTGTTGAACTATGTGAAATGCAAAAGTATAAGGATGTAGATGGTGACATTATAAAATTAAAATTGTTTCCTTTCTCATTAAGAGGAAGAGCTAAAGATTGGTTGCTATCTCTGCCTAAGAATAGTATTGATTCATGGACTAAATGCAAGGATGCTTTTATTGGTAGATATTATCCTCCTGCTAAAATTATTTCTTTGAGAAGTAGCATAATGAATTTTAAACAATTGGATAATGAGCATGTTGCCCAAGCTTGGGAAAGAATGAAATCTTTGGTTAAAAATTGCCCAACCCATGGACTGACTACTTGGATGATCATCCAAACCTTTTATGCAGGACTGAATTTTTCTTCGCGGAACCTATTGGATTCAGCTACTGGAGGTACCTTTATGTCCATCACTCTAGGCGTCGCAACAAAGCTTCTTGATAATATGATGATTAATTACTCTGAATGGCACATGGAAAGAGCTCCACAAGGTAAGAAGGTAAATTCTGTCGAAGAAACCTCTTCCTTGAGTGATAAGATTGATGCTATTATGTCTATGCTTGTGAATGGTAGGACTAATGTTGATCCTAATAATGTTCCGTTAGCTTCATTGGTTGCTCAAGAAGAACATGTTGATGTAAACTACATTAAAAATAATAATTTCAACAACAATGCTTATCGGAACAATTCTAGTAACAACTATAGGCCATATCCTTATAATAATGGTAACGGTTATGGTAATTCTTATGGGAATTCTTACAACAATAATAGGAATACACCCCCTGGACTTGAAGCTATGCTTAAAGAATTTATTAGTACACAAACTGCTTTTAACAAATCTGTTGAAGAAAAGCTTGGGAAAATTGATATACTTGCTTCTAAAGTCGATAGCTTGCTGCTGATGTTGATCTTTTGAAATCGAAAGTTATGCCTAATGAAAATCATAATAATAATATTGTTACTACAGCAAATGCCATCCAAGTTAGAATTAATGAGAATATAAGATTGATGGCCGAATTGCGTGCTAGGTGGGAAAAAGAAGAAAATGCTAAAGAAGATAATATAGCTAAAGTTTGGACTATTACCACCACTAGTAATGCTAATGCTCCACATGTTGCTACACCTCCTATTATTAATGGTAAAAGAATTGGTGTTAGCAATGTTTCCACTTCTAATGCAAACGTGAAAAACTGCCTGAAACTGCTAAAACTGCTGAAACCGCCTGTGATAAAACTACTAAAAAAATTTCCAACCTTGGGGACAATGATCCCATTGTTTTAGATTATAATGGTTTGGATTTTGATGATTGCCACATCTCTGAAGTTATAAAGTTCTTACAAAAACTTGCTAAGAGTCCTAATGCTAGTGCTATAAATTTGGCTTTCACAAAACATATTACAAATGCTCGCATAAAAGCTAGAGAAGAGAAATTAAATCGCGAAGCTTCTATTCCTAGGAAGCTAGAGGATGGTTGGGAGCCCATCATTAAGATGAAGGTCAATGACTTTGATTGTAATGCTTTATGTGATCTTGGTGCAAGTATTTCCGTTATGCCTAAGAAAATCTATAATATGCTTGACTTGCCACCATTGAAAAATTATTATTTGGATGTTAATCTTGCTGATAATTCTACAAAGAAACCTTTGGGGAGAGTTGATAATGTTCGCATTACCGTTAACAATAACCTTGTCTCCGTTGATTTTATTGTCTTGGATATTGAATGCAATGCATCTTGTCCCATTATATTGGGAAGACCTTTTCTTCGAATCAAGGTGCTATCATTGATATGAAGGAAGGTAATATTAAATATCAATTTCCTCTCAAGAAAGGTATGGAACACTTCCCTAGAAAGAGAATGAAGTTACCTTTTGATTCTATCATTAGAACAAATTATGATGTTGATGCTTCGTCTCTTGATAATACTTGATACACACTTTCTGCGCCTAGCTGAAAGGCGTTAAAGAAAAGCGCTTATGGGAGACAACCCATGATTTTACTACTGCACCTTTTGTTTTATATTTGAGTCTTGGAAATTGTTACTACTGTAGCAACCTCTCCTTATCTTAGTTTTCTTGCATTGTTGTGCCAAGTAAAGTCTTTGATAGTAAGGTTCATACTGGATTTGGATTACTGCTCAGAAACAGATTTCTTGCTGTCACGAATCTGGGCCTAATTCTCTGTAGGTAACTCAGAAAATTATGCCAATTTACTTGAGTGATCCTCAGATATGTACGCAACTTTCATTCAATTTTAGCATTTTCATTTGAGTAAGTCTGGTGCCTCAATAAAATTCGTCTTTACGAACTGTTCTGTTTTGACAGATTCTGCCTTTTATTTCGCATTGCCTGTTTTGCTATGCTTGATGGATTTTTCGATTCCATTAACTTTCAGTAGCTTTGTGCAATGTCCAGAAGTGTTAAGAATGATTATGTCACCTCTGAACATGTGAATTTTTATTATGCACTAACCCTCTAATGAGTTGTTTCGAGTTTGGTGTGGAGGAAGTTTTCAAGGATCAAGAGAGGAGGATGATACAATATGATCAAGGAGAGTGAAAGCTCTAAGCTTGGGGATGCCCCGGTGGTTTACCCCTGCATATTTCAAGAATACTCAAGCGTCTAAGCTTGGGGATGCCCAAGGCATCCCCTTCTTCATCGACAACATTATCAGGTTCCTCTAGTGAAACTATATTTTTATTCCATCACATCTTATGTACTTTGCTTGGAGCGTCGGTTTGTTTTTGTTTTTGTTTTGTTTGAATAAAATGGATCCTAGCATTCATTGTGTGGGAGAGAGACACGCTCTTCTGTTGCATATGGACAAATATGTCCTTAGGCTTTACTCATAATATTCATGGCGAAGGTTGAATCTTCTTCGTTAAATTGTTATATGGTTGGAAACGGGAAATGCTACATGTAGTAATTGGTAAAATGTCTTGGATAATGTGATACTTGGCAATTGTTGTGCTCATGTTTAAGCTCTTGCATCATATACTTTGCACCTATTAATGAAGAAATACATAGAGCTTGCTAAAATTTGGTTTGCATAATTGGTCTCTCTAAGGTCTAGATAATTTCTAGTAAGAGTTTGAACAACAAGGAAGACGGTATATAGTCTTATAATGTTTACAATATGTCTTTTATGTAAGTTTTGCTGTACCGCTTCATACTTGTGTTTGTTTCAAATAACCTTGCTAGCCTAAACCTTGTATCGAGAGGGAATACTTCTCATGCATCCAAAATCCTTGAGCCAACCACTATGCCATTTGTGTCCACCATACCTACCTACTACATGGTATTTCTCCGCCATTCCAAAGTAAATTGCTTGAGTGCTACCTTTAAACAATTCAAAATTTATTACCTCTGATTTGAGTCAATGTTTTATAGCTCATGAGGAAGTATGTGGTGTTTATCTTTCAATCTTGTTGGGCAACTTTTACCAATGGACTAGTGGCTTCATCCGCTTATCCAATAATTTTGCAAAAAGAGCTGGCAATGGGATTCCCAGTCCCAAATTAATTAACAAAAAAATAGACACTCCTCCATGGTATGTGATTGTTGGACGGCACCCGAAGGATTCAGTTAGCCATGGCTTGAGAAAGCAAAGGTGGGGAGGAGTGTCATCATAATAAAACTAAAATAAAAAGGCACTCCTTCATGGTATGAGATTTTTGGCAGGCACCCGAGGATTCGGTTAGCCATGGTTTGTGAAAGAAAGGTTGGAAGGAGTGCCACACAAAAATAAAAATAAAATGGGAGCCACTCTTTGAAGGTTTTTCTGGCAAGGGGGTTAGAGTGCCCACTACCATTCGTTGACAACAACAAACACCTCTCAAAATTTTACTTTTATGCTCTCTATATGTTTTCAAAACTAAAGCTCTAGCACAAATATAGCAATCAATGCTTCCCTCTGCGAAGGGCCTTTCTTTTACTTTTATGTTGAGTCAGTTCACCTATTTCTCTCCATCTCAAGAAGCAAACACTTGTGTGAACTGTGCATTGATTCCTACATACTTGCATATTGTACTTGTTATATTACTTTACATTGACAACTATCCATGTGATACACATGTTACAAGTTGAAAGCAACCGCTGAAACTTAATCTTCCTTTGTGTTGCTTCAATGCCTTTACTTTGAATTATTGATTTATGAGTTAACTCTTATGCAAGACTTATTGATGCTTGTCTTGAAAGTACTATTCATGAAAAGTCTTTGCTATATGATTCAATTGTTTACTCATGTCATTTACCATTGTTTTGATCGCTGCATTCATTACATGTGCTTACAATAGTATGATCAAGATTATGATGGCATGTCACTCCAGAAATTATCTTTGTTATCGTTTACCTGCTCGGGACGAGCAGGAACTAAGCTTGGGGATGCTGATACGTCTCCGACGTATCGATAATTTCTTATGTTCCATGCCACATTATTGATGATACCTACATGTTTTATGCATACTTTATGTCATATTTATGCATTTTCCGGCACTAACCTATTAACGAGATGCCGAAGAGCCAGTTGCTGTTTTCTGCTGTTTTTGGTTTCAGAAATCCTAGTAAGGAAATATTCTCGGAATTGGACGAAATCAACGCCCAGGGGCCTATTTTCACACGAAGCTTCCAGAAGACCGGAGGAGTCACGAAGTGGGGCCACGGGGCGTCGCCACAGTAGGGCGGCGCGGCCTAGGGGGGCCCGCGCGGCCCTGCTGTGTGGGGCCCCCATGACGCCTCTTGACCTTCCCTTCCGCCTACTTAAAGCCTTCGTCGCGAAACCCCCAGTACCGAGAGCCACGATACGGAAAACCTTCCAGAGACGCCGCCGCCAATCCCATCTCGGGGGATTCAGGAGATCGCCTCCGGCACCCTGCCGGAGAGGGGAATCATCTCCCGGAGGACTCTTCACCGCCATGGTCGCCTCCGGAGTGATGAGTGAGTAGGTCAACCCTGGACCATGGGTCCATAGCAGTAGCTAGATGGTCGTCTTCTCCTAATTGTGCTTCATTGTCGGGTATTGTGAGCTGCCTAACATGATCAAGATCATCTATCTGTAATGCTATATGTTGTGTTTGTTGGGATCCGATGGATAGAGAAGCTGCGGTGACCCAGCATACCACTGCATGTTGTAGTATACAAGTCGTTGATATGATCTTTGTGAAGGGGCTTCCTCACAAATTGCCATATCCCTCAGAGTGGTACAACAGAAACATTGCAGGTCATAACACTCCATACTTTATTACAAACATTGTTTTAACAAGTTGGTATTCTCACAGGTCCTATGAGAACACCCTAAGATACTACTTAAGTACGATTACAACTCATAACAAATATAAAGAGCTCAACAACTTATTTAGGTAAGTTCTACGTTGCTCGGCTCTAAGATACTAGGGTATGTCACTACTCCTCCACCTCCGTGTCATCTGGTCCGTAGACTATCCCATAGTCTACGCCTTCCACTCCGCCGCTAAGATCAGGTTCTTCGTAAACCAGCTCGTAGCTTCCTTCTGGTGCTCCATCGTTGATAGCCTCCACTTCCGGATCACAGTCTAGCAAGGGTGTCGAAAGAAAGTGAGTACAGAGGTACTCAGCAAGTTCTAAAAGAATAAAAGGTGTTTGATGCACTAGCTACGACCATTGATCAGGAAATCGCAGGTCAATGCATGTTTTGAAAACATTTCTTCAAAAGGTTGCTTTTATTATGAAAACTATGCCCGTCAGTCTTCACAGGTTGACTAGAACTTCGTGGAGTTCCTTTCCTGCCGCTGTCATAGCTCCCTTCCCGGAACAGGAGTGACAAACACAATTTGATACACTCTGCAGAGGTGCATTACTTTTCCCACAAGAGATCTCACCCTTTTTGCCATCCGCAGGGACTTGCCCCCGTTCACACTTCCTTTGGTGTGAGGCCAGGTATAAAGATCCAAGCCCACACCGCCTTCTCCGCGACTGCAAACCCACCCTTTTGTCCACCCGCACACCTCCAAAGACTTCCCTCGATAATACGGCTTTACTCATGGTGTACTTTGGACAATCCTTCATAGATCGTAGAGCCATCATCACTAATGGATGGGGATTTAAAAGGCTATCCCAACCTACAGCAGTGCCTCCAGCACCCCGCCGGCTCTACCAATCCGTTGGCGTGCGTATGGGAAAAGATACAAAGCTTCCCCAGAGCCATTATAGATCTCATGGTCAACGCGATTTGTACGGCGCTAGAATCACTGGACGGCATTGGTAATTAATCCTAGGGTGATATAACCCATTGCAATGGAACCTCCACCATATCAACACATACCATGGTTCCATTGCCAGCCACATAGTCATATTCATAGTTGGAAAATAACATTTCATTTGCGATGCAGGAATGATAAGTATATAGCTTTGCATTAAAGTAATAGAAAATAATCAAGTTGACATGAGCAAGGGTGAACTTGCCTGTGGACTGCGAGATAGTGCAGTTCAATGCAGTTGATGGAACCTGGACCTCGGGTTCTCAGAAGAAGCATCATTGTCCGGTAAGGACAATGTTATAAAAATCCAAATAATGCAATCATGGATGTATTATTTTATGTTGAATCCCTTTACCCCGTTAAGTTATTACAATTTAGGGTTGTATTTAAGATTTATGTCTTTGACGGTAATTTACAATTGATTTAAAAGTATTAATCATTGTAATTCACACAAAGTATAACAATTCAAAGTAAAATGGTTTTACTTGATGATTACCTTAGTTATTTCAAAAATAATTTGAAATTATAGAGTTACCTCCATAGTTTTTGGAATAAAAGGGAATATAATATTTTTCTGGGAAAAATACCCTTTTTCAAAAGAAATGACTTGGAATAATAGAATTTCATTTTGAAATGTTTGAAAATAAGTATTTGAACTTATTTGAGATTTTCCTTGAATTTTAAATACAAGGAAATAATAATTTAAAATTCCAAGTTATTATTTAAATTCTGAAAATTCATAATTTTGAATTTGTTTCATAAATTCCATTTCATATTTTATTCTGGTTAAGATTTATTTTTCATTCATAAATCCAATTTTTATTGGATTTTTAGAGTTGTTTATGATTTATTAAAATTTGGTAAAGTTTTGGTCTTTTATTAAATGTAAAAAAGACCAAAATACCCCCTGGACTCATATTGGGCCCAGCCCAATAACCTAACCCAGGGACGGCCCAATAAGGCTGGCCCCCTTTTGGGTTCGGTGGCGCCGAAGCGGCCCACCTCACTCACTCTCACTCGGCCCTCTCACTCACTCGACCTAACCCTAATCTCGGCGACTCCCGTGGCGATGGCGTCGCCGCCATGGCCGCCGCCCGCTCCGCCATCGCCGGCCTCCTCCGCCGTAGCCTTCTATCGCTCCTGAACCGCCGCGAGACGATCTATCGATCTGTCCGCGTGGTTTCCTCGATTGCTTCTTCTTCTGGCGAATCGCCTCCCCTCTGGATCTCGTGGAGAATCGCCTCGGGCGATTGGGAATCTCCGACGAGCTCTCGCCCTCGCCGTTGACGTGTGCGCTTCCGAGACCGACCTGGCGCGGTGCCGCTCGCAGCGCTGTGCCGTCGTCTCCATGCCGTGTCGTTGTGGTGGTGTTCGTCGGCGTAACGCCGCGACTTCCCCGGCTTTGCAGCTGCTATGGCCGCGCGGGCACCGCCTCGCCATGCCATAGCTTCGCCTCCGTGCGCGGGTAAGGTCTTCTCGCTCCTCCTCCTTCTCTTCTCGTGCGCCTCCCTTGCCACTGTTCTTCTTCCTCCTCATGTTCTGTTGCTCTCTGGTGGTCCTGTGATCGCGCAGAGCCATGCTATTGCTGCGCAATCTTCCTGTGCCTCGGTTTACTGCACGCTCAGGGTCGAATTACTGCCATCGGTACCGGCACATGTCGATTTGCTTGCTATTTATGCCGTGCTTAATTCTCTCACTGCTCCTAGCATGCTCGTACTTGCCATGCTCTACCGTGCTTGCTCAAGAGCTATCTATGCCATGCTATGATTGGTTATGACTTGCTTATGCTTACGGTCTATCATGCTTGCTTGGCTAGGTGTATTTGTGATGCATCGTTGACACTTGTGTGTGTGCCGGTGGTGCCTCGTGATATGCTTCAAGATGCTTCCTATGCAAGCCAATGATCCTTTGGATCATTTCTTGCTTGTTGGCTAACCTCTCTCGTGTAACTTGGCTTGCTATGATTGATCCATTTGATCAATTGATTGTCGATGATTGTTTACTGGCTAACACTGTGGCTATATGATTCACTTATCTGGTGATGCTGATGCTCAAGCATCACTGTGCTGTTGCTTACTTGTGCTGTTGCTTATTTCTAGCTATCTAGACTTGCTCTAGTGGCTATGAATTAAGTTGTATTGCTTAACAGTATGTTGCTGTCATGCTTAGCATGGATCTGTGATAAATTCATGCTTGGATTACTTAATTATGATGAACTGCTTGTGCAGTGATGATTTAAATGACTTGCTTGTTTATGAATTTGCTGTTCAGGATTCTTTTACAAGCAATTAAAGTCTGAATCCATTACTGGATAGTGATGTGATCTATTTGGCTTTCTTTTAATTGGTGCTAAGTGTGATGTGACCTCAGTAGCCTTGCTACTGACTGGTTGCTCACCTAGCTGGTTGGATCTTGTTGGCTACTCATCTTTGCTTGCATATTTGGGGATCATAGTAACTATGAATGCCAATATGCTTGCCTGTGAAGAAATCTAGGGTTTCTGATGGTTGCATGCTTAGGATTTTCTGTGTAGTCTTGGTTCTAATCCTTGCTATCTACTGGTGCTATCTGTGCATGTGATCTTGCTAGTGTGTGCATCTGTGCATGATTTCTAGCTTCTGTGCACATGATCTGTATCTGGATGGTTTCTATCTTAGTAGCTTTTGACTGGCAGTAATCCTTGGTGAAAACCAAGTGATGATCTACCCATATGAGCATCTGCTCATCCCATGCTTATGCATATGATGGATTAGATCCATTGATCTTTTCCAGAACTAGGTATACCTTGTTCCAAACTCCTAGAAAGAAATGTTTTGTTGATGCAGACTTGGGTTTGTTCACAGCCCTTCACCTCCAGATCTTGGATGATCTTCTAGGTCACCATGATTTCTGGTGGCTTAAGTGGTTGTGTGTGTTGGTTCTGTTCTTGCTCAAGAACTGGATGAACTGAGCTTGTTCTTGCTTCACCCTTACCTGGTGAATCTTTATCTGGTCGACTGGTTATGATTTCTAGGGTTTGTGCCCCTTTTATACGAACCCTACTTCTATCCTTGCATTGACACACAAGCCTGGCTTGCTTGGTGACTATACTGTTGCATGGCCTTGCTGTTGCTGCCTAGCACACTTGAGCTGTGTGCTCTCATATGCTGAAACTTGAGCCCCTGGTGTGTGCTCAGGTTTGGTCTGCTGCTGCCCTTATCTTGTGCTATCCCTGGTTTTGGACAAGCACAAGTGTGTGGTGACAGTTTGCACTGTCCAAACTGAATATTGTGTTATTTGCTAACTGTCCAAACTGAACCTTGTGTTAACACTTATATTCTGGCTAGTGTTGGTGTTTTATTATTGCAGGTTTGTGAAGATGGACATGGCCAGAAGATATACTTCAAGTCATATAGTCTAGTTTTAGTTTAGGAATAATAATTTAATCTTCATTTTCATTTCGGTTTATTATTCATCAATTTTTGTATCAAGAATATTGTAAAGACTTTGTAATCTGTGTTGTGATATCAATAAAGCCCGAGTTTTTGTTTATGAGCTTTTGATTTATGTAATATTTATATTCTGGAATGAATATTGTATTTATGATTCCCTTTGAAATTCAAAGTGATTTGAATTCCTAAATTGTGTTTAAATTATGAATTCCATTTTATATTGTTCAATGTTTATTGTTAAATGTTTTAACACTTGTCAAATAAAATCAATTCCCCAAATCAACAAGATACAAAAGAGATCATGTCGAAATTTCCCTAACTCACATTGCCTAACCCTAAGTGCAAAATGAGAGAGAACCTCGATCCCTCTTAGGTTTAATTGCAATAAGGCGCGAAAAATTTCCCCCGTTTTGCGATGAAATGCACATCCCATTTCTAAATCTACCCTTCGTTGTTCCTATGTTCTGGGTTATTACAGCCTCTCCCCCTTAACAGAAACTTCGTCCCAAAGTTAAGATTGGTACCTGAACATCTCTGGGTAAGACTTTCTGAGTTCTTCTTCCGTCTCCCAAGTGGCTTCTCGCTCAGGATGATGTTGCCATTGCACTTTACGTATTTGATTGCCCTGTTTCTTAACTTCTTCCATTGTACTTCTAAGATCTTTTCAGGCCTTTCCACATAGGTTAGATCAGATTGCAATTCTATTTCTTCATATGTGATAGGATCGTCCGGTGCCTTCAAACACTTTCTGAGTTGTGATACATGAAATACATTATGAACTTGACTTAGTTGTGCCGGTAACTCCAACTCAAAAGCTATTCCTCGATTCTGACTGATTATCTTAAATGGTCCAATATATCGAGGGCTTAACTTTCCTTTCACTCCGAACCTCTTAAGTCCTTTCATTGGGCTAACCTTCAGATAAACCATGTCTCCCACTTTCGGTTCCCAATCTCTTCTCTTTAAGTCAGCGTAACTCTTCTGACGACTCTGAGCTATTTTGAGTCTATCCCGGATCACCTCGATGACGTCTTGTCTCTCCTTGATGTAGTCTGGTGTAAACTCCTTGTTTTCTCCGGTTTCAAACCAACAAATTGGTGATCTACACTTCCTTCCGTACAATGCTTCGTACGGTGCCATCTGAATGCTACTCTGATAACTATTGTTATATGAGAACTCCGCTAAAGGTAAATGGTCCTCCCATGAGCCTCCAAAGTTCAGAGCACAAGCTCTAAGCATGTCTTCTAGTATCTGATTGGTTCTTTCGGTTTGTCCTCCGGTTTGTGGATGATATGCTGTACTGAAATCCAACTTGGATCCCAAAGATTCTTGTAGTTGTTTCCAGAATGCTGATGTGAAAATCGAACCTCTATCTGAGACTATCTTCTTTGGTACTCCATGCTTACTCACAATTTCCTTCACATATATATCCACAAGCTTTTCTGCAGTATATTTTGTGTTTACGGCTATGAAATGAGCACTCTTGGTAAGTCTGTCCACTATTACCCATATCATATCCTTCTTCTTACTAGTCATTGGTAAACCAGTAACAAAATCCATTCCTATTTCATCCCATTTCCATTCCGGTATCTCTAGTGGTTTGAGTAATCCCGCAGGACTCTGATGCTCTGCCTTCACTCGTTGACATGTATGACATTCCGAGACATATTGTGCTATTTCTCTTTTCATGTTGTTCCACCAGAACATCTCCTTCAAATCCATATACATCTTCGTACTTCCCGGGTGTATGGAATAAGGGGTTTCATGTGCTTCTTTTAATATGATTGACTTCACTTCTGGATCATCTGGTACACAGATCCTTTTCTGGAAGTATAATGAATCAAAATCCCCTAGATGGAATTCTGATGGTCTTCCTTCGCCAATCCTCTTGATTTCCTCTTGAATGAACAAATCATCCGCTTGCCTTCGGATAATCTCATATTTCAAGTCTGAGTACATTTCATCCATAATCCTCATGGTTGCTATACTTCCTTTGACATCACCTTGAATAAACAAGATCTCGAGCATCTTCTAACTCTTTCCGAAGTTCCTTTGGAATCTCCCATTCCGTAGGTTGATTCTCCGTACTCTTCCTACTTAGGGCATCTGCTACTACATTAGCTTTGCCTGGTGTATAGTTGATCTTAAGGTCGTAATCCTTAATCAACTCCAACCATCTCTTCTGCCTCATGTTTAATTCCTTCTGTGTGAAGAAATATTTCAAGCTTTTGTGATCGGTGTATAACTCACACTTGGATCCATATAGAAATTGTCTCCAACTCTTCAAAGCATACACAACTGCCGCTAACTCGAGATCATGTACTGGGTAGTTGTGTTCATGTGGTTTCAACTGTCTTGATCCATAAGCTATTACCTTCCGATCTTGCATAAGAACACATCCAAGTCCATGCTTGGAAGCATCACAATACACCGTGTAATCCTTTCCAGGTTCAGGAACTGCTAACACCGGTGCTGTGGTTAATTTATCTTTGAGTGTTTGGAAGCTGGCTTCACACTCATCAGTCCATACAAATGGAGTATTTTTCTTGAGTAACTTGGTCATTGGTCCTGCAATCTTCGAAAATCCCTCTATGAATCTCCGATAATAGCCTGCCATACCAAGAAATCCTCGTATCTCCTTAGCATTTTTGGGTGATTTCCATTCCAATACGGACTGAACCTTGCTTGGATTCACCGCTATGCCTTCTTTGGTTATAACATGTCCAAGAAATTCAACACTATCTAACCAAAATTTGCACTTGCTGAACTTCGCATATAGCTGATGTTCCCTCAAAGTTTGCAGAACTATCTTCAAATGCTTGGCATGTTCTTCTTTATCTTTGGAATAGATTAGAATATCATCTATGAACACTATCACAAACTTGTCCAAGTACTTCATGAATATCTTGTTCATCAAATTCATGAAAATTGCTGGTGCATTTGTTAGTCCAAATGGTACAACCAAGTATTCATGGTGTCCATACCTTGATACAAACGCTGTTTTTGGTACATCCTCCTTCTTGATCTTGATTTGATGGTATCCTGACCTTAAATCTATCTTCGAGAAGACTCCCGCTCCTTGAACTTGATCAAAAAGATCTTGAATTCTGGGTAAAGGATACTTGTTCTTGATGGTTACATGGTTCAAATTTCTGTAATCTCCACACATTCTCTTTCCTCCATCTCTTTTATCCACAAAAATAACTGGTGTACCCCATGGTGACACACTTTCTTGAATAAATCCCTTCTGTTCCAGTTCATCTATCTGAGCTTTTAGCTCCACTAACTCCTTTGGCCCCATCTTATATGGTGGTTGTGCTATTGGTGCTGTGCCTGGAATCAGATCGATTGTGAATTCTATCTCTCTATCGGGTGGCATACCCGGTAGTTCCTTAGGAAATACATCCTTAAACTCATTCACTACAGGAATATCTTCAATTCTCACTTCCTTCAAGCTATTGAGTTCCAATCCGATCTCCAACTCACTGTACTTATCTCCTTGGAACACTATTCTACCTCCGATGGAGTTGCGAAGTGATACTGTTTTGTCTCCACAGTTAATCACCGCTCTATTTTCTATCAACCAATCCATCCCTAAGATGACTGATATGTCCTTCATGGGTATGATGAATAGGTCCGCGAAATATACACAGTCACATATGGTTAGGACTTGTGCTTCTTTCACGTGGGTTACTAAGATCGTTCCCCCCGCGGATAGAACAGTTATAGGGGTTTCTAACTTAGAACATCTAAGCCCGAATTTTTCCACAAACTCCAATGCAAGAAATGATGTGGTTGCCCCAGTATCAAATAATACTTTGCCAGGATGAGTAAGAATGCTTAGCGTACCTAAGACTGTTTGATCCGACTCTTCCGCTTGTTCCAAAGATGTGCAATTCAGCTTTCCATAAGGCTTTCCCCTCTTATTGTTGTTGTTGTTGTAGTTGCGGTTGTTGTTGTTGTTGTTGCGGTTGTTGTTGTTTCCACCTCGTCCTCCAGAGCTCTATCCGCTCCAAGATGACTTGTTCGGACACTCCGGCTTGATGTGTCCTTCCTTCCCACAACCATAGCAGATGATTCTGGGTTTCTGACAGTCCTTCTGCAAATGACCCTTTAGGCCACAATTGTTGCAGATGATCTGGTTAATTGGGTTCTGACTCTGACCTCCCCGGTTGTATTGATTACCAGTAGTAGGTCTGTATCGGGGTTTGAAACTCCGATCAGGGGTTGGTTTACTGATTGGGTACTTCCTTGGCTCTATACGAGCCCTCTTCCTCCTGTCCTCCTGGACTTGCCTGTAGTCATCCTCGAAAGTGATTGCCGAGTCAATCAGTTCCTGGAATTCGGCAGTCCGTGCCAACCTCAGTTGCATCTTCATGTATGGATTCATGCCTTTCATGAACCGCTTCTTCCGCTTCTCCTCGGTATCTACATCCTCAGGTGCATACCTGGATAACCTATTGAAATCCCGAACATACTGCATGATTGGTGCAAAGATTCTGTCTTAGTTCTTCAAACTCCCTCTTCTTTAGCTCCACCACGCTGTCCGAACATGAGCATCCCGAAACTTCTTCTTGAACTCCTCCTGTGTGAATACCTTATCTCGGAGGGTGTACTGCTACAAGGTTCTCCCACCATGATGTCGCTGGTCCCGACAATGATAAGTGGTATATCCGATCTTCTCCTCATCGTTGCAACCAACGGTCTTCGCTTCCGTTCGCATCCATGAGCCAATCTTCAGTGTCCATTGGTTCTGGAGCTGATGTGAATGGTAGTGGTCTTGCATTTTGGAAGTCCGATAGTGTTACTCCCTTGCCTTCATTACCCCTCTCATTAATGACATGGGTAAAGAAATCCCGCATGTTTTTGCTCGCTTTCCCGGTAACGCCTCCTATCTTCCTCCATTGACCTCATATACTGTTGGAAGTCCGGGTGCAACATTGGGTGTGGTGGTGGTGGTGCGTTTCTGCTCTAGCTGCCGCATCCGCCTCCTCTTTCTCTCTTGCTTCCCGCTCTCGCGAGCCTCTTCGGTTTCTACTAACGCCATTTCCCCTAGTCCCGTAACAAAGAGCGATTACTCATAATTACACCATGCGAATGTTTTCGAGCTCAACTCATTGCCCAACTAGTCACACAAAGAACTCAAGACGCAAATCCAAAACAAACATTTATTATGTATATACACCGTATAATACATAACACACTCACAAACTTATATTACATGTGGTACATATAAACCACTTATTTGGCTCAAAGCCCAAGCCAACGGGAATTTAAAATACGTTCTATTACAATACCACCTAGATTACTTTATTCTTCCTTGGAGCTCTACTCCTCATCGTCTTCATTCGCCTCCGCGTACATCCCTGGGGTCCATCCGGTACAACGGTCTGTCCTCCGAAGACCGTCCGGAATGAAAGTTCTTCCCGTAGGTATGTAGTCTGAATCGGACGAAGTGCCGAGACAGAGATCTGTCATGCCAAAGTAACTAGATAATGTCTCATACATATCCCTGAATACAGCTCCTCTTCTCCAGTCATCCATGGAGGATTCCTATTCACTTGACCCCTCATCTTCTTCTTCTTCTTTTTCTTTGTTCCAGAACTCTCACCTACGACGTACTGGGATGTTTTAGGTAATCCCATCTCCAAATCTAAAGAAATGGAGTTGGTGTCTTTCTCTTTCTGCTCAAAGCTTTGGTTAACATTCTGGTTATCCGCATCACTCTCATCTCCTGTATCACATGGAATTGGCTCCTCCTCATCACCGAAAGGTTCCCGAAACGCCAACCCGTCGAGTTCTCGATCGGTGACTCCGAGCAGTTTATGTTCCATGACTGGTCTCCCCCATATCCAGTATCATACGATGCTGACACGTGTGGATAGTGCGGAACAAAGTTAGGTGTAAGTGGATTTCTCTTGGACCAATGGTCACTCAAATCTACAACACTGTCTGGGTTAAAGAAAGGTGTAGTATGTTGTGGTTGTGCCCTCAAATCACGCATCCGAGTTTGGACTTTATCAGGGTCCGTGAACTCAGCTAGCATGTGGTCAATCTCACCTCTCATCTTCATGTGTAAAAGGTACATCGTGGTCAATAAAGACTTACAGCTATCCATGTGTCGTGGCCGCAGCCTTCGTGGACTTCCGTGTGCTAACACCAAATGATTCAGAGTGGGATCCTCATCTTCCTCGGCATGAGGTATATGAGAAAACTCTAAACATAGCAGTTCTACTGACTTGTGCTGCCTTATCTCAAGGATTGCCTTGAATAGGCCCATATGGTAGGCTGTGGTGATAGTTTTGGCTTCTCCGTATGGCATTATACGACTCATCGCCAGCTTTTTCGTAGTTGGACCGATACTCTGCACTTGGCTAGGATTTCCCCATCATAGTAAGTATACTTGATAACAGGTATCCGTGGATCGCAATGAAGTTCCTTCAGCATCCCACACAGGAGAGCTGTTATTGGTCCATCATAATCACCGAGCCAACCCTCAACCTTCCTCAAAGTCCTATTAGGAAAAGTATTCGCCATTATGGCTGTATACAAAAGCAGAATATTAGTAGTGATAATGCATCATAATAGCTATAATAAAGAATTATCGCACTAAAATATATGGTTTTGCTATTCTCAAGTGAATAATCACCATATTTCTAGAGAATCCTTTACTATTTCTACTAGACTCCTACAGGTTTCTTCCCTATACTAGGTTTTTCCAACCTAAGGTCGCAACATTTGCTCGATACCACTGCGGTGACCCAAGATACCACCGCATGTTGTAGTATACAAGTCGTTGATATGATCTTTGTGAAGGGGCTTCCTCACAAATTGCCATATCCCTCAGAGTGGTACAACAGAAACATTGCAGGTCATAACACTCCATACTTTATTACAAACATTGTTTTAACAAGTTGGTATTCTCACAGGTCCTATGAGAACACCCTAAGATACTACTTAAGTACGATTACAACTCATAACAAATAGACAGAGCTCAACAACTTATTTAGGTAAGTTCTACGTTGCTCGGCTCTAAGATACTAGGGTATGTCACTACTCCTCCACCTCCGTGTCATCTGGTCCGTAGACTATCCCATAGTCTACGCCTTCCACTCCGCCGCTAAGATCAAGTTCTTCGTAAACCAGCTCGTAGCTTCCTTCCGGTGCTCCATCGTTGATAGCCTCCACTTCCTGATCACGCCTAGCAAGGGTGTCGAAAGAAAGTGAGTACAGAGGTACTCAAAGAAGTTCTAAAAGAATAAAAGGTGTTTGATGCACTAGCTACGACCATTGATCAGAAATCGCAGGTCAATGCATGTTTTGAAAACATTTCTTCAAAAGGTTGCTTTTATTATGAAAACTATGCCCGTCGGTCTTCACAGTTGATTAGAACTTCGTGGAGTTCCTTTCTCCGCTGTCATAGCTCCCTTCCCGGAACAGGAGTGACAGCCACAATTTGATACACTGCAGAGGTGCGTTACTTTTCCCACAAGAGATCTCACCCTTTTTGCCATCCGCAGTGGACTCTGCCCCCGTTCACACTTCCTTTGGTGTGAGGCCAGGTATAAAGATCCAAGCCCACACCGCCTTCTCCGCGACCGCAAACCCACCCTTTTGTCCACCCGCACACCTCCAAGACTTCCCCGATAATACGGCTTTACTCATGGTGTACTTTGGACAATCCTTCATAGATCGTAGAGCCATCATCACTAATGGATGGGGATTTAAAAGGCTATCCCAACCCTAAAGAAGAGGCCTCCAAAGACTTCGCCGGCTCTACCAATCCGTTGGCGTGCGTAAGGAAAAGATACACCTGGCTTCCCTGCAGCCATTATAGATCTCATGGTCAACGCGATTTGTACGGCGCTAGAATCACTGGACGGCATTGGTAATTAATCCTAGGGTGATATAACCCATTGCAATGGAACCTCCACCATATCAACACATACCATGGTTCCATTGCCAGCCACATAGTCATATTCATAGTTGGAAAATAACATTTCATTTGCGATGCAGGAATGATAAGTATATAGCTTTGCATTAAAGTAATAGAAAATAATCAAGTTGACATGAGCAAGGGTGAACTTGCCCGTGGACTGCATGAGATAGTGCGCTTCAATGCAGTTGATGGAACCTGGACCTCGGGTTCTGTAAGAAGCATCATTGTCCGGTAAGGACAATGTTATAAAAATCCAAATAATGCAATCATGGATGTATTATTTTATGTTGAATCCCTTTACCCCGTTAAGTTATTACAATTTAGGGTTGTATTTAAGATTTATGTCTTTGACGGTAATTTACAATTGATTTAAAAGTATTAATCATTGTAATTCACACAAAGTATAACAATTCAAAGTAAAATGGTTTTACTTGATGATTACCTTAGTTATTTCAAAAATAATTTGAAATTATAGAGTTACCTCCATAGTTTTTGGAATAAAAGGGAATATAATATTTTTCTGGGAAAAATACCCTTTTTCAAAAGAAATGACTTGGAATAATAGAATTTCATTTTGAAATGTTTGAAAATAAGTATTTGAACTTATTTGAGATTTTCCTTGAATTTTAAATACAAGGAAATAATAATTTAAAATTCCAAGTTATTATTTAAATTCTGAAAATTCATAATTTTGAATTTGTTTCATAAATTCCATTTCATATTTTATTCTGGTTAAGATTTATTTTTCATTCATAAATCCAATTTTTATTGGATTTTTAGAGTTGTTTATGATTTATTAAAATTTGGTAAAGTTTTGGTCTTTTATTAAATGTAAAAAAGACCAAAATACCCCCTGGACTCATATTGGGCCCAGCCCAATAACCTAACCCAGGGACGGCCCAATAAGGCTGGCCCCCTTTTGGGTTCGGTGGCGCCGAAGCGGCCCACCTCACTCACTCTCACTCGGCCCTCTCACTCACTCGACCTAACCCTAATCTCTGGCGACTCCCGTGGCGATGGCGTCGCCGCCATGGCCGCCGCCCTGCTCCGGCCATCGCCGGCCTCCTCCGCCGTAGCCGTCTATCGCTCCTGAACCGCCGCGAGACGATCTATCGATCTGTCCTCGTGGTTTCCTCGATTGCTTCTTCTTCTGGCGAATCGCCTCCCCTCTGGATCTCGTGGAGAATCGCCTCGGGCGATTGGGAATCTCCGACGAGCTCTCGCCCTCGCCGTTGACGTGTGCGCTTCCGAGACCGACCTGGCGCGGGTGCTGCTCGCAGCGCCTGTGCCGTCGTCTCCATGCTGTGCTGCTGTGGTGGTGTTCGTCGGCGTAACGCCGGCGACTTCCCTGGCTTTGCAGCTGCTATGGCCGCGCGGGCACTGCCTCGCCATGCCATAGCTTCGCCTCCGTGCGCGGGTAAGGTCTTCTGCTCCTCCTCCTTCTCTTCTGTGCGCCTCCCTTGCCACTGTTCTTCTTCCTCCTCATGTTCTGTTGCTCTCTGGTGGTCCTGTGATCGCGCAGAGCCATGCTATTGCTGCGCAATCTTCCTGTGCCTCGGTTTACTGCACGCTCAGGGTCGAATTACCAGTTACTGGTACTGGCACATGTCGATTTGCTTGCTATTTATGCTGTGCTTAATTCTCTGCTGCTCCTAGCATGCTCTGTACTTGCCATGCTCTACTGTGCTTGCTCAAGAGCTATCTATGCCATGCTATGATTGGTTATGACTTGCTTATGCTTACTGGTCTATCATGCTTGCTTGGCTAGGTGTATTTGTGATGCATCAGTGACACTTGTGTGTGTGCCAAGGTGCCTGTGATATGCTTCAAGAGCCTTCCTATGCAAGCCAATGATCCTTTGGATCATTTCTTGCTTGTTGGCTAACCTCTCTGTGTAACTTGGCTTGCTATGATTGATCCATTTGATCAATTGATTGTCAGTGATTGTTTACTGGCTAACACTGTGGCTATATGATTCACTTATCTGGTGATGCTGATGCTCAAGCATCACTGTGCTGTTGCTTACTTGTGCTGTTGCTTATTTCTAGCTATCTAGACTTGCTCTAGTGGCTATGAATTAAGTTGTATTGCTTAACAGTATGCTGCTGTCATGCTTAGCATGGATCTGTGATAAATTCATGCTTGGATTACTTAATTATGATGAACTGCTTGTGCAGTGATGATTTAAATGACTTGCTTGTTTATGAATTTGCTGTTCAGGATTCTTTTACAAGCAATTAAAGTCTGAATCCATTACTGGATAGTGATGTGATCTATTTGGCTTTCTTTTAATTGGTGCTAAGTGTGATGTGACCTCAGTAGCCTTGCTACTGACTGGTTGCTCACCTAGCTGGTTGGATCTTATTGGCTACTCATCTTTGCTTGCATATTTGGGGATCATAGTAACTATGAATGCCAATATGCTTGCCTGTGAAGAAATCTAGGGTTTCTGATGGTTGCATGCTTAGGATTTTCTTTGTAGTCTTGGCTGCTAATCCTTGCTATCTACTGGTGCTATCTGTGTGTGTGATCTTGCTAGTGTGTGCATCTGTGCATGATTTCTAGCTTCTGTGCACATGATCTGTATCTGGATGGTTTCTATCTTAGTAGCTTTTGACTGGCAGTAATCCTTGGTGAAAACCAAGTGATGATCTACCCATATGAGCATCTGCTCATCCCATGCTTATGCATATGATGGATTAGATCCATTGGATCTTTTCCAGGAACTAGGTATACCTTGTTCCAGCTCCTAGAAAGAAATGTTTTGTTGATGCAGACTTGGGTTTGTTCACAGCCCTTCACCTCCAGATCTTGGATGATCTTCTAGGTCACCATGATTTCTGGTGGCTTAAGTGGTTGTGTGTGTTGGTTCTGTTCTTGCTCAAGAACTGGATGAACTGAGCTTGTTCTTGCTTCACCCTTACCTGGTGAATCTTTATCTGGTCGACTGGTTATGATTTCTAGGGTTTGTGCCCCTTTTATACGAACCCTACTTCTATCCTTGCATTGACACACAAGCCTGGCTTGCTTGGTGACTATACTGTTGCATGGCCTTGCTGTTGCTGCCTAGCACACTTGAGCTGTGTGCTCTCATATGCTGAAACTTGAGCCCCTGGTGTGTGCTCAGGTTTGGTCTGCTGCTGCCCTTATCTTGTGCTGTCCCTGGTTTTGGACAAGCACAAGTGTGTGGTGACAGTTTGCACTGTCCAAACTGAATATTGTGTTATTTGCTAACTGTCCAAACTGAACCTTGTGTTAACACTTATATTCTGGCTAGTGTTGGTGTTTTATTATTGCAGGTTTGTGAAGATGGACATGGCCAGAAGATATACTTCAAGTCATATAGTCTAGTTTTAGTTTAGGAATAATAATGTAATCTTCATTTTCATTTCGGTTTATTATTCATCAATTTTTGTATCAAGAATATTGTAAAGACTTTGTAATCTGTGTTGTGATATCAATAAAGCCCGAGTTTTTGTTTATGAGCTTTTGATTTATGTAATATTTATATTCTGGAATGAATATTGTATTTATGATTCCCTTTGAAATTCAAAGTGATTTGAATTCCTAAATTGTGTTTAAATTATGAATTCCATTTTATATTGTTCAATGTTTATTGTTAAATGTTTTAACACTTGTCAAATAAAATCAATTCCCCAAATCAACAAGATACAAAAGAGATCATGTCGAAATTTCCCTAACTCACATTGCCTAACCCTAAGTGCAAAATGAGAGAGAACCTCGATCCCTCTTAGGTTTAATTGCAATAAGGCGCGAAAAATTTCCCCCGTTTTGCGATGAAATGCACATCCCATTTCTAAATCTACCCTTCGTTGTTCCTATGTTCTGGGTTATTACAGAATACTATGTTATTTTGATTATCAATCTATTATCTATGTGTTGTTTATGATCTTGCATGCTCTCCGTTATTAGTAGAGGCTCTGGCCAAGTTTTTGCTAGTAACTCCAAGAGGGAGTATTTATGCTCGATAGTGGGTTCATGCCTCCATTAAATCTGGGACAGTGACAGAAAGTTCTAAGGTTGTGGATGTGTTGTTGCCACTAGGGATAAAACATCGATGCTATGTCCAAGGATGTAGTTGTTGATTACATTACGCACCATACTTAATGCAATTGTCTGTTGTTTGCAACTTAACACTGGAGGGGGTTCGGATGATAACCTGAAGGTGGACTTTTTAGGCATAGATGCATGCTGGATAGCGGTCTATGTACTTTGTCGTAATGCCCAATTAAATCTCACAATACTCATCATATCATGTATGTGCATGGTCATGCCCTCTTTATTTGTCAATTGCCCAACTGTAATTTGTTCACCCAACATGCTATTTATCTTATGGGAGAGACACCTCTAGTGAACTGTGGACCCCGGTCCATTCTTTTACATCGAATACAATCTACAGCAATACTTGTTCTACTATTTTCTGCAAACATCATCATCCACACTATACATCTAATCCTTTGTTACAGCAAGCCGGTGAGATTGACAACCTCACTGTTACGTTGGGACAAAGTACTTTGGTTGTGTTGTGCAGGTTCCACGTTGGCGCCGGAATCCCTGGTGTTGCGCTGCACTACATTTCGCCGCCATCAACCTTCAACGTGCTTCTTGGCTCCTACTGGTTCGATAAACCTTGGTTTCTTACTGAGGGAAAACTTGCCGCTGTACGCATCACACCTTCCTCTTGGGGTTCCCAACGGTCGCGTGTTGTACGCATATCAGCGCCTCGTCGAGAGAAGCATCTGGGAACAAGCCGGAACCAAGGGGAGCTCAGAGCATGTCGAATTTGGCCGTTCCCTTTCACCGGTGGATGTCGGAGAAGTCGTCGATTCGCTCAGCTCCGGCCACCACTGCCTCCGTCGACCACACCATCGTTCTCAGGGTGAGCTTGCGCATCTCCTGAACCCACTCTTGCTTCCTAGAATCATCTGTAGTTCGCGATTGATCATTCGCCGGAGTGCACCGTCGTGGGACATGAATTCCGATGAAGCTTCGGTGACCTATAGCTCATTCCACCGCCACCATAAGGTTCCCCATCCTCTTCTCTCGAATGATACCAACCGTAGGTCTGGAGAAGCCCTATAACGGCGGCGGCGTCTCCTGACCCCCGACGTCAAGTCGTCGATGTAGCCAACATGGCTTGTGGGCCATTTGTCCACGTTGATTGGTCTTTGCCCGCGTGGCAATTGACCCAGTCAATGGACCCACCCATCAGTAGCAGTGACTATGTCATGAATCGGTATAGTTAGTATTTTCGTTTAATTAAAAAACCAAAGAATATTTCAAACTTTGCAGAAATAGATAAAATTCATTTTAGCTCAGAAAAATATAAATAATATATCAAAATGCTCACAAAAATTAACTCTATTCAAATAAAATATAAAATAAAAATGTGTGTCAAAACAAAAATTCACTTATTTTTATCTTCCTTAATTATGTATTTCCAATTATTTTAAACACAATTTGAATTCAATAAATAGTTAAGTTTCAAAAATTAAATTTTAACTATTCAGTAACTAAGTAAAATGTTAAGATTAATTTTATTTACCATAATTGCATACACTTAAAAATTAGTGATAATTCATAAACCCTAATTTGCAAATTACTATTTTCTCTTTTCTTTAAATAATAGTAAAGTAAGAAAATACTAAAAGCTAATATTATTTTAGTAATTCAAAAATTGTTTACTTAAACATCATTATTAACAAATTAAATCTTTAAAACCTAGTACCAATTATAAAACCCTAATTTCTAAATTAAACCCTCCGTAATAATTCTCTTAATTATTAAATCACTTAAAATAAATAAAATGCTAATACCATTATTACTTTTGTTTCAAAGTAATTAGTAACCACACCTATATTACCAATTATCATTTTAAGATTTGTACCATAATTTAAAAACCCTAGTTTTAATTTAAGTAAGACCTTGCTCCCATTATTTTATGTGTTCATCCTTAATAGTTGCAACCCAAAAACCCTAGGGATTTAGCCCATATGATTATATAAGCTTCATCTATACCTATAGAACCCTAGTTAGAAACAAATGCATACATGATCATGATCTACTAAAATAAAACAACATTACTTTACATGTGATCATCATTTCATGTCTTTACTTTTGAGTAATACCTATATGATTCACTAGTGTCACTTAGGAGCAAACCCTAGCTTGTTACCCCATGATAAGACCATTGATCACCACTCCTAAATACCACACCATTGGAAGCAACCTCAACCATCAAACCCTAATAGAATCATAATGATGAACCCTAACACCAATCTTGTGTAGTAATGCACATCACATGTTCCTATCCAATTAAACCCTACTGAGGAAGTAATAAGCCACTTAATTTAGAAGCCATTAGTGATCACTTAGTGAAGCAAATGTGAAACCATAGTAAACCCTAATAGCTAATTGATGAAACCACTTTGATAACCATCCCTTGATAGAATACCTATTATCAACCATAGTAATAAACCTACCAATACTTGCTACATATAAACCCATTCTACTTAAAAACCAACTAGTACCTATTAGTAAACTAAATGAATCCATTAGTAAATCCTAGAAGCCATAGCTCCTACTTGCGGTAGTTCTTGTTCTTTATTAAACATGTTCTTCAAAAGTTATTCTTTTGAAGTAAATACACAAGTAAACCTTATAAGTAGATAGTTCTTATTGGAACTACTTATTATTTCTGAATTAACTTGTTCTTCAAAAGTTGTTCTTTTGAAGTATAATATAAGTAATCATCAACCATGTCCTGCAGAACTTAAAACTGACAACTACTCTTGACTTGTAATGCAACCACAATTCCTTTGTGTGTATGTTTGTTATGATGCATTATATCACTTGTTTATGCTATTCATATCACAAAACCCTAATAAGAACCTTGTTTGAGAACCATTCTAAAGGTGCAACACACTCTAAAGAAATCTTTACAACTCAACAATATTAAATCATTGGGGTTAAGTTACGTTCGGGACGATTGCATCTCATACTATGCATTATAACATTTTTGTCAGTTCTTTAAACATTGTCCTTACCGGACGATGATGGTATTTCAGAATTTGGAGTTATCACATATCGAAGCTTTTGCCTGCATAATCTTGCAGTCAAAAAAGGAAAGTTCATCGCTTGCTCATGTCATTTGATTATTTTTATCAAACTATATGCAAAGTACTATACTTATCACTCCTGCATTGAAAAGCAAAGTATTATTTTACAATTCTGAATATGACTATGTTGTGGGCAATGGAACCATGGTACGTGTTGATTGGTGGAGGTTCCATTGCAAGGGTACTACTCATCTAGGACTAAGTACCAATGCCATCCAGTGATTCTAGCGCCGTACATATCACGTTAACCATAAGATCTATAATGGCTCTGGGGAAGTCAGCTGTATCTTTTCCCTCTTGCATATCAACGGACTTGATGGAGCCTGGCTGGGTGTTGGGGATAACACTGCAGTAGGTTGGTAAATCCTTTAAAATCCCCATCCGTGTGGATGAGAGGCTCTATCGTCTATGAGGGATTGTCCATAGTACACCGGGGGTAAAGCCGTATGATCGGGAGATGTCTACCGGTGGTGTAAGGATGGACAAAAGGATGGGTATGCAAGGTCACGGAGAAGGCGGTGTATGGCTTGGATCTTACACCTGGACTCACACCAAGGAAGTGTGGACGGGAAAGCTTGTGCCTGGTTGGCAACAAGGATAAGGTCTCTTATGGAAAAAGTAACGCACCTCTACAGAGTGTATCAAATTGTGGCTGTCACTCCCTGTTCCGGGAAGGGAACTGCGAACACGGTAGGAAAGGAACTCCATGAAGTTCTAGTCAACCTGTGAAGACTGACGGGCATAATTTTTCAGAATAAAATAAACCTTTTGAAGAAATGTTTACGAAAACTTGCATTCGCCTATGACTTTCTAGTATATGGCTGTAGCTAGTGCATGATACACCTATTTCCTAATATGAACTTGCTGAGTACGCTCGTACTCATTCCCTCCCATTTGAACCCCCTTCTTAGATCAAGGCACCGAAGGAGAAACTACCGTGGAACTCGAAGACAAAGGAGTCAAATGCAACAAGATGAAGAATCCAAGCAAAGAAGTCAATGAAGTCAACTGCTGCAGCAACTAGAGTGGGAAACTTAGACTAGTAATAGAAGGGAACCTTTCCCTAATCCTAGCACCTAAGTAGCTAGATTTCTATAGCAAGCCAAGTAACTCTTAAACTTGGGTTAGCAATAAGTTAGACTATGAGTCGTTCTTCTGGAGCTTTATTTGAAGTTTTACCTCACTGTAAAGTAGGAGGCTGTGTTGATCTTATGTAAACAGTTCGTGTGTACTTCTATAGACATGCCTTGGGCTCGCATATGTTTCTGTTGTACCACTCTGAGGGCTGTAATATGAGTGGAACGGTGTTTCACTTGTGTTATGTCAACGACTTGTGTACTACACCATGCAGTGGTACGCTGGGTCACCACAGCTGGTATCAGAGCAAATGCTTTGACCCTAGGATTAAAACCCTTTAAAGGAGACCTATAGGTTTTGTAGTGTCTATAGGAAGTTGTCTTAGCTAAACCAACTATTCTTATGACTTGAGATGGGTATTCACTTGAATAATCCTGACACACTTGAGTCAATCTTTCTTATCTATCTTTCTTAAGTACAGTTGATTAGTTATCTTGCTTCATTCCAAATAAATAGAATACCATGGGAGCTTAAGATAATGGGTGGTAGTAGACCACAGTTGGTATACAATACATGGTAGTCCAAAGAGACGATACAACCATAAGGAAGATATCCTATTGGAAGATGTATACCAAGACATGTTATAGCTAAGTAAGAGTCGTTTAAAATATCAACTGACGGATGTTAAGTAATGAAGATAAGTTATATAAGGTAGTAAATACTTATGATGAGTCAATCATAGGAGGTAAGGAAGAGTAATAGGAGTATACAGATTTACTTTTCATGGTAAAGTTGGTAATCATATATGATTCACTTGAGAATCATGATGTGATGGAGTAGAACATCATAAGTGAGTTAATAGAAGTATGATAAGGAGTAGGATTTAAGGAATAGTTAAAAAAACTTAGGCCTTAAAATCCTGGCAGCTGTGCCAAGTATGCTAGAACCATAGTCCTTAGTTTAAAGAAGGCTTATTTAGAGCATATCACATATAGAAATCCTGGAGTCATAGGTGGTATATTCCAACAATCATGTGCTTAGACTAGTCATGTTATAGTCTCGAGAGATCATGTGAGGTTAGTATTCAACATAATGGAAGTTAAGGTAGTACTTTCAAAGGAAATTAGGCGGACCACAACTATTCTAGACTAAATTACTCAAGTTTATTTGATTGCAAGTGAGCAATCGAGGTAAATATTGAGACAAATAGTAGGAGTCCTTATATATGTGCTAAGTATCACAATCTGAACCTATCGTATGTGGTGTTATATACTACACATCCGAGCCTGATGTTTAGGGATGTCTTACCCAACTATTTTATTCGGGCATATAAGGATGTGTATTATAAACACAAAGCTGAATCTTCTTGGATTTTCATTGATTGACTAGATCCATACATGAAGTTTGATTTTGATATGCAAATACATGTTGCAATATCAAGCTCTCACTTGATGTTATAGATCTAGAGGGTAAAGGTATTCGCATGAGGTACTGACGAATTCTGGAGATTTTGAAGACAAAATGAAGGTTCATTAGAGGAAAGAAGTAAAGTTGTGAGAAGCAATCACAACAACCTAAAGGAAGGATCAAGCAAAATTCACTTTTATCCTTAATCAAGGAGTACTTCAACATAGAAGTATCATGAAAGTGAGAAAATAGTGAGTATGGAGCAGTAGAAGTGGAGCCATATTCATTATGGAAGAAGGGAATGCAAGTGAAGTCACTTACGATGTTATCTTTATAGTGCCAACAAGTGGTTTTCTTGCAAAACAAACCCTGGAAGAAGGAAAATGGACAAGTGAAGTCACAGTGGATATAATAAGACCGCGGCTGATATAGGATAAACATGAAGAGAAAGCATTTGAAGTGAGGTAGATCTTAACTAAAACTATAAAAGTATCTGCATCTGGTAGGTAGATGTTGACTAGAACCATAAATAGTCCACAACTGGTATCAAATAAGCCACATATGGTGCCAGATTGTCTGCATCTGGTATCAGATAGTCCGAAGCTTAATCATTTCTACCTTAAAGGAAAGAGGAAATCCGCAGCTGGTGACATAGGCATCCCCAATGGGCCTGCCGAAGATGGTACTCGGGGTTTACTGAAGGCCCACGACCCGAAGTTTATGAAGCCCGGAAGCCCAATTAAGAGGTAGTTTGGAAAGATAGAGTTGTAGTAGGAATAATGACTTGTAACTATTACGGGACGAACTCAAAGAGTCCCCCGGACTTTGTAAACTTGTACATCACGAAACCCTCGGCTCCGCATCCTATATAAGGGGGAGTCGAGGTAGAAAGAGAGGATCGATCTCATTGTCAACACAACCCTAGTTTCCTAGCAGTCGAGTACTTTTCCGGCTGAACCCTCGAGATCTACTTGCCCTCTACTTCCTACGAAAACCCTAGTCTACAATCTGTAGGCATTGACAAGTCGATACCTTGTCAGCTGGTAAACATGTAGTCGGAGGATTCATATCGGATACCCACAACTGTGTGGATACACTGCAAAGAATTCTTTGTGAAACTCTAGAAAAGTACAAACTATAAGTCAGACCAAGACTAATCTTCTAACCTTGGAGTTTAATGATCATAAGAAAAGATTATTAGTAAACTCCAAGGGGGAGAGGAAGGCTGAAGGAGAAGTATTAAGATATGATTCGGAGCATGATAGACGAAGAAAAGGGTCTGAACTGAGAGGAAGTTCGATCTTGTTTTCATAAGGTTGTTGGGAAGTATCCATACAATAGTACTCTCAGGAGGATGTCAGACCAGAAGCCGAGGTTTATATCTCGAAGAAGTAAGGGTTAGACCCTAACTTGAGCGGGTAATTTTAATTACTCAAAACTAAGAGAACTTAAGTAAGTCTAAGATAATGAAATTGGATGAAGAATATGTTGGAGGACAATCAAAGCTTAAGAAGACTAAAGACCGAAGGAGTTTGACCATACCAAAACATTAGACCAATAGAAGGATTCCTTTCATGGAACCTAAAGAACCAAAAGGAGGATAATTAATATAAACAAGAAGCCATGATTGGATGGACTAAATGAGTCTAATCCATTCATAGGAATAAACCACCTGGACCATGCCTATTGTAAATACCTTACCAAGTACCATTAATATAGTTATGGTAGTAAGGGAAAACAATACCTTACCTTAAACAAACCTTTTTAGAATTAAGCTTTGGGTTACTGCAGCTGGTAGAACCAAGACCAGATAGGAAGCTTTTATTACAACCAATAGTAAAGTCCATTAGCATAATAAGATGTCCTAATGCAAGGATCTTTGGAGATCAAGACCATAAGCTTAAAATGTTGGAAGAAATTATAGAATTGAAGAAAGTATCAGTGCCAGAAATCAGAAGATTCCAGGAAGGATCTGGATAAGGAATATATCCAATTATATTTAATGAGATCACCATGGAGTTTGAAAGAGATCGTGATCTGTTCAAATCAGTTCCACATTCCGAAACATGAGAGCGTTTGAACTTCGGGACGAAGTTCAGTTTAAGGGGGAGAGGCTGTAATATCTCAGGTTTAGAGGCTACAAAATGAGAGAACACCAAAGTGTGCATTGCATTCATGCATAGAAAATCCGGGGAATTTTCGCGCTTTCAAATAAAACCTACCACGGTAACAGAAGTTTTACTTGACTTGCTGGAATTGAAGTAGATCATCAAGTCAAGCGCTATAAACTTCACTGTGATCTTTGCTAAAACCTTGTTTTGGGTAGAGATGATTTGATATATGGACTAGATCAGATGGGATTAGCTTTACTATCACAACACCTTAAGTGAGGATTAAATACCAGATCCTATAAAGGATCATAACTTGGTATTCCTTACAACAACACATTCCTTAAGAATCAAACCCTAACTTATAAACACTTAAAAGTTAGCAACTACCTTGTGTGTAATATAATTCAATTTTAAACTCATTACCAAATAAGGTAAACCACAGGGTCTAAAGTGCATAAAAGCCACACATTCTTATTTAAATCATAACTTATTAAATATATGGAATATCATAAAACGATCCGTTTACATTACAAATTATAGTTCAAACTATTTGAATAAAACTAACTATGAGTATTTTGAAACTCATATGATCATGCCTTGGTGAATTCAAACACTAACTATCCAAAATTGATAAATAACCTTCAACCTTGACCTTTTGACCAATATTATAATATAAATCCAATAGAATATGATATAGTGGCTCATCAATAATAATAAAACCATCACAAGATATTTAGTAACAAATGCCACTTGGCTACCCAAGAATAAATCATGGGAGAGGATAATGATCATGCCACATAGGATGAAAATATCTACATGACTTGCTTTCCAAGCTATGCGACCTCATGCTCAAAGGATTGCTATGGATGAGGGCATGAAAACCAAGCACCTTACTCATCAAACCAAAAAAAGAGTCACCACCTATGTGTCATGATACTAGAGCTTGCCCAAGCCTATAAATAGAGCCACAACCCTTCATCCATTTGCTCATCTAGTACAATGATACATGGGAACAAACACATAGAGCCACTCCATATGAATTAGCTAGGATCAAGATGAAGAAGCTAGGAGGTGGAGGCATACCACAAGATGCAGGTTTACCAGATTTCCTGAAGAACAAGCTACAGAAGATACCAAGGTAGAATTCCTAGGTAAACCATATATTTAGAGGATCATATCATCATCTCTTGAGTAGGACCTTAGGATATTCTAAGATATTGAGAAGTGAGAGAAGTTATAATACTAACCATAGCTATGTCCATACAAGAATATCAGAGAAGTACTAATCCTAGTTGTTCAAGTCAACATTTGATCTTGGAGATGAGAACCCTATTCCAATAGCAATACCTTAGGAAACCAATTCCATAATCATCACAACTTGGTATTAATTATAAACCCTAAGAATCTAGGAAGAGTGTGATGAGAGGAATAATAAAGAGAGATTAGTGAGGAATAAGTTGATCATGTCTAATGCATGACCATGCCCTATAGATTTGAATGATAAGCTAAACCTATATGATAAAAAGATATCATTCATCACATAAAATGATAGGTAGATCACTAGTAATTAAACCTAGACCATTACTCATGTCTTGAATGGAGGAGTAATGGTATTACACTTAAACCTTGCTTTCCAAGCATGTGGAACAACACTATTTATGTTTACCAATTCCAGTAGTGAATCATCTGGATTATAGTAAACCCTTTCTTAGTTAAGCTTAATGATAACATTGGTAATATATGGAGATAAACAACCTGTCATTAGTATGGGAGAATAAACCCTAGTCAATTCCATATGGTGTCAACTCACATCTCAAACCCTAAGCCTAAATCCTAATCCTAACTTGTGCATCATAAGCAAACCCTAAGATCATACCCTAAACTTAAGTACTGATAAATAATTTAAACAAAGAGTAGTTAGGATTTTAAATAAACCTAAATAAATTTCTATGCCCTTACCAACATTTGGGCACATGAAATAATGATCATGACATTATTCCCAAATTGAGAAACCATATGGTTAATTATGGATAAACCTAAACTAAACCCCAAGCCTTAGGAAAATTAAGCACATGAAATCATGACACTAACACCATCTTCATTAACAACTTGAGTTTAAATTCTAGGCCTATTTAAAATACATATGAACAACCAATATTGTTAAGCATCTTAGCAAAACCTAATAATATGTTCATCATGAAGATGTCATAAATTTTCAAGTCACTTAAACAGATTTGGTTCCTAAAATAAAAAGAATTAAGGTGAACACATAAACTCATATTTGTTTTAAAACCTGGAATAACTCTCACAACTATACTAATTTAATTAAACATTAAATATTTGTCTTGAACACCAAAATGATGTAGTAGTTATTATTATTATTATCAAATCTTAGTGGACTTCAAATATTTAGAAACCTGCATGAACAAAAGAGAATTCAATTATGCATTCAAATCACAAAATAGGAAAACAGAAAAAAGGGAGCTTACCTGGTGGACCACCGTGGACCTCAACAGCCCAGCAGCAGCCCAGGAGCTAGCCCAGATGCCAGCCCAGCCCAGACACCATACCCCTTCGAATAAAAAGAAGAAAAGCTTCTTCTTCCTCTCACCGGCGAGCGCCACCGCGACCAAGCCAGTCGACACCGTCCTCGTCGATGATAAGTATGCCCCGGATGCTGCAGACGATCCCAGAACCTCTTCCAACCTCTCTCGCGTCTGAAATATCTCCTTCACGCCAAGATTCGTGCCCCAACCATGTATTGTCGTCGCCATCGCATCTCCACCCGTGCCGCCGGCGAGATGACGCTTCTGACCACCTTGAGCTCTATAAATAAGCCTGGAGCACTGCAATGGAACCAGTGTCGCCATCTGCGCCTCTCTAGCTCTCGAATTCATCTGTGCCAGGTCGCCAGTGTCGAGCACGGCACCGTCGATTGGAGCTACCCCGGCGTCTATCAAGTGGTCGAGGAGACGCGCCTCGTCGAGAGAAGCATCTGGGAACAAGCCGGCACCAAGGGGAGCTCGGAGCATGTCGAATTTGGCCATTCCCTTTCACCGGTGGATGTCGAAGAAGACGTCGATTCGCTCAGCTCCGTCCTGCCTCCGTCGACCACACCATCGTTCTCAGGGTGAGCTTGCGCATCTCCTGAACCCACTGTTGCTTATAGAATCATATGTAGTTCGTGATTGATCATTCGCCGGAGTGCACCGCCGCGGGACGTGAATTCCGATGAAGCTCCGGCGACCTATAGCTCATTCCACCGCCACCATAAGGTTCCCCATCTTCTTCTCGTTCGAATTATACCAACCGTAGGTCTGGAGAAGCCCTATAACGGCGGCGCCGTCGTCTCCTGACCGCCGGCGTCAAGCCGTCGACGTAGCCGGTGTGGCGTGTGGGGCCATTGGTCAACGTTGACTGGTATTTGCCTGTGTGGCAATTGATCCAGTCAATGGACCCACCCGTTAGTAGCAGTGACTAGGTCATGAATCGGTATGTTAGTATTTTCGTTTAATTAAAAAACCAGAAAATATATGAAACTTTGCAGAAATAGATAAAATTCATTTTAGCTCAGAAAATATAAATAATATATCAAAATTCTCACAAAAATAAAATCTATTCAAATAAAATATAAACTAAAAAATGTGTGTCAAAACAAAAATTCACTTATTTTTATCTTCCTTAATTATGTATTTCAATTATTTTAAACACAATTCGAATTCAATAAATAGTTAAGTTTCAAAAATTAAATTTTAACTATTCAGTAACTAAGTAAAATGTTAAGATTAATTTTCTTTACCATAATTGCATACACTTAAAAATTAGTGATAATTCATAAACCCTAATTTGCAAATTACTATTTTCTCTTTTCTTTAAATAATAGTAAAGTAAGAAAATACTAAAAGCTAATATTATTTTAGTAATTCAAAACTTGTTTACTTAAACATCTTTATTAACAAATTAAATCTTTAAAACCTAGTACCAATTATAAAACCCTAATTTCCAAATTAAACCCTCAGTAATAATTCTCTTAATTATTAAATCACTTAAAATAAATAAAATGCTAATACCATTATTACTTTTGTTTCAAAGTAATTAGTAACCACACCTATATTACCAATTATCATTTTAAGATTTGTACCATAATTTAAAAACCCTAGTTTTAATTTAAGTAAGACCTTGCTCCCATTATTTTATGTGTTCATCCTTAATAGTTGCAACCCTAAAACCCTAGGGATTTAGCCCATATGATTATATAAGCTTCATCTATACCTATATAACCCTAGTTAGAAACAAATGCATACATGATCATGATCTACTAAAATAAAACAACATTACTTTACATGTAATCATCATTTCATGTCTTTACTTTTGAGTAATACCTATATGATTCACTAGTGTCACTTAGGAGCAAACCCTAGCTTGTTACCCCATGAAACACCATTGATCAGCACTACCACACCATTGGAAGCAACCTCAACCATCAAACCCTAATAGAATCATAATGATGAACCCTAACACCAATCTTGTGTAGTAATGCACATCACATGTTCCTATCCAATTAAACCCTACTTAGGAAGTAATAAGCCACTTAATTTAGAAGCCATTAGTGGTCACTTAGTGAAGCAAATGTGAAACCATATTAAACCCTAATAGCTAATTGATGAAACCACTTTGATAACCATCCCTTGATAGAATACCTATTATCAACCATAGTAATAAACCTACCAATACTTGCTACATATAAACTCATTCTACTTAAGAACCAACTAGTACCTATTAGTAAACTAAATGAATCCATTAGTAAACCCTAGAATCCATAGCTCCTACTTGTAGTAGTTCTTGTTCTTTATTAAACATGTTCTTCAAAAGTTATTCTTTTGAAGTAAATACACAAGTAAACCTTATAAGTAGATAGTTCTTATTGGAACTACTTATTATTTCTAAATTAACCTGTTCTTAAAAAGTTGTTCTTTTGAAGTATAATATAAGTAATCATCAACCATGTCCTGTAGAACTTAAAACTGACAACTACTCTTGACTTGTTATGCAACCACAATTCCTTTGTGTGTATGTTTGTTATGATGCATTATATCACTTGTTTATGCTATTCATATCACCAAACCTTAATAAGAACCTTGTTTGAGAACCATTCTAAAGGTGCAACACACTCTAAAGAAATATTTACAACTCAACAATCTTAAATCATCGGGGTTAAGTTTCGCTCGGGACGATTGCATCTCATACTATGCATTATAGCATTTTTGCCAGTTCTTTAAACATTGTCCTTAGTAGATGATGATGGTATTTCAGAATTTGGAGTTATCACATATCGAAGCTTTTGCCTGCATAATCTTGCAGTCAAGAAAGGAAAGTTCATCGCTTGCTCATGTCATTTTATTATTTTTATCAAACTATATGCAAAGTACTATACTTATCACTCTTGCATTGAAAAGCAAAGTATTATTTTACAATTATGAATATGACTATGTGGTGGGCAATGGAACTATGGTATGTGTTGATTGGTGGAGGTTCCATTGCAAGGGTACTACTCATCTAGGACTAAGTACCAATGTCGTCCAGTGATTCTAGCGCCGTACATATGGTGTTAACCATAAGATCTATAATGGCTCTGGGGAAGTCAGCTGTATCTTTTCCCTCTTGCATATCAACGGACTTGATGGAGCCTGGCTGGGTGTTGGGGATAACACTGCAGTAGGTTGGTCAATCCTTTAAAATCCACATCCGTGTTGATGAGATGCTCTATCGTCTATGAGGGATTGTCCATAGTACACCGGGGGTAAAGCCGTATGATCGGGAGATGTCTACTGGGGTGTACGGATGGACAAAAGGGTGGGTATGCATGGTCGCGGAGAAGGCGGTGTTTGGCTTGGATCTTACACCTGGCCTCACACCAAGGAAGTGTGGACGGGAAAGTTTGCGCCTGGTTGGAAACAAGGATAAGGTCTCTTATGGGAAAAGTAACGCACCTCTGCAGAGTGTATCAAATTGTGGTTGTCACTCCCTGTTCCGGGAAGGGAACGGCGAACGCGGCAGGAAAGGAACTCCATGAAGTTCTAGTCAACCTGTGAAGACTGATGGGCATAGTTTTCAGAATAAAATAAACCTTTTGAAGAAATGTTTACGAAAACTTGCATTCGCCTATGACTTTCTGGTATATGGTTGTAGCTAGTGCATGATACACCTATTTCCTAATATGAACTTGCTGAGTACGCTCGTACTCATTCCCTCCCATTTGAACCCCCTTCTTAAATCAAGGCACCGAAGGAGAAACTACCGTGGAACTCGAAGACAAAGGAGTCAAATGCAACAAGATGAAGAATTCAAGCAAAGAAGTCAATGAAGTCAACTGCTGCAGCAACTAGAGTGGGAAACTTAGACTAGTAATAGAAGGGAACCTTTCCCTAATCCTAGCACCTAAGTAGCTAGATTTCTATAGCAAGCCAAGTAACTCTTAAACTTGGGTTAGCAATAAGTTAGACTATGAGTCGTTCTTCTGGAGCTTTATTTGAAGTTTACCTCACTATAAAGTAGGATACTGTGTTGATCTTATGTAAACAGTTCGTGTGTACTTCTATAGACATGCCTTGGACTCGCATATGTTTCTGTTGTACCACTCTGAGGGATGTAATATGAGTGGAATGGTGTTTCACTTGTGTTATGTCAACGACTTGTGTACTACACCATGCAGTGGTACGCTGGGCCACCACAACGGAAGGCGACGATGGAGATTCCGGGAGCGAGAGAAGACACGACGTACCCAAGTTCACGTCCCCGTGGTGGAGGATCGCTATGTCTTACTATATGAATATATGTGTGCAGGGGGCTGCCATAAGCGGAGTTGTTGTATCTAGTCTAGTTCTAATCTGCGGGTTGCGATGTCTAGGCGTATCGCCTCTATATTTTTCTGTTTCTGCATATGCCCTAAGGGGTGTCCCTGCGTGGCTTTATACATCATCCAGGGTATGGTTTACAAGAGTCCTAGTATAATTCGTATTGGAGTCTTCTTTCTTGTAATCCAAGTTGATATTTTTTGTGGGTTCAGCTTGTTGAGTCCTTGCGCTAGTCCATCTTCATAATCTGTACCGGGTATAGCAATGTCGGGTACCCAAATGGTAATGCCCACATCAGCGCCATTCCGTATGGTAGGCTGAACGGACAGAAAATGTTCCCAACCTTGTTCCATGCCACGCCAGAAAATCATCAAACCCATTAATATTCAAGGGAATCTGCATACTCCGAGAAGCATCAATATGATGGAAATTAGTTCGAATAATATCATGATCCCATTGGCCCATCACTGGATCAAGAAGCTAGATACACTTGTGAGAATACAATTCCCACGAGGGGCAATGATTTTTCTATTAGGACTCGATGGAATCCAGGGGTCCCTCCAGATCTCAATTCGGTCTCCATTACCCACTCTTAAAAGTTTGGATTCAGCCACAATACTCTGCCAAGTGAAAGACGGTCTAGATTTAGGCCCCGCCTTCAGGATATCACCATCCGGGTAATATTTATCCATCAAAACTTGAGCACATAAAGAGTTTGGTTCATCAACAAGCCTCCAAACCTGCTTCCCCAACATTGCAAGATTAAAAGAATGTAGATCTCTAAACCCATTCCTCCTTCTTTCTTAGGGAAACATAATTTCCACCACGCATACCAATGTATTTTCTTTCCATGATCATCATATCCCCACCAAAATTGAGAAATAATGTCAGTGATCTTCTTACAAACATTCTTAGGAAGAAGGAAAACTGACATAAATAGGAATCGATTGGATAACAACCTTAACTGAGATTTCCTTACCACTAATAGAGAGTATTTTTCTTTCCACCCTTTTATTCTTCGGAGGACCCTTTCCACAAAGTGCAGAAAATAATCACTCCTATCGGCACCGACTATCGCAGGGAGGCATGGGTACTTGTCTAAAATTACCTCAGTATTGATGTTTAGGGTATTGCAAATATCCACTTTAACATTCACATCAGTATTTGGGCTGAAGAAAATGCTGGATTTACCCACACTGACCAATTGTCCTAAACTTGCACAATAAGAATCAAGCACTTGCTGCAACGAGATTGCTATTCAAATATGCCTTTAAGAGAATTATAGAATCATCAGCGAAAAATAGGTGTGAAACCGATGGTGATTTCTGCACACCTTAATCCTTTCAATACCACCAACCTCCTCAGCATGCAACAAACAACTTGATAAA
Organism: Lolium perenne; assembly: GCF_019359855.2. Classification (NCBI taxonomy): domain Eukaryota; kingdom Viridiplantae; phylum Streptophyta; class Magnoliopsida; order Poales; family Poaceae; genus Lolium; species Lolium perenne. The sequence continues at coordinate 238,399,659 of NC_067245.2, read as the reverse complement.
CCTTCTGCACATCCCCCTCCCGAATCTCGAACCTCTAGTAGGAATAAATCAGTCAAACAGTGAATTATATGAATACGGGGTTGAGGTGACACAAGCCTGTGATCAACTCAACCCACTGTTCATGAAACCCAATCTGATCATCATGTTCTTGAGAAAACTCCATTCCACCCTATAGGCCTTATGCATGTCAAGCTTCACAGCACATAGCTCATCCTTACCCTTTTCTCTTATTTTTAATCTTATGCACACACTCATAAGCTACCAACACATAATCAGTGATAAGTCTTCCTGAAATAAAAGCACTTTTCATAGAAGAAATAATATCTAGGAGACCTTTAGCCTGGCAGCCAGCATTTTGGAGGCCTGCGTGCGGCGGCGCCGAGCTCGCCATTGCCGCCCGGGTCTTTGGGTTCGTCCGGACGGAGCGACCGATAGGCGCGACATAGCCGAGCTCGGGGCCAGTCCCATGTTTATTCTTATATACAGTATACTACTTGTTACTTGGAATTCCATTTTACTGGGGCACAGCTAAATCGCTGGCTACTGGAGTACCAATCCGCAGATGCATTTTAGCAAGGCATGGGCCCCATGTTCACTCAGCCCCCACCTTCTCCGGCAACTTCCGTCTCAGCCTGGTTATCATCAAGTCAACAGGAGAAGGAACAGGCATCAAAATCAAGCGAGGGTTTTTCCCTGCTACTGCCAACGTACATGAGACACAGAAACTGAATTGCAACATAATGGAAAACTACTGATTGGCAGATGCCATCAACATTCAGGAAGCAACCGCCAAGAAACTGCAATCTAAACCACCTTGTTAACATTCAGCAACCAGCAAGAAACTGCAGTCTACACCTGTAGTTAACTTTGACCCGAGCGAGATCATAAAGCTTTTAAACCCTAACCCCCGCACGTGGCCAATGCACCACATGCGAGACATATATACACAGCTTACCACCAGTACATCCCTTCCTGATGATGCTACAGGATATAGCATAGCTGAAAGCAAAGGACTTGAAACCTTTTCCTAAACTACTCTAAACGAATGGACATCTTGAGTTGAACTGGCAGTGCTGTTCACGCTACTCCGGGCTCTGGAACACCGCTTCGAGTTGTGGAGTTGCCGCGATTATGATGTTCTCGTAAGGGTTCTCTTGATTCACCTCTATCAACCCACGGCTCTTGAGGATCTGCACAAGAAAGGTAGCTTGTTAATTTTTCATCAGTAAAAGTGCATTATAGAAAGAACATAGTACAAGAACATTAGAATTCACAATATGGTAGTCCCTCCGATCCATATTAGTTGCCACTAATATAGATGTATCCATATGTTAGTTCTAGGGTACATCCATACTAGTGGCAAGTAATATGAATCAGAGGAAGTAATGAAAACTGTAAATTTGCAAGACACAGGTTACTGTGAGTAAGAACAAGAATGGAACAAATGCGTTGTTTGCCTCCGATCCATATTAGTTGCCACTAATATAGATGTATCCATATGTTAGTTCTAGGGTACATCCATACTAGTGGCGAGTAATATGAATCAGAGGAAGTAATGAAAACTGTAAATTTGCAAGACACAGGTTACTGTGAGTAAGAACAAGAATGGAACAAATGCGTTGTTTGCATATATGCATAAGATAAGCTGATCAAGATTGGAAATTTCCCAGCGAAATATGTTAAAGACATTGAGTGATCATTAAGCATGATTAAGATAAATCAACCAAGATTCAGTAAAATTCTTCAAGAGAAGGACTCACGAAAAACTACCAACTAGTATGAAACAAGTTACATCAGCTTACCAGAGTTTCATAGAAGAATCTTGCTGTGGTTTTCCTCTTGCTGCCTTCGAGTGCTTGACCAAGCGTGATTGGGATAGTCTCTTGCTGCTGGCACTTCTGGTCCTCGAATAACTGGTGGAGGCACCTTGCTACAGCCCTGAAATAGTGAATTTGGAAAGCGTTACAGACAGATAACAGCTGGAATAAAAGGAAGGGAAGCAACAGTAACGTTGTTTTCACCTAGTTCTTGTTGAAAGCGGGAAATCTGCAAAAGTAACAGCGGTATAAGACGATGACAAAGCACAAACATCTACTATACAGCAGAAGCAAAAACTGGTATTGGGAAATCTACAAATGTGACACATTACCTTCATCTCTGGTTTCATCCATAGGAATATCCTGCAAGAAGAAATCATTCTCAAATAAAGCAAGTGCATTATAAAATCATAAATACAATCTTTTACAGTGAGTTTAGATGCAGACATATCCTTACCTCATCTACTATGTTACCTATATCAGCCATCAATGGTTCATTGCGCAATGCAGCATGATTTTTTGATCGATACTCTTCTGGCAGCGCTGATTCGGCTCCATCAACTTGTGCATGATTTCCATAGGGTGTATCACCATTACATTCATAGCCATCATGAATTTGCTCACTTTCAGTGTAGCACCCAACAGGAGTCTTTGGGAGCTCATCCTTTTCAGCAGGTTCATATGAAAGGCACTTCTTTGCTTTAATGGATTCCGTGCATGGAATTTCAGGTGCATCCTCTGTAGTAGAGTGCCTAAGGTGCACAGAAGTCGAATCTGTGAAAATAAGTTGGTCAGTTGAGCTAGCGATTAAGGTTTTCGTCAATAATTAACCCTGGTACCAAATGAATGATTGACTTACATTGAATCAACGGATCCATGAAAGTATCCTGCAGAGAACCAATTTTTGCCACCTTCCAAGCATCAAGATAAGTGTGAGGTGCCTTCCTTCTTTTGCACACAAGATCCTTTGCATCTGCTATTATTTCTTTCACCACACTGTAGCAAGTGGGAATATTTCCAAAACAGTATCAGTCAATACTACAATTTGAATGGACCATGTCATACAATACAAACTTCTTAAGCTTATACAGAAGTTCAAACTGGATGCTAAGATGCATACAATCACAAGAATAGGCAATGCAGCAGATAAAGAACTTCCACAAGGTAGATATTGTACTTACACATTAGGTAGGACAATAGTCTCATCAAACAATACCAGTGCGGCTCTTCTCTTAACCGGCCGCCTGTCTTTCCTATCTATTGGGTTACAGATATAATCCTTACTGTATAATCCCCTTCTTCTTTTTCTCAAAACTTGGCACTTCTCATTCATAGCTGGTGTTGCAACCATAAATTTTTCTAGCAACCCTGGATAGAAGTGAATGGAACGAATGTCAGAAAGATTAGCAAGATAATTATCATAAGTAGAATAGGAACTTCTCAAACAATGTACCTGAGGCTCCCTCTCGCATGGGTTCTGGAGTGGAAGGCTCTAGCGAATCTTGTGACCCAATGTCAGGAATTTCTACAGATGCTGCTGTGTTAGATTTTGCGAGCAATAACCCATCTTCTGGTTCTTCAGGTACATGACGATTTTCATCAAGATCTGCCCGCTCTGCATTCTCCACAACATTCAGAGATCTTTGGACTTCTTGACTTCTGCATCAATGCATGCTCAATAATGTCAAAAATCTCTAGATAAATATCAGAAAAAAAGTTTTCTGTAACAAAAAGGAAGTGCCTATACTCACTCTGGCAACGGGATAGAACAAGCAGAATCATCATTCTCTTTGCCATTAACTTCTCTTCTAGGTTTCTTCACCTTTCTGCTCTCTGGAAGGCCACTTCCTTCAGCCATCGTGTTCACCACCTCAGTTGGAAGAACACTGTTTCAAATCTCATGTTAGCAAACAGAAAATGGAAAAGGTCTGCTCTTATGCTGACGTGCCTCAGGAGAGGAAGTGGCGCTCGATATACTTACTCCTTCACTGGTGTAAAGCAAGCAGGATCAGTATTCTGATTGTCACTTCCAGGTTCATCCCCTTTGTTACTCGAGTATAGAAGATCGGACATTTCATCAATGACACCGATCACTTCAGTTGGGAGAGGGCTGCATCAAGAGTTCAGGTCAGAAATCCACTAGAAGTACTTTTTTTAACACCACTAGGTAACATAGCTTACACACTTACATGCATGCTGGCATAAAGCAAGCAGAATCCAGATCAGCATGTGGCATCCTCTGATAAGACTGTTTCATGGGATAGATTTAAGCTTTAGTTTCTCAAAGAAATAAGGGATCAAAAACAAGAGGCAACAATATTGCGAAGGCAATGGAATAAATGTATCTTATAAGTGCACTCCCGAGAGAAATTAGTTATGAACCACACAGATAAAAGGAGAATAATAACACTTCAATCAGTAAGAAAATTCTAGAAACAACTGCCAGAGGACCGTGGAAACCAGGGCAGGTAACATGTGGGATCTACTATAACAAGATCAGTCGGCAGAAGGAATATGGTGCCTAGAACCATCACATTTAAGGATCAACATTAGCTGCTAGCCTGAATGACAACTTCCATGCCAATTTTAGGGAGTGCAGTACGTGCCAAGTACGACTTACCTAGACTACAGAATATATGCATACATATGTTGATTGAATGGGTAGATGGTAGGGAAAGGAGCTGCATACCTCATACATACAGGAGGTACGATGTTGTTCATCTTCCAGCAAAGTATCTACACACAAACAATAAAGATCATAAATGTAATGATTTCTTATCAATGACAGTGACATCAATTCCAGTATTTGCTACCTTCACGTGGCAACTGATGATGATCGTCATCTTCATCCTCTCTACAAAGGAATTTAGGACCGACTGAGAAACCACACTTCAATCAAACAACAAAAAAGTGAAACTAGTTTAGGAGCAAGCGTTACCTATTTTCAGGGATCTGCAAATCAAAAGAGTCGAGCTCAAATCTCTTTGGTATTGTGAAGATTGGTGGAAGATCAAGTGGTTCATGCCCTTCTGGGATTTGAACTAATGTTTGTGACATAACTCCATTTTCTGCCCTTGAAGTTCTTCCGGAACGAGCAGGTTTTTTTGCTATCACAGGGTCTTCTTCATCTATCACTAATCTTCTTGCACAAGCACCTTTCTTCGCTCGCTTGGGAACTCTTTTCTTTCCTTCTGCACTTGCTTCAAGGAGTTGATCGCACTCACTGTAGAGGTATTCCACCTTCTTGGAGTAAATCCTAACAACACCAAGCAGAAGGAGCCCTAGAATTCTGTATGTGGTTTCAACATCAGGCAAAATCTTGTCTGCAAATGATAGGAAACGTGGTTACAATAATGCTATTAGAAAATAATACTTCAAGAAGGGCAACGCCTACCACTAATAGAGAACAGCAATTTTCTATCAACTTCAGTTGCAATTTGAACAATATTCAAACAGTTTCACATGATAATGTTAATAAAACCATATGTAGAAGCCCAGCTCAGGTTAACGCTTGGATAACGTTAATAAAACCATATGTGGGAAGCCCTTTGCCCCTACCAAGAACCCTAAACCCCAAACCATCCACAAGACCCCCCATTGGCCAAAAACCATAAAGACCATTAACCAAAATCCCCGTAGTCAGGTCCAAGTTTCTTATCCTATCATTCAACAATCTTGTGAATTTTATAAACCTGCAATTTTTCCGTTTTCCCTGAAGGAGGAAATATGTAACAAAGATTGTGAAGAGTGATGCCCATAATCCATACAAACATAACAAAAAAAAAGATGGCCACATTGCCCACGTCACTACTTGCTAAAATCGAGATGAAAAATGAAATCATCACCATGGTACAGTAGAAGGGGAACTGAAGGCACAAGAGAAAAGAATGTTATGTTTTTTTTTCAGGTGAAGAAGAACTAGAAATTCCCCTCCCATGTTTCACTGTGAACATATAACCCTCTTCCTCCCCCAATCTAGTGTTCCAGTCCACTCACCCAACGAATCAGAGATACCCCATTCTCCAAAAAAAACCAGACCATCCACAAGTAAAACCCTCAGTTGGCCAAAGCCCACATAGTCAGGTCCAAGCTTTTTAATCCACAACCTATCATTCTCAAATCTTCTAATAATTAGAAACCTGTGATTTTTTTCCTTTCCCCAGAAGGAAATCTGTAACAAAGATTGGGAGCAGTGATGCTAATAATCCACACAAATATATTAAAAAAAGCAAAATATGGGCACATCAATGCTTCCTGTTATCGAGATCAAACTAAAATCACCAATCCACGATATAGCAGAAAGGGATCAGAAGACACAAGAGAAAAGAAAAAGGAGGGTTCTCTCATTATTTTTTTCGGGTGATGAAGAACTAGAGATTCCCCTCCCACGTTTCACTGTAACATATAAACCCCCGCATAAACCCTTTACCTCCGCCAATCTACTGTTCCATACAACTCACCACAAAAATTAGAACACACCGCTTCTCCCTCGGCCAGTAACCAAACCAAGAACCTGTCGAAGTAAAAGAAAGCAAGAAACCCAAAAAAAAAGTGGAGCTTTTCCCCAACTCGGCAACTCGCCCCACAAATTGGAGAGATTCCCTCCCCGCTTAGGCCCCTAGCCAGAACCAAGAACCCCTCGAACCCCCAGAAGAAAAACAGAGAGCTTTTCCCGCATTGCAGGGGACGAATTGACGGAGGCGGTGGGTGTGGCGAGGCTTACCGACGGAGGCGACGACGTTGGTGCGAAGGACCTGGTCCCTGGTGAGCGCCGCCACGCCGCAGACGCCCGCCACCCACACCGTCCCCAGCGGGCCCTTCTTGGACAGCATCTTCTTGGAGTAGAACATCCCGCCGGAACCGCCGCGCGCACCACGCCCAATGTAAGGCTCGAGACCACGGACGGTGAAGGCGAGCGAACAACCCGTGCGCGAGCCGGGCTCGGTGTCTTCTAGGCTATTTGGAGTTGGAGTCTGAATCGGAAGGGAAGAGATTGCAAAGAAGGAAGGAGAGGGCCGGGCGGCTTCGAGGGGAAGGAGGAGTCGAGTGGAGTCGGGAGAAGAAGAAGAAGACCTGAGGGGGAACGGCTCGGCGGGGTGGAAATTACGGGGATGCCCCTCCCTGCGTGCGAGACGTTGGTTTTCGTCTTGGGAAGTTGCCGTTTATGCGTGCGGTTTTTATGCTTGTTTTGAATTTGCGTTTATCGCTTGCTGTTTTATCGGGATACGAAACGGTATGGTTTTAATGGCAATGCATGTATTTTTGAATATCGGATTTGGAAACGGTAAAAAAGCTGGCGCACGTAGAGATAGTATTCTAGCCGTTGTCAATGACACTTTCCTTATGTGCGGTTTTTGCAAACACAAAAATCAATGGGAACACGTCTCTTTTTTATCTGAGACCTGAGAATTACAACCGTTCAGAAGACGAGCCTGGTTAAGATGCAGAGTTTGGGTTCACTAGTAGATGACATTGCTAATTTCTGTACCGTGTCTTTGTGTTATGATAAAAAAAAAAGTTAGATTGCTACACAATAAGAAATTGTCAAGTATGTATTCCAAAAAAGAAATGGTTGCCAAGTATGAGTCGATATATTTCGGTGGACGTCTTTGCTCGCTAACACATGCCAATACACATGTCATTTTTTTAAGTGCTAAAATTTGAAATTACAGGATAAAAATCAACTGCCTCTAAGTTATCCAAAGTAATACTTAAGACATAAGTGTTGTAGCGAAAAGGTGGTGTGGATCCTTTCTTGTAAAGTAAAAAAAAAAAACTTGTGTTGTATTGCATGACAAATCATAATACCTTAAGAGTGATTTGGGATGGGGCTCGAAACACTAAGCCATTATGTTAAATGGGGGGATCTTTCTCCAATCTTTGTATAAGCCACGGCTCTACTTAAGAGCGAGAAAATAGAGCCACTCATGTCGCTAATTGGAGTTTTTGAAGCGAATGTTGTGAGGTTGATGCCTTGCATAGCTTCACCGGTAGAGAATAAGCAAGGACGTGATTAAGATCACAAGTTTGCGGAGTCACCGTCCGTAACTAGAGAGACCAAACATATGTGGAATCGCAATGGAATCGCAAGGACGTGATTAAGATCACAAGAGTTGTCATGACCTGCATTTAGACAATACTACCCCTTCTAGAAATACAGTCATTAGGAATTTTTCCCATGGATGTCCATCAAAGGAAATAGTACCTAAATCCCTACATGTCTCTTCGATTCAAAGGCATTCCATAGATTTTGTTTTCCGAAGATTTTAAATCGTGCGTTGTTTGCACTACCATATTTCGTCTGCTCGGATCTCTTGGTACATTTCGTTTGTTTCCCATGTGGTGAGTCAAACATTTCTATTCTAATTCATGTAGCTTTGCAATCCTATGATTCATGAATACATGCCACTCTAATCCTACATTTTTTGTTCTTCGTTTTAGAATTGTGGTAATTCCAGTGTCCACCATAATCTTTTATATATATTTATATGTGCATGGAATGGGGCATTTTTCTTTGTCTATCCAATCAGCTAAGGTTTTATGTATTTTTTTAGTTTAAGGCAGTCAATATCTACCGTCCGGTTAAATGGAAAGAGCCTATGCACATAATAAGCCAGTTTATAAGAAAAAAACAAGATAACAAATCATACATTGTCCAATTTATAAGAAAAACCGAGACGAAAAACACACAAGCGAGAAGGTCCGTCATCTACACATCGCATCAGCAACGCAGCAAACACATCTCCAGCTATAAAATATTTGTTTTACATTTTCTATATTTGATAAAATATTTGTTTTCTGTATTTGATAAAATATTTCTTTTACTCCCTCCGTCCATAAATAGATGTCTGAGATTTATCTAAATCTGTATGTATCTAGATACTAAATAGTGTATAGATACATCCAGATTTAGACAAATCTCATATGTCTATTTATGAACAGAGGTAGTACATTTGATAAAATACTCTTTACATTGGTTTATTCCTGCTATAAAATCCTTTGGGTTTTCTATTATTTCTTTTATGAATCTGTGATACCAACAGGGACTTGGTAAGTTAGTACATCATCGTGTTTTTCCCCATATTCTGACGATGGCTACGTCACAAGGTAAGTGAAGGTTTGAATGCAGAGATGAATTTGAACTGTCCTCTGTCTGTAGGACCGTGAAGCCCTCGGTAGTCATTTTACCCTGGCGGATGAGTATGAAGTTCGGATGAGCGATGGGAAACCCGAGGCACCCCGGCAGGAGATACGAGAGAGGACCAGAGGGGCCGACGAGAAGAGAACCGACAGTGTAAAAAATGGTGTTCTTGTGTCCGGGGCCACTTGCCAGCCACAGTAAATGGGCCCTAACTCCTGACCGGATTCAGGTTTTGTTTACTGCCCCCTCTCTCTTCCAGATCGGCCCATTGGGTGGTTACCACGTGCACGACACACGTGTGCACCACTTCTACTCTATCGGCAGCGGTGAGTCCTGTCGGCGAAGAACACAGTGGTTCCGGGGAATGTGCAACCTTACTGTGCGAAGGTTCGTGCCGTGTCATGGTTTCAGGAAAAATACATGGCGAACGCTAGCATACAGCGGCTGTAAAAGAGCAAATCGGCAGTCATGTTCAGAGCCGTTCAATGTAGACTAAATTCCGCGCGTCCGACCATGTAACACAAATATTTCGCATGTACCAATTTTTCGGTATACCCATCCGTCTATAAATACGTGTTATTTTTTTTCAAAGATTTATACTGTTTGCCAAAACACACCGTTGCGCTAAAATTTTTTGTAATAGTACCTAGCAAAAATGGAATCGGAGAGTGTGTTTCAGCAAATGCCAGAAAATAATGATGTTCGGCAGCAAATTTTCCATTTTTTCTATATACGATATATCTACAACTACAAAGCTAAGACACTTAATTTTAGACGAAAGTAGTATGTATATCCATCTACAACATTGTTTCCCTAAAAAGTATTACTCTGGGCTTAAAAAATTGACGCACCCACCTGCAAGCACATGTCTCCCTCCGCGTCGATTAAAGCTGGCCGGAGGGAGTAATAAACTTGTGATCCTATGGTTTTTTAGCACTTTAAACATGCACATGTAGCAAAATATACAATATATAGAAAATCTCTATTTGTTGGAGCAAAATCTTAAGTTATTATAGTCTCCAACAAAAAGAACCAACATATCAAACTTTTTTTTTTGGCGTATCCAACATTACGAGAAGAGACATGTAACATTTAACCATTCTCTCTATGACATATACACAAGGAATCATTCTAGCACCTTGCTCATGGTTCCACATCAAAAACTATGTACATATGTAGCAAATCGCGGTGTTGTATGTAACATTGACAAAATTCTCCTTACCTTGACCTTCACCAACAACTATAGAGGCACCACCATGGCCAGAGCTGGCCGGCAACATATCCGCCATGCGTGTGACCAGAGATCTATCTGAGACAGATTTAGTGAATCCCAGACCCATCTTCCAAGAGCTCAGATCGCAGTCCATAGCAGCATGGGTGAGCTCAGCCATGGTCAGCTGGAAGCAAGCTCAAGTACCCTCCTACACAGAGAAAGAAACCAGGAACAGCAACCGTGTGCCGGAGGGGAGCAGGGCATCACCCCCCCACACACACACACAAGAAAAAAAAGGATGCATGCACGAGAGGAACGACGCGGCAGACAGCTACTAGCAGCGGCCAGGGAGTAAGGATGGCAATTTTACCCATGGGTACGAGTACACGGGGGTATCGTAGTTGTATGGGTAGGGTAAGGCACACTTTTGTACTCACGGATAGTACCCATACCATACTCGTTAAGTCATGGGTAGTGCACATGTATAACCTTGTATCCATGAATATTACCCATATCCTACCTAATTTTTACTGATATGTGAACCCCTATACAAATAAAGAGCCACGTTATTGTGTTTGTGAACCTATGTTAAGTTGTCATCAGTTATCACTACATCATGTGATATGTCAAATGTTGTTGACTTATGAATATGTGATTGTGATTTCTAAATTTTTATAATTGTTACATGCTCAACTACCTAGTATTGACTTGCATAATTGTTTTCTTTTGTCAAACGTGCAATCGCTGAATATAAAATTACGAACAAATTATGTACTATTTGATCTACCCATTGGGTATCCAATGAGTACTGATATCCACCGGGTATGAGTGCGCGTAGAGTTTCATACTCATGGGTACGGGCATAGGTAGAACTTTCTACCCATTAACTATATAAATACAGGTATTGTATTGCTCTACCTTAGAGCATCTCCAACGGGGCGACGCAAATCGGACGCCTAAATTGTCCGCGTGCGTCCGTTTGTGTCGCCCCGTGGATGCGAAAATGACCGTTTTTGTCCGCGCGTCCGTTTGCACCTGGCGGTGTGATACGTCTCCGACGTATCGATAATTTCTTATGTTCCATGCCACATTATTGATGTTATCTACATGTTTTATGCACACTTTATGTCATATTTGTGCATTTTCTGGAACTAACCTATTAACAAGATGCCGAAGTGCCGATTCTTTGTTCTGCTGTTTTTGGTTTCAGAAATCCTAGTAACGAAATATTCTCGGAATTGGACGAAATCAACGCCCAGGGTCCTATTTTGCCACGAAGCTTCCAGAAGTCCGAAGAGGAGACGAAGTGGGGCCACGAGGTGGCCACACCCTAGGGCGGCGCGGCCCCCCCCTTGGCCGCGCGGCCCTGTGGTGTGGGCCCCTCGTGCCGCCTCCTGACCTGCCCTTCCGCCTACTTAAAGCCTCCGTTGCGAAACCCCCAGTACCGAGAGCCACGATACGGAAAACCTTCCAGAGACGCCGCCGCCGCCGATCCCATCTCGGGGGATCCAGGAGATCGCCTCCGGCACCCTGCCGGAGAGGGGAATCATCTCCCGGAGGACTCTACGCCGCCATGGTCGCCTCCGGAGTGATGTGTGAGTAGTCTACCCCTGGACTATGGGTCCATAGCAGTAGCTAGATGGTTGTCTTCTCCCCATTGTGCTTCATTGTCGGATCTTGTGAGCTGCCTAACATGATCAAGATCATCTATCTGTAATTCTATATGTTGCGTTTGTTGGGATCCGATGAATAGAGAATACTTGTTATGTTGATTATCAATTCATGTCTATGTGTTGTTTATGATCTTGCATGCTCTCCGTTATTAGTAGATGCTCTGGCCAAGTTGATGCTAGTAACTCCAAGAGGGAGTATTTATGCTCGATAGTGGGTTCATGTCTCCGTGAATCTGGAGGGGTGACAAGAACCTCTAAGGTTATGGATGTGCTGTTGCCACTAGGGATAAAACATTGGTGCTATGTTCAAGGATGTAGTCACTAATTACATTACGCGCAATACTTAATGCAATTGTCTGTTGTTAGCAACTTAATACTGGAGGGGGTTCGGATGATAACCTGAAGGTGGACTTTTTAGGCATAGATGCATGCTGGATGGCGGTCTATGTACTTTGTCGTAATGCCCAATTAAATCTCACAATACTCATCATAATATGTATGTGCATGGTCATGCCCTCTTTATTTGTCAATTGCCCAACTGTAATTTGTTCACCCAACATGCTGTTTATCTTATGGGAGAGACACCTCTAGTGAACTGTGGACCCCGGTCCAATTCTCTATACTGAAATACAATCTACTGCAATACTGTTCTACTGTTTTCTGCAAACAATCATCTTCCACACAATACGGTTAATCCTTTGTTACAGCAAGCCGGTGAGATTGACAACCTCACTGTTTCGTTGGGGCAAAGTACTTTGGTTGTGTTGTGCAAGTTCCACGTTGGCGCCGGAATCTCTGGTGTTGCGCCGCACTACATCCCGCCGCCATCAACCTTCAACGTGCTTCTTGACTCCTACTGGTTCGATTAAACCTTGGTTTCTTCGAGGAAACTTGCTGCTGTGCGCATCACACCTTCCTCTTGGGGTTCCCAACGGACGTGTCAACTACACGCATCAAGCAAATTTCTGGCGCCGTTGCCGGGGAGATCAAGACACGCTGCAAGGGGAGTCTCCACTTCCAATCTCTTTACTTTGTTTTTTGTCTTGCTTTATTTTATTTACTACTTTGTTTGCTGCACTAAAACAAAACACAAAAAAATTAGTTGCTAGTTTTACTTTATTTACTGTCTTGTTCTCCATATTAAAAAACACAAAAAAATTTAGTTACTTGCATCTACTTTATTTAGTTTGCTTTATTTACTACTGCTAAAATGAATACTCCTGAGAATATTAAGTAGTGTGATTACACTAGTAAGACATAATGGAAAATAACAATGAGCTTTTTATTCTATTTCCTGAGTTAAGACATGGATGGTTTGATGCGAAAATTAAAAAACCTATGGAATCTTATTTGCATGCTAGTAGCAATGATATTAGTATGAACGCTTTGAACACCATTGTTGCTAATGATATGGAAAATTCTAAGCTTGGGGAAGCTGGTTTTGATGAGCATGATATTTTTAGTCCCCCAAGCATTGAGGAGAAAATTTACTTTGATGATACTTTGCTTCCTATTGATGATGATTATAATGATATTGGTCTTTTAGTACCGCCTGTTATGGAGGATAAATTTGATTATGATTATATTATGCCTCCTATATTTGATGATGAGAATAATAATGATAGCTACTTTGTTGAATTTGCTCCCACTACAACTAATAAAATTGATTATGCTTATGTGGAGAGTAATGATACTTTTATGCATGTGAATAAGAATGCTTTATGTGATAGTTACATCGTTGAGTTTGTTCATGATGCCTCTGAAAGTTATTATGAGAGAGGAAAATATGGTTGTAGAAGTTTTCATGTTACTAAAACACCTCTCTATATGCTGAAATTTTTGAAGTTACACTTGTTTTATCTTTCTATGCTTGTTGCATTATGCTTCATGAATTTGTTTATTTACAAGATTCCTTTTCATAGGAAGCATGTTAGGCTTAAATGTGTTTTGAATTTGCTTCTTGATGCTCTCTTTTGCTTCATTTGCTATTTTTCATGTGAGCAACATTGAAACTGCTGAGCCCATCTTAATGGCTATAAAGAAAGCACTTCTTGGGAGATAACCCATGTGTTTATTTTACTACAGTATTTTTGTTTTATATTTGAGTCTTGGAAGTTGTTTACTACTGTAGCAACCTCTCCTTATCTTAGTTTAGTGTTTTATTGTGCCAAGTAAAGTCGTTGATAGAAAAGTTCATACTAGATTTGGATTACTGCGCAGAAACAGATTTCTTTGCTGTCACGAATCTGGGCTGTTTTCCCTGTAGGTAACTCAGAAAATTATGCCAATTTACGTGAGTGATCCTCAGATATGTACGGAACTTTCATTCAATTTGAGCATTTTCATTTGAGCAAGTATGGTGCCTCGATAAAATTCGTCAATACAAACTGTTCTGTTTTGACAGATTCTGCCTTTTATTTCGCATTGCCTCTTTTGCTATGTTGGATGAATTTCTTTGATCCATTAATGTCCAGCAGCTTTATGCAATGTCCAGAAGTGTTAAGAATGATTGTGTCACCTCTGAACATGTTAATTTTTATTGTCGCTAACCCTCTAATGAGTTGTTCTAAGTTTGGTGTGGAGGAAGTTTTCAAGGATCAAGAGAGGAGTATGATGCAACATGATCAAGGAGAGTGAAAGCTCTAAGCTTGGGGATGCCCCGGTGGTTCACCCCTGCATATATCAAGAAGACTCAAGCGTCTAAGCTTGGGGATGCCCAAGGCATCCCCTTCTTCATCGACAACATTATCAGGTTCCTCCCCTGAAACTATATTTTTAATTCCATCACATCTTATGTGCTTTTCTTGGAGCGTCGATTTGTTTTTGTTTTTTTGGTTTTGTTTGAATAAAATGGATCCTAGCATTCACTTTATGGAAGAGAGACACGCTCCGCTGTAGCATATGGACAAGTATGTCCTTAGTTTCTACTCATAGTATTCATGGCGGAGTTTCTTCTTCGTTAAATTGTTATATGGTTGGAATTGGAAAATGATACATGTAGTAATTGCTATTAATGTCTTGGGTAATGTGATATTTGGCAATTGTTGTGCTCATGTTTAAGCTCTTGCATCATATGCTTTGCACCCATTAATGAAGAAATACATAGAGCATGCTAAAATTTGGTTTGCATATTTGGTTTCTCTAAGGTCTAGATAATTTCTAGTATTGAGTTTGAACAACAAGGAAGACGGTGTAGAGTCTTATAATGTTTACAATATGTCTTTTATGTGAGTTTTGCTGCACCGGTTCATCCTTGTGTTTGTTTCAAATAAGCCTTGCTAGCCTAAATCTTGTATCGAGAGGGAATACTTCTCATGCATCCAAAATACTTGAGCCAACCACTATGCTATTTGTGTCCACCATACCTACCTACTACATGGTATTTCCCGCCATTCCAAAGTAAATTGCTTGAGTGCTACCTTTAAAATTCCATCATTCACCTTTGCAATATATAGCTCATGGGACAAATAGCTTAAAAACTATTGTGGTATTGAATATGTAATTATGCACTTTATCTCTTATTAAGTTGCTTGTTGTGCGATAACCATGTTCACTGGGGACGCCATCAACTACTCTTTGTTTAATTTCATGTGAGTTGCTATGCATGTTCGTCTTGTCTGAAGTAAGAGCGATCTACCACCTTATGGTTAAGCATGCATATTGTTAGAGAAGAACATTGGGCCGCTAACTAAAGCCATGATCCATGGTGGAAGTTTCAGTTTTGGACATATATCCTCAATCTCATATGAGAAAATTATTAATTGTTGTTACATGCTTATGCATAAAAGAGGAGTCCATTATCTGTTGTCTATGTTGTCCCGGTATGGATGTCTAAGTTGAGAATAATCAATAGCGAGAAATCCAATGCGAGCTTTCTCCTTAGACCTTTGTACAGGCGGCATAGAGGTACCCCTTTGTGACACTTGGTTAAAACATGTGCATTGTGATGATCCGGTAGTCCAAGCTAATTAGGACAAGGTGCGGGCACTATTAGTACACTATGCATGAGGCTTGCAACTTGTAAGATATAATTTACATGATACATATGCTTTATTACTACCATTGACAAAATTGTTTCATGTTTTCAAAATCAAAGCTCTAGCACAAATATAGCAATCGATGTTTTTCCTCTATGGAGGACAATTCTTTTACTTTCAATGTTGAGTCAGTTCACCTATTTCTCTCCACCTCAAGAAGCAAACACTTGTGTGAACTGTGCATTGATTCCTACATATTTGCTTATTGCACTTATTATATTACTCTATGTTGACAATATCCATGAGATATACATGTTACAAGTTGAAAGCAACCGCTGAAACTTAATCTTCCTTTGTGTTGCTTCAATGCTTTTACTATGAATTATTGCTTTATGAGTTAACTCTTATGCAAGACTTATTGATGCTTGTCTTGAAGTACTATTCATGAAAAGTCTTTGCTTTATGATTCACTTGTTTACTCATGTCATATACATTGTTTTGATCGCTGCATTCACTACATATGCTTTACAAATAGTATGATCAAGGTTATGATGGCATGTCACTCCAGAAATTATCTGTGTTATCGTTTTACCTGCTCGGGACGAGCAGAACTAAGCTTGGGGATGCTGATACGTCTCCGACGTATCGATAATTTCTTATGTTCCATGCCACATTTTTGATGTTATCTACATGTTTTATGCACACTTTATGTCATATTTGTGCATTTTATGGAACTAACCTATTAACAAGATGCCGAAGTGCCAGTTGCTGTTTTCTGCTGTTTTTGGTTTCAGAAATCCTAGTAACGAAATATTCTCGGAATTGGACGAAATCAACGCCCAGGGTCCTATTTTGCCACGAAGCTTCCAGAAGTCCGAAGAGGAGACAAAGTGGGGCCACGAGGTGGCCACACCCTAGGGCGGCGCGGCCCCCCCTTGGCCGCGCGGCCCTGTGGTGTGGGCCCCTCGTGCCGCCTCCTGACCTGCCCTTCCGCCTACTTAAAGCCTCCGTTGCGAAACCCCCAGTACCGAGAGCCACGATACGGAAAACCTTCCCGGAGACGCCGCCGCCGCCGATCCCATCTCGGGGATCCAGAGATCGCCTCCGGCACCCTGCCGGAGAGGGGAATCATCTCCCGGAGGACTCTACGCCGCCATGGTCGCCTCCGGAGTGATGTGTGAGTAGTCTACCCCTGGACTATGGGTCCATAGCAGTAGCTAGATGGTTGTCTTCTCCCCATTGTGCTTCATTGTCGGATCTTGTGAGCTGCCTAACATGATCAAGATCATCTATCTGTAATTCTATATGTTGCGTTTGTTGGGATCCGATGAATAGAGAATACTTGTTATGTTGATTATCAATTCATGTCTATGTGTTGTTTATGATCTTGCATGCTCTCCGTTATTAGTAGATGCTCTGGCCAAGTTGATGCTAGTAACTCCAAGAGGGAGTATTTATGCTCGATAGTGGGTTCATGTCTCCGTGAATCTGGAGGGGTGACAAGAACCTCTAAGGTTATGGATGTGTTGTTGCCACTAGGGATAAAACATTGGTGCTATGTTCAAGGATGTAGTCACTAATTACATTACGCGCAATACTTAATGCAATTGTCTGTTGTTAGCAACTTAATACTGGAGGGGGTTCGGATGATAACCTGAAGGTGGACTTTTTAGGCATAGATGCATGCTGGATGGCGGTCTATGTACTTTGTCGTAATGCCCAATTAAATCTCACAATACTCATCATAATATGTATGTGCATGGTCATGCCCTCTTTATTTGTCAATTGCCCAACTGTAATTTGTTCACCCAACATGCTGTTTATCTTATGGGAGAGACACCTCTAGTGAACTGTGGACCCCGGTCCAATTCTCTATACTGAAATACAATCTCATCGCAATCTTGTTCTCTTTTTCGCAAACAATCATCTTCCACACAATACGGTTAATCCTTTGTTACAGCAAGCCGGTGAGATTGACAACCTCACTGTTTCGTTGGGGCAAAGTACTTTGGTTGTGTTGTGCAGGTTCCACGTTGGCGTCGGAATCTCTGGTGTTGCGCCGCACTACATCCCGCCGCCATCAACCTTCAACGTGCTTCTTGACTCCTACTGGTTCGATTAAACCTTGGTTTCTTACTGAGGGAAACTTGCTGCTGTGCGCATCACACCTTCCTCTTGGGGTTCCCCACGGACGTGTCAACTACACGCATCACGGTGGCTCCAGCGGTCTGACACAGTTCCGCGTCGGCATGAATTAGGATGCTTGAAAACAACAAAATAAAGAGTTTCAACGAAGTCATAGTTATTACATCCAAATTTTAAAAAATCAACATGAAAATAAGATGGTATTCCTCTAGGCATTGTCTTCACGGCGAGCCAATGCCCACTGATGCTCAATCAGATCAGTCTGCAGGCGTTTGCACATGGTCTCGTCAGTGACTTATACATTCATATGCAGATAGTCCTCCCAAGATAAATCCCCAGGGATTGGCGCAACCAGCTCACCTTGGAAATCCCATTGGTTCTCGTTGCGGTCATCAGGACGCTCGTTCTCAACGATCATGTTGTGCATGATCACGCAACATGTCATCACCTCATGCATGGTCTTCAGCGACCATGTTCTTGCCAGGTGATAACCCACAAGTATAGGGGATCGCAACAGTCTTCGAGGGAAGTAAAACCCAAATTTATTGATTCGACACAAGGGGAGACAAAGAATACTTATAAGCCTTAACAACTGAGTTGTCAATTCAGCTGCACCTGGAAAAGCACTAGTGTTATCACCAGATTTTGGCCAAATCAGGAGTTGGGCCGTAATTGAGATGGGCTTGAAGGATATACACGTGGAGCGTCTCTGAAGCGGCCTTGCACGAGAATTCGGGCTAGATTGCCCGTGTATTTGTACATTATGGTAGGTTAGAATTAAAGAGATAGAGTTTAACTCGTATACGGTTGGGTTTATTCCCAAGTTAGAAAGTCTACGGACTATAAATATGTATCTAGGGTTATTGAGAAAGGAGGACAATCACGTTCACAACAAACCAATCTAGGCGCATCGCCACCCCTTTGTTTCGAGGGTTTCTCCCGGGTAAGCATCATGCTGCCTAGATCGCATCTTGCGATCTAGGCAGTACAAGTTTATTCGTTCTTGGTGTTGCTCGTGCTGAAGCCTTGTTGATGGCGAGCAACACCCGTATCTTAGATGTTTTGGGGTTTACGTCGACGTGTTATGTTATGCTTGCTTAGCTATGTTGCCCCTCGATATCTAGCCGCCCTTACACCTGTTTTAGGTGTGAAGGCGGCATCTTGCTTTATCCTTGTTTAGTAGATCCGATCTGTTATAGTCGTTCCTTGTTCTACAAGGATTAGTTTAATATCTGCATGGTTAGGCCTTACAAACGGGTTGAACGATCCGGTAGTGCGTAGGATGTGGTTTATTAAACCCTAAAGGGATTGTTCCGGGGATCAACTTCATGTTGGTTTTTAGGCCTCGTTAGGGTTGGTTTTCCATCATCTTACGTATCTGCTAGGCTCAATTACGCATAGGATGTTCCGGTTATGCAGTGAAAACCCTAGACTATCGTAGATTAGCTTAGCTTGATTTTGATAAAGCATGATCCCCGTGTCATTGTAAATCTAACGTGAACCACGGGGCAATCGGCTCTTTGAGCCGATCCACAGAACAACTTAAGAGCCGACCGGGGCTCGTATTTAATGTTTACGTGTTTGCCATGCAGGAAACTAAACAAAGCAATCCATCACCTTCCTGACCAGGTATAGGTCAGGTGGCACGCCCTTGCAACCGCCAGGACGTGTGCCGGAGCATTGCGGGACGACGACCGAGGGACTAGGGCCCACCAGCAGTCTTGGTACCCTCCCGGATCTTCGTGTTGCTCGCCGCTGCCCGTCGGTGGGTTTTGGCAGGCAACACATTCTGGCACGCCCGGTGGGACAATCTGCAACAACCACGTCAACATCTGCAGCTGAGATGTCAGGCGAACCAGTCAAGTACGAAGATCTGCCTGAAGAGCACAAGAAGAAGTATGATGAGCTTAAAGCACTCTTCGAAGCCGATCTCATCGGCTCTTTCGAGAAAACCCGTTCACATGGCATTAGGTTCAAAGGATTCACACCTGAAGGCGTGCTCGATGGAGTAGATCTGTCTCTTCCTTCGGAAGAGCGCACCAGAGCCCTGCGCCAGGAAACCAATTATATGGTGGCTCATTCCCTACATCGTCATTCTGAGAGCCTGGTGAACGCTTTTGAGCGTGTTGCGCTGCGTGTGGTCCAGGAAATCATGAAGCATCAGTATTCTCCGTCAGGACCTACCTTAGGGACTCACCAAGGAGAAGTATCGTTCCACACCAGACCACAACTGCCATTCGCGCTTGCAGCTCCACAGCAACAAGGTTCACCGGCATACGTCGTCTACAAGGTTGGAGGTGATCCTGGCGATTACCAATTCTTGTATGAGCCGCCCAAAGAGATTCCACATGGATACATGTGCACATACGTGCCGGACTGCAACAACTGGACACACACGAACCAGATTACTGCAGGAGGGATCGCGGCAACAGGAGGGAGTTCTGGAGCAGACGCTGAGAAATAGGCGTGGCTAGCTAAATATGCCACCGGAACGAGTCATGAAAGCTCAGCCCCTGCAGCTCATACCATGGATCAAATCAGTGCAATCCTGAGAGATCAGTTCGGCATCCTGCCGAAGAGGAGAACAATCGGCTATTCCAAGCCGTATCCCAACGAATTCGACCTGATCCCGCTGCCACCCAAGTATCGGCTCCCTGACTTCACCAAGTTCAGCGGGTCACAAGGGTCTAGCTCAATTGAGCATGTAAGCCGATATTTGGCACAGTTGGGCATGGTTTCAGCATCAGACCTGCTACGTGTAAGGTTCTTTGCGCAGTCTCTCACGGGTCCAGCTTTTGGGTGGTACACCTCGTTGCCACCAGATTCAGTTCGGACATGGAAGCAACTGGAAGAGCAGTTTCATGTACAATATCACTCAGAAGCTACCGAAGCTGGCATTGCCGATCTGACGCAGGTGCGGCAAAGGCGGGGAGAGACGGTGTCTGAGTACATTCAGCGTTTCAGAACTGTCAAGAACCGATGTTATTCGGTTCGTTTAACTGAGAAGGAAGCAGTCGAGCTGGCCGTGGCAGGCCTCGCAGCGCCGCTCAAGGATCTGACTTTCCAAGTGGAGTACAATTCACTGGCACACATGGTTCAGAAGTTAACATTATATGAACAGCGCCACCCAGAATTGTACCAAGACAAGTTCAAGCGCCCGATAGGCCTGGTCGAGGCAGATGAAGTTGAAGACTTTGCAGAAGATCAGGAAGTCGCCGTGGCTGAATGGACTCGGGGGGGGCAGGCCCCGTGTCCTGCAAATGGGTAAAGCAACCAGGGCCTTCGAAAGGGTTTGACTTTGATACAAGCAAAACTGAGCAGATTTTCGATCTGCTGCTGAAGGAAAAAAAACAGCTGAAGTTACCCGAGGGCCATAAAATCCCTACGGTGCAAGAGTTGAACGGGAGATCATACTGCAAATGGCACCACACGTTCACCCACGCCACCAACGACTGCAAAGTGTTGCGTGGACAGATTCAAATGGCGATAGAACAAGGCCGATTGATCTTCGGTCAGTTTGCCATGAAAGTAGACATGCAACCGTTCCCTGGTGTCAACATGGTGGAGCCCAACCATTCCACGACGCATCAACTGGGTTTCTCTTTCGATATCAACATGGTAGGGCCTGTAGACCGCCATGGTAAAGATAAAGGGGAGAGCAGCCACTCCCGTGGCAAAGATAAGAAGGAGGCCGATCCACGCGACCGGCCCCAATATGATGACAAACGGTACCTCACCGAGGAAGAAGTGAGAAGCGTGCGGTACCAACGACCACTCTCCGCGCATCTCCTCAACAAATATGAGTACCAATATGACCGACGTCGGCGGTACGACATAGATGACGACAGATATCGTCGGTCTGGTGCAGATAACAGGAAACATCGTCGATATGGAGACGATGAAGGATATGAGCGTCGCGCCAAAGGAAGATCAAGGGAGCTGGAGGACATGGACCGGCACTGGGATTGTCCTTTCTTTAAGCACTGCTGGGACTCAGGAATGAGCCGATTGCCAACAATCGACAATTGCCCAGAATGCAGACACCAGAGGAAGCGCACAAGCGAGGTGTCAATGTTCAAGCGTCTAGGGCCTCTCCCACCTCAGAGCCGACGAGCTGAGTCATCTCGAGATGAAGACTCCGAGGAGTCAGAGGATGAAGAAGATAGGTACCACCTGCCAAGGTGGTGCCCCGATGGACTCAGTCATTCCCAGAAGCGTAGGGTTCAGCGGCTACGTAACTTGGAGGAAGCCGAAGCGCAGTACTTGTACACGTTGAGGAAAGCACGGCCCGATCTGGCCGTGAAAATTCAACAAACTTTGGAGACAGAGGCGCGTCCACAGAAGAAAGAATGGCGCCCCAAGCAGACGAAAGCCGATGCAGGGGCATCGGCTGATACAAACATGGTGTTCATACTCCCGTCAGAGTTTCATGCTCCAGGAACTGAAGAAGCGCCAGTGGCACAGCTTGACTGCGGTCCACGGCCAGTTATCTTTGAAAAGCCACGAGAGAGGAGCTACAGGCACCTGAAGGCCCTATACCTAAAAGGTTATATCAATGGGCAGCCTATCAACAAGATGTTGGTTGACACGGGAGCAGCAGTCAACATAATGCCATACTCCATGCTGCGACGTTTGGGACGCTCTAACGAAGATCTGATCAAGACCAACGTCACATTAAGCGATTTCAACGGCCAAGCGTCAGAAGCACAAGGTGTTCTGAACGTAGATTTAACCGTGGGCCGAAAAACTATCCCTACGTCATTCTTCATCGTCAACAGCAAGAGCACCTATGCTGTCCTGCTAGGGAGGGATTGGATTCACGCTAACTGCTGCATTCCATCTACGATGAACCAATGCTTGATACAGTGGGATGGAGATGAAGTGAAGGTCGTGCATGCAGATGATTCGGTCAAGGTCTCCATAGCCGGCATGAATATCTGGGACTCGGCAGACCAAGAGCCGCTCTCCGGAATCAGTTTGGACGGCTGTGATCGCATCGAGGTGTCAAAAAACGGGGTGAGGCTGGTCTTATCCACCGGCCTGACGGAGTAGCGAGACTAAGATCAATGGACGTACGTGGCAAGGCCGATCCCTGCGATCGGCCCCAAAAAATAAAAAGCAATGAGTTTACCTCAAGCATGTCACGTAGTCATAGTAGAGCACCAATAAATTGTAAACCCTCATTGAGCATTACAATGATAAAGGAGGCCGATTCCAGCAATCGGCCAAAATTATCCTCAACATGCATTTTGCATGTGTTCAGCATCGATCTAGCAGGCGATGGAAAGCTAGGATATGGGTTTACATCAGCTGATGAGCTAGAAGAGATTGACATTGGTCCTGGGGATAAGCCACGACCAACATTTATCAGCAAAAAGTTAGATCCACATCTGAGGGACCTGATGATAGCTTTGCTGAAAGAGTACCCAGATTGTTTTGCATGGGATTATACAGAGATGCCTGGGTTAGACAGGAGCATCATTGAGCATTGGCTCCCTCTGAAGAAAGGATTTCGGCCGTTCCAGCAGCGAGCACGACAAATGAAGGCCGAAATTCTGGTGGAAGTCAAGAAAGAGATCGAGAAAATGCTGAACGCCGGATTCATCAGGCCATGCAGGTACGCTGAGTGGATTTCTAACGTCGTATCTGTAGAGAAAAAAGATGGCCGATGGCGCGTCGCCATAGATTTTCGGGATCTCAACAGAGCAACTCCAAAGGATGAGTACCCAATGCCGGTAGCAGAGACACTGATCAATGCAGCTGCTGGTCATAAGGTTCTAAGTTTCATGGATGGAAATGCCGGCTACAACCAAATTTTCATGGCTCCAGAAGATATACACAAGACTACATTCAGAGTACCAGGCTCGGTAGGCTTGTTTGAGTATGTAGTCATGACATTTGGGCTGAAAAATGCCGGCGCAACGTACCAAAGAGCCATGAATTACATCTTTCATGATCTGATCGGCAAATTGGTGGAGATTTACATTGATGACGTGGTGGTCAAGTCTGTTGCGGTGGAAGGGCACTTGGAGGATTTGCGACATGTCCTGGACCGAACTAGAAAGTTCGGACTAAGAATGAATCCAAAGAAGTGTGCTTTTGGTGTGACGGCCGGTCAATTCTTGGGTTTCTTGGTTCATGAACGCGGAATTGAGATCGGCCTGAAAAGCCAAGAGGCGGTGCGAACAATGAAGCCACCTACCACGAAGAAAGAACTCCAGTGTCTCATCGGCAAAATCAACTTCGTTAGACGATTCATTTCCAATCTGTCAGGGCGAATCGAGCCATTCATGGGCTTGGTGAAAATTAAGGCTGATGAAGAGTTTCGCTGGGGGGCAGAGCAACAGCAAGCATTTGACGAGATCAAGGCATATCTAATGAAGCCACCTGTGTTGGTGCCGCCACAGCAAGACAGGCCATTCTACATTTACTTGTCAGTAGCTGACACCTCCATCGCCTCAGTGGTGGTGCAAGTTTACGATGGTCTGGAGAGAGTAGTTTTCTACCTCAGCAGAAGAATGTTGGATGCAGAGACAAGGTACCCTGAGATCGAGAAGTTGTGCCTCTGTTTGTTTTTTACCTGCACCAAGATTCAGCACATCTTGCTGTCAGCAGAAATTATCGTCATATGCAAATCAGATGTCATCAAGCATATGTTGTCGGCTCCTGTGTTGAAAGGCCGACTTGGTAAATGGATGTTTGCATTGTCGGAATTTGATATCCGGTATCAACCTGCAAAAGCAGTCAAAGGACGGGCGTTGGCCGATCTTATCGCTGAACGAATAAACACTGACATAGCAGCACTCTCGGTGCGTGCATGGGCCATGTTCTTCGATGGATCGGTCTGTGAGGATGGTTGTGGCATCGGCGTGCTACTCGTGTTGCCTCGGGGGGCAACATATTCCTTCTCCATCAGGCTACCTACCCCTTGCACTAACAATGTTGCTGAATATGAAGCCATCTGCAAGGGAATGGAATTGCTATTGGAAGCCGGGGCAGAAGCAGTAGAGATTTTTGGAGATTCCAAATTGGTGATTTCTCAACTCACGGAGGAATACAAATGTGAGAGCGAGTCGCTCTTCCCATTATGGATGCAATGCCGTGAGCTGATGGCACAGTTCAGGTATATAAATTTCAATTGGATCCCAAGATCACATAATACCGAGGCAAACGATCTTGCACAGATGACATCAGGATACCAGGACGTAGCAGATGGGACCGATGTTCAAGTGCAGTTCATGGAACCAGATGACTGGAGAGCCGATATTTTCAATTACTTGAAAGATTCGGCTCGGGGGGCACCTAAACGGATAAGATATAAGGCCATGAAGTACGTCCTGATTGGGGATGACATGTTCTACAGGACCTTGGAAGGGTTACTTCTCAAATGTTTGGGACCAGCCGAGTCCAATCGGCTCTTGCATGAGGTGCATGAAGGTTCCTGTGGAACTCACCAATCGGCTCATAAGATGAAGTGGCTGATCAGGCGATCGGGATTTTATTGGCCCACCATGCTTGAAGATTGTTTCAAGTACTATAAGGGGTGTCAAGCATGTCAGAAGTTTGGGAGCATTCAGATGGTACCCGCATCAGCAATGAATCCCGTCATCAAACCTTGGCCATTCCGAGGTTGGGGCATGGATATGATCGGCAAAATTCATCCTGCATCGAGCAAAGGCCATGAATGGGTTCTGGCCATTGCAGATTACTTCACTAAATGGGTGGAGGCCATCCCTATGAAATCAGTAGCATCGAAAGATGTCATCAGTTTCGTGTTGGAGCATGTCATTCACAGATTCGGGATTCCCCAGACTATCACGACCGATGGAGGTTCGATCTTCGTTTCTAAGGAGTTTAGAAAGTTCTGCGAAGACATGGGAAACAAGCTGATCCGATCGTCTCCATACTATGCTCAAGCAAATGGGCAGGCTGAAGCATCCAACAAGAGTCTGATCAAGCTGATTAAGAGGAAAATCGACGAGCATCCTAGACGTTGGCACGAGGTATTGTCAGAAGCGTTGTGGGCTTATCGCATGTCGTGTCACGGAGCAGTAAAAACCTCACCATATCATCTGGTCTATGGACAAGAAGCTGTGCTGCCCTGGAAAATCAAGGCTGGGTCGAGACGGATTATGTTTCAGAATGATTTAACTACTGAAGAATATGCAGCCCTGATGAGTGACAGCATTGAGGATGTAACGGAACTCAGACTATGGTCGCTTGAGAAAATCAAGGAGAATAAAGCCAAGGTGGCTCGCGCGTGTAATAAGAAGGTGAAACCAAAGGAGTTCCAAGTTGGTGATCTGGTATGGGAAGCTGTACTGCCGTTGGGGACTAAGGATAAAGTGTATGGTAAATGGTCTCCAAATTGGCACGGCCCGTACAAAGTCGACCAAGTTTTGAAGGGTAATGCATACATGCTCGAGCAGTTGGATGGTGTGAAGTTCCCAGTGGCTGTCAATGGCCAGCATCTCAAGAAGTATGTCCCAAGTATGTGGGATGATGACCAGTAAAATATGGAGGCCGATGCACAAATCGGCCAGTAAAAAAAACAAAAAAAAACAAGTGGGATATGGGGGCCGATGTATGAAATCGGCCGGTAAAAGGAAATATACGCGCAAAGCAACAGGATGTTAAGTACAGCCGATGCACGGACATCGACTTGAGAACAAAACAGCCGATGCACAGCCATCGACTTTAGAGTTACAAAATATCATGGTCAGATATCAAGATACAGTCTGAATTCGAGGAGTGTTCGCTCGGATATCTGTCTAATTTGATATTTGAGTTTGGCCTTATGGGTGTTTGATGGTGAAAGACCGATACGTTGCTATCAGTTCTTGGTGCGTTGACCTGTTTTGACAATCGGAAGATTCGAAATTGGACAATTGAAGAATCAAATTGGAAGAACAATTTTCATTGATTCGAAGAGGGATTTTTTACAAGGAAGAGCTGATGGCTCTCAAAAGGATCATCCGATGCCTAATGCACTACCACTACTAGCCCTGCACTACTTCCTAATCTACGGGCTGTCGCTGCCCTCGTCGTCGCCGTCGTAGCTGCCGTCGGCGCTGCTGCCGGCGGGCTCCTCATCGCTGCTGATGAAGCCGCCGGTAGGGGCTTCATCCTCCTCCTCGTCATCGTCGTCGTCGTCGTCCGACCCGGCGTGGAAGCGCTTGGCCGGTGGGTACCTCGCGGAGGAGGAGTCCTCCTCCGTTTCCTCCGCCTCCTCGTCCTCCTCGTCGGAGGAGAAGCCCGCCTCCCATGAGAAGAGGTCGTCGTCGCTCGCAGCCTCCAGCTCCCCGTCGACGAGGAACCGGAGGTCTTCTTCCCCGTCGGTGAGGGGCTCGTCGTCTTCCGACTCGATGGAGTAGTCCCAATCTCTCGCGTCCCAGTACTCGGGGGCGAGGGCCTCGTAGATTGCCATCATGTTGACCTCCGGCTCTAGCTCGCTGGAGGAGGAGGAGTCGAAGGAAAGGCCGGAAGAGGCAGAGGAGGAAGAGGAAGCCATAGATGCAGAGAAGGGTTTTTTGCCGATGGCTAGTACGGAGCAGGGGAATGAGGAGATGAACTGCTCAATGCGGTTAAATAAAAGGGTATATAGTGGAAATTTAATGCTTGAGCAGTTTTCGAGGATGCGGTGCCAAAACTGTCAATCGTGCAGAAGCTGAAAAGACAGGGTATCATGATGGAAAGATACTGAAGCGGTTCTGCTCTGCCACGACATGACCCTACGAAAGAAAAACAGAGTGGTTTTGAAATTATCATTGCCAAAACCAGGGGGGCATGTGTTATCACCAGATTTTGGCCAAATTAGGAGTTGGGCCGTAATTGAGATTGGCTTGAAGGATATACACGTGGAGCGTCTCTGAAGCGGCCTTGCACGAGAATTCGGGCTAGATTGCCCGTGTATTTGTACATTATGGTAGGTTAGAATTAAAGAGATAGAGTTTAGCTCGTATACTGTTGGGTTTATTCCCAAGTTAGAAAGTCTACGGACTATAAATATGTATCTAGGGTTATTGAGAAAGGAGGACAATCACGTTCACAACAAACCAATCTAGGCGCATCGCCACCCCTTTGTTTCGAGGGTTTCTCCCGGGTAAGCATCATGCTGCCTAGATCACATCTTGCGATCTAGGCAGTACAAGTTTATTCGTTCTTGGTGTTGCTCGTGCTGAAGCCTTGTTGATGGCGAGCAACACCCGTATCTTAGATGTTTTGGGGTTTACGTCGACGTGTTATGTTATGCTTGCTTAGCTACATTGCCCCTCGATATCTAGCCGCCCTTACACCTATTTTAGGTGTGAAGGCGGCATCTTGCTTTATCCTTGTTTAGTAGATCCGATCTGTTATAGTCGTTCCTTGTTCTACAAGGATTAGTTTAATATCTGCATG
The DNA here is from genome assembly GCF_019359855.2 of Lolium perenne. Classification (NCBI taxonomy): domain Eukaryota; kingdom Viridiplantae; phylum Streptophyta; class Magnoliopsida; order Poales; family Poaceae; genus Lolium; species Lolium perenne. The sequence continues at coordinate 238,371,295 of NC_067245.2, read as the reverse complement.
GTTAGGCCTTACAAACGGGTTGAACGATCCGGTAGTGCGTAGGATGTGGTTTATTAAACCCTAAAGGGATTGTTCCGGGGATCAACTTCATGTTGGTTTTTAGGCCTCGTTAGGGTTGGTTTTCCATCATCTTACGTATCTGCTAGGCTCAATTACGCGTAGGATGTTCCGGTTATGCAGTGAAAACCCTAGACTATCGTAGATTAGCTTAGCTTGATTTTGATAAAGCATGATCCCCGTGTCATTGTAAATCTAACGTGAACCACGGGGCAATCGGCTCTTTGAGCCGATCCACAGAACAACTTAAGAGCCGATCGGGGCTCGTATTTAATGTTTACGTGTTTGCCATGCAGGAAACTAAACAAAGCAATCCATCACCTTCCTGACCAGGTATAGGTCAGGTGGCACGCCCTTGCAACCACCAGGACGTGTGCCGGAGCATTGCGGGACGACGACCGAGGGACTAGGGCCCACCAGCAGTCTTGGTACCCTCCCGGATCTTCGTGTTGCTCGCCGCTGCCCGCCGGTGGGTTTTGGCAGGCAACAACTAGTAACAGGGGTGATGTGAAAGCAGCAGTAATATGAGAGCAATAGTAACAGTAACATAGCAGCAGTAACAGTAACACAGAGGCAATGGCACCAGAAAATAGTTGACACTACTTCTAATGGCATATAGGACCGAGTGAGTATTTGATGATGACAAATGGACCGGGGTTCCCAGCTATCTACACTAGTGGTAACTCTCCAATAACAAGTGTTGGGTGAACAAATTACAATTGGGCAATTGATAGGATTGAAATAGCATTAAGACAGAACATCAAGCCTATTAATCATGTAGGCATGCTTTCCATATATAGTCATACATGCTCGCAATGAGAAACTTGCATAACATCTTTTGCCCTACCAGCCGGTGGCAGCCGGGCCTCAAGGGAATCTACTGGTAATTAAGACACTCCTTTTAATAGAGCATCGGAGCAAAGCATTAACACTTGGTGAAAACATGTGATCCTCATATCTAAGCCTTCCCCTCCAGTTATCCCAGTTGCTGTCACTCTGGGGCCTCGGGTTCCGGACATAGACATGTGCAAACAACTTGTAGATACAATCTAAGCAATAATTATAGAGCTCAAATCTAAAATCATGCCACTCGTGCACTAGTGACAAGCATTAAACATAACAAGATTGCAGCAACAATAACTTCACAAACTTATATAGATAGACTCATCATAATGTAACAATTCATCGGATCCCAACAAACACAACACAGATTACATCAGATGGATCTCAATCATGTAAGGCAGCTCATGAGATCATTGTATTGAAGTACATGGGAGAGAGAGTACCAACTAGCTACTGCTAGAACCCGTAGTCCATGGGGGAACTACTCACGGAGCATGATGGAGGCGGTGGCGATGATGGAGAAGGCTTCCGGGGGCACTTCCCCGTCCCGTCGGCGTGCCAGAACAGAGATTCTATCCCCCGAAACGGAGTTTCGCGATGGCGGCGCGCCCCTGGAGTCTTTCTGGACTATGGTTGATTGATTTAGGGTTTTCGCGTCGCGAGGGATTATATAGGCGAAGAGGCGGCGCGAGGGGGTGCCAGAGGAGCCCACCCCATAGCTGGGCGCGCCCCCCTCTTGGCTGCACCGCCAGGTGGTGTGGGGCCCCCTTGGCCCTTCTCCGTATCTCCTTCGGTGTTCTGGGTCCGTCTCGGTAAAATAGGAGGTTTGGCTTTTGTTTCATCCAATTCCGAGAATATTGCCCGAACAGCTTTTCTGGAACCAAAAACAGGAGAAAACAGGAACTGGCACTTCGGCATCTTGTTAATAGGTTAGTCCCGGAAAATGCATAAAAACATTATAAAGTGTGAGCAAAACATGTAGGTATCGTTATAAAACTAGCATGGAACATCAGAAATTATAGATACGTTGGAGACGTATCAAGCATCCCCAAGCTTAGTTCCTACTCGCCCTCGAGTAGGTGTTGACTGCCAAAACCCACCGGCGGGCAGCGGCCTGTCAACACAGTGTAGAGCCGGGAAGAGCCTAGAGCTGCGGCTGGCTGAGACCCCTCCGAGCGACGGCCCGCAATGCTCTTCTGGTCACACGCGGCGATGCGAAGTGCAAGGGCGTGCCACCTGACCTATACCTGGTCAGGAAGGTGATGGGGATGCCTCGCTTAGTTCCTGCATGGCATACACGTAAACATTAAATACGAGCCTCGATCGGCTCTCAGGTTATCCTGTGAATCGGCTCAAAGAGCCGATCCACCCATGATTCGTACGGGGTGCACGAATACTTGGTGATCCTGCTTGATCAAGATATAGCTAATGAGATCTACGATGATTTAGGGTTTTCACCGCATAATCGGATCATCCTACTCCAGGTTGGGCCTCGCGGCCACGCACGGTGCTCATAAGCCGATCCTAAACAAGGCCTAAAAACCAACATGGCGTTGATCCTCGGAACATCCTGTTTAGGACTTGCGAACGCCACCCTACGTGCCGCTGGATCCTCCCCCCTTTGTAAGGCCTAACTATTGCAGATATTAAACTAATCCTTGCAGAACAAGGAGCAATCGTAACGGATCAGATCTACTAGATGATGAACAAGCAGGGTGCCGCCCCCACACCTGAGATAGGCGTGAGGGCGGCTAGACATGCAAGGGCTGCACTACGTAAGCATGTTATACGAAGAGCTATGCTAACCCTAACACATCTATGATAACTACGTTGCTCGCCATCAAAGACGCTTCAGTACGAGCAACGCATGAACAACGTGGAGCTTGTGCTGCCTAGATCGCAAGATGCGATCTAGGCAGCATGTCGCTTACCTGATTGAAACCCTCGAGATGAAGGAGTTGGCGATGCGCCGAGATTGGTTTGTTTTGGGTTGAACGTGAGTTGTTGTTTATTCCATAAACCCTAGATACATATTTATAGTCCAGCGGACTTTCTAATTCAGGCGTGCACCTAACCGTGCACGGGTAAAACTCTAACTCCTAACTTAACATACGATCTAATATATTACAGATAAATGGGCAATCTAGCCCAACTTCGCATATAAGGCCGATCTTCGTGTTCTCTCCAAATATAACCTTCAGGCTTATCTTGATCGTGGCCCACCTCCAACTTGGTCAAATTCTGGTGATAACACATGCCCCCCTGGTTTTGGAAATGACATTTCCAAAATCATTATGCTTTTACCGTCGGGTCATGTCGTGGCAGAGCAGAACCTATTGCAGTATTTTTCGTCATGATGCCCTGCCTTCTCGACTGCTCCGCGTGATTTGACCGTTGTATTTGGGCACCGCCTCCTCGAAAACTGCTGTGGCACTGAATTCCTTCACCATAGCCCCCTTTTATTTAACCGCTTCTGAGCAGTTCGTCACTTCACCATCCTGTTCTATTCTGGCCATCGGCACCAAAAAACCCCAATCTCCCACAGCCATGTCTTCCTCTTCTTCCTCTTCGTCGTCGGTCTTCCACGACTCCTCCTCCGAGCTTTCCTACGGGTCCTCCTCCTCCCGTGAGACGCCGCCGGACATTCGCGCCCCAGAAGCATGGGACCTGGAAGACCACGCTTCCTCGGTCTGGTCCGAAGACGACCAGTCCCTGACCAGCGGGGACGAAGATCTTCAGTTCCTTGCCATCGGGGAACTGGAGTCGGAGAGCGAGGACGATCAGTTCCCCTAAGACGGCTGCCCCACCTCCGAAGAAGAGGAAGAGGAAGACGACGATGATGACGACGACTCCCTCGAGGGCTACCCGCCAGTGAAGCGCCTCCGCATGTGGTGGGATGACGACAGCAGCGACGATGAAGACGAAGATGAAGCTCCTGTAGAGGGCTATGGGAGCAGTGACGAGGAACCCATCGGCAGCAGTGCCGATGAGAGTTCCGAGGATGACGATGAAGGAATCGATGGCCCGTAGATTAGGATCTACTAGTGTAGGCCTAGCAGTAGTAGATTGGTCAATAGACCCTTCTTTTGTTCTTCCTTCCTGAGAAATCGACTCTTTCTTTGTAAGAAATCCCCTTACTAATGAAGAAAATCCCTTAATTAATCTCGCTCCCTTGCCGATTGTCGAAGGGGGTTGTCGTACAGGGAGCCGATAGCAGAGCATCGGCTCATATTACTGTCTGAGGCCAAGCTGTTGTATAAACAGGCCTAAATCGCGTCCAAACCATGAGACTGAATCCCTCAGCAATTACTAGGAGATCTCACGCCGTGGTTAGGAAGCTGTTGTATAAACTTATTTCGCTAAAGTCGATATCAGCGTATCGGCTTTGTTTTCTGAAGTCGATGCCCGTGCATCGGCTGTTCTTGCATACTGTCAATCTCCACACATTTTCTCAAGTCGATGTCTGTGCATCGGCTGTGATTTTTTTTTTACTGGCCGATTCTGAAATCGGCCCCCATATCTTACTGTCCATCATCCCACATGCTTGGGAAATATTTCTTGAGGTGTTGACCATTTACAGCCACTGGGAACTTTTCGCCGCTCAACTCCTCCAGCATGTATGCATTACCCTTCAAGGCCTGGACAACTTTGTACGGACCGTGCCAATTAGGAGACCATTTGCCATATGCCTTATCCCTGGTTCCCAATGGCAACACAGCTTCCCACACAAGATCACCAACTTGGAACTCCTTTGGCCTAACCTTTTTGTTGTAAGCGCGAGCCACCTTGGCTTTGTTCTCCTTAATCTTCTCCAACGACCAAAGCCTGAGTTCTGTTGCGTCCTCAATAGTGTCGCTCATCAAAGCTGCATATTCTTCAGCTGTCAGATCATTCTGAAACGTGACACGTCTTGATCCAGCCGTAATTTCCCAAGGCAATACGGCTTCCTGTCCATAGACAAGCTGGTACGGTGAAGTCTTTATGGCTCCATGGCACGACATGCGGTAGGCCCATAATGCTTCTGATAACTTCTCATGCCAATCCCGAGGGTTCTCGTCAATTTTTCTCTTGATTAGCTTGATCAGACTCTGATTAGACGCCTCAGCCTGCCCGTTAGCTTGAGCATAGTACGGGGATGATCGGATCAGTTTGATCCCTAAGTCATCACAGAACTTCCTGAATTCTTTAGAAGTGAAGACCGAACCTCCATCGGTCGTGATAGTTTGGGGAATCCCAAACCTATGAATGACGTGTTCTTTCACAAACTTGATCACATCTTCTGACTTCACCTTTTTCATAGGGACGGCTTCCACCCACTTAGTGAAGTAATCTGTGATAACCAAAATCCATTCATGTTTTTTACCTGACGCCGGATGGATTTTGCCGATCATATCCATGCCCCACCCCCGAAACGGCCAAGGCTTGACGATGGGGTTCATTGCTGATGCTGGCACCATCTGAATCTTTCCAAACATCTGACATGCTTGGCACCCCTTGTAATAATTGAAGCAATCTTCAAGCATAGTGGGCCAATAAAACCCTGATCGCCTGATCAACCACTTCATCTTATGAGCCGACTGATGCGTTCCACAGGCACCTTCATGCACCTCATGTAAGAGCCGATTAGACTCAGTCGGTCCTAGGCACTTGAGTAGTAACCCTTCCAATGTCCTGTAGAACATGTCGTCTCCTATAAGGACATACTTCATGGCTTTGTATCTTACCCGTTTAGGTGCCCCCCGAGCCGAATCTTTTAAATAATCGAAGATCTCGGCTCTCCAATCATTCTGTTCCAGGAATTGTATCTGAACTTCCGATCCGTCGGCTATATCTATGTAGCCTGACGCCATTTGTGCGAGATTGTTGGCATCGGTATTCTGGGATCTTGGGATCCAATTAAAGTTGATGTACCGAAACTGTGTCATCAACTCACGGCATTCCACCCAATATGGGAAAAGTGATTCACTTTCGCAATTATATTCATCCGTGAGCTGGTTAATCACCAACTTTGAGTCTCCAAAGAGCTCCACAGCTTCCGCTCCAGCTTCTAGTAGCAATTCCATTCCCTTGCGTATTGCCTCGTATTCTGCTACGTTGTTGGTGCAAGGGGTAGATAATCTGATGGAGAAGGAGTACTCCGCCCCCCGAGGCGACACAAGCAGAATGCCGATGCCACAACCCCCGTCACAAACCGATCCATCGAAGAACATAGCCCATGCACGTATAGATAGTGCTGCTATATTGGTACTGATTCGTTCAGCGATGAGATCGGCCAACGCTTGGCCCTTGACTGCCTTCGCCGGCTGGTACCGGAGATCAAATTCGATGTGCCAACATCCACTTACCGAGTCGGCCTTTCAAAACAGGGGCCGACAACATGTGCTTGACAACGTCTGATTTACGATGACGATGATCTCTGCCGTCAGAAGGATGTGATGAAGCTTGGTGCAGGTAAAGAACAGGCAGAGGCAAAGTTTCTCGACCTCAGGATATCTTGCCTCCGCGTCCAGCATCCTTCTGCTGAGGTAGAAAACGACTCTCTCCACGCCCTCGTAGAGTTGCACCACCACCGAAGCAATGGACGTGTCAGCTACTGACAGGTAGACGTAGAATGGCCTGTCTTGCTGGGGCGGAACTAGCACAGGTGGCGTTGTCAGATATCGCTTAATCTCATCGAACGCCTGTTGCTGTTCTGCCCCCCAGTGAAACTCGTCGTCAGATTTAGTCTTCACCAGCGCCATGAATGGCTCGATTCGTCCTGACAGATTAGAGATGAACCGCCGGACGAAATTGATCTTGCCGATGAGGCGTTGGAGCTCCTTTTTCGTGGTTGGCGGCTGCATGGTACGCACCGCCTCCTGACTTTTCAGGCCGATCTCGATTCCCCGTTCATGAACCAAAAAACCCAGGAATTGACCAGCCGTCACGCCAAAGGCACACTTCTTCGGATTCATTCTCAGCCCGAATTTCCGAGTTCGGTCTAGGACGCGCTGTAGATCGCCCAAATGTCCCTCCATGGAGACCGATTTGACCACCACGTCATCGATGTAGATCTCCACCAACTTGCCGATCAGATCATGAAATATATAATTCATGGCTCGTTGGTACGTTGCACCAGCATTCTTCAACCCAAAGGTCATTACCACGTATTCGAACAAGCCCACTGCCCCTGGTACCCTGAACGCGGTCTTGTGTATATCTTCCGGAGCCATGAAAATCTGATTATAACCGGCGTTGCCATCCATGAAGCTCAACACCTTGTGGCCAGCAGCAGCGTTTATCAATGTTTCTGCCATGGGCATTGGATATTCGTCCTTTGGGGTGGCTCTGTTAAGATCTCGGAAATCGATGGCCACGCGCCATCGGCCGTCCTTCTTCTCCACCGGAACGATACTGGAGATCCACTCCGCATACCTGCATGGTCTGATGAAGCCAGCGGCCAACATTTTCTCGATCTCCTTCTTGACTTCTTCCAGGATTTCGGCCCTCATCTGACGTGCTCGCTGTTGGAACGGCCGGAATCCCTTCTTAAGGGGGAGCCGATGCTCAATGATGCTCCTGTCCAAACCAGGCATCTCCGTGTAATCCCATGCAAAGCAATGCGGGTATTCCTTCAACAGGGCTATCATCTGTCCCCTGAGCTGTGGATCTAACTTCGTGCTGATGAAAGTAGGTCGAGGTTTATCCCCAGGACCGATGTCGACTTCTTCTAGCTCATCAGCTGATGTAAACCCGTACCCTAGCTTTCCGTCACCTGTGAGGTCGACGCCACATACTGGGAGAGCAGGTGCTACGGATACTACGGGCCGATTACTAGCATCGGCTTCTACCTTGATCATCACCAAGATGTTTTGGCGGTGTCGGGGCCGATCGCATGGAGCAGCCTCTTCCTCATCTTTGCCACGAGAGCAGTTGCCCTCGCCTTTATCTCCATCTAGGGGGTGTCCCAGTTCTATCATGTTGACGTTGAACGAGTGTCCTGGTTGGCACCTCCCAGGGTAGGTACCGTTGATCCTGTCAACGGTGCGCGACGGTGAATGAGGCACTCCTGGTGCCGCCGATGTGCACGACAACGGCAGACGGGGCTGGCGTGGCACCTTTCCTCGGTAGGTCCTGAGAGCTGGCTCTAATAGAGAGTGCCGATTTTTCATGACCTCTTTGACCATCCGAACGGCGACATGCTCCAAAGTATTCACCAGGCTCTCAGAATGGAGATGCAACGAGTGCGCCACCATGCCACCGATCTCCTGGCGCACGGCCCTGGTACGTTCCTCTGACGGGACAGATAGATCCACTTCATCGAGTGCGCCTTCCGGTGAGAACCCTTTCCGCCTGATGCCATACGCACGGGTTCTGTGATATGAGCCGATGAGGTCGGCTTCGAGGGTGGCCTTGATCTCGTCGTATCTCTTCTTGAGCTCGTCAGGCAGCTCCTCGTAGGTGACTGGCGTGTCGTCCGCCGCCATCTCAGATGTAGATGGCGATGTGGTTGATGTAGACGATGGTCCCACCGGGCGTGCCAGAATGTGTTGACTGCCAAAACCCACCGGCGGGCAGCGGCCTGTCAACACAGTGTAGAGCCGGGAAGAGCCTAGAGCTGCGGCTGGCTGAGACCCCTCCGAGCGACGGCCCGCAATGCTCTTCTGGTCACACGCGGCGATGCGAAGTGCAAGGGCGTGCCACCTGACCTATACCTGGTCAGGAAGGTGATGGGGATGCCTCGCTTAGTTCCTGCATGGCATACACGTAAACATTAAATACGAGCCTCGATCGGCTCTCAGGTTATCCTGTGAATCGGCTCAAAGAGCCGATCCACCCATGATTCATACGGGGTGCACGAATACTTGGTGATCCTGCTTGATCAAGATATAGCTAATGAGATCTACGACGATTTAGGGTTTTCACCGCATAATCGGATCATCCTACTCCAGGTTGGGCCTCGCGGCCACGCACGGTGCTCATAAGCCGATCCTAAACAAGGCCTAAAAACCAACATGGCGTTGATCCTCGGAACATCCCGTTTAGGACTTGCGAACGCCACCCTACGTGCCGCTGGATCCTCCCCCCCTTTGTAAGGCCTAACTATTGCAGATATTAAACTAATCCTTGCAGAACAAGGAGCAATCGTAACGGATCAGATCTACTAGATGATGAACAAGCAGGGTGCCGCCCCCACACCTGAGATAGGCGTGAGGGCGGCTAGACATGCAAGGGCTGCACTACGTAAGCATGTTATACGAAGAGCTATGCTAACCCTAACACATCTATGATAACTACGTTGCTCGCCATCAAAGACGCTTCAGTACGAGAAACGCATGAACAACGTGGAGCTTGTGCTGCCTAGATCGCAAGATGCGATCTAGGCAGCATGTCGCTTACCTGATTGAAACCCTCGAGATGAAGGAGTTGGCGATGCGCCGAGATTGGTTTGTTTTGGGTTGAACGTGAGTTGTTGTTTATTCCATAAACCCTAGATACATATTTATAGTCCAGCGGACTTTCTAATTCAGGCGTGCACCTAACCGTGCACGGGTAAAACTCTAACTCCTAACTTAACATACGATCTAATATATTACAGATAAATGGGCAATCTAGCCCAACTTCGCATATAAGGCCGATCTTCGTGTTCTCTCCAAATATAACCTTCAGGCTTATCTTGATCGTGGCCCACCTCCAACTTGGTCAAATTCTGGTGATAACAGTAGGTAAACGATAAAAAGAATAATTTCTGAAGTGACATGCTACCAACATAATCTTAATCATACTATTGTAAAGCATATGAGATGAATGAAGTGACTCAAGGCAATGATCTATAGTTTGCTAACAAATAGATAACATATAGCAAAACTTTTCATGAATAGTACTTTCAAGACAAGCATAAAAAAGTCTTGCATAAGAGTTAACTCATAAAGCAATAAATTCTTAATAAGAGGTTTGAAGCAACACAAAGGAAGATTTAAGTTTCAGCAATTGCTTTCAACTTCAACATGCATACCTCATGGATAATTGTCAACACAAAGTAATATAATAAGTGCAATAAGCAAGCATGTAAGAATCAATGCACAGTTGACACAAGTGTTTGCTTGTAAGATGGAAAGAAGTAGGTAAACTGACTCAACATAAAGTAAAAGAAAGGCCCTTCGCAGAGGGAAGCATGGATTAAATCATGTGCTAGAGCTTTTTAAGTTTTGAAATCATATAGAGAGCATACAAATAAAGTTTTGAGAGGTGTTTGTTGTTGTCAACGAATGGTAGCGGGTAATCTAACTACCTTATCAACCAGACTTTCAAGAGCGGCTCCCATGAAGGACATTATCTCTACCAGCAAGGTAGATCATCCCTCTTCTCTTTTGTTTACACATGTACTTTAGTTTTATTTATGGATGATACTCCTCCCAACCTTTTGCTTACACAAGCCATGGCTAACCGAATCCTCAGGTGCCTTCCAACATTCACATATCATGGAGGAGTGTCTATTTGCAAAATTAAGTTGCTTACTGATAGATCAGGGCAAAACATGTGAAGAGAATTATTAATGCAAGTTAATTAATTGGGACTGGGCACCCCATTGCCAGCTCTTTTTGCAAAATTATTGGATAAGCGGATGTATATGCCACTAGTCCATTGGTGAAAGTCTGTTAGAAGTAAATGTCAAGGTTGAAATATAAACACCACATACTTCCTCATGAGCTATAAAACATTGACACAAATAAGAGATAATAGCTTTTGAATTGTTTAAAGGTAGCACATGAAGTATTTACTTGGAATGGCAGGAAATACCACATAGTAGGTAGATATGGTGGACACAAATGGCATAGGTTTTGGCTCAAGGTTTTGGATGCACGAGAAGCATTCCCTCTCAGTACAAGGCTTTGGCTAGCAAGGTTGTTTGAAGCAAACATAGGTATGAACCGGTACAGCAAAACTTACATAAGAACAAATTGCAAGCATTATAGGACTCTACACTGTCTTCCTTGTTGCTCAAACACTTTTACCAGAAAATATCTAGACCTTAGAGAGACCAATCACGCAAACTAAATTTCAACAAGCTCTACGGTAGTTCTCCACTAATAGGTTTAAACTACATGATGCAAGAGCTTAAACATGATCTACTTGAGAGCTCAAAACAATTGCCAAGTATCAAATTATTCAAGATAATATGAAGCATTTTCTGTTTCCAACCAAATATCAATAAGTGCAGCGGTTTTCAACTCCGCCATGAACATTAAAATAAAGCTAAGAACACCAGTGTTCATATGAAAAAGCGGAGCGTGTCTCTCTCTCCCACACAAGGATTGCTAGGATCCGAATTTATTCAAACATAAACAACAATAAAAACAAACAGACGCTTCAAGTAAAGAACATATGATGTGGAAGAATAAAAATATAGTTTCACTAGAGATGACCTGATAAGTTGATTAAGAAGGGGATGCCTTGGGAATCCCCAAGCTTAGACGCTTGAGTCTTCTTGAAATATGCAGGGATGAACCACGGGGGCATCCCCAAGCTTAGGCTCTTCACTCTTCTTGATCACATTATATCACCCTTCTCTCTTGACCCTTGAAAACTTCTGCCACACCAAACTTCTCATAAACTTCATTAGAGGGGTTAGTACTCAAAAAACTTTAATCCACTTTAGTTCTGTAGTGACATATTGCAAGAACTCAATAAAACATTAGCTACAGCTCTCCACGTCTAGAAATCCTTACTTAAAGTCCACAAGAGACAATGCAAAAAACAGAGACAGAATCTGTCAAAACAGAACAGCCAGTAAACAAGAATTTTTTCGACGTACTTCCGTTGCTCAAATCAGAAAACTCAAAACTAATGAAAGTTGCGTACATATCTGAGGAACACGCATGAATTTTTGCAGAATTTTTAGGTTCTCCTACAGAGAGATCTACTCAAATTCGTGATAGCTAAAAATCTGTTTCTGCGCTGAAATCCAAATCTAGTATCAACTTTCTATTAGAAACTTTACTTGGCACAACAATGCAATAAAATAAAGATAAGGAGAGGTTCCTACAGTAGTAACAACTTCCAAGACGCAACAAAACAGTAGCAAAATAAAACATGGGTTATCTCCCAAGAAGTGCTTTCTTTATAGCCATTAAGACGGGCTCAGTGATTTTAATGATGCTCACATAAGGATGAGAGTTGAAGCAAAGAGAGCATCAAAAAGCAAGTATGAAACAAATTTAAGTCTAACCCGCTTCCTATGCATAGGAATCTTGTACACAAATAAATTCATGAAGAACAAAGTGACAAGCTGTTATCACCAGAATTTGACCGAGTCAGAGGTGGGCCGCGATCAAGATGGACTTGAAGATTATATACGGAAGAAATACGTGAATCGGCCTTATATGCAAAGTTTGGGCTAGTTTGCCCTTGTATCTGTAATATAGTAGATCGCATCTTAGATTAGAAGATAGAGTTTGACCCGTGCACGGTTAGGTGCACGCCTAAATTAGAAAGTCCCCTGGACTATAAATATGTATCTAGGGTTCATGGAATAAACAACAACCAACGTTCAACCAACCAAATCAATCTCGGCGCATCGCCAACTCCTTCATCTCGAGGGTTTCTACCGGTAAGCAACATGCTGCCTAGATCGCATCTTGCGATCTAGGCAGCACAAGCTCCACGTTGTTCATGCGTTGCTCGTACTGAAGCCTTGTTGATGGTGAGCAACGTAGCTATCATAGATGTGTTAGGGTTAGCATAGTTCTTCGCGTAACATGCTATCGTAGTGCAACCCTTGCATGTCTAGCCGCCCTCACACCTATCTTAGGTGTGGGGGCGGCACCCCGCTTGATCATTATTTAGTAGATCTGATCCGTTGCGATTGCTCCTTGTTCTACAAGGATTAGTTTAATATCTGCAATAGTTAGGCCTTACAAAGGGGTGGAGGATCCAGCGGCACGTAGGGTGTCGTTCGCTGGCCCTAAACAGGATGTTCCGGGGATCAACCTTGTGTTGGTTTTTAGGCCTTGTTTAGGATCGGCTTACGATCACCGTGCGTGGCCGCGAGGCCCAACCGTGAGTAGGATGATCCGATTATGCGGTGAAAACCCTAAATCGTCGTAGATCTCATTAGCTTTATCTTGATCAAGCAGGACCACCATATATTCGTGCACCTCGTACGAATCATGGGTGGATCGGCTCCCTGAGCCGATTCACAGGATAACCTGAGAGCCGATCGAGGCTCGTATTTAATGTTTACGTGTATGCCATGCAGGAAACTAAGCGAGGCATCTCCATCACCTTCCTGACCAGGTATAGGTCAGGTGGCACGCCCTTGCATCAGCATCGGACGTGTGACCAGAACGCTTTGCGGGCCGTCGCTCGGAGGGACCTCAGCCAGCCGCAGCTCTAGGTTGTTCCCGGCTCTACGGTGTTGCCCGTCGCTGCCCGCCGGTGGGTTTCTGACGACAACACATTCTGGCACGCCCGGTGGGACACTCTTCAGCAACCATGTCGACATCCACAGCTGAGATGGCTGGCGACCCAGTCACGTACGCAGAGCTGCCTGATGAGCACAAGAAGAGGTACGATGAGCTCAAGGCTCTCTTTGAAGCCGATCTAATCGGCTCTTTCTCGAAGACCCGTTCTCATGGCATCAGGTGGAACGGCTTTACAGCCGAGGGTGCCCTCGACCAAGTAGATCTGTCCACCCCTTCAGAAGAACGGACCAGAGCTCTGCGCCGGGAAATTAACTACATGGTAGCTCATTCTGTTTACTGCCATGGCAAAGACGAAGAAGAAAGCAGTCACTCTGGTGGCAAGGACAAAGAGGGGGCCGATTCAAGCGATCGGCTTCGATATAATGATAAAAGGTACAACAATGAAGACGGTATAGAGTCTTATAATGCTTTCAATATGTCTTTTATGTGAGTTTTGCTGTACCGGTTCATACTTGTGTTTGCTTTAAACAACCTTGCTAGCCTAAACCTTGTATCGAGAGGGAATACTTCTCATGCATCCAAGATCCTTGAGCCAAACACTATGCCACTTGTGTCCACCATACCTACCTACTACATGGTATTTCTCCGCCATTCCAAAGTAAATTGCTTGAGTGCTACCTTTGAAATTTCTATTCTTTATCTTTGCAATATACAAGCTCATGGGACAAATAGCTTAAAAACTATTGTGGTATTGAATATGTAATTATGCACTTTATCTCTTATTAAGTTGCTTGTTGTGCGATAACCATGTTTACTGGGGACGCCATCAACTACTCTTTGTTGAATTTCATGTGAGTTGCTATGCATGTTCGTCTTGTCTGAAGTAAGAGCGATCTACCACCTTATGGTTAAGCATGCATATTGTTAGAGAAGAACATTGGGCCGCTAACTAAAGCCATGATCCATGGTGGAAGTTTCAGTTTGGACAACAAACCTCAATCTCTCATGAGAATTTTATCTGTTGTTGAATGCTTATGCATTAAAGAGGAGTCCACTATCTGTTGTCTATGTTGTCCCGGTATGGATGTCTAAGTTGAGAATAATCAATAGCGAGAAATCCAATGCGAGCTTTTCTCCTTAGACCTTTGTACAGGCGGCATAGAGGTACCCCTTTGTGACACTTGGTTAAAACATGTGCATTGTGATGATCCGGTAGTCCAAGCTAATTAGGACAAGGTGCGGGCACTATTAGTATACCATGCATGAGGCTTGCAACTTGTAAGATATAATTTACATGATACATATGCCTTATTACTACCGTTGACAAAATTGTTTCATGTTTTCAAAATCAAAGCTCTAGCACAAATATAGCAATCCATGCTTCCCTCTGCGAAGGGCCTTTCTTCTACTTTTATTGTTGAGTCAGTTTACCCATTTCCTCCTATCTAAAAAAGCAAACATTTGTGTTAACTGTGCATTGATTCCTACATACTTGCATATTGCACTTGTTATATTACTTTATGTTGATAATATCCAGAAGATGCCACCTTTTGCCCTTTCAGTCCAAATGTCATTCGGTTTTGCGATGTTCTTCCATAGATGATTTTTCTCATGGTATACAGCCGATGCACGGACATCGACTTTAGAGCTAAGAAATAAAGCCGATGCACAGCCATCGACTCTAGTATAATTACACAGGATCTACCCGCTGCGTGTTCAAGACGCGGATTTTCACCAAGTCGGTCTTCAGTTCAGCTTCAAGGTCTTCTGCTTCCTTGAGGGAGTGAACAATGAGAGCTTCCTCAGCTGCAATGAGCCGACTTTGGTGCCCGAACTTTCTCTTCGAGGACTTCCAACCCTTTACGCCAGTTCAGCAGTACTGTCAGAAGCGCCAGTTTTGGCATGCAAGGCAGCCTTTTGCTCATTAAGCCGTTGGTGTTTCGTCTACAATATCGGCTTTCAACGGAAGAAGAGGCGATCGATGGGGGCAAGTTTGGCTGGCTCGGCATGGTGGCTGTCTCAGAATTACCTGAGTTCAAAACCCTTTGTCTGATCCGTGTATCCTCACCGCTATTCTCGCCTTGACTGAGGCTCGGGGGGCAGCTGGCCTGGTAGATGCTCTGTTTTAAAAGCCGATTGGGGTGTCATCGGCTGGTCCTTCGTCGAAACCTTCTTCAAAAGTGGGAGTTCACGCGGAGAAGTTGAGAAGGCAAGGCATCATGATGAAGGATACTGCGACGGTTCTGCCACGACATGACCCGACGAAGGAAAAGCAGAGTGATTTTGGAATTATCAATTCCAAAACCAGGGGGGCATGTGTTATCACCAGAATTTGACCGAGTCAGAGGTGGGCCGCGATCAAGATGGACTTGAAGATTATATACGGAAGAAATACGTGAATCGGCCTTATATGCAAAGTTTGGGCTAGTTTGCCCTTGTATCTGTAATATAGTAGATCGCATCTTAGATTAGAAGATAGAGTTTGACCCGTGCACGGTTAGGTGCACACCTAAATTAGAAAGTCCCCTGGACTATAAATATGTATCTAGGGTTCATGGAATAAACAACAACCAACGTTTAACCAACCAAATCAATCTCGGCGCATCGCCAACTCCTTCATCTCGAGGGTTTCTACCGGTAAGCAACATGCTGCCTAGATCGCATCTTGCGATCTAGGCAGCACAAGCTCCACGTTGTTCATGCGTTGCTCGTACTGAAGCCTTGTTGATGGCGAGCAACGTAGTTATCATAGATGTGTTAGGGTTAGCATAGTTCTTCGCGTAACATGCTATCGTAGTGCAACCCTTGCATGTCTAGCCGCCCTCACACCTATCTTAGGTGTGGGGGCGGCACCCCGCTTGATCATTATTTAGTAGATCTGATCCGTTGCGATTGCTCCTTGTTCTACAAGGATTAGTTTAATATCTGCAATAGTTAGGCCTTACAAAGGGGTGGAGGATCCAGCGGCACGTAGGGTGTCGTTCGCTGGCCCTAAACAGGATGTTCCGGGGATCAACCTTGTGTTGGTTTTTAGGCCTTGTTTAGGATCGGCTTACGATCACCGTGCGTGGCCGCGAGGCCCAACCGTGAGTAGGATGATCCGATTATGCGGTGAAAACCCTAAATCGTCGTAGATCTCATTAGCTTTATCTTGATCAAGCAGGACCACCATATATTCGTGCACCTCGTACGAATCATGGGTGGATCGGCTCCCTGAGCCGATTCACAGGATAACCTGAGAGCCGATCGAGGCTCGTATTTAATGTTTACGTGTATGCCATGCAGAAACTAAGCGAGGCATCTCCATCACCTTCCCGACCAGGTATAGGTCAGGTGGCACGCCCTTGCATCAGCATCGGACGTGTGACCAGAACGCTTTGCGGGCCGTCGCTCGGAGGGACCTCAGCCAGCCGCAGCTCTAGGTTGTTCCCGGCTCTACGGTGTTGCCCGTCGCTGCCCGCCGGTGGGTTTCTGACGACAACACATTCTGGCACGCCCGGTGGGACACTCTTCAGCAACCATGTCGACATCCACAGCTGAGATGGCTGGCGACCCAGTCACGTACGCAGAGCTGCCTGATGAGCACAAGAAGAGGTACGATGAGCTCAAGGCTCTCTTTGAAGCCGATCTAATCGGCTCTTTCTCGAAGACCCGTTCTCATGGCATCAGGTGGAACGGCTTTACAGCCGAGGGTGCCCTCGACCAAGTAGATCTGTCCACCCCTTCGTAAGAACGGACCGTAGCTCGCGCCGGGAAATTAACTACATGGTAGCTCATTCTGCTTCGCCATGGCAAAGACGAAGAAGAAAGCAGTCACTCTGGTGGCAAGGACAAAGAGGGGGCCGATTCAAGCGATCGGCTTCGATATAATGATAAAAGGTACAACAATGAAGACGGTATAGAGTCTTATAATGCTTTCAATATGTCTTTTATGTGAGTTTTGCTGTACCGGTTCATACTTGTGTTTGCTTTAAACAACCTTGCTAGCCTAAACCTTGTATCGAGAGGGAATACTTCTCATGCATCCAAGATCCTTGAGCCAAACACTATGCCACTTGTGTCCACCATACCTACCTACTACATGGTATTTCTCCGCCATTCCAAAGTAAATTGCTTGAGTGCTACCTTTGAAATTTCTATTCTTTATCTTTGCAATATACAAGCTCATGGGACAAATAGCTTAAAAACTATTGTGGTATTGAATATGTAATTATGCACTTTATCTCTTATTAAGTTGCTTGTTGTGCGATAACCATGTTTACTGGGGACGCCATCAACTACTCTTTGTTGAATTTCATGTGAGTTGCTATGCATGTTCGTCTTGTCTGAAGTAAGAGCGATCTACCACCTTATGGTTAAGCATGCATATTGTTAGAGAAGAACATTGGGCCGCTAACTAAAGCCATGATCCATGGTGGAAGTTTCAGTTTGGACAACAAACCTCAATCTCTCATGAGAATTTTATCTGTTGTTGAATGCTTATGCATTAAAGAGGAGTCCACTATCTGTTGTCTATGTTGTCCCGGTATGGATGTCTAAGTTGAGAATAATCAATAGCGAGAAATCCAATGCGAGCTTTTCTCCTTAGACCTTTGTACAGGCGGCATAGAGGTACCCCTTTGTGACACTTGGTTAAAACATGTGCATTGTGATGATCCGGTAGTCCAAGCTAATTAGGACAAGGTGCGGGCACTATTAGTATACCATGCATGAGGCTTGCAACTTGTAAGATATAATTTACATGATACATATGCCTTATTACTACCGTTGACAAAATTGTTTCATGTTTTCAAAATCAAAGCTCTAGCACAAATATAGCAATCCATGCTTCCCTCTGCGAAGGGCCTTTCTTCTACTTTTATTGTTGAGTCAGTTTACCCATTTCCTCCTATCTAAAAAAGCAAACATTTGTGTTAACTGTGCATTGATTCCTACATACTTGCATATTGCACTTGTTATATTACTTTATGTTGATAATATCCAGAAGATGCCACCTTTTGCCCTTTCAGTCCAAATGTCATTCGGTTTTGCGATGTTCTTCCATAGATGATTTTTCTCATGGTATACAGCCGATGCACGGACATCGACTTTAGAGCTAAGAAATAAAGCCGATGCACAGCCATCGACTCTAGTATAATTACACAGGATCTACCCGCTGCGTGTTCAAGACGCGGATTTTCACCAAGTCGGTCTTCAGTTCAGCTTCAAGGTCTTCTGCTTCCTTGAGGGAGTGAACAATGAGAGCTTCCTCAGCTGCAATGAGCCGACTTTGGTGCCCGAACTTTCTCTTCGAGGACTTCCAACCCTTTACGCCAGTTCAGCAGTACTGTCAGAAGCGCCAGTTTTGGCATGCAAGGCAGCCTTTTGCTCATTAAGCCGTTGGTGTTTCGTCTACAATATCGGCTTTCAACGGAAGAAGAGGCGATCGATGGGGGCAAGTTTGGCTGGCTCGGCATGGTGGCTGTCTCAGAATTACCTGAGTTCAAAACCCTTTGTCTGATCCGTGTATCCTCACCGCTATTCTCGCCTTGACTGAGGCTCGGGGGGCAGCTGGCCTGGTAGATGCTCTGTTTTAAAAGCCGATTGGGGTGTCATCGGCTGGTCCTTCGTCGAAACCTTCTTCAAAAGTGGGAGTTCACGCGGAGAAGTTGAGAAGGCAAGGCATCATGATGAAGGATACTGCGACGGTTCTGCCACGACATGACCCGACGAAGGAAAAGCAGAGTGATTTTGGAATTATCAATTCCAAAACCAGGGGGGCATGTGTTATCACCAGAATTTGACCGAGTCAGAGGTGGGCCGCGATCAAGATGGACTTGAAGATTATATACGGAAGAAATACGTGAATCGGCCTTATATGCAAAGTTTGGGCTAGTTTGCCCTTGTATCTGTAATATAGTAGATCGCATCTTAGATTAGAAGATAGAGTTTGACCCGTGCACGGTTAGGTGCACACCTAAATTAGAAAGTCCCCTGGACTATAAATATGTATCTAGGGTTCATGGAATAAACAACAACCAACGTTTAACCAACCAAATCAATCTCGGCGCATCGCCAACTCCTTCATCTCGAGGGTTTCTACCGGTAAGCAACATGCTGCCTAGATCGCATCTTGCGATCTAGGCAGCACAAGCTCCACGTTGTTCATGCGTTGCTCGTACTGAAGCCTTGTTGATGGCGAGCAACGTAGTTATCATAGATGTGTTAGGGTTAGCATAGTTCTTCGCGTAACATGCTATCGTAGTGCAACCCTTGCATGTCTAGCCGCCCTCACACCTATCTTAGGTGTGGGGGCGGCACCCCGCTTGATCATTATTTAGTAGATCTGATCCGTTGCGATTGCTCCTTGTTCTACAAGGATTAGTTTAATATCTGCAATAGTTAGGCCTTACAAAGGGGTGGAGGATCCAGCGGCACGTAGGGTGTCGTTCGCTGGCCCTAAACAGGATGTTCCGGGGATCAACCTTGTGTTGGTTTTTAGGCCTTGTTTAGGATCGGCTTACGATCACCGTGCGTGGCCGCGAGGCCCAACCGTGAGTAGGATGATCCGATTATGCGGTGAAAACCCTAAATCGTCGTAGATCTCATTAGCTTTATCTTGATCAAGCAGGACCACCATATATTCGTGCACCTCGTACGAATCATGGGTGGATCGGCTCCCTGAGCCGATTCACAGGATAACCTGAGAGCCGATCGAGGCTCGTATTTAATGTTTACGTGTATGCCATGCAGGAAACTAAGCGAGGCATCTCCATCACCTTCCTGACCAGGTATAGGTCAGGTGGCACGCCCTTGCATCAGCATCGGACGTGTGACCAGAACGCTTTGCGGGCCGTCGCTCGGAGGGACCTCAGCCAGCCGCAGCTCTAGGTTGTTCCCGGCTCTACGGTGTTGCCCGTCGCTGCCCGCCGGTGGGTTTCTGACGACAACACAAGCATAGGAAGATAAAACAAGAGTAACTTCAAAATTTTCAGCATGTAGAGAGGTGTTTTGGTACCATGAAAATTTCTACAACCATATTTTCCTCTCTCATAATAATTTCCAGTAGCATCATGAAAAAACTCAACAATATAACTATCACATACAACATGCTTTTCATGATCTACAAACACATAATTTTTATCAAGCTCAAAAATAATGGGATTAAAACTTTCAAACCCACTCTTATCAATAATATAACAAGATGATTGATCAATCTCAAAAGATATGGGACTACTAGATGAAGTCAAGACCTTTCCAATCCCATTTTCATTAGTGGTACAATTAATATTATCAAGTAACATAGGACCATCATCTAGAGCTTTATCATAAACATTTGCTAAGCAAAACTCTTTAGTACCATGCATTTCGATATCAGGCACAAACAAAGCATTATCATAACATTTTTCGAAATAGCATGGATTATCATAGATAACAGTAGCATAATTATTCTCACAAGTTTTACTCATAGGGAATATTTCAAGAGAATCCACAGGAACATAACATTCATCCTCCTTTGGTAAGCATGGAGGACAATCAAATAGTGTAAGAGATAAAGAGTTACTCTCATTAGAAGGTTGGCATGGGTAGCTAATCCATTCTCCCTCCTTTTGTTCATCACTCTCCTCCTCTTTTTCATCCAATGAGCTTTCAGGTTCATCAATTTCTTCTTTCACAGGTTCCTGCAAATTGTGAGTGCATTCTTGTGCATGAATGAGTCTCTCTTTATAATCAATGATATAAGGATTATTGCTGTAACTTTCTATGCAAAAATTAAGGATAGAAGAGACATAATCTTTAAGGTTCTTACAAGCAATACAAGTTTCATAATTTTTAGACATGAAGGATTCTATTTCAGAAGATCCCATAAATAAAACAAATTGTTCTACTTCTTCGAACCCAAGATGAATATAGTTATTCCAATTATAGTTCATAATTAAAACTTCTTCACTAAAGCCACATTGGAATTTAAGATGTTTAGTATCCTGTTTAGAGCAACAGTTTATATCATGGCGTTTAAGCAAGATTTTAGCAATTGTATTCAATTTTTCTATCACAGCACTCATGACTTTACCCTTTCTTGATTCTTTATAATTCATATATAATTCAATAAGCTCCATATAGGTTGTGGGTTCTTCCATAACAACAGTTTTTAATTTTTCGGTTTTTCAAATTTTTATGGATTTTCGGGTATATAAGAAAAAAAAACAAGACAAAAACAAACTAGACAAAAGTAAACTAAGCAAAATAATACTAGACAGAAATAAACTAAGCACAAATAAACTAGACAAAAGTAAACTAAGCAAAAAAAATAAAAACAGAGAGAGAGAGAGAGGTAGAGTGTACTCCCCAGGTGAACTTATGAGTAGAGCTATGCCTCCCCGGCAACGGCGCCAGAAAATAGTCTTGATAACCCACAAGTATAGGGGATCGCAACAGTCTTCGAGGGAAGTAAAACCCAAATTTATTGATTCGACACAAGGGGAGACAAAGAATACTTATAAGCCTTAACAATTGAGTTGTCAATTCAGCTGCACCTGGAAAAGCACTACTAACAGGGGTGATGTGAAAGCAGGAGTAATATGAGAGCAATAGTAACGAATATAGCAAATAAAGAATAAAGAATACGTAGGCAATGGCACCAGAAAATAGTTGATACTACTTCTAATGGCATATAGGACCGAGTGAGTATTTGATGATGACAAATGGACCGGGGTTCCCAGCTATCTACACTAGTGGTAACTCTCCAATAACAAGTGTTGGGTGAACAAATTACAGTTGGGCAATTGATAGGATTGAAATAGCATTAAGACAGAACATCAAGTCTATTAATCATGTAGTCATGTTTTCCATATATAGTCATACGTGCTCGCAATGAGAAACTTGCATAACATCTTTTGTCCTACCAGCCGGTGGCAGCCGGGCCTCAAGGGAATCTACTGGTAATTAAGGCATTCCTTTTTTTAGAGCACCGGACCAAAGCATTAACACTTGGTGAAAACATGTGATCCTCATATCTAAGCCTTCCCCTCCAGTTATCCCAGTTGCTGTCACTCTGGGGCCTCGGGTTCCGGACATAGACATGTGCAAACAACTTGTAGATACAATCTAAGCAATAATTATAGAGCTCAAATCTAAGATCATGCC
Source organism: Lolium perenne (assembly GCF_019359855.2). NCBI lineage: Eukaryota > Viridiplantae > Streptophyta > Magnoliopsida > Poales > Poaceae > Lolium > Lolium perenne. The sequence goes on along the minus strand of NC_067245.2, from coordinate 238,348,865 downwards.
ACTCGTGCACTGGTGACAAGCATTAAACACAACAAGATTGCAGCAACAATAACTTCACAAACTTATATAGATAGACTGATCATAATGTAACAATTCATTGGATCACAACAAACACAACACCGATTACATCAGATGGATCTCAATCATGTAAGGCAGCTCATGAGATCGTTGTATTGAAGTACATGGGAGAGAGAGTACCAACTAGCTACTGCTAGAACCCGTAGTCCATAGGGGAACTACTCACGGAGCATGATGGAGGCGGTGGCGATGATGGAGAAGGCTTCCAGGGGCACTTCCCCGTCCCGGCGGCGTGCCGGAACAGAGATTCTGTCCCTCGAAACAGAGTTTCGCGATGGCGGCGGCGCCCCTGGAGTCTTTCTGCAGTATGGTTGACTGATTTAGGGTTTTCGCGTCGCGAGGGATTATATAGGCGAAGAGGCGGCGCGAGGGGGTGCTAGCGGGGCCCACCCCATAGCTGGGTGCGCCCCCCCTCTTGGCCGCGCCGCCAGGTGGTGTGGGGCCCCCTTGGCCCTTCTCCGTCTCTCCTTCGGTGTTCGGGGTCCGTCTCGGTAAAATAGGAGGTTTGGCTTTTGTTTCGTCCAATTCTGAGAATATTGCCCGAACAGCTTTTCTTGAACCAAAAACAGGAGAAAACAGGAACTGGCACTTCGGCATCTTGTTAATAGGTTAGTCCCGGAAAATGCATAAAAACATTATAAAGTGTGAGCAAAACATGTAGGTATCGTCATAAAACTAGCATGGAACATCAGAAATTATAGATACGTTGGAGACGTATCACCAGGTAGGGGTGGGCATAAAAAACCGAGCACCGAACACCGAACCGAACTAACCGGGACCGAAACCGAATACACCGAAACCGAATTAACCGAAAATAATTTCGGTGCTCAAATATGAAAAACCGAATTTATATTAACAAATTCGGTTTTGACCATCTATTGACCGAAATAACCTTAAAAACCGATATTCCGTTAACATATAGCATAATCGTCTCATACAGAAGTTCACTGTCAATCGTTTCAACTAATTTCTTTGCCCAACAACCCAATTCCAAGCAGGCCAAAGTCCCAAACTCCACGTACCTAACAAAAATTAAAGGCAGCCTCATGCACGTAGTATATGTATACAAGTTCCCCCCCAAAAATTAGTATGTGTATATAAGCATAAGCATATTTCTAACTTCCTTTTTGCTTCATCTAGCTATGTACGAGTAGTTTGCTACTACATGGTCGTATGGTTCCTGGAGTTAGAAGGAGCACTGATAGTATATACATGCTCAATAGTCCTTGTCGTACGTGAACCTAACTTCTAGTCACGGCAACTCGGCAGCTGCCAAGCTAATGCGTGATATCAAACGTACTTGACTTGTTATATTTTGTCAAAATTAGGTTAAATCGGTTAAAAACCGAACATCGAACCGAATTTTCGGATAACCGAATTACAAATTAATTAGGAAACCGATATAATTTCGGTTCTCATTTCTTATTACCCGAATTATTAAAAAAACCGAAAAACCGAACCGAATTTTCGGTTAAAACCGAACGCCCAGGCCTATCACCAGGTGATGGACAATTTCCCACCGAGTTTGGAGCACACCAAATCCTCGCTCCACATCTTTCTTGCAAGCCTCTTGCATCTTGACAAACCTCCTCGTCTTCTCCGAGTTTGGGTTACGGACACTCTTCACCAGTGTGGCCCAGTCAGGGTAGATGCCATCAGCAAGATAATATGGCTTGTCATATTCATTTCCATTGACCTCGTAGCTCACCCGGGAAGCTTTGCCTTGCATAAGCCCGTTGTAAACCGGTGATCAGTGCAACACATTGATGTCATTGTTGGAACCGGCCCATGCCAAAGAATGAATGCCAAATCCATAAATCTTGAGATATGACAGCTTCAAGAATGACATTCCGTCCCTCCACATGCCCGTTGTACTGACCCTACCATCCAAATGGACAGTTCTCCCACTCCTAGTTCATGCAATCTATGATGCCAATCATTTTTGGGAAGCCTCTAGACTCGTTGATAGACAACAGCTGCCTTGTATCCTCAACAATTGGCTCCCTACAGTAATGTTATCCGAACACGGCAATCACGGCTCGGCAAAACCTGTACATGGACTCACGGCAGGTGCTCTCACCCATTCGAAGATACTCATCGAATATATCAACAGTCATTCCATATGATAGCATGCGAATAGCCGCGGAGCATTTTTGGTAGGAGGTGAAGCCTAGCGCACCTGTTGCATCGGGCCTGCATTGAAAGTAGGGGTCGTAGTTTCTCAGCCTCGTAGAATGACCATGAGCAGGTCCCTTGACATCCTGTACCGGCGCCAGAACATTTTTTCCTTGAACACCGGATCGGTGCGGTGGAAGTAGTTCCTGTGGAGCCGGAGGTGCCCTTCCACTCTGTTGCGCGGCAGGTTTTTTGAGCGGCCCTTGACAGTGCCCCGGTGCACCGGTGCCTGGTTTGAATTGAACTCGTGGAGGATGGAGGCCGCAACAGTAGCCAATGTCTGCGTCGACTGATCGGACTCCTCGTCGGAAGAGGAGTCAACGACCTCCGCCCGGAACTTGTCCAGCATCTACGACATGTCCATCTGCGTGGGTACGAACTGCGGATAAATGGTCGCGCACAGTAGCGCCAAAAACACGAGTAAGAAACCTACCGGCGCAATTGACCGAACAGGTCGTGGGCGGCGAGGCCGGGCGGCGCAACCGGCAACGTTTGGCCCCAAAACAGGCGATAGGTGCGCGCCGGAGCCTACCCCGACTACGATCCTGCTCTCCGCACGGCGAGAGCCGAGCCGACGGCGAGTACTGCGACGCTACGGCGGGTGGGGTTGGGGTGGTGGCGTCGCACTAAGACATCAAAGAAGGGGAAAAAGAAGCAAATCAAAGCAAAGAAGGGGAAAAAGAAGCAAATCAAAGCAAAAAAAAAAGAAAAGGAGGACACTCCGTGGTCCCGGGTAAGAAAATGAGGACGCTCCGCGCGATAGTGAAGCATCCATGGAGACGCAAAACTAGCGCATGTTTAGACCAGGTTTGCGACGCCGTGGACGACCCGGACACTTTTGGTCGCCCCACTGAAGCAGAACCCAAACGCATTTTCGATCACGGCGGATACAAACGGTCACTCAGCGTCCACTTGCGTCGTCCCGTTGAAGATGCCCTTATCTATATCCTACACATTGCCATCCTTAGCACGAGGCACGCTGGATGAGAAGTGGAAGGCTCGTGCGTGATGAGATGACAGACAGCCGGTTGTCATAGACTTTTCCAAATGAAAAAACATACATGCACGAGCGGAAACATTTGCTTCAACATCGATGCTAAAATCAATCAATTTGTTAGCTAATGTGTTTTACATATACATGTAGTCGCATCGAGTGTTATAGTGGAAAGCTTTGCCTTGTTTCAACGGCAACATTGAACTACACGGTATATACAGTCAGGCGACCCACAGGCGACCCACATTGTCAACAGTTCTAGGCTGCACTTGTTCCTTCTCATCCAGATCGTGATCTGCCTGCCCAGCCTATCCACCTGCAAATAATAAAATCTACACATGGCCACAATAATGGGCAGAAGGGAGAGGGGAAATGACTACTGAACAAGCAGTGAGCGAAATCGGGTACCATGGTCTTAGGCGAAAAGGGAACAACGACACACAATGGCAGTTCACAAACGATATCACCCGACAAAGAAGCATGAAACTGTCAAACGTACTAACCTGTGCGCATCTCTAAGGTGACGGTGCTCAGGTAACAACATAGTTCTATGCCAGACAACGTGACTACACTTAACGAATTGTGTTTCACTGCAGGTCTAGGATGTAAAGGATCACATCATTTCATCTTTCTTTCTTTTTTGACATATAATTTCATCTTTGTATTCTACACCAGACAACATGATTACATGAACGTTTATACTGCAATAACATGATAATTAACTAATACTCCCTCCGTCCCTGAATTTAGACAAATCTTGAGCCCCAACAGCTAATAATATACCAAGGCAAGTGATGTTAAGGAGCATGTTTTTTTTATCTTTCTGTTCTGCACCTCAACATAGCTACAACTAAGGGAATATTTATACCACATTAACATGACGATTTACCAACATATGCTAGTCTCAGGCTCATGAGCTAATAACAATATAAACTAATTTGGTACAGAGGAATTACTACCAAACTTGCTCTGTGAACACAACAATTAAGGCAAACAGAGGGCGCAGGGTACCAAATAGACTAACGGACCCATTGATTTGAGGACACAAACCACTCCCTCTGAAGAAAATGGCAAGTAGCAACTACACAGCTGTGCGGTGAGAGGAAACTAAATATCAGCTGTGTCACCCAGTACGAAAAACACTACAAGAACATTGAGAATCATAAGCAGATATGAACCACAAAAAAATGTAACAAACGCTGTTCCACCCGCAGCTCATTACAAGAATCAAACTAGATAATTTGACCAGTGCCACTGCCTTCGTAAAAACCCCAAGTTCATGGAGGAATGTACACTATATACAATGTCCAAGGAGGGATGTTTAGAATAGGACAGGAAGTGGGTTCTGTAAGGAAACCAAAACTATGCCAGTTCAAGAAGAAACATAACTGAAGTAACTGGTGAACACAGTTGAACAAAAACAATAACCTATGCCGACAAATTAGAGATGACTAGGTCCCAAAAGTCAGTTAGATGGATGAGGTGCAATAATAAACGAGGAAGGATAGTGGACTGACCAGTGACCACTACGGTTCACTGAAGTAACAGGTGAACACACTTGAAGACCTTCCACAAAATTTAGGCACTTAGTACAACAAGCTGATGGCCATCAAGCTTCCTATCTTGAAGCAGCCACAGCTTAAGCTGCAGACGTGTCACAGATACAACAGTTGCAGTAAGTACAACTAACTCTCTACCACTTGGGCAGAACATACAAGTAGTTATTACCAAATGCATAGAACATAGCGATGGATCATATTTTCAGCTACCAATATACACTATAAAGAACAGCAAATTTCTAGACAAACAACACATGGGGCTTAAGTTAACAATACTATTATTTACAGCACTGTTTAATGAGAGCAGATCCCTCGACTTTTGCTCTCAGCACTACAGAACACAGGAATGGAGGGTGACAACCGAAGAGTAATTAAATCAAAGAGCTCCCTTGATTTTCTCAATTTGCTTCACAAATACAGGTGCTGATGTGCATGTCAAACTGGCATGCTTACTAGAGAATACTAACTCTAGGTAGCGGAGCATAGTTTTACTCGTGGCCTAATTTGATTTACATATGACCACAGGAGCGCTAGTAGCACAGATACATGAATTTTTTTCATGGTGAATAATGTAATATCTTTTAGATACTTAGTAACCAAATACAATCATAGATTTGTACACACCATCGAGGTGGAAAATAGAACACACACCATCCAGGCGACGGTATCATTTCTGTCTTGCTTTGAGATTTTATTCTTACTCTTCATCATTTTACATATTTTTAAAGAATTTGGAGTTTCCTCAACACTAAGTACATCATGGAGATCCTAGGCAGCATTTATTTTGAATCATAGAACAGAGCCTTCAGGTATAAATGATCTTCCAGATGTGCATTGATCAATTTTTAATCAGCAATACGTCACTTGAGGTAAATGACTTTTGAATATATTTACCTTTAGTTGTATTACTGTCCATGATTTCCTGGAGAAAAGCTAAAGGCATCCTCCCCCTTCGCCAGTTTTGTTTCTTGCAAACAAAATGTAAAGATCAAAAGAAAAAACGCACTAGGAACATAGAGAAAAATTGATGATTTTTTCTTATTGTAAATCCAACACACTGACTATTGTTTACAACGTACCAATCTGGAATATTTTACATACAGAAGGTCCAAAGGTGAAACTGGTAACCAATGCTAACAGGCCAAACCTTGACGAAGGTAGATTAGAATTGCTTTCATGATCAATCTGGTTGGAGTATTCCTGAAAAGATTTCTATGATGGGCCACGGGCCACTTAAGCACAAAGCCTGCTAAAGAACGCTGTCAGTTGCTTGTAGACACCAAGAAGATGTGATGCTTCATGTCCATGGCACATCTCACCTCAGAAGGCATCTGACCTCACTGATTCAGGTTGAAGCATAACAGTAAGTACCAACAGAACCCAAGAAAGTGGTTTAAGCTCAGCCGAAAAGGCCACGGTTGCCTTTTGCTTGCAGTTCTTTCAACCGTTGCTCCTCTAGGGGATCAGGACTCTTCAAATACCGTCTGGTTCGCCTGTGTGTTTTATAACATGAGAAATAAATTCACTATTGAACAAAATACTTATGCATGAGACATTGTGGAATTAGTGACTGGAAATATTACCTGTCCAGTTCATTTAAAGCAGGAAATGTTGGCATGAAGTCCTTTGACTTAGGCAGAGGCACTTCATGGAACCACGGATGCTGCAAGGCAGCATCAGCTGATATACGCTGCACAAGGGAATCAAGTTAGCTTAAGACAGTAATATAAATGACAAAGCAAGAATCGCAGTAAGTATTCATTTTACCTTCTCAGGATCATAAGTTAGGAGTTTATTCAACAGATCAAAACCAGCTTCAGATAGATTTGGACGCGTGCCAGAAAAAGAAGCAGCTGGGAACTTCTCCCTTAATCTATTGTACCTGACGAAAGATTTAAAAATGGGAATACCGTCATACAAACAGTCAAATATACACACTCAGCAGAGAAAGAACAAAAGCATGTATAAATAAACTTACGGTTGTTTGACAAAATTTACTTTGACACCTGGTAATTTGGCATAACCAGGCCATATCTTCTCATTAGGTGTGCCAAGTGTTCTAAATATCTACAAGAAACCATATTTTCTCATTAGGTGCGCCAAGTGTTCTAAAATATCTATATGAAAAGTAGCTTCACCATGACATACCATCTAATAAAAGCTATCAACAGTTATAGCTATCTAAAACACAGAAGGTGTGGACAGCACACAGAAGACAAATGGAATACCTTGTCTAGCTGTTCGAACTCAGTTTTTCCATTGAACAATGGTTCTTTGGCCAGAAGCTCTGCCATTATGCATCCCACAGACCACATATCAATAGCAGTGGAGTATTCCTTTGCTCCTAGCAACAGTTCTGGTGCCCTGTAGCCAGAAGGAGCGGAACAGGTTAGTCCTGTTGACAAAAGAACTTACAGTGAAAATATAGGTAGTCAAAACACTGCTGTGGAATCTGATGCTGTCCGGTGACATACCTGTACCACAAAGTCACAACCAATTGAGTATAAGGTTTTAATGGGCTCCCATATTGACGAGACAGTCCAAAATCACAAATTTTCAACTCACCACGGTTATTCAGTAACAGATTTGAGGTCTTCAGATCCCTAGAAAATGAAACACATATCAGTACATAGACAACATAAAAGAAGATTAGATATTATCCAAAGTTGAAGAATAAAAGGGAAGCCGGTAATTACCTATGAAGTACCCAATTGTCATGAAGATATTTTACACCCTCTAATAGCTGAAGCACTAAACATTTGACCTCACTCTGGGTATATGGCTGCTTCATATTCTCCATGACACCCTTCAGATCATGCTCCATGTACTCCATCACCATAAAAATACTGTCCAGACTACTGCCAACTACTACTTCCTTGACATCAACAATTGAAGGGTGGTGGAAAGATAGAAGGATATTGATCTCCCTCAGAGAAGTCAACGGGAAACCTTCTCTCTCCTTTTCCATCTTGACCTTCTTCAACGCAACAACCTCAGCAGTCTTCTTGTCCTTTGCTCTATATACAACACCATAAGTGCCCTCGTTAATCTTGTTGAGCCTCTCAAACACATCAACACTTCTGCAACCGTGAAGCATGTTGATGCATCGATGAGCTGGCTTCACTGGCTCAGGGGTTTCAGACCTGCGCACTTGGTTCTCCGAGCCAGAAGACAGACGGTCTACTGAATCATTATCGCTAGCCTCCTCCCTATCAACATCCATATAGTCATCTTTATCCACTTCCTTCTCATCGTTGCCCATTCTCCCTGAATCAGTCGACCTTGACATGGTCCTCCCTCCAGAGATATCACTGGTCACAACCTCTCCAAGTTCTGGGCTAGGAGTCTTCTTACCCCGGTCCAAGTCAGCGAAATCTGCAGGAGTTGTGCTTTTCTTCTTCCTGAGTGATGCCCCCACCTGCTCATCGTCGTTAGCACCCGCCCACCGTGAAGTTGATATGTTCCTCATCGTTGGGTACTCCTCTTCCTCAAGCACTTTACTCTCCTCTGGCTCGAGCACTTTAGCCTCTTCCGACTCGAGCAATTTGCTCTCCTCCGGTTCATGCGACTGCTCAGTGCTGTCAACAGCAAGGTCCACATCCATCGGTGACTTGTCCACCACCAACCTCTCCGGGATGTGCCCCTGTGGAATCACTGGGGGAGGTGGAGGAAGTTCGGCAGGCTCCGCAACCTTCTTGCCATTTGCTGTATCAGCGGACACGGGTTCCGTGCCCCTCGCCGCGTCGGAATGTAACGGCGGCTTGGGGCTATCCCTGTCCCAAATAATCGGCGAGAATTTCCTCTTCTTGCTGGTCAACTGGGCCGCTGCCCCCGCCGCACCCTCCCTGCCAGAACTGGACACGACATTCTCAGCCGCTCTGTGGAGCCTCCCGCCGGAGTCATCGGACGCGCTCCCGCTGAGCACCTCGCCAGGCTCGCGGTCCCCCAGCCTCCCCGAAAGGCGGCTCTTTGGCGGGTGCGAGCGGCGGTGGCCGTACCCGTTGGAGCCATCCCTGCCGCCTCGGCTGCTCCCGCCGTCGCGGCGGCGGTCGGCGTCGCTCCGCTGGCGGCCGCCCGGGTGCTGCTGCTCTGCGGTCCTCCGGGACGCCTCCGCGTCGGGCTCCCGCTCCCTCGCCTCGTAGTCCCTGTACCCTCCGTGACGGCCGGCGGCCATAAGCACGGAATCAGAGCCGCGGAGGAACCCCGAGCGGATGGCGGGCGCACCCCGAAACCCTAGATCCGTACCAAAACCTAGAAAAAATTTGCGGCGCGGTTCGGACCTGGGCTGGGGTTTGGATCTGACCTCGAGTCGAGTGGAGCAGACTTGTGGGCGCGTCGCCACCTGCCGGCTGCGTGCCAAGGCGGTGGCGGCGGCGGCGGAGAGAAGGCGAGGATAATTGGGGAGGTCCGGGACGGAAGCGAGCGAGCGAGCGGGGTAGGCGCCGCTTCGCGTTGTTTCGGAGGCTTTCCCTTTCTGGATTGATTGATGGACTAAAAGGATCCGTGGGCTCCGCGTGGGCGTGGTTTGCAGGTTCATGACAGGTGGGACCGCGACGGCTGGTGGGTCCGTGCTGGCAAGTGGTGGTGACGAAAACTGAAATATGTTACTGTACGATGAGTACATTCTCCGTTTCATAGCAGGATTATAATCTACAAGACTTGGCTTGATCAAATATAAGACTAGTCACAATGGGGAGTATCATATATTAGTATCATGCATATGATACTAGTGTGTGATACTATCTTCACAATGCATAGTATCATGTAGTAGTATCATAAGTTAATTATATTTAGTGATTTGTAGAATCTCAATGCAAAAGTGTGCACAAGATTGGTTTGACATTAATTTTTCTAGTTCTACATGCTATGATACAGCCTATGATACTACTACCATCTCTTTCTCATTTATTAATGTGACACATCAGCTTTTTGCATGCATGTGATGCATGATACTAGCTATGATACTCCCATTGTGGGTAGTCTAAGTGATCCGAAACGGATGTCGAGCTAATAAATAAAAAGTTTCGAGAGTAAGCCTAACATAATCTCCAAGATTTTTTTAAAGGAATAGATTACCAGTTTTCCCTTACCACATGGATCCACTATGATGAATTTTGTTTACTTTTATAGTTAAACATGCCAAAATTAATTCTTGAAAAGAAAATTGGAAGGATTCATTTATAATAAGCACTCTTGTCAATATAAAAAATATTGTTAGCTATTGTGTAGGTACCTAGTAGGTGCACAAGGATAGAAAGACCGATTAAAATTTATTGATGCAGCCATCCATTCAATGTAGAATAATTTACATTTTAGAGTTGAAGATTCGTAATATAAAAATATAAAAGTTCTCACCTCTTACCCATTTTTTGATTTTTTTGGAAAGGAAACACCATTCAAGTTGGTAGATAGAGTACTAAACATTTCATCAAAAACTTACTTAGCCCTTTATATCAAGCACTCATAATTCATATTTCAAAGTTTCAAAGAAAAACTGAAATCAAATTCTAGGTGGTAACCAATGATGTGTCTTATATATGTGCAAAATCTCAATACAAACCACTTTATCTAGGTTACATTAAAATTAAAATAAATGTGATAAACTTTATAGTGAATAGTGCACATTTCAACATTATATAATTTGTCATATTTTGTATTTTTATGTATCCTATAATATAAAGTAGTTCATATTGAGATTTGATACCTTTGTAGTAGACATCATTGGCTATCCCTGTGATTTTTTCAGATTTTTTTCAAGTTCTAAAATATTAATTTTGGATGTTCAAACTAATGGGCTACATGTGTAACATCCCAAAAATTTCAAAAACAAAGAAAATGAATTTCCTTTTTTCCAAATTTTGGAACCAACAAAAACTTTTATTAAATTAAGTTTGATGCATAGTACTCATTCTTAATTCTTGTGCTATTGCCATGATTGCTTGTTAAAGTATTTTGAAATGATCTTAAGCCCTAAACCTCACCCCTCTTTTCACCATCCAAGTTAAAATAAAATAAAAAGAATTTAAATAAGAAAAAGGCATTTGTGCCTATGGCTACTTTTGCAAAACTTTACCCTAGGCCTTTCTACTTTGTTTAGAGGATTGGAAAACCTTCATAAACCTTACCTAGTACTTATAAAACCCAATCCAAGGTGAAACAAAGGATTTTAAAAAGAAAGTAAAAATGCCATAGAGGCATATGAGAGCAAATAGCAAATTTATGAATTTGAGGATCTTGACCCTAAGACTTGTTGTGAATGGTTGGATCACTCCTCTATACCATTTCAACACTCAACAACATCAATTGGGTCAAGCCAAATAAATCAAAAAGAAAATGCAACATATGCATTGATGTCTACGGGTGCTTCTATTCTTGTAGACAGAGTTGGGCCTCCAAGAGCAGAGGTTTGTAGAACAGCAGCAAGTTTCCCTTAAGTGGATCACCCAAGGTTTATCGAACTCAGGGAGGAAGAGCTCAAAGATATCCCTCTCATGCAACCCTGCAACCACAAAGTAAGAAGTCTCTTGTGTCCCCAACACACCTAGTAGGTGCACTAGTTCGGCGAAGAGATAGTGAAATACAGGTGGTATGAATAAATATGAGCAGTAGTAACGGCACCAGAAAATAGCTTGATGCTACAACTGGCGTGTGGTTGATGGTGGTAATATTGCAGGCAGTACAGATGTAGTAGAACAGTAAACAAGCAGCGATAACAGTATTTAGGAACAAGGTCTAGGGATTATACTTTCACTAGTGGACACTCTCAACATTGATCACATAACAGAATAGACAAATGCTATACTCTACACTCTCTTGTTGGATGATGAACACCACTAATTGCGTAGGGCTACTAGAACCTTCAATGTCAGAGTTAACAAGCTCCACAACATTCGATGTTCATGTTTAAATAACCTTAGAGTGCATGATAGATCAACACAACTAAACCAAGTACTAACATAGCATGCACACTGTCACCATCACACTATGAAGGAGGAATAGATCACATCAATACTATCATAGCAATAGTTAACTTCATAATCTACAAGAGATCACAATCATAACCTACGCCAAGTACTACACGATGCACACACTGTCACCATTACACTATGAAGGAGGAATAGACTACTTTAATAACATCACTAGATTAACACATAGATGAATAGTGATACAAAACTCATATGAATCTCAATCATGTAAGGCAGCTCATGAGATCATTGTATTGAAGTACATAGGAGAGAGATTAACCACATAGCTACCGGTACAGCCCTTAGCCTCGATGGAGAACTACTCCCTCCTCATGGGATACAGCAGCGGTGATGAAGATGGTGGTGGAGATGGCAGCGGTGTCGATGGAGAAGCCTTCCGGGGGCACTTCCCCATCCCAGCAGCGTGCCGGAACAGAGACTCCTGTCCCCCAGATCTTGGCTTCGCGATGGCGGCGGCTCTGGAAGGTTTCTCGTACCGTGGCTTTTCCGTATCGAAGTTTTAGGTCAAGGACCTTTATATAGGCGAAGAGGCGGAGTCGGAGGGCTGACGAGGCGACGACACAGTAGGGGGGCGCGGCCCCCCCTCTGGCCGCGCCGGGCACACGTGTGGGGCCCACAGGCCCTCCTCTGGTGGCTCTCGGGTGTTCTGGAAGCTTCGTGGAATTCTAAGATGCTGGGCGTTGATTTCGTCCAATTCCGAGAATATTTCCTTACTAGGATTTTTGAAACCAAAAACAGCAGAAAACGGGAACTGGCACTTCGGCATCTCGTCAATAGGTTAGTTCCGGAAAACGCATAAAATCATTATGAAGTGTGAACAAAACATGTAGGTATTGTCATAAAACAAGCATGGAACATAAGAAATTATCGATACGTTGGAGACGTATCAGCATCCCCAAGCTTAGTTCCTACTCGTCCCGAGTAGGTAAACGATAACAAAGATAATTTCTGAAGTGACATGCTACCAACATAATCTTGATCCAATAATAATGTAAAGCATATGAGATGAATGCAGCGATTCAAAGCAATGTAAATGCAATGAGTAAACAATTGAATCATATAGCAAAGACTTTTCATGAATAGTACTTTCAAGACAAGCATCAATAAGTCTTGCATAAGAGTTAACTCATAAAGCAATAAATTCAAAGTAAAGGTATTGAAGTAACACAAAGGAAGATTAAGTTTTAGCGGTTGCTTTCAACTTGTAACATGTATACCTCATGGATATTGTCAACATAAATAATATAATAAGTGCAATATGCAAGCATGTAAGAATCAATGCACAGTTAACACAAGTGTTTGCTTCTAAGATGGAAGGAAGTAGGTAAACTGACTCAACAAAAAAGTAGAAGAAAGGCCCTTCGACGAGGGAAGCATCGATTGCTATATTTGTGCTAGAGCTTTTATTTTAAAAACATCAAGAGAGCATAAAAGTAGAGTTTTGAGAGGTGTTTGTTGTTGTCAACGAATGGTAGTGGGCACTCTAACCCCCTTGCCAGACAAACCTTCAAAGAGCGGCTCCCATGAATTATTTTTATTTTTGGGTGGCACTCCTTCCAACCTTTACTTTCACAAACCATGGCTAACCGAATCCTCGGGTGCCTGCCAACAATCTCATACCATGAAGGAGTTGTTATCACCAGAATTTGACCAAGTCAGAGGTGGGCCGCGATCAAGATTGGGCTTGAAGAAATACACATGGAAGAAATACGTGAACCGGCCTTGTACACGAAGTTTGGGCTAGTTTGCCCTTGTATCTGTAAATATAGTAGGATACGTGTCGGTTAGTTGGAGTTTGGCTCGTGCACGGTTGGGATTATTCCCACGTTAGAAAGTCTACGTACTATAAATATGTATCTAGGGTTATCAAGAAAGACAACAATCACGTTCATCACAAACCAATCTTGGCGCATCGCCGACCCCTTGTTTCGAGGGTTTCTTCCGGTAAGCACATGTCGCCTAGATCGCATCTTGCGATCTAGGCAGTATACGTTTATTCGTCGTTCATGCGTTGCTCGTACTGAAGCCTTTTTTATGGCGAGCAACGTAGTTATCATAGATGTGTTAGGGTTAGCATTGTTCTACCGTGCTACATGCTTCCGTCCATGCAACCCTTAGACGTCTAGCCGTCCTTACACCTTTCTTAGGTGTAAGGGCGGCACCTTGCTTGATCATTGTTTAGTAGATCCGATCCGTTATGATTGCTCCTTGATTCTTCAGGGATTAGTTTAATATCTGCATAGTTAGGCCTTACAAACGGGTTGAAGGATCCAGTGGTACGTAGGGTGTAGTTTGCTAACCCTAGACAAGATGTTCTGGGGATCAACTTAATGTTGGTTTTTAGGCCTTGTCTAGGGTCGGTTTATTATCACCGTGCGTAGCTGCCAGGCTCAATCACGAGTAGGATGTTCCGATTATGTGGTGAAAACCCTAAATCGTCGTAGGTCGTTTTAGCTACATATTGATCAAGCAGGACCACCATGTGATCGTAGACCTCATACGAACCATGGGTGGATCGGCTCCTTGAGCCGATTCACAGGACAACCTGAGAGCCGATCGAGGCTCGTATTTAATGTTTACGTGTATGCCATGCAGGAAACTAAGCGAAGCAAATCCATTACCTTCCCGATCGTATAGATCGTGTGGCACGCCCTTGCACCAGCATCGGGACGTGTGTACCAGGAGCTTTGCGGGCCGTCGCTCGGAGGGACCAGGGCCAGCCGCAGCCCTAAGGTTGTTCCCGGCTCTTTGTGTTGCCAGCCGTAGCTCGCCGGTGAGTTTCGGACGCCAACACATTCTGGCATGCCCGGTGGGACAGTCTTCGACATCAACTGCATCGCCATCTACATCTGAGATGGCGGAAGGTACTCCAGTCACGTACGAGGATCTTCCCGAGGAGCTCAAGAAGAAGTATGACGACGTCAAAGCTATCCTCGAGGCCGACCTCATCGGCTCTTTCCACAGGACTCGCTCGCATGGCATCGTGGAGAGGGTTCACACCGAAGGCGCGCTCGACGGAATTGACCCGTCCACCCCTTCGTAAGAACGCACCGTGTCCTTGCGTCAGAGATCAATTTCATGGTAGCTCATTCGCTACACCGCCATTCCGAGAGCCTCGGTGAACACTTTGGAGCATGTCGCCCTTCGGTGCTCCATGTAATCTTGAGGCATCGCACTCTCCGTCGGGACCTGCTCTAGGGACTCACCAAGGAGAGCTACCACCTGCAGCCGACCACCGCTGCCGTTCGCACCGGCAAAGCACTGCAGGTGCCGAGTACACCGGCATTCGTTGTCTACAAGATCGGTGGCGATCCTAGCGACTACCAGCTCTTGTATGAGGCGCCTAAGGAGATCCCTCACGGATACACGTGCACATACGTGCCGCAGCAGAATCGGGCGCTCACGAACCAGCCGCAACAGCAGTGGACTTCCTGAACAGCAGAGGAGCTTCGGATCGATCTTGAGAAGCGGACGTGGCTAGCTAAGTATGCCACTCCGACGAACGTCCGTAGCCCAACTTCGTAGCTAGCTCAGATCTTGAGAAGCAAGCGTGGCTAACTAAATATGCCACGCCAGCGAATCTTCGTAGCTCCACTCCCGCAGCCTAGCACCGCGGATCGATCAGCACGATCTTGAGAGACCAATTCGGCATGGTGCCGAAAAGGAGGGCAATCGGCTATTCCAAGCCGTATCCCAACGACTACGATTTGATCCCACTACCACCCAAGTATCGGCTCCCCTGAATTCTCCAAGTTTAGTGGGTCGGATGGCTCCAGCTCTATCGAGCATATAAGCCGATATTTGGCGCAGCTGGGCACGATCTCACTGCAGATGCACTACGCGTGAGGTTCTTTGCACAGTCCCTCACAGATCGGCTTTTGGGTGGTACACATCACCGCCACCAGATTCGATCCGGACTTGGAAGCAGCTTGGAAGAGCAATTCCACATGCAAGTATCACTCGTAGGCTTCCGAGGCCGGCATTGCCGATCTAGCCCAAGTACGTCGAAGCGCGGAGAAACAAGGTCGAGTACATCCAGCCGCTTCAGACCGTGAGGAACCGATGTTATTCGGCTCGTTTGACTGAAAAAGAAGCAATCGAGTTGGCGGTGGTGGGTCTCGCCTCACCGATCAAGGATATGGCTTCCCAAGCAGACTACCCTTCACCGGCGCACATGGTTCGTAAACCGTCATTATATGAGCAGCGCCACCCGAGTTGTACCAGACAAATTCAAACGTGCGTAGTCCTGGTTGAGACAGAGGAAGATGAAGGGTCTGCGGGAGATCAAGAGGTAGCAGTGGCTGAATGGACTCTGGGCAACCCCGTATCCCGCAAATGGGTTAAGCCACCAGGTCCGCCCGTAGGGTTTGATTTTGACGTAACTAAAACTGAGCAAATTTTTGACCTCTTACTTAAGGAGAAGCAACCGGGTTACCTCGAAGGCCTCAAAATCCCCACGGACAGAGCTGAACGGAAAGCCATACTGCAAATGGCATAACTCGTTCTCCCATACCACCAACGACTACAGGGTGTGGCGTCAGCAGATCCAAATGGCGATAGAACAAGGACGTCTAATTTTCAACCAGTACGCCATGAAAGTCGACACACACCCCTTCCCCGCCGTTAACACGGTGGAGTACGCTTACCCCGAAGGATGCCAGCCAGGTTTCTCGTTGAGCATCAACATGGTCGAGCCCGGGCACCACTGTAAGGACAAAGGCAAGGGCAGCCGCTCTCGTAGCAAGGACAAAGAGGAAGCCGCTCCACGCGATCGGCTCCGGCACGATGGCAAACGCTACATCACGTAGGGGGAAGTGAAGAATGTGCGATATCAACGACCTCTCTCCGATCATCTCCTCAACAAATACGTGAGTCAAGATCGACCAACGCCGGCGGTACAACAACGACGATGAAAGGGATCGTCTAGCTAGCAGGGACGCCAGGAGACATCGTCGGCATGATCGCGATGAGGAGAGATACGAGCGCCGTGCCAAGGAAAGGTCAAGAGAACAAGACGACGTGGACAAGCGGTGGGACCGTCCTTTCTTCAAACACCGCCGGGATTCAGAATGAGCCGATTGCCTACAATCGGCAATCGCCCGTAATGTAGACAAAAGAAGGGTGCAACAGACGTGTCAGTGTTCAAACGTCTTGGGCCTCTCCCATCTAGGAACAAGCGAACTGAGTCCTCTCGGGAAGAAGACCTCGAGGAGTTGGAAGATGACTATGAAGAAGAAGAGGACAAGTACCACCGGCCAAGGTGGTGCCTGATGGACTCAGTCGTTCCCAAAAGCGTAGGGTTCAGCGATCGCGTGGCTTGGAGGAAGCCGAAAGGTTATACCCGCACACGCTAAGGAAGGCGCGGCCCGATCCGGCCGCGAAAATTCAACGAACCCTAGACGAAGAGGGTCGACCACAAAAGATGGAGTGGCGCCAAGCAAAGGAAAGCCGATGATGAGACATCGGCTAGTACAAACATGGTGTTCATTCTTCCTGCAGAGTTTTGTGCTCCCGGAATAGACGAAGCACCCGTGGCACAACTTGATCGCGGCCCACGGCCGGTTATCTTTGAGAAGCCACGTGAAAGAAGTTGCGTACACCAAGGCCCCGTACTTACGAGGTTATATCAATGGGCAGCCTGTCAATAGGATGCCGGTGGACACCGGAGCGGCAACAACATCATGCCATACTCCATGCCACGTCGGTTGGGACGCTCTAGCTCGGATCTGATCAATACCAACGTGACACCGAGCGATTTCAACGGCCAAGCATCTCGATGCACAAGGTGTTCTCGAACGTGGATCCGACCGTAGGGAGGAAAACCATCCCTACGACGTTCTTCATTGTCGACAGCAAGAGCACTTACGCTGTCCCGCTAGGGAGAGATTGGATCCACGCCAATCGTTGCATTCCATCTACGATGCACCAATGCTTAATACAAAGGATGGAGACGAAGTAGAAGTCGTCCATGCACGATACAGCCGAGGTTTCAACGGCTGGCATGAACGTTTGGGAGACGGAAGGCCAAGAGCCACTCTCGTGCATCACTTTGGACGATCACGAGTACATCGACGTGTCAAAAAACGGGGTGAGGCTGGTCTTATCCACCGTCCCGACCGTGTAACAGAGCAAAGTCTATGAACGTACATGGGAAGGCCGATCCTTGTGATCGGCCCCAAAATGAAAAGTAATGATCTTGTCTCAAGCATGTCACATAGTCATAGTGAAGCACGAACAAGATGTAAACCTCTTTGAGCAATGCAATCAAGATGGGGGCCGATTCCAGAATCGGCCCATATTATCCTTGCCATACGTTTTGCCTCGTGTTCAGCGTCGATCTAACAGTGACGGAAAGCTAGGATATGGGTTTACATCGGCCGATGAGCTAGAAGAAGTCGACATTGGTCCTGGGGATAAGCCACGACCAACCTTCATCAGCAAGAAGTTAGATCCACATCTCAGAGCCGATGATAGCTCGTTAAAAGAGTACCCGCATTGCTTTGCATGGGATTACACAGAGATGCCTGGTTAGACAGAGCATCATTGAGCATCGGCTCCCTCTCATGAAAGGATTTCGGCCGTTCCAACAACGAGCACGTCGATGAAGGCCGAAATTCTCGAAGAAGTCAAGAAAGAGATCGAGAAAATGTTAGCCGCCGGGTTCATCGTGCCATGCAGTATGCTGAATGGATCTCCGATTGTACCCGTGGAGAAAAAGGACGGCCGATGGCGGGTGGCTATAGATTTCCGAGATCTCAACAGAGCCACTCTAAAAGATGAATATCCAATGCCTCGTGGCGTAAACATTGATCAACGCAGCTCGCTGGCCACAAGGTGTTGAGTTTCATGGATGGCAATGCCGGCTACAACCAGATTTTCATGGCCCCGGAAGATATACACAAGATCGCATTCCGAGTACCAGGATCAGTAGGCTTGTTCGAATATGTGGTCATGACCTTTGGTTTGAAGAATGCCGGTGCAACGTACCAACGAGCCATGAATTATATTTTTCATGATCTGATCGGCAAGTTGGTGGAAATCTACATCGATGACGTGGTGGTCAAGTCTGTCTCCATGGAAGGACACTTGGATGATTTGCGACGCATCCTAGACCGAACTCGAAAGTTCGGACTCAGAATGAATCCAAAGAAGTGCGCCTTTGGTGTGACGGCCGGTCAGTTCCTAGGTTTTCTTGTTCATGAACGAGGAATTGAGATCGGCCTGAAAAGTCAAGAGGCAGTACGTACCATGCAACCGCCTACCACGAAGAAGGAGCTCCAGCGTCTGATCGGCAAGATCAATTTCGTCCGGCGATTCATCTCTAATCTCTCAGGACGAATTGAGCCGTTCATGGCGTTGGTCAAGATTACATCGATGACGAGTTTCACCGGGGGGCAGAACAAAGAAGCGTTTGATGAGATTAAGCGGTATCTAACAACACCGCTCGTGCTAGTTCCACCTCAGCGAGACAAGCCGTTCTACATCTACCTATCGCAGTCGACACGTCCATTGCTTCGCTGGTGGTGCAACTCTACGAGGGCGTTGAAAAGGTTGTGTTCTACCTCGCCAGAGGATGTTGGATGCAGAGACAAGGTATCCTGAGGTTGAGAAGTTATGCCTCTGCCTGTTCTTCACCTGCACCAAGCTCCATCACATCCTTTTGACGGCAGAGATCATCGTCATATGCAAATCAGACGTTGTCAAGCACATGCTGTCGGCTCCTATTTTGAAAGGTTGACTTGGTAAGTGGATGTTTGCATTATCGGAGTTTGATCTCCGGTATCAGCCTGCGAAAGCAGTCAAGGGACAAGCGTTGGCCGATCTCATAGCTGAACGGATCAATACTAATATAGCAGCACTATCTATACGTGCATGGGCTATGTTCTTCGATGGATCGGCTTGTGACGATGGCTGTGGCATCGGCATTCTGCTCGTGTCGCCTCGGGGGGCAACATACTCCTTCTCCATCAGACTATCTACCCCTTGCACAAACAATGTCGCTGAGTATGAGGCAGTACGCAAGGGACTGGAGTTGCTGCTGGAAGCCGGGGCAGAAGCGGTGGAGCTTTTTGGAGACTCGAAGTTGGTGATTTTCCAGCTCACGGATGAATACAAGTGCGAGAGTGAGTCACTCTTCCCATATTGGATGGAATGTCGTGAGCTGATGACACATTTTCGGTACATCAATTTCAATTGGGTCCCAAGATCTCAGAATACCGACGCCAATGATCTCGCGCAAATGGCGTCAGGATACAAGGACATACCAGATGGGTCAGAAGTTCAGGTGCAGTTCCTGGAACAAGATGACTGGAGAGCCGATATCTTCAATTACTTGAAGGATTCGGCTCGGGGGGCACCTAAACGGATAAGATACAAGGCCATGAAATATGTCCTTATAGGAGATGACATGTTCTACAGGACGTTGGAAGAGTTACTACTCAAGTGCCTGGGACCAACTGAGTCTAATCGGCTCTTACATGAGGTGCACGAAGGCGCCTGTGGAACTCACCAATCGGCTCATAAGATGAAGTGGCTGATTAGGCGATCAGGGTTTTATTGGCCCACTATGCTTGAGGATTGCTTCAAGTACTACAAGGGATGCCAAGCGTGTCAGATGTTCGGGAAAATTCAGATGGTACCCGCATCAGCAATGAACCCCATCATCAAGCCTTGGCCATTCCGAGGTTGGGGCATGGATATGATCGGCAAAATCCATCCTGCGTCGAGCAAAGGCCACGAGTGGATCCTGGCCATTACAGACTACTTCACCAAATGGGTGGAGGTCGTCCCTATGAAGAAGGTAAAATCAGAAGATGTTATCAAATTTTTCAAAGAACACGTCATTCATAGGTTCGGGATTCCCCAAACAATCACGACCGATGGAGGTTCGGTCTTTATTTCTAAAGAATTCAGGAAATTCTGCGATGACATGGGGATTAAGCTGATCCGATCATCTCCATATTATGCTCAAGCCAACGGGCAAGCTGAAGCGTCTAATCAGAGCCTGATCAAGCTGATCAAGAGGAAGATTGACGAGAACCCTAGGGTTTGGCATGAAACACTGTCAGAAGCTTTGTGGGCCTACCGCATGTCATGCCATGGAGCCATAAAGACTTCGCCTTACCAGCTTGTCTATGGGCAGGAAGCCGTATTGCCTTGGGAAATTACAGCTGGATCAAGACGTGTCACGTTTCAGAATGATCTAACAGCTGAAGAATATGCAGCTTTGATGAGTGACACTATTGAGGATGCAACGGAACTTAGACTTTGGTCGTTGGAAAAAATTAAAGAGAACAAAGCCAGGGTAGCTCGTGCATACAATAAGAAGGTGAGACCGAAGGAGTTCCAAGTTGGTGATCTAGTATGGGAAGCAGTGTTGCCATTAGGAACCAAGGATAAAGCATATGGCAAATGGTCTCCTAATTGGCACGGTCCATACAAAGTCGTTCAAGCCTTGAAGGGTAATGCATACATGCTGGAGCAGCTGGACGGCGCTAAGTTCCCAGTAGCTGTCAATGGTCAACACCTCAAGAAATATTTCCCAAGCATGTGGGATGATCAGTAAAGGAAATATGGGGGCCGATTCATGAAATCGGCCAGTAAAAAAAAATTTATACAAATCACAGCCGATGCGCAGACATCGACTTGAGAAATATAGATATCAGTACAGCCGATGCATGGACATCGACTTTAGAATAATGAAAAAGCCGATGCATTACCATCGACTCTAGACAGAACAAGCTCGATTGAGCAGGTTAACAGGTCAAGTTCAAGCCAGGGCCCATGGCATTGGAGATGGTTTTCTCGATTGGATTTTGCTGAATCTGTGCGTTTGAGATCGGGAGATGGCGTGGACATGAATTGGATTTGTTGACCGTGTGAGTAGGCAACTTTTATGGCCTTAAAGCATGTTTATGGCATAAGCCGATGCCCTGCCATCGGTTCTTTGTGCATCGACCTCGTTTGACAATCGGCAAAATCGACAAAAAAGCAAAATTATTTGGGGAATATTTCTTCATTAATAAAGGATTTCTTACAAAGAAAGAGCCGATTGCTCAAGGAAGGAAGGACAAAAGAAAGGCCTATTGGCCGATTTACTACTACTGCTAGGCCTATGCTACTAGGTCCTAGTCTACGGGCCGTTGCTGCCCTCGTCGTCGTCGTCGGAGCTCTCGTCGGCGCTGCTGCCGGCGGGCTCCTCGTCACTGCTCCAGCGGCCCCCGGGGGGGGGGGGGCCTCGTCATCTTCATCGTCGACGTCGTCGTCGTCATCGTCGTCATCATCATCTGACCCGGCGCGGAACCGCTTCGCCGGCGGGTAATCCTCGAGGGAGTCGGTGTCGTCGTCTTCCTCCTCCTCTTCCTCGGAGGAGGTATACTCGTCCCAGGAGAACGAGTCATCCTCACTCTTCGATTCCAGTTCCCCGTCGGCGAGGAACTGGAGCTCTTCGTCTCCGCTGGTCAAGGACTTGTCGTCCTCGGACCAAACGGAGGAGGCGTGGTCCTCCTGGTCCCACTCTTCTGGGGTGCGCCTGTTGTGCGCCCTCATCTGAGCAGCCACCGGGTCCCACTCCGGCGTCGGTTCACGAGACGAGGAGGAATCGAAGAATACCGACGAGCTGGAGGAGGAAGAGGAGGAGTAGGAGTGGGAGGAGAGATCCGATGAGGCGGAGGAAGAAGAGGAGGAAGACATTGCTCTGGATTGGGGTTTTTTGGGTGCCGATGGTCAGAACAGAGCAAGGGGATGAAGTGGCGAACTGTTCGGAGCGGTTAAATAAAGGGGATATAGTGGGGATTCAATGCCACAGCAGTTTCCGATCACATGGTGCCCAAAGAAAAAAAAAACAACGGTCAAATCACGCGGAGAAGTTGAGAAGGCAAGGCATCATGATGAAGGATACTGCGACGGTTTTTGCTCTGCCACGACATGACCCGACGAAGAAAAAGCAGAGTGGTTTTGGAATTATCAATTCCAAAACCAGGGGGGCATGTGTTATCACCAGAATTTGACCAAGTCAGAGGTGGGCCGCGGTCAAGATTGGGCTTGAAGAAATACACATGGAAGAAATACGTGAACCGGTCTTGTACACGAAGTTTGGGCTAGTTTGCCCTTGTATCTGTAAATATAGTAGGATACGTGTCGGTTAGTTGGAGTTTGGCTCGTGCACGGTTGGGATTATTCCCACGTTAGAAAGTCTACGGACTATAAATATGTATCTAGGGTTATCAAGAAAGACAACAATCACGTTCATCACAAACCAATCTTGGCGCATCGCCGACCCCTTGTTTCGAGGGTTTCTTCCGGGTAAGCATCATGCTGCCTAGATCGCATCTTGCGATCTAGGCAGTATACGTTTATTCGTCGTTCATGCATTGCTTGTACTGAAGCCTTTTTTATGGCGAGCAACGTAGTTATCATAGATGTGTTAGGGTTAGCATTGTTCTACCGTGCTACATGCTTCCGTCCATGCAACCCTTAGACGTCTAGCCGTCCTTACACCTTTCTTAGGTGTAAGGGCGGCACCTTGCTTGATCATTGTTTAGTAGATCCGATCCGTTATGATTGCTCCTTGATTCTTCAGGGATTAGTTTAATATCTGCATAGTTAGGCCTTACAAACGGGTTGAAGGATCCAGTGGTACGTAGGGTGTAGTTTGCTAACCCTAGACAAGATGTTCCAGGGATCAACTTAATGTTGGTTTTTAGGCCTTGTCTAGGGTCGGTTTATTATCACCGTGCGTAGCTGCCAGGCTCAATCACGAGTAGGATGTTCGATTATGTGGTGAAAACCCTAAATCGTCGTAGGTCGTTTTAGCTACATATTGATCAAGCAGGACCACCATGTGATCGTAGACCTCATACGAACCATGGGTGGATCGGCTCCTTGAGCCGATTCACAGGACAACCTGAGAGCCGATCGAGGCTCGTATTTAATGTTTACGTGTATGCCATGCAGGAAACTAAGCGAAGTGATGGCGTGTAACTCACACGTTCGTTGGGAACCCCAAGAGGAAGGTATGATGCGCACAGCAGCAAGTTTTCCCTCAGAAAGAAACCAAGGTTTATCGAACCAGGAGGAGCCAAGAAGCACGTTGAAGGTTGATGGCGGCGGGATGTAGTGCGGCGCAACACCAGGGATTCCGGCGCCAACGTGAAACCTGCACAACACAACCAAAGTACTTTGCCCCAACGAAACAGTGAGGTTGTCAATCTCACCGGCTTGCTGTAACAAAGGATTAACCGTATTGTGTGGAAGATGATTGTTTGCGTAAAACAAGAGAGAACAAGATTGCAAGAGATTGTATTTCAAGATAGAGAATTGGACCGGGGTCCACAGTTCACTAGAGGTGTCTCTCCCATAAGATAAACAAGATGTTGGGTGAACAAATTACAGCTTGGGCAATTGACAAATAAAGAGGGCATGACCATGCACATACATATTATGATGAGTATTGTGAGATTTAATTGGGCATTATGACAAAGTACATAGACCGCTATCCAAAGCATGCATCTATGCCTAAAAAGTCCACCTTCAAAGTTATCATCCGAACCCTCCGTATTAAGTTGCTAACAACAGACAATTGCATTAAGTATTGCGCGTAATGTAATCAAGTGACTATATCCTCGAACATAGCACCAATGTTTTATCCCTAGTGGCAACAGCACATCCACAACCTTAGAACTTTCTGTCACTGTCCCAGATATCAATGGAGGCATGAACCCACTATCGAGCATAAATACTCCCTCTTGGAGTTACAAGCATCTACTTGGCCAGAGCATCTACTAGTAACGGAGAGCATGCAAGATCATAAACAACACATAGACATAACTTTGATAATCAACATAACAAGTATTCTCTATTCATCGGATCCCAACAAACGCAACATATAGAATTACAGATAGATGATCTTGATCATGTTAGGCAGCTCACAAGATCCGACAATGATAGCACAACGGGGAGAAGACAACCATCTAGCTACTGCTATGGACCCATAGTCCAGGGGTAGACTACTCACACATCACTCCGGAGGCGACCATGGCGGCGTAGAGTCCTCCGGGAGATGATTCCCCTCTCCGGCAGGATGCCGGAGGCGATCTCCTGAATCCCCCGAGATGGGATTGGCGGCGGCGGCGTCTCTGGAAGGTTTTCCGTATCGTGGCTCTCGGTACTGGGGGTTTCGCAACGGAGGCTTTAAGTAGGCGGAAGGGCAGGTCAGGAGGCGGCACGAGGGGCCCACACCATAGGCCGCACGGCCAAGGGGGGGCCGCGCCGCCCTAGGGTGTGGCCACCTCGTGGCCCCACTTCGTCTCCTCTTCGGTCTTCTGGAAGCTTCGTGGCAAAATAGGACCCTGGGCGTTGATTTCGTCCAATTCCGAGAATATTTCGTTACTAGGATTTCTGAAACCAAAAACAGCAAAAACAAAGAATCGCACTTCGGCATCTTGTTAATAGGTTAGTTCCAGAAAATGCACGAATATGACATAAAGTGTGCATAAAACATGTAGATAACATCAATAATGTGGCATGGAACATAAGAAATTATCGATACGTTGGAGACGTATCAGCATCCCCAAGCTTAGTTCTGCTCATCCCGAGCAGGTAAAACGATAACAAAGATAATTTCTGGAGTGACATGCCATCATAACCTTGATCATACTATTTGTAAAGCATATGTAGTGAATGCAGCGATCAAAACAATGTATATGACATGAGTAAACAAGTGAATCATAAAGCAAAGACTTTTCATGAATAGTTACTTCAAGACAAGCATCAATAAGTCTTGCATAAGAGTTAACTCATAAAGCAATAATTCATAGTAAAAGCATTGAAGCAACACAAAGGAAGATTAAGTTTCAGCGGTTGCTTTCAACTTGTAACATGTATATCTCATGGATATTGTCATCATAGAGTAATATAATAAGTGCAATATGCGAGTATGTAGGAATCAATGCACAGTTCACACAAGTGTTTGCTTCTTGAGGTGGAGAGAAATAGGTGAACTGACTCAATAATGAAAGTAAAAGAATGGTCCTCCATAGAGGAAAAGCATCGATTGCTATATTTGTGCTAGAGCTTTGTTTTTTAAAACATGAAACAATTTTGTCAACGGTAGTAATAAAGCATATGTATCATGTAAATTATATCTTACAAGTTGCAAGCCTCATGCATAGTATACTAATAGTGCCCGCACCTTGTCCTAATTAGCTTGGACTACCGGATCATCGCAATGCACATGTTTTAACCAAGTGTCACAAAGGGGTACCTCTATGCCGCCTGTACAAAGGTCTAAGGAGAAAGCTCGCATTGGATTTCTCGCTATTGATTATTCTCAACTTAGACATCCATACCGGGACAACATAGACAACAGATAATGGACTCCTCTTTTATGCATAAGCATGTAACAACAATTAATATTTCTCATATGAGATTGAGGATATATGTCCAAAACTGAAACTTCCACCATGGATCATGGCTTTAGTTAGCGGCCCAATGTTCTTCTCTAACAATATGCATGCTTAACCATAAGGTGGTAGATCTCCCTTACTTCAGACAAGACGAACATGCATAGCAACTCACATGAAATTCAACAAAGAGTAGTTGATGGCGTCCCCAGTGAACATGGTTATCGCACAACAAGCAACTTAATAAGAGATAAAGTGCATAAGTACATATTCAATACCACAATAGTTTTTAAGCTATTTGTCCCATGAGCTATATATTGCAAAGGTGAATGATGGAATTTTAAAGGTAGCACTCAAGCAATTTACTTTGGAATGGCGGAGAAATACCATGTAGTAGGTAGGTATGGTGGACACAAATGGCATAGTGGTTGGCTCAAGGATTTTGGATGCATGAGAGGTAATCCCTCTCGATACAAGGTTTAGGCTAGCAAGGCTATTTGAAACAAACACAAGGATGAACCGGTGCAGCAAAACTCACATAAAAGACATATTGTAAACATTATAAGACTCTACACCGTCTTCCTTGTTGTTCAAACTCAATACTAGAAATTATCTAGACCTTAGAGAGACCAAATATGCAAACCAAATTTTAGCATGCTCTATGTATTTCTTCATTAATAGGTGCAAAGCATATGATGCAAGAGCTTAAACATGAGCACAACAATTGCCAAGTATCACATTACCCAAGACATTTATAGCAATTACTACATGTATCATTTTCCAATTCCAACCATATAACAATTTAACGAAGAAGAAACTTCGCCATGCATACTATGAGTAGAAACTAAGGACATACTTGTCCATATGCTACAGCGGAGCGTGTCTCTCTCCCATAAAGTGAATGCTAGGATCTATTTTATTCAAACAAAACAAAAAAACAAAAAACAAACCGACGCTCCAAGCAAAGCACATAAGATGTGATGGAATAAAAATATAGTTTCAGGGGAGGAACCTGATAATGTTGTCGATGAAGAAGGGGATGCCTTGGGCATCCCCAAGCTTAGACGCTTGAGTCTTCTTAGAATATGCAGGGGTGAACCACCGGGGCATCCCCAAGCTTAGAGCTTTCACTCTCCTTGATCATGTTGCATCATACTCCTCTCTTGATCCTTCAAAACTTCCTCCACACCAAACTTAGAACAACTCATTAGAGGGTTAGCGACAATAAAAATTAACATGTTCAGAGGTGACACAATCATTCTTAACACTTCTGGACATTGCATCAAGCTACTGGACATTAATGGATCAAAAAATTCATCCAACATAGCAAAAGAGGCAATGCGAAATAAAAGGCAGAATCTGTCAAAATAGAACAGTTCGTATTGACGAATTTTATCGAGGCACCAGACTTGCTCAAATGAAAATGCTCAAATTGAATGAAAGTTGCGTACATATCTGAGGATCACTCACGTAAATTGGCATAATTTTCTGAGTTACCTACAGAGAAAACAGCCCAGATTCGTGACAGCAAAGAAATCTGTTTCTGCGCAGTAATCCAAATCTAGTATGAACTTTTCTATCAATGACTTTACTTGGCACAACAAAACACTAAACTAAGATAAGGAGAGGTTGCTACAGTAGTAAACAACTTCCAAGACACAAAATAAAAACAAAGTACTGTAGGTAAAAACCATGGGTTGTCTCCCATAAGCGCTTTTCTTTAACGCCTTTCAGCTAGGCGCAGAAAGTGTGTATCAAGTATTATCAAGAGACGAAATGTCAACATCATAATTTGTTCTAATAATAGAATCAAAAGGTAACTTCATTCTCTTTCTAGGGAAGTGTTCCATACCTTTCTTGAGAGGAAATTGATATTTTATATTACCTTCCTTCATATCAATGATAGCACCAACAGTTCGAAGAAAAGGTCTTCCCAATATAATGGGACAAGATGCATTGCATTCAATATCCAAGACAACAAAATCAACGGGGACAAGGTTATTGTTAACGGTAATGCGAACATTATCAACTTTCCCCAAAGGTTTCTTTGTAGAATGATCAGCAAGATTAACATCCAAATAACAATTTTTCAGCGGTGGCAAGTCAAGCATATTATAAATTTTCTTAGGCATAACAGAAATACTTGCACCAAGATCACATAAAGCATTACAATCAAAATCTTTAACCTTCATCTTAATGATGGGCTCCCAACCATCCTCTAGCTTTTTAGGAATAGAGGCTTCGCGCTCTAGTTTCTCTTCTCTAGCTTTTATGAGAGCATTTGTAATATGTTGCGTGAAAGCCAAATTTATAGCACTAGCATTAGGACTTTTAGCAAGTTTTTGCAAGAACTTTATAACTTCAGAGATGTGGCAATCATCAAAATTCAAACCATTATAATCTAAAGCAATGGGATCATCATCCCCAATGTTGGAAAAAATTTCAGCAGTTTTATCGCAGGCAGTTTCAGCAGTTTTAGCAATTTCAGGCAGTTTTGTACGCTTTGCACTAGGAGTAGTGTCGTTGCCTAATCGACGGTACCTCGGAGGAGGGATCCTCACGAGGGGGAGAAGAAGTAGGGGCCATAGGGCGGAGTGCACACGGGACGGTGGTACGCGAGTTACCCAGCTTCGGAACACCTGCACGATGACAGGGCCTACTGCTGCTTGTCTGGAATTATCTGGGCGCTTTCGCGTTGTTACAATGAGTTGTCGTTGTGAACGTGCCTCTAGGGCTCCCAGGATCCGGCTTATAAAGGCGCACGGATCTAGGGTTTACATGGAGAGTCCTAGCCGGATTACAGGTCGCCTAACTACGGTACAAGGTCTTGCCGTGTACGTCAAGGATCTGCCTTCCTCCCTACGTCGTACTGGATCCGGGTTCCACATGGGCCTCCATGGATCCGGGTTACTCCTGGACCTCCATGGATCCGGGTTACTCCTGGGCCTCCATGGATCCGGGTTACTCCTGGGCCTCCATGGATCCGGGTTACTCCTGGGCCTCCATGGATCCGGGTTCCACATGGACCTTCACGGATCCGACTTCCTCCGATGGTCGGTTGGGATCCGGCTTCCCTATCCTGGGCTGGACTTCATCCTTTAGGATCAACAGCAACTGGGCTACCCGGTGGGCCATAAGCCATCACCACCATCTGTGGGCCACCCGGGCTTGCCGGAATCGGACCATGTCGATGGTATACCTATGAAGTATATCCACAACAGTAGCCCCCGGAGTTCTCCAAGATTCACCGTTCTTCCATCCAGCTCAGCTTGCGCATGTATCTTCATCCTTTGGCTGGAACGAATAATAGAGAATCTTGAAGGACTCCAAACTTCGTATCTCCAACCAAGTATTGGTCGGAAACTTCATGATCCAATGGTCAGATTTTTCGGAGACACCATCCAACGTAATCTTCGGTATGGATCCGACTAGCCAAATGTAGGTTCGGATCTGACTAGCCAAAATATAGGTGTGGATCCGACTACCCAAAATATAGGTGCGGATCCGACTAACAAAAGATTAGGTGCGGATCCGGCTACCAAAAAATTAGGTGCGGATCCGGCTACCGAAAATTGAGGTGCGGATCCGACTACCAAAAAATAGGTGCGGATCCGACTACCAAAAAATTAGGTGCGGATCCGACTACCAAAAAATTAGGTGCGGATCCGACTAGTTAGCCAGATTTTCGCCATCTTTGAAATTTTTCTTGACATAGCCATATGTATGTAGCCCCCGAGCGTTGAGTCGGCTTGCTCCAAGGAGACTCGATGCTCAGAAACTTAGCCCCCAAGCGTCAAGGTGGGAAATTTCCGGCATGTTGCTCCAAAGAGAACTTCATCGGTGTAGCCCCCGAGCGCCAAGGTGAATTTACTTGAAAATCCGGCTTGGTGCTCTTAGAGTAGCTTTATCTTTATATGTGACTTAGGAATAGCGTAAATCCCAAGCATCTAAGCGGAAATTTCCAGCACTGATACCCGAAAGGAAACACACTTTTCACCTAAGATCAAACCGCAGCCCCCGAGGGTTGGTTCCGGCTAAGCATAGCGGAATCAAGACTCAAGTTGCTTTTCCAGCTGTGCACGCCATGGATCCGCCTAACCTCGGGAGACTGTTGTACGTCCAAGTGTCATGTACCTGATACATAAACATAAAAACATATTTGTATTAAATTGTTTCTTTGATCATGTTCAACGAACAAATGTAAGGCGGAACAAAAACGGCCTTTGAACAAATGTTTTAAAGCTGAAACTATGCAGCAGTTGAACAACATAAAACTGTCAAGGCGGAAACAACTCGACTATCTTGAACAGTTAATGTAATTTATATGTTTTAAGCAAGTGCTGGTTTATCCGTTCTTCTGGTTTATATGCTTGACTTTTCGCGAGACGGCAAACTTTAAACACAGAACATCTGCTGAGGCGATAGCGCTTAATAGCGAAACAATCAAGAACCTCAGAAACAGAGGCCGGCTTTAAATACCGAGATGTCACTACTAAGGAATCCACACATAAAACAACAGAAAACGTGTAGGCCAGAAAACTCAAGCTAACGCCCGAAAGCGGAATTTTTGCAGCGTACTGGAGCCTTAAGAGGGCAAAACAGTACAAAGTTTTTCACGAGCGCGAGGCAAATCGTGGGAAAGATATGACCAACAGTGAAAGCGGTAAAAGACTCAGGATATGAGTGAACCAATCTTAATCTCATGATCATAAAATTTTAAAATATTAAATATAAATAGGGACTTAGCTGTTTGGAGCGGAGTCAACGTCGGTCGTGGCGGTTTTTTTTTTTTTTTTTCGGCGTTCCGTCGAGCCGGTGCGAGATTGATTGTCGCAGTGGTCCTGTAGGTGCGGATCCACCTACCAAAATTTAGGTGTGGATCCGACTTCCAAAAAATTTAGGTGCGGATCCACCTACCAAAATTTTGGTATGGATCCGGCTACAAAAAATATAGATGCGGATCCGACTACCAAAAACGTAGGCACAGATCCGGCAACCAAAAATATAGGTGCGGATCCGACTACCAAAAACGTAGGCGCGGATATGGCAACCAAAAACATAGGTGCGGATCCGACTACCAAAAAGTAGGCGCGGATCCGGCAACCAAAAACATAGGTGCGGATCCGACTACCAAAAACGTAGGCGCGGATCCGGCTACCAAAACCAGAATTTGAAATTTCTGGGTCTAAGGCGGATTCTTCTGTGGAAAGCTCCAGCGACTCGGATCGGATCTTTGCAGCTGCGTCCTGCTCGGCGGCGGTCGTAGCTACATTACTTACCAGCGCGTTTCCGTCGAAATCAACGGTTTCGCCGATGAAGATGTGTATGCCGCCAACTGGGACGATGGAGAGCTTGACGGGGTTTGTCCTAGCCGGAATCCAGCACTCATCCGGAGGGACGATCGGCAGATTCCCGGCGTAAAGGACGCGCCCCACAGCGATGGTGTCGTCGTAGCTTCCCATGGCGGAACCCTCCCGGTTCCGGCCTCCAGACGCCACAGGCCCCACGGTGGGCGCCAACTGTCGTTGCCTAATCGACGGTACCTCGGAGGAGGGATCCTCACGAGGGGGAGAAGAAGTAGGGGCCATAGGGCGGAGTGCACACGGGACGGTGGTACGCGAGTTACCCAGCTTCGGAACACCTGCACGATGACAGGGCCTACTGCTGCTTGTCTGGAATTATCTGGGCGCTTTCGCGTTGTTACAATGAGTTGTCGTTGTGAACGTGCCTCTAGGGCTCCCAGGATCCGGCTTATAAAGGCGCACGGATCTAGGGTTTACATGGAGAGTCCTAGCCGGATTACAGGTCGCGTAACTACGGTACAAGGTCTTGCCGTGTACGTCAAGGATCTGCCTTCCTCCCTACGTCGTACTGGATCCGGGTTCCACATGGGCCTCCATGGATCCGGGTTACTCCTGGACCTCCATGGATCCGGGTTACTCCTGGGCCTCCATGGATCCGGGTTACTCCTGGGCCTCCATGGATCCGGGTTACTCCTGGGCCTCCATGGATCCGGGTTCCACATGGACCTTCACGGATCCGACTTCCTCCGATGGTCGGTTGGGATCCGGCTTCCCTATCCTGGGCTGGACTTCATCCTTTAGGATCAACAGCAACTGGGCTACCCGGTGGGCCATAAGCCATCACCACCATCTGTGGGCCACCCGGGCTTGCCGGAATCGGACCATGTCGATGGTATACCTATGAAGTATATCCACAACAAGTAGAAACATTGCCAACACCAATTATTTTACCATTAATAGTAGGAGGTGCAGCAACATGTGTAGCATTAACATTGCTTGTGGTGGTAATAGTCCAAACTTTAGCTACATTCTTCTCTTTAGCTAGTTTTTCATTTTCTTCTCTATCCCACCTAGCACGCAGTTCAGCCATTAATCTTATATTCTCATTAATTCTAACTTGAATGGCATTTGCTGTAGTAGTAATTTTGTTATGATGATTTTCATTAGGCATAACTTTCGATTTCAAAAGATCAACATCAGCAGCAAGACTATCGACTTTAGAAGCAAGTATATCAATTTTCCCAAGCTTTTCTTCAACAGATTTGTTAAAAGCAGTTTGTGTACTAATAAATTCTTTAAGCATGGCTTCAAGTCCAGGGGGTGTGTTCCTATTATTGTTGTAAGAATTCCCATAAGAATTACCATAGCCGTTGCCATTATTATAAGGATATGGCCTATAGTTGTTACTAGAATTGTTCCGGTAAGCATTGTTGCTGAAATTATTATTTTTAATGAAGTTCACATCAACATGTTCTTCTTGTGCAACCAATGAAGCTAACGGAACATTATTAGGATCAACATTTGTCCTATCATTCACAAGCATAGACATAATAGCATCAATCTTATCACTCAAGGAAGAGGTTTCTTCGACAGAATTTACCTTCTTACCTTGTGGAGCTCTTTCCGTGTGCCATTCAGAGTAGTTGATCATCATATTATCAAGAAGCTTTGTTGCTTCACCAAGAGTGATGGACATAAAGGTATCTCCAGCAGCTGAATCCAATAAATTCCGCGAAGAAAAATTTAGTCCTGCATAGAAGGTTTGGATGATCATCCAAGTAGTCAGTCCATGGGTTGGGCAATTTTTAACCAAAGATTTCATTCTTTCCCATGCTTGTGCAACATGCTCAGTATCTAATTGTTTAAAATTCATTATGCTACTCCTCAAAGATATAATTTTAGCAGGGGGATAATATCTACATATAAAAGCATCCTTGCATTTAGTCCATGAAAGAAGGTATGATGCGCACAGCAGCAAGTTTTCCCTCAGAAAGAAACCAAGGTTTATCGAACCAGGAGGAGCCAAGAAGCACGTTGAAGGTTGATGGCGGTGGGATGTAGTGCGGCACAACACCAGGGATTCCGGCGCCAACGTGGAACCTGCACAACACAACCAAAGTACTTTGCCCCAACGAAACAGTGAGGTTGTCAATCTCACCGGCTTGCTGTAACAAAGGATTAACCGTATTGTGTGGAAGATGATTGTTTGCAGAAAACAGTAGAGAACGAATTGCAAGAGATTGTATTTCAGTATAGAGAATTGGACCGGGGTCCACAGTTCACTAGAGGTGTCTCTCCCATAAGATAAACAGCATGTTGGGTGAACAAATTACAGTTGGGCAATTGACAAATAAAGAGGGCATGACCATGCACATACATATTATGATGAGTATTGTGAGATTTAATTGGGCATTACGACAAAGTACATAGACCGCTATCCAGCATGCATCTATGCCTAAAAAGTCCACCTTCAGGTTATCATCCGAACCCCCTCCAGTATTAAGTTGCTAACAACAGACAATTGCATTAAGTATTGCGCGTAATGTAATCAGTGACTATATCCTCGAACATAGCACCAATGTTTTATCCCTAGTGGCAACAGCACATCCACAACCTTAGAACTTTCTGTCACTGTCCCAGATATCAATGGAGGCATGAACCCACTATCGAGCATAAATACTCCCTCTTGGAGTTACAAGCATCTACTTGGCCAGAGCATCTACTAGTAACGGAGAGCATGCAAGATCATAAACAACACATAGACATAACTTTGATAATCAATATAACAAGTATTCTCTATTCATCGGATCCCAACAAACGCAACATATAGAATTACAGATAGATGATCTTGATCATGTTAGGCAGCTCACAAGATCCGACAATGATAGCACAACGGGGAGAAGACAACCATCTAGCTACTGCTATGGACCCATAGTCCAGGGGTAGACTACTCACACATCACTCCGGAGGCGACCATGGCGGCGTAGAGTCCTCCGGGAGATGATTCCCCTCTCCGGCAGGGTGCCGGAGGCGATCTCCTGAATCCCCCGAGATGGGATTGGCGGCGGCGGCGTCTCTGGAAGGTTTTCCGTATCGTGGCTCTCGGTACTGGGGGTTTCGCAACGGAGGCTTTAAGTAGGCGGAAGGGCAGGTCAGGAGGCGGCACAAGGGGCCCACACCATAGGCCGCGCGGCCAAGGGGGGGCCGCGCCGCCCTAGGGTGTGGCCACCTCGTGGCCCCACTTCGTCTCCTCTTCGGTCTTCTGGAAGCTTCGTGGCAAAATAGGACCCTGGGCGTTGATTTCGTCCAATTCCGAGAATATTTCGTTACTAGGATTTCTGAAACCAAAAACAGCAGAAAACAAAGAATCGGCACTTCGGCATCTTGTTAATAGGTTAGTTCCAGAAAATGCACGAATATGATATAAAGTGTGCATAAAACATGTAGATAACATCAATAATGTGGCATGGAACATAAGAAATTATCGATACGTTGGAGACGTATCACGAAGCAAATCCATTACCTTCCTGATCAGGTATAGATCAGGTGGCACGCCCTTGCACCAGCATCGGGACGTGTGTACCAGGAGCTTTGCGGGCCGTCGCTCGGAGGGACCAGGGCCAGCCGCAGCCCTAAGGTTGTTCCCGGCTCTTCGTGTTGCCAGCCGTAGCTCGCCGGTGAGTTTCGGACGCCAACAGGAGTGCCTTTTTATTTTAGTTTTATTTAGATGACACTCCTCCCCACCTTTGCTTTCTCAAACCATGGCTAACCGAATCCTTCGGGTGCCGTCCAACAATCACATACCATGGAGGAGTGTCTATTTAGGTTAATTAATTTGGGACTGGGAATCCCATTGCCAGCTCTTTTTGCAAAATTATTGGATAAGCGGATGAAGCCACTAGTCCATTGGTGAAAGTTGCCCAACAAGATTGAAAGATAAACACCACATACTTCCTCATGAGCTATAAAACATTGACACAAATCAGAGGTGATAAATTTTGAATTGTTTAAAGGTAGCACTCAAGCAATTTACTTTGGAATGGCGGAGAAATACCATGTAGTAGGTAGGTATGGTGGACACAAATGGCATAGTTATTGGCTCAAGGATTTTGGATGCATGAGAAGTAATCCCTCTCAATACAAGGCTTAGGCTAGCAAGGTTGTTTGAAGCAAACACAAGTATGAACTAGTACAGCAAAACTCACATAAAAGACATATTGCAAGCATTATAAGACTCTACATTGTCTTCCTTGTTGTTCAAACCCTTACTAGAAAATATCTAGACCTTAGAGAGACCAATCATGCAAACCAAATTTTAGCAAGCTCTGTGTATTTCTTCACTAATAGGTGCAAAGTATATGGTGCAAGAGCTTAATCATGAGCACAACAATTGCCAAGTATCAAGTTATTCAAGACATCATACCAATTACTACATGTAGCATTTCCCGTTTCCAACCATATAACAATTAACGAAGCAGTTTCAACCTTCGCCATGAAAATTAAAAGCTAAGAACACATGTGTTCATATGAACCAGCAGAGCGTGTCTCTCTCCCACACAAGCATTTATTCAAACAAAAACAAAAACATACAGATGCTCCAAGTAAAGTACATAAGATGTGATTGAATAAAAATATAGTTTCAAGAGAAGGAACCTGATAATTTGTCGATGAAGAAGGGGATGCCTTGGGCATCCCCAAGCTTAGATGCTTGAGTCTTCTTGAAATATGCAGGGATGAACCACCGGGGCATCCCCAAGCTTAGAGCTTTCACTCTCCTTGATCATATTGTATCATCCTCCTCTCTTGACCCTTGAAAACTTCCTCCACACCAAACTCGAAACAAACTCATTAGAGGGTTAGTGCATAATCAAAAACTCACATGTTCAGAGGTGACACAATCATTCTTAACACTTCTGGACATTGCTCAAAGCTACTGGAAGTCAATGGAACAAAGAAATCCATCGCACATAGCAAAAGAGGCAATGTGAAATACAAGGCAGAATCTGTCAAAACAGAACAATTCGTAAAGACGAATTTCTAAGAGGCACCAGACTTGCTCAAATGAAAATGCTCAAATTGAATGAAAGTTGCGTACATATCTGAGGATCACTCACGTAAATTGGCATAATTTTCTGAGTTACCTACAGAGAATTAGACCCAGATTCGTGACAGCAAGAAATCTGTTTCTGCGCAGTAATCCAAATCTAGTATGAACCTTACTATCAAAGACTTTACTTGGCACAACAATGCAACAAAACTAAGATAAGGAGAGGTTGCTACAGTAGTAACAACTTCCAAGACTCAAATAAAAAAACAAAAGTACTGTAGTAAAATAAACACATGGGTTATCTCCCAAGAAGTTCTTTCTTTATAGCCATTAAGATGGGCTCAGCAATTTTAATGATGCACTCGCAAGAAATAGTATTTGAAGCAAAAGAGAGCATCAAGAGGCAACTTCAAAACAAATTTAAGTCTAACATTCTTCCTATGAAAAGGAATCTTGTAAATAAACAAGTTCATGAAGAGAAAGTAACAAGCATAGGAAAACTAGACAAGCTCATCTTCAAGATTTTTAGCATATAGAGAGGTGTTTTAGTAACATGAAAATTTCTACAACCATATTTTCCTCTCTCATAATAATGTCCAGTAGCATCATGAGCAAACTCAACAATATAACTATCACATAAAGCATTCTTATCATGAGTCTCATGCATAAAATTATTACGACTCCCAACATAAGCATAGTTAATTTTATTAGTTGTAGTGGGAGCAAATTCAACAAAGTAGCTATCATTATTATTCTCATCATCAAATATAGGAGGCATATTGTAATCATAATCAAATTTATCCTCCATAACAGGCGGCACCAAAAGACCACTATCATTATAATCATCATAAATAGGAGGCAAAGTATCATCAAAGAAAATTTTCTCCTCAATGCTTGGGGGACTAAAAAGATCATGCTCATCAAAACCAGCTTCCCCAAGCTTAGAATTTTCCATAGCATTAGCAACAATAGTGTTCAAAGCATTCATATTAATAACATTCCCATTAGCATGCATATAAAGTTCCATGGGTTTTTTAATTCTCTCATCAAACCATCCATGTCTTAACTCAGGAAAAAGAATAAAAAGCTCCATGTTGCTTTCCATTATGCCAAACTAGTGATAAACAAGAAACAAAAAGATGCAATTGCAGGATCTAAAGGAAATAGCTTCGAGTACTTACAACGGCGAAAATAGCTTAGTAGCCGAGATCCGGAGTGTGAGTACCTTTTACCTTTCCTCCCCGGCAACGGCGCCAGAAAAGTGCTTGATGTCTACGGGTGCTTCTATTCTTGTAGACAGAGTTGGGCCTCCAAGAGCAGAGGTTTGTAGAACAGCAGCAAGTTTCCCTTAAGTGGATCACCCAAGGTTTATCGAACTCAGGGAGGAAGAGGTCAAAGATATCCCTCTCATGCAACCCTGCAACCACAAAGCAAGAAGTCTCTTGTGTCCCCAACACACCTAATAGGTGCACTAGTTCGGCGAAGAGATAGTGAAATACAAGTGGTATGAATAAATATGAGCAGTAGTAACGGCACCAGAAAATAGCTTGATGCTACAACTGGCGTGTGGTTGATGGTGGTAATATTGCAGGCAGTACAGATGCAGTAGAACAGTAAACAAGCAGCGATAACAGTATTTAGGAACAAGGTCTAGGGATTATACTTTCACTAGTGGACACTCTCAACATTGATCACATAACAGAATAGACAAATGCTATACTCTACACTCTCTTGTTGGATGATGAACACCACTAATTGCGTAGGGCTACTAGAACCCTCAGTGTCGTAGTTAACAAGCTCCACAACATTCGATATTCATGTTTAAATAACCTTAGAGTGCATGATAGATCAACACAACTAAACCAAGTACTAACATAGCATGCACACTGTCACCATCACACCATGAAGGAGGAATAGATCACATCAATACTATCATAGCAATAGTTAACTTCATAATCTACAAGAGATCACAATCATAACCTACGCCAAGTACTACACGATGCACACACTGTCACCATTACACTATGAAGGAGGAATAGACTACTTTAATAACATCACTAGATTAACACATAGATGAATAGTGATACAAAACTCATATGAATCTCAATCATGTAAGGCAGCTCATGAGATCATTGTATTGAAGTACATAGGAGAGAGATTAACCACATAGCTACCGGTACAGCCCTTAGCCTCGATGGAGAACTACTCCCTCCTCATGGGAGACAGCAACGGTGATGAAGATGGCGGTGGAGATGGCAGCGGTGTCGATGGAGAAGCCTTCCGGGGGCACTTCCCCGTCCCGGCGGCGTGCCGGAACAGAGACTCCTGTCCCCCAGATC
The DNA here is from genome assembly GCF_019359855.2 of Lolium perenne. Taxonomy (NCBI): domain Eukaryota; kingdom Viridiplantae; phylum Streptophyta; class Magnoliopsida; order Poales; family Poaceae; genus Lolium; species Lolium perenne. The sequence goes on along the minus strand of NC_067245.2, from coordinate 238,309,982 downwards.
TTGGCTTCGCGATGGCGGCGGCTCTGGAAGGTTTCTCGTACCGTGGCTTTTCCGTATCGAAGTTTTAGGTCAGGGGCCTTTATATAGGCGAAGAGGCGGAGTCGGAGGGCTGACGAGGCGACGACACAGTAGGGGGGCGCGGCGCCCCCTCTGGCCGCGCCGGGCACACGTGTGGGGCCCACAGGGACCTCCTCTTATGGCTCTCGGGTGTTCTGGAAGCTTCGTGGAATTCTAAGATGATGGGCGTTGATTTCGTCCAATTCCGAGAATATTTCCTTACTAGGATTTCTGAAACCAAAAACAGCAGAAAACAGGAACTGGCACTTCGGCATCTCGTCAATAGGTTAGTTCCGGAAAACACATAAAATCATCATAAAGTGTGAACAAAACATGTAGGTATTGTCATAAAACAAGCATGGAACATAAGAAATTATCGATACGTTGGAGACGTATCATGCATGGAGGCATATGTGGCACATAGCCATTTTACCCAAATCTTGTTCTATGCACTTATACCTTACCCAAATGGTGTGAAACCATCTCTAAACCTAATCTCACACTAAATGGACCCTAGACCTTGCCCAAGTAAAGCAAGATGAACAAAAGAGGAAAATAAGAAAATTTGGAATATCACCTCTTATGGGTTTATGGCCATTTTTGCAAATCTTTGAGCTAGACCTTTTGGAATGGTTTCAATGGTTTGGAATTGTTCCTAAACTAATAAGAATCACTTTGGAGTCAAGAAAAATCCAATCAAATAGAGAGAAATGAAATAGTGAGAAAATTCCATTTTTCACTCACATACACTTTGGCCCACTTTGCAAATCTTTAACCAAGGCCACCATGGCTTGTGCCATTGCTTGTGAAACACTCATATATCAAAAACAAACCCTTTTGCACCAAAGAAACACAAATCAAATCAAAGAAAAATTCAAATTCACCATACATGTGATGATGGTCAAATTGTCACTTTATATTATCTTACCCACTTTGAGCCCTTTTATTAAGGGATTTTCAAACCAAACCCTGCCAACTCTTTGCACCTCATCCAAGACCTCATCAAGGTGAACCACTTTGGTGTTGACCACTTTGACCAGATCGTTGACCATTGCTTAATTTAGTCAAGCCAAGTGGCAACATTGAAACAGATTCTAGATTCCCTCCACTTTTCGAAATTTCACAAACCCACTCCAATTTTCAAACCAAGACCACCAATGAGTGCCAAACCTTATTTAGAACCCATCCATGCAGAAAGTTGGCCAAAAGTCAAACACCATTGAGACCTTTACTTGGGATCAAATTGTTACATAGAGTAAAAATTAGGGTACAACCACCCCACCAACTATGTACCACCACCTCCCTCCCTCACTTGTACCCCTCAATAGTGTCACTTGTACCACAACCACTCCCTTGACATTACTTAGTTTTGACATCATCAAGTAGACAAGACCACCATGACACAAAGACCACCATGCCATGACTATGTCACATGCACTTTATGTTTAAATTTAATGTGCTTGTCCTACCCCTCTTTTACCATGCCAACCCCTGTCACATACCATGGTTTCACTTCACACCAGCATGCCAAGCACCAGAGACCAGAAGAAACGCACCACAACCACTCAATGCCATGCCATGCCACTCCTCATGATCACCCCTATGTCACCACCTACCCCTGGCTCTTTTCCCTCTCTCTCACCATGTCATCTACACTCCCCTCGACCCTAGACAACTACTAGACATGACCAGGAGACAAGGAGAGCAAGTGGTGAACCAAAATGCTCAGGCCATTGCTCATGATCACCAACCCGTGGCCACCCATGTCCCTCTTCGTGCACACTGCAAACCAGCCGCTCCCACTGCGCCACCACACTCCTCTCTCTCCCACTCACCTGCTAGACATCATCGTTGACCTGCCCACGCACCAGGAGGACGCCACGACGCGACGCCCCGCAAGGACGCCGACGTCGGCCTCGTCCTCGTGTGCCCTGCACACGACGCCTGCAAGCCTGCCACTGTGCACGCGTCTACCCCTACCCCTTACATCCCTTCCTACGCAGTAGCCATGACCGAAGCCGCCTGTGCCTGACGCGCCCACGACGTCGCCACCATGCCGACCACGTCACGCCTCTCCTCTCTGAAGCCTATATAAACCCCGCCCCTCACCTTGGATAGCCTCACAACACCCAGCAGCATCCCCTTCCTCCTCCTAGCACCTCCCTCTCGCCCTCTTCGCAGCTCACCGGAGCAAAAGCTCGCCGGCGGCCACACCCAAAAGATGCCATTTTTTTGCCACCATAGCTCTCGAGCCCTACACCAAAGTTGTATCCCTTGGAAAGGCCTTTCCAACGCATCCAACCTCACCTTCATCCGAGCTCCAAGGTGAAAGTTAGGGCCCCCGCAAGCTAGCAGCGTCGGGAGGAAGACGACGGCCCAACACCGTCGGATCGTCATCCGACGGTCTGCGTGTTCCACGCGTGCCCGACGTGCATGCGCCATGCACGCCAGGCCCAGGCAGCAGCTGGGCCGGCCCAACTTCTTAACGCCCTCGTTTAAAATTTGAATTCCTATTCTTTTTCTTTAAATTACAGACTGATGCATTGCTAGAATTTGAATAGTTTCAAATGTACAAATCCAAATTTAGTGATTCAAATTGTTCTAGAAATCTTATGAAATGCTCTAACTAACCCCACTGGTTTCAACCTCATAGCTTGTGTAGATTTTGAATAGCAAAAATAACAAATCAGACACTTTTCAGTTTTCAAATAAATATTAAAAATCAACCCTTTTGAATTTTGAGGTGATTCCACCTCTCAGAATTCACATTTCACAAAGTCTAATTGTTTATGTAAAAATATGATATAGGTACTGTGTATGATCATGGGCTAGAGCAAAGTATTGGCTATGTGGTCAAATTCTAGCCCATTTAAACTATTTCAAAATTAGGGTTTCAAATCTATGAGGTGTAGCACCTCATTTAAATCATCTTCCCAAGTGGTATGAAGTAATGTGATGACCCTTGATGCATGGTCTCATGTTTGCTCACTTGAGGATATTAAATCAAATAGGATTTAAATTGCATGAGGTATGGAACCTCATTTAAATCATGTTTCTCAAAGGGTAAGTGTGAAGTGTTGACCTTGGTAAACATGTGATCATACCTTGCTATTCGAGGAGATTAAATTAACAAGATTCAATGAGAGGAAATTATTTCTCCAAACTAAAGAGAAACCCTAATCCACATTTCAATGAGAGGAAATTATTTTTCCTAACACTAAGTAAGCAAACCCTAGCTTAATATGGAGTAATGATAAGTGATGATGCTAGATCATCTTGAGTGAGCCATTAAGGCTAGTTAGGTTCTTTAAGTATTGATTTGGTGTTTGTATCCTCGTATTCGTTTATAGACGCTAGTACCGGAGACTATCAAGAGGAGGAGGTATTCTACCAAGAAGAAGGAGAAGAGAACTTTGATCACTACCCAAACCAAGGCAAGCTATTACCAATGCAAGTTAGATTAGTGCAAAGCTCTACAAGAGCAAGGCACCATTACATTTTACTTTATGATCCTATCCCAAGTTTTTACTTTACAAGCTTTATTGGATTTTATTTATCAAAGTTACTTTCTGATTTATAATTCACTTGATTTTGTTATGGAGTAGTACAAGAGCATCACACTTAGCCTAGAAAGCTATAAGCTACTTAGCACCTCTCATGACTAGTTGCTAGTGCTAAATATTAAAAGTGACTACTTTAGTTGGGAACTTGTGAATTGAAATGACTTTGAAAACCTTGGAATGACGAGTCATTCTATTGAAAGATTTTGAAGGTGAATATGACTGGTGAATGACTTGGTGAATTTTACCAAAACTGATGGTTGGGTTCGGATGCGACACCATTCCAATTTTACAAGTACCCCCACAATACCTGAATCTGGGTAAGGCTTAGCTGGAAACTTATGTATTTTAGTATGGGTTCCCTCTGAACAAGCATCATAGGGGTTATGCCGAGGCTGCCTCCATGGAATGTGAAATGACGTGAAATGAGGTGAATGTCCTACCCAAGCCCTGTGCAGTTCCCGGGTTGACGGTTTGTTTTCACCGGGAGGCCAAGCTCATGGGGAGAGGTGCCTATACTAGAGTATGTAAATGAAAGGTTAGGATTGGTAGTTCGCGTACCGCGTACGATAAATCAGGGCCAGTTACCCCTGACGAACTATTGCAATTGTTGTGGCACAAGTGTACAACCTCTGCAGAGTAAACCTATTCGAATAGCCGCGTCCGCGGTCATGGACAGTTGGGGAGGCCATACTGTTCCGTCATCAGAACTTTTCTAAAAATTTGAATGGTGAATGGTGACTTGAATTGAAAGGTGACTTTGAATTTGAATCACAACAGAGTTGTGGGAATGACACTAATGTTCCCACTTGAGTAAGTTAGGCAAATGAAGAGGTTTTGTTTACTAAAATGCTTATAAAATAAAACTGGCTTTATGCAAATGAAACTAGAGTATAGAACCCCCTTACTATAGTTGATAACACTTACACTAGTATTAGTTTGCGAGTACTTTAAAGTACTCATGGCTGTGTCCCTGGCTATTCAAATGGCTAGACTATGAAGAGGAGTATCAGAACCCGGAAGACGAACGGCAGGACGTCCACGACAACTAGGACCACTCCTGACGTCAACAGTTGCCTGTGGAATAGATGGACTACTACTACGCTACTTCGTTTCCGCTATGTGTTTTGTAATGGATCAATAGATCATCTATTATTGTAATGAGACTGGATCATGCGATCCTTTGTTGTAAGACAATTATGTGTTGTAATGAATGATGTTCTGTGATATCAATCTATTATGTCTCGCAAAAACAATATTCCTGGGATTGCGATGAATGGCATAATAGGCATCTGGACTTAAAAATCCGGGTGTTGACAACATGCAGCCTAGCCTCAGTTTTGCCACTCTCAAGAATTTATTCTTTGTATAATATAATAGTCCATTTCCCTCCGCAACACCTATGGATCCTAAGAAGTTAGTCACAATAGCAGTGGCAAACCAAATAATTATTTTCACACCGAAACCATTTTATATGCTAACAAACTTGCATGGTAAACACATTGCCATTCTTCTCCTTCCTAAAAGATAGCCATCATTTGCTATTGAAGATTTTGATGAGGTACCTTTGGTACATGATGAATATATGTGCCCCTTCTCATCACCATGTATATAGAAACAAGTGCTCCCCTCTTTGATTTTTTGACTTGGCTAATTTTATCTTGATTCTTCTTGTGTAGTCCCATTTCTTCAACATGAGATTTAACTTTACTTTGAACTCGAGGCCACTTTCCTTATTAGTTTTCACTAAGAGGCTTCATCTTGAATAAGCAAGACATAACATGGTCTCCTTCAATTTTGCACTTGAAGCAATTGATCCTTTTGAGTTCTCGACTTGGTCATGACCCTTCTTGTTTCTCATAAACTTATTGTTACCAGAGTTGAATCCAAGTCTACTATTGTTGTTAGGGAAGTTTTGCACACTCCAGATATTGTTGAACGGGGACTTCTCTTCATGACTCATTTCCAAGTCTTTTTGTCAAAAAAGTGACTATGGACTTAAGATTTTTTTATTTCCTCAACAATGTTATTACTCATCAAAAAAGTGACTTCAGACTTGTTAGTAGCAATACATGAAAATCGATGATGAACTGGCAGTTGGCCAGACATACACTTCTAACTCGTGGGTTTAATTGACATGGCACGAGACTAGTGATGCGTGACTAGATACACTTGCTTGACATAATGTGCAACTATTTTATAAAAAATGTTGAAGTTATGACGTCGTACTAACAAGCGGGTCCAACTTATTTCTTTGGATAAAATAAATAAAACAGAGTAAGGAAATGCTACAAAACCACAACTAATAGATACAATACGGCAGTATTATTTTAATATCGTAATAATTATCAATAATTATAGCTAGGGGTGAATATAGTCTCTTGTTTAATGAACCTAAAATCAACAATAAAACAATGAAATCTATAATAGTGGAGAACCACCTCGTGTGGACCGAGTAAGTTGTGGGGGCATAAACATTTTCCCACTATTGTGTTGTCATTTTCACATAAGTCAATGTGTTCAGGGAAAATTTAGATAGACTAGTGGAATTATCTAGAATCTTCTTACCATAATGTGTGATTATGAGACGCGCGCTTGTGTGATGGGTGAGCGCGTATAATGTGCATGTGTATGTTCATGTTTCTTGTAGTCATGCAAATTAGGAATTTTCTACTATTGAAACATAATTGAGCTCACTCTGGGCCATCAAATCATTTTTTGATCCATGTATAGGATGTCTCCATGAGTTACCTTTAATGTTTCTAGGCACATCGACTTCTCCTCAATCAACTTCTGCTCAATCAACTTATAGTCAAATTTCGTTCTTTGGTTTTTAGATACCGTGTGTTCTTCTCTATATCATCTTTGTTGATTATATGCTGGTTTCAATTAATTCCAATTTATTGTGATGCGCCAAATTCTATGCCAGTCCCCATGAAAAATTTCTTCCTATGGGGAGACCTTTCTTTGGGTCCTAGACATACTCCTTTTAGAGAAACAATTGTAAGTTGGACTTGTGGCAAAGAGTTTCATGTTGCTTCTTTCTTTTTTACATCAATATTCTTTAAACTTAAACAACAATGTCCATGTGTTGCGTGATCGCCTACCTTAAAACTAGGTCGTGGCCGTGGGCCAATGGACTCCAGTTGGCATGAGACTGAGGGTTGCTTGCAACCATTCTATCCTAGATAGGGCATGTCGGCTCTTGCGGTAGACGGTCTAGCCTCGATAGTTCCTTCATTGATAGCCACACGCCCACACTGTCTCTGCTAATGTCACTAGTTAGTATGCATATGTGTCTCTATCACTTAGTACAAATTTTAGTTTCTACTTCTAATTGCATTTTCTATATTCTTGTTCATCTATTTCTTATATAATTCAAAATGCTAAATTTTGGGACCCGCAAAAACCCTTACTATTCAATCATACAAACTGCATAGAAAGAAACAAACATATGGAGATGACCGGTCGTTACATAACTGGGTTATAGATGTTTCAGATACGAAATTATGGGTTATAGACACTATATGGTTTTGCATTACTATTTAACTAGATGATACTCCACGTGTTGCCCCGAAAATTTGTGGAAAATGTGTTGTCAGAATAAAGTTAGAACACATGAGAAAAAAGGAAAATAATACATCCATAATTTAAATTTACATTGTATAATAGAAAGAAAAACTATAATGGGGAAATTCGGCTATTAAACAAAGCTGTTTGGCTGCACAAATATCCAAGACATAGAGAAAACCTGAGTGCATAATAAATTTGTAAACATGTTCTCTCAATTGGCACATATCACCTTGTTAAATCTAACTACATATTTACATGGAAATTTGTAAAGATGCTCCCGTTTGAGATTCAACCGAAAGGTTCGACAGCATAGGTACATGCACTTTGTACTTTGTACAGTGACTTCCCATATGCAAATATAGGAAAAACAAAACATAAGACATATGATTTTGCAAGGATTAATGGAAGAAAATTAAGGGTTTCATCAAATACCTTCGTACACATATCATGATGATTTAGCAGAGTCCCTGTTCAATAATATAGACACTATCCCTTGAAAGGTAAGTGCTGCTAGAAATAAGTGCAGTCTACTTTTTTAGATGCACTTGCATCTAAACTTGCAGTCTACTGTCCTTGCTTGAAACATGCAGGCTTGAAGGGCTTAAAATGATAAAAGGTCGTTGATCTAGAATTTGTAAAAACTCAGTAACATAGTGACCATTTTCTGTAATGAACATGTGATTTCTATCAAGACTGTTGTCTGTTCGTTTCAATTTGTATCCGGATTACACTCCATTTTCAAGGAATCTTGCAGAAGCACAATGGGCTACATGGTGGTGGACACTGACATCAACATGTCCATGGGCAAGTTCATAATAGCTACGCAACACTTCTCCGTTAAGAGGGGCACACCAACGAACAGGTTAATCATCTCCTTGCAATTCACGTTATCGACTAATCGATGGTGTTCGTTATAATCCTCCCAAGACATAAACGTGATACGTCATTCTGACATTTATCCAAGTACGCTTGTTCTTCTCTTTTTCTTCGGTTGCCTGACTTTGTTCTTTGTTGATATAGAGGGTGACCACCCCAGCATCTTCTTCTTCAGGTACACCTCAATCAGCCAGCCAGGAAATGTGGTACCTATAATTCTACACGAAGTAGATCGACATCATTATCAACCAAGCTCGTGGTAGGAAAATCTGGCCACGGAGAAGTGGAAGGCGCTTGTCAGAGGCAAGAGCAGCCCAAAGCTCGCTAGCTTCCATGGTGACACCTTCTTCCCATTTACTGTATGTCAGATTCCATGTTGTGATTTTGAAAATAGGATGGTAACGGCTATTTCAAACCATTACTTGCTTTGGGTCTTTAATCCATGCTTCCTCCATTCCTCGTTTTAGTTTTGCTTGCTCCAATTTCTTGCTGAAACTCAGACTGCATCAGAAGAAGCAAACTTATATCACAGGGCGGCAATGACAACTTGTTCCTCCGAACAAACAAAAGGAACGTCAACAAGTTGTTCCTTGTGAATGTACATCAAGCACAAGTTGATCAACCGAGCTTATGCCACACCATGAAAAAAAAAGTGAACAAGATCAATGATATATCTAGAGATGTCAGCTACAAAGAAAAATACAATGTAGATAGCCTGACCACACAAAGTGGGAAACGAACATTTTTTTGGCACTTTCACCACATAATTTGTATGCACTGTTTTCATGGTTCTATATCCGTGTTGCGCAAACCGAGGAACTTCTTTCCTGCAATTTACATAATATTTGATGGAATTGGATCACATTTGCCACTATAAGATAAGATGCTACTACTTCATCCGAGCAAAGTAAGTATTTTCCAATTATATCAATATTGTTTAAGCTATGTGCCTCTTAAGCAAGAGCGGATGACATATTATTGTGAAAAGAAATTACTAACATTTGTTTAACATCGTTACTTGCAAGTTAATATTTAACATATTTGGTTGAGTTTTACACTGCAAAATCATTTGTTTTATTTGATTACCAGATCAAACTTGTGTCAGATACTAGTATCATGTTAAGGTAGATCAGCGTCCATTATGAAGAACAAATGTAAAATTCTACTTGTTGCCCCGACAGATGTGTGAGCGGAATATAATGAAAAGAAAGTATACAAAGTATAAGTACCAAATTAACAATCAACTGACTATTCAATATTTAAAAGATTAGCTGCCTATTTTAGACAACTATGTGTTGCTATGCTGTGACACAACAAACCATGGTTCACAGGATTGATTTTTTCATGTAGCTAATAAGTTTCCATAAGCAATTGCATAGCAATTACACATCGCGTTCTGTCTGAGTTAAGTACCAAAACTTACAACATAAATAACAGATGAGTAAAAGTAGTACGAGATGGAAGATTTAAGATGAATGGAAATGCAATCACTGTGCAACATAAACATGAAACGTAATTACCTTTTGATGTCACGCTTATCCAAGTACATGGTGAACTGGCTGGGGATGAAGGAGTTGCTAGAGAACCTACAGAACTTCGTTTGTTCTTCTCCTTCTGCTGCTTGCTTTTCTTCTTCTTCGTCGATATAGAGGGTGACCGCCCCCAGCACCTTCTTCTTCAGGTCGACCTCAACCAGCCAGGTAACGTTGTCCCTATCATTCAACACGAAGCAGACGACATCGTGGTCAACCAAGCTCATGGTAGGAAACTCTGGCCGGATCAGTGGAAGGCGCTTGTCAGAGGTAAGAGCGGCCCAGAGCTCGCTAGCTTCAATGGTGGCATCTAGTTGCCATTCCTTGCCGGTCAGATTCCATGTTGTGATTGTGAAAATGTGATGATCACGTCCATGCACACTGCGGCCTGCCAGATCGCTGATACAGATGAGGTTTATCATGCCGCTGTCAGTGACACACACACGGCGCGCTGGGTCAGGGCACCCTGGGTCAATGTAGAGCCGACGGGGATCCAGAGCCGCAGGCATCGGGACGTAGTGCGGCTTCCTTGTAAGATCACCATGGACAGTGACAAAGAACAATCCAAGGTAGCAATCGACCCAGCACAAGGAGGAATCGCCGTAGGGGATGACAACGTCTGTCTGCCAGGAATCGCTGAACAGGTCTGGGGCGTCGTTGTAATTCGGCATCTGCAGCTTCTGAACAGCCCATCGCATGGGTTTCTCTCCCATCCCAGGCGCATGGTGCAGCAGGCAGAGCTCGCCGGTGCACGAGAGCTCAGCCACCGTGAAATCCTCGTCGCCACGGCACAGCAGGCCGATGTGTTCGCTGGGCATCAGCCGCTGCTGCTGGAGCCGGTACGGCTGGAAGAGCTGGTCCGTTTGCTGGTCCACCTGCCCGCCGTCGAAGCAAGGCGGGAGCCGCCTGAGCGACTGGGAGCGGCGGCCGCCGGAGGCTGTGTAGAGGAAGTAGTCGAGGGGGTAGTAGGGGGGGCGGGATTGGTCGATGTGGGGGACGTAGGCCTGGAAGAGTATGGAGTGGCCGTGGGCCGCGATGACGTGCGGCGGATCCAGCTCCGCCATCTCCGGTCGGAGACCTTCTGGCCAGTGGAGGTGCAGGCGGGACACCGCCGGGGGCGGCGCGGCCCTGAGGGAGACGGCGAGGGGTTGGCCGGTGCAGGTGGCGGAGGTCTCCGACAGCGTGCCGTCCCTGGCAGCCTCGTCGTTGGTGCAGTGGACGACGCGGTCCAGCAACACCCGGCGCAGGCGAGAGCCGGAGGCGACAGGCGGCGGCGGCCCAATCTCACCGCGACGAGCCATGGCGGGCGGACGACGCAGGGCTCGGCTTGGGAGGAGGGTTTCGTTCGGGGCGGCGGAAACAACGGAAGGCCGGGCCTCTGCATCTTTTTGTTTATAGGCTCGTAGGTCCGGCCCAGATAATTGTCCGGCCCAAATACGCAGCGCAACCGACGTTCGAACCGAACCACCTAGAACTTGGCTAGGGCCTAGGGCGGTCTTGCTCCGACCGACGATTCCCCGATAGTCAGTACTCGCCGCCGGCCTTCCTCCCCCAAACCCCTAAACCCTACCTTGCCGCCGGCGTTTCTCCCCTCCGAAAGGCGGCAGGCGAAACCCACCGCGGGCGATCGGAGAAGGCATGGCGTCGGCGGAGGGGGACACGAGCCGGCTGTTCCGCGTCCGGCGCACGGTGATGCAGATGCTCCGGGACCGCGGGTTCCTGGTGGTGGACGCCGACGTCGACCTGACCATGGGCGAGTTCGTCGAGCGCTACGGCGACCCCGTCCGCCGCGACGACCTCGTCATCAACCGCGTCAAGAAGGACGACCCCAGCGAGCAGGTCCCCTCCCCCCCTATAACCTCCCCCCTCGCACGGCGGCGGCGCTGCCTCCCCGCGATTTCCCTATAACCAGGCTGCCGACTGATTGATTGCCTGTGCCTGCCACGTGTCTCTGCAGATCTACGTGTTCTTCCCGAACGAGGCCAAGCCGGGGGTGAAGATTGTCAAGAGCTACGTCGAGAAGATGAAGCAGGAGCAGGTCAGCAACGCGATACTCGTCGTGCAGCAGGCGCTCAGCGCCTTTGCCCGCAACGCGCTGCTGGGGTTCGCTGCGGAGAAGTACCACGTCGAGGTCTTCCAGGTCGCGCTCTACATCCCTGCTGTCCCGCTACCTCACAGTACTTGTATGGCTAACATTTCTGTCAAGTATCAACCAGTTACCGAGATTAATTTAAGCCATGTCCTGCAGGAAGGGGAGCTTCTCATCAACATTAAGAACCACGAACTGGTTCCGGAGCACGTGCTCCTGACACCGGAACAGAAGAGGACGCTGCTGGCGAAATACAAAGTGAAAGAAACTCAGGTCAGTTTAAATTTGCCTGTTCTTTGCTCACTGTCACTGACCTGATGTTCTAATCGATGTATTCGTGGCATTACGAACAAATTGCATTCCTGTTTAAGCTATGTAAGCCATCAAAAGATTCATATGCAGGATCTGTAAACAATTATTGCTAAACCACAGCTCTGTATTCCAGGAGACCTGCATCTCCACAATAGAAATTTGTTGTATTCTGTTGGCATGAACCATCTCATTAATTTCAAAAGTTCAGTACTTCAGTTTACTTCCTCCAGCTGTAACCTCCTAACAATACTTCCTCTCATGTGATACCTACTGGAGCACTTCACCCCCAATCCAGATCATTAGGTCAGACAGATGATTGTGCTGACCCGCCAATACCAGTGTTTTGCATGCTAATATGCCGCATGGGCATATGGGCATATGACAGAGCCGAGAGTTTTGTTGAGTAATCACCAGGATCATGTCTGCTAACAATTGTTTCATAAGAACATGTAATCTTACCCAATACTACTTGCCTAACCAATGTGATCATATCCCCTAACCCTAATACATAATTCCTACCTCGGTAACATTAAAATGCATATCCATATGTTTGGTGATGGATGCCCTGGCCGGCTGCCTGCCTTGAGCATAGCGTGTGCATAAGACTGTTGGTTTCAATGGGAACCACGCCTATTAAGTCATAATATATGTTTAGTTGTTTGGTTTTAACTTCATCTTGACTAAATAATTATGGTTGATCATTTAGTTTAGAATCAGGATTTTGGACAGGTCATGTATAAAGTATAAGTTCTAAGTTAACGTTCTATTTTGATGAGAGAATAAAAGGTGATGTCATGAATGCTGAAAATGTGAGAACCAGGTGATAGCTGGATAAGCTAGTAGAATTGACACATTAAAAACTATGCCAGAACTTGAAGAGTGATACTTTATCATCTGCTTGTCAAGTGATGCTTTCAGAAGTTAATATGTAAGTAGTTGTTCCTATACAAATGAGCTGCACGCTATGTTGGATAATGTTAAGGAAACAAGTTATACTGACATTCTGTATTGGTGATGCTCATCTAAATGATTTGTTGTTTTTACACAGTTACATTGTACTTGTCTGCTTGCTTGCAATGTCTGTTAAGTTCAGGAAACATAAGCCTTTCAAGACAGTAGGTACTGGTTGGGCAAGTGTTAAGTATTGGGTAACCTTTTCAGTTGGTTTTGTCGCATGACATGCAATTTGTGAAGTCTTACATTCAGCAAGTTCTGATTCCTCGTTCTCAAACAGTGCTACACATATATTTCCCTCTTTTACTCTAGTGGGTACTCTGTTCTGATAATTATTTGCTGTCTTATCGTACAGCTCCCTCGGATTCAAATGGGTGATCCAATAGCAAGATACTATGGCATGAAGCGTGGACAGGTTGTGAAGATCACCCGGCCCAGTGAGACTGCTGGGAAGTACGTGACATATCGCTATGTTATCTGAGCGCCGCTTCATTCCCAACGACTCTGATTTCCTGCGAGCACTGCCAGTTCATATACTTCCTCCAATGCTAATTCCTAAGTAGTAAGATACATTCTTGAACAGAAGTGGTGTCTGGAGTGCCTTGGTGCCTCTTCTCTTCAATTGCTTGTCAATTTGACATGACCGTGGTTATCTAGCACTAGTCTTAGGTTTCTGTAGTTATGTTTTTTTCCCCCTGCTAAGTAACTCTTGCCTATCCTAAGTTGTCGATCTGTTTCGGAATATGTGTTACCTGTGTGCCCCTGTGTTTAAACCAAATGATATGCGTTTGCCTTGTGGAACCGTTGTTTCTCTGAGGAGCAGAGCAAAGCCTGAAGCGTGAGGAACCGCCCTTCCTGGAGGTGTTTGTTTCTGCGGCCAACCCATATGTAATGTTGCTGTCGATGATCAGCCACTGTTTGTGTTCTTTTTTTTTTCTGATTTCAGATCGCTCCTGGCAAGCATGCCGTCAAATACTGAAATGTTCCTAGCTGATTTTGTGGACGCAGTTTGGGACGGCTTCACCTAGCTAGTTAGCACATTGACTTGTCATTTTAATTAGGGCCTCTCCAGCGGAGCGACGCATTTTGGTCTCTGTTAGTGTCCATTTGCGTTGTGCGGTGGACGCGAGACAGACTGTTTTTGTCTGCGTCGGTTTACCTAGAGGTGGCTCTAGCGGGCCGACGTATTTCCACGTTTGCATTAATTATGAAGTTTCCAAACAACAAAATAAAAAATTCAATGAAGTCATAGTTATTACATTCAAATTTAGAAAAGTCTACATGATAATAAGATAGTATTCCTCTAGGCATGATCTTCATAGCCAGCCAATGTCCACTGATGCTCAATCAGATTCGTCTGCAGCTGTTTGCAGACGTTCTCGTTAGTGACTTCTACATTCATATGTAGATAGTCCTCCCAAGATAAAGCTCCAGGAAGTGGCGCAACCAGCTCACCTTGGAATTTCCAGTGGTTCTCATTGCGGCCATCAGGATATTCGTTCTCAACGATCATGTTGTGCATGATCACGCAGCATGTCATCACCTCATGCATGGTCTTCAGCGACCATGTTCTTGCCGGGTGACGGGCAATTGCCCACCGAGCTTGGAGCACACCAAATCCGCGCTCCACATCTTTCCTGCAAGCCTCTTGCATCTTGGCAAACCTCCTCGTCTTTTCGGAGTTTGGATTACAGACGGTCTTCACCAGTGTGGCCCAGTCAGGGTAGATGTCATCAGCAAGATAATATGGCTTGTCGTATTCATTTTCATTGATCTCGTAGCTCACCCGGGGAGCTTTGCCTTGCATGAGTCTGTTGAAAACTGGTGCTCGGTGCAACACATTGATGTCATTGTTGAAACCGGCCATGCCAAAGAATGAATGCCAAATCAATAAATCTTGAGATATGACAGCTTCAAGAATGATAGTCCGTCCCTCCTCATGCCCGCTGTACTGACCCTGCCATCCAAATGGACAGTTTTTCCACTCCCAGTGCATGCAATCTATGATGCCAATCATTTCTGGGAACCCTCTAGATTCGTTGATAGATATGAGCCGTCTTGTATCCTCAACAGTTGGCTCCCTACAGTAATGTTGTCCGAACACGACAATCACGGCTCGGCAAAACCTGTACATGGCCTCAAGGCAGGTGCTCTCACCCATTCGAAGATACTCATCGAATATATCCGCAGTCATTCCATATGAGAGCATTCGAATAGCCGCGGAGCATTTTTGGTAGGAGGTGAAGCCTAGCGCACTGATACGTCCCCGACGTATCCATAATTTCTGTCATTCCATGCTTGTTTTATGACAATACTTACATGTTTTGCTTGCACTTTATGATGATTTCATGCATTTTCCGGAACTAACCTATTAACGAGATGCCACAGTGCCAGTTCCTGTTTTCTGCTGTTTTTGGTTCCAGAAAGGCTGTTCGGGCAATATTCTCGGAATTAGACGAAATCAACGCCAAACCTCCTATTTTTCCCGGAAGGCTCCAGAACACCGAAGAAGAGTCGGAGAGGGGCCAGGGGGCCACCACACCACATGGCGGCGCGGGCCAGACCCTGGCCGCGCCGGCCTAGGGTGAGGCGCCCCCAGGTGCCCCCCTGCGCCGCCTCTTCGCCTATAAAATCCCTTTCGACCTAAAAACACCGCACGAATTGACGAAACTCCAGAAAGACTCCAGGGGCGCCGCCGCCATCGCGAAACTCCAATTCGGGGGACAGAAGTCTCTGTCCCGGCACCCTGCCGGGACGGGGAAGTGCCCCCGGAAGCCATCTCCATCAACGCCACCGCCTCCGCCATGCTCCGTGAGTAGTTCCCCCATGGACTACGGGTTCTAGCAGTAGCTAGTTGGTATTCTCTCCTCCATGTACTTCAATACAATGATCTCATGAGCTGCCTTACATGATTGAGATTCATCTGATGTAATCGGTGTTGTGTTTGTTGGGATCCGATGGATGATACATTATGATTAGTCTATCTATAAAGTTTGTGAAGTTATTGTTGCTGCAATCTTGTTATGCTTAATGCTTGTCACTAGGGCCCGAGTGGCATGATCTTAGATTTGAGCTCTATACTTATTGCTTAGATTGTATCTACAATCTAAGTATGCACATGTCACTGTCCGGAACCAAAGGCCCCGAAGTGACAGAAATCGGGACAACCGGAGGGGATGGTAGTGATGTGAGGATCACATGTTTTCATGGAGTGTTAATGCTTTGCTCCGGTACTCTATTAAAAGGAGTACCTTAATATCCAGTAGTTTCCCTTGAGGCCCGGCTGCCACCGGCTGGTAGGACAAAAGATGTTGTGCAAGTTTCTCATTGCGAGCACGTACGACTATAATTGGAAAACATGCCTACATAATTAATAATCTTGATATTCTTTCTTAATGCTTTGATTCCTATCAATTGCCCAACTGTAATTTGTTCATCCAACACTTGTCACTTGTTATTGGAGAGTTGCCACTAGTGTAGATAGCTGGGAACCCCGGTCCATCTTTCATCATCATATACTTGTTCTACATGTCATTGGAAGTAGTATCAACTATTTTCTGGTGCCATTGCTCTCATATTGCTATTACTTTCTTTGTTATTCATTACTACTGCTCTCATATTACTGCTACTTTCACATCACCCCTGTTGCTAGTGCTTTTCCAGGTGCAGCTGAATTGACAACTCAGTTGTTAAGGCTTATAAGTATTCTTTACCTCCCCTTGTGTCGAATCAATAAATTTGGGTTATACTACCCTCGAAGACTATCACGATCCCCTATACTTGTGGGTTATCACGCACCTGTTGCATCGGGCCTGCATTGGAAGTAGGGGTCGTAGTCTCTTACACCCCGTAGAATGACCAAGAGCAGGTCCCTTGACATCATGTACCGGCACCAGAACACTTTTTCCGGGGACACCGGATTGGTGAGGTGGAAGTAGTCCTCGTGGAGGCAGGCCTGCCCTGCCACTATGTTGTGCGGCAGGTTTTTGGAGCGCCCCTTCATAGAGCCCCGGTGCACCGGTCTCGGGTTTGAGGTGAACACGTGGATCATGGAGGCCGGCAGTAGTTGCCAATGTCTGCATCGACTGATCGGACTCCTCGTCGGAAGAGGAGTCAACGACCTCCGTGCGGAACTTCTCCACCATATGCCACATGTCCATCTGCGTGGGTACGAACTGTTGATCAATGGCCGCGCACAAATAGCGCCGAAAAAAAGGAGAAGAAACCTACCGGCGCAATTGACCGAACAGGTCGTGGGCGGTGCGGAAGGGCGGCGCATCCGACAACGTTTGGCCCCAAAACAGTCGGCAGGTACGCGCCGGAGCCAACCCCAAGCCCGCGCGGCGACAACGGAGCCCACGACGAGTACTGCGGCGCTGCGGCGGGACGGCGGCGGGTGGGGTTGGGGTGGTGGCGTCGCGCTATGGCAGCAAAGAAGGGGGAAAAGAAGCAAATCGAAGTGGTCGATTTCGCTGTCCCTGACTTGCGGGACCGGGTAAGAAATGGAGGACGCTCGGCGCGACCGTGAAGCGTCCGCGGAGACGCAAACCTGGCGCATATTTGGGCTAGGTTTGTGTCTCCGGGGACGGCCCGGTCACTTTGCGTCGCCCTGCTGGAGCAGGGCCCAGACGCATTTCCGGTCACGGCGGACGAAAACGGTCGCTCATCGTTCGTTTGCGTCGCGCCACTGGAGATGCCCTTAAGCTGGTTTGGGTCGCTGGTGTATAAAGGCATCTCCAACGCGGCGACCCAAACGGACGCGTTGGGCCGTCTGTTTTGGGCCGTTTGGGTGGCCGCACGGAGACGCAAACAGCGGCCCGCGTCCGCGTGTTCGTTTGGGTCGCACGTTGCGCCCAACGCGGTGACCCAAAAAGCCAACACGTGGTTCGTCTTCAACGCGCGGCGCTGCGCCATGGCAGGCTGATGTCTACGCACGCTTCTATTCCTGTAGACAGTGTTGGGCCTCCAAGAGCAGAGGTTTGTAGAACAGCAGCAAGTTTCCCTTAAGTGAATCACCCAAGGTTTATCGAACTCAGGGAGATAGAGGTCCAAGATATCCCTCTCAAGCAACCCTGCAATTACGATACAAAAAGTCTCTTGTGTCCCCAACACACCTAATACACTTGTCAGATGTATAAGGTGCACTAGTTCGGCGAAGAGATAGTGAAATACAAGTAATATGGATGATTGTAAGTAGTAATTGCAATCTTAAATAAAAATGGCAGCGAGCAAACATGTAACAGAACTTGTTGGAAACGGTGTTTCAATGCTTAGAAACAAGGCCTAGGGATCATACTTTCACTAGTGGACACTCTCAACAATGATCACATAACTGAATAAATAAATGCTACTCTTAAACACCCTCTTGTTGGATAACAAACATCATTCATTGTGTAGGGCTACAAAAGCACACCTCAAGCCGGAGTAAACAAGCTCCACAACTTCCGGAGTTCATATTAAAGTAACCTCTAGAGTGCGTAATAGACCGTTGCAATTTAGACCGAGTACTAACATAGCATACACACTGTCAACAAAGCTATGAAAGGGGGAATAGATCACATCAATACTATCATAGTAATAGTTAACTTCATAATCTACTAGAGATTACAATCATAACCTACGCCAAGTACTACATGATGCACACACTGTCAATATTACATCATGGAGGAGGAATAAACTACTTTAATAATATCACTAGAGTAGCACATAGATTAATAGTGATACAAAGCTCATGATCACATAAAGATCACATGGGAGAGAGAGATGAACCACATAGCTACCGGTAGAGCCCTCAGCCTCAGGGGAGAACTACTCCCTCCTCATCATGGGAGTCAGCAACGGCGATGAAGATGGCGGTGATGTCGATGGAGATGACTCCGGGGGCAATTCCCCGTCCCGGCAGGGTGCCGGAACAGAGACTTATGTCCCCCGAAACGGAGTTTCGCGATGGCGGCGGCGCCCCTGGAGTCTTTCTGGAGTTTCGTCAATTGGTGTCGAGGTTTTAGGTCTCGAGGGACTTTATAGGCGAAGATGCGGAGTCGGAGGAGCCACGGGGCCCCCTCCCCATAGGCTGGCGCGGCCAGGGGGCCACCCGCACCGCCATATGGTGTGGGCCCCCTGCTGCCCGCCTCCAACTCTCCTTCGGTGTTCTGGAACCTTCCGGGAAAAATAAGATATTTGGCCTTTGTTTCGTCGAATTCCGAGAATATTGCCCGAACAGCCTTTCTGGAACCAAAAACAGCAGAAAACAGGAACTGGCACTTCGGCATCTTGTTAATAGGTTAGTCCGGGAAAATGCATGAAATCATTATAAAGTGTGAGCAAAACATGTAGGTATTGTCATAAAACTAGCATGGAACATAAGAAATTATAGATACGTTTGAGACGTATCAAGCATCCCCAAGCTTAGTTCCTACTCGTCCTCGAGTAGGTAAACGGTAACAAGGATAATTTCTGAAGTGACATGCTACCAACATAATCTTGATCAATACTATTGTAAAGCATATGAGATGAATGAAGTGATTCAAAGCAACGGTAAAGATAATGACTAAACAACTGAATCATATAGCAAAGACTTTTCATGAATAGTACTTTCAAGACAAGCGTCAATAAGTCTTGCATAAGAGTTAACTCATAAAGCAATAAATTTTTAATAGAAGGTTTTGAAGCAACACAAAGGAAGATATAAGTTTCAGCAGTTGCTTTCAACTTCAACATGTATATCTCATGGATAATTGTCAACACAAAGTAATATGATGAATGCAAATAAGCAAGTATGTAGGAATCAATGCACACAGTTGACACAAGTGTTTGCTTCTAAGATGGAAAGAATTAGGTAAACTGACTCAACATAAAGTAAAAGAAAGGCCCTTCGCAAAGGGAAGCATGGATTACTATTTTTGTGCTAGAGCTTTTTATTTTAAAAACATAGAAACAATTTTGTCAACGGTAGTAATAATTCATATGTGTTATGCATAAGACATCCTATAAGTTGCAAGCCTCATGCATAGAATACCAATATTGCTCGCACCTTGTCCTACTTAGCTTGGATTTACATGGATTATCATTGCATAACATATGTTTCAACCAAGTGTCACAAAGGGGTACCTCTATGCCGCCTGTACAAAGGTCCAAGGAGATAGATCGCATTTGATTTCTCGTTTTTGATAGATCTCAACTAAGGACATCCATACCGGGACAACATAGAAAACAGATAATGGACTCCTCTTTAATGCATAAGCATTCAACAACAGATAATATTCTCATAAGAGATTGAGGATTAATGTCCAAACTGAAACTTTCACCATGATACATGGCTTTAGTTAGCGGCCCAATGTTCTTATCTAACAATATGCATACTCAAACCATTCAACTCATGGCAAATCACCCTTACTTCAGACAAGACGAACATGCATAGCAACTCACATGATATTCAACAAAAGTGTAATAGTTGATGGCGTCCCCAGAAACATGGTTACCGCTCAACAAGCAACTTATAAGAAATAAGATACATAAGCGACATATTCTTTACCACAATAGTTTTTAAGTCTATTTTCCCATGAGCTATGTATTGCAAAGACAAGGAATGAAATTTTAAAGGTAGCACGCAAGCAATTTACTTTGGAATGGCAGAGAAATACCACATAGTAGGTAGTTATGGTGGACACAAATGGCATCGGTTTTGGCTCAAGGTTTTGGATGCACGAGAAGCATTCCCTCTCAGTACAAGGATTTGGCTAGCAAGGTTGTTTGAATCAAACACAAGTATGAACCGGTACAACAAAACTTACATAAGAACATATTGCAAGCATTATAAGACTCTACACTGTCTTCCTTGTTGTTCAAACACTTCACCAGAAAATATCTAGACTTTTAGAGAGACCAATCATGCAAACCAAATTTCAACAAGCTCTATGGTAGTTCTTCATTAATAGGTGCAAAGTACATGATGCAAGAGCTTAAGTATGATTTATTTGAGCAAAACAATTGCCAAGTATCAAATTATTCAAGACCATATACACTACAAGAAAAGTTGCCATGGCCGACGAAGTTGAAGTCGCGCCGTGGTTGCTGGTGTACCATGGCCGACGATTTTGGGTCTGTCCGTTGTGCATGTCAAAACGTTTTTTCTCGTTTTTGAGGCCACCTAGCCCGACGAAACCGGCCAAAACGTTGCGTATGGTGGCCCGGGACGTGGTGCATCTCGAATTCTCGGGTTCGCCGGCCGAGTCAACGCAAATCCGCACCGCCGAGGGATGTAGGGCCCAGATGGCAGCCTCTCTGGCATTGTTTTTTTTCTCAATCGCGCCATCTCATTCAACGCTCTCCGATCGAGCCGTTTACGATGCAGGATCATGGGTCCCGCATGTCATCCTCTATGAACCAAAATTCTTTCTATTCTTGGATTTTTTTTGACCCCCTGATTTCTGGCTACTTCTTTTTTCTTTTGATCCCTTGCCGCCTTGGAAACGTTGAGACCGCTACTGCTAAATGGGACCCGCATGTCATCCTCTATGTACTATAAAACTTTCTTTTCTTGGAGTTTTTTTTGGCACCTCAAATTTGGTAACTTGCCTTTTTCTTTCGATCCCCTGCCGCCTCTCAAACGGTGATACCACTGCTGCTAAATGGGACCCGCATGTCATCCTCTATGTACTATAAAACTTTCTTTTCTTGGATTTTTTTGGCACCTCAAATTTGGTCACTTGCCTTTTTCTTTCGATCCCCTGCCGCCTCTCAAACGGTGATACCGGTGCTGCTAAATGGGACCCGCATGTCATCCTCTATGTACTATAAAACTTTCTTTTCTTGGATTTTTTTTGGCACCTCAAATTTGGTCACTTGCCTTTTTCTTTCGATCCCCTGCCGCCTCTCAAACGGTGATACCGCTGCTGCTAAATGGGACCCTCATGTCATCCTCTATGTACTATAAAACTTTCTTTTCTTGGAGTTTTTTTTGGCACCTCAAATTTGGTCGCTTGCCTTTTTCTTTCGATCCCCTGCCGCCTCTCAAACGGTGATACCGCTGCTGCTGAATGGGACCCGCGTGTCATCCTCTATGTACTATAAAACTTTCTTTTCTTGGATTTTTTTGGCACCTCATATTTGGTCACTTACCTTTTTCTTTCGATCCCATGCCGCCTCTCAAACGGTGAGACCGCTGCTGCTAAATGGGACCCGCATGTCATCCTCTTTGTACTATAAAACTTTCTTTTCTTGAATTATTTTTGGATCCTGATATTTGGTCACTTGCCTTTTTCTTTCGCCACGTTTGAAACGTTTAGGAACCTGCAGGCTCATGGGACCCGCATGTCATCCTCTATGTACTATAAAAGTTCATTTTCTTGGTTTTTTTTCACCCTCTGATTTTTGGCTATTTCCTTTTTCTTTTGATCCCCTGCCGCCTTTGAAACGTTGAGGACTCTGCTGGCTCATAGGTCCCACATGTCAGCATGTATGAACGATAAAACTTTCCTGTCTTGGAGTTTTTTTACCCCCTAATTTCTGGCTACTTTCTTTTTTCTTTTGATCTCAAGCCGCATTTGAAACGTTGGGACCGCTGCTGCAAAATGGGACCCGTATGTCATTCTCTATGTACAATAAAGTTTCTTTTCTTGGATTATCTTTGGCTCCTGATATTTTGTCACGTGCCTTTTTCTTTCGATCTCATGCCGCCTTTGAAACGTTGACTAAGCTGCTGGCTCATGGGTCCTGCATGTCATCCTCTACGAACAATAAAAGTTTCCTTTATTGGAGTTATTTTTTGACCCCTAATTTCTGGCTATTTGCCTTTTTCTTTTGATCCCCTGCCCCTTTGAAACGATGAGGACGCTGTTGGCAGGTCGGTCCCACATGTCATCCTCTATGAACAATAAAAGTTTCCTTTGGTGGATTTATTTTTGACCCCTAATTAATTTCTGGCTATTTCCTTTTTTTTTCTTTTGATCCCCTGCCGCCTTGGAATCGTTGAGGATGCTGCTGCCTCATGGGTCCCTCATGTCATCCTCTCAGAACGGTAAATATTTCTTTACTTGGATTTCGTTTACCAATTGATTTTTGTCTTATTTTTCCTTTCGATCTCCTGCCTCCTTTAAAACGTTGTCGAGAGGCTGCTGGCTCACGGGTCCCACATGTCAGCCTCTATAAATAATAAACGTTGAGGATGCTGCCTCATGGGTCCCGCATGCCATCCTCTCAGAACGATAAATGTTTTCTTTTCTTCGATTTTTTTACCAACTGATTTTTGGTTTTTTTTCATCCCCTGCCGCCTTTAAAACGTTGACGACGCTGCTGGCTCATGGGTCCCCGATGTCAGCCTCCCCGTACAAGAAACATGTGATATCTTGATTATTTTGCAGACAATAAACAGTGTATTGCGCTCTGAGCTATTTCAAACGGATAAATTAAATCTTTATTTTTACATAAACAAACTTATATGTTGAATCTCCTTGTTTTTTTGTTTTTGCGAAGCATATGACTTTCCTGTTTTTTTAGAAAAATCCGAACTTTCCTGTTTTGGAGTGGGCTGAAATTGTACGAGTCAAAAGGCCCAGCAGGATAGTTCGCAGGCCCAGATGTCCAGATGCAGCCCAATTGAAATATTCCTTTTCTTGGATTTTTTTGACACCCTTATTTCTGGCTACTTCATTTTTCTTTTGGTCTTGTGCCGCCTTGGAAACGTTGAGACCGCTGCTGCAAAATGGGACCCGCATGTCATCCTCTATGTACAATAAAATTTCTTTTCTTGGATTATTTTTGGCTCCTGATATTTGGCACTTGCCTTTTTCTTTCCATCTCATGCCACGTTTGAAACGTTTTGAGGAACCTGCTGGCTCATGGGACCCGCATGTCATCCTCTATGTACTATAAAAGTTCATTTTCTTGGTTTTTTTTCACCCTCTGATTTTTGGCTATTTCCTTTTTTCTTTTGATCCCCTGCCGCCTTGGAAACGTTGAGTAAGCTGTTGGCTCATGGGACCCGCATGTCATCCTCTATGTCCATCAACTTTATTTTCTTGGATTTTTTTACCCCCTAATTTCAGGGCTACTTTCCTTTTCTTTTGATCTCAAGCCGCATTTGAAACGTTGGGACCGCTGCTGCAAAATGGGACCCACATGTCATCCTCTATGTACAATAAAAGTTTTTTTCTTGGATTATGTTTCACCCTCTGATTTTTGGTCACTTGCCTATTTCTTTCGATCTCATGCCTCCTTTGAAAACGTTGAGGAACCTGCTGGCTCATGGGACCCGCATGTCATCCTCTATGTACTATAAAAGTTCATTTTCTTGGTTTTTTTCACCCTATGATTTTTGGCTATTTCCTTTTTCTTTTGATCCCCTGCCGCCTTTGAAATGTTGAGGACTCTGCTGGCTCATAGGTCCCACATGTCAGCCTGTATGAACGATAAAACTTTCCTTTCTTGGAGTTTTTTTACCCCCTAATTTCTGGCTACTTTCTTTTTTCTTTTGATCTCAAGCCGCATTTGAAACGTTGGGACCGCTGCTGCAAAATGGGACCCGCATGTCATTCTCTATGTACAATAAAGTTTCTTTTCTTGGATTATCTTTGTCTCCTGATATTTCGTCACTTGCCTTTTTCTTTAGATCTCATGCCGCCTTTGAAACGTTGAGTAAGCTGCTGGCTCATGGGTCCCGCATGTCATCCTCTACGAACAATAAAAGTTTCCTTTCTTGGAGTTATTTTTCACCCCTAATTTCTGGCTATTTTCCATTTTCTTTTGATCTCCTGCCCCCTTTGAAACGATGAGGACGCTGTTGGCAGGTCGGTCCCACATGTCATCCTCTATGAACAATAAAAGTTTCCTTTGATGGATTTATTTTGAACCCCTAATTAATTTCTGGATATTTCCTTTTTTTCTTTTGATCCCCTGCTGCCTTGGAATCGTTGAGGATGTTGCTGCCTCATGGGTCCCGCATGTCATCCTCTCAGAACGGTAAATGTTTCTTTTCTTGGATTTTGTTTACCAAATGATTTTTGGCTTATTTTTTCTTTCGATCTCCTGCCGCCTTTAAAACGTTGAGGACGCTGCTGGCTCACGGGTCCCACATGTCAGCCTCTATGAACAATAAACGCTGAGGATGCTGCTTCCTCATGGGTCCCGCATGTCATCCTCTCAGAACGATAAATGTTTATTTTCTTGGATTTTTGACCAACTGATTTTTGGTTTATTTTTTCTTTCCATCCCCTGCCGCCTTTAAAATGTTGACGACGCTGCTGGCTCATGGGTCCCCGATGTCAGCCTCCCCGTACAAGAAACATGCGATATCTTGATTATTTTGCAGGCAATAAACAGTGTATTTCGCTCTGAGCTTTGCAAACGGATAAATTAAATCTTTATTTTTACATAAACAAACTTATATGTTGAATCTCCTTGTTTTTTGTTTTTGCGAAACATAGGACTTTCATGTTTTCGAGTGGGCTGAAATTGCACAAGTCAAAAGGAGTCCAGCACAATAGTTCAAAGGCCCAGATGGCAAGATGCAGCACAATTGAAATATATCTTTTCTTGAATTTTTTGACCCCCTGATTTCTGGCTACTTCCTTTTTCTTTTGATCCCGTGCCGCCTTGGAAACGTAGAGACCGCTGCTGCTAAATGGGTCCCGCATGTCATCCTCTATGAACAATAAAATTTTCCTTTCTTGGAGTTATTTTTTACCCCGAATTTCTGGCTACTTCCTTTTTCTTTTGATCCCCTGCCGCCTTTGAAACGTTGAAGACTTTGCTGGCTCATGGGTCCCACATGTCAGCCTCTATGAACAATAAACATTTCCTTTCTTGGAGTTATTTTGTACCCCTAATTTCTGGCTATTTGCCTTTTTTCTTTCGATCCCCAGTCGCCTTCGAAACGTAGAGGACGCTGCTGGGTCGTGGGTCCCAGATGTCAGCCTCCATGAACAATAAACCTTTCCTTTGTTGGATTTATTTTTCACCCTCTGATTTTGGCTATTTCCTTTTTCTTTTGACCCACTGCCGCCTTGGAAACGTTGAGTAAGCTGCTGACACATGGGGCCCGCATATCATCCTCTATGTACAATCAACTTGCAAGATCTTGGAGCGAAAGAGCTTGTATTAGTGGGACCATATGTCAACCTCTATGTACAATAAAACTTTCCTTTCTTCGATTATTTTTAGCTCCTGATATTTGGTCAGTTTCCTTTTTGTTTCGATCTCAAGCCGCCTCTGGAACGTTGAGTAAGGTGCTGGCTCATGGGACCCGCATGTCATCCTCTATGTACAATAAAGTTTCTTTTTTGGATTTTTTACCCCTGATTTTTGGTCACTTGCCTTGACGCTGCTGGCTCATGGGTCCCACATGTCAGCATCTATAAACAATAAACCTTTCCTTTGTTGGATTTATTTTTTACCCCTAATTTCTGGCTATTTGCCTTTTTCTTTTGATCCCCAGCGGCCTTTGAAAACGTTGAGGAACATGCAGGCTCATGGGACCCGCATGTCATCCTCTATGTACTATAAAAATTCTTTTCTTGGATTTTTTTCACCCTCTGATTTTTGGCTATTTCCTTTTTCTTTTGATCCCCTGCCGCCTTGGAAACGTTGAGTAAGCTGCTGACTCATGGGACCCGCATGTCATCCTCTATGTACAATCAACTTTTTTTTTGGATTTTTTTTACCCCCTAATTTTTGGCTACTTTCTTTTTCTTTTGGTCTCAAACCGCATGTGAAACGTTGAAACCGCTGCTGCAAAAGTTGACCCGCATGTCATCCTCTATGTACAATAAGTTTCATTTCTTGGATTATTTTTGGCTCCTGATATTTGGTCACTTGCCTTTTTCTTTCGATCTCATGCCGCCTTTGAAACGTTGAGTAAGCTGCTGGCTCATGGGTCCCGCATGTCATCCTCTACGAACAATAAAAGTTTCTTTTCTTGGAGTTATTTTTGACCCCTAATTTCTGGCTACTTCCCTTTTTCTTTTGATCCACTGCCGCCTTTGAAACGTTGAGGATTCTGCAGACTAATACAAGCTCTTTCTCTCCAAGATCTTGCAAGTTGATAGATTAAATCATGAAATTATTAGGATATGTTTTAAATTTCAAATCCACTTTATGAATTATTAAAAATACCGTTATCTATGTGGGTATTGAGTGATCAAGGATTTTCATATTGGGCATGAGCAGTTTCAAAAATTGGAACCCAATAATTCAAAATAAATAAAAACAACTTTTATGTAGAATCTGCGCGTTTTTTTTTGCTATTCATAGGATCTGTGTTTCATTAGAAAAGGGCCGAAATTGCATGAGCAGAAAGGCCCATTTGTAGTTATTGGGCTTCGACAGCACGTGCAAGTAGGCCGATAGCAATTACCATGTAGATGGCCGTTGGCAACCCAAAGTGAAATATTGGGCCCAACAGGGGAAGGCTGAACAGTACTGTTTTCTAATTGGAAGGTGGTACATGGCGTAATCCTGCCAAAAAAAAAGATGGACACAGGTTGCTGAAATTTGCCCATCTGCGCCTAATATCGCCGACGCGGCTCCGCTTCCGCCGCCGCCATGCCTCGTCTCGCGTCGAGCTCGCGGTACTACCGCGTCTCGGGCACGGGGTACCGCGGCGTCCGCGCACGCCCCAAAGGTACGTATTACGCGGAGATACGTGACAGCGGCGAGCGCATCGGCCTCGGCACCTACGAGACCGCGCACGAGGCCGCGCGCGCGTACGACGCCGTGGCGTGGCGGCTCGGGCGCCCGCGATCGTCGATGAATTTCCATGACGTGTGGACGCGCCAGCAGGCCGAGGATCTCGCGCCGCCGCCGTACATCGTTAGACAGGAGGAACAGTGCCGCCGCCGCGAGACGGAGCGCCGTTTGCGCATCGCCGAGCGGGACGAGCGCGCGGCGCGCGAGTGGGCGGCCCGCTTCCCCGAGGACGTTGCCGCCGAGAACGAGCACTTCCGCAGACGGAGGGCGGAGAAGGCGACGAGGCGGGCTGCGAAGAAGGAGGACCACGCACGACGGAGGGCGGAGAAGGCGACGAAGCGGGCCTTCATCGAAGCGCAGCTCGCCGGGCCGACCACCATTGGCGAGGACGACCCCCGTTGGATTGACCTCTTCTCGTCGGATCCGGTGTCGGGCACGACACCGGACTCGTCAGATGTCGAGTTTTAGTTTAGTTTTATCGCACTACTTTGTAAAAATATGAACTACGGAGTATCTATCAAGCTAATTTTATCCTATTTTATGTCTATTTCTAGTCTTTGTTTGATCTTCTGTTTTACTGCACTCTATTTTTCATTATATTCTGTTTTTGGCGCTGCATTATAGCGCCTCTGAAAATACGCTGTTTCTGTAGGATAACGTTGCATAGAAAACAAAAATTTTCCTACCGCGAACACGCAATCCAAGCCAAGATGCAATCTAGAAGACGGTAGCAACGAGGGGGTATCGAGTCTCACCCTTGAAGAGATTCCAAAGCCTACAAGATGAGGCTCTTGTTGCTGCGGTAGACGATCACTTGCCGCTTGCAAAAGCGCGTAGAAGATCTTGATCACGATCGGTTCCGGCGCCACGAACGGGCAGCACCTCCGTACTCGGTCACACGTTCGGTTGTTGATGAAGACGACGTCCACCTCCCCGTTCCAGCGGGCAGCGGAAGTAGTAGCTCCTCTTGAATCCGACAGCACGACGGCGTGGTGTCGGTGGCGGTGTAGAAGTCCGGCGGAGCTTCGCTAAGCAAACCGGACAATATGAAGTGGAGGAGCAAAGCTAGGGTTTGGGAGGGGGTGGCCGGCCACTCAAGGGGGGCGGCCAAGCTATGGTCTTGGGGTGGCCGGCCCCCTCCCTTGGCCCCTCATTATATAGGTGGATCCCAAGTGTTGGTGTCCAAGTCTTCGAATAAGACCCGAAACCAAAACCTTCCATAGGAGGGGGCAAACCTAGCCCAACTAGGACTCCCACCCAAAGGTGGGATTCCCACCTCCCATGTGGGGGGTGGCCGGCCCCCTATGGTGGAGTCCACTTGGGACTCCACCCCCACTAGGGCTGGCCGGCCATGGAGGTGGAGTCCCTTGTGGACTCCACCTTCCTTGGTGGTTTCTTCCGGACTTTTCTAGAACCTTCTAGAACCTTCCATAGAACCTTCCGCGACATTTTATTTCACATAAAATGACATCCTATATATGAATCTTATTCTCCGGACCATTCCGGAACTCCTCGTGATGTCCGGGATCTCATCCGGGACTCCGAACAAATATTCGAACTTCATTCCATAATTCAAGAACTACCATTTCAACATCCAACTTTAAGTGTGTCACCCTACGGTTCGAGAACTATGCGGACATGGTTGAGTACTCACTCCGACCAATAACCAATAGCGGGATCTGGAGATCCATAATGGCTCCCACATATTCAACGATGACTTTAGTGATCGAATGAACCATACACATATATTACCAATTCCCTTTGTCTCGCGATATTTTACTTGTCCGAGGTTTGATCTTCGGTATCACTCTATACCTTGTTCAACCTCGTCTCGACAAGTACTCTTTACTCGTACCGTGGTATGTGGTCTCTTATGAACTCATTCATATGCTTGCAAGACATTAGACGACATTCCACCGAGAGGGCCCAGTATATCTATCCGTCATCGGGATGGACAAATCCCACTGTTGATCCATATGCCTCAACTCATACTTTCCGGATACTTAATCCCACCTTTATAGCCACCCATTTACGCAGTGGTGTTTGGTGTAATCAAAGTACCTTTCCGGTATAAGTGATTTACATGATCTCATGGTCATAAGGACTAGGTAACTATGTATCGAAAGCTTATAGCAAATAACTTAATGACGAGATCTTATGCTACGCTTAATTGGGTGTGTCCATTACATCATTCACACAATGACATAACCTTGTTATTAATAACATCCAATGTTCATGATTATGAAACTAATCATCCATTAATCAACAAGCTAGTTTAAGAGGCATACTAGGGACTTCTTGTTTGTCTACATATCACACATGTACTAATGTTTCGGTTAATACAATTCTAGCATGATATATAAACATTTATCATAAACATAAAGATATAAATAATAACCACTTTATTATTGCCTCTAGGGCACATCTCCTTCAGTCTCCCACTTGCACTAGAGTCAATAATCTAGATTACATTGTAATATACCTAACACCCATGGCATTCTGGTGTTGGTCATGCTTTGCCCTAGGGAGAGCTTTAGTCAACGGATCTGCTACATTCAGATCAGTGTGTACTTTGCAAATCTTTACTTCTCCATCTTCGATGTACTCGCGAATCGAGTGGTAACGCAGCTTGATATGCTTCAGCCTCTTGTGTGACCTTGGCTCTTGTGCATTGGCGATGGCACCCATGTTATCACAGTAAATGATTAATGGGTCCAATGCACTCGGAACCACACCGAGCTCTACAATGAACCTCTTCATCCATACCGCTTCTGATGAAGCCTCTGAAGCCGCTTATGTACTCGATTCTGTTGAAGACTTCGCCACCGTGCACGCTTCGAGCTTGCCCACCTTTGCAGCACCATTCAATATAAACACGTACGCTGTTTGTGACTTTGAGTCATCTTGATCTGTGTTGCAACTTGCATCGGTGTAACCGTTTACAACGAGCTCTTGGTCTCCTCCATACCAAAGAGACATATCCTTTGTTCTGTTCACGTACTTCAGGATCTTCTTGACCGCTGTCCAGTGTTCCATTCCGGGATCACTTTGATATCTGCTAGTCAAACTAACAGCATGTGCTATATCCGGTCTAGTACATAGCATGGCATACATGATAGATCCTACTGCCGAGGCATAGGGGATGTTACACATCCTTTCTCTTTCTTCTGCCGTAGCCGGTCCTTGAGTTTTACTCAATACCTTGCACAGTAACATAGGTAAGAACCCTTTCTTACTTTCGTCCATTCTAAACTTCTTTAGAATCTTGTCCAGATATGTACTCTTGTGATAGCCCTATTAGACGTCTTGATCTATCTCTATAAATCTTGATGCCTAATATATACGATGCTTCACCAAGGTCTTTCATTGAAAAACTATTATTCAAATAACCCTTAACATCGCTTAATAGTTCTATATCATTCCCGATCAATAATATGTCATCTACATATAATATCGGGAATGCTACGTAGCTCCCACTCACTTTCTTGTAAATACAGGCCTCTCCATGACACCGTATAAACCCGAAGTCTTTGATCACCTTATCAAAGCGTCGGTTCCAACTTCTCGATGCTTGCTTCGGTCCATAGATTGAACGCTGAAGTTTGCATACTTTGTCGCATTTTTAGGATCGACAAAACCTTTGGGTTGTACCATATACAACTCTTCCTCAATGTCTCCATTAAGGAATGCCGTTTTGACATCCATACGCCAAATCTCATAATCGAAAAATGCAGCTATTGCTAACAAAATCCTCACAGATTTCAGCTTCGCTACAGGTGAGAAAGTCTCATCGTAGTCAACTCCTTGAATTTGTCGGAAACCCTTTGCGACAAGTCGAGCTTTATAGACAGTAATATTACCATCAGCATCTGTTTTTCTCTTGAAGATCCATTTATTTTCGACAGCCTTTCGGCTATCAGGTAAGTCTACCAAAGTCCATACTTTGTTATCATACATGGATCCCATTTCGGATTTCATGGCTTCTTGCCATTTGTTGGAATATGGGCTCATCATCGCTTCTTCATACGTCGCAGGTCCTCATCATTGTTATCCACAATCATGACATTTAGACAAGGATCATACCAATCAGGAGTGGTACGTTCCCTTGTCGATCTGCGAGGTTCGGTAGTTTCCTCGTTCGAAGTTTCATGATCATTATCATTAGCTTCCTCTGTTGCCGGCGTAGGCGGTACAGGTACAACTTTCGGTACTGCGCTACTCTGATCAACGAGTATAGATTCATCAATCTCATCGAGTTCTACTTTTCTTCCAGTCACTTCTTTAGTGAGAAATTCTTTCTCAAGAAAGGTTCCGTTCTTAGCAACAAAGATTTTGCCTTCGGATCTGTGATAGAAAGTGTATCCTATAGTTTCCTTAGGATAACCTATGAAGACGCATTTCTCCGCTTTGGGTTCTAGCTTGTCCGGTTGTAACTTCTTTACATAGGCTTCGCAACCCCAAACTTTCAGGAACGACAGCTTAGGTTTCTTATTAAACCATAATTCATACGGTGTCGTTTCTACGGATTTTGATGGTGCTCTATTTAAAGTGAATGCGGCTGTCTCTAATGCATAACTCCAAAATGATAACGGCAAATCAGTAAGAGACATCATACTACGAACCATATCTAAGAGAGTTCGATTACGACGTTCGGACACACCGTTTCGTTGAGGTGTTCCCGGCGGTGTCAATTGTGAAAGTATTCCGCATTTCTTTAAATGCATGCCAAACTCATAACTCAGATATTCACCTCCACGATCAGATCGTAGAAATTTGATCTTCTTGTTACGTTGATTTTCTACTTCACTTTGAAATTCCTTAAACTTCTCGAAAGTTTCGGATTTATGTTTCATGAAATAGATATACCCATATCTACTCAGATCATCTGTGAAGGTTAGAACATAACGATAACCACCGCGCGATGCTACGCTCATTGGTCCACATACATCGGTATGTATGATTTCCAATAAGTCGTAGCTCGCTCCATCATACAGTAGAATGGAGTCTTTGTCATTTTTCCCATTAGACATGCTTCGCATCTATCAAGTGACTCAAAGTCAAGTGATTCAAGTAATCCATCAAGATGGAGTTTCTTCATGCGTTTCACTCCAATATGACCAAGGACGATTGCCACATATAAGTAGAATTATCATTTAGTTTAATTCGCTTAGCATCAATGTTATGTATATGTGTATCACTACTATCGAGATCTAACAGAAATAAGCCATTCTTTTGTGGTGCTCGACCATAAAAGATATTATTCATAAAAATAGAACAACCATTATTCTCAGACTTGAATGAATAACCGTCTTGCATTAAACAAGATCCAGATATAATGTTCATGCTCAACGCAGGTACATAATAACAATTATTTAGGCTTAAAACTAATCCCGAAGGTAGATGTAGAGGAAGTGTCCCGACTGCGATCACATTGACCTTGGATCCGTTTCCAACGCGCATCGTCACTTCATCTTTCAGCAGCTTGTCGTTTATTCTTTAGTTCCCTGTTTCGAGTTACAAATATGAGCAACCGAACCAGTATCAAATACCCAGGTACTAGAACGAGAACTAGTGAGATAAACATCTATAACATGTATATCAGATATACCTTCTTTCTTCTTCTTGACAAGGCCGCTCTTTTAGATCAGCCAGATACTTGGAGCAATTACGCTTCCAGTGTCCCTTCTCCTTGCGATAATAGCACTCAAGCATCGGGCTTAGGGCCGTTCTTAGGTTTCATAGGAGTCGTGGCAGCTTTCTTGCCACCCTTCTTGAATTTTCCCTTAGACTTGCCCTGTTTCTTGAAACCGGTGGTCTTGTTGACCATCAACACTTGGTGCTCTTTCTTGATCTCAATCTCAGCAGCTTTTAGCATGCCAAAGAGTTCAGGTAACTCCTTGTTCATGTTCGCATATTGTAGTTCATCACAAAGTTCTTGTAACTTGGTGGCGGTGATTGAAGGACACGATTAATCCCCAGTCTGTTAGGAATCACTATTCCCAAGTCACTGAGTTTCTTCGCATGCCCGGTCATGGCGAGCATGTGCTCACTAACGGAGCTGCCTTCTTCCATCATACAGCTGAAGAAATGTTTCGATGCTTCATAGCATTCCACTGCCGCATGAGTCTCGAATATAGCTTTCAGCTCATTCATCAACTCATGAGGATCATGGTGCTCAAAACGTTTTTGAAGATCGGATTCCAGACTGCACAGGATGGCACACTGAACTTGAGAGTACCGAGTTTTCCGAGTTGCGTAAACAGCTTTTACTTCATCGGATTCATCTTCTGCAGGAGGGTCACCTAGCGGTGCATCAAGCACAAATTGCAGATTTCCGCCCGAGAGGACGATCCTCACATGACGGAACCAGTCGGTGAAGTTGCTACCGTTGCTCTTAAGTTTCTCTTTCTCTAGGAACTGATTAAAATTGATTGAGGACGCCATCTCTACAACATATATTTGCAATAGTTTAGACTAAGTTTATGACAAATTGAGTTCAAATTTTAATTCAACATAATTAAAACCCTAGGTGAACTCCCACTCAAAACAATATCCCTCGCATTGTCTTAGTGATCACACGAACCAAATCCACCGCACCTAAACCCGATCATCACGAGAAAAGGTGTGATTTCAATGGCGAACACTCATAGTGTTCATCATATCAACCATATGATTCATGCTCTACCTTTCGGTATCACGTGTTCCGAGACCATGTCTGTACATGCTAGGCTCGTCAAGGCCACCTTAGTATCCGCATGTGCAAAACTGTCTTGCACCCGTTGTATGTACTTATCGAATCTATCACACCCGATCATCACGAGATGCTTCGAAACGATAAGACTTAATAACGGTGCTACTAAGGATGAACACTTTATTATCTTGAGATTTTAGTGAGGGATCATCTTATAATGCTACCGTCGCGATCTAAGCAAAATAAGATGCATAAAAAGGATTAACATCACATGCAGTTCATATGTGATATGATATGGCCCTTTTGTTCTTGTGCCTTTGATCTTCATCTCCAAAGCACGGATATGATCTCCATCATCTTCGGGCATGATCTCCATCATTGTCGGCGTAGCACCAAGGTCAATGGCACCGTCTTCATGTTTGTCCTCCATGTAGCAACTATTACAACTACTTTGAAATACTACTCAACATGAAATTTAAAGACAACCATAAGGCTCCTGCCGGTTGCCACAATACAATAATGATCATCTCATACATATTCATCATCATATCATGGCCATATCACATCACCAAACCCTGCAAAAACAAGTTAGACGTCTCTAATTTGGTTTGCATATTTTACGTGGTTTAGGGTTTTCGAGAGAGATCTAATCTACCTACGAACATGAACCACAACGTTGATACTAATGTTTTCAATAGAAGAGTAAATTGAATCTTTACTATAGTAGGAGAGACAGACACCCGCAAAGCCTCTTATGCAATACAAGTTGCATGTCGAACGAGGAACAAGTCTCATGAACGCGGTCATGTAAAGTTAGTCCGAGCCGCTTCATCCCACTATGCCATAAAGATGCAAAGTACTCAAACTAAAGATAACAAGAGCATCAACGCCCACAAACCATTGTGTTCTACTCGTGCAACCATCTATGCATAGACACGGCTTTGATACCACTGTAGGATAACGTTGCATAGAAAACAAAAATTTTCCTACCGCGAACACGCAATCCAAGCCAAGATGCAATCTAGAAGACGATAGCAACGAGGGGGTATCGAGTCTCACCCTTGAAGAGATTCCAAAGCCTACAAGATGAGGCTCTTGTTGCTGCGGTAGACGATCACTTGCCGCTTGCAAAAGCGCGTAGAAGATCTTGATCACGATCGGTTCCGGCGCCACGAACGGGCAGCACCTCCGTACTCGGTCACACGTTCGGTTGTTGATGAAGACGACGTCCACCTCCCCGTTCCAGCGGGCAGCGGAAGTAGTAGCTCCTCTTGAATCCGACAGCACGACGGCGTGGTGTCGGTGGCGGTGTAGAAGTCCGGCGGAGCTTCGCTAAGCAAACCGGACAATATGAAGTGGAGGAGCAAAGCTAGGGTTTGGGAGGGGGTGGCCGGCCACTCAAGGGGGGGCGGCCAAGCTATGGTCTTGGGGTGGCCGGCCCCCTCCCTTGGCCCCTCATTATATAGGTGGATCCCAAGTGTTGGTGTCCAAGTCTTCGAATAAGACCCGAAACCAAAACCTTCCATAGGAGGGGGCAAACCTAGCCCAACTAGGACTCCCACCCAAAGGTGGGATTCCCACCTCCCATGTGGGGGGTGGCCGGCCCCCTATGGTGGAGTCCACTTGGGACTCCACCCCCACTAGGGCTGGCCGGCCATGGAGGTGGAGTCCCTTGTGGACTCCACCTTCCTTGGTGGTTTCTTCCGGACTTTTCTAGAACCTTCTAGAACCTTCCATAGAACCTTCCGCGACATTTTATTTCACATAAAATGACATCCTATATATGAATCTTATTCTCCGGACCATTCCGGAACTCCTCGTGATGTCCGGGATCTCATCCGGGACTCCGAACAAATATTCGAACTTCATTCCATAATTCAAGAACTACCATTTCAACATCCAACTTTAAGTGTGTCACCCTACGGTTCGAGAACTATGCGGACATGGTTGAGTACTCACTCCGACCAATAACCAATAGCGGGATCTGGAGATCCATAATGGCTCCCACATATTCAACGATGACTTTAGTGATCGAATGAACCATACACATATATTACCAATTCCCTTTGTCTCGCGATATTTTACTTGTCCGAGGTTTGATCTTCGGTATCACTCTATACCTTGTTCAACCTCGTCTCCTGACAAGTACTCTTTACTCGTACCGTGGTATGTGGTCTCTTATGAACTCATTCATATGCTTGCAAGACATTAGACGACATTCCACCGAGAGGGCCCAGAGTATATCTATCCGTCATCGGGATGGACAAATCCCACTGTTGATCCATATGCCTCAACTCATACTTTCCGGATACTTAATCCCACCTTTATAGCCACCCATTTACGCAGTGGTGTTTGGTGTAATCAAAGTACCTTTCCGGTATAAGTGATTTACATGATCTCATGGTCATAAGGACTAGGTAACTATGTATCGAAAGCTTATAGCAAATAACTTAATGACGAGATCTTATGCTACGCTTAATTGGGTGTGTCCATTACATCATTCACACAATGACATAACCTTGTTATTAATAACATCCAATGTTCATGATTATGAAACTAATCATCCATTAATCAACAAGCTAGTTTAAGAGGCATACTAGGGACTTCTTGTTTGTCTACATATCACACATGTACTAATGTTTCGGTTAATACAATTCTAGCATGATATATAAACATTTATCATAAACATAAAGATATAAATAATAACCACTTTATTATTGCCTCTAGGGCACATCTCCTTCAGTTTCAGCCCTGCATTTGGCCGCCACGGTCTTCAGCTTCCGGTGAAGCTATTGCCGGCTCCATGCGCAGCATCAGCCCACAGCGCCAAAATATAGCCACTGTTGGAGTTGCTGTAATATGTTTGTCAGCAGGAGCTTACCTAATTAGTTAAAAAAAGATGTTCAGCGTGGGATTCGAAAAAAAGATCTTCATGTTTTTTTCCTAGCGATCCTAGTTCGGACTTTTTATTGTGTTGGCTAGTGCATGAAGCTTGACACATGTATTATGTGATCCTGATATGAGGATAAGAACACCTTCAGCTTGCATTGCTAATGGTGTCTACTGCAGCAGTGGCGTACCTTCAATGGAGACTGATGCAAGAGAGTTGGTACTGGTGAGCCTGCACTTGACATCATCGTGCCACCTGAAGTAGGTG
This sequence comes from Lolium perenne, assembly GCF_019359855.2. Lineage (NCBI taxonomy): Eukaryota > Viridiplantae > Streptophyta > Magnoliopsida > Poales > Poaceae > Lolium > Lolium perenne. The sequence goes on along the minus strand of NC_067245.2, from coordinate 238,272,502 downwards.
GTGTATTGGGATTAGACTGATAAGCATAGCACCTTGCAAAAAACAAGATGCTGCTAGTGTTGGTTAACGTGATTTTACGCCAAAAGTCATGTATGCTCAACAAGTGCCGTACCTAGTTTGGATATTGTGTTGTTACCCTTTTGTGGTTTGGTGTTTGTCCAACAGAGAAAGCTACTCTTTTCCCGTGTAAGTGTTATTATGTGAACAAAAGTTGTGTGTACATATATATCGGTCAGAGAACCAAGATTGCATATTCTTGCCTGGTTATAGCACATAAGTCATAATAACAATTAAAGAGAAAAGGAACATTTGCCTTTGCAATGTGATTGTGCCAACTAGATTAGACAACCAACCACAAACATTACAGGTCAACAGCCAAACACATGCGAAAGTCCTAAGGTAAGCTCCATAATACATGTTGAAACCAAAAGCCTAGAAACCATAAGAAAGGTAGCTCCACATCACAGTTCCACGACAGCAGCATACTGATCATAAAACATATTTCAAGTCAGGACAGCTGCACCACTGGATAAGCATCCATGGGGTCTGGCTCAAGAGCGAAGACTGTGTGAATGCTGCAAAATGTGGCTCTTGCCTCACCCCACCCATACATCTTATCATGGAACCTTACCAAATCAGCATGAATCATCTTGACATAAACATAGCTCCTCTCTCCATGCTGATGGGATTGAACAATGCGCCAGTTGTAGTGCTTCAGCTTGTCAAACAGTATGCAGGAGATGACGAAGCATGCTGGCTGGTCTTTTGTAGTGACAATGGCTTGGAGTAGCTGGTCCTGTGAACCACCCAACTGGATCTTTAGAGCTTGAAGGACAGTCCGTGCTATATAAGCTACCGTTGCTGACTTCAGCTCGGAGTTCGGGTGAATGACAGCTGACATCTTGTCCTAGAGATGCAGATCCTTCTTGATCAGATTCAGCGGAATCATCACCACTACTTACAGGTGCGTCAGGTTCTACAGAAGGCACATCAGGTACATGCTCCAGTTCATAGGAGTCGGGTGGGACAGCACCATTTGCTGAAATCTCTACAATACCAGCTCCAGGTAGACCACCAGTCTCTACAGAGGGTAAACCACCAATATCCACTTTAGAGGATTCTCGTGGCATGACACCTTTCGCTAGAGGCTCTACCCTACCAGCTCCAGGTCCACCACCAGTCAGTACTGTGGGCATAGTCATGACGGGTTCTACCAATACAAAACCTCCTTCGGGTGCAGGATCATCAGTAGCAACTCCGGCCATCAGCACGATTAAATCGGTCTTGACAATAGGTAAACCGTTTTGCTCCAGTTCAGAGAATTCCCGTAGCACGACACCGTTCACTAGAGGCTCTACACTAGCAGCTCCAGCTGCACCACCAGTTTCTACAGCAGGGGGTAAACCCAATCCACAACCTTCTTCACGTGGCACGATGATGCCAGGTATAGGCTCATCGCACCGTGTCCAGCTGCATCAGTCTCCATAGACAGTAAACAAGGTGGCGTCGGAGGTTTAAAAGACTGGCATGCCATTTCACCTTTGTCATCAGACAATATAGAGTTTTCTTCAACTCTATGTTTCTGCAATAATAAGCACATGAACAGAAATTAGACCAGAGCATCTAGCCATCTAACAGGGGCAGCGGCAAAACAAGCGTCGGTCCATATGTTTACCTTGTCATCTGGGATATCAGAACACACAGATTTAGAAGTCATTTCACATAGCATCCGCTTTTTCGTTCCTTCCCCTACGTCCATCTGGAATAAGTAATACTATTGATCACATAAAACTAATTAATCAAATATATGCATATGTTGAGAAGTTTGCACGGCAAATTGTGGATTCTGCTTTTATCACCTACGAATCGTCGTTCTATATATTTACCTTGTCATCTGGGATATCAGAAGTCACAGAATGAGAAGTCATCTCACTAAGTATCGGTTTTTTCGCTCTTTCCCCTCCATCCATCTGCAATAAGAAGTACTATTGATCACATAAAGCCAATTCATTGAATATATGCATATGTTGAGAAGTTTGCACAACAAATTGTGGATTCTACTTCCAATCACCAAGTAATCTCATGAGAAATGCATGATCAAGATATGTTTCTCCCTCTTGATCGACATCTGCATCTCCATTAAGACTAATCATCATGCGATGGTGCTCTTCAGAAGAGCGCATACACTTCCAATCACCAGACAAGCAAAAAATTGTTGATTCTAGTAATGCTTAATCAGCAGTGGCCATGGAACGACCACAGATCGACCAAGCAAAAAAAAATCATCAGCCTACTGACCACCAGGCAAAACAAACTAGGCCCATACATGGCCTCACAAATCATCATCAAACGTCGATCAAACTAGCAAGTTTGAACATGGATTACTAATTTATTTTCTGATAAAGTGAGTATATTAATATCGAAAGATATTGATTACACTGAGCCACTGCAACAACGCAATACCTTACTGGTAGTACGGATGCACATGGATTCCTAATACTCCCTCTGTTCGGTTTTAATTAGTCGACGCGAGGGAGAGAAGAAAATGAACTGTCCATGCTTTCAACTAGAGTCAATTAAATACGAACGGAAGAAGTACGTAGTAGTATTGACAAATATCCGGATCTAGTCTAAAAACAAATTGGCATGTAAATCCTAGTAGTCTACTAAACTAGGATCAATACCCTAGATTAGGGTTGCAAGCGGCGTCCGCGAATCGTCCCGCAAAGCAGAAAATTAGAGCAAATAGTGGTTGAGATTAGAGCATATTTAAAGCACTCGCATTGAAACTAGCTAGCCCGCTACCCACCCCGCTTGACACCCTGCCCTAGATGTGAATCTACACCAAATATTCAAAGAAGGATGAGCAACCGCCAATAAAATTTTATCCGCACATCATCATCTCTACCATACACAAGGGTATGGTGATTTCACATAGAGCCATTGTTGCCGCGGGACGAGGATGAGTGATGCGCCGCGGAGAAGGTGCCTCACGCCTCTGTCGCCGCCGCCGTCGAAGAGGAAGTCGAAGCCGTGCGATTCTGGTCCGTCGCCGATATGGAGGTGGAGCTACTAGGGAAGAGGTGGAGGTGGAGGTGGAGAGGGAGTGATGGTTTGTACTAGTGGCGGCCGGTGAGGTAGTTATAAATACAGCCTCTCTCTCTTTTTTGGCAAGGAATGCAGCTTCTCTTGGAAGGCAACAAGGCAACGCACTCCAGATTTCGTATATTACTATAATAATATGGGCGGAGAAATTTGGACGCATCTATGTTGTCTTGTCAAATGAATCACCAGAATTTTCTTTTAGTACTCCAGATTTGGGCAACCCAAGGAAGTAGAGATAGTAATGTACGCCATCTAGCTGCACGCTATCAAATCAAATAAATGGTCATGCCATTTACTTTTAAGATGGTGCAGCAGTTATTCTGACCAAAGAAACATGCACGTCTGCTGATTATTTTGATAGTACTATAGTAGTACTAATATTTCTGATGGGTATACATTTACCGTCCGCTAGCAAAGATTGTTTGGCACATTGTTCTTATGGCTTTCAACATCACACCCCTTAATAATATTATTAATCAATGTTTGGGCAATTAATTGAGTGTGTTAATAAAAAATTAAAACCCACAAATCCTACTGTACTATTTTTAGGGCCATATGAAGGACAAGGAATGATTTTAAATGCCATATGGAGTACCTCCAACCATGTGAAATATGGTTCTGTCATGTAGGTGATACCCATGGCTTCGCATTGGATCCGTATGTTGTCCTACATACAGTCAACTATGAAGTACCACGATTTGGTTTTTGGGTGCAACCGGCTAGAGAATGATGCACGGGTTTGTACAGCCAATACAATTCACATTAAGATTTTCTGATAGGATGTTGATGTGTATATGTAAGAATCATACACTAGAATGTCTTCTATGTTTAGATGGCTAATCTACGTTTATACTTTCTGTGAACCATGAGGTTAAGACCTTTGTACTGTAATAAAGATTGCTAAATAACAGTATATATGTATGCCTCTAGGGACACTGAAACAACCAAACAACCATGCATGTGTATAGACCGTATTTGATCAAATTACAAGAAGCACCTGGGTTCATGCAGATAGCATCAATTTATCACCTAAGTACATTAGCTATAAATAGTTAAATAGGAGTCAAGACCAACTGAGCTAGCTAGTAGTATGATCCTACTATTGAAGGAGATATGCCCAAGAGGCAATAATAAAAGTGGTTATTATATATCTTTATGTTTATGATAAATGTTTATATATCATGCTATAATTGTATTAACCGAAACATTAGTACATGTGTGATATGTAGACAACAAAGAGTCCCTAGTATGCCTCTTAACTAGCTTGTTGATTAATGGATGATTAGTTTCATAATCATGAACATTGGATGTTATTAATAACAAGGTTATATCATTATATGAATGATGTAATGGACACACCCAATTAAGCATAGCATAAGATCACGTCATTGAGTTATTTGCTATAAAGCTTTCGATACATAGTTACCTAGTCCTTATGACCATGAGATCATGTAAATCACTTATACCGGAAAGGTACTTTGATTACACCAAACGCCACTGCGTAAATGGGTGGTTATAAAGGTGGGATTAAGTATCTGGAAAGTATGAGTTGAGGCATATGGATCAACAGTGGGATTTGTCCATCCCGATGACGGATAGATATACTCTGGGCCCTCTCGGTGGAATATCGTCTAATGTCTTGCAAGCATATGAATAAGTTCATAAGAGACCACATACCACGGTACGAGTAAAGAGTACTTGTCAGGAGACGAGGTTGAACAAGGTATAGAGTGATACCGATGATCAAACCTCGGACAAGTAAAATATCGCGTGACAAAGGGAATTGGTATCATATGTGAATGGTTCATTCGATCACTGAAGTCATCGTTGAATATGTGGGAGCCATTATGGATCTCCAGATTCCGCTATTGGTTATTGGTCGGAGTGAGTACTCAACCATGTCCGCATAGTTCGCGAACCGTAGGGTGACACACTTAAGGTTTGATGTTGAAATGGTAGAACTTGAATATGGAATGGAGTTCGAATATTTGTTCGGAGTCCCGGATGAGATCCCGGACATCACGAGGAGTTCCGGAATGGTCCGGAGAATAAGATTCATATATAGGAAGTCATATTCCAAGTTTGGAAATGAACCGGTGCATTTATGGCAGGTTCTAGAAGGTTCTAGAAAAGTCCGGAAGAAATCACCATGGAAAGTAGAGTCCCGGAGGGACTCCACCTTGCATGGCCAGCCAACCCTAAAGGGGAGGAGTCCAAGGTGGACTCCCCTAGGGTGGCCGGCCAACCCACCTCAAGGAAAGGTGGGAGTCCCACCTTGGGTAGGACTCCCTCCTTGAGTAGGTTTCCCACATATGGGAGGTTTTAGTGTTGGGGTCTTATTCGAAGACTTGGACTAGAACTCTTGGGGCTTCCACCTATATAATGAGGAGGAGAGGGAGGGGGGCAGCCACTCTTTGGCTCAGCCTTGGCCGCACCCCTTAGAGGGCCGGCGCCCAACCCCCCTCTCTCCCCAAACCCTAGCTTCTTCTCCTCCTCCACTTCTCCCGCATATGCTTAGCGAAGCTCCGCCGGAGATCTCCAACGCCACCGCCACCACGCCGTCGTGCTGCCCGCTGGAACGGGGAGAAGGACGTCGTCTTCATCAACACCGAACGTGTGACCGAGTACGGAGGTGCTGCCCAATTGTGGCACCGTGATCAAGATCTTCTACGCGCTTTTGCAAGCGGCAAGTGATCGTCTACCGCAGCAATAAGAGCCTACTCTTATAGGCTTTGGAATCTCTTCAAGGGTTAGTCTTGATCATCCCCTCGTTGCTCCCATCTTCTAGATTGCATCTTGGCTTGGATTGCGTGTTCGCGGTAGGAAAATTTTTGTTTTCTATGCAACGAATCCCTACAGTGGTATCAGAGCCGTGTCTATGCATAGATGGTTGCACGAGTAGAACACAATGGTTTTGTGGGCGTTGATGCTCTTGTTATCTTTAGTTTGAGTACTTTGCATCTTTGTGGCATAGTGGGATGAAGCGGCTCGGACTAACTTTACATGACCGCGTTCATGAGACTTGTTCCTCGTTCGACATGCAACTTGTATTGCATAAGAGGCTTTGCGGGTGTCTGTCTCTCCTACTATAGTGAAGATTCAATTTACTCTTCTATTGAAAACACTAGTATCAACGTTGTGGTTCATGTTCGTAGGTAGATTAGATCTCTCTCGAAAACCCTAAACCACGTAAAATATGCAAACCAAATTAGAGACGTCTAACTTGTTTTTGCAGGGTTTGGTGATGTGATATGGCCATAATGTGATGATGAATATGTATGAGATGATCATTATTGTATTGTGGCAACCGGCAGGAGCCTTATGGTTGTCTTTAAATTTCATGTTGAGTAGTATTTCAAAGTAGTTGTAATAGTTGCTACATGAGGTGAACAACCATGAAGACGGCGCCATGGACCTTGACGCTACGCCGACGATGATGGAGATCATGCCCGAAGATGATGGAGATCATGTCCGTGCTTTGGAGATGAAGATCAAAAGCGCAAAGACAAAAGGGCCATATCATATCACATATGAACTGCATGTGATGTTAATCCTTTATGCATCTTATTTTGCTTAGATCGCGACGGTAGCATTATAAGATGATCCCTCACATTAATATCAAGATAATAAAGTGTTCTCCCCTCGTATGCACCATTGTAATAGTTCGTCGTTTCGAAGCATCTCGTGATGATCGGATGTGATAGACTCAACGTTCACATACAACGGGTGTAAGCCATGTTGCACACGCGGAATACTTGGGTTTGCTTGACGAGCCTAGCATGTACAGACATGGCCTCGGGACAACGGAAATCGAAAGGTTGAACACGAGTCATATGGATGATATGATCAACATGTTGATGTTCACCATTGAAACTACATCATCTCACGTGATGATCGGTTTTGGTGTAGTGGATTTGGATCGTGTACCACTTAACAACTATGAGGGATGTTGTATTAAGTGGGAGTTCATTAGTAATTAGATTAAAACATGAACTAATTATCATAAACATAGTCTGAGTAGTATTTTGAATTAATTTTGTAGTATTGGCATCTGTTTTTCTACCATGCGCTAGTCTTGTTATTGAGATAGAAATACTGTTAAAATCTGATAAGAAACTTTACGGATTGGTACCGTATTGTTAAAGAATCAAGAATTGATTAAGTCCTATTGCAAACTTTTAGTAAACCTCACATTGTTGATTCAAAGAGCTATGGTTTCAATTAGTACCTAAAGTTATCTTGTCTCCGTGAAACTTGAAGTTCAAATTTGTTTGAAAAGTAAGGAGCTGAAAATTTAGTTTTCAGAAATAATCAAGGTATGAGATATAAGTGATATCTAAGACCTTATTGCAAGATAATAGAATATATTTTGGTGAGACTACATGAACTCATAAGTTTTATGGGAATGTACGAAGGTTGAAGACGCAAGGCGTCACAATCCTCCAACTATTGGGACACTAACGATATTCACATATCCATGAAGTGACCATCCTTAATATGCACCGTTGCTAAGACTCGTCGTTTCGAAGCATCACGTGATGATCGGGTGTGATAGATTCTACGTGTGCATACAACGGGTGCAAGCTAGATTTGCACATGCAAATACCAAGGTTAAAACTTTACGAGCCTAGCATGTACAAACATGGTCTCGGAAAGTCGTCATGATATGATGGATAAAATTATGAGTGAAATTGTTCATCATATTACAAAGTTACTAATAAGTGAAATCTGGAACACTTGTCATATGATGATCAATTTCAAAGTAAGAACCTCAAGGTTATTGGTATTTGACCAACAAAACTAGAAGTTAATGATGTTGAAGTGTTTTTCTGAATAATGAGGAAAGCTAAAAGAGAAACTGCAAAGATATTTTGGCAAAAAGAAAAGAAAAGACTACAAAGTCTAGCTCAGGTGTATATAAATGATATACATGTTATGGTTGTATTCCTAGTTAAGTCACACTATGAAATTCTTGGGTATTAGTACTATATTGGTTGGTATAAAGTGTCATACAAAACAATGCAATACAAGAATACAATGGCCTAAGTGATTGACAAGGAATATGATAGGAATGCACGTCTGGAACAAAATAAAGTGTTATTATATTCGTCATTGGCATTCTATCTAAGCCCTTAGAATTTATAATAAAGAATTAATAATTGTTATTTTGCTCTGGTCAAATGAAAACAATGAGTTGTTTAAATTATGACATTACTCCATGTACGATGGATAAGTTATTATAAATCTTAATGGTGAAACACACATACATAACACTAACGCTAAAATGCCATAAGGCAAATGATTTGAATTCCACTTATTTGTGGAACCGCCATTTAGGTCATGTTAGAAAGGAACGCATGAAGGAACTCCATGCAAATGGATTTTTGGAGTCATTTGATTTTTGAATCATTTGGCGCTTGCAAATCTTTTCTAAAGAGAATGACTAAAATACCGTTTATAGGCCAAGAGTTGAACGGGCAACTAACTTAGTGGAAAAATACATGATGATGTATGTGGTTCACTGGGCATAGTTGTGTGCGGGAGATTCTTCTACTTCATGAAAACTTCAAACAATGAATTGAGTATATATATGTGGATATATTCAATAAGGAAGAAGTTTGAAACATTTGAATGGATTCAAATAAATTTCAGCATGAAGTGGAAATCATCGTAATAGAAAAGTCAAATATCTATGATTGGATCATGGTGAAAATATTTGAATTACGAGTTTTAGCGAACATCTAAGAGAGTCATGAAATTGTTCTACAACTCACATTTCTTGGAGCATCATAATGATGATATAGTATCCAAGAGATGTATCCAAGCCTTGTTGGATTAATGATGAGATAAAATACTATGACGCCATTATATTTTTTGTGGATTATGCTTTAGTGACTACCGCTTTTACACTGAATAGAGCATCATCATGATCCGTAGAAATGACACCATACGAGTTATGGCATGGGTATAAACACTAATAGTCCTTTCTTTAAATTTTGGCTAAAAGTTAAACAACCAAAATCGGATGAATGTCTTTGTTGGTTATCCCAAAGAATTGATTGGGAATTCGTTCCACTATGAAGTAAAAGACAAAAGTGTTTGTTAATGTTACTTGCTTATTTCCAAGAAATTGTTTTCTAGCAAAGTATTTGAGTGGGAGGACAATAGAACTTGATAAGGTTTATGAACCTGAGCATAATGATCAGAGTAGCACAGCATCGGAAATTGGTTCCGGAAGCGGCCACAACGATCATGGCTCTCATGACTACAAAGTGTTTTAGCCATGAAGATCGAAGTACAAATTGAACCTTGTAGGTATGGTTTACTTTGTGATCAAATAAATGATTTGTGGACAAAGGATTGATTTTGAACAATGATAAACCAACTACAAACAAAGAAGTTATGATGGGCCCTGACTCCGTTAAAATGGCTATACGTCATGAAATCCAAGATAGATGAATACTTTTTGAAAGTAAATGGATCTATAAAAATTGTTGAAAGCTTGACTTGTTGAAAAGTTGTTTATGGCAAAGTTCAAAGAGTTGACTACGATAAGATTAGATCTTCCGTAGCAATGCTTATAGTCTATGTGGATTATTCTAGTAATCACTACATATTTTTTTATGAGATATGCTAGTAGGATGGCAAAATACATTGCTTATAAGAAGTGTGTATTAAAGGTGTATACAAGATACAACCAAAAGTTTTGCTAGTCCGTAGAATACTAGAAAGGTATACAAACTTCAATCGGATGAAGTAAGTATCATGGAGTTGGAATCTTCACCAGATGAAATAGTCAAAGAGTTTTTGATTTCATCAGAGACGATGAAGAGACTTGCATTTGCAAGAAATTAAGTGGGAGCGCTGAGACATATTTATAATACTTTATGTAGATGACATATAGTTGGTTATAAATGATGTAATTATATACTTGATTAAAAAGGTTTCATTGAGAAATTAACTTCAATGAAAGGATATGGACTGAAACATATCTAGTGTCAAAATCTATGAAGATAGATTGAAACACAAAATAAGTTTAAGTCAAAGTACATAGAATGGATATTGAAATAGTTCAATATAGAAATATTAAGAAAATGTTCTTGTCATGTGAAGTTTTAACAAGACATGAATGTATCTGACACTCAATGAGTAAAAACACATGAGTGATTATAGATCACGGATAATATGTACACAATCAGATGTCCTGTGCTCTTAAAAGTGTTATGAGCATGTACCAAAATGATTCATGTGATGATCATTGAAAAACAGTAAGAATATTCTTGAGTACTTAAGAAGAACCAAGGATATATATATAGTTTTGTATGGAGAAATGACAAACAAATTGCTGTAAGATGTTGCACCGATATTTGTTTTGTCACATATGAAAATAAAATTTCAAATCTCAAATTAGACTAAGTGCTGTTTGAAAGGTAGCACAATGAGCTAGAAGTTGTCTATGCTAGATTTAAAAGAGTTCTAAAATATTGTGACGGATTCTACAAAAGAAGGCAGAGTATGTCATTGTTTTGACAATAGCAAAGGATGTTAAGTCAAGAGGTTCTTTGAGAGCTTGGTGTAGTTCTGACAGAGTCAGAACTTTGAAGCTATATTGTGTGTGACAATATTAGTGACATATTTCAGACCGCGGAATTAAGGTTCCACCAGAAGACCAAACATATTTAATGCCGACTCATTTGGAAATGAGTGATGCGTTGAGACGCAAATGAATTACAAAATACATACGGTTCTGAGCATGTCAGATCCGTTGACTAAAACCTCTCCCGTGAGCAAAACATGATAAAGCACCGGAAGGCCAAGGTGTTATATCTTTACAAATGTAAACTAGATTATTGACTCTAGTGCAAGTGGGAGACTGAAGGAGATATGCCCAAGAGGCAATAATAAAAGTGGTTATTATATATCTTTATGTTTATGATAAATGTTTATATATCATGCTATAATTGTATTAACCGAAACATTAGTACATGTGTGATATGTAGACAACAAAGAGTCCCTAGTATGCCTCTTAACTAGCTTGTTGATTAATGGATGATTAGTTTCATAATCATGAACATTGGATGTTATTAATAACAAGGTTATATCATTATATGAATGATGTAATGGACACACCCAATTAAGCATAGCATAAGATCACGTCATTGAGTTATTTGCTATAAAGCTTTCGATACATAGTTACCTAGTCCTTATGACCATGAGATCATGTAAATCACTTATACCGGAAAGGTACTTTGATTACACCAAACGCCACTGCGTAAATGGGTGGTTATAAAGGTGGGATTAAGTATCTGGAAAGTATGAGTTGAGGCATATGGATCAACAGTGGGATTTGTCCATCCCGATGACGGATAGATATACTCTGGGCCCTCTCGGTGGAATGTCGTCTAATGTCTTGCAAGCATATGAATAAGTTCATAAGAGACCACATACCACGGTACGAGTAAAGAGTACTTGTCAGGAGACGAGGTTGAACAAGGTATAGAGTGATACCGATGATCAAACCTCGGACAAGTAAAATATCGCGTGACAAAGGGAATTGGTATCATATGTGAATGGTTCATTCGATCACTGAAGTCATCGTTGAATATGTGGGAGCCATTATGGATCTCCAGATTCCGCTATTGGTTATTGGTCGGAGTGAGTACTCAACCATGTCCGCATAGTTCGCGAACCGTAGGGTGACACACTTAAGGTTTGATGTTGAAATGGTAGAACTTGAATATGGAATGGAGTTCGAATATTTGTTCGGAGTCCCGGATGAGATCCCGGACATCACGAGGAGTTCCGGAATGGTCCGGAGAATAAGATTCATATATAGGAAGTCATATTCCAAGTTTGGAAATGAACCGGTGCATTTATGGCAGGTTCTAGAAGGTTCTAGAAAAGTCCGGAAGAAATCACCATGGAAAGTAGAGTCCCGGAGGGACTCCACCTTGCATGGCCAGCCAACCCTAAAGGGGAGGAGTCCAAGGTGGACTCCCCTAGGGTGGCCGGCCAACCCACCTCAAGGAAAGGTGGGAGTCCCACCTTGGGTAGGACTCCCTCCTTGAGTAGGTTTCCCACATATGGGAGGTTTTAGTGTTGGGGTCTTATTCGAAGACTTGGACTAGAACTCTTGGGGCTTCCACCTATATAATGAGGAGGAGAGGGAGGGGGGCAGCCACTCTTTGGCTCAGCCTTGGCCGCACCCCTTAGAGGGCCGGCGCCCAACCCCCCTCTCTCCCCAAACCCTAGCTTCTTCTCCTCCTCCACTTCTCCCGCATATGCTTAGCGAAGCTCCGCCGGAGATCTCCAACGCCACCGCCACCACGCCGTCGTGCTGCCCGCTGGAACGGGGAGAAGGACGTCGTCTTCATCAACACCGAACGTGTGACCGAGTACGGAGGTGCTGCCCAATTGTGGCACCGTGATCAAGATCTTCTACGCGCTTTTGCAAGCGGCAAGTGATCGTCTACCGCAGCAATAAGAGCCTACTCTTATAGGCTTTGGAATCTCTTCAAGGGTTAGTCTTGATCATCCCCTCGTTGCTCCCATCTTCTAGATTGCATCTTGGCTTGGATTGCGTGTTCGCGGTAGGAAATTTTTTGTTTTCTATGCAACGAATCCCTACAACTATTACATAAATATCCCTAACTCTGATTGTCTTTGTTCCAGTCCAGCGCGTTGGTGTAGCCTGGGATGAACCAAAACCCCGTATGCCAGTTGGCCGCTGGACCGCTGCTTGAGAAAGAGATGCTTTGGTGGTCTTCGCCATTTAGACTGAAGCGGAAAATTTCTTGATGTGATGTGTCAAACTGAGAGCCAATGGCCTGAGGCGTGGTGTAGATGCAGTTTCTTCTTGTCAAATATCCTGGGGGAAATGTTGCACCACCCGCTGGCATGAAAATCGGATAGTTCAACCCAAGGAACATAGAATAGTCTCCAAGATTAGTAACGCTTTCCCACTGGTTAGCTGGAAGTAACCGACTAGTGTCATTCGAGAATACCATGCAGGTATACCCCGAATAGCTGTGAACAGCGCGACCGCAATGGACAGAAGGGGTACTATCATAATAAGTTGGAGCACCGTCAGCGTCAAAATCCATTACGCCACGTGCATAGACCAGGAGAAGTCTAGAACGATCTTGAGATCTTGCCAGCCACCACGTACGACTATTAAAGTCAAAATCATCATCGCCATCAAATCCAGCCGTCCACGGAATGAATGGAGCAGGGAGCACTATAGGACCTTGAAAAAGGAAAGAACACGTCACATGAAAATATATTTCATGATTTATCTACTAGTGATATTGATTTGATATTGTAGATGCCAATACTAGTACTTTATAAAATCATGGTCGAACATAAGATGGTTTGAAATATATTTCGAACATCTTGGTAAAACTTCATATGGATTTAAAACATGTTCCCCAAAATATTGGTCCAAATTTTAGATGGTTTGAATATAGTACTCCTTATTCTCTAGAACCGGGGGAATATAAACAAATGAAAGTCTTTATCAATATTGCATGGCACCTTTATTGATTCTATTTCTACTCTACCTTAAATTTTCCAGGGAGTAATAATAAAGAAACTTAATTACTAGGGGGCCTTTTTCCTACGGAACAACATGCACATTAGACCATACTAAAATTCCTATAGATGTTAAATTCTATATATGTCCATACCACAAGAGGGTTATGGTGTGCGCCTATGGAATTCCTTTAAGCCAAAAGATGCCAAGACAGTTCAACAAATAAGAGGTGAAATACTATATAAGTTACGTATATAAAAAAGATAGGGAGGAAATGTTACCAAATTGATTAGGATCCGATGCATAAACATTTCCAAGCTCAGGAACGGCGAACACAAGTCCGTTATGTATAATTGCATCGCAGTATATGGCGCCGTACTGAAACTGGTTTTCAAGAAATATCCATGTACGAGGATATTCGCCATGGAGGTAGGCAATTGCAAAGTCGAAGATTGCGACAAGGGAGAAATCTTTATACCCCCTAGCAGCTGTAGGAACTTGGCAAATAGCTATCTTCTGCAGTTGAATAGCATCACCCTGATACTCGAATATAAGTGGATTGCGTGTGGTTTCAAACTTCTTCCTCAAAGATGGAAGCTTAATCTTGCGATGAGTGTAGACATTGAGGAGGTTCCACTTGCCTTTGGGGCCAACCATGGCGATCCAATCTCCATTGGCGCCTGCCCGCTCCTCATCCTTACCGTGTGGCATTAGGCAATCATAGGAGAACCTGTCCAGCGGCACTAGTTTGCACTTGCTGTGCACCGGCAAATCCTCCTTGAACTCCCATGGTTTATCCGCCGGGTCACAACAGAGAACACACGGAAGGCCAAACGTCTGAGAAGCAGGCAGAGTGGTACTGTATTTGGCTGACTGAAGAATACTTTTGGAGGAACCGACTAGGGACGCGGCGGTGATGGCGTCGCACTGGCTGATGAGCACTTCAAGGGGGCCTTCCGTAAACACCTTGTGAAACAGCCCAGATCCACAGACCCTGCTCGATTTCGCCATCGCAATGAGGCAGGTGGTACAATGGAGTTGGTATTTTCTTAGGAGATTTACTGATTCGAACTTTGGGAGAGAGATGGCGATCAATGGCGGCAGGTGGGGGTTTGAGTTGGAGAACAGAGGCTCTCAAACTGGGCACTGCTGGATAGGATGCGAAAGCGCCATGACGGAGACGCAGGCGCGTGCTATGGAAGCTGGGTGGAGTGGGGATAGACGACGGAGGTGAACCGAGACGCTCCTCCTCTTATGCATATACTTCCTACTGCAGTTTCGAGGAGAGTGTGAATGTGTTCAAAAAAAGTGGAGAGTGTGAATGTGTTCAAAAAAAGAGGAGAGTGTGAATGTGTTCAAAAAAAGAGGAGAGTGTGACTGTGACCCGACACCCGAGTAGGAGCAGACGGACTATAGGAGTAGCCCCATCATTACAGTCCATTAATCGTGCTCCCTACAATAAATAAGTGAAACGTCCCAGGCTTGTGTTGTCTAATCAAATCGATGGCCATGTCAGTATTATGGTGAACAAATAAAACAAATACACACCAACCTTGTTCTTTTTGCAACATAAACCAACCTAGCAAGGCATCAACCTTCTCGCCATCAACTAGGACTCCGTGGCTCCGTCCCACCAAAGTTGTCTCAACTTTGTAAAAAAAATACATCTATCCATCTAAATTTTAACAAAGGTGAGACACTTTTGGTGGGACCGAGGGAGTACAAAAAAACTTTACTACTCCATGCTAGTATCGGCCACTTTTCGAAAAGTAATTCAAATTTCAACTGAAGGCGTGCTATTTTATGGTCCTAAAAATTGCCAAAAAAAATACAACCAAAAAATGCAACAGATCCATGTTAAGGGGGTACACCCTACGCAATATACATTAAGAAACTTCGAAACTTCAACGACCTTGTAAGAATGCCCATGAAAGTGCAGTTTTGCCAAATTAGGAAGAGACGAAATATGAATTCAACCAAAGAAATCTAAACGAATCCTTAGACAATAGCATAGTTAACACGTTCAGAAAAAAATGATGACTCCAAGAGAACAACATTAGCAAGAAATACTCCATTTTAGTTTGAACTTGCAGTCACATATATATAGTACTACCAAAATACTAATACTCCGAGCTGCATTCTAGCACTCCAACTAGCTAGCTAATAGTTCTGGAGTAGTAGTACTACTATACAAGTCCAAAATACATCCGAACGAACCCTATTTCGAACTAAACTACTCCCTCCGATCTTCGAGTAACTAAACGAAGATTATTGTATAACCTTCTTGTTGATGCAAACGCAGATAGGCAACACACGCTGCCCTCCATTCCCGTCACAGAACGGGCGGCACCGCCAGGAAAGAAGTGAGCTGCTGCAACATGATCGAGCTTGGCGTCGGGGAGCTCGTCGGCTCAATTACCGCCATCAAGGTGTCCGTCGAGAGGTCTGATACGTCTCCGACGTATCGATAATTTCTTATGTTCCATGCCACATTATTGATGTTATCTACATGTTTTATGCACACTTTATGTCATATTCGTGCATTTTCTGGAACTAACCTATTAACAAGATGCCGAAGTGCCAGTTGCTGTTTTCTGCTGTTTTTGGTTTCAGAAATCCTAGTAAGGAAATATTCTCGGAATTGGACGAAATCAACGCCCAGGGGCCTATTTTTCCACGAAGCTTCCAGAAGTCCGAAGACGAAACGAAGTGGGGCCACAGGGTGCCCAAACCCTAGGGCGGCGCGCCCCCCCCCCCCTTGGCCGCGCCGCCCTGTCATCTGGGGCCCCTGTGCCCCCTCCTGACTTGCCCTTCCGCCTACTTAAAGCCTCCGTGATGAAACCCCCAGTACCGAGAGCCACGATACGGAAAACCTTCCAGAGACGCCGCCAACGCCGATCCCATCTCGGGGGATCCAGGAGATCGCCTCCGGCACCCTACCGGAGAGGGGAATCATCTCCCGGAGGACTCTACGCCGCCATGGTCGCCTCCGGTGTGATGTGTGAGTAGTCTACCCCTGGACTATGGGTCCATAGCAGTAGCTAGATGGTTGTCTTCTCCCCATTGTGCTATCATTGTCGGATCTTGTGAGCTGCCTAACATGATCAAGATCATCTATCTGTAATTCTATATGTTGCGTTTGTTGGGATCCGATGAATAGAGAATACTTGTTATGTTGATTATCAAAGCTATGTCTATGTGTTGTTTATGATCTTGCATGCTCTCCGTTATTAGTAGATGCTCTGGCCAAGTTGATGCTAGTAACTCCAAGAGGGAGTATTTATGCTCGATAGTGGGTTCATGTCTCCGTGAATCTGGAGGGGTGACAAGAACCTCTAAGGTTATGGATGTGCTGTTGCCACTAGGGATAAAACATTGGTGCTATGTTCAAGGATGTAGTCACTAGTTACATTACGCGCAATACTTAATGCAATTGTCTCTGTTGTTAGCAACTTAATACCGGAGGGGTTCGGATGATAACCTGAAGGTGGACTTTTTAGGCATAGATGCATCTTTGGATGGCGGTCTATGTACTTTGTCGTAATGCCCAATTAAATCTCACTATACTCATCATGATATGTATGTGCATGGTCATGCCCTCTTTATTTGTCAATTGCCCAACTGTAATTTGTTCACCCAACATGCTGTTTATCTTATGGGAGAGACACCTCTAGTGAACTATGGACCCCGGTCCAATTCTCTTTACTGAAATACAATCTACTGCAATACTTGTTCTACTGTTTTCTGCAAACAATCATCTTCCACACAATACGGTTAATCCTTTGTTACAGCAAGCCGGTGAGATTGACAACCTCACTGTTTCGTTGGGGCAAAGTACTTTGGTTGTGTTGTGCAGGTTCCACGTTGGCGCCGGAATCCCTGGTGTTGCGCCGCACTACATCCCGCCGCCATCAACCTTCAACGTGCTTCTTGGCTCCTCCTGGTTCGATAAACCTTGGTTTCTTTCTGAGGGAAAACTTGCTGCTGTGCGCATCATACCTTCCTCTTGGGGTTCCCAACGAACGTGTGAGTTACACGCCATCAAGCTCTTTTTCTGGCGCCGTTGCCGGGGAGATCAAGACACGCTGAAAGGGGAGTCTCCACTTCTCAATCTCTTTACTTTGTTTTTGTCTTGCTTAGTTTTATTTACTACTTTGTTTGCTGCACTAAATCAAAATACAAAAAAATTAGTTGCTAGTTTTACTTTATTTGCTATCTTGTTTGCTATATCAAAAACACAAAAAAAATTAGTTACTTGCATTTACTTTACTTGATTCATCATGTTTCCTTTTAATTTTACCACGAAAGACATACCGGTAGGACGTGGGTCTATAATTGGGAGAAATAATATAGAAGAATTCTTCAACCATGTTAGTACCGTCGACGATTTTGAGGATAGACACTTGGTAGACCTTGCCCCTACCTATGAAATTGATGCTGCTGCTTTAGTTCGCATGATGGAAACTAAATTTGTTAATCTCAATCCTATAATCCAACACATGTTTCTCACACTTGGTGATATGGAAGAAGGGGAAAAGAAAGATTTTGTTTTGGAAACCCTTCTTAGAGAATTTGGTGGGATAGCGAGAGAGGCTAGAAAGGTCTTTGCTAAATTTAATATGCTTGGTTCTTACACTAATTTTGTTAGTCTCCTTGAGAAGATGGACATGGATAGAATAAGATACACTAATATTGATGATGGTGGGGAGATCAAAGCACCAATACCATGTAAACTCTTAGCTATGAATGATGCACTAGAAAATAACTATGCTTGGCTTGTTCCTGAAAATTTGTTTGATGAGAGTAGCACGCCTAAGACTAATGAAAAAGGAGATGCTAAAACTTATGTATCTAATATATTATGCCTGGTTGAGAAAACTCCGCACCCCGCTGAGAATGCACCACCCTTTGATAATACTTGATACACACTTTCTGCGCCTAGCTGAAAGGCGTTAAAGAAAAGCGCTTGTGGGAGACAACCCATGTTTTTACCTACAGTACTTTGTTTTTATTTTGTGTCTTGGAAGTTGTTTACTACTGTAGCAACCTCTCCTTATCTTAGTTTAGTGTTTAATTGTGCCAAGTAAAGCCGTTGATAGAAAAGTAAGTACTAGATTTGGATTACTGCGCAGTTCCAGATTTCTTTGCTGTCACGAATCTGGGTCTACCTCCCTGTAGGTAGCTCAGAAAATTAAGCCAATTTACTTGCATGATCCTCAGATATGTACGCAACTTTCATTCAATTTGAGTATTTTCATTTGAGCAAGTCTGGTGCCATTTTAAAATTCGTCAATACGAACTGTTCTGTTTTGACAGATTCTGCCTTTTATTTCGCATTGCCTCTTTTGCTATGTTGGATGAATTTCTTTGATCCACTAATGTTCAGTAGCATTATGCAATGTCCAGAAGTGTTAAGAATAATTGTGTCACCTCTGAATATGTTAATTTTTATTGTGCACTAACCCTCTAATGAGTTGTTTCGAGTTTGGTGTGGAGGAAGTTTTCAAGGATCAAGAGAGGAGTATGATGCAACATGATCAAGGAGAGTGAAAGCTCTAAGCTTGGGGATGCCCCGGTGGTTCACCCCTGCATATATCAAGAAGACTCAAGCGTCTAAGCTTGGGGATGCCCAAGGCATCCCCTTCTTCATCGACAACATTATCAGGTTCCTCCCCTGAAACTATATTTTTATTCCATCACATCTTATGTGCTTTTTCTTGGAGCGTCGGTTTGTTTTTTGTTTTTTGTTTTGTTTGAATAAAATGGATCCTAGCATTCACTTTATGGGAGAGAGACACGCTCCGCTGTAGCATATGGACAAGTATGTCCTTGGTTTCTACTCATAGTATTCATGGCGAAGTTTCTCCTTCGTTAAATTGTTATATGGTTGGAATTGGAAAATGATACATGTAGTAATTGCTATTAATGTCTTGGGTAATGTGATACTTGGCAATTGTTGTGCTCATGATTAAGCTCTTGCATCATATATTTTGCACCCATTAATGAAGAAATACATAGAGCATGCTAAAATTTGGTTTGCATATTTGGTTTCAATAAGGTCTAGATAATTTCTAGTATTGAGTTTGAACAACAAGGACGACGGTGTAGAGTCTTATAATGTTTTCAATATGTCTTTTATGTGAGTTTTGCTGCACCGGTTCATCCTTGTGTTTGTTTCAAATAAGCCTTGCTAGCCTAAACCTTGTATCGAGAGGGAATACTTCTCATGCATCCAAAATACTTGAGCCAACCACTATGCCATTTGTGTCCACCATACCTACCTACTACATGGTATTTTCCGCCATTTCAAAGTAAATTGCTTGAGTGCTACCTTTAAAATTCCATCATTCACTTTTGCAATATATAGCTCATGGGACAAATAGCTTAAAAACTATTGTGGTATTGAATATGTAATTATGCACTTTATCTCTTATTAAGTTGCTTGTTGTGCGATAACCATGTTCACTGGGGACGCCATCAACTATTCATTGTTGAATTTCATGTGAGTTGCTATGCATGTTCGTCTTGTCTGAAGTAAGAGCGATCTACCACCCTATGGTTAAGCATGCATATTGTTAGAGAAGAACATTGGGCCGCTAACTAAAGCCATGATCCATGGTGGAAGTTTCAGTTTTGGACATATATCCTCAATCTCAAATGAGAAAATTATTAATTGTTGTTACATGCTTATGCATAAAAGAGGAGTCCATTATCTGTTGTCTATGTTGTCCCGGTATGGATGTCTAAGTTGAAGAATAATCAATAGCGAGAAATCCAATGCGAGCTTTCTCCTTAGACCTTTGTACAGGCGGCATAGAGGTACCCCTTTGTGACACTTGGTAAAAACATGTGCATTGTGATGATCCGGTAGTCCAAGCTAATTAGGACAAGGTGCGGGCACTATTAGTATACTATGCATGAGGCTTGCAACTTATAAGATATAATTTACATGATGCATATGCTTTATTACTACCGTTGACAAAATTGTTTCATGTTTTCAAAATCAAAGCTCTAGCACAAATATAGCAATCGATGCTTTTCCTCTATGGAGGACCATTCTTTTACTTTCAATGTTGAGTTAGTTCACCTATCTCTCTCCACCTCAAGAAGCAAACACTTGTGTGAACTGTGCATTGATTCCTACATCCTTGCTTATTGCACTTATTATATTACTCTATGTTGACAATATCCATGAGATATACATGTTATGAGTTGAAAGCAACCGCTGAAACTTAATCTTCTTTTGTGTTGCTTCAATGCTTTTACTTTGAATTATTGCTTTATGAGTTAACTCTTATGCAAGACTTAATTGATGCTTGTCTTGAAGTGCTATTCATGAAAAGTCTTTGCTTTATGATTCACTTGTTTACTCATGTCATATACATTGTTTTGATCGCTGCATTCACTACATATGCTTTACAAATAGTATGATCAAGATTATGATGGCATGTCACTCCAGAAATTATCTGTGTTATCGTTTTACCTGCTCGGGACGAGCAGAACTAAGCTTGGGGATGCTGATACGTCTCCGACATATCGATAATTTCTTATGTTCCATGCCACATTATTGATGTTATCTACATGTTTTATGCACACTTTATGTCATATTCGTGCATTTTCTGGAACTAACCTATTAACAAGATGCCGAAGTGCCGATTCTTTGTTTCTGCTGTTTTTGGTTTCAGAAATCCTAGTAAGGAAATCTTCTCGGAATTGGACGAAATCAACGCCCAGGGGCCTATTTTTCCACGAAGCTTCCAGAAGTCCGAAGACGAAACGAAGTGGGGCCACAGGGTGCCCAAACCCTAGGGCGGCGCGGCCCCCCCCTTGGCCGCGCCGCCCTGTCATCTGGGGCCCCTGTGCCCCCTCCTGACTTGCCCTTCCGCCTACTTAAAGCCTCCGTGACGAAACCCCGCATCGAGAGCCACGATACGGAAAACCTTCCAGAGACGCCGCCAACGCCGATCCCATCTCGGGGATCCAGAGATCGCCTCCGGCACCCTGCCGGAGAGGGGAATCATCTCCCGGAGGACTCTACGCCGCCATGGTCGCCTCCGGTGTGATGTGTGAGTAGTCTACCCCTGGACTATGGGTCCATAGCAGTAGCTAGATGGTTGTCTTCTCCCCATTGTGCTATCATTGTCGGATCTTGTGAGCTGCCTAACATGATCAAGATCAACTATCTATAATTCTATATGTTGCGTTTGTTGGGATCCGATGAATAGAGAATACTTGTTATGTTGATTATCAAAGCTATGTCTATGTGTTGTTTATGATCTTGCATGCTCTCCGTTATTAGTAGATGCTCTGGCCAAGTTGATGCTAGTAACTCCAAGAGGGCGTATTAATGCTCGATAGTGGGTTCATGTCTCCGTGAATCTGGAGGGGTGACAAGAACCTCTAAGGTTATGGATGTGCTGTTGCCACTAGGGATAAAACATTGGTGCTATGTTCAAGGATGTAGTCACTAGTTACATTACGCGCAATACTTAATGCAATTGTCTGTTGTTAGCAACTTAATATCGGGAGGGGTTCGGATGATAACCTGAAGGTGGACTTTTTAGGCATAGATGCATGCTGGATGGCGGTCTATGTACTTTGTCGTAATGCCCAATTAAATCTCACTATACTCATCATGATATGTATGTGCATGGTCATGCCCTCTTTATTTGTCAATTGCCCAACTGTAATTTGTTCACCCAACATGTTGTTTATCTTATGGGAGAGACACCTCTAGTGAACTGTGGACCCCGGTCCAATTCTCTTTACTGAAATACAATCTACTGCAATACTTGTTCTCTTGTTTCTGCAAACAATCATCTTCCACACAATACGGTTAATCCTTTGTTACAGCAAGCCGGTGAGATTGACAACCTCACTGTTTCGTTGGGGCAAAGTACTTTGGTTGTGTTGTGCAGGTTCCACGTTGGCGCCGGAATCCCTGGTGTTGCGCCGCACTACATCCCGCCGCCATCAACCTTCAACGTGCTTCTTGGCTCCTCCTGGTTCGATAAACCTTGGTTTCTTTCTGAGGGAAAACTTGCTGCTGTGCGCATCATACCTTCCTCTTGGGGTTCCCAACGAACGTGTGAGTTACACGCCATCAAGGTCACTGGTCCCAGCCGGCGCCGGCGCCGGCGGACCAATCACCAGCAGCTGCGCCTTGTACATCGGAAACAAGCACGCGGCCGACCTGATGCACACACAGGACACAATGGTGGTCGGGCCGAGCGCGCCAACGGTGATGGTGAACACTCTACCGTCTTATTCCCCACTGCCGATGAACAGGTGTCCCTGCGGTTGTACCGGAACACAAACTATGCACCAGGCGGGTATGCCATACTGGAACGTAAACACTGGGATGGAGTGGGATGCTTGGAGGTGTACCAGGAGCTCCCGCGGCGGGCCGGTGAAGCTGCAGCAGGTATTGATGGCCTCTGTGCAGCCGCACGGACCATGCGGGCACGCGATATAGTGCTTGTAGGACTCCGTGGAGGCGACCAAGCTCTGGCAGCCGACGCACTTGACCATTGCCCCAGATCGATTCGACGGCGGCAATCTTGCCCCAGATCGATTCGATGGCGGCAACCTCGCCGGCTGCTCGCACTTCTTGCACGGGTTCGGCGCAAGCTCGCCGACGCAGCGCCGACAGCCCATATGACCGCCCTTGCACTGCACGGAACAACGTACGTGGCATCAGTTGTCATTGACATTTCTCACAGGTGAACCTAAGAATGAAATCGGAAGGGAGCGACCTTGGATGTGGGGGGTTTGAAGGGCAGCAGGCAGAGGGGGCACAAGAAGAGGGCCTCCTCCATCTTCAGAGAAGAGTGATCGGGAAGACGAGAACGGGATGGGTTCTTTTTTATATGCATGCCTTGGAGTGGAGTATGGATACTACTACTTATAGGAAGAACTTCCTTGCTAAGAATCGGCGTCGGCCGTACGCAACCATAGATGCACCAGCGGCTCTGCAGTTTGTCAAAATAAAAGGACAGAGCTGCAGTGACTTGAAGCCTTCAAATCTCATTGTGACTTGGTGCCACCATCTACCATCCATTTGAGATCCAACGTTCCAAACTATCTCTTATTTCGAACCTAAAAACAAAAATTATTCAGAAAATTATGAAAAAAATCCAGTAAAATGTAGATGCATTGTTCTAAAATCTGTGAATATTTCATCCCACTCGGACGAATAGCTTGTGATTAAAGAGCTTTTTACGTATACGAGCACTAGTTTAAACTAGGGATTTCTATTTTCGTGCCCTCCGTTCCTTAGTTGTGCTCAGTTTTCCCCAGCTCCTTAGTTTTTCCTCAGTTTTCCCCAAGTGTTTGTTTGAAACCCGCAGAAGGCAGCTCAGACGGCAAGATTCCCGTTAAGTTGACCGCTCCGTGCTGACGTGTGGGGCCGCGTCGTGTGGGCCCGCATCGCGTGGGGCTGGTAGAAAGGGACCGCGTGGGACAGGACGAGATAGAGTTTGGTTGCACGTGAGCAGGAGCTGGGTTTTGTCTCTCTCGGCCATTGGCATTTCCCTTTTAAGAGTACCTTTTCTTCCTCCTTCTCTCTGCCTTTTTTCACCTAATTAGTATCAAATCTAGAGAAGCTTGCATTTCTGTCTTTCTTCAATTATTATTTGTGCCTTTTGGCCCTCGTTGTTTGCCCAATATGGCAGCAAATCTAGTAGGGAGCCCAATCTAGTACTCCATCTGGTCCATATGTATGTAGTTAAAATCTAGAAGCAAATCTACAGGGAATGTGCGATAAATTCACAAGGTCATATAGTAGAATAGGGATAGATAATATAGATAATAAGCTGCATTCAGCAGCCAAACATAGTAGGGTTCAAGGTTCTTCACAGCAATACAGCACCATCATACTAACAACATAACAACGAGGGATCCCTAGCTAACAACAAAGGGATCCCACAACAAAATGGAGGAGGCAGCAGCAGCACACGTCCAGGACTCCGACTACCCCATCTGCCTCTGCCTCCACTTGTTGATCGTTGGGGTTCACCGACGCGCCGACCTTGGGGTTGGTGTGGCCGATATTCTCGGTATGCGTGAGGACGCAGTTGAAGTCAGTGCCGCCGAGCCTCCTAGTGCAGAAGGGGCACCTGTAGACACCCTTGGCGACGTCGAGGTAGGAGACGTACTGGCCGACCTGCAGCCTCCGCAGCACCTGGCGAGTCTTGACGTCATGGTGCTCGTCGTCGCTGCCGACGTCGCTGCCAGACAGCTGATCCATATCAAACGGGAATTTATTAGTGAATGAGTTGCAAACGTGCATGATAAAAAAGTTAGGAAAAACAGAGGCAGCCTCAGTTAGAGTGGACATGATTATATGTCTACAGGGACGGTGTAAGCGAACCAAAGCTCATGCACAACAGATTTGTACACAGAAATGGTTCGCTGAACCCTCCCTGTAAAAATCTGTGCCCACCGATTCATCATAGGCAAAGAAACAGATTCCAGATCTGAACTTGAACACATTCCAGATTATTTGCAAAATTAAACGGTTGATATCTTTTTATTCGTGCATAAAATAACTGATTGAGATCCTATGATTACTTGCATAAATTAACTGATTGAGATCCCATTATTACTTGCATAAATTAACCGAACGGCCGAACCCCAAATCTTAAACGAAATCAAGGAGGGATCAAAGCAAAATGGAATAAAATCGGCGCAAATATTAGCCCAATACTCATCCATCCACAGATCGATCTACACCAGCACAAATAGGGTTCAAAAAGGAATGGGGAACAAAAAAGGAAGCAAACCGTAGTTACCTCGTTCCATGGGTCCTCTATGGAGGTGTCGTAGCGGTTCGGGGGCGGGACGTACGGCACCGGCTCGTAGGGGTCCCATCCCGGCGGGATCTGACCGCGACCGGCGGCAGCAGCCTCCGATGCACCGGCGGAGGCGGCGGCGACGTCCATTGAGGGGACGGCGGCGACGTCCGTTGAGGGGACGGCGGCGACGTCCGTTGAGGGGACGGCGTCAAAGAGGGAGGCGTCGCGCTTGGAGCCGACGGCGCCATGGACGATGGGATTGGCATTCTCCTTGTCCATCTCGCCGGCAGAGGAGAGGGAGAGGGAGAGGGTTTTTTGCTTTGGAGAAGATGATGGGACGTGAGAGAGGCGGCGTTGCGCAGGCGAGTGAGAGTGACAAAGATAGTGGGAGGAGGCGTCTATAAAGGCAAGGGGTGGTTAATGCGACCCGCGTCCTACGCATCCACCGCTGCACGTCTGCACGTCTTGGACTTCTGCAATGCGCCACGCGTCCACGATTGCACGTCTTCGACTTCTGCACCGCGACCGGCGTCTACGCGTCAAATATTGCACGTCTTTCATTTCTGCACCGCAACACGCGTCCTCGAGTCTAACCCTGGAAATTTAGATATACTCAGGTATAACCTCGAGCATTATACTAGCATTTTTTGTGTGCTCAGTTTTCCCCTTGAGTGCTAATACTGGCTAGTGCAATATGCTCAGTTTTACCCTCAAGTAGCTGGTCAACAGACAGTCAACAAATGGGATTAACTAGTTAAATGAGTCATTTAATGTGCAAAAAATTCCGAAAAATAGTGGCACATACTCATGGAGTCTTTACCACAAATTGCCAGTTCTCAAAACATAGATAAGTCATAGATAAATCAAGTTTTACCACAAATTGCCACTTCTCAAAGGCCTTCTCAAATCACCTAGTAGCTATGAAGGTGCATGGTTTTCCACAATAAGCCCTTCCCAAAACAGCTTTCCCCAAAACATACTTTGTCTAAATGAGGCCACAATTCTCACACTCATGTATATTTGTATTGCAAATAGTTTGAGATAGGCCAAGATGGGTTTTATTGTACAAAACACGCATTTTCCATTTTTTAAATCTCATATTTGAATCCCTTAGTATGTTTATTACATAGGTGCCCTTGGTTTCTTGATACTACTCAGTTTTGCCCTCTCCCTCCACAAATTCTCTCACACGTGCAACATTGCCCTGATTGGTCTAGCCCATGTCACGCGGATCGTGCCCGCCGACCGTTGATCGTATGATCTAACGGGCAGGATAACCCCTCTCTCTCTCTCGGTCGGCGATTACCTTCCACTCTCTAAGTATGCTAAAGGGCGGTTTTCTGTATTTATTTTCACGCGCTAAAAATTATAAACTCTTTTAGGCATTACTTTTCACGCAAAAAATGATAAACCATCACCGATTTGTTGTAGCCATAAATTTTCACGCAAAAAATGATAAACCGTCACCGATTTGTTGTAGCCATTAATTTTCACGAAAATCCCAAATGATAAACCATCACCGATTTGTTGTAGCCATTAATTTTCACGCAAAAAATGATAAACCATCACC
This sequence comes from Lolium perenne, assembly GCF_019359855.2. Lineage (NCBI taxonomy): Eukaryota > Viridiplantae > Streptophyta > Magnoliopsida > Poales > Poaceae > Lolium > Lolium perenne. Next base: position 238,245,501 of record NC_067245.2, on the reverse strand, counting down.
GATTTGTTGTATCCATTACTTTTCATGCAATAAATGATAGACCATCACCGATTTCTTGTAGCCATTACTATTCACGGTAAAAATGATAAACGAACCAATCTATCTATCTCTGTATTTGAAGTTTGGAAGGGTTCACCATCTAGTTATGTTAACTTTCGAGGTTTTGACCTGAAAACAAATGGGTATTATAAAGGGAAATAAAAGTTCAAAAAAATGTAAAAACGAAACAATCTACCTATCTTTGTATAGAAGATCGTCTGTATGATTTTTGAGGTCATTTAGAGAAGGTAGAAAAAATCCCTTTTGAGAAGGTCGAAAAAACCTAACTTGTTACAAAAGCTGGTTTCAGTGAGACCTAACCAAATTTAGCATACATTATGCCATATCTATAACAACAAGGAATATCTAAAAGGGAAAGTTTCACAAAATTTGAAATTTATGGCGAAAATGATGCCATACATGATGCTGTTTTTCGAGGTTTTGACCTGAAAATCAATTGGATATTATAAAGGGAAATAAAAAGTTCGAAAAATATAAAAACGAAACAATCTATCTATCTATGTATAGAAGATCAGCTGTATGAAATTTGAGGTCATTTTGAGGAGGTAGAATAAATCACCTTGTTAGAAAAGCTGGTTTCAGTGAGACGAAACGGCATGCGTTTAAGCAAAGTGATTTTTTCGAACATCTCCAAATGATCCCAAATTTGCCATACATGATGCCATACGTGTAACAACAAGGAACCCTATCTAAAAAGTGTCAAAAAAGTTTGCCCAACCGTATAGCTCTATCAAAAAGAACCTCACCATGGCGCTAGTATAATTTTGGGCTTAGTTACAAACTTTCGTTACCTAACCTTCAACACGAAACTTGTTTCAAATCACTTTTGGCGTACAAGAAACAAATCCCTCCTTGATTCGAGCACCACAGCCTCCAAACTTTGCCGATGCCGATATCGGCATGGTCAGAACGGCTATGCTCGACGCCACTGCTAGGTCACCGTCGGGATGCACCCTCAATCCCGTCCCCTCATTCGATCACTGACACACCAGAGATACCGCCGAGGCCATTGCCGAACGTACATGCTGATGCCAATGCCGAACATGCATCCACGCCGATGTGGGCACGGCCACGCCGCCCCGCTATGCTGGACGCCACAGACCACCGCGAGGTCTTTCGCTTCGCCACCACACTCTTCTAGCACCCATCTATACACGCCAGAAAGGAGAGACACTAGTTTTCTCTACATTGCTCGCGTTCGTGTCGGACACGGTCAGTCAAAGTTTTGAGGTAGTCGTCGATGTCGTCGACCATTTCTTCTCTTCTTTGCATGGTTAAACGCGTCTAGTTCATATCTATCTAATGCGTCTGGTCTCGCCTCATGCAGTTCTTTGTGGACGTCGATCTCATCTCGGCACCCCGCAGGCCACCTCCTCCGTGCCATCGCTGTAGAGCTCCGTTTAAAAATCTATTCCTACCCGTGTATTGCCCCTTGTATCAGCGCCATGGCCCACTTGTCATTCGATATACCGAAGCCCCACTCGTGCGTGTTTTGGTCAGGGATACAGCGATGCTTACGGTCAAACAAAGATGGATGGTCTGACGTGTCTTTGCGGGCTCTACGTGGCCCCACTAGTCAGAAGATAATGGTCAACCGTCGGGCAACCGGCCGTTACAGCATCTGTGATGGTTTCAGACAAGGTCTTGGGGAAAACTGAGGAAAAACTAAGGAGCTGGGGAAAACTGAGCACAACTAAGGAACCGAGGGCACGAAAATAGAAATCCCATTAAACTAAATACTCCATATATTTTCTCACAAACCTTTGATTCAAATCGAATGAAACTTCACCAAAATATAAATCGAAATATGCACGATTAACGGGAAGTTCTTGAAATATTTCTGAGCAATTATAATAATTATTTACTTTGAATTCTAAGTTGATCGCATACATTGGATCTGAGATGGATGCTGGATGGTGGCACCAAGTCACTGTGAGACTTGGAAGTATCAAGTCAGTGAAGCTTTATCCCAAAATAAAAGCTTCATGAAGGGGGCAGTTTGGTTCAAAAAAGAAGACAGTGCCAAACAGTTATCAAACAGTACCCATATAGTCAAATGTACTCCCTCTGATTTAAATGATTTGACTCAACTTCGTCTAGATATATGGATGTATCAAGTCACTTAAGCTCTATCCCAAAAAAAAGCTTCATGAAGGGGGAAGTTTGGTTCGAAAAAAATACAGTGCCAAGCAGCTGTCAAATAGTACCATAACGTCAAATGTACTCCCTCCGATTCAAGCGAAATGACTCAACTTTGTATTTTGCATGTTAAAGGTTTTTCGTAAAACTTGGTCAATCTTAACATAGTTTGCCTTTCTAAAAATAAATATAAGCCCTAAGGCTCCTTTGATTCATAGGATGGGAAAACCATAGAAATATGAAAAACATAGGATTGAGATTTAATGGCTAGTTGAATCATATAGGAAGATGAGTTGTGTTTGATTGTGCCAAAGGAAAATTTCCATGAGGTATGACCTAATGTTTTATTCTTATAGGATTTGCACTGCAAGATTCCTATAGGATATGTTCCTATGAATCAAACAACTAGTGTGGGGAAAATTCACATGTGATCTAAATCCTACATAATTCCTATACAAATCATATATATGAATTTTAGTTGTTAGGTCACTTAAAATGACTTCACTTGAAGGGTTATATTTTTTGTTTTTTCTGAATTAGTAGTGATGCCTAACCATATATATACCTAAACCAAGAGAATCAACATAAACTTATGTATATTAATAGTAAGCGGCATATATGAATGTTTTTTATCTACAACCCAGGGTCATATATATGTACATAGAAACATGCATATATGCTAGTTTTTGTACCTTGGTGTGTTCCTCTTTTGGGCTATCATTTTTTTTTCACCGGTTCACAACCAACGCCCTAGATTAATTTGGCACTTAGAAAATAACATTTTGTTTTTGGCGCACTAACACAAATAGTAGTAGCACGGTCAACACTGTAGAAAAGTACAAAATAAATGTGTGTGGGAAAATTTGACTTAAAGTGACCATTACAATGAGAAAAATGGTAGAACCAAGCATTGCACAGGGAAAAAGCAGTGTAGTGCCCAGAAGAAAAAAAAACAAGTTGGGCTATACTCCCTCCATCCTAAAATAATGGGTGTTTAGAGTTAAAATTTGTCCATAAAACAGTGTACTTCTTGTTTTGCAATGCACTTCAAAATTTGTCCACAAAAGAGTGGTAGTAAAAAATATTTCTTTCTCGTCACGAGGGATATAGTTTCTTCACTACTAGTACTACCTCCATCCAATGTTGAGAAAATCGCTTATCGGGTTCAACTCGGTCGGCTGACGATTAGCGATTAATAGGCAAATCGGACGATTAATCGGGCGATAAATGAGTTAATCGGACGATAAATGAATTTATCGGCTAATCGATGACCACTGAATAGGGATTAATCGTACGATTTTTTGAATAGTGCCTCCATCACAAAGCTTAAGTCTTTTTTTAAGAGTCAAACCAAGTAAAGGTTGACAAAAATTTAGAACAATCTATCAACTAATATAATATTTTGTAGATACCATACCAAAAAAAATCATTGTCTATGTATTGATATTAATTTTGTATTTTGCATGATAATGATTTTTGGTAAAATCTTAGTTTACCTTGACATATTTTGAGTTTCTAAAAATAATATAAGCCTTACGCTTTAGGATGGAGGAAGTAGTATTTAGCATAATATGGTTTTCTTATTTACTACATGCATTTAGCTCATTGGAGGTGGAAAAGTTGAAGAGGAAAGTGATGGTCGATGACAGTTTCCCAATGTAATAATAAAATCCTTAATATGCCTTGAAAACCCACATGTACGCTCTTTCTAGGACAGAGGCAGTATGAGGTAATGCACCCACGCGCTGTCATCTTCCCGTTCGTGCTATGTCTCCCAAATCTTGAAATATCGTCAGTTATCCATTTCACGTCCACACTTCTCCCTCTCTCCACGGACTAGGAAAAAACCCTCTCTTCACTTCCCCTTCCCATTCCACCGATGGAGAGCCCAACCGACGCCGTCAACGCAGCGAAAGCGAAAGCCGCGCGGCTGGCCTTAGCCGTAGAGGAGGCGTCCAGAGCCTCGACCGCAGCACGCATGGCCGCAATGGCGGCGATCATCGCCGCAACGGATGCCAAAGACGAAGCGGAGGCCATTGCCGAAGGTCGGGCCATCGGTCGCTCATCGGCATCTGATGCTGTTGGTAGATGGGTCCACTCTCTTGGGAAGCATCCCCTAGATGACGAGGACGAGGTTGAACTCATCTTTGAACCGCCGACCTTCGACGAGAATATCGTCGACGAGGGGGAGGAAGTATGTTCCGATTCACCTCTCTCCCTTATTCAACATAGCCCTGTATCGATTTGCGCTACGGTCTCTCCCTCTTTTTTTGCGCTATAGCGTTTTGAATTAGCGGCAGAATCTTTTTAGATTCATATTCAGTATTAGTTTCAACTGCTACATATTTGATTCACATCCGATTCACCTCTCTCCCTTATTCAACATAGCCCTGTATCGATTTGCTCTATGGTCTCTCCCTCTTTTTTTGCGCTATAGGGTTTTGAATTAGCGTCAGAATCTTTTTAGATTTATATTCATTATTAGTTGCAACTGCTACATATTTGCTTCACCTGTTTATTTGGCATGTATCAGGTTGCTACTGATGAGGTTGACAGCGATGTCGAGTCGCATCATAGGAAGGCCAGGGCCACTCTCAACAAGCTTAAGGCGAGGAAGTTTGACAAGTATTGGAGTGAACCCTGGACTGGTGCCAGGAGCAGCTGCCCCTTCTGCACAAAGAGCATAAAGGTTGACTTTCAAAGCGTCCTGCAGCATGCCGAAGCCGGTGGGTCCGGCTGTGTCAAAGTTGGGGAAACTGTTAACCGATCCGGCTTCATAGCCAACCACATGGCCTATGGGCTATTCCTAAGGAAGAAATTGAACCAAGCTATCGAGACCGGTCGTGTGCCTCCTCCCAAGCCCAAGCCACCAAAGATTAAAGGTATGGGCAGCAAGAAGCAGAAGAAGCGGGACCGGGAGGAGGCGACAGGAAGAAGATGGTAAATATACTCTGTAACTGTTGTGCATGTTTGTCTCTCCTACTGCTTCAAAAGCAGCATCTTTTGTTGAACTCTGTTTATGTTTGCTGCTCAGCAGCGTTTGTGGTGAATCTATTAGCTTAATTAGGGGTTGTTGAACTATGTATGTGTTGAACCTTGCTTAATTAGGTTGTGTTGAACTCTGTTTGTGTTGGCGTGGGAAGGGGGGCACGATGCTACCCTGAATTTGCGGGACCCCCAAAAAACTTGCAAATACGAGTGATGCATCCAAAAGGAACAAACTTTTACATGGTAGACCCCAGTCTGAAAGCAAGAAATGCAATCGGGTCCTTAACAGCCACCGCCCGGATTGATCGGGGATTTTGCCTGCCTACCGCATGTGACTTGTGCTCACTGAAGTTTGGGACCTCACGCATGGGCACCACACGTAAGTGACAGACCTGTTGGTGTAAAAACTCGGGTGATTATTATACTGCATTAGTACAAAGTTTCCGATGGATTCAAGGGTTGGAAAGCCAAGTTAACTCATTTTCATGACTAAGAAGGAGCAAGGCTTACTTTTTCATTTTCATGTTTTAAACTTGTTTAAATCTTGGTCAAACAAAGGAATTGACCAGGATTCAAATGGGCATAAAAATGCAAAAAAGAAATAAAAAAACAAAGCACATAAGCTTCTTATGTCATATAGTAAGCATTAAAGTTAATCAACGAAGTATAGACATATTCAAACCAGAAAAATCATGTATATACCCCCTAACCCTAAACTCTGTCTTATGAAGTCAAGCATGAAGAAAAGTGGTTATGGGTTTCAAACATGGAAATTAAAAAAACTCCTAAAAGCTCATTTTGGAGTGACTAAGAAGAATCCAGGCTTACCTTTTCATTTTCAAGTTTTAAACTAGTTTAAATCTTGGTCAAACCTAGGATTTGACCAAGATTCAAATGGACATAACAAATTCAAATAAATCAAAACCAAACACATAGTCTTTTGATGTCATATAGTAAGCATTCAAGTTGATAAACAAAGTCTAGACATATTAAAACAAGAAAAATCATGTATATACTTGGCCCCTAACCCTAAACTCTGTCTTATGAAGTCAAGCATTAAGAGAAGTGGTTTTGGGTTTCAAACATGGAAATTTAAAAAAACCTCCCAAAAGCTCCATTTTGGGGTGACTAAGAAGAATCCAAGCTTACTTCTCATTTTCATGTTTTAAACTGGTTTAAATCTTGGTCAAACCTAGGATTTGACCAAGATTCAAATGGGCATAACAAATTCAAAAAAAACAAAACACATAGTGTCTTCTAATGTCATATAGTAAGCATTCAAGTTGATAAACAAGGTCTAGACATATTCAAACCAGAAAAATCATGTATCTACCCCTACCCCTAAACTTTGTCTTATGAAGTCAAGCACGAAGAGATGTCATTTTGGGTTTCGAACATGGAAATTTTAAAAACCTTCCCAAAAGCTTCATTTTGGAGTGAATAAGAAGGATCCATACTTACTTTTCATTTTCATGTTTTAAACTTGTTTAAATATTGGTTAAACCTGCTAGGATTTGACCAAGATTCAAATGGGCATAAAAATTCAAAAAAAAGAAATAAAAAATTAAACCGAAAACCACTTCTCTTCGTGCTTGACTTCATTAGACAGAGTTTAGGGTTTGGGGTATATACATGATTTTTTATTGTTTAAATATGTCTAGACTCCATTGATCAACATGAATGCTAACTATAACATAAGAAGCTTATGTGCTTTGGTTTTTCATTTTTTGAATTCTTTATTGAATTTTTATGCCCATTTGAATCTTGGTCAAATCCTAGGTTTGACCAATAATTAAACAAGTTAGTAACATGAAAATGAAAAAGTAAGCCTGGATCCTTCTTATTCACTCCAAAAATGAAGCTTTTGGTAGGGTTTTTGAATTTTCCATGTTTGAAACCCAAAACCATTCCTCTTATATGCTTGACTTCATATGACAGAATTTAGTGTTAGGGGGTAGATACATGATTTTTCTGGTTTGAATATGTCTAGACCTTGTTTATCAACTTGAATGCTTACTATAAACCAAAAATTCATGTTTCTACCCCTAACCCTAAACTATGCACGAAGAGAAGTGGTTTTGGGTTTCAAACCTGGATATTTCAAAAACCCTCCCAAAATCTTCATTTTGGAGTGAATAAGAAGGATCAAGGCTTAATTTTTCATTTTCATGTTTTAATCTTGTTTAAATCTTGGTCAAGCCTAGGATTTGACCAAGATTCAAATGGGCATAAAAATTCAAAATAAATCAAAATAAATGAAAAACCAAGGCACATAGTCTTCTTATGTCATATAGTAAGCATTCAATTAAGTTGATAAACAAGGTCTAGACATATTCAAACCAGAAAAATCATGTATCTACCCCTAACCCTAAACTCTGTCTAATGAAGTCAAGCATGAAGAGAAGTGATTTTTGGTTTCAAACATGGAAATTTCAAAAACCCTCCCAAGAGCTTCATTTTGAAGTGACTAAGAAGCATACATGCTTAGTTTTTCATATTCATGTTTTAAAATTTTTCAAATCTTGGTGGAACCAAGGATTTGACCAAGATTCAAATGGGTATAAAAATTCAAAAAAACAAGGTCTTCTTATGTTATATAGTAAGCATTCAATTAAGTTGATAAACAAGGTCTAGACATATTCAAACCAGGAAAATCATGTATCTACCCCCTAACCCTAAACTCTGTCTTATGAAGTCAAGCATGCATGAAGAGAAGTGGTTTTTGGTTTCAAACATGGAAATTTCAAAAACCCTACCAAGATCTACATTTTGGAGTGACTAAGAAGGATATATGCTTAATTTTTCATATTCATGTTTTAAACTTGTTTAAATCATGGTCAAACCTAGGATTTGACCAAGATTCAAATGGGCATAAAAATTCAGAAAAAACACAAAATGAAAAATCAAGGCACATAGTAGTCTTCTTATGTCATATAGTAAGCATTCAATTAAGTTGATAAACAAGGTCTAGACATATTCAAACCGGAAAAATCATGTATCTACCCCCTATATATCCCTAAACCCTGACTTAATTATGAAGTCAAGCATGAAGAGAAGTGGTTTTTAGTTTTAAACATGGAAATTTCAAAAACCCTCCCAAGAGCTTCATTTTGGAGTGACTTAAGAAGCATACATGCTTACTTTTTCATATTCATGTTTTAAACTTGTTCAAATCTTCGTCAACAAACCTAGGATTTGACGAAGATTCAAATGGGTATAAAAAATTAAAACCAAGGTCTGCTCATGTCATATAGTAAGCATTCATTTTAATTGATAAACAAGGTCTAGACATATTCAAACTAGCAGGAAAATCATGTATCTACCCCCTAACCCTAAACTCTGTCTTATGAAGTCAAGCATGCATGAAGAGAAGTGGTTTTTGGTTTCAAGCATGGAAATTTCAAAAACCCTCCTAAGAGCTACATATTGGAGTGACTAAGAAGGATAGATGCTAAATTTTTCATATTCATGTTTTCATCTTGATTAAATCATGGTCAAATTAACCTAGGATTTGACCAAGATTCAGATGGGCATGAAAATTCAAAAAAAAAACAATGCACATAGTCATCTTATGTCACATAGTAAGCATTCAATTAAGTTGATAAACAAGGTCTGGATATATTCAAACCAGAGAAATCATGTATCTACCCCCTAACCATAAACTCTGTCTCATGAAGTCAAGCATGAAGATATGTGGTTTTTGGTTTCGAACATGGAAATTCAAAGAGAAGGTGGTCATAAAAAATCAAAATTGGCAAAGCAAAGCATTAAATCAAAAAATTGTGATGCACTCTGGCTATGAAAAGTATCAAACAATGCAAACCAAGACGATTTTTTAGAGGAATACTAGTTCAACTTATTTAATTTTTTTATTTGTAGGCCAAAATCGAATCCCGTAGTTGGATTTTTTTTTCAACTAGATCTGTAGTACTGGGCAAAACCCTAGTTTAACCTATTTAATAATAGATTCGTAGTCGATTCTTTTACTTTTTTATTATTACTACGCAACACATGTGTGCTTGCCCGTCGAGTGAAACTCGGAGGAAGAGGAATCACACGGAAGGAGAAGAAGGGATAGCAGTCACGGGGCCCCTCTTATTTATGGTGTATATTCTTATTCTGGTGATGTTGACAGTTGTGCAGGGTTTGTCAGTGCGCAGGAGGTGCGAGCGAGCGAGTCGAGCGAGGCCGAGAATGCGAGAGATTTTTTTGTGTGAGAGGGACAACCGAAGGATCCTGGAGGACCCACAGACTTTCCGATACGCATGCTGATGCGTCTTCTCTTGACAAAGAAGATGGCTGGGATTTTGCCTGCCTACCGCAGGTGACTTGTGCTCACTGAAGTGTGGGACCTCACGCATGGGTACCACACGTAAGTGACAGACCTGTTGGTGTAAAAACTCGGGTGATTATTATACTGCATTAGTACAAAATTTCCTATGGATTCAAGGGTTGGAAAGCCAAGTTAACTCATTTTTCATGACTAAGAAGGAGCCAGGCTTACCTTTTCATTTTCATGTTTTAAACTTGTTTAAATCTTGGTCAAACAAAGGAATTGACCAGGATTCAAATCAGCATAAAAATTCAAAAAAGAAATCAAAAAATCAAAAACCAAAGCACATAAGCTTCTTATGTCATATAGTAAGCATTAAAGTTGATCAACGAAGTATAGACATATTCAAACCAGAAAAATCATGTATATACCCCCTAACCCTAAACTCTGTCTTATGAAGTCAAGCATGAAGAAAAGTGGTTATGGGTTTCAAACATGGAAATTAAAAAAACTCCCAAAAGCTCATTTTGGAGTGACTAAGAAGAATCCAGGCTTACCTTTTCATTTTCATGTTTTAAACTAGTTTAAATCTTGGTCAAACCTAGGATTTGACAAAGATTCAAATGGACATAACAAATTCAAAAAAATCAAAACCAAACACATAGTCTTTTGATGTCATATAGTAAGCATTCAAGTTGATAAACAAAGTCTAGACATATTAAAACAAGAAAAATCATGTATATACTTGGCCCCTAACCCTAAACTCTGTCTTATGAAGTCAAGCATTAAGAGAAGTGGTTTTGGGTTTCAAACATGGAAATTTAAAAAAAAACCTCCCAAAAGCTTCATTTTGGAGTGACTAAGAAGAATCCAGGCTTACTTTTCATTTTCATGTTTTAAACTGTTTTAAATCTTGGTCAAACCTAGGATTTGACCAAGATTCAAATGGGCATAACAAATTAAAAAAAAAACACATAGTGTCTTCTGATGTCATATAGTAAGCATTCAAGTTGATAAACAAGGTCTAGATATATTCAAACCAGAAAAATCATGTATCTACCCCTACCCCAAAACTTTGTCTTATGAAGTCAAGCACGAAGAGATGTCATTTTGGGTTTCGAACATGGAAATTTTAAAAACCCTCCCAAAAGCTTCATTTTGGAGTGAATAAGAAGGATCCATACTTACTTTTCATTTTCATGTTTTAAACTTGTTTAAATATTGGTTAAACCTGCTAGGATTTGACCAAGATTCAAATGGGCATAAAAATTAAAAAAAAAAGAAATAAAAAATTAAACCGAAAACCACTTCTCTTCGTGCTTGACTTCATTAGACAGAGTTTAGGGTTTGCGGTATATACATGATTTTTATTGTTTAAATATGTCTAGACTCCGTTGATCAACATGAATGCTTACTATAACTTAAGAAGCTTATGTGCTTTGGTTTTTCATTTTTTGAATTCTTTATTGAATTTTTATGCCCATTTGAATCTTGGTCAAATCCTAGGTTTGACCAATAATTAAACAAGTTAGTAACATGAAAATGAAAAAGTAAGCCTGGATCCTTCTTATTCACTCCAAAAATGAAGCTTTTGGTAGGGTTTTTGAATTTTCCATGTTTGAAACCCAAAACCATTCCTCTTATATGCTTGACTTCATATAACAGAGTTTAGCGTTAGGGGGTAGATACATGATTTTTCTGGTTTGAATATGTCTAGACCTTGTTTATCAACTTGAATACTTACTATAAACCAAAAATTCATGTATCTACCCCTAACCCTAAACTATGCACGAAGAGAAGTGGTTTTGGGTTTCAAACCTGGATATTTCAAAAACCCTCCCAAAATCTTCATTTTGGAGTGAATAAGAAGGATCAAGGCTTAATTTTTCATTTTCATGTTTTAATCTTGTTTAAATCTTGGTCAAGCCTAGGATTTGACCAAGATTCAAATGGGCATAAAAATTCAAAATAAATCAAAATAAATGAAAACCAAGGCACATAGTCTTCTTATGTCATATAGTAAGCATTCAATTAAGTTGATAAACAAGGTCTAGACATATTCAAACCAGAAAAATCATGTATCTACCCCCTAACCCTAAACTCTGTCTAATGAAGTCAAGCATGAAGAGAAGTGATTTTTGGTTTCAAACATGGAAATTTCAAAAACCCTCCCAAGAGCTTCATTTTGAAGTGACTAAGAAGCATACATGCTTACTTTTCCATATTCATGTTTTTAACTTTTTCAAATCTTGGTGGAACCAAGGATTTGACCAAGATTCAAATGGGTATAAAAATTCAAAAAAACAAGGTCTTCTTATGTTATATAGTAAGCATTCAATTAAGTTGATAAACAAGGTCTAGACATATTCAAACCATACAAATCATATATCTACCCCTAACCCTAAACTATGTCTTATGAAGTCAAGCATGAAGAGAAGTGGTTTTGGGTTTCAAACATGGAAATTTCAAAAAACCTCCCAAAAACTTCATTTAGAGTGACTAAGAAGGATAAATGCTTCACTTTTCATTTTCATGTTTTAAACTTGTTTAAATCTTGGTCAAACCTAGGATTTGACCAAGATTCAAATGGGCATCAAAAATAAAAAAATCAGAAAAACGAAAAACCAAAGCACATAGTCTTCTTATGTCATATAGTAAGCATTAAATTTGATAAACAAGGTCTAGACGTATTCAAACCAGACAAATCATGTATCTACCCCTAACCGTAAACTCTGTCTTATGAAGTCAAGCATGAAGAGAAGTTGTTTTGGGTTTCAAACATGGAAATTTCAAAAACCCTTCCCAAGAGCTACATTTTGGAGTGACTAAGAAGGATAGATGCTTAATTTTTCATATTCATGATTTAAACTTGTTCAAATCTTGGTCAAACATAGGATTTGACCAAGATTCAAATGGGCATACAAATTAAAAAAAAAATGAAAAATTGAAAAACCAAGGTCTTCTTATGTCATATAGTAAGCATTCAATTAAGTTGATAAACAAGGTCTAGACATATTCAAACCAGGAAAATCATGTATCTACCCCCTAACCCTAAACTCTGTCTCATGAAGTCAAGCGCATGAAGATATGTGGTTTTTTTGTTTCAACATGGAAATTGCAAAAACCCTCCCAAAGAGCTTCATTTTGGAGTGACTAAGAAGGATCCATAGGAAACTATGTACTAATACAGTATAATAATCACTACAAGAAAAGTTCTGATAGACAACGTCTCAAAATCGTCCGCTAAGGGGTATTTTTCGTCGCCTATGGGCCTAACCCGACGATATGGGTTCTGTTGTCGAAACTTTGTCAGGCAAAGTCCTACGACGATTTTTTCGGTCCGTCGCGCTTGGGCGCCCTTCCACCACGGAAAAACGGACCGTTGCAGAAGTGTTTCCGGGAGCCCGTTGACTGCTGACGTCATGCAAACTGACACGTGGTAGACGCCATTAACTGGCAGTTAACGGCGTTAACCGCTGAAACCCCGTGGTAGATGGTAGGCCCACACGAGGCCTACCACGTCTTAAGCGGGCCGGCCCATTAAGTTTGCGGGCCGGGCCAGCTGACTTAGTTTGACCGGTCAACTATATAGCTGGGCTGGTCCATTATTTACGTGGGCCGGGCCTAACCTCTAAGGTTGACTGGTCAAAAGATTAATGGGCCGACCCACTAAGCATGTGGGCCGGGCCTAATGCACTCGTTTGACCGGTCAACAGGCAAAAGGGCCGGCCCACAAAACATGTGGGACCCCCTTTCATGTTATCGGGCCGGCCCATTTACCAAGTGGGGTCCACCTTGAAGCAAGTGGGCCGGCCCAAGAAGTTATTGGGCCGGCCCAATTAGCATGTGGGTCCCACTTTCCTGCTATCGGGCCGGCCCATTTAGTACGTGGGGTCCACATTAGATCAAATGGGCCGGCCCACCAAGCCAGTGGGCCGGGCCAAAAGCACAGGTGGGTCCCACTTTCCTGTTAATGGGCCAGCCCATTTAGTATGTGGGGTCCACCATATAGCAAGTGGGCCGGCCCAACAAGATAGTGGGCCAGGCCAAAAACACAGGTGGGTCCCACTTTCCAGTTAAAGGGCCGACCCATTTAGTATGTGGGGTCCACCATATAGCAAGTGGGCCGGCCCAACACGCTAGTGGGCCGGGCCAAAAACACAGGTGGGTCCCTCTTTCCTCTTAAAGGGCCGGCCCATTTAGTATGTGGGGTCCACCATGTAGCAAGTGGGCCGGCCCAACAAGATAGTGGGCCGGGCCAAAAGCACAAGTGGGTCCCACTTTCCTGTTAAAGGGCCGGCCCATTTAGTATGTAGGGTTGATGTCTACGGGAGCTTCTATTCTTGTAGACAGTGTTGGGCCTCCAAGAGCAGAGGTTTGTAGAACAGCAGCAAGTTTCCCTTAAGTGGATCACCCAAGGTTTATCGATCTCAGGGAGGAAGAGGTCAAAGATATCCCTCTCATGCAACCCTGCAACCACAAAGCAAGAAGTCTCTTGTGTCCCCAACACACCTAATAGGTGCACTAGTTCGGCGAAGAGATAGTGAAATACAGGTGGTATGAATATATATGAGCAGTAGCAACAACACCAGAAAAGTGCTTTGCTGTCCAGGACTGGCGTGTATTTGATGGTGGTAATATTGCAGGCAGTAGAAACGCAGTAAAACAGTAAACAAGCAACGATAGCAGTATTTAGGAACAAGGCCTAGGGATTATACTTTCACTAGTGGACACTCTCAACATTGATCACATAACAGAATAAATAGATAGATGCTAGACTCTACACCCTCTTGTTGGATGATGAACACCATTGCGTAGGATTACACGAACCCTCAATGCCGGAGTTAACAAGCTCCACAATATTCAATGTTCATATTTAAATAACCTTAGAGTGCAAGATAGATCAACATAACCAAATAGATCACATCAATACCATCATAGTAACAGTTAACTTCACAATCTACAAGAGATCACGATCATAAACTACGCCAAGTACTACATGATGCACACACTGTCCACATTACATCATGCAGGAGGAATAGAATACTTTAATAACATCACTAGAGTAGCACATAGATGAATTGTGATACAAAACTCATATGAATCTCAAACATGTAGGCAGCTCATGAGATCATTGTATTGAAGTACATAGGAGAGAGATTAACCACATAGCTACCGGTACAGCCCCGAGCCTCGATGGAGAACTACTCCCTCCTCATGGGAGACAGCAGCGGTGATGAAGATGGCGGTGGAGATGATGGAGGAGCCTTCCGGGGGCACTTCCCCGTCCCAGCGGCGTGCCGGAACAGAGACTCCTGTCCCCCAGATCTTGGCTTCGCGATGGCGGCGGCTCTGGATGGTTTCTCGTACCGTGGCTTTTCCGTATCGAGGTTTTAGGTCGAGGACCTTTATATAGGCGAAGAGGCGGAGTCGGAGGGGCGACGAGGCGGTGAGGGGGTATGGCGGCGCGGCCAGGGCCTGGGCTGCGCCGGCCACCCTCCTGGGCCCACCAGGCCTCCCCTCTGGCGACTCTCGGGTGTTCTGGAAGCTTCGTGGAAAAATAGGATGCTGGGCGTTGATTTCGTCCGATTCCGAGAATATTTCCTTACTAGGATTTCTGAAACCAAAAACAGCAGTAAAACAAGAATCGGCCCTTCGGCATCTCGTCAATAGGTTAGTTCCAGAAAACGCATAAATATGACATAAAGTATGCATAAAACATGTAGATATCATCAATAATGTGGCATGGAACATAAGAAATTATCGATACGTCGGAGACGTATCAGCATCCCCAAGCTTAGTTTCTGCTCGTCCCGAGCAGGTAAACGATAACAAAGATAATTTCTGGAGTGATATGCCATCATAACCTTGATCATACTATTGTAAGCACATGTAATGAATGCAGTGATCAAAGCAATGGTAAATGACATGAGTAAACAAATGAATCATATAGCAAAGACTTTTCATGAATAGTACTTCAAGACAAGCATCAATAAGTCTTGCATAAGAGTTAACTCATAAAGCAATAATTCAAAGTAAAGGTATTGAAGCAACACAATGGAAGATTAAGTTTCAGCGGTTGCTTTCAACTTGTAACATGTATATCTCATGGATAGTTGTCAATGCAAAGTAATATAACAAGTGCAATATGCAAATATGTAGGAATCAATGCACAGTTCACACAAGTGTTTGATTCTTGAGATGGAGAGAAATAGGTGAACTGACTCAACATAAAAGTAAAAGAATGGCCCTTCAAAGAGGAAAGCATCGATTGCTATATTTGTGCTAGAGCTTTGGTTTTGAAAACATATAGAGAGCATAAAAATAAAGTTTTGAGAGGTGTATGTTGTTGTCAACGAATGGTAATGGGCACTCTAACCCCCTTGCCAGACAAACCTTCAAAGAGCGGCTCCCATGAATTATTTTTATTTTTGGGTGGCACCCCTTCCAACCTTTCTTTCACAAACCATGGCTAACCGAATCCTCGGGTGCCTGCCAACAGTTTCATACCATGAAGAAGTGCCTTTTATTTTAGTTTTATTATGATGACACTCCTCCCCACCTTTGCTTTCTCAAGCCATGGCTAACCGAATCCTTCGGGTGCCGTCCATCAATCACATACCATGGAGGAGTGTCTATTTTTATTAATTAATTTGGGACTGGGAATCCCATTGCCAGCTCTTTTTGCAAAATTATTGGATAAGCGGATGAAGCCTCTAGTCCATTGGTGAAAGTTGCCCAACAAGATTGAAAGATAAACACCACATACTTCCTCATGAGCTATAAAACATTGACACAAATCAGAGGTGATAAATTTTGAATTGTTTAAAGGTAGCACTCAAGCAATTTACTTTGGAATGGCGGAGAAATACCATGTAGTAGGTAGGTATGGTGGACACAAATGGCATAGTGGTTGGCTCAAGTATTTGGATGCATGAGAAGTATTCCCTCTCGATACAAGGTTTAGGCTAGCAAGGCTATTTGAAACAAACACAAGGATGAAGCGGTGTAGTAAAACTCACATAAAAGACATATTGTAAACATTATAAGAATCTACACCGTCTTCCTCGTTGTTCAAACTCTTTACTAGAAATTATCTAGACCTTAGAGAGACCAATTATGCAAACCAAATTTTAGCAAGCTCTATGTATTTCTTCATTAATAGGTGCAAAGTATATGAAGCAAGAGCTTAAACACGAGCACAACGATTGCCAAGTATCACATTATTCAAGACATCATACCAATTACTACATGTAGCATTTTCTGTTTCCAACCATATAACAATTAACGAAGCAGTTTCAACCTTCGCCATGAACATTAAAAGCTAAGAACACATGTGTTCATACGAACCAGCGGAGCGTGTCTCTCTCCCACACAATCATTTATTAAAAAAAAAAAACATACAGACGCTCCAAGTAAAGTACATAAGATGTGACCGAATAAAAATATAGTTTCAAGAGAAGGAACCTGATAATTTGTCGATGAAGAAGGGGATGCCTTGGGCATCCCCAAGCTTAGATGCTTGAGTCTTCTTGAAATATGCAGGGATGAACCACCGGGGCATCCCCAAGCTTAGAGCTTTCACTCTCCTTGATCATATTGTATCATCTCCCTCTCTTGACCCTTGAAAACTTCCTCCACACCAAACTCGAAACAAACTCATTAGAGGGTTAGTGCATAATCAAAAAAAAACTCACATGTTCAGAGGTGATACAATCATTCTTAACACTTCTGGACATTGCCTAAAG
Organism: Lolium perenne; assembly: GCF_019359855.2. NCBI lineage: Eukaryota > Viridiplantae > Streptophyta > Magnoliopsida > Poales > Poaceae > Lolium > Lolium perenne. Next base: position 238,228,293 of record NC_067245.2, on the reverse strand, counting down.
CTACTGGAAGTCAATGGAACAAAGAAGTCCATCCCACATAGCAAATGAGGCAATGCGACATAAAAGGCAGAATCTGTCAAAACAGAACAGTCCGTAAAGACGAATTTTATTGAGGAAACAGACTTGCTCAAATGAAAATTCTCAAATTGAATGAAAGTTGCGTACATATCTGGGGATCACTCACGTAAATTGGCATAATTTTCTGAGTTACCTACAGAGAATTTGGCCCAGATTCGTGACAGCAAAGAAATCTGTTTCTGCGCAGTAATCCAAATCTAGTATGAACCTTACTATCAACGACTTTACTTGGCACAACAAAACACAAAACTAAGATAAGGAGAGGTTGCTACAGTAGTAAACAACTTCCAAGACACAAATATAAAATAAAGTTGCTATAGTAAAATAAACACATGGGTTATCTCCCAAGAAGTTCTTTCTTTATAGCCATTCAGATGGGCTCAGCAGTTTTAATGATGCACTCGCAAGAAATAGTATTTGAAGCAAAAGAGAACATCAAGAAGCAAATTCAAAACACATTTAAGTCTAACATGCTTCCTATGCATAGGAATCTTGTAAATAAACAAATTCAAGAAGCATAATGCAACAAGCATAGGAAAACTAGACAAGCTCAACTTCAAGATTTTTAGCATATAGAGAGGTGTTTTAGTAACATGAAAATTTCTACAACCATATTTTCCTCTCTCATAATAATGTCCAGTAGCATCATGAGCAAACTCAACAATATAACTATCAAATGAAACATTCTTATCATGAGTCTCTGCTGTCCACAACTGGCGCGTGGTTGACGAGGGAGGAAATGGTGTAGCTTTGCTTCGTTCCCCGACAACGGCGCCAGAAAATAGCTTGATGTCTACGCCCCCTCCTTTTCCTGTAGACAGTGTTGGGCCTCCAAGAGCAGAGGTTTGTAGAACAGCAGCAAGTTTTCCCTTAAGTGGATCACCCAAGGTTTATCGAACTCAGGGAGGAAGAGGTCAAAGATATCCCTCTCATGCAACCCTGCAACCACAAAGCAAGAAGTCTCTTGTGTCCCCAACACACCTAATAGGTGCACTAGTTCGGCGAAGAGATAGTGAAATACAGGTGGTATGAATAAATAGTAGCAGTAGCAACGGCACCAGAAAAGTGCTTTGCCCAGGACAGTAAACAAGCAGTAGTAACGCAGCAGTAGTAACGCAGTAAAACAGTAAACAAGCAGCGATAGCAGTATTTAGGAACAAGGCCTAGGGATTAGACTTTCACTAGTGGACACTCTCAACATTGATCACATATCAGAATAGATAAATGCATACTCTACACTCTTGTTGGATGATGAACACATTGCGTAGGATTACACGAACCCTCAATGCCGGAGTTAACAAGCTCCACAATTCAATGTTCATATTTAAATAACCTTAGAGTGCATGAAAGATCAATACAACTAAACCAAGTACTAACATAGCATGCACACTGTCACCTTCATGCTAAGAAAGGAGGCATAGATCATATCAATACTATCATAGCAATAGTTAACTTCATAATCTACAAGAGATCATAATCATAGCCTACGCCAAGTACTAACACGGATGCACACACTGTCACCATTACACCGTGCAGGAGGAATAAAACTACTTTAATAACATCACTAGAGTAGCACATAGATAAATTGTGATACAAAACACATTGCAATCATAAAGAGATATAAATAAGCACTTCACTATGCCATTCATAACAGTGAATAAGTGATACGTGAAATATAGCCTAAGAGACCCACACGGTGCACACACTGTCACCTTTACACACGTGGGACAAGGAGTCTCCGGAGATCACATAAGTAAAATTCACTTGACTAGCATAATGACATCTAGATTACAAGCATCATCATATGAATCTCAATCATGTAAGGCAGCTCATGAGATTATTGTATTGAAGTACATAGGAGAGAGATGAACCACATAGCTACCGGTACAGCCCCGAGCCTCGATGGAGAACTACTCCCTCCTCATGGGAGCAGCAGCGGTGATGAAGATGGCGGTGGAGATGGCAGCGGTGTCGATGGAGAAGCCTTCCGGGGGCACTTCCCCATCCCGGCGGCGTGCCGGAACAGAGACTCCTGTCCCCCAGATCTTGGCTTCGCGATGGCGGCGGCTCTGGAAGGTTTTCTTTGGTTTCGTCGAACGTATCAGGGTTTTCGCGACGGAGGCTTTAAATAGGCGGAAGGGCAAGGTCGGTGGACTTCTGGGGGGCCCACACTATAGGGGGGCGCGGCCCCCCCTGGCCGCGCCGGCCTAGGGTTTGGTGGGCCTATGCCCCCTCTCTGGCGGTTCTCGTGTGTTCTGGATGCTTCCGGGCAAAATAGGAACCTGGGCGTTGATTTCGTCCAATTCCGAGAATATTTCGTTACTAGGATTTCTGAAACCAAAAACAGCAGAAAATAGCAACTGGCACTTCGGCATCTTGTTAATAGGTTAGTTCCAGAAAATGCACGAATATGACATAAAGTGTGCATAAAACATGTAGATATCATCAATAATGTGGCATGGAACATAAGAAATTATCGATACGTCGGAGACGTATCAGCATCCCCAAGCTTAGTTCCTGCTCGTCCCGAGCAGGTAAACGATAAACAAAGATAATTTCTGGAGTGACATGCCATCATAACCTTGATCATACTATTTGTAAGCATATGTAATGAATGCAGCAATCCAAACAATGGTAATGACATGAGTAAACAATTGAATCATAAAGCGAAGACTTTTCATGAATGGTACTTCAAGACAAGCATCAATAAGTCTTGCATAAGAGTTAACTCATAAAGCAATAATTCAAAGTAAAGGTATTGAAGCAACACAAAGGAAGATGAAGTTTCAGCGGTTGCTTTCAACTTGTAACATGTATATCTTATGGATAATTGTCAATGTAAAGTAATATAACAAGTGCAATATGCAATTATGTAGGAATCAATGCACAGTTCACACAAGTGTTTGCTTCTTGAGGTGGAGAGAAATAGGTGAACTGACTCAACAATAAAAGTAAAAGAATGGTCCTCCATAGAGGAAAGCATCGATTGCTATATTTGTGCTAGAGCTTTGATTTTGACAACAAGAAACAATTTTGTCAATGGTAGTAATAAAGCATATGTATCATGTAAATTATATCTTACAAGTTGCAAGCCTCATGCATAGTATACTAATAGTGCCCGCACCTTGTCCTAATTAGCTTGGACTACCGGATCATCGCAATGCACATGTTTTAACCAAGTGTCACAAAGGGGTACCTCTATGCACTTTGTACAAAGGTCTAAGGAGAAAGCTCGCATCGGATTTCTCGCTATTGATTATTCTCAACTTAGACATCCATACCGGGACAACATAGACAACAGATAATGGACTCCTCTTTTATGCATAAGCATGTAGCAACAATTATTTTTCTCATATGAGATTGAGGATATTGTCCCAAACTGAAACTTCCACCATGAATCATGGCTTTAGTTAGCGGCCCAATGTTCTTCTCTAACAATATGCATGCTTAACCATAAGGTGGTAGATCCCTCTTACTTCAGACAAGACGGACATGCATAGCAACTCACATGATATTCAACAAAGAATAGTTGATGGCGTCCCCAGAAACATGGTTATCGCACAACAAGCAACTTATAAGAAATAAAATGCATAAGTACATATTCAATACCACAATAGTTTTTAGGCTATTTGTCCCATGAGCTATATATTGTAAAGGTGAAGAGTGGAAATTTAAAGGTAGCACTCAAGCAATTTACTTTGGAATGGCGGAGAAATACCATGTAGTAGGTAGGTGTGGTGGACACAAATGGCATAGTGGTTGGCTCAAGTATTTTGGATGTATGAGAAGTAATCCCTCTCGATACAAGGTTTAGGCTAGCAAGGTTATTTGAAACAAACACAAGGATGAACGGTGCAGCAAAACTCACATAAAAGACATATTGTAAACATTATAAGACTCTACACCGTCTTCCTTGTTGTTCAAAACTCAATACTAGAAATTATCTAGACTTTAGAGAGACCAAATATGCAAACCAAATTTTAGCATGCTCTATGTATTTCTTCATTAATGGGTGCAAAGCATATGATGCCAGAGCTTAAACATGAGCACAACAATTGCCAAGTATCACATTATCCAAGACATTTTAGAATTACTACATGTATCATTTTCCAATTCCAACCATATAACAATTTAACGAAGAAGAAACTTCGCCATGAATACTATGAGTAGAGCCTAAGGACATACTTGTCCATATGCTACAGCGGAGCGTGTCTCTCTCCCATACAGTGAATGCTAGGATCCATTTTATTCAAACAAAACAAAAAACAAAAACAAACTGACGCTCCAAGAAAAGCACATAAGATGTGATGGAATAAAAATATAGTTTCAGGGGAGGAACCTGATAATGTTGTCGATGAAGAAGGGGATGCCTTGGGCATCCCCAAGCTTAGACGCTTGAGTCTTCTTGATATATGCAGGGGTGAACCACCGAGGCATCCCCAAGCTTAGACTTTTCACTCTTCTTGATCATAGTATATCATCCTCCTCTCTTGACCCTTGAAAACTTCCTTCACACCAAACTTCTCATAAACTTCATTAGAGGGGTTAGTACATAATCAAAAACTCACATGTTCAGAGGTGACACAATCATTCTTAACACTTCTGGACATTGCTCAAAGCTACTGGAAGGTAATGGAACAAAGAAATCCACCCAACACAGCGAAAGAAGCAATGCGAAATAAAAGGCAGAATCTGTCAAAACAGAACAGTCCGTAAAGACGAATTTTTAATAAATACTTCCGTTGCTCAGATCAGAAAACTCAAAACTAATGAAAGTTGCGTACATATCTGAGGAACACGCACGTAAATTGGCATATTTTTCTGAGTTACGTACAGAGAAAACAGCCCAGATTCGTGACAGATAGAAATCTGTTTCTGCGCAGAAATCCAAATCTAATATCAACCTTCGATTAGAGGCTTCACTTGGCACAACAAAACTCAAAACTAAGATAAGGAGAGGTTGCTACAGTAGTAAACAACTTCCAAGACACAAATATAAAACAAAGTACTGTAGCAAAATAACACATGGGTTATCTCCCAAGAAGTTCTTTCTTTATAGCCATTAAGATGGGCTCAGCAGTTTTAATGATGCACTCGCAAGAAATAGTAGTTGAAGCAAAATAGAGCATCAAGAGGCAAATTCAAAACAAATTTAAGCCTAACATGCTTCCTATGAAAAGGAATCTTGTAAATAAACAAGTTCAAGAAGCATAATGCAACAAGCATAGAAAGATAAAAAAAGTGTAGCTTCAAAAATTTCAGCACATAGAGAGGTGTTTTAGTAACATGAAAATTTCTACAACCATATTTTCCTCTCTCATAATAACTTTCAGTAGCAACATGAGCAAACTCAACAATATAACTATCACATAAAGCATTCTTATCATGAGTCTCATGCATAAAATTATTACTCTCCACACAAGCATAGTCAATTTTATTAGTTGTAGTGGGAGCAAATTCAACAAAGTAGCTATCAAATATAGGAGGCATATTGTATTCATAATCACATGTATCCTCCATAACAGGCAGTACTAAAAGACTACTATCATTATAATCATCATATATAGGAGGTAAAGTATCATCAAAGTAAATTTTCTCCTCAATGCTTGGGGGACTAAAAAGATCATGCTCATCAAAACCAGCTTCCCCAAGCTTAGAATTTTCCATAGCATTAGCAACAATAGTGTTCAAAGCATTCATATTAATAACATTCCCATTAGCATGCATATAAAGTTCCATGGGTTTTTTAATTCTCTCTTCAAACACATCATGTCCTAATTCAAGATAAAGTTCATAAAGTTCTCTCATATTTTTGTTGTTTTCCATTATGCCTTACTAGTGTAAACAAGAAACAAAAAGATGCAATTGCAGGATCTAAAGGAAATAGCTTCGAGTACTTACAACGGCAAAAATTGCTTAGTAGCCGAGATCCGGAGTGTGAGTACCTTTTACCTTTCCTCCCCGGCAACGGCGCTAGAAAATAGCTTGCTGTCCACAACTGGCGCGTGGTTGACGAGGGAGGAAATGGTGTAGCTTTGCTTCGTTCCCCGGCAACAGCGCTAGAAAATAGCTTGATGTCTACGCCCCCTCCTTTTCCTGTAGACAGTGTTGGGCCTCCAAGAGCAGAGGTTTGTAGAACAGCAGCAAGTTTTCCCTTAAGTGGATCACCCAAGGTTTATCGAACTCAGGGAGGAAGAGGTCAAAGATATCCCTCTCATGCAACCCTGCAACCACAAAGCAAGAAGTCTCTTGTGTCCCCAACACACCTAATAGGTGCACTAGTTCGGCGAAGAGATAGTGAAATACAAGTGGTATGAATAAATAGTAGCAGTAGCAACGGCACCAGAAAAGTGCTTTGCCCGGAGACGATAAACAAGCAGTAGTAACGCAGCAGTAGTAACGCAGTAAAACAGTAAACAAGCAGCGATAGCAGTATTTAGGAACAAGGCCTAGGGATTAGACTTTCACTAGTGGACACTCTCAACATTGATCACATATCAGAATAGATAAATGCATACTCTACACTCTTGTTGGATGATGAACACATTGCGTAGGATTACACGAACCCTCAATGCCGGAGTTAACAAGCTCCACAATTCAATGTTCATATTTAAATAACCTTAGAGTGCATGAAAGATCAATACAACTAAACCAAGTACTAACGTAGCATGCACACTGTCACCTTCATGCTAAGAAAGGAGGCATAGATCATATCAATACTATCATAGGAATAGTTAACTTCATAATCTACAAGAGATCATAATCATAGCCTACGCCAAGTACTAACACGGATGCACACACTGTCACCATTACACCGTGCAGGAGGAATAAAACTACTTTAATAACATCACTAGAGTAGCACATAGATAAATTGTGATATAAAACACATTGCAATCATAAAGAGATATAAATAAGCACTTCACTATGCCATTCATAACAGTGAATAAGTATTCTGTGAAATATAGCCTAAGAGACCCACACGGTGCACACACTGTCACCTTTACACACGTGGGACAAGGAGTCTCCGGAGATCACATAAGTAAAATTCACTTGACTAGCATAATGACATCTAGATTAAAAGCATCATCATATGAATCTCAATCATGTAAGGCAGCTCATGAGATTATTGTATTGAAGTACATAGGAGAGAGATGAACCACATAGCTACCGGTACAGCCCCGAGCCTCGATGGAGAACTACTCCCTCCTCATGGGAGCAGCAGCGGTGATGAAGATGGCGGTGGAGATGGCAGCGGTGTCGATGGAGAAGCCTTCCGGGGGCACTTCCCCGTCCCGGCGGCGTGCCGGAACAGAGACTCCTGTCCCCCAGATCTTGGCTTCGCGATGGTGGCGGCTCTGGAAGGTTTTCTCTGGTTTCGTCGAACGTATCAGGGTTTTCGCGACGGAGGCTTTAAATAGGCGGAAGGGCAAGGTCGGTGAACTTCTGGGGGGCCCACACTATAGGGGGGCGCGGCCCCCCTGGCCGCGCCGGCCTAGGGTTTGGTGGGCCTGTGCCCCCTCTCTGGCGGTTCTCGTGTGTTCTGGATGCTTCCGGGCAAAATAGGAACCTGGGCGTTGATTTCGTCCAATTCCGAGAATATTTCGTTACTAGGATTTCTGAAACCAAAAACAGCAGAAAACAACAACTGGCACTTCGGCATCTTGTTAATAGGTTAGTTCCAGAAAATGCACGAATATGACATAAAGTGTGCATAAAACATGTAGATATCATCAATAATGTGGCATGGAACATAAGAAATTATCGATACGTCGGAGACGTATCAGTCTCATGCATAAAATTATTACTCTCCACATAAGCATAATCAATTTTATTAGTTGTAGTGGGAGCAAATTCAACAAAGTAGCTATCATTATATATAGGAGGCATATTGTAATCATAATCAAATTTATCCTCCATAACAGGCGGTACCAAAAGACTACTATCATTATAATCATCATAAATAGGAGGCAAAGTATCATCAAAGTAAATTTTCTCCTCAATGCTTGGGGGACTAAAAAGATCATGCTCATCAAAACCAGCTTCCCCAAGCTTAGAATTTTCCATAGCATTAGCAACAATAGTGTTCAAAGCATTCCTATTAATGACATTCCCATTAGCATGCATATAAAGTTCCATGGGTTTTTTAATTCTCTCTTCAAACACATCATGTCCTAATTCAAGATAAAGTTCATAAAGATCTCTCATATTTTTGTTGTTTTCCATTATGCCTAACTAGTGTAAACAAGAAACAAAAAGATGCAATTGCAGGATCTAAAGGAAATAGCTTCGAGCACAAACACAATGGCGCAGAAAAGAAATCACATTACACAGGAACAGGAGTATGAGTGCCTTTTACCTTTCCTCCCCGGCAACGGCGCCAGAAAAGTGCTTGATGTCTACGGGAGCTTCTATTCTTATAGACAGTGTTGGGCCTCCAAGAGCAGAGGTTTGTAGAACAGCAGCAAGTTTCCCTTAAGTGGATCACCCAAGGTTTATCGATCTCAGGGAGGAAGAGGTCAAAGATATCCCTCTCATGCAACCCTGCAACCACAAAGCAAGAAGTCTCTTGTGTCCCCAACACACCTAATAGGTGCACTAGTTCGGCGAAGAGATAGTGAAATACAGGTGGTATGAATATATATGAGCAGTAGCAACAGCACCAGAAAAGTGCTTTGCTGTCCAGGACTGGCGTGTATTTGATGGTGGTAATATTGCAGGCAGTAGAAACGCAGTAAAACAGTAAACAAGCAGCGATAGCAGTATTTAGGAACAAGGCCTAGGGATTATACTTTCACTAGTGGACACTCTCAACATTGATCACATAACAGAATAAATAGATAGATGCTAGACTCTACACCCTCTTGTTGGATGATGAACACCATTGCGTAGGATTACACGAACCCTCAATGCCGGAGTTAACAAGCTCCACAATATTCAATGTTCATATTTAAATAACCTTAGAGTGCAAGATAGATCAACATAACCAAATAGATCACATCAATACCATCATAGTAATAGTTAACTTCACAATCTACAAGAGATCACGATCATAAACTACGCCAAGTACTACATGATGCACACACTGTCCACATTACATCATGCAGGAGGAATAGAATACTTTAATAACATCACTAGAGTAGCACATAGATGAATTGTGATACAAAACTCATATGAATCTCAATCATGTAGGCAGCTCATGAGATCATTGTATTGAAGTACATAGGAGAGAGATTAACCACATAGCTACCGGTACAGCCCCGAGCCTCGATGGAGAACTACTCCCTCCTCATGGGAGACAGCAGCGGTGATGAAGATGGCGGTGGAGATGATGGAGGAGCCTTCCGGGGGCACTTCCCCGTCCCGGCGGCGTGCCGGAACAGAGACTCCTATCCCCCAGATCTTGGCTTCGCGATGGCGGCGGCTCTGGATGGTTTCTCGTACCGTGGCTTTTCCGTATCGAGGTTTTAGGTCGAGGACCTTTATATAGGCGAAGAGGCGGAGTCGGAGGGGCGACGAGGCGGTGAGGGGGTATGGCGGCGCGGCCAGGGCCTGGGCCGTGCCGGCCACCCTCCTCGGCCCACCAGGCCTCCCCTCTGGCGACTCTCGGGTGTTCTGGAAGCTTCGTGGAAAAATAGGATGCTGGGCGTTGATTTCGTCCGATTCCGAGAATATTTCCTTACTAGGATTTCTGAAACCAAAAACAGCAGAAAACAGCAACTGACCCTTCGGCATCTCGTCAATAGGTTAGTTCCAGAAAACGCATAAATATGACATAAAGTATGCATAAAACATGTAGATATCATCAATAATGTGGCATGGAACATAAGAAATTATCGATACGTCGGAGACGTATCAAGGGTCCACCTTATAGCAAGTGGGCCGGCCCAACAAGATAGTGGGCCGGGCCAAAAACACAGGTGGGTCCCACTTTCCTCTTAAAGGGCCGGCCCATTTAGTATGTGGGATCCACCACAAAAGCAATTGGTTGGCCCAACTAGTTAGTGGGCCGGCCCAGTAGTGGGTGGGGTCCACCTTAAAGCAAGTGGGCCGGCCCAATTAGAGTGTGGGGTCCACCGTAAATCAAGTGGGCTGGCCCAATAAGTAAGTGGGTCAGCCCGTTTAGTTGCTGTTTATATGCCGGCATAATAGGCGCTTTAGGATTTTGCGGGCCGGCACATATGTGATTTCGGTTAATTGGGCCGTTTAAGGGATGGGAATTCGTGTTTTAGATACTGAGAATATTTATGCAGCAATGATTTCTGTCGGATAGCCTCACTTACCACAAGCAACAAAGAAAAAATGCGCGAAAGAACTATAAAAATTAACTAAATATTACATCAGCTGCACGGCTTTGAAAAAATATTACAGAACCCAGAGAAATTGAATGGTAATTAAACCTAGCAATACAATGAAGCGATCCAGCAATCTTTTAAGTTTTCCATGCAGCACCTATATCTGAAACAAAGACATTACAAGTTAAGACATCAACAATGGAAAGGCAAAGACACTACAATATTGTTTGCCAAAGAATTTGGAACTCATCATTTCGTCGTTATAACAAGATCATTGTAATGCGCACAATAAGCAAACAAAGAGTGCATGCCGCATACCAACAGCCAATATAACAGAGCATGTTAGAATGAAACAGCAGACTTACTACTGTCGAGTCCCATGCAAACCAACATGTTCAGGGAGTACAAAATTGGCATGAACAACATAGTAGCAGGCTATAAATTTTGTAACAACGACTGAGCAAGATGAAGTTATGATGGCTACATCTACAGAGCAGGAAATGTAAACCAAAAATAGAAGTTACGATGGCAAAAGCTAAAGAGGAGGGAATGTGAACCAACATGTGCCAAGTGCAATTACTTCATTTTGGCCGTGAACTAAATAATACTCCTGAACTTATAGTGAAGGGGATGCAAATCAAGATGTTTCGGGATATAAACTTGTAATGAGTAACACATAGAGGATAGTTAATGTTGGAGCTTAGGATGGACCAGATACAGAATATAGTGGGATCACCTGTGAACTTGTATAAGAGGGAATGCAAACCAATATGTTCAGCATTCCATATGTGAGCGTCATGCCAAGTCAGAGAAACAAGTCAATAATGCAGCTTTTGAAGAACAAGATGGCATGCAAAATTATTATCTAGTAGTATGACAAGTTTATTTGTACTACAGGCTAGATAGCAGAGTGATAGCATGCCAAACTAAGTCCTTACTTTGTTAGCTTACAATGAACTAGATACAAAACAATGGCATCACCTGTAGTACAGGGAATGCAAGCCAACATGTTCATGGAGTAAAAAATTGGCGCAAACAACATAGTAGCAGGCCATAATTTTTGTAACAACGACTGAGCAAGATAAAGTTATGATGGCTAGATCTACAGAGCAGGCAATGTAAACCAAATATAGAAGTTACGATGCCAAAAGCTATAGAGCAGGGAATGCGAACCAACATGTGCAATTACTTAAAATTGGCCATGTACTAAATAATAGCAGGATGTTACTATCTACTACCTAATAATAAAAGCAAAAGAGTTTCTCCCTCGGTCGTCGTCCAACTTAAAACTACCCCCAACGTGGAGGAAAATTACCCACCGTGCCACCCATAAGTAACAAACCGAAACGTTTTTTTCTATTTAACTTTACCCTGGCCGATCGGGGGTCATTAGAAAAGGGAAGAAACCTGATCGGGGACTTTTTCTATACCTACCATAGATGCTTGAGTCAGCAACATGCACGTCTCATGAGACTGGCTCGGTCACGTACAGTAGTCTCCCGTTTCGTATGCAAACAAGGCAAGTTTCTACCGGAAATATCCTGATTTCCTGACCCCTCCTCTCACGAAATCTTCTGATATAAGCCTACATAAATCCTGACACCAAATCGATCACATAAGCTCGCCGGTATTCGCTAGCCACCGAAGCAGACGCCCGGACCAAATCGAGGAGCGACCCGCGAGAAGCGAGGCCATCTAGAGCCCGTCGGGGCCTGACAAGCACGCTTTCAACCTTTCGTCACGGGCGCCTTTCTTGATCCCCAAGAACAGGGGAGCATCGGCGACGGCCACGTCCGGCCGACCCACCGCATAACCATCTTTTCTGGCATAGTCCGTCCGTACACACGCTCGTCAGTGTCTTTCCTGATATCTGTGTTGGTCTATGATGTCCGTTGATTTCAGTTCAAAGAGTACTAAGGTTGATCGACCTTGGACGGCTGGAATCCTGCAGCGCCTTTGTACGCGGGAGACTGCAGCCACCAGTTGGCGGGAGGCAGGGGCGGCGGCAGCCCAGGGGTACACTCGCATTAGGTAGGCCTCGGTAAAATTGCAGATCAGATTGGTGAATTAGCGTTGCTGGCGGCAGCCGCCGTCAGCTCCTGCACCGGCAGCTCGGAGACCCTTCACGACGGCTTCGTACAGCTCTGCATCCGTGCCAGTAACTGTATCTTCTTACAACTCCGGAGTCCGAACAGGTGAGCTCGGCTCTTATGTTCAATATCTGAAAGGTCATCTTCTCGATGGAATGGCAGTAGCGACGATAATAAGGTTTGGCTAGCATGTATGTAGTATGCACGGCTTCGTCTATTATGTTGAGGAGATGGAGCCAAGCGAGGAGCACCTCGGCAACGTCGACATGGCTGAGGGGAGCGGGAGGTGAGGCGGCGTCCTAGCCGGAAAAATCGGGCGAGGCCCGTCCAAGTAACAGCTGCGGCTGCAAATCTAGGCGTATAATTTCGTACGGAAGATTTTCTTGAGGAGCAAGAGCACATGTATACTGCTGCTCGCATGCTGTCTCGGTAACACACATCCTTCCCATATTTTGAAAATTGTCTAGGGATATTGCAATACCATAGAGTCGACCTTACATAGAGCAAAATATGTGAATATGTGATGATGCACCAGCAGATCAGTATGCTTTGGTAAGATCTGCATCTTTTTTGATTTTGGATGTGAAAATTCCTAGGTCCGATGGTTGTGGCCACTTCGAGGATCCACACAGGGTTGCACGAGAAAATAAATTCAATTCTCATTGACATCTCTAAGATTTCTGATAAACATCATTCATGTTTTTTTTTTGAAACTAAAACATTATACATGTTAAATTTATGCAATTTGATTTTCACTATTACACACCCTAAATAGTCTTGTAATGCTTTCTATATTACATATTTTGTAAATATAAATTGATGTTGGGTGAATTTTACAAAAATAAATACAGGTAAATCGAGACCGCCATGCCATTTGAATTTCATAGAGATGGATCTGAACATATAAAGAAAGTTTATTTGATTTAGTGTGCATCGTAGCAACGCACGGGCTTTGTCCTAGAAAATTACCGTAAAGATATTGTTTTTCAGTAGTCATATTTTTCATGCGCTAAAAAATGTAGCGATATTTGTCATTGCCGGTTAATAAAAATAAACCCTAGATGTAAATTCATTTGGATTCATATATTAATAACATATGTATAAAGGTGACGCGTGCATCAATGAACTCTTGTAAGTGATTATATATATTCGTCATTAATAGGAGAAACATGACAAACATCAACGATGATCACTAAGAGGAGAGGTGAGTATTTGTTTCTTCCGGTGCAACGCACGGGCACTCTTGCTAGTAATACCTATAATTTTTGTAACAACGACTGAGAAAGATAGAAGTTATCATGGCTACATCTACAGAGCAGGGAATGCAAACCAAAATGTTCAATCGCTTAAAGTTAGCAATGAACTAGAAAATAGCAAGGTGTTACGGTCATAGCTAGGAATGAACTAAAAGAGCTTCAGACAAACAAGCATCTGAACCCAGAACATGGCGCTAAAACAAGGGACTTACATTAGGAGAAGCACTCTGTGGGAGTCACAGCAGATCTTCCTGGGGTTGATAGATCCGGTGATGAAGTACGCAACATGTGCTACTTGGGGTTGGAGAGACGGCCATTACACTTCATGGTTACTCATCTCATCTGCAAAAACGTAACGGCGCGTCGTTAGCACAAACAGGTTCCCCCAAGATTAAACAAGAACTTGCAGGCAAGCAATAGAAAAGCGACAGTAGAAGAGTTTAGATCATGCACGGCGCCGGTGAAGCAGATCCGGTTCATGCACAGCGGTGTCGGTGAGCAAGATCCGATGCGGTGGACGACGGATCCGGCGAAGCGGCTCCGGTGGGGTGGACGATACCGCAGCTGAAGCGACTGCGGTAGACTGCTGGATGAGCATATGGTTTCGAGGTTCGGCGGGGATGATCCGGTCCGGTTGATGACGGCGTCGATGAAGCGGCTCCGGCAGGCAGCCGGATGACGAGGATCGCGAGGCCTCGGGTAGGCCAGGGAAGTCCGGCGGGGATGTTCCGGTGCGGTGGTCGTGGAGGTGGGAGAGAGGGACTTGGGAAGTTCCGGTGGGTGGTCTGAGGGAAATGAATTTTTTTGGGAGGGTTTCCGGGCTAGGGAGGTGGTGATCCAAAAAATGACGGGCAGAGCCCCCCACCAACCGACTTTGCTGTCATCTCCACAGGGGTAGAATGGGAATTTGGAAGCGTGTGAATTTTTGGTATTTTGTGGGCGGGAAGTTTTGCCGCTATGAGATTTTGAATTTGGCTAAGGTCCAAGTATAATGATAAAAAATTGTGAGACCGTACTAGTACCTCTGTTCAAGGCCGAGTGCAAAATCAAATCATCATCACCTTGAATATCGGTCAGTACCATGATCGTGATCTATCTCTGAAATTAGTGTATCCGCTAGATCTTGCAAAGTGTAATGATAAAAAGAATTGTGAGACCGTACTAGTACTTCTCTTCTAGGCCGAGTACAACATCAAATCATCATCACGTTGAAAATTTGTTACCAACTTACCATGATCATGATCTACCTCTGAAAATGGGCGCATCCGCTAAAACTTGTAAAGTATAATGATGCAAATTTGTGAGACCGTACTAGTACTTATGTTCAAGGTCGAGTGCAACATCAAATCATCATTACATTGAAAATTGTGTTACCATGATCATGATATTTCTCTGAATTTGGCGCATCCGCTAAATCTCGCAAAGGATAATGATAAAAAAAATTGTGAGATTGTACTAGTTCTTATGTTCAAGGCCGAGTACAAGATCAAATCATCATCACGTTGAAATTTGTTACAATGATCATGACATATCTCTAAAATTGGTGCATCCGCTAAATCTTGCACGTGGCGCATCTCGGTGCGGAGCAACAGGTCGGTGCTATCAAGGTTGAGGCGTCGGTAGCGTCATCGGGCTCTCCTCTCTTGATAGATCTTCTACATGGCGCGGCGCACCACCCGCTGATAAGCAGTCACATGTGAGACCGAGGTGGAGACGTCCCCGGCATCCTCGAGGCGCATCCAAAAAAAATTAGTATAGCTTTTATTTCTGTTGCTTGCATTATTTTTAGTAAATGGCTACTCCTGAGAATACTAAGTTGTGTGATTTTATTAGCACCAACAACAATGATTTTATTTGCACACCCATTGCGGCCGCCCTTCTACGAGCCAGCGTCGACTCAAGGTATGAATCCATGTGGTGTCGCGCCCCTTCTGCCGATGAAGTGGGTGCCTTAGATTTATTGTTCTTCTCTTATGATTATTTCGAGCCGAACATGTGTGCTCTTTCTCTGAATATATTGCTTGAAAATCTTACCAAGTTACTTAAATTCACTTCGTTCTTAATCTTGCGAGCTAATATTGTTATTTTTAATGAACGGTGGTGCGTGCAAGGAGAATTATTTGTGGGTGTGTTGAGCTGTTAGGCATAAGTCGAAATCCTCATCTAAACGAGTCCTCAGCTTAACACATAAAAAAGATGTTCAATCTCGCCCACAATACCCTCTTCTTTCATCTCCCTTTATTGGAACTTGTTTTGCAGACAAGGAAAGTGGCACGTGTAATGTGAGTAAAACCCTCTTAGCCAAAATCATCTACGAGCAAGATTTTCTATACTGTAGATGCCCCAATTGACTCTCATCCCCAAAGTAGTTTTTTATGTCAGTATAGACTTCTTTACTTGATGTATACTATCGTACATGGCATGCATTTTCCTAATGAGCAGCATTGTATTGCTATTCTAGCCAACCTGATCGATATGTCAAGCTTCATGCACGAGATGCCATGTTTAATTTACTCCCTCGCTCTGATCCATATTTCTTGGTGTGAAATGAATGTGAATCGGAGGGAGTACTTTTCTTAGATAGTACTATATCATTTCAAAAAAAGTACTACTACATCACAAATGCATCAAAAGAGTACTACATCACAAGACCACCACGGTTGTACTAGTAGAGTTTAATGCTGAACTTCCAAAGGGATTAAGATTACACATATGAACTTTAAACATGACCAGGGGCATGAGGGCCAGCGACGGGCGTTGACGTGGAATAAGCTAGGCAAGACGTAATTCTGGAGGAAGAGGCCATATGATGCGTGCTTGGCCTTGGTTGCAGGGTGGTGCTTCCCCCGATGTACTTAGGCCTACACCCATCGCATGTTGGATCAGGCTACGGATGTCCTTCTGGAGAATTTTGCCACATAATGGGCAAAATAGCTCCCCGCGCATGCAGAAACGAATTTCACCACCCTTCAGCCGCTTGAGAACATAGCGGCTTTTCCGGTCCCTGCGCACCTTGTTGTTGTCCATGTCATCAGAATACTCCTATGAATTATTAAGTACTACATAATCAGGTTTTTATGACAGATCGAATAAATACTCTACTAACATAATCAAACCTTAGAAACCCTAAAATTAAATGTGTAGAACAAGTAAATGGCAGAAGAAATCATAATAAATCATGAGAAACCCTATGAACAACCATGAACATAAGCCACAACAATTGCAAGTCCACTAAGTATGAACACATAAATTGATTATATGACTACATGGCAGATTAGTCGAAATTAAACTAGAATCTGATCTTACGAATCGTAGAATCGATTACATCTACAAGAACAAGGTAGGATATCAAATCAATCAAGAACCAGGCTCGTGCAAACCATGTGAACAGCAATATGACACAAAGAGGATTGGGACAGTTTCGGTAAAAGAGTAGTACCTCCTCGTCATCACCCTCAACATCCTCCTGGAACTGAACGTTTGGGCCGAAATCGTCGAAGGGTTCGAGGTTCGCGTCCAGCACCAGGCCTAGGAAGACCTCGCCGTGGTGGCCTGCAACGCCGTGCACATCTTCGGCGGGATCAACAATGTTGGTATCCACCTTCTGCTCGACGGCCAGGACGCCCGTTTCGACCGAGGTCGAAGAATCAGACAAGCAGAGGAGACGAGCGGCATGGGTGCCCGGTGAAGCCTCACCCGTCGTGACGGCCAGGACGCCCATTTCGACCGAGGTCAAAGAATCAGACAAGCAGAGGAGACGAGCGGCCTGGGTGCCCGGTGAAGCCTCACCCACCGCGACGGCCACTACCGTAGAGGCATCCTCTGCGCGGGCGGCCGCCGATTGCTCCGCCTCGTATGCAATACCTGTCTTCATGTTGCTGCGGTTGGAAACGGGGAAGTCGATGTATCAGAGGTGCGGTGAGTGGATGGGGTTTTTTCACAGTGTGGGGGAGGCAAGTTGGGGGAGTGGAGAGGACGAGCTCGTGAGAGATGATGAGGCCGATTATTTTATAGCCTCTGACTCTCTATATCCAGTAGTGGACGCATGAAGTCGTGCATGTACTCGACTTTCCACTTTCTGCGAAACGTGTACGAAACTTTTTTTTTTCGACCATTTAACTTCATGTGGGGCTCATGTACACCAATACTTCCAAACGTCATAAGTAATTCAAAATCATTCAGAATAATATGAGACCTTAACATTTTTTTGTGTCAGATATTGTCTATGAAAAATAACATCCTTCAAAAAATAAATCCCCTATGCCAATCCGATCATGCCCGTCTACTCCAACTAGCTTCCTCGAGTAATTTGGCACCTTATATTCTTAAAATGAACCAAAAATTGGCACAGGGGTGCATCATCACATGGAAAATGATGTTACCATTCTGTCTTCCCATTTTTGTTTGAATTTTTCAAAATTGTCATGCCCTAACGGAAAAAATGTACTCCTTCTAAGAAGCATGTATCAGAATGGCATTACCAAAACCTAGGGGTGGGGTGGGGGTGGGGGGGCACTTGGTGGTGTGATGATACATCACATTTGGACCACACAACACCATTTGGACCAACCAAAAAAAAACCACCCTACACAAACCCTGGTCAAAACTAGTTTGACCAATATTACAAAAGTTGTACGGAGTACATAATTCAGAAACCGCCAGAAATATACGAAGCATTCAGGAGTCCCCCAAGTCAGTGACTTTGAGTCACTTACAACTGTGGTCCACATATCTTTTTTTTTTGAGAGAATGGTCCACATATCAGTCACCCAAAGTCATGGCAAAGTCAGCTTGGCAAAGTCACCGATCGACAAAGCAAGCAGTGAACAGACAACTCCGTAGCACTGAAAAGACATCTCACTGAAAAGGCTAGTACTACCTTTTCTTCCCGGATAAGCAAAAATAGCTGATCGGTACTGACGAAATGCACCAGGTCCGCAATGTACTCCAGCTATAAGTGAAGCATGTCTACCACTGAAGAGGAAATTCAAGATTCCACCAGATCCCCATATCACTCTTTTGCATAAAACACGGACATATCTTTTGCACAATTCACCACTTGTTGGTCTAATCTATCGCAGCTTCCATCAGTTGGTCATCTAATTAACGATTTAACGGATTAGAAAAATAAGCGGTGGAATTAGAAGTACTAGTAGCGAAATGTGCAAAATAGACTGTCCTTCCCGAGGGGGTTTGTCCAGAAGAGGGCCGGATGACAATGTCCGGGTGCATCCGAAGGAGAGGGGTAGTTTCTAATACATGTAAGAAATTATTTTACAAAAAGGTACATACTAAGTAGTACAACTATTAGTACAGTACTACTATTTCGAGGGAAAATGCCATGTCGTGCGACCTCTAATCAATGAGTAGAAGTTGTAGGTGCGCATAACATGCATTGCTGAAAGCTGGTTCCGCTGGAATTTGAGCTCAGCCGGGGCGGATTCTGCGAAGTTCGCCCGACGTCACTCATGTATCCCACCAAACTGCTCACTTCTTTCAATGTCTCTTCTCTTTCACTGCAGCTCTCCAACATCAGGTGCATCAACTTATCTTGTGCCTTCTGCTTATCGAGAAGGGCAAGGATGGTGATGTCAGCATATTCAAGGTTCAACTTTTGGAGCTCTACTTTATCCTGAAGAAGGATTTTGTACTCTATATCAGACTTGTCTCTTCCGAGGCACACAGTCTTGAGTATGCTGCTGGCTTCCTCCGCTGATGCAATGTTCCTCTCTTTCTGCTTAATCAGCTCGTTCTTCAACATGTCGCGCTCATTGCGAAGGCTGCAAATGAGCTCCACAAGAGTTTTCGAATTCTTCTTCTTGGTAGCCAAATCGTCTTGGAGGCGATCACACTCTAAGCTGAGCTCCTCGTTTTTTTCCATCAAGATGGCGACAGTGGTGTCGATAGTCGGCGCCGCTTCCTTCAGGGCGAAATCATCGGTAGAAAGTAAGCACAAAGGAAGAATAAGAAGAAGATAACTACACAGTGCTTGGTGCTACCTCATTTCGCCAGGGTAGGGCCGGGTTGAAATCATCGGACGACGATGATTCCTTGGTCGTGAAAGTTGGTGCAGTACGGGCGTCGTTGGAACTTCCAACCCTTTAAGATGTATAACCATAGAGACTCTTAAAGAGCTTGAGCCCGGGAAGAAGAAACGAAAGTACATGGCGAAGGAAACTAACCCGGTGAGCACAGCACGGACGCGTTTCGGCGGCGGTGGCGGCGGCGGCGACGGCGAGCCCACTTGGTTTCTGGAAGCGTCTCTCGAAATTTCGAGCCGGCGTTTTTTCTCCGCGTACTTGACCGCCGACGACCTGAATTTTGAAGACATTGCTGGAGGAGAGAGCGACGAACAAATGTTTGTTAGGTGGAGAGAGGAAGAAAGTGAATGGAACGAGAGAGTTTAGCATTTTGCCCTTATAGTCATAGTCGCTAACCGTGATGCGGGAAGGTTGGTCGTCGGCGTTTAATGGTCTCCCGCGTGGAAACCGAGGCGGCCACGAGGCAGCGGCTGGCCACGCGGCGTCCAGTCGCCTACGCCGCCGTAAATGAGGGTAGTTGCCTACCACCACCAGGTGACATGCACCTTTTGCATGTCAACGTGTGACATGCGGCCTAAATTCAAATTTTTTGACCGCCGATGAAGAGTTCCGTGCCATGCACTCTGGCACTCTGCGTCGTCCTGGATCAGAAAATGAGCGAAGAACGAGGACGAGGCACTAGTTCAAATTTAGGATGAAGTTTAAGTTTTATTTTGGTTTAAATTAGATTAGAGGGAGTAGTACTCTTACTTTATTATATTACTCGTACTTGTGTTGATGTAGTAGTATTATTATGGTGGTGTACTTGCGTTCATGTACTTGTTTCAGCTGTTTTGGTGAAGGAGACATGCATCACGTTTTTTGGTGATGTATCTAGTCGTCCTGTAGCCCTTGTCAAATTCCTCGATATCGATGGGAGGGCTTGTTCACCCCATGCGATGGGAGCCCTTGTCAAATCGTAATCATAGTTTTAAGTTTCGAAACCAATGAAAAATATCCTGCTACGTGCAAAATCTCAATGTGAAAATCTTAGTATTTATTGTAGACTGCACAAAAATTAAAAAAATATGGCTGGTAAAATTATACTCCGTATTGGAATTGTGAACTACTCCCTCCGTCTCACTACTTACGGCGCATTTTTTCCCGATATTACTCGATGCTTAAGGCGCGGGTGGTTGTGGTTCAGTTATCTCCCTAATTTGCACTTGCTTTCCCGTTTCCACTAGTCGAAAGTCGAAACCTGGCCACATTAACCCAAGATCCTGAAAAACTGTTGGTCTATCCCGAGAAACGAGGAGGTTTAAGGAAACGAGGAGTCCAAATACAGGCGGAAGGTGCTTTAATCGTGCGAGCATGCAGGGGCAAAATGAGGAAACTAGCGATTACTTTCTCTCCTGCCAGTCTTATACCTTAATAAATGGGCAAACTGAGCACGTTGTAGCTAATCCTTTTATTAATTAAGCAGCTATATTAGTCAATAAGATTGCCTTATGTTTTCCTCAGTTTTCGCCAAGCCCTTATTTGCAACCCGCAGAAGGAGCTCAGACGGGAGGATTCCAGTTTAGTTGACCGTTCCGTGCTGACGTGTGGGGCTAGTAGAAAGGGACCGCGTGGGACAGGACGAGACCGCGTTTGGTTGTACGTCAGCAGGAGCTGGGTTCTGTCTCTCTCGGCGCGAATTGGCATTTTTAAGAGCAACTTTTCCCCCTCTGTCTCTTTGTCTTTTTTAACCAAATTAGTATCAAATCTAGAGAAGCTTGCATTTCTGTCTTTCTTCAATTATTTGTGCCTTTTGGCCCTCGTTGTTTGCCCAATATGGCAGCAAATCTAGTACTCCCTCTGGTCCATATGTATGTAGTTAAATCTAGAAGTAAATCTCCAGGGTAATGAACGACAAATTCACAGTCATAGTAAATCGAGAAAACAAAGTAGGGCCAACAAAATATAGTAGAATAGGGATAGATAATAGGGATAGATAATAGGGATCCCTCCCTAGATAATAAGCTGCATATACAGCAGCCAACATAGTAACAGGTTCGAGGTTCTTCACAACACCATCATACTAACAACATAACAACAAGGGATCCCTAGCTAACAACAAAATAGAAGCTGCTTTGCAGCAGCGGCTACGTCCAGGACTCCGCCTACCCCATCTGCCTCTGCCTCCACTTGTTGCTCCCCTTGGGAGCCTTGTGCTTGAGCGGAGGCATGCGCCCGGCGGAGATCTCCACCCGCTGGATGCTGCGGAGGTGCATGCCGAGCGCCATGTGCTTGGCGCGGAAGGAGTTGGGGTTCACCGACGCGCCGACCTTGGGGTTGGTGTTGCCGATGTTCTCGGCATGCATGAGGAGGCAGTTGAAGTCAGTGCCGCCGAGCCTCCTAGTGCAGAAGGGGCACCTGTAGACACCCTTGGCGAAGTAGGAGACGTACTGGCCGACCTGCAGCCTCCGCAGCACCTGGCGAGTCTTGACGTCATGGTGCTCGTCGTCGCTGCCGACGTCGCTGCCAGACAGCTGATCCATATCAAACGGGAACTATTAGTGAATGAGATGCAACGATGACTAACGTGCATGATAACAAAGTAAGGAAAAACAGAGCCAGCCTCAGTTAGAATGGACACGATTATATGTCTACAGGGATGGTGTTAACGAACCAAAGCTCATGCACAACAGAATTGTACACAGCAATGGTTCGCTGAACCCACCCTGTAAAAATTTGTGCCCAATGATTCATCATAGGCAAAGAAATAGATTCCAGATCTGAATTTGAACAGATTCCAGAATATTTGCAAAATTAAACGGTTGATATCTTTTGATTTGTGCATAAAATAACTGACTGAGATCCCATAAATTAACTGACTGAGATCCCATTATTACTTGCACAAATTAACCGAACGGTCGAACTCCAAATCTTAAACGAAATCAAGAAGGGGTCAAAGACAAATGGAATAAAATCGGCGCAAATATTAACCCAATACTCATCCAAATCTACAGATCGGCACTAATAGTTACTAGGGAACCAGCAAAAATAGGGTTCAAAGAGGAATGGGGAACAAAAAAGGGAGCAAACCACAGTTACCTCGTTCCATGGGTCGTCCATGCAGGTGTCGTAGGGGTTCGGAGGCGAGATGTACGGCACCTCCTCATAGGGGTCCCATCCCGGCGGGATCCGACCGCCACCGGCGGCGGCGACTGCCGTTGAGGCGACGACGTCAAAGAGGGAGGCGTCGCGCCTGGAGCCGACGGCGTCATGGACGATGGGATTCGCATTCTCCTTGAACATCTCGCCGGCAGAGAGGGAGAGGGTTTTTCGCTTTGGAGAAGATGATGGGACGTGAGAGGAGGCGTTGCATGATCTAGTGAGAGTGACAGAGAGAGTGCGAGGAGGCGTCTATAAAGGCGAGGGGTGGTTAATGCAACCCGCGTCCTACGCGTCCACCATTGATCGTCTACACGTCTTGGGCTTCTGCAACGCGACACGCGTCCACGATTGCACGTCTTTGACTTTTGCACCGCGACCCGCGTCTACGCGTCAACAATTGCACGTCTTCCACTTCTGCACCGCAATACGCGTACTCGAGTCTAATACTCGCTAGTGCAATATACTCAGTTTTACCTCAAGTGGATGGTCAACAGAGAGTCAACAAATGGGATTAACTAGTTAAATGAGTCAACAAATGGGATTATCAAGCTTACTTATTCGTTTTCACGTGTTAAACTTGTCTAAATCTTGGTCAAACCTAGGATTTGATCAAGATTCAAATGGGCAGAAAATTCCAAAAAAAAAACAGAAAAATGAAAAACCAAAGCACATAGTCTTGTTATGTCATATAGTAAGCATTACATTTGATAAACAAGGTCTAGACATATTCAAACCATACAAATCATGTATCTACCCTCTAACCCCTAAACTATGTCTTATGAAGTCAAGCATGAAGAGAAGTGGTTTTGGATTTCAAACATGGAAATTTCAAACACCTCCCAAAAACTTCATTTTAGAGTGACTAAGAAGGATACATGCTTCCCTTTTATTTTCATGTTTTAAACTTGTTTAAATCTTGGTCAATCCTAGTATTTAACCAAGATTCAAATGGGCATCAAAATTTAAAAAAATCACAAAAATGAAAAACCAATGCACATAGTTTTTCCTATGTCATATAGTAAGCATTCAAGTTGATAAACAAGGTCTATACATATTCAAACCAGACAAATCACGTATCTATACCCCTAACCCCTAAACTCTGTCTTATGAAGTCAAGTATGAAGAGAATTGGTTTTGGGTTTCAAACACAGAAATTCAAAAACCTCCCAACAAGCTTCATTTTAGAGTGACTAAGAAGGATCCATGCTTACCTTTGCATTTTCATATTTTAAACTTGTTTAAATCATTGTCAACCCTAGGATTTGACCAACATACAAATGGGCACAAAATTAAAAAAATCAGAAAAATGAAAAACAAAAGCACATAGTCTTCTTGTGTCATATCGTAAGCATTCAAGTTGATAAACAAGGTCTAGATATATCCAAACCAGACAAATCATGTATCTACCCCATGTCGATCTTATGAAGTCTAGCATGAAGAGAAGCCGTTTTGGGTTTCAAACATGGAAATTTCATGAACATGTCAAAAGCTTCATTTTAGAGTGACTAAGAAGGATCAAGGCTTACCTTTTCATTTTCATGTTTTAAACTTGTTTAAATCCTGGTCAAATCAAGGATTTGACCAAGATTCATATGGACATAAAATAAAAAAATGAAAAAATGTAAAACCAAAGCACATAGTCTTCTTATGTCATATAGTAAACATTAACGTTGATAAACAAGGTCTAGACATATTCAGACTAGACAAATCATGTATCTACCCCCTAACCCCTAAACTCTGTTTTATGAAGTCAAGCATGAAGAGAAGTGCATGGTTTGGGTTTCAAACATGGAAATTTAAAAAAACTCCCAAAAACTTCATTTTAGAGTGACTAAGAAGGATACATTCTCCCCTTTTCATTTTCATGTTTATACTTGTTTAAATCTTGGTCAAACCTAGGATTTTACAAGATTCAAATGTGCATCAAAATTCCAAAAAAAAATAACTGAAAAACCAAAGCACATAGTTTTCTTATGTCATATAGTAAGCATTAAAGTTGATAAACAAGGCCTAGACATATTCAAACAAGAAAAATCATCTATCTACCCCTACCCCTAAACTCTGTCTTATGTAGTTAAGCATGAAGAGAAGTGGTTTTGGGTTTCAAACATGGAAATTTCAAAAACCTCCCAAAAGCTTTATTTTAGAGTGACTAAGAAGGATCCATGCTTACCTTTTCATTTTCATATTTTAAACGTATTTAAATCATTGTCAAGCCTAGGATTTGACCAAGATTCAAATGGGCATAAAATTAAAAAAGATCAGAAAAATGAAAAACAAAAGCACATAGTATTCTTATGTCATATATATAGTAAGCATTCAAAAGTTGATAAACAAGGTCTAGACATATTCAAATAATACAAATCGTGTATCTACCCCTAACCCTAAACTCTGTCTTATATATGAAGTCAAGCATGAAGACAAGTGGTTTTCGGTTTCAAACACGGAAATTTCAAAAACCTCCCAAAAGCTTCATTTTAGAGTGACTAATTAAGAAGGATCCAGGCTTACCTTTTCATTTTCATGTTTTAAACTTGTTTAAATCTTGGTCAAACCTAGGATTTGACCAATATTCAAATGGGCATAAAATAAAAAATAAAAAACCAAAGCACATAGTCTTCTTATGTCATGTAGTAATCATTCAAGTTCATAAACAAGGTCTAGACATATTCAAACCAGACAAATCATGTACCCCTAACCCTAAACTCTATCTCATATATGAAGTCAAGCATGAAGAGAAGTGTGGTTTTGGGTTTCAAACATGTAAATTTCAAAAACCTCCCAAAAGCTTCATTTTAATTAGACTTACTTTTAAATTAAGAAGGATCCAGGATTAATTACATTTTCATTGTCATGTTTTAAACTTGTTTAAATCTTGGTCAAACCTGGGATTTGACCAAGATTCAAATGGGCATAAAAATTCAGAAAAAAAATCGAAAGAATGAAAAACCAAAGCACATAGCCTTCATATGTCATATAGTAAGCATTCAAATTGATAAACAAGGTCTAGACATATTCAAACCAGAAAAATCATGTATCTACCCCTAAGGCCTAACCCTAAACTATGTCTTATGAAGTCAAGCATGAAGAGAAGTGCTTTTGGGTTTAAACCATGGAAATTTCAAGAACATCCCAAAAGCTACATTTTAGAGTGACTAAGAAGGATCGATGCTTACCTTTTTATTGTCATGTTTTAAACTTATTTGAATCTCGGTCAAATCCTAGGTTTGACCAAGATTTAAACAAGTTTAAAACATGAAAATGAAATGGGAAGTCTGTATCCTTCTTAGTCACTCTAAAATGAAGCTTTTGGGATGTTCTTGAAATTTCCATGGTTGACTTCATAAGACGGAGTCTAGGGTTAGGGTAGACATATACATGATTTGTCTGGTTTAATTATGTCTAGACCTTGTTTATCAACTTTAATGCTTACTATATGACATAAGAAAACTATTTGCTTTTGTTTTTCATTTTTCTGTTTTTTTTAAATTTTGATGCCCATTTGAATCTTGTCAAATCCTAGGCTTGACCAAGATAATTTAAATAAGTTTAAAACATGAAATGAAAAGGGAAGCATGTATCCTTCTTAATCACTCTAAAATGAAGTTTTTGGGAGGTTTTTGAAATTTCCATGTTTGAAACCCAAAACCACTTCTCTTCATGCTTGACTTCATAAGACAGAGTATGTGATTTGGTTTTTCATTTTTATGTTTTTTGTTCTTCCCTTTTGAATCTTGGTCAAATCCTAGGTTTGACCAAGATTTAGACAAGTTTAACACATAAAAACGAATAAGTAAGCTTGGATCCTTCTTAGTCACTCCAAAATGTACCAATTGATAGATGTGTTAACTTTGCTTCATGAAAAAATAATGTCATGTAAATGAGTTAACTTGGATTTCCTACCCTTGAATCCATAGGAAACTTTTTTCTAATGCACTATAATAATCAATCGAGTTTTTACACCAACAGGTCTGTCACTTACGTGTGGTGCCCACTTATGAGGTCCCACACTTCAGTGAGCACAAGTCACGTGCAATAGGTGCGCAAACTCCCAGCCATCTTCTTTGTCAAGAGAAGACGCATCAGGATGCGTATCGGTTGTCCCTCTCACAAAAGAAAAATCCTATTAACAGAGGTTCGAGTGACGCCAAACATCCAAATCCAGATGCATCCCAACTTGCTACTATCTCCTTCCCTAATTACGATACATATATTTTTTCATCCAAGTCAAAATTCAAAAGATTGAGGAACTCTACATAAAAAATATCAACATCTACCATTTTAGAAGCACATACTACGAAAGTATTATTCAGAGGGGGTACTCAATAATACGTTTTTATCGAGTACAAATAATGTCAGTTGGAACTAGACTTGTAAGACACATGGCCACAAATCTTTCGTCAGAAGAGTCGAATCTGCAAATCAGTAGTTACAAAAGCGACCCAGCTTAGGGATGGATAATATGACTTAGGCAATATAAACGTTGAAATATATGTATCTTGACATATTTCAGTTGTAGATACATCCATTTTATCATCAAGTAATATGTATCGGAGGACTAGCTAAAGAACAATGAGAGTCAGTGCTTCTCTCCCCCAGCCTACCTGGCGGAGCGGCCCTCCATCAGGTCAGGTGGTGATTCCGCTTCTCTCCCTGGAACTCCTTATCCCCCAGCCTACTCGGCGACGTGCGCTCCTCAGCTACCTCCGCGAGGGCGCCTCGGTGACCTACGCAAAGGTGGCTGGACTCGGAGCACATCGACTTCCTTCTGCGGTGCCTGGATTGGATCGACCATCCCGCGCGTGTCCTCCACCATATTGTTTTTCTTCAAGATGCTGTCATCCATCATCTTCTTCACCGCATCATGTTGGGTGTTGAGGCTCCCGTTGAGAGCTTGAACGCACATGTTTGATAGCTCGACGTTTTCTTCGCGAAGAAAGCCGCACTCGATCTTAAGCATCAAATTCTCGCCCTTAAGCTTCTTGATGACAGTGTTCGTTTCCTCACTTGATGGAATGCTCACATCATGCAGCTTGCCTCGGCCGGTGACCTCGTCCTTCAAAGTATCGAGATCATCGCGAAAGTTGGAGGCGAGTTTCACGAGAGTTTTAAGCTCATCTCTGAAACACGCCGACGCTTCCTGCATGGCAATATCATTAGTACCAAACAAAGTGACGAGAGGAAGATGAAAATGTCCAATCAGTGGTAACCTCTAAGCGCACAAGACAGGGGTTGAAGTCGTCATGAGAAGATGGCAGGGTGCGTCGTGGGGCACTGAGATATGTATAAAAAGGATTAATACGGAATAAAGAGTTGGGACCTCCGGGCCAGGAAGAATCAAGAAACATGGTGATGGAAACTAACCAGGAATCTTCGACCGCACGACGGACGCCGTTCCGAGACGAGCGCGAAGCAGGGCCTTCGTTTTTTGGCGGGTCCTTTCTCGCGGCCAGCATCTGGATAGACCGCCGGCAGGAACTCTCCGCGTCCCTGGTCAACACTAGATGGTGCTTCTTCAAGCGAGATGGTGGCCTTGACTTCGGAGGCATCGCGGGAAGTGGAAGGAGACTGGAAGTGAAGCAAGAAGGGAATGGAAGAAGTACTCCCCCCTATTAAAACCAGACAGCCGTCTCCTGCCCTCGCTTCGAGCAACCTGGTCCGCCCATCCTAAATCAACGGCCGAGAGGGGGCTCCCTTGCGAACTCAGATCCAGTGACTTACCCAACAGAAGTTACCATGAACTTTACCTATACGAGCCATCAGATTAAGATCCAACGCACATGGTTGATCTAAAATTTGAAACTAAAATTTATGTTGCTCAGAAAAAAAAATCCCTTTATCGAAAAAAAAACTTTACATTAAGACGAAGTTGCATGGTGACTTCTCTTACTGGAGTCACTGGATCTCAGTCCCTGGTCAGGACTCGGGAGAAGAAGCAAATGAATCGAGAGCGGTCCGGAGTAGTACGTATGCTTCAACACAGAGACGTTCTATCCTGTCCGTCCACCGTAAATCAACGGGACAGAGCGGCTACCTTCTCTTCGAAGGCTCTGGCGCGCAACCCGAGGAATGGACATCTGTCGGCTAGTATAGAATTTTATAGCACGCCATTAATCGAGCTAGCAGCTGTACTACTGACTACTAGTACTACTCTGATGGACGTCCAAAGCTCTGAATAGTCATGGAAACAATGAACGCCGAGGGTAGTACCGTAGTAGTGAAGCAATGGGGATTATCTGAGCAAGTCTGAGTACCGAGTACAAGACTACAAAAGTGTTATTCGTTGTTTTCGCAGTTCATTTTAGCGTAACGTCCAGGTACAAAAATGTGGGTTTTCGAGCAAGTATCTTTGCGCATTGATATAGTTTGCACGTGATGTCTGGTGCCCAGCTGCATATAAAATCACCATGGTACATATTTGATGGATTAAATTTAACTACTCCTACCTTATCACATCTAAAATGATTGATATGGATTATCAAGATTTGCATATGTCATATAGTAAGCATTCAAGTTGATAAACAAGGTCTAGACATATTCTAACCAGAAAAATCATGTATCTAGCCCTAACCCCTAAACTATGTCTTATGAAGTCAAATATGAAGAGAAGTGGTTTTGGGTTTCAAACATGGAAATTTCAAAAACCTCCCAAAAGCTTCATTTTAGAGTGATTAAGAAGGATCCAGACTTACCTTTTCATTTTCATGTTTTAAACTTGTTTAAATCTTGGTCAAACCTAGGATTTGACCAAGATTCAAATGGACTTAAAAAAATCAGGAAGAATGAAAAACCAAAGAACATAGCCTTCTTATTTAATATATAGTAAGCATTCAAGTTGATAAACAAGGTCTAGACATATTCAAACCAAAAAAAATCATGTATCTACACCTAACCATAAACTCTGTCTTAAGTGGTTTTGGGTTTCAAACATGGAAATTTCACAAACCTCCCAAAAGCTTCATTAAATAGTGACTAAGGAGGATCGAGGCTTACCTTTTCATTTCCATGTTTTAAACTTGTTTAAATCTTGGTCAATCCTAGGATTTGACCAAGATTCAAATGGGCATAAAAAATCAGAAAATGAGAAACCAAATAACATAGCCTTCTTATGTCATATATATAGTAAGCATTCAAGTTGATAAACAAGGTCTAGACATATTCAAACCAGAAAAAAGCATGTATCTACCCCTAACAATAAACTCTGTCTTATGAAGCCAAGCATGAAGAGAAGTGGTTTTGGGTTAATTTCAAACATTGAGATTTCAAAAACCACCCAAAAGATTCATTTTAGAGTGACTAAGAAGGATCCATGCTTACCTTTTCATTTTCATGTTTTAAACTTGTTTAAACCTTGGTTAAACCTAGGATTTGACCAAGATTCAAATGGGCGTAAAAATTCATAAAAAAACAAAAAATGAAAAACCAAAGCACATATATAGTCTTCTTATGTCATATAGTAAGCATTCAAGTTGATAAACAAGGTCTAAACATATTCAAACCAGAAATATCATGTATCATATCTACCCCTAACCCTAAACTCTATCTTATGAAGTCAAACATATGAAGAGAACTGGGGTTTTGGGTTTCAAACATAAAAACATTCAAGTACCTTCATTTTAGAGCTAGTGACTAATTAAGAAATGATTCATGCTTGCCTTTTCATTTTCATGTTTTAAACTTGTTTAAACCTTGGTCAACCCTAGGATTTGACCAAGATTTAAATGGGCATAAAAAATCGAAAAAAAATCAAAAAATGAAAACCCAAAGCACATATATAGCCTTCTTATGTCATATAGTAACCATTCAAGTTGATAAACAAGGTCTATACATATTCAAACCAGAAAAAGCATGTATCTACCCCTAACCCTAAACTCTGTCTTAAGTGGTTTTGGGTTTCAAACATGGAAATTTCACAAACCTCCCAAAAGCTTCATTTTACAGTGACTACTTAAGCAGGATCCAGGCTTACCTTTTCATTTTCATGTTTTAAACTTGTTTAAATCTTGTTCAAACCTAGGATTTGACCAAGATTCAAATGGGCATAAAAAATTAGAAAAAACAGAAAAAATGAAAAACCAAATAACATAGCCTTCTTATGTAATATAGTAAGCATTAGTTGATAAACAAGGTCTAGACGACATATTCAAACCAAAAAAAATGTATCTACCCTAACCCTAAACTTTGTCTTATAGTAAGCATTCAAGTTGATAAACAAGGTCTAGACATATTCAAACAAGAAAAATCATCTATCTACACTTAACCATAAACTCTTTCTTATGAAGTCAAACATGAAGAGAAGTGGTTTTGGGTTTCAAACATAAAATTTCAAGTACCTCCCAAAAGCTTCATTTTAGAGTGAATAGTTAAGAATGATTCATGCTTACCTTTCCATTTTGATGTTTTAAACTTGTTTCAATCTTGGTCAAACCTAGGATTTGACCAAGATTCAAATGGGTTTAACAATTAAAAAAATTAGAAAAATGAAAAAGTAAAGCACATAGTATTCTTATGTCACATAGTAAGCATTCAAATTGATAAACAAGGTCTAGACATATTCAAACTAGAAAAATCATCTATCTACCCTTAACCATAAACTTTGTCTTATGAAGTCAAACATGAAGAGAAGTGGTTTTGGGTTTCAAACATAAAAATTCAAGTACCTCCCAAAAGCTTCATTTTAGAGTGAATAATTAAGAATGATTCATGCTTACCTTTCCATTTTGATGTTTTAAATTTGTTTCAATCTTGGTCAAACCTAGGATTTGTCCAAGATTCAAATGGGTTTAACAATTAAAAAATAGAAAAATGAAAAAGCAAAGCACATAGTATTCTTATGTCATATAGTAAGCATTCAAGTTGATAAACAAGGTCTATACATATTCAAACCAGAAAAAAGCATGTATCTACCCATGCATAACCCTATACTTTGTCTTCTGAAGTCAAGCATGAAGACAAGTGGATTTGGGTTTCAAACATGGAAATTTCAAAAACCTCCCAAAAGCTTCATTTTAGAGTGACTAAGAAGGATCCAGGCTTACCTTTTCATTTTCATGTTTTAAACTTGTTTAAATCTTGGTCAAACCTAGGATTTGACCAAGATTCAAATGGGCATAAAATTTCAAAAAAATAAAAAATCAAAAACCAAAGCACGTAGCCTTTTTATGTCATATAATGAGCATTCAAGTTGATAAACATGGTCTAGACATATTAAAACTAGAAAAATCATGTATTTACCCTAGCCCTAACCCTAAACTCTATCTTATGAAGTCAAACATGAAGAGAAGTGGTTTTGGGTTTCAAACATGGAAATTTCAAAAACCTCCCAAAAACATCATCTTAGAGTGACTAAGAAGGTTCCATATATGCTTACCTTTTCATTTCTTGTTTTAAATTAACTAGTTTAAATCTTGGTCAAACATAGGATTTGACCAAGATTAATTCAAATGGGCATAAACATTCAGACAAAATTTAAAAATAGGAAACCAACGGACACATATAGTCTTGTTATGTCATATAGTAAGCATTCAAGTTGATAAACAAGCATGTCTAGACATATTCAAACCCGACAAATCATGTATCTACCCCTAACCCTAAACTAGATCTGTCTTAATGAAGTCAAGCATGAAGAGAAATGGTTTTGGGTTTCAAACATGGAAATTTCTAGACCCCCCGACCCCAAAGCTTCATCTTAGAGTGACTAAGAAGGATCCAGGCTTACCTTTCATTTTCATGTTTTAAGCTTGTTTAAATCTTGGTCAAACCTAGGATTTGACCAAGATTCAAATGGGCATAAAAATTCAAAAAAATAAAAAAATGAAAGACCAAAGCACATAGTATAGCCTTCTTATGTCATATATATATATATAGTAAGCCTTCAAGTTGATGAACAAGCTAGGTCTGGACATATTCAAAACAGAAAAAAGCATGTATCTACCCCCTAACCCTTAACTATGTCTTATGAAGTCAAGCATGAAGAGAAGTGGTTTTGGGTTTCAAACATGGAAATTTCAAAAACTTCCCAAAAGCTTAATTTTAGAGTGAATAAGAAGGATCCAAGCTTACCTTTTCATTTTCAGGATTTATGCTTGTTTAAATCTTGGTCAAACATAGGATTAGACCAACACACATATATATAGTCTTCTTATGTCGACCATATAGTAAGCATTCAAGTTGATAAACAAGCATGTGATCGATCTAGACATATTCAAACCTGATAAATCATGTATCTACCCCTAACCCTAAACTCTGTCTTATGAAGTCAACCATGAAGAGAAGTGGTTTAATTTGGGTTTTTCAAGAACCCCCCAAAAGCTTCATTTTAGAATGACTTAAGAAGGATCCAGGCTTACCTTTTCATTTTCATGTTTTAAACTTGTTTAAATCTTGGTCAAACCTAGGATTTGACTAAGATTCAAATGGACATAAAAAATTCAAAAACATTGTCTTCTTATGTCATACAGTAAACATTCAAGTTGATAAACAAAGTCTAAACATATTCAAACAAGAAAAATCATGTATCTACCCCTAACCCTAAACTCTGTCTTATGAAGTCAAACATGAAGATACGTACGTGGTTTTGGGTTTACAATATGGAAATTTCAAAATCCTCCCAAAAGCTTTATTTTAGAGTGAGTAAGAAGGTTTATACATGTGTTCAAACCAGACAAATCATGTATCTACCCCCTAACCATAAACTCGGTCGATCTTATGAAGTCTAGCATGAAGAGAAGTCGTATGGGTTTCAAACATGGAAATTTCAAGAACCTCCCAAAAGCTTCATTTTAGCGTGACTAGAAAAGATCCAGCCTTGCCTTTTCATTTTCATGTTTTAAAATTGTTTAAATCTTGGTCAAACCTAGCTAGTATTTGACCAATATTCAAATGGGCATAAAATTCAAAAAAATGAAAAAATAAAAAACTAAAGCACATAGCCTTCTTATGTCATATATCTATAGTAAGCCTTCAAGTTGATGAACAAGGTCTAGACATATTCAAAATAGGAAAAGCATGTATCTACCCCCTAACCCTTAACTATGTCTTATGAAGTCAAGCATGAAGAGAAGTGGTTTTGGTTTCAAACATGGAAATTTCAAAAACTTCCCAAAAAAGCTTAATTTTAGAGTGAGTAAGAAGGATCGAGGCTTACCTTTTCATTTTCATGTTTTAAACTTGTTTTAAATCTTGGTCAAATTAACCTAGCTAGTATTTGACCAAGATTCTAATGGGCATAAAATTCAAAAAAAAATCAGAAAAATGAAAAACCAAAGCACATAACCTTCTTATGTCATAAAGTAAGAATTCAAGTTGATAAACAAGGTCTAGACATATTCAAACTAGACAAATCATGTATCTACCCCTAACACTAAACTCTGTCTTATGAAGTCAATCATGAAGATAAGTGGTTTTGGGTTTCAAACATGGAAATTTCAAGAACCTCCCAAAAGATTCATTTTAGAGTGACTAAGAAGGACCCATAGTTACCTTTTCATTTTCATATTTTAAACTTGTTTAAATCTTTGTCAAACCTAGGATTTGACCAACACACATATAGTCTTCTTATGTCATATAGTAAGCATTCAAGTTGATAAACAAGCATGCATGTCTAGACATATTCAAACCCGACAAATCATGTATCTACCCCAAACCCTAAACTCTGTCTTATGAAGTCAACCATGAAGAGAAGTGGTTTTGGGTTTCAAACATTGAGATTTCAAGAACCCCCCAAAAGCTTCATTTTAGAATGACTAAGAAGGATCCATGCTTACCTTTTCATTTTATGTTTTAAACTTGTTTAAATCTTGGTCAAACCTAGGATTTGACCAAGATTCAAATGGGCATAAAGATTCAGAAAAAACAAAAAATGACAAACCAACGCACATATAGTCTTCTTATGTCATATAGTAAGCATTCAAGTTGATGAACAAGGTCTAGACATATTCAAAACAGAAAAGGCATGTATCTACCCCCTAACCCTTAACTTTGTCTTATGAAGTCAGACATGAAGATAAGTGGTTTTGGGTTTCAAACATGGAAATTTCAAAAACATCCCAAAAGCTTAATTTTTGAGTGACTAAGAAGGACCCAAGCTTACCTTTTCATTTTCATGTTTATACTTGTTTAAATCTTGGTCAAACATAGGATTTGACCAAGATTCAAATGGGCATAAACATTCAGAAAAAATTAAAAAATAAAAAACCAACGCACATTAGTAGCCCAAAATCGAACCAGTAGTTGGATATTTTTGAACATGATCTGTAGTAGTGTGCAAAACCCTAGATTAACCTATTTAATCATAGATTCGTAGGTCGATTTTTCTACTTTTTCATTATTACTATGCAGCACTTGTGTGTTTGCCCGTCGAGTGAAACTCGGAGGAAGAGGGATCACTCGGAAGGAGAGAAGAAGGGAGTGCATTATGGTGTCTCCCCTTTTTCGGGTGATGATGTTGACTGTTGTGCAGGTTTTGTCAGTGAGCAGGAGGTGCGAGCGAGCGAGCGAGTCGAGCGAGGCCGAGAATGAGAGAGATTTCTTTTTTTTGTGAGAGGGACAACCGAAGGATCCTGAAGGACCCAGAGACTTCCAATACGCATCCTGATGCATCTTCTCTTGACAAAGAAGATGGCCGGGAGTTTGCGTACCTACTGCACGTGACTTGTGCTCACTGAAGTGTGGGACCTTGATACGCGTACAGCACGCGTCCGTTGGGAACCCCAAGAGGAAGGTGTGATGCGTACAACGGCAAGTTTTCCCTCAGTATGAAACCAAGGTTTATCGAACCAGTAGGAGCCAAGAAGCACGTTGAAGGTTGATGGCGGCGAGATGTAGTGCGGCGCAACACCAGGGATTCCGGCGCCAACGTGGAACCTGCACAACACAAACCAAGTACTTTGCCCCAACGAAACAGTGAGGTTGTCAATCTCACCGGCTTGCTGTAACAAAGGATTAGATGTATAGTGTGGATGATGATTGTTTGCAGAAAACAGTAGAAAGAGTATTGCAGTAGATTGTATTTCAGTATAGAGAATTGGACCGGGGTCCACAGTTCACTAGAGGTGTCTCTCCCATAAGATAAACAACATGTTGGGTGAACAAATTACAGTTGGGGAATTGACAAATAGAGAGGGCATGACCATGCACATACATATTATGATGAGTATTGTGAGATTTAATTGGGCATTACGACAAAGTACATAGACCGCTATCCAGCATGCATCTATGCCTAAAAAGTCCACCTTCAGGTTATCATCCGAACCCCCTCCAGTATTAAGTTGCTAACAACAGACAATTGCATTAAGTATTGCGCGTAATGTGATCAATAACTACATCCTCGGACATAGCATCAATGTTTTATCCCTAGTGGCAACATCACATCCATAACCTTAGAGGTTTCTCTCACTCCCCCAGATTCACGGAGACATGAACCCACTATCGAGCATAAATACTCCCTCTTGGAGTTACAAGCATCAACTTGGCCAGAGCATCTACTAGTAACGGAGAGCATGCAAGATCATAAACAACACATAGACATGAATTGATAATCAACATAACATAGTATTCTCTATTCATCGGATCCCAACAAACACAACATATAGCATTACAGATAGATGATCTTGATCATGTTCGGCAGCTCACAAGACCCGACAATTAAGCACAATGAGGAGAAGACAACCATCTAGCTACTGCTATGGACCCATAGTCCAGGGGTAGACTACTCACACATCACTCCGGAGGCGACCATGGCGGCGTAGAGTCCTCCGGGAGATGATTCCCCTCTCCGGCAGGGTGCCGAAGGCAATCTCCTGAATCCCCCGAGATGGGATTGGTGGCGGCGGCGTCTCTGGAAGGTTTTCCGTATCGTGGCTTTCGATACTGGGGGTTTCGCGACGAATGCTATTTGTAGGCGGAAGGGTAGGTCAGGGGGCGTCACGAGGGGCCCAGGAGACAGGTCGGCGCGGCCAAGGGTGGGGCCGCGCCGGCCACCCTCCTGGCTGCCTCGTGGCCCCACTTCGTTGACTCTCCGGTCTTCTGGAAGCTTCGTGGCAAAATAGGACCCTAGGCGTTGATTTCGTCCAATTCCGAGAATATTTCCTTACTAGGATTTCTGAAACCAAAAACAGCAGAAAACAAAGAATCGGCACTTCGGCATCTTGTTAATAGGTTAGTTCCAGAAAATGCACGAATATGACATAAAGTGTGCATAAAACATGTAGATATCATCAATAATGTGGCATGGAACATAAGAAATTATCGATACGTCGGAGACGTATCAGCATCCCCAAGCTTAGTTTCTGCTCATCCCGAGCAGGTAAACGATAAACAAAGATAATTTCTGGAGTGACATGCCATCATAACCTTGATCATACTATTGTAAGCATATGTAATGAATGCAGCGATCAAAACAATGTATATGACATGAGTAAACAACTGAATCATAAAGCAAAGACTTTTCATGAATAGTACTTCAAGACAAGCATCAATAAGTCTTGCATAAGAGTTAACTCATAAAGCAATAATTCAAAGTAAAGATATTGAAGCAACACAAAGGAAGATGAAGTTTTAGCGGTTGCTTTCAACTTATAACATGTATATCTCATGGATATTGTCAATGTAAAGTAATATAACAGGTGCAATATGCAAGTATGTAGGAATCAATGCACAGTTCACACAAGTGTTTGCTTCTTGAGGTGGAGAGAGATAGGTGAACTGACTCAACAATAAAAGTAAAAGAATGGTCCTTCAAAGAGGAAAGCATCAATTGCTATATTTGTGCTAGAGCTTTGATTTTGAAAACAAGAAATAATTTTGTCAACGGTAGTAATAAAGCATATGTGTTATGTAGATTATATCTTACAAGTTGCAAGCCTCATGCATAGTATACTAATAGTGCCCGCACCTTGTCCTAATTAGCTTGGATTACCGGGATTATCGCAATGCACATGTTTTAACCAAGTGTCACAAAGGGATACCTCTATGCCGCTTGTACAAAGGTCTAAGGAGAAAGCTCGCATCGGATTTCTCGCTATTGATTATTCTCAACTTAGACATCCATACCGGGACAACATAGACAACAGATAATGGACTCCTCTTATATGCATAAGCATGTAGCAACAATTAATTTTCTCATATGAGATTGAAGATATTTGTCCAAAACTGAAACTTCCACCATGGATCATGGCTTTAGTTAGCGGCCCAATGTTCTTCTCTAACATTATGCAATGCTCTAACCATTCCAGCGGTAAATCTCCCTTACTTCAGACAAGATGAACATGCATAGCAACTCACATGATATTCAACAAAGAGTAGTTGATGGCGTCCCCAGGAACATGGTTATCGCACAACAAGCAACTTAATAAGAGATAAAGTGCATAAGTACATATTCAATACCACAATAGTTTTTAGGCCATTTGTCCCATGAGCTATATATTGTAAAGGTAGAGGATAGAAATTTAAAGGTAGCACTCAAGCAATTTACTTTGGAATGGCGTAGAAATACCATGTAGTAGGTAGGTATGGTGGACACAAATGGCATAGTGGTTGGCTCAAGTATTTTGGATGCATGAGAAGTATTCCCTCTCGATACAAGGTTTAGGCTAGCAAGGCTATTTGAAACAAACACAAGGATGAAGCGGTGCAGCAAAACTTACATAAAAGACATATTGTAAACATTATAAGACTCTACACCGTCTTCCTTGTTGTTCAAACTCAATACTAGAAATTATCTAGACCTTAGAGAGACCGAATATGCAAACCAAATTTTAGCATGCTCTATGTATTTCTTCATTAATGGGTGCAAAGTATATGATGCAAGAGCTTAAACATGAGCACAACAATTGCCAAGTATCACATTATCCAAGACATTTTAGCAAATTAGTACATGTATCATTTTCCAATTCCAACCATATAACAATTTAACGAAGAAGAAACTTCGCCATGGATATTATGAGTACAGCCTAAGGACATACTTGTCCATATGCTACAGCGGAGCGTGTCTCTCTCCCACAAAATGAATGCTAGGATCCATTTTATTCAAACAAAACAAAAACAAAAACAAACCGACGCTCCAAGCAAAGCACATAAGATGTGATGGAATAAAAATATAGTTTCAGGGGAGGAACCTGATAATGTTGTCGATGAAGAAGGGGATGCCTTGGGCATCCCCAAGCTTAGACGCTTGAGTCTTCTTGATATATGCAGGGGTGAACCACCGGGGCATCCCCAAGCTTAGAGCTTTCACTCTCCTTGATCATGTTGTATCATCTCCCTCTCTTGATCCTTGAAAACTTCCTCCACACCAAACTCAAAACAACTCATTAGAGGGTTAGTGCACAATCAAAATATACATGTTCAGAGGTGACATAATCATTCTTAACACTTCTGGACATTGCACAAAGCTACTGAAAGTCAATGGAATCGAAAAATCCATCGAACATATCAAAACAGGCAATGTGAAATAAAAGGCAGAATCTGTCAAAACAGAACAGTTCATAATGACGAATTTTATTGAGGCACCAGACTTGCTCAAATGAAAATGCTCAAATTGAATAAAAGTTGCGTACATATCTGAGGATCACTCACATAAATTGGCATAATTTTATGAGTTACCTACAGAGAATTTTTCCCAGATTCGTGACAGCAAAGAAATCTGTTTCTGCGCAGTAATCCAAATCTAGTATGAACCTTACTATCAACGACTTTACTTGGCACAACAAAACACTAAACTAAGATAAGGAGAGGTTGATACAGTAGTAAACAACTTCCAATACTCAAAATAAAAACAAAGTACTGTAGTAAAAACATGCGTTGTCTCCCATAAGCGCTTTTCTTTAACGCCTTTCAGCTAGGCGCAGAAAGTGTGTATCAAGTATTATCAAGAGACGAAGTGTCAACATCACAATTTGTTCTAATAATAGAATCAAAAGGTACTTCATTCTCTTTCTAGGGAAGTGTTCCATACCTTTCTTGAGAGGAAATTGATATTTAATATTACCTTCCTTCATATCAATGATAGCACCAACAGTTCGAAGAAAAGGTCTTCCCAAAATAATGGGACAAGATGCATTGCATTCAATATCCAAGACAACAAAATCAACGGGGATAAGGTTATTGTTAACGGTAGTGCAAACATTATCAACTTTCCCCAAAGGTTTCTTTGTAGAATGATCAGCAAGATTAACATCCAAATAACAATTTTTCAGTGGTGGCAAGTCAGGCATATTATAAATTTTCTTAGGCATAACAAAAATACTTGCACCAAGATCACATAAAGCATTACAATCAAAGTCATTGACCTTCATCTTAATGATGGGCTCCCAACCATCCTCTAGCTTCCTAGAAATAGAAGCTTCGCGTTCTAGTTTCTCTTCTCTAGCTTTTATGAGAGCATTTGTAATATGTTTCGTGAAAGCCAAATTTATAGCACTAGCATTAGGACTCTTAGCAAGTTTTTGTAAGAAATTTATAAATTCAGAGATGTGGCAATCATCAAAATTCAAACCATTATAATCTAAAGCAATGGGATCATCATCCCCAATGTTGGAAAAAATTTCAGCAGTTTTATCACAGGCAGTTTCAGCAGTTTTAGCGCTTTCAGCGCTTTTTCGCTTTGCATTAGAAGTGGAAACATTGGTAACACCAATTCTTTTATTATTAATAGTAGGAGGTGCAGCAACTTGTGTAGCATTAGCATTACTAGTGGTGGTAATAGTCCAAACTTTAGCTATATTATCTTCTTTTTCATTTTCTTCTCTTTCCCACCTAGCACGCAATTCGGCCATCAATCTTATATTCTCATTAATTCTAACTTGGATGGTATTTGCTGTAGTAACAATTTTATTATTAAGATTTTCATTAGGCATTACTTTCGATTTCAAAAGATCAACATCAGCAGCAAGACTATCGACTTTAGAAGCAAGTATATCAATTTTCCCAAGCTTTTCTTCAACAGATTTGTTAAAAGCAGTTTGTGTACTAATAAATTCTTTAAGCATGGCTTCAAATCCAGGGGGTGTGTTCCTATTATTGTTGTAAGAATTCCCATAAGAATTATCATAGCCGTTGCCATTATTATAAGGATATGGCCTATAGTTGTTACTAGAATTGTTCCGGTAAGCATTGTTGTTGAAATTATTATTTTTAATGAAGTTTACATCAACATGTTCTTCTTGAGCAACCAATGAAGCTAACGGAACATTATTAGGATCAACATTAGTCCTATCATTCACAAGCATAGACATAATAGCATCAATCTTATCACTCAAGAAAGAGGTTTCTTCGACAGAATTTACCTTCTTACCTTGTGGAGCTCTTTCCGTGTGCCATTC
Organism: Lolium perenne; assembly: GCF_019359855.2. NCBI lineage: Eukaryota > Viridiplantae > Streptophyta > Magnoliopsida > Poales > Poaceae > Lolium > Lolium perenne. The sequence continues at coordinate 238,187,075 of NC_067245.2, read as the reverse complement.
AGAGTAATTGATCATCATATTATCAAGAACCTTTGTTGCTTCACCAAGAGTGATGGACATAAAGGTACCTCCAGCAGCTGAATCCAATAGGTTCCGCGAAGAAAAATTCAGTCCTGCATAAAAGGTTTGGATGATCATCCAAGTAGTCAGTCCATGGGGTGGGCAATTTTTAACCAAAGATTTCATTCTTTCCCATGCTTGTGCAACATGCTCAGTATCCAATTGTTTAAAATTTATTATGCTACTCCTCAAATATATAATTATAGCAGGGGGATAATATCTACCAATAAAAGCATCCTTGCATTTAGTCCATGAATCAATACTATTCTTAGGCAGAGATAGCAACCAATCTTTAGCTCTTCCTCTTAATGAGAAAGGGAATAATTTTAATTTTATAATGTCACCATCTACATCTTTATATTTTTGCATTTCACATAGTTCAACAAAATTATTGAGATGGGCAGCAGCATCATCAGAACTAACACTAGAAAATTGCTCTCGCATAACAGGATTTAGTAAAGCAGGTTTAATTTCAAAGAATTCTGCTGTAGTAGCAGGTGGAGCAATAGGTGTGCATAAGAAATCATTATTATTTGTGGTTGTGAAGTCACACAACTTAGTATTTTCAGGAGTACCCATTTTAGCAATAGTAAATAAAGCAAACTAGATAAAGTAAATGCAAGTAACTAATTTTTTTGTGTTTTTGATATAGCAAACAAGATAGCAAATAAAGTAAAACTAGCAACTAATTTTTTTGTATTTTGATTTAGTGCAGCAAACAAAGTAGTAAATAAAACTAAGCAAGACAAAAACAAAGTAAAGAGATTGGGATGTGGAGACTCCCCTTGCAGCGTGTCTTGATCTCCCCGGCAACGGCGCCAGAAAAAGAGCTTGATACGCGTACAGAACGCGTCCGTTGGGAACCCCAAGAGGAAGGTGTGATGCGTACAGCGGCAAGTTTTCCCTCAGTATGAAACCAAGGTTTATCGAACCAGTAGGAGCCAAGAAGCACGTTGAAGGTTGATGGCGGCGAGATGTAGTGCGGTGCAACACCAGGGATTCCGGCGCCAACGTGGAACCTGCACAACACAAACCAAGTACTTTGCCCCAACGAAACAGTGAGGTTGTCAATCTCACCGGCTTGCTGTAACAAAGGATTAGATGTATAGTGTGGATGATGATTGTTTGCAAAAAACAGTAGAACGAGTATTGCAGTAGATTGTATTTCAGTATAGAGAATTGGACCGGGGTCCACAGTTCACTAGAGGTGTCTCTCCCATAAGATAAACAGCATGTTGGGTGAACAAATTACAGTTGGGAAATTGACAAATAGAGAGGGCATGACCATGCACATACATATTATGATGAGTATTGTGAGATTTAATTGGGCATTACGACAAAGTACATAGACCGCTATCCAGCATGCATCTATGCCTAAAAAGTCCACCTTCAGGTTATCATCCGAACCCCCTCCAGTATTAAGTTGCTAACAACAGACAATTGCATTAAGTATTGCGCGTAATGTAATCAATAACTACATCCTCGGACATAGCATCAATGTTTTATCCCTAGTGGAAACAGCACATCCATAACCTTAGAGGTTTCTCTCACTCCCCCAGATTCACGGAGACATGAACCCACTATCGAGCATAAATACTCCCTCTTGGAGTTACAAGCATCAACTTGGCCAGAGCATCTACTAGTAACGGAGAGCATGCAAGATCATAAACAACACATAGACATGAATTGATAATCAACATAACATAGTATTCTCTATTCATCGGATCCCAACAAACACAACATATAGCATTACAGATAGATGATCTTGATCATGTTCGGCAGCTCACAAGACCCGACAATTAAGCACAATGAGGAGAAGACAACCATCTAGCTACTGCTATGGACCCATAGTCCAGGGGTAGACTACTCACACATCACTCCGGAGGCGACTATGGCGGCGTAGAGTCCTCCGGGAGATGATTCCCCTCTCCGGCAGGGTGCCGGAGGCGATCTCCTGAATCCCCCGAGATGGGATTGGCGGCGGCGGCGTCTCTGGAAGGTTTTCCGTATCGTGGCTCTTGGTACTGGGGGTTTCGCGATGAAGGCTATTTGTAGGCGGAAGGGTAGGTCAGGGGGCGTCACGAGGGGCCCAGGAGATAGGTCGGCGCGGCCAAGGGTGGGGCCGCGCCGGCCACCCTCCTGGCTGCCTCGTGGCCCCACTTCGTTGACTCTCCGGTCTTCTGGAAGCTTCGTGGCAAAATAGGACCCTGGGCGTTGATTTCGTCCAATTCCGAGAATATTTCCTTACTAGGATTTCTGAAACCAAAAACAGCAGAAAACAACAACTGGCACTTCGGCATCTTGTTAATAGGTTAGTTCCAGAAAATGCACGAATATGACATAAAGTGTGCATAAAACATGTAGATATCATCAATAATGTGGCATGGAACATAAGAAATTATCGATACGTCGGAGACGTATCAGACCTCACGCATGGGCACCACACGTAAGTGACAGACCTGTTGGTGTAATAACTCAGTTGATTATTATAGTGCATTAGAACAAAGTTTCCTATGGATTCAAGGGTAGGAAATCCAAGTTAACTCATTTACATGACATTAATTTTTCCATGAAGCAAAGTTAACACATCTATCAATTGGTACATTTTGGAGTGACTAAGAAGGATCAAGGCTTACTTATTCGTTTTCACGTGTTAAACTTGTTTAAATCTTGCTCAAACCTAGGATTTGACCAAGATTCAAATGGGCATGAAAATAAAACAATAAATAATGAAATACCAATGCACATAGTCTTCTTATGTCATATAGTAAGCATTCAAGATGATAAACAAGGTCTAGACATATTCAAACCAGGCAAATCATGTATCTACGCCCTAATGACCCTAAACTCCGTCTTATGAAGTAAGGCATGAAGAGAAGTGGTTTTGGGTTTCAAACATGGAAATTTCAAGAACATCCCAAAAGCTGCTTCATTTTAGAGTGACTAAGAAGGATCCAGGCTTACCTTTTCGTTTTCATATTTTATACTTGTTTAAATCTTGGTCAAACCTAGCTAGTATTTGACCAAGATTCTAATGGGCATAAAATTCAAAAAAATCAGAAAAATGAAAAACCAAAGCACATAGCCTTCTTATGTCATAAAGTAAGAATTCAAGTTGATAAACAAGGTCTAGACATATTCAAACTAGACAAATCATGTATCTAACCCTAACACTAAACTCTGTCTTATGAAGTCAATCATGAAGAGAGAAGTGGTTTTGGGTTTCAAACATGGAAATTTCAAGAACCTCCCAAAAGATTCATTTTAGAGTGACTAAGAAGCATCCATGGTTACCTTTTCATTTTCATATTTTAAACTTGTTTAAATCTTTGTCAAAAACCTGGGATTTGACCAAGACTCAAATGGGCATAAAAATTCAGGAAAAAACAAAAAGAATGATAAACCAAAGCACATAGCATTATTTATGTCGTATAGTAAGGCATTAAAGTTGATAAACAAGGTCTAGACATATTCAAACCAGAAAATCATGTATATATCTGCCCCTAACCTTAAACTCTGTCTTAATTATGAAGTCAATCATGAAGAGAAGTGGTTTTGGGTTTCAAACATGAAAATTTCAAGAACATCCCAAAAAGCTGCTTCATTTTAGAGTGACTAAGAAGGATCCAGGCTTACCTTTTCGTTTTCATATTTTATACTTGTTTAAATACCGGTCAAACCTAGGATTTGACCAAGATTCAAATGGGCATAAAATTCAAAAAATTAGAAGAATGAAAAACAAAAGCACATAGTCTTCTTATGTCATATAGTAAGCATTCAAGTTGATAAACAAGGTTTATACATGTGTTCAAACCAGACAAATCATGTATCTACCCCCTAACCATAAACTCGGTCGATCTTATGAAGTCTAGCATGAAGAGAAGTCGTATGGGTTTCAAACATGGAAATTTCAAGAACCTCACAAAAGCTTCATTTTAGAGTGTCTGGAAAAGATCCAGGCTTGCCTTTTCATTTTCATGTTTTAAAATTGTTTAAATCTTGGTCAAACCTAGCTAGTATTTGACCAAGATTGAAATGGGCATAAAATTCAAAAAAAATGAAAAAACAAAAAAACTAAAGCACATAGCCTTCTTATGTCATATATATATAGTAAGCCTTCAAGTTGATGAACAAGGTCTAGACATATTCAAAACAGAAAAAGCATGTATCTACCCCCTATAACCCTTAATTAACTATGTCTTATGAAGTCAAGCATGAAGAGAAGTGGTTTTGTTTTCAAACATGGAAATTTCAAAAACTTCCCAAAAGCTTAATTTTAGAGAGAGTAAGAAGGATCGAGGCTTACCTTTTCATTTTCATGTTTTAAACTTGTTTAAATCTTGGTCAAATTAACCTAGCTAGTATTTGACCAAGATTCTAATGGGCATAAAATTCAAAAAAATCAGAAAAATGAAAAACCAAAGCACATAGCCTTCTTATGTCATAAAGTAAGAATTCAAGTTGATAAACAAGGTCTAGACATATTCAAACTAGACAAATCATGTATCTACCCCTAACACTAAACTCTGTCTTATGAAGTCAATCATGAAGAGAAGCGGTTTTGGGTTTCAAACATGGAAATTTCAAGAACCTCCCAAAAGCTGCTTCATTTTAGAGTGACTAAGAAGGATCCATGCTTACCTTTTCATTTTCGTATTTTATACTTGTTTAAATCCTGGTCAAACCTAGGATTTGACCAAGATTCAAATGGGTATAAAATTCAAAAAAAATAGAAGAATGAAAAACAAAAGCACATAGTCTTCTTATGTCATATAGTAAGCATTCAAGTTGATAAACAAGGTCTAGACTTATTCAAACCTGGCAAATCATGTATCTACCCCTAACCCTAATTAAACTATGTCTTGTGAAGTCAACCATGAAGAGAAGTGGTTTTGGATTTCAAACATTGAGATTTCAAGAACCCCCAAAAGCTTCATTTTAGAATGACTAATAAGGATCCATGCTTACCTTTTCATTTTCATGTGTTTTAAACTTGCTTAAATCTTGGTCAAACCTAGGATTTGACCAAGATTCAAATGGGCATAACCATTCAAAAAAAATCAAAAAATGAAAACCAAAGCACATAGCCTGGCTTCTTATGTCATATATATATACAGTAAGCATTCAAGTTGATGAACAAGGTCTAGACATATTCAAAACATAAAAGCATGTATCTACCCCCTAACCCTTAACTATGTCTTATGAAGTCAAGCATGAAGAGAAATGGTTTTGGGTTTCAAACATGGAAATTTCAAAAACATCCCAAAAGCTTAATTTTAGAGTGACTAAGAAGGACCCAAGCTTAATTTTAAGAACACCCCTCGCAAATCTTCATTTTAGAGTGACTAAGAAGGATCGAGGCTTATCTTTTCATTTACATGTTTTAAACTTGTTTAAATCTTGGTCAAACCTAGGATTTGACCAAGACTCAAATGGGCCTAAAAATTCAAAAAAATCAAAAAAAAACCCAAAGCACATAGCCTTCTAATGTCATATATAGTAAGCAGCATTCAACTTGATGAACATGGGCGGTCTAGACATATTCATAACATAAAAAGCATGTATCTACCCCCTAACGCTTAACTCTGTCTTAATTATGAAGTCAAGCATGAAGAGAAGTGGTTTTGGGTTTCAGACATGGAAATTTTAAAAACTTCCCAAAAGCTTAATTTTAGAGGGACTAAGAAGGATCCAAGCTTACCTTTTCATTTTCATGTTTTAAGCTTGTTTAAATATTGGTCAAACATAGGATTCAAATGGGCATAAACAATTAGAAATAAACAGAAAAAATGAAAAACCAAATAACATAGCCTTCTTATGTAATATAGTAAGCATTAGTTGATAAACAAGGTCTAGACATATTCAAACCAAAAAAAGTCATGTATCTCTACCCCTAACCCTAAACTCTCGGTCTTATGAAGTCAAGCATGAAAAGAAGTGGTTTTGGGTTTCAAACATGAAAATTTCAAAAACCTCCCAAAAGCTTCATTCTAGAGTACTGTGACTAAGAAAGATCCATGATTACCTTTTCATTTTCATGTTCTAAACTTGTTTAAATCTTGGTCAAACATAGGATTTGACCAAGATTTTAATGGGCATAAAAAATTCGAAAAAAATCAAAAAATGAAAAACCAAAGCACATATATAGCCTTCTTATGTCATATAGTAACCATTCAAGTTGATAAACAAGGTCTATACATATTCAAACCAGAAAAAGCATGTATCTACCCCTAACCCTAAACTCTGTCTTACGAAGTCAAGCATGAAGAGAAGTGGTTTTGGGTTTCAAACATGGAAATTTCAAAAACCTCCTGAAAGCTTAATTTTAGAGTGAGTAAGAAGGTTTATACATGTGTTCAAACCAGACAAATCATGTATCTATCCCCTAACCATGCATAAACTCGGTCGATCTTATGAAGTCTAGCATGAAGAGAAGTCGTTTTGGGTTTCAAACATGGAAATTTCAAGAACATCCCAAAAGCTTCATTTTAGAGTGACTAATAAGGATACAAACTTCCCTTTTTATTTTCATGTTTTAAACTTGTTTAAATCTTGGTCAAACCGCCTAGGATTTGACCAAGATTCAAATGGGCATACAAATTCAGAAAAAAAATCAAAAACTAATGCACATAGCATTCTTATGTCATATATATAGTAAGCATTAAAGTTGATAAACAAGGTCTAAACATATTCAAACCGGATAACTCATGTATATATCTACCCCTAACCCTAAACTTTGTCTTATGAAGTCAATCATGAAGAGAAGTGGTTTTGGGTTTCAAACATGGAAATTTCAAGAACCTCCCAAAAGCTTTATTTTAGAGTGACTAAGAAGGATCCATGCTTACCTTTTCATTTTCATGATTTAAACTTGTTTAAATCTTTGTCAAACCTAGGATTTGACCAAAAGATTCAAATGGGCACAAAATTCAAAAAAGCAGAAAAATGAAAAACCAAAGTACATAGTCTTCTTATGTCATATAGTAAGCATTCAAGTTGATGCATTAACAAGGTTTGGACATATTCAAACCATACAAATCATGTATCTACCCCCTAACCGTAAGCTCTGTCTTATGAAGTCAAGCTTGAAGAGAAGTGGTTTTGGGTTTCAAACATGGAAATTTCAAAAACCTCCCAAAAACTTCATATTAGAGTGACTAATTAAGAGGGATACAAGCTTCCCTTTTCGTTTTCATGTTTTAAACGTGTTTAAATCTTTGTCAAACCTAGGATTTGACCAAGATTCTAATATATGGGCATAAAATTCAAAAAAAAAACAAAAAAAATGAAAAACCAAAGCACATAGTCTTCTTATGTCATATAGTTAGCATTAAAGTTGATGAACAAAGTTTAGACATATTCAAACCAGACAAATCATGTATCTACCCCCTAACCCTAAACTCGGTCTTGTGAAGTCTAGCATGAAGAGAAGTCATTTTGGGTTTCAAACGTTTAAGCCAAAAGCCCCTTTTTCAAATACTTCAAACTTATTCAAATTTGGTTCAAATTTGAAAGACATACAAGTTATAGCACACATAGTGCATACATTTTCACACATACTACACTAGATAGATGCTAACCCTATAGTTTGAGGCCATTTGGATGAGGTAGAAAAAATTCTTGGATTAGAATCGTGTTGTTCGAACCCCGTAGTTGGATTTTTTGAACCTTGATCTCAGTAATCTTGGGCAAAACCCTAGTTTAACCTATTTAATTATAGATTCGTATATCGATTTTTCTACCTTTTTATTATTACTATGCAGCACATGTGTGTTTGCCCGTCTAGCTAGTGAAACTCGGAGGAAGAGGATCACTCGGAAGGACGAAGAAGGAGAGCATTATGGTGTCTCCCCTTTTTCGGGTGACGATGTTGACTATTGTGCAGGGTTTGTCAGTGAGCAGGAGGAGGTGCGAGCGAGCGAGCGAGCGAGTCGAGCGAGGCCGAGAATGAGAGAGATTTGTTTTTTTGTGTGAGAGGGACAACCGAAGGATCCTGAAGGACCCAGAGACTTCCAATACGCATCCTGATGCGTCTTCTCTTGACAAAGAAGATGGCTGGGAGTTTGCGTACCTATTATTGCACGTGACTTGTGCTCACTGATGTGTGGGACCTCACGCGTGGGCACAACATGTAAGTGACAGACCTGTTGGTGTAAAAACTCGGTTGATTATTATAGTGCATTAGAACAAAGTTTCCTATGGATTCAAGGCTAGGAAATCCAAGTTAACTCATTTACATGACATTATTTTTTCCATGAAGCAAAGTTAACACATCCATCAATTGGTACATTTTGGAGTGACTAAGAAGGATCCATGCTTACTTATTCGTTTTCACGTGTTAAACTTGTCTAAATCTTGGTCAAACCTAGGATTTGACCAAAAGATTCAAATGGGCATAAAATTCAAAAAAAAAACAGAAAAATGAAAAACAAAAGCATATAGTCTTATTATGTCATATAGTAAGCATTCAAGTTGATGAATTAACAAGGTTTGTACATATTCAAACCATACAAATCATGTATCTACCCCCTAACCCTAAACTCTGTCTTATGAAGTCTAGCATGAAGAGAAGTCGTTTTGGGTTTCAAACATGGAAATTTCAAGAACATCCCAAAAGCTTCATTTTAGAGTGACTAATATGGATACAAACTTCCCTTTTCATTTTCATGTTTTAAACTTGTTTAAATCTTGGTCAAACCGCCTAGGATTTGACCAAGATTCAAATGGGCATACAAATTCAGAAAAAAATCAAAAACCAATGCACATAGCATTCTTATGTCATATATATAGTAAGCATTAAAGTTGATAAACAAGGTCTAGACATATTCAAACCAGACAACTCATGTATATATCTACCCCTAACCCTAAACTCTGTCTTATGAAGTCAATCATGAAGAGAAGTGGTTTTGGGTTTCAAACATGGAAATTTCAAGAACCTCCCAAAAGCTTTATTTTAGAGTGACTAAGAAGGATCCATGCTTACCTTTTCATTTTCATATTTTGAACTTGTTTAAATCTTTGTCAAACCTAGGATTGACCAAAAGTTTCAAATGGGCATAAAATTCATAAAAATTCATAAAAATGAAAAACCAAAGCATATAGTCTTCGTATGTCATATAACAAGCATTCAAGTTGATAAATTAATAAGGTTTGGACATATTGAAGCCATACAAATCATGTATCTACCCCTAACCCTAAACTCGGTCGATCTTATGAAGTCTAGCATGAAGAGAAGTCGTTTTGGGTTTCAAACATGGAAATTTCAAGGACACACATCCCAAAAGCTTCATTTTAGAGTGACTAAGAAGGATCCATGCTTACCTTTTCAATTCATGTTATAAACTTGTTTAAATGATGGTCAACCCTAGGATTTGACCAAGATTCAAATGGGTAGAAAAATAAAAAAATCAGAAAAATGAAAAACTAAAGTACATATAGTCTTCTTATGTCATATATATAGTAAGCATTAAAATTGATAAACAAGGTCTAGACATATATTCAAACCAGACAACTCGTGTATATATCTACCCCTAACCCTAAACTCTGTCTTATGAAGTCAGTCATGAAGAGAAGTGGTTTTGGGTTTCAAACATGGAAATTTCAAGAACCTCCCAAAAGCTTTATTTTAGAGTGACTAAGAAGGATCCATGCTTACCTTTTCATTTTCATGTGTTTTAAACTTGCTTAAATCTTGGTCAAACCTAGGATTTGACCAAGATTCAAATGGGCATAAACATTCAAAAAAAATCAAAAAATGAAAACCAAAGCACATAGCCTAGCTTCTTATGTCATATATATATACAGTAAGCATTCAAGTTGATGAACAAGGTCTAGACATATTCAAAACATAAAAGCATGTATCTACCCCCTAACCCTTGACTATGTCTTATGAAGTCAAGCATGAAGAGAAATGGTTTTGGGTTTCAAACATGGAAATTTCAAAAACATCCCAAAAGCTTAATTTTAGAGTGACTAAGAAGGACCCAAGATTAATTTCAAGAACACCCCTCGCAAATCTTCATTTTAGAGTGACTAAGAAGGATCTAGGCTTACCTTTTCATTTTCATGTTTTAAACTTGTTTAAATCTTGGTCAAATCCTCAAATGGGCCTAAAAATTCAAAAAAATCAAAAAAAAATTGAAAAACCAAAGCACATAGCCTTCTAATGTCATATATAGTAAGCAGCATTCAACTTGATGAACATGGCCGGTCTAGACATATTCATAACATAAAAAGCATGTATCTACCCCCTAACGCTTAACTCTGTCTTAATTATGAAGTCAAGCATGAAGAGAAGTGGTTTTGGGTTTCAGACATGGAAATTTCAAAAACTTCCCAAAAGCTTCATTTTAGAGGGACTAAGAAGGATCCAAGATTACCTTTTCATTTTCATGTTTTAAGCTTGTTTAAATATTGGTCAAACATAGGATTTGACCGAGATTCAAATGGGCATAAAAATTCAGGAAAAAAAAACCAAAGCACATAGTCTTCTTACGTCATATATATATAGTAAGCATATTCAAGTAAATAAACAAGGTCTATACATATAGTAAGTAATATGTATCTAAAAATGATTTTTGGGGATTTATAGGACGAAGTTATAACACACCTACATTTCAAATTGGAATTACTTTCAATAAATCAGCATAAATTCATTTAAATGTGTGAAACTAGCTAGAAAGCACTAAAAACGTAAAGAGTTGGGATATTTCACTAATATGTGGCCTAATTTATCTTAAAAATGTAGAGGCGCCATTTTGAGCTGTATCTTATGTACCCCATTCACAAAATAAACCTATTTTGACATCTTGAAAATGAAAAATGAGTTTTTATATACTGAAAAGTTGAAAAGTCTAGTCAGCAACATTGTTGGGAATGGCAAGATGCACTACCATGCCCAATTTGGGCACATTATAACAATCTATGCCACAAATATGGCCATAACTACGCCATTTGTTGGCTTGAAACCCATGAATCTTCATACACGATAGTCCGTTTTGTGAAGACATTTTGTTTTTAACTACCCTATCACAGGTTTCTTATTTTCCCTGTCAACTAGTACACATATATATAAGCACTCAATGCGGAAGGGTTTCAGAAATGAGCATTCAAGTTGATAAACATGGTGTATAGACATATTCAAACTTGAAAAATCAATTAAAGGACATATATAGTCTTCTTACGTCACATATATAGTAAGCATTCAAGTTGATAAACAATATCTAGACATATCAAACAAGAAAATTCATATGTATAGTATCTACTCCTAACCCTAAATTTGTCTTATGAAGTCAAGCATGAAGAGAAGTGGTTTGGGTTTCAAACATGGATTTTTCAAAAACCACCCAAAAAGCTTCATTTTAGTGTGATTAAGAAGGATCCAAGCTTACCTTCTCATTTTCATGTTTTAAACTTGTTTAAATCTTGGTCAAATTAACCTAGGATTTGACCAAGATTCAAATGGGCATAAACAATTATAAATAAACAGAAAAAAATGAAAAACCAAATAACATAGCCTTCTTATGTAATATAGTAAGCATTAGTTGATAAACAAGGTCTAGACATATTCAAACCAAAAAAATCATGTATCTCTACCCCTAACCCTAAACTCTCGGTCTTATGAAGTCAAGCATGAAAAGAAGTGGTTTTGGGTTTCAAACATGGAAATTTCAAAAACCTCCCAAAAGCTTCATTCTAGAGTGTGAGTAAGAAAGACCCATGATTACCTTTTCATTTTCATGTTCTAAACTTGTTTAAATCTTGGTCAAACTTAGGATTTGACCAAGATTTTAATGGGCATAAAAAAATGGAAAAAAAATCAAAAAAATGAAAAACCAAAGCACATATATAGCCTTCTTATGTCATATAGTAAGCATTCAAGTTGATAAACAAGGTCTATACATATTCAAACCAGAAAAAGCATGTATCTACCCCTAACCCTAAACTCTGTCTTACGAAGTCAAGCATGAAGAGAAGTGGTTTTGGGTTTCAAACATGGAAATTTCAAAAACCTCCCGAAAGCTTAATTTTAGAGTGAGTAAGAAGGTGTATACATGTGTTCAAACCAGACAAATCATGTATCTATCCCCTAACCATAAACTCGGTCGATCTTATGAAGTCTAGCATGAAGAGAAGTCGCATGGGTTTCAAACATGGAAATTTCAAGAACATCCCAAAAGCTTCATTTTAGAGCACTGTTCAAAAAATCGTCCGATTCAACAATTAATCGCCCGATTAATCCCTATTCAGTGGTCATCGATTAGCCGATAAATTCATTTATCGTCCGATTAACTCATTTATTGCCCGATTAATCGTCCGATTTGCCTATTAATCGCTAATCGTCAGCCGACCGAGTTGAACCCGATAAGCGATTTTCTCAACATTGTTTTAGAGTGACTAGAAAAGATCCAGGCTTGCCTTTTCATTTTCATGTTTTAAAATTGTTTAAATCTTGGTCAAACCTAGCTAGTATTTGACCAAGATTCAAATGGGCATAAAATTCAAAAAAATGAAAAAAATAAAAAACCAAAGCACATAGCCTTCTTATGTCATAAAGTAAGAATTCAAGTTGATAAACAAGGTCTAGACATATTCGAACTAAACAAATCATGTATCTACCCCTAACACTAAACTCTGTCTTATGAAGTAATTCATGAAGAGAAGTACGTGGTTTTGGGTTTCAAACATGGAAATTTCAAGAACCTCCCAAAAGATTCATTTTAGAGTGACTAAGAAGGACCCATGGTTACCTTTTCATTTTCATATTTTAAACTTGTTTAAATCTTTGTCAAACCTAGGATTTGACCAACACACATATAGTCTTCTTATGTCATATAGTAAGCATTCAAGTTGATAAACAAGCATGCATGTCTAGACATATTCAAACCCGACAAATCATGTATATACCCCAAACCATAAACTCTGTCTTATGAAGTCAACCATGAAGAGAAGTGGTTTAATTTGGGTTTCAAACATTGAGATTTCAAGAACCCCCCAAAAGCTTCATTTTAGAATGACTAAGAAGGATCCAGGCTTACCTTTTCATTTTATGTTTTAAACTTGTTTAAATCTTGGTCAAACCTTGATTTGACCAAGATTCAAATGGGCATAAACATTCAGAAAAAACAAAAAATAACAAACCAACGCACATATAGTCTTCTTATGTCATATAGTAAGCATTCAAGTTGATGAACAAGGTCTAGACATATTCAAAACACAAAAAGCATGTATCTACCCCCTAACCCTTAACTTTGTCTTATAAAGTCAGGCATGAAGATAAGTGGTTTTAGGTTTCAAACATGGAAATTTCAAAAACATCCAAAAAGCTTAATTTTAGAGTGACTAAGAAGGACCCAAGCTTACCTTTTCATTTTCATGTTTATGCTTGTTTAAATCTTGGTCAAACATAGGATTTGACAAAGATTCAAATGGGCATAAACATTCAGAAAAAATTAAAAAATAAAAAACCAACGCACATTAGTAGCCCAAAATCGAACCAGTAGTTGGATATTTTTGAACTTGATCTGTAGTAGTGGGCAAACCCTAGATTAACCTATTTAATCATAGATTCGTAGGTTGATTTTTCTAATTTTTCATTATTACTATGCAGCACTTGTGTGTTTGCCCGTCGAGTGAAACTCGGAGGAAGAGGGATCACTCGGAAGGAGAGAAGAAGGGAGTGCATTATGGTGTCTCCCCTTTTTCGGGTGATGATGTTGACTGTTGTGCAGGTTTTGTCGGTGAGCAGGAGGTGCGAGCAAGCGAGCGAGCGAGCGAGTCGAGCGAGGCCAAGAATGAGAGAGATTTCTTTTTTTTTGCGAGAGGGACAACCGAAGGATCCTGAAGGACCCAGAGACTTCCAATACGCATCCTGATGCGTCTTCTCTTGACAAAGAAGATGGCCGGGAGTTTGCGTACCTACTACACGTGACTTGTGCTCACTGAAGTGTGGGACCTCACGCATGGGCACCACACGTAAGTGACAGACCTGTTGGTGCAATAACTCGGGTGATCATAGAATTCTTTATGTCGTATAGTAAGGCATTAAAGTTGATAAACAAGGTCTAGACATATTCAAACAAGACAATCATGTATATATCTGCCCCTAACCTTAAACTCTGTCTTAATTATGAAGTCAATCATGAAGACAAGTGGTTTTGGGTTCCAAACATGAAATTTCAAGAACATCCCAAAAGCTGCTTCATTTTAGAATGACTAAGAAGGATCCAGGCTTACCTTTTCGTTTTCGTATTTTATACTTGTTTAAATCCTGGTCAAACCTAGGATTTGACCAAGATTCAAATGGGCATAAAATTCAAAAAATTAGAATAATGAAAAACAAAAGCACATAGTCTTCTTATGTCATATAGTAAGCATTCAAGTTGATAAACAAGGTTTATACATGTGTTCAAACCACACAAATCATGTATCTACCCCCTAACCATAAACTCGGTCGATCTTATGAAGTCTAGCATGAAGAGAAGTCGTATGGGTTTCAAACATGGAAATTTCAAGAACCTCACAAAAGCTTCATTTTAGAGTGTCTGGAAAAGATCCAGGCTTGCCTTTTCATTTTCATGTTTTAAAATTGTTTAAATCTTGGTCAAACCTAGCTAGTATTTGACCAAGATTCAAATGGGCATAAAATTAAAAAAAATGAAAAAACTAAAAAAACTAAAGCACATAGCCTTCTTATGTCATGTATATATAGTAAGCCTTCAAGTTGATGAACAAGGTCTAGACATATTCAAAACAGAAAAATCATGTATCTACCCCCTAACCCTTAACTATGTCTTATGAAGTCAAGCATGAAGAGAAGTGGTTTTGGTTTCAAACATGGAAATTTCAAAAACTTCCCAAAAGCTTAATTTTAGAGTGAGTAAGAAGGATCGAGGCTTACCTTTTCATTTTCATGTTTTAAACTTGTTTAAATCTTGGTCAAATTAACCTAGCTAGTATTTGACCAAGATTCTAATGGGCATAAAATTCAAAAAAAATCAGAAAAATGAAAAACCAAAGCACATAGCCTTCTTATGTCATGAAGTAAGAATTCAAGTTCATAAACAAGGTCTAGACATATTCAAACTAGACAAATCATGTATCTACCCCTAACACTAAACTCTGTCTTATGAAGTCAATCATGAAGAGAAGCGGTTTTGGGTTTCAAACATGGAAATTTCAAGAACCTCCCAAAAGATTCATTTTAGAGTGACTAAGAAGGATCCATGCTTACCTTTTCATTTTCATGTTTTGAACTTGTTTAAATCTTGGTTAAACCTAGGATTTGACCAAGATTCAAATGGGCATAAAAATCCAGAACAAAATCAGAAAAATGAAAAACCAAAGCACATAGTCTTCTTATGTCATATAGTAAGCATTCTAGTTGATAAACAATGTCTAGCCATATTCAAACCAGAAAAAACATGTATACCCCCTAACCCTAAACTTTGTCTTATGAAGTCAAGCTCAAGCATGAAGAGAAGTGGTTTGGGTTTTCAAACATGGAAATTTTGAAAACCTCCCAAAAGCTTCATTTCGGAGTGACTAAGAAGGATTCATGCTTAATTTTTCATTTTCATGTTTTAAACTTGTTTAAATCTTGTTCAAACCTAGGATTTGACCAAGATTCAAATGGGCATAAAAAAATTCGAAAAAATAAAAAAAATGAAAAACCAAAGCACATAGTCTTCTTATGTCACATAGTAAGCCATTCAACTTGATAAACAAGTTATAGACCTATTCAAACCAGAAAAATCATGTATCTACACCCCCTAACCCTAAACTCATATGTCTTATGAAGTCAAGCATGAAGAGAAGTGGTTTTGGGTTTCAAACATGGACATTTGAAAAGCCTCCCAAAAGCTTCATTTTGGAGTGACTAATAAGAAGGATCCATGCTTAATTTTTCATTTTCAAGTTTTAAACTTGTTTAAATCTTGGTTAAACCTATGATTTGACCAAAATTCGAATGGGCATAAAAATTCAAAACAAATCAAAAAAATGAAAATCCAATGCACATAGTACATCTTCTTATGTCATATACTAATTAAGCATTCAAGTTGATAAAAGAAAAGGTCTGGACATATTCAAACTAGAAAATCATGTATCTACCGGTAACCCTAAACTCGATTTGTCTTATGAAGTCAATCATGAAGAGGGTGTTTTGGGTTTCAAACATGGAAATTTCAAAAACCTTCCTAAAGCTTCATTTTGAAGTTACTAATTAAGAAGGATCCAAGCTTACTTTTTCGTTTTCATGTTTTAAATCTTGGTCAAACCTAGGATTTCACCAAGAGATACGTACAAATGGGCATAAAAATTCAAAAAATTAAAATAATGAAAAACCAAAGCACATAGTCTTCTTATGTCATATAGTAAGCATTCAGGTTGATTAAAAAGGTCCACACATATATATTCATAGCAGAAAAGCATGTATCTACGTACCCCCCTAACAACCCTAAACTCTGTCTTAGGAAGTCAAGGATGAAGAGAAGTGGTTTTGGGTTTCAAACATGGAAATTTCAAAAAAAACTCCCAAAAGCTTCATTTTGGAGTGACTAAAAAGGACCCATGCTTACTTTTTCATTTCCATGTTTTAAACTTTTTTAAATCTTTGTCAAATCTCGGATTTGACCAAGATACAAATCGGCATATAAAATCGAAAAAATAAAGAAAATGAAAAACCAAAGCACATAGTCTTCGTATATCATATAAGTATTCACGTTTATAAATTAAACAAGTTTTAGACATATTCAAACCACAAAAATCATGTATCTATGTACCCTAACCCTAAACTCTGTCTTATGAAGTCAAGCATGAAGGGAAGTGGTTTTGGGTTTCAAACATGGAAATTTAAAAAATCTTCCAAAAGATTCATTTTGGAGTGACTAAGAAGGATCCAGGCTTACTTTTTCATTTTCATGTTTTGAACTTGTTTAAATCTTGGTCAAACCTAGGATTTGACCAAGATTCAATTGGGCATTAAAAATTCAAAAAATTAAAACCAAAGCACATAGTCTTCTTATGTCATACAATACGCATTGAAGATGATAAACAAAGTCTAGACATATTCAAACGAAAAAAAATCATGTTTGGGTGGAATTAAGCTGGACGGTGTCCAACATGGTGCCAAACTACTTGAAGGGCTCTTCTCTAAAACACTAATATGACATTCTGGTATTTTCCCTAGCTATGTACAAACTGATGAACAATCCATGTTTTTCGATTGCCTTTTTGAACCACTTGTAGTTTGATTTCATATCTAGGAGAAATCACTGGGGGAGGGGGACGAATGTGTTACTTTTTGTTGCATCGCTCGTATCCTTCCCGCGTAGAAAAAGTGTTAGGCGAGTAGTAGAATGGCATGACCTACAAAGTAAAATTTTGAATATAACCAAAATATACCAATTGATTTTTTTCGAAATGGGGGAAAAATCGCCCGAGCTTCTGCATCCAAAGGATGCACACGACTTTTTTTATTAGATTATTCACGAACCTTACAAGAAACAATACTGTACAAAAGATCAAACTCGAAGCAACCTTACTATACCTATAGTGGGATGAAGAGGGTGACAATTGATAGATGAGTTAACTTGGCTTCATGGGTGTGTGACCTAAGATTGAGCCATGGTACATTTTGCCAACAAAGTAGCAACTGAGTTGGCTTTCTACCTTAGCTGGCGTATACGTTGGGTACGTAGGCGTGCATTGGAAGGATGCATTATGCCGGCAAAGTTTTCAAACGTTCAAACTTTTCCGGTTTCTCATACAGTATTTGGCTCCTTGAGAATGCAAAACTTCCCCTTTCACGTACTTGCCCGAGCACTCGACACCCCTCGTCCCATGGCGACTCCTCCAGCCTTAGCCCCGTGCACCCAGGCTCCACGACTCAGCCTCGGAGGGGTGTGCGCTAAAAGCTCGCAAATATCTGTGTGCCACTAGTGTGCGATGAAGCTGTGCGGCTGTGTCTTGCTGTGGCTAGACTCTGGCGCCCTTTGATCTAGGAGAGGAAGAGGAGGGAGGGGTCCCATGAAGCGGCGGTGGCCCAGGTATCGGCGGCAGCCCAGGCAGCAGCGGCAAAGTGGGCTGGTCGGAGCAGAGGCATGCACCGGGGGCGAACCTCGCCGGGTGAGGATGCTTCCATTGTGAAGAAGCACGTGCCATCCAGGGCTTCGGGTTCGCCAACAAACTCAGCGCCTCGTTCCATGGCGATGCCGTCGTGGGGACGTCGGGGGCGGCGGCTATGTGCTGCAGCCCCAGCCTTTAGTGGGGACCAAAGTGCGACCGACCACATCACGGCGTCGGCAGCATTGGGGATGCCGATGGGCATCCACTGCCACACACAGATTTGGGAGGTTCTGGCCGGGCCGAGTTCCAAACTTCCACCATCGGAGCCGAGGGCTTGGTACTTCAAATTCCGAATCAGGCAATCCTTCGACCCCAATCAGCTTCTCGCCCGTGGTCCAAATCCGAGATATTTTGGCGGCAGCTATGCTGGTTAAGCTTAGCCCACAGCAAAGCAATCGACGATCTGCAAGACCTAGATACCTTCCGAGGATTTGCAGCAGCCGTCAATGCACTCGTGGAGGCATCGCATGCTGGTAGCAGCGGCGAATGCGGGTATGTTGGTTTTAATCGCTTTGTATGCTTTTGTCATAGAAATCAATTTGCTAATTCTCATTCGATTGAAAATTAGACCCATTCATAGATACGGAGACTTGCTTCACATTTGGAATTACACAAAAAAGATCCATCAACTCTCAAACAGTGGACACTAGTAATGTGTAGAACTAGAAATTACACAAGATTTCTGTACTCCTTGTACTACTACTTCGACGCTACATGTTGTTTACACGAGGAAATTGCTCAAACTACCGCTTATTGCTGCCTTCGTTGCATAAACACTTATTTAAACTGTTATTTTTTTCGCACAAACCACCAACTATCGTGTTCTGTTGCAGGGAGGTTCAAATTTAGGATTGAGCTGTTTAAGAGCAAATCAGATGATCGGGGATCACCAACTACTAGTTTTAATTGCAAATAGAATCGATTTTCCAAAATTATGAAACGCACTTAACGGTCGAATTACTACAATTATTTTGAAGGTTTGATATTTTCATCATTTTTGTGTGAATCTCACACCAAGTGACACAACTTTCAGACGGAATACATAATATTTCAAACTTCATAGATTTGTTAGCTCAAATATTTTTAATTACTAGCTTTTTCAGTATTTTAGAAAGTCGAAGCACTATATTTTGGCTGAATGTTAGAAAATATATTTCATGATTATCCCATATTAGTTAAGAAGTACATAAACTAGTAGTAGTAATAAAGAACAGAGGGAGTTTATGGAGATACATCCATTAAGGGCATGTTAGTGTGTGTTGGTGTATTACTTATGCCTTCTTTGGTTAATACACTTCTCAAGTGATCCCTGCAAACCCTCTATTCTTGCCTAGAATAAAAAAAACTCCCCATCAAAGTATTAGTGCATTTTTTGGATGAGTATTCGAGAGGATTGGGTGAACACCAAGGATTTGCATAGGAAATTGGTAGAATTGAATCCTTGGCTGTTTGATTTGTAGGATTGTTTCCGATAGGAATTTTTCCTAAGGATTCCTTTGCACAGATTCCATAGGAAATTAAACATCTACTCATGCCTCTTTTTAAGAATCATTTACTTTTCCTATGGTGGAATCAAACAAAGTTTGGTTTCTATGAATTCCTATAGGATTGGAGTGGACATGGCATTGCAATCCTACATTTTTCCTATTCCTACATCTTTCGGTAGGCATTTGCCTAGAATAAATAACCATGTGTATTAGCAATAAAATAGATGTTTATTTCTCTAAAGCATCTTGCACTGTACTACATGGCTTAAGAGACAATATTATTAGGATAGTTACTACATTTTATTGGATGATGAAGTGATAGCCCTCATCAATGCATTGTTAATTATTAGGGCATGGTCGCACGGATTGAGCTTCAGTGACTTTGCCAGCCCACAAAGCACTGACTTTGTGTCACTTACAAGTGGGACAATGTGGGGCACATATAATGAAGGGTTCCACATTGCCCCACTTGTAAGTGACACAAAGTCGATGACTTTGTGGGCTGGCAAAGTCACCTAAGCTCAATCTGGGTCGCACGTGATTTACGAGTGCACCGCACGATCGAGAGCCGCCGTTCCTCTTTGCTTTCTACCGATGCGGCGGAGCTCCTCCCCACACCCACGAACAACTGAAAGCCACAATTGCTGGGGAAAAGTCTTGCGCCGAGAAAATCTACAACCGTGGTTGAGTACATGTGTTTCTTAAGATACGAGTGCTCCAATGCATTTTTTCTTTCCTTTTACTAATTTACCTTGAAAATCCCGCACGTCCACTTATTTGTGGACGGAGGGAGTATCACGCCAAGAGGAAGTAGGACAATAGTGGGCGCTTGAGCATCCACAATGTATAGTATAGCCCGCCTACGTGGCACTTTTGCCAGCTGTTGGCTCTTCTATTGTTCTTGCTCTGCCTTCCACAATGTAGCCGGTGACCAATTGCTGAAAAAGCTAACACGTCACCACCGATCCCAAATAAAAGTTTTGAGGCACCGAGGTCACAACGTAGAGCATCGCTTGTCAGAAAGGAAGTGAGCCCACATTTGATAAAGAATCCATTCAGCTAACCATCAAGAGGGGATATTCCGCAACTAGTTGCGCCCGCACCCCATTTTTGGCTACACGTTGTGGATGCTCTAAGAAACCCCGATTGTGAAAGGCCAAGGCGTACTTCTTTTGGTCACGCAAAATTCAAAATACTGCCATGGACATTGAATTGACATGAAAACACAGAGCTTGGGATGTCCAAATTTGCACGTTAGACCAGTGACTTGTTCTTCACCTTTTCAGAGGGAACAGTGACTTTTTATTATGGATCTATACACTTTCCAAGAAACAGGAGGAGATGCTGTAGAGTGTAGAGGAGCGAAGTCAAGCGCCCCGCCCCCCCCGGCCCTATTTCGGGTCACCGCCAACGGCTACCACCGCCCCGCCCGCACCCACTCTCCAATCGACCACCTTCCATAGCACGCGCCAGTGCTGCCGCCATGCAGCTTTAGAATCAATTCCACCGCCCAGTTTGAGAGCCTCCGTTCTTCATCTTCCCCCCCCCCCCACCTGCCGCCATCGAACCCAAATTAAACTCCAATCAGTTGAACCCAAACCTCATAGACCCACCCCCTGCCCTGCGATGGCGGCATTGAACAAGGAAAATGATGACTCTGAACATTTTCAGAAGGTCTTTTCCGAAGGTCCCCTTGAAGAACTCGTAACAAGATGCAACGTCATCACCGCCGCGAGCCTCGTTGGTTCGTCCAAACTATTTTTCGACTCTGCAAATGATAGTGCAACTCTATCTGTTTCTCTCCCGTTTGGGCTCCCATGTGTTCTTCATTCTCACCCGACGAAGGTAGCACGGGATTGCAAGCTCACGCCGCTCGACAGGTTCTCCTGCGACGCTGTGATGCCAGACGGTACGGGTAAGCAGTGGGTAGGTGCCAATGGAGATTGGGTTGCCATGGTTGACACTGGCTTTCCTGCTTGCAAATGGAAACTTGTCAACGTCTACACTCGTCGTGAAATTCCTCTCCCTGTGCCGTTTGAAACCACCCACATTCCAAATATATACCACCACAACCTTCGTGCTATTATATTTCACAAGATATATATTTGCCAAGTTCCCATAGCTGCTGGGGGGTACACAAATTTCTCTCTTGTTGTTGTTTTTGACATCAGAGTTGCCCTCCTTTACGGCGCTGATTCTGAATGGACAGTTCTTACAGAGCCCAAGTCCCACATCTTTTACAATTACAGCGATGCAATTCTCCACAATGGGCTTGTGTTTGCCACAACTCATACTGGCACTGTTCACGCATGGAAACCTCAGAAAGATGGTAATTTTCCTCCGGACGTGGTGTATGATGAGCTTCATTATTCATGGCTGTAAAGATAATTTTAATGCACAAACTTATTAATTTTCGAACCTGACTGATCTGACTTGGGGCATATTTGCTTCGGATGAAATTTCATTGGTATTTAGACTTTTTATTCGAGATGATTACCATAGAAAAATTTGAGGATTGTATAATTAGGAGTTTTATTCTCATATTGAATTATGTTGGATTTTGACCTCTACTTGAACTTCTTGAAATGAATCCTTTGGTTTCCCATGTGATGTACTCAAATACACCAATATGCTGTATTATTGAATGGAAATGACATTATATCATCCCATCTGAATCCTAATGCGTTTTCCCAATTCTTACGTTTTCAGATTTGTGCAAACCAAACATGCCCTTCTTAACAGTAATTTCGTTTTCAAGCAGGTCCTCCGCTGATCGTAGAGCCACCATCCATTGTGTTTGAATGGCGGTGTGCACTTGATGATGCTCTTGGCCATGATCACGAGGTCGATTATGGTGTGTGGTGGTTAGCAAGATCTATAGATGGTTCTAGACTTCTTCTGATCCATACACTGGGCATTGCTGATGAAAGGGAATATTCATGTAAAGTGTGCCATACTGCTTCTGATCGTCATGTTCATCATGGTCGCACTGTTGGCAACTATGCTTCTGGGTTTGGTTGCCTGGTGTTCACGAAGGACACTAGTAAGTTAAATGAAGGTATTCCATGGGAAAAGATGGATGACCTTGGAGAATATTCTCTTTTCCTTGGAGTGAACTATCCGATTATGCTGCCATTAGGCGGTGCGGATGTTGTCCCAGGATGTCTGACGAGAAGAAATTGTGTCTACACCTTGCCGAATGAAGCATGGCTTCGCAATTCGCAACTGCCTGAAATATGCCTATTCAGTCTGAATCATGAAGATTGCACCGTTGGTTTCCAAACCAACACCTTGGAGAAAACATGCAAAACAAAAAAAGATAGGTACCTGGTAAAGACACCGCGTTGGTTCATCCCAAACTTCACCAACGCCCCGGATTGGAACAAGTGTGATGTTTAATTATGAAACATGTCCTGCATCCATTGTAGCTACTGATAGTATGTAATTTCATAGCTAATGAACGAGGCACTTGTGGTCTACTAATTACAACTGTTTTGTAAAGAGGTGGTCTATAAGTAATACCCCTCTCTTCATTGATGCATTTGTGGTCTACATGATGGTACTCTTAAATATATGGGTGTGGCTCCTCAACACATAATGTGGAGGTATTATTGTGTTAAAGTTGAAGGCTTGATCAACTATAGGTTCACTTCTCTAGTTACACTACTAGGTACTCCGGTTGGCTATGTTGTGATGAACACATTGTGTTCTGTTGTTTGGTGAAGACAAAAGTAGAACTATGGTATGCTTATGTTAAGACCAAGCGAGGGTTTAGCTTGAGATGTTAAAAGTCAGATTTGAACTATTTTTTGATATGGAAATTTGAAATATATATGGTACTGCATATGATTATGTATAGCAACAAGCGACGAAAGGGCTGATGCTCCTATTCCTTGTCGGCGGGAGGGCTATGTGTGCGGCGACTTGAGCCAAATTAGAAGGCCATAGCTATGTCGATTGGTCCTTGAAGTTGGAGGGGCTAGGATTTCGGATGAGCGGAGTGGGGGAAGTTGTTGCTCATGGAACAAAAGTCCTTAAAATAATAATATTGGTATATACAAGGTATATACTTGTACTATTTTAGTACTATAATAAGTATATCGGGTTCATCAAAAAGAAAATTATCTCGGGTCACAACCACGTGGGTTCAAGGTGAGGGAAAGTTGGTCAATACCTCGGAATCTGTTACCACTATATCCCCGCCCCAAGTTCTAATGAGCAAGTGCGGTTATTTTTTTTACTCCGTAGAAGGGAAATAGTGGTTCCTCTCCCCCAGAAACATATGCCCCGCATCTCCACCTCCTAGTATCGTAGTACTACTGCATCTTCTCCAAAAAACCCTATTCTGTCTCTTTCTCCCATTCACCCCTCTCTCCCTTGCATTAGATTACCGACTCCAATGAAGCAGAAGCGTAAGGTTGAGGAGATTCCTGATTGCTACCACCAGTCCATGGGGTGGGGCAACCTCCACTACCCACTGGTAGAGAACATAGCCGAGCGGGCGGATATCCTCAGCACTGGTCGCCTCGCTCGAGGCATGATCGGCATGCAGCATGCCATCCGCGGAGCGCATAAGGTTCCGTTCGGTGTACCGAGCCTGCTCCACTACGACCCCGAGACATGGCCAGACGACCGAGACAATACTGTAAGAGTATTTATTTATTTACTCATCTCGTTTCAGCTTGTGTTTTTTCAATCAATTTTTCTTACTGCCAAACATCATGCATATATTTAGACTCAACATCATCACCTAATTTGGGAGTACTGTAAGGTTTGCTCCCTTCACTATGCACATGTACTCTTCGGAATTGCTTTATTTATCCATTGCATACGTAAATCGATTCTGCACAATCCGCTCTTCATTCTGTCGAATACCTTGCATGCATAGACAATATTAAAACAAATCCTATTTGCAAGGCATTCACGCATTGCTGATGCCATTAGACAAGCCGACAGTTCCAGCATTTATCCATACCAAGGAGGAACTGGATGGACATGGACCCATGCACTGGGTGGGTTGTAACGGCGACTGGGTGACATTTGTCCAGCAGGACGGGCACTTGACGATCCGCAACATATACATATCAGATACTATTATACCTCTTCCATCTCTGCAAGATGCAGGAATTTCTTTGGGCCCTACTCGTGAATGGTGGAATGCCAGCCCACCATTCCTCTTCAAATACAAAATAGATAAAAGTTTGGAACTGCTCAAAGTACGGATCGTCAAGAGGCCGTACAAAGATGATCTAGCAGGGCCATGGCATTACGAGGTAATCGTTGTATTTGACTACTTGATAGCTATCCTATAAGCGCCCCTACAAAAGGAGTGGAAGATCCTGGGAAACCCCAAATTCTTTGAAGGAACCAGCTATGTCGATGCCATGGGCATTCCTGGATATGGTACAAGTTCACACCTGCATCGTGTATACGAAGTTACATATCCGTATGGAGATGTTCTGGTTTGGGAACCATATACCTGGGGTGAGTCTTTGTTTTATGTCTTAACTAGTAAATGGCATGCTGCACATGTTGGACCAATTACGATTCACAATACTGATGTAAGTTGCGTTCTAAATGTTGTTCAAACTTTCAATACAACTAGTAATTTGGTTATACCATCAAAATAAGTGTGAGCATACAGTTTAGAAATATGAACAAAAAATTGGAACCTTTCTTAATCACTATCAAGTGGGACGTGTGATATCGGTGTGAGACTGCTCTGATTTTTCTTCATAATGGAAACATGACGGTTCTAGAAACACGTGGACACTGGTGTGGTATTTTTTCACGCGAATACCTCTAATCCCAACCGTTAGATTTTGGACACCAACAGTTGGAATTGCTGCTACATGTCTTGTTCAAAACTGGTGCCTTATAGTAGTAGAAGATAGAAGAGAAGAGATAATTTACAGTGTAGTTCCTACTTGCTGCATTGTGGTTGATCTTTGTGCATTGCAGGGACACATGCAGCCCCGCGTCTCATTGACGCCCCTGTCATTGAAGATGAAGAAGCAGAAGCGGCTGCAATTTTGGCTCAAATCGAGGGAGATGCTGTCATGGAAGATGATGAAGAAAATGTGGCTCAAGGCGATGGAGGTGCCGATGAAGATAATGATGCTGATGTAGAAGAATTAGAAGAAGAAGAATTAGAAGAAGAGGAATTAGATGAAGAAGAATTAGATGATGAAGAATTAGATAATGATGGTGATAATCATAATGATGAAGATGAAGATGTATTTCTTGGATTTTCTGACCAGCGCACTTGGTTCCTGACACCAATGAGAGCAGAGTCCATTACTGGTGAATCTGATCTCGCGTGGATTCAGGTTAAGAGTTATCAGCCCATCCTCGGTCCTCCAATATTACATATGGGTAACAAGCTGAGGTCTTATCCTTTGGTACGGTGCTATGTTTTCTTGAGATCTGCCCATACCTTGGACACTGTAGAAGAGGCAAGGTGGGAAAGATTGAACAATTTGAAGGGGCATTCTTTATTTCTTGGACTCAATCACCCAATTTTCATGCTACCCCTTCCAATCGACGCAGAGGCTGCAGAACCAGATTTCCAATTGTTCAAACCTGACTGTGTCTTTGCTACCCACAATCGCGCCCGTGATACATGGATACATCCAAGGCCAAATTGGTGCAGAATGCACGTCAATGGAGGCCCTGCCATAGGCTCAAGATTGCAGTACAAAAAAGAGAAGATTGAACATAGAGCTGAAGCACCCATGTGGTTCGTCCCAACACTTCCACCTGTTTTTCCTTGAGAAATAAGAGACGGATGGTGACCTTATTTTATAGAGAAAACATAGTGTTCGTGAGCTTAACCTCATGAACATTCGTCGTTCGGTTTTTGGTGAAATCAAAATTTTGCAGAGATGAAGATCTTTGTTTGAATCCCGTGCTGAACATATTTTTCACAAATTAGCTACCCGTATTGTGATGAATACATGCTGGTCTGTTGTTTGGTGGAGTAGCAGACATGAAGATCTTTGTCCTGAATACCATAATGGACATCTTTTTTTTCTTCAAAAATTAACTAAGCTCGCGCTATTAGGGGCAAATGCCTAAGAGATTTGGTGCTCTTGGGCACCAGTGCTCCTGCTATTTTAGAAAAAATAAAAAACATATTTATGTTTTTAAAAAAAAATTAGAAAAAAAATCATGGTGTAGCTAATGAATTGTCCCATAAGCGTACAAAATTTCAGTTTCAAATACAAAAAATTCTGGGCTACGCAAAAATAACAAACGTGTGGATCTGGGTATGCATATTTCAGATCTCCAAATTTCAACAGATTTTGTCTTTTTTGTGTAGTCTACAATATAAAGAATTTCATATTAAAATTTTACACGCTTGTAGGTTACTTTATTTATTATGTCTGCATTTATTTCCAGATTTTTTTGAAACAAATATGTATGATTTTTGATTTTTTTTAAACAGCAGGAGCACTGGTGCCCATGAGCCAAAGACACTTTTCGCAAATGCCTTCAGTAAAGGAACGGATGGTGACCTTATTTTATAGAGAAACCATAGTGTTCATGAAGTTAACGTCATGAACACACGCTGTTCGGTTTTTGGTGAAATCAAAATTTAGCAGAGATGAAGATCTTTGTTTGAATCCCGTGATGAACACATTTTTCCTAAATTAGCTACCCGTATTGTGATGAATACATGCTGGTCTGTTTTTTGGTGGAGTAGCAGACATGAAGATCATTGTTTTGAATACCACGTCGGACATCTTTTTTTTCTTCAAAAATTAGCTAAGCTCGCGCTATTAGGCGCAAATGACTTCAGTAACGATCAGGGTTCCAGCGCTGCTCCATGTACCACATATTTTTTTTGTAAGGGTACCCCTATGTACCACCTTACCAATAAAAAGTTCTCAAAAAAAACCTTACCAATAGAAAAAGGGCACGTCTAGCGAGCACGCGCGTGCTCGTTGGTTAATCTTGGCACACCCTTAAATAAGGAAAATTCATGCCCCATCCTCCAAAAGATATAAAAGAAAAGATTATGTACACGGTGGTAAGTGTACCAGAAGGAAAGGCGTGAAATAATTTAGATTAATTTTCCTTTATAAATGTTCAAAATCGTATAATTTTGCACAAGATGTCGAAATTAAGATCCGCTTTCACTTTTGAATTTCTTGTGGTGAGCTCTTCAAAACTAGATCTCATTTCTATGTATTTTGATAAAGTTTTTTCTAAAGCAACTTCTACGTGCGACAAAGCAATTATAATGCAAGACGATGCAACTTTAGTGCGGGACGAAGCAACTTTGCTGCACAGCGTAAATCTATATTCACAATGAAAGTTGCATCGCTGGATGCCAAAGTTGCTCATCCATACATCAAAATTTATTCGGTGGACACCAAAGTTGCTTTGATGGACGCCAAAATTAGACCATCACAAACCAAATTTGCTCTCTCGAGTACCAAAGTTGCTCTGCAGGACACTAAATTTGCTCGGTCGGACGCCAAAGTTGCTCTGCAAGGTTAAAAAACTACGTCGCCGGGCGCCAAAGTTGCTATGCAGGGCACTTAAGTTCCTTCGTCACACATTGAAAATGCTCCGATTGACACCAAAATTGTTGTCGAGCATCAAAGTTGTGACTTCTTGTACCCAAAAGTGCATATGTTAGTTGCATATCAAAGTTGCTTTGTCACATACCAAAGTTATTTTGCTGCATAACAAAATTGCTTTGTCGCACATCAAAGTTGCTTGTTTAAAAAATCCGTCGAAACATATGAAAATGTGGTCTAGTTTCGAAGCTCTCGTCGTGGGGATTGTAGAAGTAAAAACGGATTGTAATTCCGCCGCACGGTTTAAAAGTTACATTTTTTCAGAAAACGGCACCTGATATCAGATAGCTTACGCATCAGTTGTGCCCGAGACGTACGTCTGGCACGCGCCCGCCGGTTAGATTTCAGGATAGAAAAAAAGTACTACTGTACGGCAATCTACATGGTAATTTACGTGGGCCTACTAGCTCAGGAGATAACGGCCCAATACCTGCGTCCTCATCATTGAAATGCGGCCAGAGATCGAAAGAAAAAAAATCCAAGAAAGGAAACATTTATTCTACATAGAGGATGACATGTGGGACCTATTTTGCAGCAGTGTCCTCAACGTTGACAAGGCGGCAGGGGATCGAAAGAAACGGCAAAGTAGCCCGAAATCAGGGGTCAAATATAAATTCGAGAAAGGAAACGTTTATTCAACAATCAGGCTAACATGTGGGACCTATCTTGCAGCCGCGGCCACAACATTTATCATTCAGAGAGGATGACATGTGGGACCCACGAACCAGCATCGTTCTCGACATTTCTCAAAGGGGGCAGGAGATCGAAAGAAAAAGGCAAGTAGCTCGAAATCAGGTGTCCAAAAAAAATCCAAGAAAGGAAAGGTTTATCGCACATAGATGCTGACATATTGGACCCAATTTGCAGCAGCGTCATCAACGTTTCAAAGGCGGTGGAGCTCGAAAGAAAAAGGCAAATAGCCAGAAATTAGGGGTCAAAAATAAATCCAGCAAAAGAAACTTTTATCGTACAAAGAGGCTGACATGTGGGACCCATGAGCCAGCAGCGTCCTCAACGTTTCTAAGGTGGCAGGCGATCGAAAAAAGGCAAATAGCCAGAAATTAGGGGTCAAAAATAAAGTAGCCAGAAATTAGGGGGAAAAAACTCCAAGAAAAGAAAGTTTATTGTACATAGAGGATGACATGCGGGTCCCAAGGCGGCAGCTTACTCAACGTTTCCAAGGCGGCAGGGGAACAAAAGAAAAAGGAAATAGCCAAAAATCAGAGGGTGAAAAAAAAATCCAAGAAAAGAAACTTTTATAGTTCATAGAGGATGACATGCGGGTCCCACGAGGCAGCAGCGTCCTCAACGTTTCCAAGGCGGCATAGGACCAAAAGAAAAAGAATGTATCCCTGCTGGGGCTGCATGGCCATCTGGGCTTTCTAACCTGCTGGACGCCTTTTGACTCGTACAATTTCAGCCCACTCCAAAAACAGGAAAGTCCTATGCTTCGCAAAAACAAAACAAAAACAAGGAGATTCAACATATTAGTTTGTTTACGTAAAAATAAAGATATAATTTATCCGTTTGCAATAGCTCAGAGCGAAATACACTTTTTATTGTCTGCAAAATAAACAAGATATCACATGTTTCTTGTACGGGGAGGCTGACATCGGGACCCATGAGCCGACGGCGTCGTCAAAGTTTTAAAGGCGGCAGGGGATCGAAAGAAAAAATAAATCAAAAATCAGTTGGTAAAAAAATCGAAGAAAAGAAACATTTATCGTTCTGAGGGGATTGACATGCGGGACCCATGTGGCAGCAGCATCCTCAACGTTTCCAAGGTGGCACGGGATCCAAAAAAAGGCAAAATAGCCAGAAATTAGGGGTCAAAATAACTCCAAGAAAAGAATTGTTTATCGTTCATAGAGGCTGACATGCGGGACCCATGAGCCGGCAGCGTCCCCAACGTGTTAAAGGCGGCAGGAGATCGAAAGACAAAGGCCAAAAATCAGTTGGTAAAAAAATCCAAGAAAAGAAACATTTACCGTTCTGAGAGGCTGACATGCGGGATCCATGAGGCAGCAGCATCCTCAACGATTCCAAGGCGGCAGGGGATCAAAAGGGGTCAAAAATAAATCCATCATAGCAAACTTTTATTGTTCATAGAGGATGTGGGACCGACCAGCCAGTAGCGTCCTCATCGTTTCAAAGGGGGCAGGGGATCAAAAGAAAACGGCAAATAGCCAGAAATTAGGGGTAAAAAATAAATCCAATTTAGGACACTTTTATTGTTCATAGAGTATGACATGCGGGACCCATGAGCCAGTAGCTTCCTCAACGTTTCTAAGGCGACATGAGATCAAAATGAAAAGGAAAGTGACCAAATATCAGGAGCCAAAAATAATCTAAGGAAAGAAACTTTATTGTGCATAGAGAATGACATGCGGGTCCCATTTTGCAGCACCGGTCTGAAGGTTTCAAAGTCGGCATTAGATCGAAAGAGACAAGTGCCAAATATCAGGAGCCAAAAATAATCCAAGAAAAGAAACTTCTATTGTACATAGAGGATGACATGCGGGTCCCATTTTGCAGCCGCGGTCTCAATGTTTCCAAGGCGGCACATGACCAAAAGAAAAAGGAAGTAGCCAGAAATAAGGGTGTCAAAAAATCCAAGAAAAGGAATATTTCAATTGGGCTGCTTCTGGCCATCTGGGCCTTCAAACTATCCCGCTGGACGCCTTTTGATTCGTACAATTTCAGCTCATTCCAAAACAGGAAAGTCCTATGCCTCGCAAAAACAAAAAAAAACAAGGAGATTCAACATATAAGTTTGTTTATGTAAAAATAAAGATTTAATTTATCCCTTTGCAATAGCTCAGAGCAAAATACATTGTTTATTGTCTGCAAAATAATCAAGATATCACATGTTTCTTATACGGGGAGGCTGACATCGGGGACCCATGCGCCAGCAGCGTCGTCAACGTTTTAAAGGCGGCGAGGATGGAAAGAAAAATAAACCAAAAATCTGTTGGTACAAAATCCAAGAAAAGAAACATTTTCGTTACGAGAGGATAACATGCGGGACCCATGAGGCAGCATCCTCAGCGTTTAATGTTAGAGGCCGACATGTGGGACACTGTGAGCCGTGGCGTCCTCAACGTTTTAAAGGCGGCAGGAGATCAAAAGAAAAAATAAGCCAAAAATCATTTGCTATTCAAAATCCAAGAAAATAAACATTTACCGTTCTGAGAAGATGACATGCGGGACCCATGAGGCAGCAGCATCCTCAACGATTCCAAGGCTACAGGGGATCAAAAGAAAAAAGGAAATATCCAGAAATTAATTAGGGGTTCAAAATAAATCCATCAAAGGAAAGTTTTATTGTTCATAGAGGATGGCATGTGGGACCGACCTGCCAACATCGTTCTCATCGTTTCAAAGGGGGCATGAGATCAAAAGAAAAAGGCAAGTAGCCAGAAATTAGGGGTAAAAAATAACTCCAAGAAAGGAAACTTTTATTGTTCGTAGAGGATGACATGCGGGACCCATGAGCCAGCAACTTACTTAAAGTTTCAAAGGCGGCATGAGATCGAAAGAAAAAGGCAAGTGACAAAATATCAGGAGCCAAAGATAATCCAAGAAAAGAAACTTTATTTACATAGAGGATGACATGCGGGTCCCATTTTGCAGCAGCGGTCCCAACGTTTCAAATGCGGCTTGAGATCAAAAGAAAAAGAAAGTAGCCAGAAATTAGGGGGTCAAAAAAATCCAAGAAAAAAAAGTTGATGGACATAGTGGATGACATGCGGGTCCCATGAGCTAGCAGCTTACTCAACGTTTCCAAGGCGGCAGGGGATCAAAAGAAAAAGGAAATAGCCAAAAATCAGAGGGTGAAAAAAAACAAAGAAAATGAACTTTTATAGTACATAGAGGATGACATGCGGGTCCCATGAGCCAGCAGGTTCCTCAACGTTTCAAACGTGGCATGAGATCGAAAGAAAAAGGCAAGTGACCAAATATGAGGAGCCAAAAATAATTCAAGAAAAGAAAGTTTTATAGTACATAGAGGATGACATGTGGGTCCCATGATCCTGCAGGTTCCTCAACGTTTCAAACGTGGCATGAGATCGAAAGAAAAAGGCAAGTGACCAAATATCAGGAGCCAAAAATAATTCAAGAAAAGAAACTTGATTGTACATAGAGGATGACATGCGGGTCCCATTTAGCAGCATCGGTATCACCGTTTGAGAGGCTGCACGGGATCGAAAGAAAAAGGCAAGTGACCAAATATCAGGAGCCAAAAAAATCCAAGAAAAGAAATTTTATTGTACGTAGAGGATGATATGCGGGTCCCATTTTGCAGCAGCGGTCTCAACGTTTCCAAGGCGGCACAGAACCAAAAGAAAAATGAAGTAGCCAGAAATCAGGGGGTGAAAAAATCCAAGAAGAAAGATTTCAATTGGGCTGCATCTGGACATCTGGGCCTTCGAACTATCCTGCTTGGCCTTTTGACTCGTACAATTTCAGCCCACTCCAAAACAGGAAAGTTCCGAATTTTCTAAAAAAAACAGGAAAGTCCTATGCTTCGCAAAGACAAAAAAACAAGGAGATTCAACATATAAGTTTGTTTATGTAAAAATAAAGATTTAATTTTCTGTTTGAAATAGCTCAGAGCGCAATACATTATTTATTGTCTGCAAAATAATCAAGATATCATATGTTTCTTGTACGGGGAGGCTGACATCGGGGACCCATGAGCCAGCAGCGTCGTCAAGTTTTAAAGGCGGCAGGGGATGGAAAGAAACAATAAACCAAAAATATGTTGGTACAAAATCCAAGAAAAGAAACATTTTCGTTCTAAGAGGATGACATGCGGGACCCATGAGGCAGCAGCATCCTCAGTGTTTATTGTTCATAGAGGCTGACATGTGGGACCCGTGAGCCAGCAGCGTCCTCAACGTTTTAAAGGCGGCAGGAGATCGAAAGAAAAATTAGCCAAAAATCATTTGGTAAACAAAATCCAAGAAAAAAAACTTACCGTTCTGAGAGGATGACATGCGGGACTGATGGCGTGTAACTCACACGTTCGTTGGGAACCCCAAGAGGAAGGTATGATGCGCACAGCAGCAAGTTTTCCCTCAGAAAGAAACCAAGGTTTATCGAACCAGGAGGAGCCAAGAAGCACGTTGAAGGTTGATGGCGGTGGGATGTAGTGCGGCGCAACACCAGGGATTCCGGCGCCAACGTGGAACCTGCACAACACAACCAAAGTACTTTGCCCCAACGAAACAGTGAGGTTGTCAATCTCACCGGCTTGCTGTAACAAAGGATTAACCGTATTGTGTGGAAGATGATTGTTTGCAGAAAACAGTAGAACAAGTATTGCAGTAGATTGTATTTCAGTAAAGAGAATTGGACCGGGGTCCACAGTTCACTAGAGGTGTCTCTCCCATAAGATAAACAGCATGTTGGGTGAACAAATTACAGTTAGATGATCTTGATCATGTTAGGCAGCTCACAAGATCCGACAATGATAGCACAATGGGGAGAAGACAACCATCTAGCTACTGCTATGGACCCATAGTCCAGGGGTAGACTACTCACACATCACACCGGAGGCGACCATGGCGGCGTAGAGTCCTCCGGGAGATGATTCCCCTCTCCGGCAGGGTGCCGGAGGCGATCTCCTGGATCCCCCGAGATGGGATCGGCGTTGGCGGCGTCTCTGGAAGGTTTTCCGTATCGTGGCTCTCGGTACTGGGGGTTTCGTCACGGAGGCTTTAAGTAGGCGGAAGGGCAAGTCAAGAGGGGGCACAGGGGCCCCAGATGACAGGGCGGCGCGGCCAAGGGGGGGGGCGCGCCGCCCTAGGGTTTGGGCACCCTGTGGCCCCACTTCGTTTCGTCTTCGGACTTCTGGAAGCTTCGTGGAAAAATAGGCCCCTGGGCGTTGATTTCATCCAATTCCGAGAATATTTCCTTACTAGGATTTCTGAAACCAAAAACAGCGACAAAACAGCGCGGCACTTCGGCATCTTGTTAATAGGTTAGTTCCAGAAAATGCACGAATATGACATAAAGTGTGCATAAAACATGTAGATAACATCAATAATGTGGCATGGAACATAAGAAATTATCGATACGTCGGAGACGTATCAGCATCCCCAAGCTTAGTTCTGCTCGTCCCGAGCAGGTAAAACGATAACACAGATAATTTCTGGAGTGATATGCCATCATAATCTTGATCATACTATTTGTAAAGCATATGTAGTGAATGCAGCGATCAAAACAATGTATATGACATGAGTAAACAAGTGAATCATAAAGCAAAGACTTTTCATGAATAGCACTTCAAGACAAGCATCAATTAAGTCTTGCATAAGAGTTAACTCATAAAGCAATAATTCAAAGTAAAAGCATTGAAGCAACACAAAAGAAGATTAAGTTTCAGCGGTTGCTTTCAACTCATAACATGTATATCTCATGGATATTGTCAACATAGAGTAATATAATAAGTGCAATAGGCAAATATGTAGGAATCAATGCACAGTTCACACAAGTGTTTGCTTCTTGAGGTGGAGAGAAATAGGTGAACTGACTCAACATTGAAAGTAAAAGAATGGTCCTCCATAGAGGAAAAGCATCGATTGCTATATTTGTGCTAGAGCTTTGATTTTGAAAACATGAAACAATTTTGTCAACGGTAGTAATAAAGCATATGCATCATGTAAATTATATCTTATAAGTCGCAAGCCTCATGCATAGTATACTAATAGTGCCCGCACCTTGTCCTAATTAGCTTGGACTACCGGATCATCACAATGCACATGTTTTTACCAAGTGTCACAAAGGGGTACCTCTATGCCGCCTGTACAAAGGTCTAAGGAGAAAGCTCGCATTGGATTTCTCGCTATTGATTATTCTTCAACTTAGACATCCATACCGGGACAACATAGACAACAGATAATGGACTCCTCTTTTATGCATAAGCATGTAACAACAATTAATAATTTTCTCATTTGAGATTGAGGATATATGTCCAAAACTGAAACTTCCACCATGGATCATGGCTTTAGTTAGCGGCCCAATGTTCTTCTCTAACAATATGCATGCTTAACCATAGGGTGGTAGATCGCTCTTACTTCAGACAAGACGAACATGCATAGCAACTCACATGAAATTCAACAATGAATAGTTGATGGCGTCCCCAGTGAACATGGTTATCGCACAACAAGCAACTTAATAAGAGATAAAGTGCATAATTACATATTCAATACCACAATAGTTTTTAAGCTATTTGTCCCATGAGCTATATATTGCAAAAGTGAATGATGGAATTTTAAAGGTAGCACTCAAGCAATTTACTTTGGAATGGCGGAAAATACCATGTAGTAGGTAGGTATGGTGGACACAAATGGCATAGTGGTTGGCTCAAGTATTTTGGATGCATGAGAAGTATTCCCTCTCGATACAAGGTTTAGGCTAGCAAGGCTTATTTGAAACAAACACAAGGATGAACCGGTGTAGCAAAACTCACATAAAAGACATATTGAAAACATTATAAGACTCTACACCGTCTTCCTTGTTGTTCAAACTCAATACTAGAAATTATCTAGACCTTAGAGAAACCAAATATGCAAACCAAATTTTAGCATGCTCTATGTATTTCTTCATTAATGGGTGCAAAATATATGATGCAAGAGCTTAATCATGAGCACAACAATTGCCAAGTATCACATTACCCAAGACATTAATAGCAATTACTACATGTATCATTTTCCAATTCCAACCATATAACAATTTAACGAAGGAGAAACTTCGCCATGAATACTATGAGTAGAAACCAATGACATATTTGTCCATATGCTACAGCGGAGCATGTCTCTCTCCCATAAAGTGAATGCTAGGATCCATTTTATTCAAACAAAACAAAAAACAAAAACAAACCGACGCTCCAAGAAAAAGCACATAAGATGTGATGGAATAAAAATATAGTTTCAGGGGAGGAACCTGATAATGTTGTCGATGAAGAAGGGGATGCCTTGGGCATCCCCAAGCTTAGATGCTTGAGTCTTCTTGATATATGCAGGGGTGAACCACCGGGGCATCCCCAAGCTTAGAGCTTTCACTCTCCTTGATCATGTTGCATCATACTCCTCTCTTGATCCTTGAAAACTTCCTCCACACCAAACTCGAAACAACTCATTAGAGGGTTAGTGCACAATAAAAATTAACATATTCAGAGGTGACACAATCATTCTTAACACTTCTGGACATTGCATAATGCTACTGGACATTAGTGGATCAAAGAAATTCATCCAACATAGCAAAAGAGGCAATGCGAAATAAAAGGCAGAATCTGTCAAAACAGAACAGTTCGTATTGACGAATTTTAAAATGGCACCAGACTTGCTCAAAAAAAAATGCTCAAATTGAATGAAAGTTGCGTACATATCTGAGGATCATGCACGTAAATTGGCTTAATTTTCTGAGCTACCTACAGGGAGGTGAACCCAGATTCGTGACAGCAAAGAAATCTGGAACTGCACAGTAATCCAAATCTAGTACTTACTTTTCTATCAACGGCTTTACTTGGCACAATTAAACACTAAACTAAGATAAGGAGAGGTTGCTACAGTAGTAAACAACTTCCAAGACACAAAATAAAAACAAAGTATTGTAGGTAAAAACATGGGTTGTCTCCCATAAGCGCTTTTCTTTAACGCCTTTCAGCTAGGCGCAGAAAGTGTGTATCAAGTATTATCAAGAGACGAAATGTCAACATCATAATTTGTTCTCATAATAGAATCAAAAGGTAACTTCATTCTCTTTCTAGGGAAGTGTTCCATACCTTTCTTGAGAGGAAATTGGTATTTTATATTACCTTCCTTCATATCAATGATAGCACCAACAGTTCGAAGAAAAGGTCTTCCCAATATAATGGGACAAGATGCATTGCATTCAATATCCAAGACAACAAAATCAACGGGGACAAGGTTATTGTTAACGGTAATACGAACATTATCAACTTTACCCAAAGGTTTCTTTGTAGAATGATCAGCAAGATTAACATCCAAATAACAATTTTTCAGCGGTGGCAAGTCAAGCATATTATAAATTTTCTTAGGCATAACAGAAATACTTGCACCAAGATCACATAAAGCATTACAATAAAAATCTTTAACCTTCATCTTAATGATGGGCTCCCAACCATCCTCTAGCTTTTTAGGAATAGAGGCTTCACGCTCTAGTTTCTCTTCTCTAGCTTTTATGAGAGCATTTGTAATATGATGCGTGAAAGCCAAATTTATAGCACTAGCATTAGGACTTTTAGCAAGTTTTTACAAGAACTTTATGACTTCAGAGATGTGGCAATCATCAAAATTCAAACCATTATAATCTAAAGCAATGGGATCATCATCCCCAATGTTGGAAAAAATTTCAGCAGCTTTATCACGGGCAATTTCAGCAGTTTTAGCAGTTTCAGGCAGTTTCTCGCGCTTTGCATTAGAAGTGGAAACATTGCTAACACCAATTCTTTTATTATTATTAGTAGGAGGTGCAGCAACATGTGTAGCATTAGCATTACTAGTGGTGGTAATAGTCCAAACTTTAGCTACATTCTTCTCTTTAGCTAGTTTTTCATTTTCTTCTCTATCCCACCTAGCACGCAGTTCAGCCATTAATCTTATATTCTCATTAATTCTAACTTGAATGGCATTTGCTGTAGTAACAATTTTATTATGATGATTCTCATTAGGCAAAACTTTTGATTTCAAAAGATCAACATCAGCAGCAAGACTATCGACTTTAGAAGCAAGTATATCAATTTTCCCAAGCTTTTCTTCAACAGATTTGTTAAAAGCAGTTTGTGTACTAATAAATTCTTTAAGCATGGCTTCAAGTCCAGGGGGTGTGTTCCTATTATTATTGTAAGAATTCCCATAAGAATTACCATAGCCGTTGCCATTATTATAAGGATATGGCCTATAGTTGTTACTAGAATTGTTAGGTAAGCATTGTTGTTGAAATTATTATTTTTAATGAAGTTTACATCAACATGTTCTTCTTGTGCAACCAATGAAGCTAATGGAACATTATTAGGATCAATATTAGTCCTATCATTCACAAGCATAGACATAATAGCATCAATCTTATCACTCAAGGAAGAGGTTTCTTGACAGAATTTACCTTCTTACCTTGTGGAGCTCTTTCCGTGTGCCATTCAGAGTAGTTGATCATCATATTATCAAGAAGCTTTGTTGCTTCACCAAGAGTGATGGACATAAAGGTACCTCCAGCAGCTGAATCCAATAAATTCCGTGAAGAAAAATTTAGTCCTGCATAGAAGGTTTGGATGATCATCCAAGTAGTCAGTCCATGGGTTGGGCAATTTTTAACCAGAGATTTCATTCTTTCCCAAGCTTGAGCAACATGTTCAGTATCTAATTGTTTAAAATTCATTATGCTACTCCTCAAAGATATAATTTTAGCAAGGGGATAATATCTACCAATAAAAGCATCCTTGCATTTAGTCCATGAATCAATACTATTCTTAGGCAGAGATAGCAACCAATCTTTAGCTCTTCCTCTTAATGAGAAAGGGAACAATTTTAGTTTAATAATATCACCATCTACATCTTTATATTTTTGCATTTCACATAGTTCAACAAAATTATTAAGATGGGCAGCAGCATCATCAGAACTAACACCAGAAAATTGCTCTCGCATAACAAGATTCGATAAAGCGAGGTTTAATTTCAAAGAATTCTGCTGTAGTAGCAGGTGGAGCAATAGGTGTGCATAAGAAATCATTATTATTTGTGGTTGTGAAGTCACACAACTTAATATTTTCAGCGTTGGCCATTTTAGCAACAGTAAATAAAGCAAACTAGATAAAGTAAATGCAAGTAACTAATTTTTTTGTGTTTTTGATATAGCAAACAAGATAGCAAATAGAGTAAAACTAGCAACTAATTTTTTTGTATTTTGATTTAGTGCAGCAAACAAAGTAGTAAATAAAACTAAGCAAGACAAAAACAAAGTAAAGAGATTGAGAAGTGGAGACTCCCCTTGCAGCGTGTCTTGATCTCCCCGGCAACGGGGCCAGAAAAAGAGCTTGATGGCGTGTAACTCACACGTTCGTTGGGAACCCCAAGAGGAAGGTATGATGCGCACAGCAGCAAGTTTTCCCTCAGAAAGAAACCAAGGTTTATCGAACCAGGAGGAGCCAAGAAGCACGTTGAAGGTTGATGGCGGCGGGATGTAGTGCGAGCGCAACACCGGGATTCGGCGCCAACGTGGAACCTGCACAACACAACCAAAGTACTTTTCCCCAACGAAACAGTGAGGTTGTCAATCTCACCGGCTTGCTGTAACAAAGGATTAACCGTATTATGTGGAAGATGATTGTTTGCAGAAAACAGTAGAACAAGTATTGCAGTAGATTGTATTTCAGTAAAGAGAATTGGACCGGGGTCCACAGTTCACTAGAGGTGTCTCTCCCATAAGATAAACAGCATGTTGGGTGAACAAATTACAGTTAGATGATCTTGATCATGTTAGGCAGCTCACAAGATCCGACAATGATAGCACAATGGGGAGAAGACAACCATCTAGCTACTGCTATGGACCCATAGTCCAGGGGTAGACTACTCACACATCACACCGGAGGCGACCATGGCGGCGTAGAGTCCTCCGGGAGATGATTCCCCTCTCCGGCGAAGTGCCGGAGGCGATCTCTGGATCCCCGAGATGGGATCGGCGTTGGCGGCGTCTCTGGAAGGTTTTCCGTATCGTGGCTCTCGGTGCTTTGGGGTTTCGTCACGGAGGCTTTAAGTAGGCGGAAGGGCAAGTCAAGAGGGGGCACGGGGCCCCCCGGATGACAGGAGGCGGCGCGGCCAAGGGGGGGCCGCGCCGCCCTAGGGTTTGGGCACCCTGTGGCCCCACTTCATTTCGTCTTCGGACTTCTGGAAGCTTCGTGGAAAAATAGGCCCCTGGGCGTTGATTTCGTCCAATTCCGAGAATATTTCCTTACTAGGATTTCTGAAACCAAAAACAGCAGAAAACAGCAACTGGCACTTCGGCATCTTGTTAATAGGTTAGTTCCAGAAAATGCACGAATATGACATAAAGTGTGCATAAAACATGTAGATAACATCAATAATGTGGCATGGAACATAAGAAATTATCGATACGTCGGAGACGTATCAGGGACCCATGAGGCAGCAACATCCTCAACGATTCCAAGGCGGCAGGGGATCAAAGGAAAAAAAGAAGGAAATATCCCGAAATTAATTAGGGGTTCAAAATAAATCCATCAAAGGAAACTTTTATTGTTCACAGAGGATGACATGTGGGACCGACCTGCCAACAGCGTCCTCATCGTTTCAAAGGGGGCAGGAGATCAAAAGAAAAAGGCAAATAGCCAAAAATTAGGGGTCAAAAATAACTCCAAGAAAGGAAACTTTTATTGTTCGTAGAGGATGACATGCGGGACCCATGAGCCAGCAGCTTACTCAACATTTCAAAGGCGGCATGAGATCGAAAGAAAAAGGCAAGTGACAAAATATCAGGAGCCAAAGATAATCCAAGAAAAAAACTTTATTGTACATAGAGGATGACATGCGGGTCCCAATTAGCAGCAGCGGTCTCAACGTTTCAAATGCGGCTTGAGATCAAAAGAAAAAGAAAGTTGATAGTACATAGAGGATGACATGCGGGTCCCATGAGTCAGCAGCTTACTCAACATTTCCAAGGCGGCAGGGGTTCAAAAGGAAAAGGAAATAGCCAAAAATCAGAGGGTGAAAAAAAACCCAAGAAAATAAACTTTTATAGCACATAGAGGATGACATTCGGGTCCCATGAGCCAGCAGGGTCCTCAACGTGGCATGAGATCGAAAGAAAAAGGCAAGTGACCAAATACCAGGAGCCAAAAATAATTCAAGAAAAGAAACTTGATTGTACATAGAGGATGACATGCGGGTCCCAATTAGCAGCAGCGGTATCACCGTTTGAGAAGCGGCAGGGGATCGAAAGAAAAAGGCAAGTGACCAAATATGAGGTGCCAAAAAGAATCCAAGAAAAGAAAGTTTTATAGTACATAGAGGATGACATGCGGGTCCCATGAGCCTGCAGGGTCCTCAACGTGGCATGAGATCGAAAGAAAAATGCAAGTGACCAAATATCAGGAGCCAAAAATAATTCAAGAAAAGAAACTTGATTGTACATAGAGGATGACATGCGGGTCCCATTTAGCAGCAGCGGTATCACCGTTTGAGAGGCTGCACGGG
The DNA here is from genome assembly GCF_019359855.2 of Lolium perenne. Taxonomy (NCBI): domain Eukaryota; kingdom Viridiplantae; phylum Streptophyta; class Magnoliopsida; order Poales; family Poaceae; genus Lolium; species Lolium perenne. Next base: position 238,145,582 of record NC_067245.2, on the reverse strand, counting down.
ATCGAAAGAAAAAGGCAAGTGACCAAATATGAGGTTCCAAAAAAATCCTAGAAAAGAAAGTTTTATAGTACATAGAGGATGACATGCGGGTCCTATTTAGCAGCAGCGGTCTCACCGTTTGAGAGGCGGCAGGGGATCGAAAGAAAAAGGCAAGTGACCAAATTTGAGGTGCCAAAAAAACTCCAAGAAATGAAAGTTGATTGCTCATAGAGGATCACATGCGGGTCCCAATTAGCAGCAGCGGTGTCAACGTTTCCAAGGCGGCAAGGGATCAAAAGAAAAAGGAAGTAGCCAGAAATCAGGGGGTCAAAAAAAATCCAAGAATAGAAAGAATTTTGGTTCATAGAGGATGACATGCCAGACCCATGATCCTACATCGTAAACGGCTCGATCGGAGAGCATTGAACGAGATGGCGCGATCGAGAGAAAAAACAATGCCAGAGAGGCTACCATCTGGGCCCTACATCCCTCGGCGGTGCGGATTTGCGTTGACTCGGCCGGCGAACCAGAGAATTCGAGATGCACCACGTCCCGGGCCACCATACGCAACGTTTTGGCCGTTTTCGTCGGGCTAGGTGGCCTCAAAAACGAGAAAAAAACATTTTGACATGCACAACGGACAGACCCAAAATTGTCGGCCATGGTACACCAGCAACCACGGCGCGACTTCAACTTCGTCGGCCATGGCAACTTTTCTTGTAGTGAATCACCCGAGTTATTAGAGCAACAAGTCTGTCACTTACGTGTGGTTCCCATGCATGAGGTCCCACACTTCAGTGAGCACAAGGCACGTACGCTAGGTAGGCAAACTACCAGCCATCTTCTTTCTCAAGAGAGAGGCATCAACACACACACTCTCTCTCTCCATCTCTCCAATTATCCACCTCCGTTGGCTGCCGGTTTTGGCAGGTCGTTTCTAGCTCAGCTCGTAGGCCATGGTGTGCAGGCTCTATAGCCATGGCGATTTGGTCGCGCCAAGTGGTTCGTCCTCGGCTGCGACGAGGATCAATCCGGACGGTGGCTGTTAAGGACCCGATCGCATTTCTTGCTTTCAGCCTGGGGTCTACCATGTAAATCTTAGGGATTTAGACGTAATTTCCTGTTTATTTTGTGTCCTGCTGTAAACTGCGCTCTGATGCGTATTGGAAATCTGGGTCCTTCAGGATCGTTCGGTTGTCCCTCTAAAAAAACATCTCTCTCATTTCGGCCTTTCTCGCTCGCTCGCACCCCCTGCGCACTGACAACCCTGCACAACAGTCAACATCACCAGAAAAAGGATAGACACCATAAATAAGTGGGGCCCCGTGACTGCTCTCCCTTCGTCTCCTAGTAATAATAATAATAACGTAAAAAAATCGACCTACGAATCTATTATTAAATAAGCTAAACTAGGGTTTTGCCCAGTACTACGGATCAATTTCTGAAAATCCAACTACGGGGTTCGATTTTGGCCTGCTAATATAAAATTATATAATCCGAACTAGTATTCCTCTAAAAAATCATTTTGGTATGCATCGTTTGGTACTTTTCATAGCTAGAGTGCTTACTCCCTCCGTTAGCAAATAGTCTTTGTATGTCATATAGTAAGCATTCAAGTTGATAAACAAGGTTTAGACATATTCAACCAGAAAAATCATGTATCTACCCCCTATCCCTAAACTCTGACTTATGAAGTCAAGCATGAAGAGATGTGGTTTTTGGTTTCAAACATGGAAATTTCAAAAACCCTCCCAAGAGCTACATTTTGGAGTGACTAAGAAGGATATATGCTTAATTTTTCATATTTATGTTTTAAACTTGTTTAAATCATGGTCAAACCTAGGACTTGACCAAGATTCAAATGGGCATAAAAAATCAAAGTAAATCAAAATAAATGAAAAACCAAGGCACATAGTTTTCTTATGTCATATAGTAAGCATTCAATTAAGTTGATAAACAAGGTCTAGACATATTCAACCCAGAAAAATCTTGTATCTAGCTACCCCTAACCCTAAACTCTTTCTTATGAAGTCAAGCATGCATGAAGATAAGTGGTTTTTGGTTTCAAACATGGAAATTTCAAAAACCCTACAAAGATCGATCTACATTTTGGAGTGACTAAGAAGGATATATGCTTAATTTTTCATATTCTTGTTTTAAACTTGTTTAAATCATGGTCAGACCTAGGATTTGACCAAGATTCAAATGGGCATAAAAATTCAGAAAAAACAAAAAATGGAAAATCAAGGCACATAGTCTTCTTATGTCACATAGTAAGCATTCAATTAAGTTGATAAACAAGGTCTAGATATATTCAAACCAGAGAAATCATGTATCTACACCCTAACCCTAAACTCTGTCTTATGAAGTCAAGCATGAAGATATGTGGTTTTTGGTTTCAAACATGGAAATTTCAAAAACCCTCCCAAGAGCTTCATTTTGGAGTGACTAAGAAGGATATATGCTTAATTTTTCATATTCATGTTTTCAACTTGTTTAAATCATGGTCAAACCTAGGATTTGACCAAGATTCAAATGGGCATAATTTTAAAAAAAATGAAAAATCAAGGCACATAGTCTTCTTATGTTATATAGTAAGCATTCAATTAAGTTGATAAACAAGGTCTAGACATATTCAAACCAGAAAAACATGTATCTACCCTATATATCCCTAAACCATGACTTAATTATGAAGTCAAGCATGAAGAGAAGTGATTTTTAGTTTCAAACATGGAATTTTCAAAAAACCTCCCAGGAGCTTCATTTTGGAGTGACTTAAGAAGCATACATGCTTACTTTTTTATATTCATGTTTTAAACTTGTTCAAATCTTGGTCAACAAACCTAGGATTTGACGAAGATTCAAATGGGTATAAAAAATTAAAACCAAGGTCTGCTCATGTCATATAGTAAGCATTCATTTAAATTGATGAACAAGGTCTAGACATATTCAAACTAGCAGGAAAATCATGTATCTACCCCTAACCCTAAACTCTGTCTTATGAAGTCAAGCATGCATGAAGAGAAGTGGTTTTTGGTTTCAAGCATGGAAATTTCAAAAACCCTCCCAAGAGCTACATATTGGAGTGACTAAGAAGGATAGATGCTTAATTTTTCATATTCATGTTTTAAACTTGATTAAATCATAGTCAAATTAACCTAGGATTTGACCAAGATTCAAATGGGCATAAAAAATCAAAAAAAAAATGAAAAACCAATGCACATAGTCATCTTATGTCATCTAGTAAGCATTCAATTAAGTTGATAAACAATGTCTAGACATATTCAAACCAGAAAATTTATGTATCCAGCTACTCCTAACCCCAAATTCTGTCTTATGAAGTCAAGCATGAAGAGAAGTACGTGGTTTTTTGGTTTAAAACATGGAAATTTCAAAAACTCTCTCAAGATCGAGCTTCATTTTGGAGTGACTACGAAGGATACATCCTTAATTTTTCATATTCATGTTTTAAACTTGTTTAAATCATGGTCAAACCTAGGATTTGACAAAGATTCAAATGGGCATAAAAATTCAAAAAAAACAATAAAATGAAAACCAATGCACATAGTCATCTTATGTCACATAGTAAGAATTCAATTAAGTTGATAAACAAGGTCTAGATATATTCAAACCATAGAAATCATGTATCTACCCCCTAACCATAAACTCTGTCTCATGAAGTCAAGCATGAAGATATGTGGTTTTGGGTTTCAAACATGGAAATTTCAAAAAACCTCCCAAAAACTTCATTTAGAGTGACTAAGAAGGATAAATGCTTCCCTTTTCATTTTCATGTTTTCAACTTGTTTAAATCTTGGTCAAACCTAGGATTTGACCAAGATTCAAATGGGCATCAAAAATAAAAAAATCAGAAAAATGAAAAACCAAAGAACATAGTCTTCTTATGTCATATAGTAAGCATTAAATTTGATAAACAAGGTATAGACGTATTCAAACCAGACAAATCATGTATCTACCCCTAACCCTAAACTCTGTCTTATGAAGTCAAGCATGAAGAGAAGTTGTTTTGGGTTTCAAACATGGAAATTTCAAAAACCCTCCCAAGAGCTATATTTTGGAGTGACTAAGAAGGATAGATGCTTAATTTTTCATATTCATGATTTAAACTTGTTCAAATCTTGGTCAAACATAGGATTTGACCAAGATTCAAATGGGCATACAAATTTAAAAAAATGAAAAATTGAAAAACCAAGGTCTTCTTATGTCATATAGTAAGCATTCAATTAAGTTGATAAACAAGGTCTAGACATATTCTAACCAGGAAAATCATGTATCTACCCCCTAACCCTAAACTCTGTCTTATGAAGTCAAGCATGCATGAAGAGAAGTGGTTTTTGGTTTCAAGCATGGAAATTTCAAAAACCCTCCCAAGAGCTACATTTTGGAGTGAATAAGAAGGATAGATGCTTAATTTTTCATATTCATGTTTTAAACTTGTTTAAATCATGGGCATAAAAATTTGACCAAGATTCAAATGGGCATAAAAATTAAAAAAAAACAATAAAATGAAAAACCAATGCACATAGTCATCTTATGTCATCTAGTAAGCATTCAATTAAATTGATAAACAAGGTCTAGACATATTCAAACCAGAAAAATCATGTATCAACAAGCTACCCCTAACCCCAAACTCTGTCTTATGAAGACAAGCATGAAGTGAAGTACGTGGTTTTTTGGTTTCAAACATGGAAATTTCAAAAAACCTCTCAAGAGCTTCATTTTGGAGTGACTACGAAGGATACATGCTTAATTTTTCATATTCATGTTTTAAACTTGTTTAAATCATGGTCAAACCTAGGATTTGACCAAGATTCAAATGGGCATAATTTAAAAAAAAATGTAAAATCAAGGCACATAGTCTTCTTATGTCATATAGTAAGCATTCAATTAAGTTGATAAACAAGGTCTAGACATATTCAAACCAGAGAAATCATGTATCTACCCCTAACCCTAAACTCTGTCTCATGAAGTCAAGCGCATGAAGATATGTGGTTTTTTTTGTTTCAAACATGGAAATTTCAAAAACCCTCCCAAAGAGCTTCATTTTGGAGTGACTAAGAAGGATCCATAGGAAACTATGTACTAATACAGTATAATAATCACCCGAGTTATTAGAGCAACAAGTCTGTCACTTACGTGTGGTTCCCATGCGTGAGGTCCCACACTTCAGTGAGCACAAGTCACGTACGCTAGGTAGGCAAACTCCCAGCCATCTTCTTTCTCAAGAGAGAGGCATCAACACACTCTCTCTCTCTCCATCTCTCCAATTATCCACCTCCGTTGGCTGCCGGTTTTGGCAGGTCGTTTCTAGCTTAGCTCGTAGGCCATGGTGTGCAGGCTCTGTAGCCATGGCGATTTGGTCGCGCCAAGTGGTTCGTCCCCGGCTGCGATGAGGATCAATCCAGACGGTGGCTGCTAAGGACCCGATCGCATTTCTTGCTTTCAGCTTGGGGTCTACCATGTAAATCTTATGGATCTAGACGTAATTTCCTGTTTATTTTGTGTCCTGCTGTAAACTGCGCTCTGATGCGTATTGGAAATCTGGGTCCTTCAGGATCGTTCGGTTGTCCCTCTAAAAAAACATCTCTCTCATTTCGGCTTTTCTCGCTCGCTCGCACCCCCTGCGCACTGACAACCCTGCACAACAGTCAACATCACCAGAAAAAGGATAGACACCATAAATAAGTGGGGCCCCGTTACTGCTCTCCCTTCGTCTCCTAGTAATAATAATAATAACGTAAAAAAATCGACCTACGAATCTATTATTAAATAAGCTAAACTAGGATTTTGCCCAGTACTACGGATCAATTTCTGAAAATCCAACTACGGGGTTCGATTTTGGCCTGCTAATATAAAATTATATAATCCGAACTAGTATTCCTCTAAAAAATCATTTTGGTATGCATCGTTTGGTACTTTCATAGCTAGAGTGCTTACTCCCTCCGTTAGCAAATAGTCTTTGTATGTCATATAGTAAGCATTCAAGTTGATAAACAAGGTTTAAACATATTCAACCAGAAAAATCATGTATCTACCCCCTATCCCTAAACTCTGACTTATGAAGTCAAGCATGAAGAGATGTGGTTTTTGGTTTCAAACATGGAAATTTCAAAAACCCTCCCAAGAGCTACATTTTGGAGTGACTAAGAAGGATATATGCTTAATTTTTCATATTTATGTTTTAAACTTGTCAAAATCATGGTCAAACCTAGGACTTGACCAAGATTCAAATGGGCATAAAAAATCAAAGTAAATCAAAATAAATGAAAAACCAAGGCACATAGTTTTCTTATGTCATATAGTAAGCATTCAATTAAGTTGATAAACAAGGTCTAGACATATTCAAACCAGAAAAATCATGTATCTAGCTACCCCTAACCCTAAACTCTGTCTTATGAAGTCAAGCATGCATGAAGAGACGTGGTTTTTGGTTTCAAACATGGAAATTTCAAAAACCCTACCAAGATCGATCTACATTTTGGAGTTACTAAGAAGGATATATCCTTAATTTTTCATATTCATGTTTTAAACTTGTTTAAATCATGGTCAAACCTAGGATTTGACCAAGATTCAAATGGGCATAAAAATTCAGAAAAAACAAAAAATGGAAAATCAAGGCACATAGTCTTCTTACGTCACATAGTAAGCATTCAATTAAGTTGATAAACATGGTCTAGATATATTCAAACCAGAGAAATCATGTATCTACCCCCTAACCCTAAACTCTGTCTTATGAAGTCAAGCATTAAGATATGTGGTTTTTGGTTTCAAACATGGAAATTTCAAAAACCCTCCCAAGGGCTTCATTTTGGAGTGACTAAGAAGGATATATGCTTAATTTTTCATATTCATGTTTTCAACTTGTTTAAATCATGGTCAAACCTAGGATTTGACCAAGATTCAAATGGGCATAAAAATAAAAATAAACAATAAAATGAAAAACCAATGCACATAGTCATCTTATGTCATCTAGTAAGCATTCAATTAAATTGATAAACAAGGTCTAGACATATTCAAACCAGAAAAATCATGTATCAACAAGCTACCCCTAACCCCAAACTCTGTCTTATCTAGAAAAGCATGAAGTGAAGTACGTGGTTTTTTGGTTTCAAACATGGAAATTTCAAAAAACCTCTCAAGAGCTTCATTTTGGAGTGACTACGAAGGATACATGCTTAATTTTTCATATTCTTGTTTTAAACTTGTTTAAATCATGGTCAAACCTAGGATTTGACCAAGATTCAAATGGGCATAATTTAAAAAAATGTAAAATCAAGGCACATAGTCTTCTTATGTCATATAGTAAGCATTCAATTAAGTTGATAAACAAGGTCTAGACATATTCAAACCAGAGAAATCATGTATCTACCCCCTAACCCTAAACTCTGTCTCATGAAGTCAAGCGCATGAAGATATGTGGTTTTTTGTTTCAAACATGGAAATTTCAAAAACCCTCCCAAAGAGCTTCATTTTGGAGTGACTAAGAAGGATCCATAGGAAACAATGTACTAATACAGTATAATAATCACCCGAGTTATTAGAGCAACAAGTCTGTCACTTACGTGTGGTTCCCATGCGTGAGGTCCCACACTTCAGTGAGCACAAGTCACGTACGCTAGGTAGGCAAACTCCCAGCCATCTTCTTTCTCAAGAGAGAGGCATCAACACTCTCTCTCTCTCTCCATCTGTCCAATTATGCACCTCCGTTGGCTGCCGGTTTTGGCAGGTCGTTTCTAGCTCAGCTCGTAGGCCATGGAGTGCAGGCTCTGTAGCCATGGCGATTTGGTCGCGCCAAGTGGTTCGTCCCCGGCTGCGACGAGGATCAATCCGGACGGTGGTTGTTAAGGACCCAATCGCATTTCTTGCTTTCATCTTGGGGTCTACCATGTAAATCTTAGGGATTTAGACGTAATTTCTTGTTTATTTTGTGTCCTGTTGTAAACTGCGCTCTGATGCGTATTGGAAATCTGGGTCCTTCAGGATCGTTCGGTTGTCCCTCTAAAAAAACAACTCTCTCATTTCGGCCTTTCTCGCTCGCTCGCAGCCCCTGCATGTGACAACCCTGCACAGATCCAACATCACCAGAAAAAGGATAGACACCATAAATAAGTGGGGCCCCGTTACTGCTCTCCCTTCGTCTCCTAGTAATAATAATAATAACGTAAAAAAATCGACCTACGAATCTATTATTAAATAAGCTAAACTAGGGTTTTGCCCAGTACTACGGATCAATTTTTGAAAATCCAACTACGGGGTTCGATTTTGGCCTACTAATATAAAATTATATAATCCGAACTAGTATTCCTCTAAAAAATCATTTTGGTATGCATCGTTTGGTACTTTTCATAGCTAGAGTGCTTACTCCCTCCGTTAGCAAACAGTCTTTGTATGTCATATAGTAAGCATTCAAGTTGATAAACAAGGTTTAGACATATTCAACCAGAAAAATCATGTATCTACCCCCTATCCCTAAACTCTGACTTATGAAGTCAAGCATGAAGGGATGTGGTTTTTGGTTTCAAACATGGAAATTTCAAAAACCCTCCCAAGAGCTACATTTTGGAGTGACTAAGAAGGATATATGCTTAATTTTTCATATTTATGTTTTAAACTTGTTTAAATCATGGTCAAACCTAGGACTTGACCAAGATTCAAATGGGCATAAAAAATCAAAATAAATCAAAATAAATGAAAAACCAAGGCACATAGTTTTCTTATGTCATATAGTAAGCATTCAATTAAGTTGATAAACAAGGTCTAGACATATTCAAACCAGAAAAATCATGTATCTAGCTACCCCTAACCCTAAACTCTGTCTTATGAAGTCAAGCATGCATGAAGAGAAGTGGTTTTTGGTTTCAAACATGGAAATTTCAAAAACCCTACCAAGATCTACATTTTGGAGTGACTAAGAAGGATATATGCTTAATTTTTCATATTCATGTTTTAAACTTGTTTAAATCATGGTCAAACATAGGATTTGACCAAGATTCAAATGGGCATAAAAATTCAGAAAAAACAAAAAATGGAAAATCAAGGCACATAGTCTTCTTATGTCACATAGTAAGCATTCAATTAAGTTGATAAACAAGGTCTAGATATATTCAAACCAGAGAAATCATGTATCTACCCCTAACCCTAAACTCTGTCTGATGAAGTCAAGCATGAAGATATGTGGTTTTTAGTTTCAAACATGGAAATTTCAAAAACCCTCCCAAGAGCTTCATTTTGGAGTGACTAAAAAGGATATATGCTTAATTTTTCATATTCATGTTTTCAACTTGTTTAAATCATGGTCAAACCTAGGATTTGACCAAGATTCAAATGGGCATAATTTAAAAAAAATGAAAAACCAAGGCACATAGTCTTCTTATGTCATATAGTAAGCATTCAATTAAGTTGATAAACAAGGTCTAGACATATTCAAACCAGAAACACATGTATCTACCCTATATATCCGTAAACCATGACTTAATTATGAAGTCAAGCATGAAGAAAAGTGGTTTTTAGTTTCAAACATGGAATTTTCAAAAAACCTCCCAAGAGCTTCATTTTGGAGTGACTTAAGAAGCATACATGCTTACTTTTTCATATTCATGTTTTAAACTTGCTCAAATCTTGGTCAACAAACCTAGGATTTGACGAAGATTCAAATTGGTATAAAAAATTAAAACCAAGGTCTTCTCATGTCATATAGTAAGCATTCATTTAAATTGATGAACAAGGTCTAGAGTCTCTAGACATATTCAAACTAGCAGGAAAATCATGTATCTACCCCTAACCCTAAACTCTGTCTTATGAAGTCAAGCATGCATGAAGAGAAGTGGTTTTTGGTTTCAAGCATGGAAATTTCAAAAACCCTCCCAAGAGCTACATATTGGAGTGACTAAGAAGGATAAATGCTTAATTTTTCATATTCATGTTTTAAACTTGATTAAATCATAGTCAAATTAACCTAGGATTTGACCAAGATTCAAATGGGCATAAAAAATCAAAAAAAAATGAAAAACCAATGCACATAGTCATCTTATGTCATCTAGTAAGCATTCAATTAAGTTGATAGACAATGTCTAGACATATTCAAACAAGAAAATTTATGTATCAAGCTACTCCTAACCCCAAACTCTGTCTTATGAAGTCAAGCATGCAGAGAAGTACGTGGTTTTTTGGTTTAAAACATGGAAATTTCAAAAACCCTCTCAAGATCGAGCTTCATTTTGGAGTGACTACGAAGGATACATCCTTAATTTTTCATATTCATGTTTTAAACTTGTTTAAATCATGGTCAAACCTAGGATTTGACCAAGATTCAAATGGGCACAAAAATTAAAAAAAAACAATAAAATGAAAAACCAATGCACATAGTCATCTTATGTCACATAGTAAGCATTCAATTAAGTTGATAAACAAGGTCTAGATATATTCAAACCAGAGAAATCATGTATCTACCCCCTAACCATAAACTCTGTCTTATGAAGTCAAGCATGAAGATATGTGGTTTTTGGTTTCAAACATGGAAATTTCAAAAACCCTCCCAAGAGCTTCATTTTGGAGTGACTAAGAAGGATATATGCATAATTTTTCATATTCTTTATTTCAACTTGTTTAAATCATGGTCAAACCTAGGATTTGACCAAGATTCAAATGGGCATAAAATTTAAAAAAAACAATAAAATGAAAAACCAATGCACATAGTCTTCTTATGTCATATATATAGTAAGCATTCAATTAAGTTGATAAACAAGGTCTAGACATATTCAAACGAGAAAAAACATGTATCAAGCTACCCCTAACCCCAAACTCTGTCTTATGAAGTCAAGCATGAAGAGAAGTACGTGGTTTTTTGTTTCAAACATGGAAATTTCAAAAACCCTCTCAAGAGCTTCATTTTGGGGTGACTATGAAGGATACATGCTTAATTTTCATATTCCTGTTTTAAACTTGTTTAAATCATGGTCAAACCTAGGATTTGACCAAGATTCAAATAGGCATAATTTTAAAAAAAATGAAAAATCAAGGCACATAGTCTTCTTACGTTATATAGTAAGCATTCAATTAAGTTGATAAACAAGGTCTAGACATATTCAAACCAGAAAAATCATGTATCTACCCCCTATATATCCCTAAACCCTGACTTATGAAGTCAAGCATGAAGAGAAGTGGTTTTTAGTTTCAAACATGGAAATTTCAAAAACCCTCCCAAGAGCTTCATTTTGGAGTGACTTAAGAAGCATACATGCTTACTTTTTCATATTCATGTTTTAAACTTGTTCAAATCTTGGTCAACAAACCTAGGATTTGACGAAGATTCAAATGGGTATAAAAATTAAAACCAAGGTCTGCTCATGTCATATAGTAAGCATTCATTTAAATTGATAAACAAGGTCTAGACATATTCAAACTAGCAGGAAAATCATGTATCTACCCCCTAACCCTAAACATTGTCTTATGAAGTCAAGCATGCATGAAGAGAAGTGGTTTTTGGTTTCAAGCATGGAAATTTCAAAAACCCTCCCAAGAGCTACATATTGGAGTGACTAAGAAGGATAGATGCTTAATTTTTCATATTCATGTTTTAAACTTGATTAAATCATGGTCAAACCTAGGATTTGACCAAGATTCAAATGGGCATAAAAATTCAAAAAATAAATGAAAAACCAATGCACATAGTCATCTTATGTCATCTAGTAAGCATTCAATTAAGTTGATAAACAATGTCTAGACATATTCAAACCAGAAAGTTTATGTATCAAGCTACCCCTAACCCCAAACTCAGTCTTATGAAGTCAAGCATGAAGAGAAGTACGTGGTTTTTTGGTTTCAAACATGGAAATTTCAAAAACCCTCTCAAGATCGAGCTTCAATTTGGAGTGACTACGAAGGATACATCCTTAATTTTTCATATTCATGTTTTAAACTTGTTTAAATCATGGTCAAACCTAGGATTTGACAAGATTCAAATGGGCAAACATATGATAAGTGATGCAAATATCATTTCTAAGTGCGGGCAAACCAGCCTTTAGCTTAACATATTACAAGGTTTCAGAAAATTGAGTGGGGGCGGCTGCCCCCCTTGGCTATAGTCTGGATCCGCCCATGCTATAGTTTGAGGCCATTTGGATGACGTCGAAAAATTTCTTTGATTAGAAATGGGGTTGTTCGAACCCCGTAGTTGGATTTTTTGAACCTTGATCTGTAGTACTGGGCAAAACCCTAGTTTAACCTATTTAATTATAGATTCGTAGGTCAATTTTTCTACGTACCTTTTTATTATTACTCTACTATGCAACACATATGTGTTTGCCCGTCGAGTGAAACTCGGAGGAAGAGGGATCACTCGGAAGGAGAGAAGAAGGAGGGAGAGCATTATGGTGTCTCCCCTTTTTCGGGTGATGATGTTGACTATTGTGCAGGGTTTGTCAGTGAGCAAGAGGTGCGAGCGAGCGAGCGAGTCGAGCGAGGCCGAGAATGAGAGATATTTGTTTTTTTTTGTGAGAGGGACAAACGAAGGATCCTGAAGGACCCAGAGACTTCCAATACGCATCCTGAATTCCTGATGCGTCTTCTCTTGACAAAGAAAATGGCTGGGAGTTTGCGTACATATTGCACGTGACTTGTGCTCACTGAAGTGTGGGACCTCACGCATGGGCACCACACGTAGACCTGTTGGTGTAAAAACTCGGTTGATTATTATAGTGCATTAGAACAAAGTTTCCTATGGATTCAAGGGTAGGAAATCCAAGTTAACTCATTTACATGACATTATTTTTTCCATGAAGCAAAGTTAACACATCTATCAATTGGTACATTTTGGAGTGACTAAGAAGGATCCATGCTTACCTTTTCGTTTTCACATGTTAAACTTGTTTAAATCTTGGTCAAACCTAGGATTTGACAGAGATTCAAATGGGCGGAAAATTAAACAAAAAAACAGAAAAATGAAAAACCAAAGCACATATGTAGTTTTCTTACGTCATATAGTAAGCATTCAAGTTGATAAACAAGGTCTAGACATATTCAAACCATAAAAATCATGTATCTACCCCTAACCCTAAACTATGTCTTATGAAGTCAAGCATGAAGAGAAGTGGTTTTGGGTTTCAAACATGGAAATTTCAAAAAACCTCCCAAAAACTTCATTTAGAGTGACTAAGAAGGATAAATGCTTCCCTTTTCATTTTCATGTTTTAAACTTGTTTAAATCTTGGTCAAACCTAGGATTTCACCAAGATTCAAATGGGCATAAAAAATAAAATAAAAATCAGAAAAATGAAAAACCAAAGCACATAGTCTTCTTATGTCATATAGTAAGCATTAAATTTGATAAACAAGGTCTAGACGTATTCAAACCAGACAAATCATGTATCTACCCCTAACCCTAAACTCTGTCTTATGAAGTCAAGCACGAAGAGAAGTTGTTTTGGGTTTCAAACATGGAAATTTCAAAAAGCCTCCCAAGAGCTACATTTTGGAGTGACTAAGAAGGATAAATGCTTAATTTTTCATATTCATGATTTAAACTTGTTCAAATCTTGGTCAGACATAGGATTTGACCAAGATTCAAATGGGTATACAAATTTAAAAAAATGAAAAATTGAAAAACCAAGATCTTCTTATGTCATATAGTAAGCATTCAATTAAGTTGATAAACAAGGTCCAGACATATTCAAACCAGGAAAATCATGTATCTAGCTACCCCTAACCCTAAACTCAGTATTATGAAGTCAAGCATGCATGAAGAGAAGTGGTTTTTGGTTTCAAACATGGAAATTTCAAAAACCCTACCAAGATCTACATTTTGGAGTGACTAAGACGAATGATATAGGCTTAATTTTTCATATTCATGTTTTAAACTTGTTTAAATCATGGTCAAACCTAGGATTTGACCAAGATTCAAATGGGCATAAAAATTCAGAAAAAACAAAAAATGGAAAATCAAGGCACGTAGTCTTCTTATGTCACATAGTAAGCATTCAATTAAGTTGATAAACAAGGTCTAGATATATTCAAACCAGAGAAATCATGTATCTACCCCCTAACCCTAAACTCTGTCTCATGAAGTCAAGCATGAAGATATGTGGTTTTTGGTTTCAAACATGGAAATTTCAAAAACCCTCCCAAGAGCTTCATTTTGGACTGACTAAGAAGGATATATGCTTAATTTTTCATATTCATGTTTTCAACTTGTTTAAATCATGGTCAAACCTAGTATTTGGCCAAGATTCAAATGGGCATAATTTAAAAAAAATGAAAAATCAAGGCACATAGTCTTCTTATGTCATATAGTAAGCATTCAATTAAGTTGATAAACAAGGTCTAGACATACTCAAACCAGAAAAAACATGTATCTACCCCTATATATCCCTAAAGTCTGACTTGATTATGAAGTCAAGCATGAAGAGAAGTGGTTTTTAGTTTCAAACATGGAATTTTCAAAAACCCTCCCAAGAGCTTCATTTTGTAGTGACTTAAGAAGCATACATGTTTACTTTTTCATATTCATGTTTTAAACTTGTTCAAATCTTGGTCAACAAACCTAGGATTTGACGAAGATTCAAATGGGTATAAAAAATTAAAACCAAGGTCTGCTCATGTCATATAGTAAGCATTCATTTAAATTGATAAACAAGGTCTAGACATATTCAAACTAGCAGGAAAATCATGTATCTACACCGTAACCCTAAACTCTGTCTTATGAAGTCAAGCATGTATGAAGAGAAGTGGTTTTGGTTTCAAGCATGGGAATTTCAAAAACCCTCCCAAGAGCTACATATTGGAGTGACTAAGAAGGATAGATGCTTATATTTTCATATTCATGTTTTAAACTTGATTAAATCATAGTCAAATTAACCTAGGATTTGACCAAGATTCAAATGGGCATAAAAATTCAAAAAAAATGAAAAAACAATGCACATAGTCATCTTATGTCATCTAGTAAGCATTCAATTAAGTTGATAAACAATGTCTAGACATATTCAAACCAGAAAATTTATGTATCAAGCTACTCCTAACCCCAAACTCTGTCTTATGAAGTCAAGCATGAAGAGAAGTACGTGGTTTTTTGGTTTAAAACATGGAAATTTCAAAAACCCTCTCAAGATCGAGCTTCATTTTGGAGTGACTACGAAGGATACATCCTTAATTTTTCATATTCATGTTTTAAACTTGTTTAAATCATGGTCAAACCTAGGATTCGACCAAGATTCAAATGGGCATAAAAATTCAAAAAAAACAATAAAATGAAAAACCAATGCACATAGTCATAAAATTAGGCTGGTCATACTATTTCTATAGTGGGTAGTATCATGGAGTAGTATCATAGTCGTGCTACATTTATTATTTTTTAGAATCTCAATGCAAATTTGTGTACAAAATTTGTTTAGCATTAACTTTTCTCGTTGTTTGCGCTATGATACAGTATCTACCTATGTTACACTAATCTCCTCTCTCCTACTTAATTAGCTGCCACATCAACATTTTTTTAGGACCAATATGTATGATACTAGCACTATCATGTGGGTACCTTAATCTCGAGTCAAAGTTTGACACGAAACCGATGTGGACTTTATTCATGGTGGAAGGGAGTAACAATCATAAGCACATTATTATTATTGATTGAACAACATTTTATTTGATGTGCCATAAGAAGTTTAGAAACTCCTAGCCACTGGAGGTGTCGTTTTGGCACACGCGTGCATATGCACCCATTATATAAAATAATAAAAAAACAATTATATAAATGTTATTTTTTTTTGGTATACGTTGTGACATCCTATGTTCGTTCATAAGTTTTCGTGGAAAAACGACATATTGTGTTTGCGTGTACAAAAAAGGCAAAAAATGTACTGTACGTAGTCGTGTTACAACATCAAAATTTGTCTTTTTTGCAGGAGCCACCTTTTTTTTTTTGAGAAAACTTGTGTACCAACATAAAATGTCTAGATATACATGTAAAATTTTAGTTTAGAAATGTTTGACACTTTGAAATATGGATTCACATAATGGGAGCATATGCTCCTTTTGGACTTGAGACAACAAAACGGCTGTGTGCATCCTGGTTATGCAGAGGCTGGATGTAATTGCTTCTAAAAGTAATAAAGCATCCTTATATCTCTATATTTTCTATATATCTATACCTCTATCTCTACCCCCTTGGATTCTTGAACAGACGTACAGTACTAGTAGGGCCTACTATTTATTATTATTATTACCTACTGCAGCCAAAATTTAATATCATCGAGCGGTAAAATTCCCCGCCAATGCCCAAATATCTCGCGCCGCAAAGTTTCAGATCTGCGAATATTTTTTCCCTCAAAAGAAGGACTGCGAAATTCCCTTCGACTCCTCTATCGCCCAGCTTCGCCCTAGTTTCACCCGCAAGCCCTCAGAGAAACCGCCCCTCTTACCTACCTCCAGACCTTCACGGCCGCCGCACCGGAAAATCACCGCCGCACTTCGCCGTTCAAGCTGCCACGGCTTCAAACCCCGAGGCTGCCCTATCTGCTTGATCCACACCTACTCCGGCGTCTACCGCACCGTATCTCGTTCGCCGACTCTATCAACCACCGCACCTGACCAGCTTCGCCGACACCGACGCCCCCGTGCACTGCACATCATCTGCTTCACCGACCTTCTACTTCGGCCGGCGCGCTGAACACTTCATCGACCGCCCAGCATGTCCTTCTCCGACCCCCCAAGATCTGCTTCCCCGGCACCCACCGCAACAGCAGCCCCCTCGCCGACCTCCACGTCACCCGTAAGAACGCGGAACACGTCTAAACGCCGCCCATAAATAGGTAACCAGACATCCCTGCGCATTTTGTTCTATTTAGGAGTATTGCAGCTGACTGTATTTTTGAATTCGTGCTATATTTTTAACTTACAAGTGCTTGCATTGGTAACCACCTCATCCTTTAGATTTAAACACGACGCATAAGTATTTTTTCCCTGACCTAACCCACCCATTTGCTGAAACTCTACATGGTATCAGAGCCTAGGTTTCCTTCCTGCTAGTGCGAGCCGCCCCAAACAGTACCATACAAGTTCTTCCTTTGACCACAAAAACCACCGTTGAGATGTAGAAATCCAGGCGGCGGGAGGCCGCATCAGGTGCTCTGCGTGGGTTGCGGCTATCACACACAGCGATGAGAGTTGTGTGAGATCGATGGCTGCTCGCGCGGGGACAAAGAAGAGGGTGAAGATCATTTTGGTTTAGAAAGGAGAGAAGAGGAAGTTAATCCGTGGCAGAGAGATCTGGATCCGTGCGAGGTGGAGATGTTGGAGGCGTGCGGAGTGGGCCGAGCCTTTGAGCGTAGGGCGGAGCCGGAGGTTGGTGCTGGACGTTGACCAGCGCGAGCCGGTCGATGTGGCCAGGTGCGGTCTGCCAGGTTGGCCAGGGCGGCGCCATCCGAGTGGAAGTGAGGAGAAAATGGAGATGTGAGGCTGTGAGGATATGTTGTGATGGAGTTGATGAGGCTGCGGTTGAGTCGTGATGGAGTTGATGAGGCTGCGGTTGAGTCGTGATGGAGTTGATGAGGCTGCGGTTTAGTGGTGATGGTGATGGTTATGGATTTGTCCAGGGGAAAGGCATGCATGCCTGAGGTGAGACTGGTTGAGGCCTGACCGGGGGATAGGCATGGGTGCTTGAGGAGTGGATGGTTGAGGCAGGAGTTGGCTGGGGGTTTGTGGGAGAGACGGAAGAGGTCAGTGGCCGGGCAGAGTGGAGAAGAGAGGCTGAGGACATTGAGGCGAGTGTGGATGGTTCTGCGGAACTTGTGTGGTGAGGCAGCCGGGGTTGTTGAGGACGTGTATGGTTAGGCGTTGTGCATATCCCAGATGGTTGAAGCTGGATGTCTTCGCTGCTGATGAAGAGATGAATCGAGATGACAAGATGATGGAAAGTGCAATGATGTCATGTATCCTAGGAGTTATGCTGAAAGTTCATTACTCGTAGTTGTCATATGTGTCATGTTGTTGTTGCAAGATGGCCATGGTTGTTTACCCATGATCATCTTGAGGGGGTGTGTTGGACCATGAGTGAGTTTAGTAGTAGCGCTGTAGTAATATTGTATCCAGTGTGAGGCCCATAGAGGCCCATGTCCAGTGGTATTGTGACCCTAACTCAGATGATATAAATACAGAGTGTGGTGGTCTGAGTGACCTAACCCACCCATTCGCTGAAACTCCACAAAATATGAGCCACCAATCACGAGCCGCTGAATGCTCTACATGTCCACGATTGACAACAACAACAACAACAAAGCCTTTATTCCCAAACAAGTTGGGGGTAGGCTATACAAGTCCACCATTGACACGATTACAATTTCTCACTATTTGGTCGTAGGCTACTGCTCTAGTTACATCATGTTTGATATCTTTCTGCAATCCTGTATTACATGTTTATGCACGTCATAATGCTTCTACTACTGTTTGGTGTCAATTTAATTATAGCAAATCCTTGACTCGTAACTGTTTGTTGTTATTACACGTGCAGCAGGCACATCTTACACTCAGAAACGTAGAGTAAAGCTCGCCTATAATCATGTAAGTACCTGCTGTTTTTTGTATATTGCTTAATGCAAACTTCTATATCTTGGATCCTGTTTCTGTTTACAATTGGCCTCTCCTTCATGCAGAGGAGAAACAGTGAGGCACCAGGTTCTTCTGTCCAAGTACCTGATGAGGTCCGTGTGACTCAAAAAAAAGCTCACGTAAGTTCCCTGTTTTTTTTTGGAATGTTAATTTACCTCCTGTGCGTAGTTCAATTGCATCATTTTCTGTATGTTGCACTACCTAAGGTGCCTAATGGAATCTAATAAAGTATAAACAATGACCATATGGAACATTGCACACTGCCTTTGACCCATCTGGCATCCGGCATGCCTGGGTATAAGTTACATGATTTGGCTATCTTAAACAAGTCCTGAAATTATATTATGTTAATTTTTTTCCTGTTGCTTCATTGAGTTTGCCTGTTATTCTATGGCTAGTGCATGAAGTTTGATAGAAATGATCCTAGCTAAAATGATGCACTTCGTGTTTTTTATTGCTTTATTCCTTACCTAGCTTCCTATTCTACTTGAAACATGATTGCTTTATTCCTAACCTAGCTTCCTATTCTACTTGAAACATGATTGCTTTATTCCTAACCTAGCTTCCTATTCTACTTGAAACATGATTGCTTTATTCCTAACCTAGCTTCCTATTCTACTTGAAACATGATTGCTTTATTCCTAACCTAGCTTCCTATTCTACTTGAAACATTGTGAAAAAAATAGTTATATTACTTGTTTAAATGTCTAGCTTTGTATTTCTGAGTCCCATTGACATGATGTGTTATATCCATATTCAAATGATCTGGCTGTTTATATAATACGCTCCATGTTCAATTGCTCCATTCATTTTCTAGTAATCTACTAGTAAGTAGCACGTGCTTTGCATGTCACGACATATATAATTTTAAAATATATTTCCATATTTTATTTGATGTTGATAATTATTATTTTTTGCTAAAATTAGTCACAAAGCCTAAAGTTTGGCTTTTGAAAAACTAATACACCCTAAAAGAAGTAATGGAAGGAGTAATATGTGAGTTCACTACAATTAAGTTTTTTAGTCAGTATGAAATGGAAGTATACCCTAATACGAAAGTGACACAACTTTTTCATGGACACCCCACTAGGATTATGTATATTTTTGTGATTAGAGTCGAGAATTTTTAAGGATCTATCTTACCTTTTGCGGCATGCATATTGCACGGAAAGACTATCTAATTTATATATTTCTACCATATTTTTTGAAATTTAAAATACATTATCCAATATCTATGTATAAATTTACTACCTCAATACTTTTTATGTGACCCACACATGGCCATCGTTAGATTTTATATCAAAACTGGTTGTCATGGGGAAAAAGTTAGACCTTAATATGAGTAAATACAAAATATTAGTACTAAATTAATATATAATATTTTATCAGCCTTGGTTGGTGGACCAATGAACTTAGTATCTTCGAGCTTGAAGATGGTTCTGGTAACATAGTAATTGCTATTTGTTTTCCTAGCACAGAATTATATATCAATATCTTCACATAACCATGTACGATGAAGATGATATTTTTCATAACACAGTGCCAATGTAGACGATGGCTTGTGCTTCTATAAACTCCCAAAACAAAAATGTTTTCTTGAGTAAAACAAAAGAACGGCTGAGATTAAATGATACATGTTTGGTATTAGGGGCGAGATGGCTGAGATTAAATGATACCATGATACCCTTTCGGGGGATTACACTATTTTAAATTTTGAGGGTATATGAAAGCTAAAGCCTTAGATTTTGTTGGCAAGTGAATGTTGTCATTGGCCCTGTTATGGATTTTGCATTTCATTGCCACTACTTGTACTGACATATCGCTTCATTCGTGTTTAATTCGGTCCAGTTGGTACTCGAACCCGGGTGGGCTGGCTGCGCACTCGCAACCCTTGCCACTGAGCTAGCACTCAGTTCTCAGATTAAGCAATGCCTCGTTATGCTTAATTTAAATGTTATGGCACTTCATACAGGCCATACAATTAATTGTTGCATTGACCTTCTACGTTGTCGAAGGCACTATCTGAGTCATGCTTAAATCAATCATACATTAGTTTCCTAATTGTATCCAATCCAACATGCACATGTTTTGACTGTATTTGGCTATTTGCTAGATTTCTTCTGTGCAGTGACCTGGCTTCGTTATTGGGCACATGATGTCTAGTTGCTTGGTTCATTGTATACATCATCGCCATGATCTAGTTTGGTTTGTTCTAAGAGGCATGTGGCTTAACTGGTTTCTTTGTTATATCTGCCCATGGTTCTTTCAAAATTATGTCATGATCTTTGTTTGTTTGCCATGTATTGTGTTGCATTTTAACTTGTTTTGTCTTAGTTTCAGCCTGCAAACAAAGCTGTAATGTCAGTAGGGACAACCCATTTATCAAGTGTTGCGGTCATTTCACGAGCAACGATGATGATGGCACGTGCTCTCATTGGTCCACCGAGTCCAAGACACCAACCGTTCCAGAAGAAATAGATGTACGAGGCTCTATTTTTGATTGCTTGCTATGTTATATCAGCTCAATGATGCTCTTGAAATTGGAGGTCTTTTATTGCATCATATGATGTTGTAACTTGTTTTATCTAAATTTCAGGCTTCAAATAAAGCTACAAAGCCAGAAGCAAGGGCCAATGCCTCAAGTATTGATGTTTCACAAAGCAGCAGTGAGAGTGCATATTGCTCGCATAGGCCCATGGTATCTATTTCTCAACTTAATCCGGCACAAAGAGATTTGGGGGGTGCACTCCAAGAGGCAGTTGATATATTTGGGCGGAAAAACAAAGATGCTAATGAAATAATTGCCAACACACGCCAAGAGATACATGAATTGAAAAATAGGCAAAGTTTGACAGAAAATGTTCTAAAGAATCTCCTATGCACTTTTCATGGTAAGCCAGTTGTGATGTGTCTGGGAATTGAAGGTGTCTAAATGAATTTTGATTCTGTTGTTCAGTCAAGTGGACTGCTGATGCCAATGCTGTAATTAATTACTGCTCAAAATTTCGTTCAAAATTTCGTGGTCTGTAATAATTGCAAATTTTGTTGTTGTACTAAAATTAGATATGTTCCATGTGGCTGCTGTATTTTGTGTGAAATAATATCCTGATGTGTACTTCAATTAAACCATAAATTGGCTGCATGCTGAAAATTTGAATCTGAGCGCACGTGTGAACTGTTTTCTGCTCGTAATGCAATAAAGGCTATTTCTTCGAAGACTACGAACATGGTAGCCCATTAATAATACCTTAATAATTATGCCTGCTAGCAAGATAGATGGTCCTTATTATATTCAGGCATGCCAACTTGTATGATTAAAAGTAGTTCGTACACATTAAATCTACCATCTGCATTTTTCTCTGTAATAACTTTTCTTTTTACACAACTCAAAACTTGTCATGCTAATATGAAATTCGAGATGGCAAAACCTGGGAAAGATAAACATATCACCAAAAACTCTTTCCTGCGAAATGCTGGGTTTTGAAGCCCAAGTCCAAGTCTTTCTCTGCTCAAGTTTTGGAGGAACAACTCCAAGTAGAACGAGTTGCAACAGCTATGCTAAGAACAAAAGTTGACATGTTGAGATCGAGATTAGAAGCATGTGATGCCCTACTGCACGAGGCCAATCAAGTTCATTATAATCTCCCAAAAACTAAGAAAATGCCATAGATAATTGGAGATGAACACTACATAGTGAGTACATTGGTCTTGTGAAATGTTTCCTTAGATTATGGCACCGTTCCTACTTTTGTTGGTGGATGCATTTATCTGCGGTTGGGATCAACTTGGTAGTTGTTCCTGTGGATGTTATATAAATTAATTGCATAGCCTTTTTCAATCAGTTCGAACTTAAATGGTATCATAGCCAAGGTCTCAAGTTTGAATTGTCGAACGTGTGGTTTAATTTAATCTCAGTCGGGCGGCAAAATCTCCCACCAATCCTGAAATATTTCAAACGCATTTTTGAATGGGATTAAGAAGATAAGGACTATAGATCATGATCATGGTAGTGACCGGTATTTAATGTGATGATGATTTGATTTTGCACTCGGCCTTGAACAGAGGTACTAGTATGGTCTCACAATTTTTTATCATTATAGTTGGACCTTAGCCAAATTCGAAATCTCATAGCGGCAAAACTTCCCGCCCACAAAATACAAAAATTTCACACGCTTCCAAATTCCCATTCTACCCCTGTGTAGATGACAACAAAGTCGGTTGGTGGGGGGTATGCCCGTCATTTTTTCGATCACCACCTCCCTAGCCCGGAAACCCTCCCAAAAAAAATTCATTTCCCTCAGACCACCCACCGGAACTTCCAAGTCCCTCTCTCCCACCTCCACGACCACCGGACCGGAACATCCCCGCCGGACGTCCCTGGCCTACCCGAGGCCTCGCGATCCTCGTCATCCGGCTGCCTGCCGGAGCCGCTTCATCGACGTCATCATCAACCAGACCAGATCATCCCCACCGAACCTCGAAACCATATGCTCATCCAGCAGTCTACCGCAGTCGCTTCAGCTGCGGTATCGTCCACCCCACCGGAGCCGTCGTCCACCGCATCGGATCTTGCTCACCGACACCGCTGTGCATGAACCGGATCTGCTTCACCGGCGCCGTGCATGATCTAAACTCTTCTACTGTCGCTTTTCTATTGCTTGCCTACAAGTTCTTGTTTAATCTTGGGGGAACCTGTTTGTGCTAACGATGCGCCGTTACGTTTTTTGCAGATGAGATGAGTAACCATGAATTGTAATGGCCGTCTCTCCAACCCCAAGTAGCACATGTAGCGTACTTCATCACCGGATCTATCAACCCCAGGAAGATCTGCTGTGACTCCCACAGAGTGCTTCTCCTAATGTAAGTCCCTTGTTTTAGCGCCATGTTCTGGCTTCGGATGCTTGTTTGTCTGAAACTCTTTTAGTTCATTCCTAGATATGACCGTAACACCTTGCTATTTTCTAGTTCATTGCTAACTTTAAGCGGTTGAACATTTTGGTCTGCATTCCCTGCTCTGTAGATGTAGCCATCATAACTTCTATCTTGCTCAGTCGTCGTTAAAAAAATTATAGGCTGCTACTATTTTGTTCATGCCAATCTTGTTCTCCCTGAACATGTTGGTTTGCATTCACTGTACTACAGGTGATGCCATTGTTATTTCTTTCCACTTAGTCATAAGCTAACAAAGTAACTGCCTGCTATTAGTTCCTGCATGCTATCGCTCTGCCATCCTGCAGTACAAATTTATTTGAACTCGTCACAGCAGCTACTTCCATCATAATTTTGTCTGCCATCTGATTCTACAAGTTGGTGTGCATTCCCTCTTCTACAAGTTCACAGGTGATCCCACTATATTCCGTTTCTGGTCCATCCTAAGCCGTAGCATTAACTATCCTATATGTGTTGCTCATTACAACTTTATATCCCGAAACAAATTGATTTGTTTCCCTTATCTACAAGTTTATGAGTGATGCCATTATAACTCCTATATGTTTTATTCCTAGCTATTATAGTAATATCCTGCTATTATTTAGTTCATGGCCAATTTTAAGTAATTGCACATGTTGGTTCGCATTCCCTGCTCTATAGCTTTTGGAATCGTAACTTCTATATTTGGTTTACATTCCCTGCTCTGTAGATCTAGCCATCATAACTTTATCTTGCTCAGTCGTTGTTACAAAAATTATGGCCTGCTACTATGTTGTTTGTGCCAATTTTTTACTCCATGAACATGTTGGCTTGCATTCCCTGTACTACAGGTGATGCCATTGTTTTGTACCTAGTTCATTGTAAGCTAACAAAGTAAGGACTTAGTTTGGCATGCTATCACTCTGCTATCTAGCCTGTAGTACAAATAAACTTGTCATACTACTAGATAATAATTTTGCGTGCCATCTTGTTCTTCAAAAGCTGCATTATTGACTTGTTTCTCTGACTTGGCATGATGCTCACATATGGAATGCTGAACATATTGGTTTGCATTCCCTCTTATACAAGTTCACAGGTGATCCCACTATATTCTGTTTCTGGTCCATCCTAAGCTCCAGCATTAACTATCCTCTATGTGTTGCTCATTACAAGTTTATATCCCGAAACATCTTGATTTGCATCCCCTTCACTATAAGTTCAGGAGTATTATTTAGTTCACGGCCAAAATGATGTAATTGCACTTGACACATGTTGGTTCACATTCCCTCCTCTTTAGCTTTTGCCATCGTAACTTCTATTTTTGGTTTACATTTCCTGCTCTGTAGATGTAGCCATCATAACTTCATCTTGCTCAGTCGTTGTTACAAAATTTATAGCCTGCTACTATGTTGTTCATGCCAATCTTGTACTCCCTGAACATGTTGGTTTGCATGGGACTCCACAGTAGTAAGTCTGTTGTTTCATTCTAACATGCTCTGTTATATTGGCTATTGGTATGCGGCATGCACTCTTTGTTTGCTTACTGTGCGCATTACAATGATCTTGTTATAACGACGAAATGATTAGTTCCAAATTCTTTGGCAAACAATATTGTAGTGTCTTTGCCTTTCCATTGTTGTTGTCTTAACTTGTAATGTCTTTGTTTCAGATATAGGTGCTGCATGGACAACTTAAAAGATTGCTGGATCGCTTCATTGTATTGCTAGGTTTAATTACCATTCAATTTCTCTGGGTTCTGTAATATTTTTTCAAAGCCTTGCAGCTGATGTAATATTTATTTAGTTTTTATAGTTCTTTCGCGCATTTTTTCTTTGGTGCTTGTGGTAAGTGAGGCTATCCGACAGAAATCATGTGCTGCGTAAATATTCTCAGTAAATCACAAATTCCCATCACTTAAACGGCCCAATTAAGCGAAATCACACATGTGCCGGCCCGCAAAATCCTAAAGCGCCTATTATGCCGGCATATAAGCACTAACTAAACGGGGTATCCCACGTACATATTGGGCCAGCCCACTTGCTTTAAGGTGGACCCCACCCACTACTGGGCCGGCCCAGTAACAGAAAAGTGGGCCCCACAAGCTTATTGGGCCGGCCCGCTAACTCGTCGGGCCAGCCCACCTAATTTACCGTGGACCCCACATACTAATTGGGCCGGCCCACTAACTTGTTGGGCCAGCCCAAAAGCTTTTGTGGTGGACCCCACACACTAAATGGGCTGGCCTTTTAACAGTTTAGTGGGACCCACCTGCGGTTTTGATCCGGCCCACTGATACGTCTCCGACGTATCGATAATTTCTTATGTTCCATGCCACATTATTGATGATATCTACATGTTTTATGCACACTTTATGTCATACTTATGCGTTTTCCGGAACTAACCTATTGACGAGATGCCGAAGGGCCAGTTGCTGTTTTCTGCTGTTTTTGGTTTCAGAAATCCTAGTAAGGAAATATTCTCGGAATCGGACGAAATCAACGCCCAACATCCTATTTTTCCACGAAGCTTCCAGAACACCCGAGAGTCGCCAAAGGTGGGCCACAGGGGCCCCAGGAGGGTGGCTGGCGCGGCCCAAGCCCTGGCCGCGCCGCCATACCCCCTCACCGCCTCGTCGCCCCTCCGACTCCGCCTCTTCGCCTATATAAAGGTCCTCAACCTAAAACTTCGAGACGAAAAAGCCACGGTACGAGAAACCTTCCAGAGCCGCCGCCATCGCGAAGCCAAGATCTGGGGGACAGGATTCTCTGTTCCGGCACGCCGCCGGGACGGGGAAGTGCCCCCGGAAGGCTTCTCCATCGACACCACCGCCATCTTCATCACCGCTGCTGTCTCCCATGAGGAGGGAGTAGTTCTCCATCGAGGCTCGGGGCTGTACCGGTAGCTATGTGGTTAATCTCTCTCCCTATGTACTTCAATACAATAATCTCATGAGCTGCCTTACATGATTGAGATTCATATGATGATGCTTGTAATCTAGATGTCATTATGCTAGTCAAGTGGATTTTACTTATGTGATCTCCGGAGACTCCTTGTCCCACGTGTGTAAGGGTGACAGTGTGTGCACCGTGTGGGTCTCTTAGGCTATATTTCACAGAATACTTATTCACTGTTATGAATGGCATAGTGAAGTGCTTATTTATATCTCTTTATGATTGCAATGTGTTTTGTATCACAATTTATCTGTGTGCTACTCTAGTGATGTTATTAAAGTAGTTTATTCCTCCTGCACGGTGTAATGGTGACAGTGTGTGCATCGTGTTAGTACTTGGCGTAGGCTATGATTGTGATCTCTTGTAGATTATGAAGTTAACTATTGCTATGATAGTATTGATGTGATCTATGCCTCCTTTCGTAGCGTGAAGGTGACAGTATGCATGCTATGTTAGTACTTGGTTTGGTTATGTTGATCTGTCATGCACTCTAAGGTTATTTAAATATGAACATCGAATATTGTGGAGCTTGTTAACTCCGGCATTGAGGGTTCGTGTAATCCTACGCAGTTAGTGGTGTTCAACATCCAACAAGAGGGTGTAGAGTCTAGCATCTATCTATTTATTTATGTGATCAATGTTGAGAGTGTCCACTAGTGAAAGTATAATCCCTAGGCCTTGTTCCTAAATACTGCTATCGCTGCTTGTTTACTGTTTTACTGCATCTCTACTGCCTGCAATATTACCACCATCAACCACACGCCAGCAAGCACTTTTCTGGTGCCGTTGCTACTGCTCATATTTATTCATACCACTTGTATTTCACTATCTCTTCGCCGAACTAGTGCACCTATTAGGTGTGTTGGGGACACAAGAGACTTCTTGCTTTGTGGTTGCAGGGTTGCATGAGAGGGATATCTTTGACCTCTTCCTCCCTGAGATCGATAAACCTTGGGTGATCCACTTAAGGGAAACTTGCTGCTGTTCTACAAACCTCTGCTCTTGGAGGCCCAACACTGTCTACAAGAATAGAAGCTCCCGTAGACATCAAGCACTTTTCTGGCGCCGTTGCCGGGGAGGAAAGGTAAAAGGCACTCATACTCTGGTTCCAGGTAACAGTACTTTTCTGGCACCGTTGTGTGTGTGCTCGAAGCTATTTCCTTTAGATCCTGCAATTGCATCTTTTTGTTTCTTGTTTACACTAGTAAGGCATAATGGAAAACAACAAAAATATGAGAGATCTTTATGAACTTTATCTTGAATTAGGACATGATGTGTTTGAAGAGAGAATTAAAAAACCCATGGAACTTTATATGCATGCTAATGGGAATGTTATTAATATGAATGCTTTGAACACTATTGTTGCTAATGCTATGGAAAATTCTAAGCTTGGGGAAGCTGGTTTTGATGAGCATGATCTTTTTAGTCCCCCGGGCATTGAGGAGGAAATTTTCTTTGATGATACTTTGCCTCCTATTTATGATGATTATAATGATAGTAGTCTTTTGTTGCCGCCTGTTATGGAGGATAAATTTGATTATGATTACAATATGCCTCCTATATTTGATGATGAGAATAATAATGATAGCTACTTTGTTGAATTTGCTCCCACTACAACTAATAAAATTGATTATGCTTATGTGGAGAGTAATAATTTTATGCATGAGACTCATGATAAGAATGCTTTATGTGATAGTTATATTGTTGAGTTTGCTCATGATGCTACTGAAAATCTTTATGAGAGAGGAAAATATGGTGGTAGAAATTTTCATGTTACTAAAACACCTTTCTATATGCTTAAAATTTTGAAGTTGAGCTTGTCTAGTTTTACTATGCTTGTTGCATTATGCTTCTTGAACTTGTTTATTTACAACATTCCTTTTCATAGGAAGCATGTTAGACTTAAATGTGTTTTGAATTTGCCTCTTGATGCTCTCTTTTGCTTCAAATACTATTTCTTGCGAGTGCATCATTTAAATTACTGAGCCCATCTTAATGGCTATAAAGAAAGAACTTCTTGGGAGATAACCCATGTGTTTATTTTTCTACAGTAATTTTGTTTTATATTTGTGTCTTGGAAGTTGTTACTACTGTAGCAACCTCTCCTTATCTTAGTGTAAGGGTACATTGCCCCTATGTGTGGTTTTGGTAATCAATGACAACCCCTATGGACTAATGTTTTCATTGAGTTTATATGAAGGAATATTCCATAGGATCTACTTGCTCTCCATGTGTTGGATTCAAGTATGGATGCCATGAAGATAAAGATATACCTTGTGTATTGGCATCAAGATCATCGGTATGAAGATATATATGTGATATGATCAAGAAGAAGAAATGAAGATGGAGTTCTTATGTGGAACTCAATATTAGCCATGCTCTATCTTAAGTGAGTATGAGAAGATACAAGGTTGAGTTGGGCAAGTTCAAGATGAGCATCTTGAGTGGATCACATGCTTGAAGCTTGCCGTCCATTTGGTGATAGTGGACATGTGAAGATGTGCATCAATAGAGCTTTCCCATCATAGTGTATGGGGGAGCATTTGTGAGTATACACGAAGCGACAATGATCAAGTGATGGGATGCGCAAGGCAAAGGTATGACCTTGATAGGTTTTCCTTTTACCGGTCTCAAGGTGGTTGATGGGAGACCGGATTATAGGATAGATAGCCGCACTATTAAGAGGGGCTTTCGGTTGGGTAACTTGATCACATCGTCTTAGGGAGCTCAATCCTTTGCATACTTTGCACATTCTTATTGCTTCTTGGTATTTCTCGGTGTGAGGTTCTTGAGCTTGTTGCTAGCTTTACAACAAGCCCAAGTTCATCGAAAATGGAGTTCACATGCATCTTCTATTGCGTTTTCGAGGTTGGGTGATTTTACCGGTTATTCATGATATAAGGTTCTACCTTTTATATTCATGATAAAATCCCCTCCTACAGATTCTTGGGTTTTCACTTTCTATTAGATAGCATTCGTTGTTATCTTCCAAACAAAATTGGTTTCATGCGATTCGGAGTTCGGGAGCATTTGTTATTAAAGAAAAGATAAAAAGGGAAAAGAATAAAAAGAAAAGAAAAGAAAAAAAGAAAAAGGGGGAGAGGCTGCCAGCCGCCGCCTGCCGGGCCGCGCGCCGGCCCACCCGGCCAAATCCGGCCTGGCCGCTCGTGCCATCCGGGCGCCGGTCCCGTGGGCCTGGCGGCTTTCTCCGGCCCAGGCGCCGGTTCCCTACCGGGCCGCCCGGCCGCCTCCCCGGCCCAGCCGGGGCCTCCTCCGGACCGCGCGCCGCTCCCCTTACCTGCCGCCCGCGCACGCTGTGCAGCCGCCCGGCTGCTGGGCCGGTCCGGCCGGATGGGCCACCGGCCGCATCAGCGCCGAATCCGGTCGGCCGGCCTGGCAGCCGGCTGGGCCGTTTTTCTGACTGTTTTTTCTGCCCGATTTTCTGTCTTTTTCCCCCAACAGCTATTTTTCCCCTTTAGCTATAAATAGGCTTCTTCCACCTTGGGCAAATGTAGTTCTTCCCATTCTCTCTCCTCCATTGCTACTATTTGAAGAACTTGCTCTCCCCCTTGAATCCTCCAACCATTCTTGCTCATATTTGAGGATTTGAGAGAGGGGATCTAGATCTACACTTCCACCAATCCATTTCTTCTCTAAGTGAGGGAATCTCTTGGGATCTAGATCTTGAAGTCTTTGGTTGACTTCCCCCCTTGTTCTTCCTCTCCAATCTCATCCTAGCATTCGTTGCTTTGGTGGGATTTGAGTGTGAAGGACTTGAACACCTCCGGTGTTCTTGCTTTGCATCATTGCATAGTGTTGAGCTCTCCACCACGATTTGTTCGAGTGAGAGACCGTGAGCTTGTTACTCTTGGAGGGTGACCTCCTAGTTGGCTTGGTGATTGGTGCTCCGGTGATCTCTTCAAGAAGATTGTGAAGAGGCCCGGGCTTCTCCTTCGTGGAGCTTGTGAAGTGGTTGTGGAGCTTGCCATCTCCGGAGCGGAGGAAAAGCTAACCATAAGGAAAGGGCCATTATCCTTCGTGGGTGTGGTTCGGAGAATAGGGTGAGCCTTCGTGGCGCGGGGAATCCTTCGTGGGACCTCCACTCCTCCAAACGTGACGTACCTTGTTGCAAAGCAAGGGAACACGGGAATACATCCTCGTCTCCGCGTGCCTCGGTTATTTCTATACCCGAGCTCTCTTTCCTTGTGATAGCCATCGTGCTTGAAGTACATATATCTTGCTATCACTTGTGCTACATATATCTTGTGCCTATCTTGCTTAGCTCTAGTTGCTATTGTTACACTTAGTTGAGCTTAGCATATTTAGGGTTTGTGCTTGTAAACTAAACGATAGTTTAATTCCGCATTCATACAAGACAAATCCGCAAGAGTTTGTAATTGCCTATTCACCCCCCCTCTAGGCGACATCTCGATCTTTCAATTGGTATCAGAGCAAGGTCTCTCCTTGTTTTAGGCTTCACCGCCTTGAGAGTAAAGATGTCGGCTAGTAATTTAGTGCACAATGACACAATTATCTTTGTTGGCACAAATTATCATTTGTGGCGAAATTGCTTGCTTTGTAAACTTCGGACCTTGTGTCCAAACATTGAGCAATTTCTAGATGTAGGTTTTTCTCCTCCGATGGATCCTCAAAATCTATCTTTAGAGGATGAGAAAAACTTACATCTTGAAGCTCAAGTATCTAATGAGCTTTTATTCTCCTTGAGACCCGATTTTCGTAGGTTCTTGATATATATAAAGCGAAAGTCGTCTCATGAGATGTGGATCAAGCTTAAGGGAATGTTTGGTGGATCCACTTCTCATTTGGTCGGTGGTGACTCCGAGGAGCTCTCTTCTTCTTCACATCATGAAGAGCTCCAAGTTGCTTCCACCTCCGGCCGTGATGAGTCATCATCTTCTTCCACTTCACCAACGTGTTGCAAGACACAAGGTAATGATATGGTGAGTGGTGAGGGAAATTGCAATGTTGATATTGTGCTCAATAGTGATGACTCTTCATCTCTATCTCATTGCAATGTTTCCTCTTTGGACTTAAACACATCTTGCATTGAAAATAATCTACATGCTTGTGTTGATAGTCCTTGCATATCATGTGTAAATTGCTTACATAGATCTCATGAGGATATGCTTGCCTTGTCTTGCTCCCATAATCAAATGTTTCTATTTCCTCTAGTTGCTTGTTGACTAACATTGTAGAGGAAACCGAACACTCTATGGATCAAGACATGATTTCAAATGAGGATTCAAGAATATCTTCATCTTCATCTTCCGGTATGCACATGTGCCTTATGGCAAATGGACCAAAGGTATCGCCTACTTTGACTCCTAACACATCCTCTAATGATGAGAGTGATGATGATGATAATGATGAAGAACATAATAACTTGGTGCATGATATGGCAATGGTATATGCTTCTCTTCATGGTAATAAAGAAGCTCGTGCTTATCTCGAACACTCTATGGATACCTTGAATAAATATAGGGAAACCATAGTGGAGTTGGAGTCCCATGTTGAAAATGGGGAAATGAGATTCACTCTCCTCAAGCATGAGCTAAAAGATGAGAAGCATGCTAATTTCATGCTTACACAAAAAATTGAATCCTATATGCATGAAAATGAGAAAACTATTGTTGATGCTTGTGCTGCTAACTCTAATTCTTGTGAAGCATCGACCTTAAAGGAGAATGTTGAGCTAAGGGCTCAACTTGAGTTGCTAACTAGCAATTATAGGGAATTGGAAGAAAGTCATAAAAAGCTCTCAAGCTCTCATGATGATCTTCTAATTTCCTATGATGGGCTAAAGTTAGCTCATGAGGCAAGTATCACTAAGGTAACATCTTGTGAGCCTCATATGGATGTTAGCACAATCTATACTACAAATGTTACATTGCCATGTGCTAGTCCTTGTAATCCATCTAGTCAAACTAGTGATACACCTTGTGTTGGATTACTCACTTTGCCTTGTTGCTCTAACAATGAAGCTTCTACTTCCTCTAGTACTTGTATTTCTACTAACCATGTAGAGGAAATAAAAGAGCTCGAGGTTCAAGTCCTTTCTTTGAAGAAAGACTTGGAAAAACGTCATGAAGGGAAATCCGCACTTGACAAGATGCTAAGTGTGCAACAATCCCCCAATGACAAGAGTGGGCTTGGATTCAACTCCAATAACAAGAACAAGTCCAAGAGCAAGAGCAACAAGAAGAAGGGCCAAGACAAAGTCAAGGATCCGGCCAAGTTGGTTTGCTTCAAGTGCAAGGTTGAAGGGCATCATGTTAGATCATGCCCATTGAAGAAAAAGAAGAAGCACTTGAGTGAGAAACAACAAGGGAAACGGCCACAAGGTAAAGGTCAAGCTCATGCTCGACCTCAAGTTGAAGATAGGCCACTTCCCAAGAAGAATCAAGATATTGTTCCCCAAGAGAAGAAATCAATAAAGAAGAGAAAGGGGAACACTTGCTACTTATGCCGTGAGAAGGGGCACTTTGCTTCTTCTTGCTTAGGTGGTACCTTATCTAACCCTATAATTGTTGATGATGATTATTCTCTAGGGAAGGATAAGGATGGCAATGTGTTTGCCAAGTTTGTTGGAACTCAAAGTGGTTTCAAGAAAAGAACCATTTGGGTTGCCAAGCCTATTGTGACTAATCTCTTAGGACCCAACTTGGTTGGGGACCAACAATCTCAAACTTGATCAATAGGTGCATGTGGAGGACATTGGAGATTTGGCTACTTCATGAAGAATTAAGGGATCTTCATATATTGTATTTTTACCAAGCCAAGTCGTATGGATTATCATCTATATCTTATATCCAATGTTCCTCTTTGCGGTAACTTATACTTCAACTCTTCATGTTTATTGTAAGTTACTTGCCCCTTTGCATGTTTGGTTTTGTACCAAATATGTGTATGTATGTGTTGTGTCTTACTTGCTTATCTTGTGTATTCAAGTATGTTTGTTTGACTCATCATATACTTATGTATTGTTTTGAGCCTAATGCATCTTGATGATATCTTATTTGGCTCTCTTTGAGTGATTAATGGAGCATCCCATTTTGGGGGAGTGATATGCTTTGTGCATCTCTCTTTCTATAAAATGTGTGTATATGGGTAGCACCACTTAGTATTGATATTGCAAGATTATCTAGTCACTATGTGACATAGGCATCCCAAATGGGCCTGCCAAAGATAGTACCTGGGGTTTACTGAAGGCCCACTACCCGAAGAATAAGAAGATTCGGAAGCCCAAGATATTATTAAGGAAAGTTAGAGTTGTAATAGGAAGCGTTATTTGTAATCTTGCGGGATGAGTTAGAAACCATCCCGGACTCTGTAACTTGTACAACACGAATCCCTCGGCTCCGCCTCCTATATAAAGGGGGAGTCGAGGGACGAGGAAGGCATCGAATCATTGTTTACAAACCCTAGTTTTCATAATCGTCGAGTACTTTTCGGCTGAAACCTTCGAGATCTACTTGCCCTCTACTTCCAACTAAACCCTAGCCTACAATCCATAGGCATTGACAAGTTAATACCTTGTCAATTGGCGCCGTCTGTGGGAACTAGAGGCGTAAAGATCTGATCTCGATGGCACGTTCAAGATCTTCGACATCATCAACCGCAAGCAACGCAATGGATCGAGGTAAACAGATCGCTGCTGGTCCTGTCGATTTTGTTCCTCACCCACCCTCCCGTTTGGATGCATATGCGTATCTGGCGGAGCCTATGGAGATGACGTTCGGAAGGTTTCGCTTTCGCGTCGAGAAGGAAGGATCGTATCGTGTCGAAATTCCGATTTCGTCGGGATCGACGGCGGTCGATTCCGATTTTTCAAGCTATACATCGTCAACCGAATCAGGAGGAGAAGAAACTTCATCGACACGCTACGTCAGCACAAGGGCAAGAGAGAAACTCGCCAAGATCTTCAGCGACATGTCGTTTGAGTCATCTGCGGACTCATATATAAGCGATGGCTCAAGCAGTGTCAACAGTTACGACTTCATCGACAAATCTATTACAGTGGGCAAGGTCTTCATCAATCTCAATGATGGTGTCACCAAACCCAACATAGATCTGAATACAAAATATCATCAGATTTATGCCATTGAAGAGCCAAATAATGATCAAGAGGAAACATCTGAGGCTTTCGACGATCTGGGAAATCCATACGTCGATCCCTCCGATCTGCGACGAGGCCTGGGCAATAAGTACGTCGGGCCACAGCCGCGACACAGAGTTCAACTCCCGCAAGCAGCATGGGACAGAGCCGCGAGAGCTATGGACGGCTCAGAACCAATGGCCACCACAGCCACGCTAGAGGAATTGCAAGCATATCAATATAGGCTCGCACGAGCTGCAAGAGAATTGGAAAAACAGACAGCTGAGTTAAACAGGAGAAAGGAGGCAGCTTCTGCATCCAGCAGGAGAAGGGCAGATCTAAGTCGACAATCTAGAACTTCGGGTGATAGCCACAGGGAGGCTCGGAACAGAGCAAGATCAAGGTTGCAACATATACCCGAAGCAGAAAGAGAGCACTTGGTCCAAAACCTCGACATGTCCTTTATGTCGATAGATACAAGAGGAAACATCATCCCTAAGACACCAGAGGCTGGGTATATGGCGACACATGCTTTTATCCTCGCATCTAAACCACCTCCAGGCGATCCAAGGGAAACACTATACAATATGGTGATAGCAGGAGTTGGAGCTATGGGGACATCGTTTGTATCAACGCCTCCCGAAGGAGCGGCAAGGCAAAATAGCCCACGACCTGCAGCAGCAACAGCGGCAGCCCCTGAAGGACCAAGTGGAGCAAGAGACACGGCAGCACAAGCAAGGGTCGATAGAGCGCGGCAAAGCAGAAGGGAACATCGGCAATCCCCAGAGCTTAACGACGAGGATATGTGTGGCTTGCCGTGCTTCACGAGGAGAGTCCGAAAAACTCGAGTCCCTTCAGGATTCAAGTTACCTGACAACTTCAAGAAATTCGACGGCCTTCAAGATCCAGAGGATTGGCTAGTTGATTATCTCGAGACAGTGAAGCTTACAGGAGGAACCAGGGCAACAGCTATGCAAAGCATCCAGGTGCATTTAAGTGGAGCCGCACGATCTTGGATAAAGAAACTTCCTCCAGGATCTATCGACAGCTGGGAAAGCTTCGAGGACGTGTTCGTCAAGAACTTCAGGTCCACGTGAAAAAAACCTGCGTCGTTAGAGGAGTTGAGAGCATATCGACAAAAGCCAAACGAGCCAATGAGAAAATACATCCAAAGGTGGAACATCATCAAAAACTCGGCAGAAAATATATCTGAAGAGAGAGCGATAGATGCGTTTGTCGCAGGAATCAGGCGTGGAGATTTTGTCGAGGACTTGGGAAGGACCAACCCAAAGACAGTATCCGCGTTAATGGAAATAGCAAACAGATGGGCAGATGGAGAAGATGCTGTCCACAACAAACGGCACAGGTCGCCAGAGGAGGACCGTGGTCGAAATTATCAACCGAGGCGACGATTTCCTCGGCAGTACCCGAACTATGACGCTCCAGGACAAATTTCGGCAGGTTTTCGGGCAAACAGAGGAGGAAATAACAGAGATGATTATCAGAGAAGCAATGAGTAGCGAGGCGATAATAGAGACGATTCTCGAAACAACAGGCAAAATAGCGGTCCTAGGTTCCCGAGGCCTTTCGTGTCTCCTGAAGAGATGATGAATGGGCCGTGTCAGATGCATTTTTTCCTCGACAAAGAACGGAAAAAGACAAACAGACATCTACGTAAAGATTGTCGCAATTTCCGTGCAATGCTAAGGTGGGCGAGCAAGCTAACGCTCGGGCAGCACGACAGAAATCCTCGAGAACCCAGGAGTGAGATTCACTTACCACCTCCCCCGCGATTACAGACGACAATCGACATCAGCTCGTAATAGCGGCAGCACCTCCACCACCACCTTATGTTGATCCTAACTCCAACGGAGCGGTGTCGATGATTCGAAGGGAAGGCCATCCAATAGAGCTCAGAAAGTAATCTCACGACAGGTGTTCATGGCAGAAAAAATGCCTCCACCAACAGTCGAGTATCTTAATTGGTCAGGGCAAGATATTGGCTTCACCATAGCAGATCATCCGCAGCAAGTTCCTCGACCAGGGCAGTCAACACTTATTTTACCAGCAGTTATTGCGGGATTTGATGTCTCTCGAGTGTTCATAGACGGCGGCAGCAGCTTAAACCTTATGTATGCAGATACATTGAGGAAGATGAACATATCCCTAGCGAACTTGAAGCCAACAGACACAAGGTTCCACGGTATCACACCAGAGAAACCAAGTTATCCATTGGGGAAGATCAATCTCGACGTTCAGTTTGGAACCCGAGAGAATTATAGAATCGAGATACTGGAATTTGAAGTCGTGGATTTTCCGTCGCAATACCACGCTCTGTTGGGACGACCAGCATATGCTAGATTTATGGCGGTGCCACATTATACATACCTGTTGTGGAGGTTGCCTGGACCAAAGGGACCAATCACAGTCAAAGGAAGCTTCGCCTTAGCCGATAAGTGCGATAAGGATTTTCATCGGATATCAGAAACTTTCGGGATGCAAGCTGAGTATCTGGCGTCAAGGAGTATGACTGACTACGACGTGCTGCCAGATGTTGGAAGGCCAAACAAAGAATCAACTTTCAACACCGAGAAAAATTCTAGAGAGGTGCAGATTCACCCGACAGGCCCGAAAAAGACGACGTCCATCGCAAACGACATGGACCTCGCATAGGAAAGCGCGCTCGTCGAGTTCCTCCGTGATAACTGGAAAATCTTCGCATGGTGTCCAGCCGACATGCCAGGAGTACCCAGGGAACTTGCCGAGCACCACCTAAACTTGGATCCATTAGCGAGACCAATCAAACAACCCTTGCGGCATTTTTCGGAACCAAACCGCAAGGCCATGCTGTCAGAAATCGATCGACTGCGAGAAGCTAGTTTTATCAAAGAGATATTTACAGAAGCCACATGGGTAGCAAATCCTGTGTTGGTGCCGAAGAAAAACACTAAGGTCCTTCGCATGTGCGTCGACTTTACGTGTCTCAATAAACATTGTCCAAAGGATCACTTTCCCCTCACGAGGATCGATCAAATTATCGACTCCACGGCTGGATGTGAATGTCTTTCCTTCCTGGACGCATATTCTGGTTACAACCAGATCAGATTGAAAGAAGAAGATGAAGTAAAGACAGCGTTCATCACACCTTATGGCGTGTTTTGCTACAGAACAATGCCCTTTGGTCTAAAAAACGCGGGAGCAACATATCAGAGGATGATGCAGAAGTGTTTGGCGACACAGATTGGGAAAAATGTGCAAGTATACATCGACGATGTCGTCATAACGTCAAAAAAGGGGGCAACGCTAATCGAGGATCTCAAGGAAACCTTTGACAACCTCGACAAATTCTGCCTCAAGCTGAACCCGACGAAGTGTTCTTTTGGCGTTCCAAATAGGAGAACTTCGGGGGTTTCTAGTTTCAGCAAGAGGGATCGAAGCAAATCCCGATAAAATACAAGCTATCGTAACAATGAGGAAGCCAACGAAGTTGAAAGAAATACAGCAGCTAACTGGGCGAGTCGCAGCTTTGAGCAGATTCGTCGCCAGGCTGGGAGAAAAAGCGTTACCATTTTACGCTCTGATAAAGCAAGGAGATAAATTCCAGTGGAACGAAGAGGCTGACAGAGCTTTCGAGGATTTGAAGCGTACAATCTCGACACCACCAATTTTGGTGGCGCCGAAGGAAAAGGAACCTCTCCTGCTGTATATTGCAGCCACGCCCCAAGTGATTAGCACGGTGCTAGTTGCCGAAAGAGAAGAAGAAGGAAAACTCCATGGAGTGCAAAGACCAGTATATTTCATCAGTGAAGTTTTATCACCTTCCAAACAGCGGTACCCGCAGTACCAGAAACTAGCATATGGAGTAATTGCAACGGCAAGGAAGTTGCGCCACTATTTTTCGGCACACCCGATAATAGTAGTCAATGAAGCACCTCTTTCAAATATACTGAACAATCCAGAAGCTACAGGGCGTGTCTCCCTTTGGGGAATAGAACTTTCCCCTCGGGACATCACGTATGAAAAAAGAAAGGCAATCAAGTTGCAAGTTCTGCCAGATTTCATTGCAGAATGGATGGAGCTACAAAACATGGGACCCCCAGATTTGTCGAGAACCTGGACCATGAACTTCGATGGGTCCAAGAAAGTAGAAGGAGCTGGCGCAGGAGTGGTACTTATATCACCTGAAGGCGACAAGTTGAAATACGTCCTTCGGATGACGTTCCCTAATGCATCCAACAATGAAGCAGAATATGAAGCACTCATACACGGGATGAAGATGGCGAAAGCTTGCGGTGCAACTCGACTAAAAATCTTTGGCGACTCACAATTGGTGGCTCAGCAAGTTATGAACCAATGTGATGCAGTCAATGATAGCATGATGGCATACAAGGAGGTGTACAATGAGCTGGAGAAGCTGTTTGATGGATGCGAGGTAAATCACATCAGTAGATTGAGTAATGATGAAGCCGACGTTCTCGCAAACATCGGGTCGCAGTGCCTCTCAATCCCGCCAGGAGTATTTTGGGAAGAAATAGCGGAGAGATCCACGAAGCCAAAAAAGGTGCAGAAAAAAGCAAAAGAAGAGAAAACTTCGGCGATCCTCAACGAAACCACGGAGGATGAAGAGGACCAAGAGCTTGTGATGATGGTACAAATTCCTTGGATGCAAGCATATATATCATACATCCTCAGGAAAGAAATACCCGACGATCCAGTTGAGGCAAGGCGAGTTATTCGACGATCCAAAGCTTTCACAGTGATCAAAGGGGAATTATACAAGCGAAGTATTTCAGGCGTCCTGCAAAGGTGTGTCACACCCGAAGAAGGAAGAGTAATTCTGAAGGATGTACACGAAGGAATATGTGGCCACCACGCAAGTAGTCGAGCTATTGCAGCCAAAGTTTTTCGGGCAGGATTCTATTGGTTGACAGCAATTGAGGATGCCAAGGAAATAGTAAGAACTTGCGACGCGTGTCAAAGATTCGCCGCCAAACCTCACTCTCCAGCGGCGGAATTAACACCAATACCATTGTCGTGGCCCTTTGCCCAATGGGGACTTGATATGGTGGGCAAGTTGCACAAAGCTTCGCCAGGAGGATATGAGTACTTGCTGGTCGCTGTCGACAAATTCACTAAGTGGGTAGAAGCGAAGCCAATAAATTCACCAGATGCAGCGTCGGCAATAAAGTTTGTGAAAGGCCTCGTTTTTCGATTTGGGGTGCCTCATAGCATTGTTACAGATAATGGTTCAAACTTCACATCCAAGGAATTCAAGGAATACTGCGCAGAAGTAGGCATTAAATTGCACTTTGCGTCAGTTGGGCACCCGCAAACTAACGGACAAGTCGAGAAAGCCAATGGTATCATCTGCAACGGCCTCAAAAAGCGCCTGCTAGGACCGCTTGAAAAAGCTCGACATACTTGGCCGAGGAACTGCCAAGTGTTTTGTGGAGCATCCGAACAACACCAAATACGGCGACACAAGAAACTCCGTTTTCTCGTCCACGGAGTCAAGCAAGTACTACCAATTGAAATAGAGCATGATTCTCCAAGGGTAACAGAGTATGATGAAGAAACATCACAAAAAGCTCGGGAGGATGATATGGACGCACTCGACGAAGCTCGCGATGAAGTACTTTCACGAGTCACCAAATACCAGCAAGACCTCAAAAACTACCACAGTCGACGGTTAAGACCAAGATCTTTTCAAGTTGGGGATTTGGTCTTGCGGTTAAATCAAAAAGGTACTGAGAAGCTCGAATCACCATGGTTGGGGCCTTACGTCGTCACAGAATTCATCGACGGAGGAGCGTACAGGATCAAGGACAAGAAGACAGGGGCTCCCGAGAAAAACCCCTGGAACGTGGTGCAGCTTAGGCGGTTCTACGCCTAGAGTTGAAATATAGTCCTCCTCTGTAAAAATACAATGTACTGAAACGCCCGCGAGTTTTCAGACGCACTCTTTTCCTTTTCGGGGCACCGAGTGTGGCCGGAA
Source organism: Lolium perenne (assembly GCF_019359855.2). NCBI lineage: Eukaryota > Viridiplantae > Streptophyta > Magnoliopsida > Poales > Poaceae > Lolium > Lolium perenne. The sequence goes on along the minus strand of NC_067245.2, from coordinate 238,105,021 downwards.
AGGTTTTTAATGAGGCGGGCTCGCGGTGTTGCAATATAATAAAGATAGTGGAGATATATTTCTTATTCTTCGACACACTCGGGGGCTCAACGCCTTCAAAGTCTCAAAATACGTACAATATAGACAAACTAAACTTACCGAAATATTTCGCCTTGGTACACTAATACCTCGCCAAATATAAACATCGGAAGCTAACAATTATGAATATAGGGTACTCGTCAAAATCTTATTGCCTTGGTTCAAGAACCTCGCAAACAAAAATATAGAACTTCGACACCACAACACTCGGGGGCTTCCAACCCATCAATGAAAAAACAGAAATATCTTATTATGACAGGAGGGAAAACCTTCGAGATAGTAAAACAGTATAAACTCCAGCTAAAAGCTCGGGGGCTCAGTGATCAAAAATAGAAAAAATACAGCTTTACAATATAGATTGTGTTTACAAATACACAAAGATGTATCAATGATAGAAATACAGCAAAGAAGAGGAAAAAAATTTCAAGGGAAACCTAGCACATGATCTATGGTTATCCGCTCAGTAGAAGGATGAGTACTATGCTCAGCATAGCTTCCCTTCACGAAGAACTCAGAATCCATCCGAAGAAGTTCATCCATCATATCTTCGGCAACAGGAGTCACCAAATCGTCAATCTTGCCCATATTTCTCTTTTTCTTTGCCATCTTCGCCAAGCAAGTAGGAACAATTTGATCTATGGGCAATTTTGGATGATAAATTTTTATCATCATCATGGCAAATCTTGCGCCAGCAGAAAGTTGAGCCCGCACAAAGCCATGGATTCGAGGAGCATCTCGAAATTTTTCCATTAAAGCTGGAAGGGTCTCTGGCATTTTGTTCCGAGGGAACATGGTTCCATAAACTAAGAATAAAGTCTTCGTACAAAAATCAAGGAAGTCGCGGACCTGAGCCGCGCGATCTTGAAATCTGACGATTTGGCGGGTGCGCTCAGGAGTAACCCAAAAGTTAGACCCATGTTGCGCAGCCGATCTCAAAGAAAACAGTGGTTCGAGCTTCAACACGTTGGTCTTCGGCAGCAGCATCCAGAAACGAGCCTGACACATCAAACAAAAAATCAAGGAACGAATAGCGAAGAACAATATCCAACACGGTTACGAGCGGGAAACATACCTGTCATGTCCAAACTGGCATCAGTCATTAGCTGAAGCATATAATTCTCGCGAGAAGAAGCTTCAGCAGCTTCAAGAACGAATGAAGATCCTTCGCTGATGGCTTCTTTTGCCTGTTGAAGCGCAATTTTCTCTCTCTCGGACGCTTGTCGAGATTTTTCCATCATCGCAAGAGTTTGTTTCTTCATGGATTGAAGTTGTTGTCGAAGTTCTTGCAAATCCTCCGACAAATGTTTGCTTGAAGAACCTTCGAGGGGGTTGTCATCGATTAGCATTTTCCTCGAGAAGGAAGAAGCAGGCGAAGCATCGGCAGAGCAAGGATTGGTCGAATAGTTATCAAATATTAACTGGAAAAGAAAGCGCCAGGATCAATGATAGTGCCAGAGGGAATTTCATTAATTTCTAGAAAAATTTACATAGACATTACAAAAGAAGTTTCTCCAAAAGGACTACCAGGATAATTGTCGCCACAGCTAAATTGGCGACAGGGGCAAAAGAGACAGAGAAAGCAAAAAACAAAGAGGCATGCAACTAGACCTCCGGCCTTGATGAGCTAGGAGTTGAAGCTGGTTTGACCCCGAGATAGGCCAGGATTTTTTTCGTGTTGGGCTTGGCTGCCTTAATCAACGACCTCCATCTTGATTGCTCTATCTGATCGGTGTCGCCAACCTTCATCCAATCAACAGTTTGTTGACTGTCAGCGACCAAAGCAACAGTGCTCTCCACAGCAATCTTCATGTTCTCCTGGCGCATTTTCAGTCCAAGGTCCTCTGATGAATTGAAACTCTGGGCAAGGGCAAGGAAAGTCTTGGGCTCCTCTTTCTTCGGGAAGAAGTAGGGGAACAGCTGCGACAGTCCTGCGTCAGCATTCGCCACGCCTTCACGAATTTTGGATCCATGTAACTCCAGATAAGAAAGTGCGTCAAGGAGAGGATCATTGTCGGGATTCTCCAGATCAAATTCTTGGTTTGCTTGGCCTGCCACAGGAAATAAACGTTGGTCAAAAACAAGAAACAGCAGATCCTATAAAAAATAGAAGAGATCGATAAAATTACCTTTGAAGCACCGACTTTGCGAAGTCAGGCGCTTGAGAATTCCCTTTTCACGAGCAGTCTGCGCGGCTTTGTGCTCATTCAGTGCAGCCTCAGCATCCTCAAGTCTCTTCTGCAGCTCCTCGACACTAGCAGCTTTTGCTTTGGCTTCATCAGCCTCTGCTTTGGCTTCGCTAGCAACAAGTTCGGCTTTCTTGCGGGCCGCTTCACTTTGCTCCAGTTTTTGAGCAAGTGCGCCAGCGCGTTTGTTGGCCTCTGCAAGTTTCTCTGTCGAAATAAAAAAGAAAGGTCAAAAATTGCGACAAACGACAGGAGCAAGAAGTCAGAAACAACGACAGCAAAAAAGTTATTACCTTCAGTTCTGCTGGCATATTCACGGTACCCAATGAATTGGGATCCGATGCGGATAAGCTCTTTGATCATGGGCTGTCAAAGAAGAACAAAGAAAGAGAAACATCGGTATGAAAAAAGAGTGAAGGCATGAAAAAGCAAAATAGAGGAAATATAGATATTGGCAAGAAAATTAAAAAACTTACATCATCCAAGAGCAGAGTAGAAGAGCTACCCAATTGAGGGGCAGGTTCAATGATCGTTTCAATCCTTGTCCTTTTTGGTGAAGGAGCAAGGGGGCTTGATGGCGGAGTAGTGGTGACGACGTTTCGTTGAGGAGGCGAAGATTCTTATCCTTCAACTAGCGTATCCGAGGCAAGTAAAGTATGTGACGTGCTCGTCCGAGGAGCCACGTCAACAGTTGGTACTTCTTCCTCATCATCGCTGTGATTAAAAATCGACAGCATAAAAAGCAAGACAAGACAAACATTTCAAGTACAGAAATAAGGAGAAATAAAAATGACTTACGAGCTGACGAGGGATTCAAGATAAGGATCGTAAGCTGCCTTCTGATGTGAAGGATCAACTTCTTTGGCTTTGGAAGTGCCGGAATCTTCGACATCATTCCTCTTCCTTTTGCCTTTCGGGGAGACAGCGGAGGAGGAGATTGTGCCGACGCAGTACCTTCGGAAGAACCCGCAGATTTTCGAGAATCCACGGGTTCATTCACAAAAGATGGAGCTTCTTGATTGTCATCAGTGACAATGGCCCTTTCTTCGACTTCTCCACCTTCAGGGAGAGGAGGAAGCGAGACAAGGTCTGGATGATTCTGTGCAAAATAAAACAGGGAGCGATATCAGAAATAAAGCTACAAAAAAGATAGCAAAGCAACAACAGGACAATAGACAAGGATTACCTCGGGAAGTGGATTGGCGGCGCTGAATGGCGTCACACGACAAGAAGAAGGGACAGCATCTTTTTTGCTGAGAGATGAAATTTTTCGGACAAGTCTTTCTAAATCCTTGACCTCCAAATTCACCGACAGCCGATCTACGTCCTTGTCGCCGGCATATTTCCAGAAAGGATGTTTGCGAGCCTGAAGCGGCTGCACCCTAGTCCTAAGGAAGTATGCAGTGATTTGAATACCTGATAATTCTTTGCCGTGAGTATTTTGCAACTCGTGGATACGAGCCATCAAGGTTTCTGTCGACGCCCTTTCTTCTTCGGTGGCCTCCGCGTCCCATGAGCGGCGGCGAAAGATTTTCTCGGCGCCATCAAAAGGAGGGATGTTGTCTTCCGCACATCCATGGTTCTCCTCCTGAATGTACAACCACTTCTTGCGCCATCCTTGAACTGAGTCAGGAAGCTTGACATCGAAGTAGTCGACAGTGGGCCGAACAGAAATTACAACACCGCCTATATTATAGGCGACATTGGGCGAGCCATTACGGCGGCAGAAGAAAATGCGCTTCCATAGCGCCCAGTTAGGCTGGACGCCAAGGAAGGCCTCGCACAAAGTGATGAAAATGGAGATGTGGAGAATTGAATTTGGCGTGAGGTGGTGGAGTTGCAAACCATAGACAAAAAGCAGTCCGCGGAGAAAAGGATGAATAGGGGCGGAAAGACCGCGGATGAGGTGGTCGACAAAACTTACCCGGTACCCCATTGGAGGGGTTGTGTCGTTGCCTAATCGACGGTACCTCGGAAGAGGGATCCTCACGAGGGGGAGAAGAAGTAGGGGCCATAGGGCGGAGTGCTCTCGGGACGGTGGTACGCGAGTTACCCAGCTTCGGAACACCTGCACGATGACAGGGCCTACTGCTGCTTGTCTGGAATTATCTGGGCGCTTTCGCGTTGTTACAATGAGTTGTGATTGTTCTGAACGTGCACGTGAACGTGAACGTGAACGTGTTACAATGAGTTGTGATTGTGCTGAACGTGCACGTGAACGTGAACGTGAACGTGCCTCTAGGGCTCCCAGGATCCGGCTTATAAAGGCGCACGGATCTAGGGTTTACATGGAGAGTCCTAGCCGGATTACAGGTCGCCTAACTACGGTACAAGGTCTTGCCGTGTACGCCAAGGATCTGCCTTCCTCCCTACGTCGTACTGGATCCGGGTTCCACATGGGCCTCCATGGATCCGGGTTACTCCTGGGCCTCCATGGATCCGGGTTACTCCTGGGCCTCCATGGATCCGGGTTACTCCTGGGCCTCCATTGATCCGGGTTCCCTATCCTGGGCTGGACTTCATCCTTTAGGATCAACAGCAACTGGGCTGCCCGGTGGGTCATAAGCCATCACCACCATCTGTGAGCCACCCGGGCTTGCCGGAATCGGACCATGTCGATGGTATACCTATGAAGTATATCCACAACAGTAGCCCCCGGAGTTCTCCAAGATTCACCGTTCTTCCATCCAGCTCAGCTTGCGCATGTATCTTCATCCTTTGGCTGGAACGAATAATAGAGAATCTTGAAGGACTCCAAACTTCGTATCTCCAACCAAGTATTGGTCGGAAACTTCATGATCCAATGGTCAGATTCTTCGGAGACACCATCCAATGTAATCTTCGGTATGGATCCGACTAGCCAAATGTAGGTTCGGATCTGACTAGCCAAAATATAGGTGTGGATCCGACTACCCAAAATATAGGTGCGGATCCGACTAACAAAAGATTAGGTGCGGATCCGACTAACAAAAGATTAGGTGCGGATCCGGCTACCGAAAATTGAGGTGCGGATCCGACTACCAAAAATTAGGTGCGGATCCGGCTACCAAAAAATAGTTGCGGATCCAGCTACCAAATATATAGGTGCGGATCCGGCTACCAAAAATTAGGTGCGGATCCGGCTACCAAAAATTAGGTGCGGATCCGGCTACCAAAAAGTTAGGTGCGGATCCGGCTACCAAAAAGTTAGGTGCGGATCCGACTACCAAAAAATTAGGTGCGGATCCGACTAGTTAGCCAGATTTTCGCCATCTTTGAAATTTTTCTTGACATAACCATATGTATGTAGCCCCCGAGCGTTGAGTCGGCTTGCTCCAAGGAGACTCGATGCTCGTAAACTTAGCCCCAAGCGTCAAGGTGGAAAATTTCCGGCCTATTGCTCCAAAGAGAACTTCATCGGTGTAGCCCCCGAGCGCCAAGGTGAATTTACTTGAAAATCCGGCTTGGTGCTCTTAGAGTAGCTTTATCTTTATATGTGACTTAGGAATAGCGTAAATCCCAAGCATCTAGGCGGAAATTTCCAGCACTGATACCCGAAAGGAAACACACTTTTCACCTAAGATCAAACCGCAGCCCCCGAGGGTTGGTTCCAGCAAAGCATAGCGGAATCAAGACTCAAGCTGCTTCTCCAGCTGTGCACGCCATGGATCCGCCTAACCTTCTCTCATTGGATCCGGCTAGCTTCACCTGGGGCTTCGCGCGATGCTAGATCTACTTGAAAACACCTTAAATCGAGGACTGTTGTACGTCCAAGTGTCATGTACCTGATACATAAACATAAAAACATATTTGTATTAAATTGTTTCTTTGATCATGTTCAACGAACAAATGTAAGGCGGAACAAAAACGGCCTTTGAACAAATGTTTTAAAGCTGAAACTATGCAGCAGTTGAACAACATAATACTGTCAAGGCGGAAAAAACTCGACTATCTTGAACAGTTAATGTAATTTATATGTTTTAAGCAAGTGCTGGTTTATCCGTTCTTCTGGTTTATATGCTTGACTTTTCGCGAGCCGGCAAACTTTAAACACAGAACATCTGCTGAGGCGATAGCGCTTAATAGCGAAACAATCAAGAACCTCAGAAACAGAGGCCGGCTTTAAGTACCGAGATGTCACTACTAAGGAATCCACACATAAAACAACAGAAAACGTGTAGGCCAGAAAACTCAAGCTAACGCCCGAAGGCGGAAATTTTGCAACAGATCTTGGAGCCTTAAGCGGCAAAAACAGTACAAAGTTTTTCACGAGCGCGAGGCAAATCGTGGGAAAGATATGACCAACAGTGAAAGCGGTAAAAGACTCAGGATATGAGTGAACCAATCTTAATCTCATGATCATAAAATTTTAAAATATGAAATATAAATAGGGACTTAGCTGTTTGGAGCGGAGTCAACGTCGGTCGTGGCGGTTTTTCTTCGGCGTTCCGTCGAGCCGGTGCGAGATTGATTGTCGCAGTGGTCCTGTCGGTGCGGATCCACCTACCAAAATTTAGGTGTGGATCCGACCTCCAAAAATTTAGGTGCGGATCCACCTACCAAAATTTTGGTATGGATCCGGCTACAAAAATATAGGTGCGGATCCGACTACCAAAAACGTAGGCGCGGATCCGGCAACCAAAAATATAGGTGCGGATCCGACTACCAAAATCGTAGGCGCGGATCCGGCAACCAAAAATATAGGTGCGGATCCGACTACCAAAAACGTAGGCGCGGATCCGGCAACCAAAAATATAGGTGCGGATCCGACTACCAAAAACGTAGGCGCGGATCCGGCAACCAAAAATATAGGTGCGGATCCGACTACCAAAAACGTAGGCGCGGATCCGGCAACCAAAAATATAGGTGCGGATCCGACTACCAAAAACGTAGGCGCGGATCCGGCAACCAAAAATATAGGTGCGGATCCGACTACCAAAAACGTAGGCGCGGATCCGGCAACCAAAAATAGGTATGGATCCGGCTACCAAAAAATAGGTGCGGATCCGACTACCAAAACCAGAATTTGAAATTTCCAGGTCTAAGGCGGATTCTTCCGTGGAAAGCTCCAGCGACTCGGATCGGATCTTTGCAGCTGCGTCCTGCTCGGCGGCGGTCGTAGCTACATTACTTACCAGTGCGTTTCCGTCGAAATGAACGGTCTCGCAGATGAAGATGTGGAACCCGCCCGGTTCCGGCCTCCAGACGCCGCAGGCCCCACGGTGGGCGCCAACTGTCGTTGCCTAATCGACGGTACCTCGGAAGAGGGATCCTCACGAGGGGGAGAAGAAGTAGGGGCCATAGGGCGGAGTGCTCTCGGGACGGTGGTACGCGAGTTACCCAGCTTCGGAACACCTGCACGATGACAGGGCCTACTGCTGCTTGTCTGGAATTATCTGGGCGCTTTCGCGTTGTTACAATGAGTTGTGATTGTTCTGAACGTGCACGTGAACGTGAACGTGAACATGTTACAATGAGTTGTGATTGTGCTGAACGTGCACGTGAACGTGAACGTGAACGTGCCTCTAGGGCTCCCAGGATCCGGCTTATAAAGGCGCACGGATCTAGGGTTTACATGGAGAGTCCTAGCCGGATTACAGGTCGCCTAACTACGGTACAAGGTCTTGCTGTGTACGCCAAGGATCTGCCTTCCTCCCTACGTCGTACTGGATCCGGGTTCCACATGGGCCTCCATGGATCCGGGTTACTCCTGGGCCTCCATGGATCCGGGTTACTCCTGGGCCTCCATGGATCCGGGTTACTCCTGGGCCTCCATTGATCCGGGTTCCCTATCCTGGGCTGGACTTCATCCTTTAGGATCAACAGCAACTGGGCTGCCCGGTGGGTCATAAGCCATCACCACCATCTGTGAGCCACCCGGGCTTGCCGGAATCGGACCATGTCGATGGTATACCTATGAAGTATATCCACAACAGGTTGGGTAGCTCTCCTCACTGGGGAAGCACAATGCCTTGGGTTTCTTGCTGATCCCCAGCTTTTTCAGCATGTTGACGTCTTGAGTGGAAATTTTGGATCTTTCCCACTCCGCCGCTCCAAGATCCACGGCGGCCATGGAGGATTCCGGCGTGCTGTGCCTTGTCAATCGACGCGGTGGCATCAACAATGGCGCAGGGTTTGCAGCTTGGAAGCGAGGAGCTTAGGAGATTGTGGATCGCAAGGGGAAATTTGCAGATGAGAAAAGGAGGACGGCGCGAGCGGAAGTGCTCAAGGAGGAAGACGATGATCTTATATAAAGGTGCGGCGAAACGACGAACCGTTGGATAAGGAATATGTGTGACAGATGATAGCCACGTGGCAACAAGGGTAAAAAAGTAACTTAACGTTGGGGAAGTTACGGTGCGTGTGCCCGAAAAAGCGGAGGACGTGTGTCCCCCACTTGCACGACGTGTCAGGAAAGTGGATCAATTGGGCCCGCATGGCAGCGAGAACAGACTTGTCGCAAAATTCTGACTAGCAATCGTGGCTATCGTCAACAATAACGTCACCTTGGCAGAAGGAAAAATTCGACTACACAACTTCATAAAAGGCGACATGGAAAAATAATGCTGAGCCTTTGATCAAATACAAGTTTTTGATCAAATGCTCGGGGGCTACTTTGGAAAAAAGAAAAAAGATCCAGAAAGACAAAATAGAAATGGCGTGAGCCTATGACCAAATACAAATATTTGTTCATAGTCTCGGGGGCTACTCCCATCGGGAGCGCTGTTCGCGCACCCGAGAAATTATAAAACTTCGGGAGATTAAAGAAAATATATCGGCATAAGGCGCGGAGCCTACACCCAAGTACAAGTCCTTGGCTGTAGCCTCGGGGGCTACTCCCATCGGGAACGCTGCTCGCGTGCCCGATGAAGTTATAAAAAGAAAGAAAGAAAGAGAAAAAGAAAGATAGAAGAGCAAAAAAGTATATTTCGAGTTATAATTAACTCTTCATATACTCCCATCGGGAGAGCAATATAAGTCATCTTTGACCCGATAAAATGTGCCATTCCAACAGCCGAAAAAGCACTCGATAATATATTCTCAGAACGCCAAAGTTGCGATCAATTTCTGAATGCCGCAAATTTGCGAAGGTAAGACCCAGCATCCATTCTCACGGGCGTGGCATCGCCGAAGACTGCGCTCTGCTACTTTTATCCGTATCAACAGATACGAAGAAAAATCCTAACGGACGCGTTAGGTACCCGATAAATTTTACTGGGACTCGACAGAATGGTAAGACCTTAAGCGGCGCCTGTCGAAGTTTACACTGGTATCCCGAGGTCATGTCCAGGGACGTGATCTTGAAGTAGGTTTTTGCGGATTGCCACTAGAGCAGTTAACTAGTACCAGATCCGTCAGATGAACTAGCCCCAACTACCATTATCCCTGTACAATATAGATGTTTATGAGAAGAAATATAGAAAAGTCAAAGCTGTCGAATAAAGATAAACAGTGGAGATTTTCCTTGACCCTACGATTCAAGCAAAATCTCGGGGGCTACTGACATAGGCATCCCAAATGGGCTCGCGAAGATAGTACCCGGGGTTTACTGAAGGCCCACTACCCGAAGAATAAGAAGATTCGGAAGCCCAAGATATTATTAAGGAAAGTTAGAGTTGTAATAGGAAGCGTTATTTGTAATCTTGCGGGATGAGTTAGAAACCATCCCGGACTCTGTAACTTGTACAACACGAATCCCTCGGCTCCGCCTCCTATATAAAGGGGGAGTCGAGGGACGAGGAAGGCATCGAATCATTGTTTACAAACCCTAGTTTTCATAATCGTCGAGTACTTTTCGGCTGAAACCTTCGAGATCTACTTGCCCTCTACTTCCAACTAAACCCTAGCCTACAATCCATAGGCATTTACAAGTTAATACCTTGTCACTATGTGGTGTGTCATACTCATGAGAAATTCAAATTCTGAATGTCCATTAATCATCTCTAATCGATTTTTAGTTGCCTCGTGTTTAGAAGAAATGTTTTATCACATTATGGGGAGTAATATGTTTTGTACATATCACAAGCCTAGAAAATGTGAACATATGAGGTTTTGCCACTTAGAGTTGATGCTCTTAATTATCTTGCTTCTAGGTGGCATGTTTGCTCAAACAAGCTCCACTTGTAGTAAAAAGCTTTTATTGCTCATCTTTTGGTTCTTGTTTGAGTAAGAGATTCTTGGTACGGTTTTCCTCAAATACATATCTCTATATCTTATTTGGGACACCATTTGCTTCAAGTTATTCTAATCATTGCCGTGCGTGATTGTTTGACTAATTGAAGCTATCAAGAATCTTCATCCATGCATAGTGCTTAATTCTATATACTTATCCTATGCCTTTTATTGTGAAGTTGATCCTTACTATCCTTGTTATATACCACCAGAAGTTAATTCCAATATTCTCATTGTCTTTGACAATTGATAACCTTGTATGTGGTTGAATTTATGGATCATCTTCATCTTGGATTGCTTCCTATTTCCTTACTTTATTTCCAAGAAATTTTTGTTGCTCCCATGTGTCTTCCTTGTCCCTTTGAAAAACCTTTTGATAAATTCTCTTGATTCATATCAAGTGTTTGTTTTGGAAGACAAACCTTTTCCTTACGGTACATTGTGCCATTGTGAAAAGTGTAGAGGGTTTGGTTTATGTGTTTGAACCTTGCTCTTTTTGGGAGTTTGCTATCTCATTCCTTCTTACATATTTTATTTGCTTGAATGAGATAAATCTTTGAGCATGTTTGCTTTATTTCATCCTTTATGCTCGATGGTTTCTTCTTAGTTCATTTGTTGAACTTTGTTGAACAAATCTTTTGTGATTTGCTTCTTAGATATAACTTGGACAACAAATTTGTTTTTTGGCACCTCTATGCCTTATTTAATTCTTTTGGTGTTTTGTCCAAAGTATATCTTTCTTGGATCTTTAAAGGTTTTGGTGCATGCTTATATGTAATTTGTTTATACTTGTAGCATGCTTGCTTTCTTTTGATCCATTATGTAGGATATACTCCATCAAATCCTAAATGGCTAAGATGTGCATGAAATTCAAACTTCATCTAAATATGCACATGTTTATATGGAGTGTGTCCTATATATTGTGGTTAGTCTAACCATGTTGGACCCAATAAGTTTGGGGACCAAGATGTACTTGAATAATGTTTTAGGTACATTGGAGATGCAATGGAGGCTTGTCTCATCTATAAGGAAGGTGTTGTCACCATATGAGAATTGGAGTCAAGCTAGGATGATCGATGAACTCTTATCTACTACATCAAGCCATTGCTATCTCGGTAACAAGTATCTTATTCATGCATTCTCATATAGCATCCAACCTCTTGTAGGTTGTATCTTGGCATGAAATTATTTATTTCAAAAAATATTGCAGTTCTTGAAAACTCATTTTTAAAGTAAAACTTTTTATTGTACATTTGAGTAATTTGAGAAGATGCATATGTTGGGAATATATATACATCATGTTTATGATTCACCTACCCAAATATGCCCTCTAGCAATTTATTGCATATCAATTCCTCAAAGAGATCTTATGTGCAATATTGATGAAATTGCGAAATAAATCCATATTTATGATACTTGTTGCCTTTCTCAAAACACTCCAACTAGCTCTATTTCCCTTATTGTTAGTTGTGATGTTTTTGAGGTTTAACTTGGTTGAAGTTCATTCATACACCATAAGTGAAAATTGGAGCCATAGGCTATATATGCTTCTTAAGCAAACATCTGTTGGTATATTTTATGACTTCATCTTGGATATCTTGTCTTATCTATTTTGTTAACCTCTTGTGTGTGCATGTTTCTTTATGGATCACTTTGTCCACTTTAGGAACTCATATACATAAGAGCGTTAATCCATCATCTTGATATCCTTGTTCTTTGCCGACCATCTTTTACCCCTTTTGTTTTTAGTGGGTTGGTAAAGAAAATTTATGAGTGCTTGGTTTATTTATTTTCTTCATGCACTCATATCTCGTAATTGTTGGACTAAAGTTGTTCTTGATAAGCATACTCTCTTTATCTTAGTTGTGTTCTAAATGATATATAGGGAGTGAGGATTCCATGTTTGTGCATATTGTATTCAAATGCAAACATTATAAATTGTGCACGAACCTTGGGGAGCTTTCTTATTTTTAGAAGCACTATATCTCTCTTATCATGATATCTTTGTTTGTCCAATTGGATCTTTGATTGCTTGCTTTATTTGTTGAAGCTCACTTCACCATGTTATCTTTATGCAATCTTTGATCCTCAATATAGTTTGGCTTCCTTCAAGTATTCATCATTGGATATGTGCACTTGATTCCACTCAAATTATGAGAAGTGCACACTTTGGGGAGGAACTCACATTATATTGGCCTTCTAAATTTTTCACCCATTTTGACAATCGATGCCAATGGGGGAGAAGTTTAGAGGGTTTAAGGGAATGGTTTTATACTTAAGTTTGGTTTTTGCTTAAGTATTTTGCCTCTCATGCATAGTTTAGAGGGTTTAAGGGAATGGTTTTATACTTAAGTTTGGTTTGTGCTTAAGTGTTTTGCCTCTCATGCATTCCATATTTATATGTCTTGCATGGTTGTATATATATAGTGGAAACTATCCCAAAGGTTAATCTTGACAATGTATGCAATGAATTCATGTTCATCACACGTGCATATATTGTGGGGGAGTCTTCTCTATATATATTGGTTTTACTCACATCTCTTGCATTTGTTGTAGTTGTGTGAGTAGAGCCGGTTTTGAGATGGGCTAGTAGCTTTGTGTTACTTGACCATATCAAATACAACCTCTTGTATACAACTTATTCTCGGATAAGTTGCGTACTTGTTTCTAATATTCATTATATAAACCCTCTTAGTGTGGTTGTCATCAATTACCAAAATGGGGGAGATTGTAAGGGTACATTGCCCCTATGTGTGATTTTGGTAATCAATGACAACCCCTATGGACTAATGTTTTCATTGAGTTTATATGAAGGAATATTTCATAGGATCTACTTGCTCTCCATGTGTTGGATTCAAGTATGGATGCCATGAAGATAAAGATATACCTTGTGTATTGGCATCAAGATCATCGGTATGAAGATATATATGTGATATGATCAAGAAGAAGAAATGAAGATGGAGTTCTTATGTGGAACTCAATATTAGCCATGCTCTATCTTAAGTGAGTATGAGAAGATACAAGGTTGAGTTGGGCAAGTTCAAGATGAGCATCTTGAGTGGATCACATGCTTGAAGCTTGCCGTCCATTTGGTGATAGTGGACATGTGAAGATGTGCATCAATAGAGCTTTCCCATCATAGTGTATGGGGGAGCATTTGTAAGTATACACGAAGCGACAATGATCAAGTGATGGGATGCGCAAGGCAAAGGTATGACCTTGATAGGTTTTCCTTTTACCGGTCTCAAGGTGGTTGATGGGAGACCGGATTATAGGATAGATAGCCGCACTATTAAGAGGGGCTTTCGGTTGGGTAACTTGATCACATCGTCTTAGGGAGCTCAATCCTTTGCATACTTTGCACATTCTTATTGCTTCTTGGTATTTCTCGGTGTGAGGTTCTTGAGCTTGTTGCTAGCTTTACAACAAGCCCAAGTTCATCGAAAACGGAGTTCACATGCATCTTCTATTGCGTTTTCGAGGTTGGGTGATTTTACCGGTTATTCATGATATAAGGTTCTACCTTTTATATTCATGATAAAATCCCCTCCTACAGATTCTTGGGTTTTCACTTTCTATTAGATAGCATTCGTTGTTATCTTCTAAACAAAATTGGTTTCATGCGATTCGGAGTTCGGGAGCATTTGTTATTAAAGAAAAGATAAAAAGGGAAAAGAATAAAAAGAAAAGAAAAGAAAAAAAGAAAAAGGGGGAGAGGCTGCCGGCCGGCCGCCCGGCCTGCCGGGCCGCGCGCCGGCCCACCCGGCCAAATCCGGCCTGGCCGCTCGTGCCATCCGTGCGCCGGTCACGTGGGCCTGGCGGCTTTCTCCGCCCAGCGCCGGTTCCCTCACGGCCGCCGGCCGCCTCCCCGGCCCAGCCGGGGCCTCCTCCGGACCGCGCGCCGCTCCCCTTGCCTGCCGCCCGCGCACGCTGTGCAGCCGCCCGGCTGCTGGGCCAGTCCGGCCGGATGGGCCACCGGCCGCATCAGCGCCGAATCCGGTCGGCCGGCACAGCGGCCATTGGGCCGTTTCGATCGTTTTTACTGCCCGATTTTCTGTCTTTTTCCCCCAACAGCTATTTTTCCCCTTTAGCTATAAATAGGCTTCTTCCACCTTGGGCAAATGTAGTTCTTCCCATTCTCTCTCCTCCATTGCTACTATTTGAAGAACTTGCTCTCCCCCTTGAATCCTCCAACCATTCTTGCTCATATTTGAGGATTTGAGAGAGGGGATCTAGATCTACACTTCCACCAATCCATTTCTTCTCTAAGTGAGGGAATCTCTTGGGATCTAGATCTTGAAGTCTTTGGTTGACTTCCCCCCTTGTTCTTCCTCTCCAATCTCATCCTAGCATTCGTTGCTTTGGTGGGATTTGAGTGTGAAGGACTTGAACACCTCCGGTGTTCTTGCTTTGCATCATTGCATAGTATTGAGCTCTCCACCACGATTTGTTCGAGTGAGAGACCGTGAGCTTGTTACTCTTGGAGGGTGACCTCCTAGTTGGCTTGGTGATTGGTGCTCCGGTGATCTCTTCAAGAAGATTGTGAAGAGGCCCGGGCTTCTCCTTCGTGGAGCTTGTGAAGTGGTTGTGGAGCTTGCCATCTCCGGAGCGGAGGAAAAGCTAACCATAAGGAAAGGGCCATTATCCTTCGTGGGTGTGGTTCGGAGAATAGGGTGAGCCTTCGTGGCGCGGGGAATCCTTCGTGGGACCTCCACTCCTCCAAACGTGACGTACCTTGTTGCAAAGCAAGGGAACACGGGAATACATCCTCGTCTCCGCGTGCCTCGGTTATTTCTATACCCGAGCTCTCTTTCCTTGTGATAGCCATCGTGCTTGAAGTACATATATCTTGCTATCACTTGTGCTACATATATCTTGTGCCTATCTTGCTTAGCTCTAGTTGCTATTGTTACACTTAGTTGAGCTTAGCATATTTAGGGTTTGTGCTTGTAAACTAAACGATAGTTTAATTCCGCATTCATACAAGACAAATCCGCAAGAGTTGGTAATTGCCTATTCACCCCCCCCCCCCCCTCTAGGCGACATCTCGATCTTTCACTTAGTTTTGTGTTTTGTTGTGCCAAGTAAAGTCGTTGATAGTAAGGTTCATACTAGATTTGGATTACTGCGCAGAAACAGATTTCTTTGCTGTCACGAATCTGGGCAAAATTCTCTGTAGGTAACTCAGAAAATTATGCCAATTTACGTGAGTGATCCTCAGATATGTACTCAACTTTCATTCAATTTGAGTATTTTCATTTGAGCAAGTCTGGTGCCTCAATAAAATTCGTCTTTACGGACTGTTCTGTTTTGACAGATTCTGCCTTTTATTTCGCATTGCTTCTTTTGCTATGTGGGATGGATTTCTTTGTTTCATTGACTTCCAGTAGCTTTGAGCAATGTCCAAAAGTGTTAAGAATGATTGTGTCTGTCGCGGGTACTCCTCGCCAATGCCCTCCGATAGGGGCTTAGGGTTGATGGAATCCTGTAGGCTGACACGAGACATCGGTTCACAGACAAGCGGGAAGAGCGATTTACCCAGGTTCGGGGCCCTCGATGAGGTAAAACCCTTACGTCCTGCCTGTCTGTTCTTTGATTATGAAAACAATGGGTTACAATGGGGTGCCGAATAGTTCGGCTGAGATCTAGTCGAGATTGCTGCTACTAGGGTTACCTAGCTCTAAGCTTTTCCTGGCTAAGATTGCTAAGATTGTTCGTGTCCTTCGGCAGCCCCTCTCCTGGCCTTTATATAGGAGGCCAGGTCTCAAGAGGTCTAACCGAATACGACTAGATTTACAGTAGTTTAGATCCAATCTCTCCTTGTTTGTTCGCTTCCTTGTCTTGCCCGTCAAGGAATCTTCTGGTGCACCGACCTAGTGGCCCATCTAGCCTTCGGGTGTCTTCATGGGCCTCCAGTTTGTCAATACCGGATAGGGCAATACTGGTTACCCAAAGGGTAATGCCCACGTCAGTATCCCCCGAGTGTCTAGCCGAAAATAATTCGGGTAGAGACTAATGCATGTTTCCTCCTGACATTCTTCTCCTTCATTGTTCTTGTTCATCTTGATTATGCTTCATCTTCCTTTTATCGGATGCGCGTCAGCGCTCCCGATGGGAGTAGCCCCCGAGTCTAGGTACGGATGCTTGCAATCCGTGCGTAGACTCAAGTTGTACTACTCGAATACTTTCCTCTGCCGAGTTTTTCGCAAGTCTTCATAGGTCATCCGATATATTTTCTTTACACAAAGGATAATGAGTAACGTGCCCAACTTTTGTTGGTTAACTGCCGATGGCAAAACAACGTTACTCTACACAGAATCAAGTCCCCGGGCATGATCCTGGAGTGCAAAAAACTTTTACTGGATGTACATCATGCGCTCCCGATGGGAGTGTCTAGGTGTAATCGCTTGTAAACGAGAGCAGACTCAGCCCTTTTTTCTTCGACTACTCATTCTGTCGAGTCTTCATTTTATCGGGTGTGCGTCAGCGCTCCCGATGAGAGTAGCCCCCGAGTCCAGGTTCGGATGCTTGCAATCCGTGCGTGGACCCAAATCCTTCATCCGATGACTTTTTATGTTTCCTTCGAATGCTTCCAAATTATGATATCATTGCTGACGTGTAACTGCTGCAGGCTGATTTGACGGGTCCATCATGACGAGCTAGCCCTAGCCCTGTTCAATCAGTGTTTTAGGGCTTGACCACTATACGCGCAACGACCGAGGTGGCTCCTCGATTTTCGCGCTATCGTGGGCGTAGTGGGCCGTCAGTTCCTTCCCTTCCTCAAGCGCCACGTGCTTACTTATCTCTTAACTTCTCCTTAAAATATCTAAAGGCAAAAAATTCTCAATCTTCTCCACGATTCCCGCAGCATCTCCTCGTTCTCCTTCTTCTCCCTTCTTTCGCCATTGTCGCGCCGCCGCCACAGTTTCAATCTTCCTCAGATCTCGCGATGGTGAAGAAGAACGCCGCCGCCGCCGCTAGCTCCACCAGCGGAGGTGCCGCTGCCAAGTCCTCCTCTTCTCTTCCGAAGGGGAGCACTCCGAGCGCCCCTCCCCCAGCTCCGGCGCCGCCAGCACCGTCGGGCTCGATGGTCAAACCTGGGGACTGGGTAGCTTCAACCGTTACCAAGCGTGACGAGAAGAGGTCCCGAAGCTTAGGATTAATATCCTCCGACACGGGAGATGTGATCCTTCCAGGTGCGATTTCTCGGCCTGATCCTCCCGCGGGATTTTCTGTGATGTTCTTATCTTTTCTTCATCGAGGCCTTTCACTCCCCTCTCATGGATTCCTCCTCCATCTCTTGCGGACGTACGAGATCCAACTATGGCAACTTACCCCCAACTCAATCCTCCATGTTGCCGTGTTCATCACCCTTTGCGAGGCATTTTTGGGTATTGAACCTCATTTCGGGCTGTGGAAGAAGATCTTCTATGTGAAGAGATACAGCAGTAGTAATGGGTACTTTGTCACCGGAGGGGTAGGTTTTGTTGCTCGCTCAGAAGTTAATTACTTCAATTTCCCAATGAGAGAGTCTGTACAAGGGTGGAGGCTGAAATGGTTTTACGTCAAAGATTCCTCGTCACCCGAGTGTCGACTCCCCTGCTATGTCGACGTTTCTGAAGCCAAGCCTAAGGACTCTTGGAAGAACATCCTCTCAGCCGACGAAAGGGCCTCAGCCGAAGAATTGTTTGCCAAATTCCTTCGAATCAAAGAGGCTGACGGCCAAACTATGATTGGTACGGAGGTGGCAGCAGTTTTTCTGAAGCGCCGAATCCAGCCAGTCATGGCCAGAGTTCACCCGATGTGGTTGTACTCAGGTCCAAAGGATGAGACCAGGATTAATGCTGCCGATCTATCAGAAAAAGAGTTGCTTGATGAAGTTCGTCGTCTTACTTCCTTCAACCAGGAAGATTCGATCCCGCTAATCTCTTCTTATGCTCCCCTTGACGTTGATCATCCACCATCAGGGGTATTTTCCTTTCTTCACATCTCTACTATAGCTTCTTGCTCAGCTGACATGATTACCTTTGTTCTTACTTCATCATTTTTCTTTGCCAGATCCCTATTGCTTCTGAAAATACACGTGATTCACCGGATGATACTTCCGAGGGGAGAGGCTCCTCAATCCCCGTAGATTTTCACACCACCGATGAAACAGGTCTAAAGGATGAATATAACGGTCCGATGAATCTTGAAGTTGCGACGCTGATCTTCCCTCCTCAGCCGATAACACTTGTATCGCAGATGGATCAGTGCGTAACGTCGACACTGATCGTGATAGTTTTGTTGATGCAGCTGCTGATGGGGCCAGAGCTTCTCCTGCGAAGAGATCAACCGGCGGCTTTGCCGATGAAGATGATCTCTTCGACATGTAAATAGTTCTTTTCTGAAAGTTATACTATACCTTTTTTACCTTTCATACTCCTGTTATAATCACAGTCGACTGTTTACTTTTGCAGTGACGAGGGCTTTATCGAGCCTCCTCCTAAAAAGGCCAAGTCTGATGCCGTTTTGCCAGTTGTGGTGGCTTCCGAAGCTTCGGCTCCTAAGGCTGCCCCCATGGCTCAAGCATCGACTGCGTCTTCCCTTTCCAAAGGAAAGGATATTTCTCCAATCGCCATCTTGCGGCTCCTTTTTCTGTAAGTCCTCTTCTGATCTTAATACAGATTTCTTGGAGCATGCCTTGTTTAATTGTTTTTCTTTCTCTCTTAAGGACCTGCGTGGCGTTATCTCTTCTCTGGAGGTTTTCGCCTCCCGATTCACTTCTCTAGAGGCTGACAAAGTTCGGCTGCAAGAGGAAGTCGAATCTTCCTCCTCAAAACTAGATGGCGCAGTCAAGATAGCTGCCGCGGCTCGCCAAGAGATTGATTCTCTGAAGGAGGAGCTGGCCAGACTGAAAGGGAAGATGAAGGAGGAGGAAGCATCCAGGCTGGTGGCCGAGGCTCGAGCAGCCGAAAAGGATGAAGTCCTTCGTCAATCTTCTTTGGCCTTGCTTGGTAATCTCTAACATACTTCTGTTGAGTGACGTTCTTATGGATTTAAACTTTTTGTCAATGACTGAATTTTTCCCTTCCTTTCTACTGCAGAGGCAGCAAACATTCCTGTCGATGCCCTGGAGAGAGTTCCAAATAACTCCCCAGCAAATGCTGTGTCAACGATTCTCGCTTCTCACCAGCTTACACAAGAGCTTCTTGTGAAGGGGAAGGGTGCTCTGGCGCGGATGCACTCGATGATCTTCCCCAAGATCAAGCAAGAGAAGACCCTGGGACAGCTGATCGATACCTTCGCGGTTGACACCAAGGAGGTCATCGAGGTATTCAAGCGTACATCACGCACTTTTGGTGTTGTCCTTGCCTTCCAGCTTATGATGGGTTACGGCTTTAAGGGTGACATCGAGGAAATGACTAAGGGGCTTCCAAAAGAGCAAGACGGGCAGCCTGTTGATTTGAGCACCTTTAAGGCTTCTGCTCTTACTTGCGCCCGTCAGCTTCTTGAACTAGTTTCATCAAGGAAATCGTCGACTGGCCCTAGTTCATGGACTCAAACTCAGCTCCCTTGATTCTTGTAACAAACTTGTGCCTTGAGCTGATGCGAAACATTGTTCTGCCGCACAACTCATGCTTTGTAATAAACTCCGTGCTAGCATTCTTGTTAGCACACTTTTGTTATGATATCACTTTCTTGCACTTCTCCCGATGGGAGTTATTTTGGATGTTTGGCTGTACCATATCCATCACTTCTTTATAACCAGTATTTTTTTGCAGGTCTTCCCAGTACCCTCATTTGCAGACGACTCGTCGGGTGCTCTTCCTGAAAGCGATCGGATCCAGCGCATGAAAGACCGGATCACGCAGATGGAAAAGGATTTACGCAGCACTTATGCTTTAGCTGCCATCATCAATAAAAAGAGCGAGATTGCAGCCGACGTGGAGCGGTACACTCTTGGTGAACTGCATAAGGCTACCGAAAGTTTAAACTGTAAGTTTCCTGATCCCTTTGCCTGTTTGCTAGCAACTTCTTGTCTGAGTCTTGACTAATTCTTTTGGCAGTCATAGCGTTGAACCATGCGGAAGAGAACAAGCGGATACACGAGCGAGTGCATGCTTTAACTCAGCTTTCCTCATCCGAAGAAATTTTCTGGCGGGAACACTCGAAGGCCTCGGCTGTCGTCAAATTTCAGGATCGAGTGCAACAGGTCCACCAGTTCTTCGACAAGTGCTACAAGGCTATGAGGGTAGTTTGGAAAACAATGTTTCCTCTGAATGCAGTCCCCCCCTACCCTTTTGACTTTGATGTCTGAATTTGGGAGCGCCAAGAAGGTTCGGGAACTGGTAAGATCTCAAGTCTTTGCAGGGGCCAAGTGCACGCTTGCCCTTGTGCTTGCTTGTTATCCTTCGGCTTGCTTGTTGTCTATCGCCAATGCAACTGGTGATCTCGAGGAGCTGTACCCGAAGGTTTTAGCACCTGCACATATAATTGTCGACAGGCTTGAGGAGATGTCAAAGGTACCTGAGGAAAAGGAAACTCCGCAAGGGTGATGTAAAAGTGTAAAATTACTTTTGTAAATTGTTTTGGCTAGTCCATCCGAGTATTCGGATTTTTGAGCCGCAACTTTTTGTCTGGTTGATACATGAATATGTACTTTTACCATGCCGTTGGCAAATACTCAAAGGGGCGAAGCTTAATTGCCCGTTGGATGTATGTGTACTAGTTGGTTAGCAAATCATTATGAGTGATCAGCTCGTGTTGTAGGTTTTGCTAAACCTGTTGTATGCGCAACTTCGCTTTCAACCGTTTGTAAATTTTGACAGTCATTCCCGAATTTTTCGGGTGTAATGATTCTGCCGATGAGCCCGTTGCTCTCTGATATTTCCATAAGTGAAATATCGAGCGTGGGTTGTGTGTAAGTTTTCCAAACTCTTGCTTTGTACGGCACTCGTAGAGGCATCTGAAGCAGAGGGGAAGATTAATATCCTTATTCTTCTTTGCAGTGCTCGTAAAGGTTTTTGCCCTGAGCGCTATCTTCTGCCGCGCGTTAAGTTATGCCGCCACTTGGCGGCAGCACTGTCATAGATGCTTTAGATTACTGCAATGCTTTAACAAGAATCGGAACTTAAGTACTTATTGATAGGGTAAATATGAAACTGGAGGGCGAAAACAAGAGGCCCTGTGTAAAGTAAAAGGGACAAGTTTAAAAACTAAGGGAGTGTTTTATCAAGAAAGGGGTTCTTCTCCTCTTCAGAAGGATCTTCCGATTTCTTCGTCATGCTGGTGGTTGCGACAGTGCTGTTGATTTCGCCAGATGCTTGAGCAGCGATTGTTAGTATCTTGCCGCCTCCTGCATCTTCTGCCGAAACTTTTTCTGCCGATGCTATTGCTGCTGGGCCTTCGGGAGCTGGCTTCTTCTTGATTTCCCTGTCGAGTTTTTCCTCCTTGATTTCTTGTATCGTCAACTTGGGCGGGGGGTCGACAGTATCTCGTCGTGGCCCAAATTTAGCAGCAATCCTTTGAAAGTCACGGTCACAATTGTCCGAGCGTGAAAAGCTCCCATAGACTGTGATGTTTGTTCCATTGTTCCCTGGCATCTTCAGCTTGAGGTATGCGTAGTGCGGCACGGCCATGAACTTGGCGTAAGCTGGTCTCCCGAGTATGGCGTGGTACTGTGATTCCTAGTTCACGACTTCGAACTCGATCTTCTCCTTCCTGAAGTTGTCGGGTTTACCGAAAACGACGTTCAAGTAAGCTTTTCCAAGAGAATGCGCTGGTGAAGTAGGGAGTATCCCATGGAAGCGAGTATCTGAGTCTTCCAGCATTCTCATGGTGATCCCCATACTTTGAATTGTGTCAAGGAATATCAGGTTGAGTCCACTTCCTCCATCCATGAAGACTTTGCTCATCTTAAACCCTCCTATCTGTGCTTCGACCACTAGGGCGGCGTGCCCTGGCTTTGGTATAGTCATCGGGTGGTCCATTCGACTGAACGTGATTTCCTGAGACGACCATTCGACATATTCAGGAATGTTCGCCATGACTCTTTCTGCCAGGTTGATTTCTCGGGTGAGCTTCTTCATTTCTCTCCTTGAAACACCTGTCCTGTGGATCATATTCATTTTCCCACGTGGCGGTGGAAACGTCTCGTTGGGTTGATGAGGTTGGGCCTGCTGTACTTGATGCTGTGACGGGGGGTGGCGGTGGTGGTGGCGGTAGCTGCTTCTGGCCTGCCTGCTGGATGAGTTCATGCATATCGAGGAACTGCCGACAATCCCTAAGCAGGTGGCTAGACTTTACTTTTCCATCCTTGGAATCGGTATAAGAATGTAGGTAGCAAGGGACGTTGATCTGTTCAGCGTAAGGCAATTTGGGAGTTCTCTGAGGTCGTGGTTTATAGTTGCCACGGTTCCCAGAGTCGTTCCGATTACCGTCCTGCCGATCGTCTCGCCTGTTGTCGTACCGATCATCCTGTCGATCAGAGTAACCTGCGGCCACCAAGTTGTTGTCATCGTAACTGCGGTTCTTCCTTCTCTTATTCCGATCCCTTCGACCACCCGAATCATTCTTCGGCTGGTCATCCTCTTCGTCATCGCTGCGCTGCCGTGGTTTTCGGACATTGTCTTCACCATCGGCCCAGCTGTTGGCGATTTCCATTAGCTTGGTTATGGTCTTCGGCTTCTTGCGCCCAAGCTCTTCTATATAGCTTTCACGTCGGATGCCATCGCTGAAAGCGTCAATTGCCCTGTCGACAGATACGTCTTCCGTAGCATTTAGGAGTTTGGTGAACCTCCCGATGTACGCGCGCATCGACTCCTTCTGCTTCCGTTGGCAGTGCCGTAACTCCTCAATCCCGACGGGCCTTTTGTAGGTTGCTTGAAAGTTAGCGACAAAAGCTTCTACTAAGTCATCCCATGACTTGATGGAACCCTTCGGCAGCCCTCTGAGCCAGGCTCGTGCTGAGTCCTTTAGGTAAAGTTGTAGACATTCCATTGCTGCTATCTGATTCCCTTTTTGCAGAATTACTGTCTGCAGATAGTCCTCTATCCAGGATCTTGGCTCCTGCTACCCATCGTATTTGGCAGCGTCGGTAGGTGTAGGTTTGAACTTCTTGGGTGGCATCGCCTCCCGAATTTTGTAGCTCAGACAATCGGCTCCTCTAAGCTCGCCGTCGTTTTCCTGGGTCTCGTCCGAAGAATCACTGTCAAGTTCTTCTCTCATGGCGCGTCGTCGCCTTGCTTTGTCAATCCTGCTCTGTGTGATTTCGTCCCGAGCGTCTTTTGCGCGATGTTTTGACCCGCTGGCCTGCAGGGTCTTCTCTTTCGGTGGAACTAGATTATGTCCTAGTATCGCAAGACTCTCCAAAGCACCACGGTGGGCCTGAGCCATGGATCCTTCGGGACGCTGATTAATGAGGTACGCTGCAAGATTGGTTGTTGCTCCTGCGACGGTTTTTGGCCGTGGCATGCCCGCGGTGTCCGTGGTCATAAAGGATTTGGTAAAGTTTGATGTTATCTCCCTTGCATCATCTTCCGAAAGCCTGGACATCCTCGATCGATGTTTGCCCCCTCCGTGGGTACTTTGGGAGGCACTCCCCTGCGAGGCCCTTCGTCGCTCGCTGGACCGGTCTGCCGCAGATAGTCGTTTCTCGAGGGTGGCTTGCTCCTTAGACAGGCGCTCCCGATTTTTCTCCAATATGGAGCGGTAAGCATTGAGCGTGCCAACCGTGGTTCCCGCCGAAAGCGGTGTGTTGTTGAGCACGGCTGCCTTGGCTGCTGCCCACTCTTCTTCTGTAATGGTGTGGTCGCTATTGTCATTGCTGGCGCTATCTCCGAAACTAGCCCGCCTGCTGGAACGGGGGTGCGTTCTCCATCTCCCCTATTAGCGACGTAGACTTGGAGGGGCGCCACTCTTCGGGTGTCTCCTCGGACGACGCTACCGATGCTGTCCTCTCCCGACGAATAGTAGGCGTTGCAGATGAATGGCGTGTCGCTTGACCCTAGTCCATGCCTGGTGTCGCAGTTTATGCAGTAGTACGAGGTCATCTCCGAGGGCACGGGGAAATCAGATACAACCGACATGGAGGATGCCGAGCGAGGAGTCGATGGCGCGGACGGACTCGGCGGGTTTTCCTGGCCAGCCGAAAGGTCGGGTGTCGACGACGCACTTGGGCTTGTCGATCTGGAGATAGGAGATTCCAGTAGCCGGAGGATTCCCTCTGAGTTGACGTTGTAGTGGACGCTCCCGAACGCCATGTCCATGTTGCCTTGCAGACCAGAGAAGGTGGAGCGAGACGATTCGCTGTGCGGGGTGAATTCGTAGGAGCCAAAACAGATCGGGCTTCCCAGATGAGACGATGATGGTGCTGATGAAGCTGCTGATGACATGACGGGTTCAGCCGATGTCCGAT
The DNA here is from genome assembly GCF_019359855.2 of Lolium perenne. NCBI lineage: Eukaryota > Viridiplantae > Streptophyta > Magnoliopsida > Poales > Poaceae > Lolium > Lolium perenne. Next base: position 238,080,211 of record NC_067245.2, on the reverse strand, counting down.
CTTGTGCCGACAGGGTTCCCACAGACGGCGCCAATTGTCGAGGGTACTCCTCACCAATGCCCTCCGATAGGGGCTTAGGGTTGATGGAATCCTGTAGGCTGACACGAGACATCGGTTCACAGACAAGCGGGAAGAGCGATTTACCCAGGTTCGGGGCCCTCGATGAGGTAAAACCCTTACGTCCTGCCTGTCTGTTCTTTGATTATGAAAACAATGGGTTACAATGGGGTGCCGAATAGTTCGGCTGAGATCTAGTCGAGATTGCTGCTACTAGGGTTACCTAGCTCTAAGCTTTTCCTGGCTAAGATTGCTAAGATTGTTCGTGTCCTTCGGCAGCCCCTCTCCTGGCCTTTATATAGGAGGCCAGGTCTCAAGAGGTCTAACCGAATACGACTAGATTTACAGTAGTTTAGATCCAATCTCTCCTCGTTTGTTCGCTTCCTTGTCTTGCCCGTCAAGGAATCTTCTGGTGCACCGACCTAGTGGCCCATCTAGCCTTCGGGTGTCTTCATGGGCCTCCAGTTTGTCAATACCGGATAGGGCAATACTGGTTACCCAAAGGGTAATGCCCACGTCAGTGTCACCTCTGAACATGTGAGTTTTTGATTATGCACTAACCCTCTAATGAGTTTGTTTCGAGTTTGGTGTGGAGGAAGTTTTCAAGGGTCAAGAAAGGAGGATGATATACTATGACCAAGAAGAGTGAAAGCTCTAAGCTTGGGGATGCCCCGGTGGTTCATCCCTGCATATTTTAAGAAGACTCAAGCATCTAAGCTTGGGGATGCCCAAGGCATCCCCTTCTTCATCGACAAATTATCAGGTTCCTTCTCTTGAAACTATATTTTTATTCGGTCACATCTTATGTACTTTACTTGGAGCGTCTGTTTGTTTGTCTCTATTTTTGTTTTTGTTTGAATAAATGATTGTGTGGGAGAGAGACACGCTCCGCTGGTTCATATGAACACATGTGTTCTTAGCTTTTAATTTTCATGGCGAAGGTTGAAACTGCTTCGTTAATTGTTATATGGTTGGAAACGGGAAATGCTACATGTAGTAATTGCTAAAATGTCTTGGATAATGTGATACTTGGCAATTGTTGTGCTCATGTTTAAGCTCTTGCATCATATACTTTGCACTTATTAATGAAGAAATACATAGAGCATGCTAAAATTTGGTTTGCATATTTGGTCTCTCTAAAGTCTAGATAATTTCTAGTATTGAGTTTGAACAACAAGGAAGACGGTGTAGAGTTTTATAATGTTTACAATATGTCTTTTATGTGAGTTTTGCTGCACCGCTTCATCCTTGTGTTTGTTTCAAATAAACCTTGCTAGCCTAAGCCTTGTATCGAGAGGGAATACTTCTCATGCATCCAAATCCTTGAGCCAACCACTATGCCATTTGTGTCCACCATACCTACCTACTACATGGTATTTCTCTGCCATTCCAAAGTAAATTGCTTGAGTGCTACCTTTAAAATTTCTATCCTCTACCTTTACAATATATAGCTCATGGGACAAATAGCTTAAAAACTATTGTGGTATTGAATATGTACTTATGCACTTTATCTCTTATTAAGTTGCTTGTTGTGCGATAACCATGTTCCTGGGGACGCCATAAACTACTCTTTGTTGAATATCATGTGAGTTGCTATGCATGTCCATCTTGTCTGAAGTAAGGGCGATTTACCACCTTTATGGTTAGAGCATGCACACTGTTAGAGAAGAACATTGGGCCGCTAACTAAAGCCATGATCCATGGTGGAAGTTTCAGTTTTGGACATATATCCTCAATCTCATATGAGAAAATTAATTGTTGCTACATGCTTATGCATTAAAGAGGAGTCCATTATCTGTTGTCTATGTTGTCCCGGTATGGATGTCTAAGTTGAGAATAATCAATAGTGAGAAATCCGATGCGAGCTTTCTCCTCAGACCTTTGTACAGGCGGCATAGAGGTACCCCTTTGTGACACTTGGTTAAAACATATGCATTGCGATGATAATCCAGGTAATCCGAGCTAATTAGGACAAGGTGCGGGCACTATTAGTATACTATGCATGAGGCTTGCAACTTGTAAGATATAATTTACATAACACATATGCTTTATTACTACCGTTGACAAAATTGTTTCTTGTTTTCAAAACCAAAGCTCTAGCACAAATATAGCAATCAATGCTTCCCTCTGCGAAGGGCCTTTCTTTTACTTTTATTGTTGAGTCAGTTCACCTATTTCTCTCCACCTCAAGAAGCAAACACTTGTGTGAACTGTGCATTGATTCCTACATACTTGCATATTGCACTTGTTATATTACTTTACATTGACAATTATCCATGAGATACACATGTTATAAGTTGAAAGCAACTGCTGAAACTTAATCTTCCTTTGTGTTGCTTCAATGCCTTTACTTTGAATTATTGCTTTATGAGTTAACTCTTATGCAAGACTTATTGATGCTTGTCTTGAAGTACTATTCATGAAAAGTCTTTGCTTTATGATTCAGTTGTTTACTCATGTCATTACCATTGTTTTGATCGCTGCATTCATTACATATGCTTACAATATTATGATCAAGGTTATGATGGCATGTCACTCCAGAAATTATCTTTGTTATCGTTTACTCGCCGGGACGAGCAGAAACTAAGCTTGGGGATGCTGATACGTCTCCGACGTATCGATAATTTCTTATGTTCCATGCCACATTATTGATGATATCTACATGTTTTATGCACACTTTATGTCATATTTATGCGTTTTCCGGAACTAACCTATTGACGAGATGCCGAAGGGCCGCTTGTCTTTGTTTCTGCTGTTTTTGGTTTCAGAAATCCTAGTAAGGAAATATTCTCGGAATCGGACGAAATCAACGCCCAGCATCCTATTTTTCCACGAAGCTTCCAGAACACCCGAGAGTCGCCAGAGGTGGGCCACAGGGGCCCCAGGAGGGTGGCTGGCGCGGCCCAAGCCCTGGCCGCGCCGCCATACCCCCTCACCACCTCGTCGCCCCTCCGACTCCGCCTCTTCGCCTATATAAAGGTCCTCGACCTAAAACTTCGAGACGAAAAATCCACGGTACGAGAAACCTTCCAGAGCCGCCGCCATCGCGAAGCCAAGATCTGGGGGACAGGAGTCTCTGTTCCGGCACGCCGCCGGGACGGGGAAGTGCCCCCGGAAGGCTTCTCCATCGACACCACCGCCATCTTCATCACCGCTGCTGTCTCCCATGAGGAGGGAGTAGTTCTCCATCGAGGCTCGGGGCTGTACCGGTAGCTATGTGGTTAATCTCTCTCCCTATGTACTTCAATACAATAATCTCATGAGCTGCCTTACATGATTGAGATTCATATGATGATGCTTGTAATCTAGATGTCATTATGCTAGTCAAGTGGATTTTACTTATGTGATCTCCGGAGACTCCTTGTCCCACGTGTGTAAAGGTGACAGTGTGTGCACCGTGTGGGTCTCTTAGGCTATATTTCACAAAATACTTATTCACTGTTATGAATGGCATAGTGAAGTGCTTATTTATATCTCTTTATGATTGCAATGTGTTTTGTATCACAATTTATATGTGTGCTACTCTAGTGATGTTATTAAAGTAGTTTATTCCTCCTGCACGGTGTAATGGTGACAGTGTGTGCATCGTGTTAGTACTTGGCGTAGGCTATGATTGTGATCTCTTGTAGATTATGAAGTTAACTATTGCTATGATAGTATTGATGTGATCTATGCCTCCTTTCGTAGCGTGAAGGTGACAGTGTGCATGCTATGTTAGTACTTGGTTTGGTTATGTTGATCTGTCATGCACTCTAAGGTTATTTAAATATGAACATCGAATATTGTGGAGCTTGTTAACTCCGGCATTGAGGGTTCGTGTAATCCTACGCAGTTAGTGGTGTTCATCATCCAACAAGAGGGTGTAGAGTCTAGCATCTATCTATTTATTTATGTGATCAATGTTGAGAGTGTCCACTAGTGAAAGTATAATCCCTAGGTCTTGTTCCTAAATACTGCTATCGCTGCTTGTTTACTGTTTTACTGCATCTCTACTGCCTGCAATATTACCACCATCAACCACACGCCAGCAAGCACTTTTCTGGTGCCGTTGCTACTGCTCATATTTATTCATACCACCTGTATTTCACTATCTCTTCGCTTAACTAGTGCACCTATTAGGTGTGTTGGGGACACAAGAGACTTCTTGCTTTGTGGTTGCAGGGTTGCATGAGAGGGATATCTTTGACCTCTTCCTCCCTGAGATCGATAAACCTTGGGTGATCCACTTAAGGGAAACTTGCTGCTGTTCTACAAACCTCTGCTCTTGGAGGCCCAACACTGTCTACAAGAATAGAAGCTCCCGTAGACATCACCCACCATCTTGTTGGGCCGGCCCACTTGCTATATTGTGGACCCCACATACTAAATGGGCCGACCCTTTAACAGGAAAGTGGGACCCACCTGTGTTTTTGGCCCGGCCCACTATCTTGTTGGGCCGGCCCACTTGCTACACGGTGGACCCCACGTACTAAATGGGCCGGCCCTTTAGCAGGAAAGTGGGACCCACCTACGTTTTTTTGGCCCGGCCCACTTTTTTGTTGGGCCGACCCACTTGCTATATGGTGGACCCCACATACTAAATGGGCCGGCCCTTTAACAGGAAAGTGGGACCCACCTGTGTTTTTGGCCCGGCCCACTATCTTCTTGGGCTGGCCCACTTGCTATATGGTGGACCCCACATGCTAAATGGGCCGGCCCATTAACAGGAAAGTGGGACCCACCTGTGTTTTTGGCCCGGCCCACTGGCTTGTTGGGCCAGCCCATTTGACCTATTGTGGACCCCACGTACTAAATGGGCCGGCCCGATAGCAGGAAAGTGGGACCCACATGCTAATTGGGCCGGCCCAATAACTTCTTGGACCGGCCCACTTGCTTCAAGGTGGACCCCACTTTTTAAATGGGCCGGCCCATTAAAGTTTTGACCAGTCAACCTGAGAGGTTAGGCCCGACCCACGTAACTAATGGGCCAGCCCAGCTATATAGTTGACCGGTCAAACTAATTCACCTGGCCCGGCCCGCAAACTTAATGGGCCGGACCGCTTAAGACGTCGGGTTAGGCCCATAGGCGACGAAAAATACCCCTTAGCGGACGATTTTGGGACGTTGCCTATCAGAACTTTTCTTGTAGTGATACCAATTACCACATGAAGCATTTTCTGTTTCCAACCAAATAGCAATAAGTGCAATAGCTTCCAACTTTTGTCATGAACATTAAAAGTAAAGCTAAGAACACCAGTGTTCATATGAACGAGCAGAGCGTGTCTTTCTCCCACATAAGCATGAATTTATTCAGAGAATGAAAATAACAAAACGAAAATAAAAGCACACAAACGCTCCAAGTAAAGTACATAAGATGTGACCGAATAAAAATATAGTTTCACTAGAGGTGACCTGATAAGTTGTTGATGAAGAAGGGGATGCCTTGGGCATCCCCAAGCTTAGACGCTTGAGTCTTCTTGAAATATGCAGGGATGAACCACGGGGGCATCCCCAAGCTTAGACTTTTCACTCTTCTTGATCATATATCATCCTCCTCTCTTGACCCTTGAAAACTTCCTCCACACCAAACTCAAAACAAACTCATTAGAGGGTTAGTGCATAATCAAAAATTCACATATTCAGAGGTGACATAATCATTCTTAACACTTCTGGACATTGCCCAAAGCTACTGAAAGTTAATGGAACAAAGAAATCCATCCAACATAGCAAAAGAGGCAATGCGAAATAAAAGGCAGAATCTGTCAAAACAGAACAGTCCGTAAAGACGAATTTTTTAGAGGAACTTAACTTGCTCAGATGAAAATGCTCAAATTGAATGAAAGTTGCGTACATATCTGAGGATCACTCACGTAAATTGGCAGATTTTTCTGAGTTACCTACAGAGAGGGCTACTCAAATTCGTGAGAGCAAGAAATCTGTTTCTGTGCAGTAATCCAAATCTAGTATCAACCTTTTTTATCAAAGACTTTACTTGGCACAACAATGCAATAAAATAAAGATAAGGAGATGTTGCTACAGTAGTAACAACTTCCAAGACACAACAAAACAGTAGCAAAAATAAAAAACATGGGTTATCTCCCAAGAAGTGCTTTCTTTATAGCCATTAAGATGGGCTCAGCAATTTTAATGATGCTCACATAAGGATGAGAATTGAAGCAAAGAGAGCATCAAAAAGCAAGTATGAAACAAATTTAAGCCTAACCCGCTTCCTATGCATAGGAATCTTGTACACAAATAAATTCATGAAGAACAAAGTGACAAGCATAGGAAGATAAAACACGAGTAACTTCAAAATTTTCAGCATGTAGAGAGGTGTTTTAGTACCATGAAAATTTCTACAACCATATTTTCCTCTCTCATAATAATTTCCAATAGCATCATGAACAAACTCAACAATATAACTATCACATAAAGCATTCTCATCATGAGTCTCATGCATAAAATAATTACTACTCCCAACATAAGCATAGTCATTCTTATTAATTGTAGTGGGAGAAAATTCAACAAAGTAGCTATCATTATTATTCTCATCACCATAATCATCAAATGTAGGAGGCATAGTATAATCATAATAAACTTTATCCTCCATAGTAGGTGGCACCAAAATACCACTATCATTATAATCATCATAAATGGGAGGCAAAGTATCATCAAAGAAAATTTTCTCCTCCATGCTTGGGGGACTAAAAATATCATGCTCATCAAAACCAGCTTCCCCAAGCTTAGAATTTTCCATAGCATTAGCAACAATGGTGTTCAAAGCATTCATACTAATAACATTTCCATTAGCATGCATATAAAGTTCCATAGGTTTTTTAATTTTCTCTTCAAACACCTCATGTCCTAACTCAAGAAAAATACTATAAAGATCTCTAATATTTTTGTTGTTTTCCATTAAGCCTAACTAGTGAAAAATAAAAACAAGAAACAAAAAGATGCAATTGCAGGATCTAAAGGAAATACCTTCGAGCACTCACACACCGGCAACAGTGCTAGGAAATAGCTTAGTAGTCGGAGGATGTGAATACCTTTTACCTTACCTCCCCGGCAACGGCGCCAGAAAATAGCTTGATATCTACGCACGCTTCTATTCCTGTAGACAGTGTTGGGCCTGCAAGAGCAGAGGTTTGTAGAACAGCAGCAAGTTTCCCTTAAGTGAATCACCCAAGGTTTATTGAACTCAGGGAGGTAGAGGTCAAAGATATCCCTCTCAAGCAACCCTGCAATTACGATACAAGAAGTCTCTTGTGTCCCCAACACACCTAATACACTTGTCAGATGTATAGGTGCACTAGTTCGGCGAAGAGATAGTGAAATACAAGTAATATGGATGATTGTAAGTAGTAATTGCAATCTGAAATAAAAATGGCAGCAAGCGAACATGTAACAGAACTTGTTGGAAACGGTGTTTCAATGCTTAGAAATAAGGCCTAGGGATCATACTTTCACTAGTGGACACTCTCAACAATGATCACATAACTGAATAAATAAATGCTACTTTCTACACTCTCTTGTTGGATAACAAACACCATTCATTATGTAGGGCTACAAAAGCACACCTCAAGCCGGAGTAAACAAGCTCCACAACATCCGGAGTTCATATTAAAGTAACCTCTAGAGTGCATAATAGACCGTTGCAATTTAGACCGAGTACTAACATAGCATACACACTGTCAACAATAGCTATGAAAGGGGGAATAGATCACATCAATACTATCATAGTAATAGTTAACTTCATAATCTACTAGAGATTACAATCATAACCTACGCCAAGTACTACATGATGCACACACTGTCAACATTACATCATGGAGGAGGAATAGACTACTTTAATAACATCACTATAGTAGCACATAGATTAATAGTGATACAAAGCTCATGATCACATAAAGATCACATGGGAGAGAGATGAACCACATAGCTACCGGTAGAGCCCTCAGCCTCGGGGGAGAACTACTCCCTCCTCATCATGGGAGCCAGCAACGGCGATGAAGATGGCGGTGATGTCGATGGAGATGACTCCGGGGGCAATTCCCCGTCCCGGCAGGGTGCCGGAACAGAGACTTCTGTCCCCCGAAATGGAGTTTCGCGATGGCAGCGGCGCCCCTGGAGTCTTTCTGGAGTTTCGTCAATTGGTGTCGAGGTTTTAGGTCTCGAGGGACTTTATAGGCGAAGAGGCGGAGTCGGAGGAGCCACGGGGCCCCCTCCCCATAGGCTGGCGCGGCCAGGGGGCCACCCGCGCCGCCATATGGTGCGGGCCCCCTGCTGCCCGCCTCCGACTCTCCTTCGGTGTTCTGGAACCTTCCGGGAAAAATAAGATATTTGGACTTTGTTTCGTCGAATTCCGAGAATATTGCCCGAACAACCTTTCTGGAACCAAAAACAGCAGAAAACAGGAACTGGCACTTCGGCATCTTGTTAATAGGTTAGTCCGGGAAATGCATGAAATCATTATAAAGTGTGAGCAAAACATGTAGGTATTGTCATAAAACTAGCATGGAACATAAGAAATTATAGATACGTTTGAGACGTATCACAGGCCTCGACGGGACAGCAATGGCGGGCGGGAGAACGCGCGTGAAAAGGCCATGGACGTCGCCTCAGCATCGGCGACGACGAAGAAGTTGCAGCTCCATAGCACCTCTTGGGCAGCCTCTGCTCGGTCGCCAGATCCACCGGCAGATGCTCCTCTCCCTCGCCATCAAGGCCGGCCGAGAGGAGCATCGATAGTGGTTGGCCTCCAACGAAGAAGAGGCGACGACGCTTATTGAAGGGAGGCCTCACAGATGCGGAGAACTTCCCCATCTCCCACCTCAGGAGCAGAGGGAAGGACCTCACCTGTGATTGCATGGCACCGCGTCGAAGCGCCAGGGAAGAAGCTGACCTCCGGCTGACTCTAGGATCCGCTGAGCTAGCTCCTAGCTTCCTCATTCGCTCGCCTCCATGGCCGGCTAGAGGAGGAAACCAGAGCAGCAAAGCACACCAAATCCAGCAGCAACAAAGCAGTATCTTATTGACGGAGATCCCCGAGGTGGAGGAGCTCGCCTTCTCCGTCCGCCGGAGCTCGACGAGGCAAGACCCCCACACCCAGATGCATCAGATCTGACCCCAAAGATCTCGTGCCCTACTCCAAACTACCGGCAGACCGTCGAGATACTTAAATCTAACCCTATGTACAACTCCGGCGCCTCCCCTCCGCCATCTCCAACCGGCAGCGCCGCCGGAGAGGGCTCGGGTTCGGCCCGGTCTCACTTGGAGGACTCTCAAGGAGGAGAGCGGTGGGAGAGGAGAGCGGTATCACTTGTGTTGTTGTGTGGGATCTAATTTTGTCCCCAAAGACTTGAGTCTCTTACAACTGTAGTAATCATTCATTGTTTGATCGAATGGTTATTACTCAATATTCGAATTATTCTTTTTATTGTATTTCATTATGTCCAATTTGGACAGAGAGACAAGCTTGATTTAAATAAAGCTTGGCAAAACGATCAATTAATTCAAAAAATGCTAAAATGTCACTTTCTACACAGTATCTCTAACTCTCCGCAAGGGTTGTTCTGTTCAGGTCTAGTGTACGAGACTGTTGTATAATGACCCCCATTATTCGTTTTTCTTTTTCGAGAGAGTGACCAATCAGAGAACTCATGAACCTGTGGAGCTTGTGGCTCTTTTTTTTTTCTTCTTTTCTGTAGAAGGAACCGGTGGCACGCCATTTGTCAGCAAGCCCAAGCTGACCCGAAGTGCAAGTTTCTTTGCCTAGGTAGGCCCAACCAAGCAAAGCAAACCCTCCTCCCCTTCCTCTTCTAATCTAAAAAAAGAAAGCCCAAAAACCCTAACCCGCCGCCACACGCTCACCTCCAGCCATCGGCGCCGGCGCCGCTTCCCCCCACCCTACGCCCGCAGAGACAGGCAAGAAGAACCGCGCGCGAGGGCAGGGCGATGGCGGCGTCCGACGGGGACTGGAAGCGGCTGTTCTATGTGCGGCGCACGGTGTTGCAGATGCTGCGAGACCGAGGGTACCTGGTGGCGGACGCCGACATCGAGCTGACCGTGGCCGCGTTCCTCGAGCGCTACGGCGACCCCGTCAGCCGCGACGACCTCACCATCCACTGCGCCAAGAATGAAGACCCCAACGACCAGGTAGGTCCGCCCCTCGTAGCTTCCCCCTCCTCCTCCGCGATTTCCACGGCGGGTTGTCTTCAGGGTAACCGACGGCGCCCTTCTTCCAGGTCAACGTCTTCTTCCTGGACGAGTCCAAGTCCGGCCTGGGCGCGATCAGGACCTGCGTCGACAAGATGAAGCAGCTGAACGTCAGCAGCGGCATCCTCGTCCTGCAGAAGGCCCTGAGCGGCGCGGCCCGGACCGAGGTCCTGCAGAGCAAGAAGTACCGCCTCGAGGTCTTCAAGGTCGCCTCTCCTCTGCATCCCTGCAACCCTGCCTCGCGCTCGTGTGAAGAACCAGTGACTGAAGTTTAATTTGGTGCTTTGCCCCTGCAGGAAAGCGAGCTCCTTGTGAACATTACGGAGCACCATCTCGTTCCCAAGCACGAGCTCCTGTCGGACGAGGAGAAGAAGGAGCTGCTGGAGAAATACATGGCTAAAGAAATCCAGGTCAGATTAATTTGCCTCTTCTTTTCTATCTGTCACTGGCGTGATACTAAATCGTTCGTTACAAGCATGGCAATATGAAAAAAAGTTATTCGCTGTTAAAGTTATGTAACCCAACACACAAGTGTGAGTAGCAAACTAGAGACAACAAAACAACATCTAGCTCATGCCGGAGCTGAATAAAGCAGGAACGCCAAGCCCTAGCCAATGCCTACGCGGTTTTTGGCGAGGAAATGTGAGGTTTTCGCCATATACTTCGTCCTATCCACCAGATCCTTCCCTTCTACCTCACGCTTTGCCGGTAACAATGATATCCACTGGGAAACAATGGTATCATTTTGACCAAATCGACCAAGCCAAAGCCCAAAAAATGGCCTAGCCAAGAAAATTGGACCGTGATCCCCGTCGTTTCAAGGCTAAGCTAACAAAATCATTGAAGCTATAAGGAGGCCGTTCCCACCCCAAAGCTTCCTTCACGCACCACCAATTAAAATGTGACAACGGGCAACCGAAAATGAGAATATTGGCTGTTTCCAGCTCACCACACCTTTAGTTTTTAAATCGTCCGTAACCTGAATTCTCCCTCAGAAACACATCCACACACTGAATTCTCCCTCAGAAACACATTTGCACAAAATTTTTAATCTTCAGTGGAATATTACGCTTCCAAAGATCCACTATTCTGGCATCTCTAACCCCCCGGATTGACCTTCTCGTCATACAACGATTTGGAGGACAGCAAACCATTTTGAGAAAGGGCCCAAAAACCCACACCCCGACCATCCGAACAGCGGAAATCCCGCAGAAGCTCACGCATCGAAGTCCATTCCTCTCTTTCTCTGATACCAAAGAGTGATAAAACATCAAACGAATATGACCTGGTCTGATCACTTCGGCCACTGCCATTTTCTTTTATCATCAGTGTCCATAAATCGTTGGGGAGCAAGTAGGCACCTGACCATGCCAAACATCTTACCAGAAACAGGATATTTTTCCCATTACCTACTTTGTATTCGAACCCTCTTCGGACACAATGTTCAATGGCATGTAATCTCTTCCAGAATTGTGACGCATCTGCTGAGTCTGGTTGAAAAAAACTGCCTTCACCTAGATACTTATTTCTCAAAAGCTGACAGGCCAAATCATTGTTTCCTCTCTCCAGTTCGATAGTCCACTTGGCTAGAAGAGCCATATTACTGTCAAGCTTCATGCACTAGCCAACGCAACCAAAAGTCCAAACTGATGAAAAAGGCTAGGCAATCCACTTATACTCTTCAACAATTATGAACCCGGGTATCCACAAACCCCAGCCCAGCAAAAAAAACCCGCCTACAAAGGTTAGCCCAGCGGACCATATGATACTTGATTTCTTTTCCATTTCCTTCCCAGAAAAAAAAAATCAGCACAAACCATACCAGCTTTGTGATGTGTCCCCTCCGACAGCAAATAAAAGCCAAGGGTATAACTAGGAATGTTGTCCAATCATGGATCTATCAGCGCTGATCGACCGCCAGAAGGAACCTGTTGGCAATTGGCAAGTATTTTCTGGCTTTTGATACGCCAAAACTCAAAGTCTGAAGCTAACACTTTCCTATTCGAAACTGGTATGCCTAGAGATTTCATAGGAGAGCTGCCCGATTCACAATTAAACATATTAGCCACACGCTGTTGCTCAGTTCTGTCAACACCTAGAATAAAAATTCCGCTTGTCTGGTAGTTAATCTTGAGCCCCGACATTGCCTCATAGCAGTAGAGATGGAATTTCATAGCCACAATCGACCTTTCCTCCAATTAAAAGCATTGTTTGTTCCCTCTCACTCAATCCCTTGAGGTATCATTGTGGGAGCACTTTTCTCCTAACCTTGTTAAGACTTAAGACGGACGATTTTGCTAGCTTGAGATATTTAGCATTGCTTTATACTAAACGTGGCCAGTCTAATCCTACCCGCGTAACTACTAGGAATCCAAGATCATACCACCCCTAACAATAAGATCCATATCCATTTCTAGAGAAATATCCTGGCTGCCTGCCTGCCTTGTGCAGGTCATGCACTTAACCCTGTTACATTTGCAGCTGGAACAAAGACTATTGTGTCATTTTCGATCGTGGGGTGAACAACTTTGCTGAAAGAGTAGCATGGAAGGTGAGAATGTGAGACGCAGTTGATACAAGGATAAGCTAGTAGAATGGATACCCAAGGAACTCTGTTATAACTTGAAGAATGATACTATATGGTTTGTTTACATATGAGCATGTCTTCCCCATATGTTGTGGTTATTATTGTGGCCCATGTGTATAACCAGAAGCTCACTTGGTAGTGGCTGCATACTGCTGGTGTTCACCTGAGCAATTGGTTGTTTTCAAATCAGAAGCTCACTTGGTAGTGGCTGCATAACTCGCTGCATTTTACATCCATCATGTTTTGCTGCATCAGTTCTCTCAAAAAAAGCTGGACCCACACTTCATTATCACTAACGAACATCGGAACATAACACATATACTCGCCCAGTTTTTTACTGTAGTGGCACTCTTATGTTCTGATGTCTTGGAGTTGTCTCATGATGCAGCTCCCTAAGATTCAAATAACGGATCCGGTGGCAAGATACTATGGCATGAAGCGTGGGCAGGTCGTGAAGATCACCCGGAAAAGTGAGACCGCCGGAGAATATGTGACCTACCGTTATGTTATCTGAGCCACGATATACATTCTCAAGGCTTGAAATATTGAGCGAGTACTGCCAGTTGAAAAGGCTTCATCCACTGCTAAATCTGGTCAGCGGCAGGGAGATCCTGGTCTCTTAGAGTTCTGTAAGTGCCTTCTGAAGTGCCTTTGGTGTCTGTAATTGCTTGGCAATTTCGACATGATGCTGCTATCTAGCTCTAGACATAGGTTTCTGTAGATGTGTTGTGTTTGTTGCTGCTAAAATCACTCCGTGACTACATGAGATTGTCCATCTGTTCCGAAATTCAGTTACTTGTGCGCCCCTCTATTTTGACGAAATGGTATGAGCATATATGTATGCCTTTCTGGGACTCTTGAACATGGATTTTGCGTGCTGAGTATATTTATTGCTCGTTACCTGCTCCTATGTCTCTACTCGGACGAAAATGGCAGCTAAATGTCGAACCTAGACTCCTAGAGAGACTTTTGTTACTGCGTTTCATCTGCTAATTTTGTATTGGCAGTACGTGAACCTGGAAGGTTTGGGTTAAGGTATGCTATCGTTAGAGCATCTCCACCGGCGGCTCCAAGTAGGCACCAGAACTGCCATATGGGGTCGCCGCCAGAGCATATTCTATTTGGGGATACTGGTCCCCCATGCTAGCCCTGATAGAATTTGAAACTTAAAATAACATTTAAAACTGAAATTCATATGAAATTTACTTGAATTTAAACCTAAATAAAACTTAAACTTAACCCTAATCTACTGACCGTCGGTTGGGGCGCGCGACGGGCTTGCGTTGTCGTCGATCTTCCCCTTTGCCGTCTGCGTCCATGCCCACCTCTCGGCTCTTGCTTCGCGCATCTGGCGGTGAAGCATAGCGGCCGGCGTCGCAGGAGCTTGCCGGCGGCGCTGTCCCCGCGCTGCCAGCCTTTGTCGAGAAGCCTCGTTCTCGGCGCGCCTCGCTTGCTCGCGGGTGAACGTCAAGACATGGTGATGAGCGTTCAGCTCGATGAGCTTCTGTCGCTCCGCCTCCATGAGGAGGCGTCCTGCCTCCTTCGTGGCCGCTCGCTAGCGCGAGATCTCGAGGGTCGTTGACGAACTCCCGCTCCTCCTTCAACCTCCGGAAGCGCTGCGCATTCAACGACGCCAAGATTGCCGCCTGCGCGCGGCCGTTGAGGCCAAGCATGGAGTACGTTGTTTTAAGACGACGCAACATTTTTGACGTGGAGAGGAGAGACTAGCGCGGCGATGGTGGTGGAGACGAGAGGATATCGCGGCTACGGTGGTGGAGATGAGAGGATAGCACCGCGGCGGTGGATGGCGTCCATAGTGATAGGGGTGCCAACTACCCACATTTACGGTGGCGTAGGCGAGTGGACGCCGCGTGGCCAGTTGTTGCCCTCGGTTTCCGCGCGGAAGACCATTAAACGCCGATGACCAACCTTTTCACGTTGCTTCTGATGCGAACCGTCTCGCTGACAAGGCGCTCCCACCCGCGAAAATCATCGTGTCGCGAGGCGTCGACGCGTCCGATTCGCGCCCTTCGCGAAAAGGCCGGCACGAGCCCATTTTCGATGCCGGGTTCCAAAACTCTATCAAGGCGGCCGGTGGAGATGCTTTTAGGAACCTTGCAAGGTCGTCGATTTTGATAGTGAAATAAAAAGGCGGCCACGGTATTCTTTTGACGTTTCTACAGTTGCCGAAAGTGCACGGCAGTGACCCGGCCGGATCCGCTCGATGGACGCGGACCCGTTTGCAGTTTAGCTGCCGAGAAAATCGCCCCAAGTCAGTCAACGACGGCGACACGCCGGAGCGACTGGTCGCACGGCCGATGCGATCGCCTCATCGGCTCGTGTCCAACCGAATCTGCGATCCATCTGTTAGAAGTAGGATAGCTTTGGTACTAAGCTAATTAGGCAGTTATTAAGATTAGCTTAGTTCCTAAGCTAAGTAGTCAGTTAGTTTTGTCCAAACGCTGTAATACCGAAGAGGTGCCTTTGTAACCGCCTTATTGGCGTCTGTTCGGTGGGTATATATACCCCCAACAATCATCAATGAAACATCACTTGATTCTCTCAATCTTAGTTCTAAACACGTTATCAGCACTGACTCTACCGAGAGCAACACGCTAGATTGAGAATAGGAATGAAAGAAATACCGACAACGAAGCTTAACCGTCTCCGCCGGCGTCCTCATCACCGGCCCTGCCTCGGCTCGCACCGACGTAGGCCCTCGCGGCGTCCCGCGCCCGCGGCAGCAGCCCTCGATCCTGCCCCCACGAGCGCAGAGACGACGCCGGCCCCGGTGCCAGTTCTCCTGAGACGGCAGTGGCCCTCGGCCGGCTCCTCGCGGTGGCGTGGTTGCCTAGGCGCGGCGAAGGTGACGACCGACGACGGCCCCTGCGGGTGCGACTTTACGCGTGGCTCCTGGCGTCGCGGCGGCGCCCCACGTGATCCGGCCACCAGCCACGCCGACGACGGCTTCTGGCAACGCGACGCGTCGTCGTCCTCCAGGCGGCGAGACAAATCGACCTGACGGAGTCTGCCCGTCGCTCTTCTTCTCCTCAATCGACCGCACGGCGGTAATCTGGGCGAGCGAAGTTGATTGGAAGTGATACAAATCCATCGATTCGTATCTACTCCGTAGACAGGAAGATAGGGATTCTTATCTCTTTGCTGTATTGCAATTTAGCCCCTTCCCTACTACATTTATAAATGAGCCATCAGACTCACAAACTTGGAAGTCCAGAATTGATTTCTTGGCACTTCACGCTGTTGGTTCTTATTTGAACTTTAAGACCTTTTTCCATCAGGAAAATATTCATGATAAACTATCAGGTTATTTTTTCTTATAAATTGCATCTAAAATAATAATTATGCACAATTTTACATCATGTAGAATTACCATTGAGGCCATAACGTGCCTTCACATAATACAAATGTATGTGTACTACATACATTTCATACGAATTCCTCTTGAATTTATGTCATGTTATATATTTTCCTCTAGCTTTTCCATAACATGTAATTCGGTATAACAACTGTATCACAATCAAAAAAAAAAAAATCTTGCAAGCCTCTCATTTAAAACGAATGGTAGTATTATGTGACTATCTCAAATTTAATTTGTGAATCACAAGAAAATGGCATCGATTGCCAAAACGCATTAGCTTAACATTCAAGTTGTTCCTCTAGATCATACTTGTTGTTTACCAAATATATTTTACTATCATAGTAAAACGAATTCATGCATGATCCTTTCATGTTTCTATTACATGGTGCTACATAAAATTACGGATCCTACATCGTGAAATACTATTCGGGCATATTATGTCTATCAAGACAAAATCCATCATACATGACACTGATTGAGTTTCTCACAAAACTACTATAGGTTCTCCATTATATGGTGATAATTGTATTCACTATAAATAACCAATGTCAAAAATACATATCTATGTTTTGGCAATGAATTTAACATCTCCCATCACTTTGGGTAAGAAGAAGCATTGATAGAAGTATCATTTAATATCTCAATATTGAATGTCTACTCCATGGTCATTAATTAAGGAATTACCTCGGCCATTAATATGCTCAATCGAAGCATTTTCACAAACTTATTTATTATCATAGTAAATGATTTGCATGATCATCTCATGCAAGGCTAAAATCTCCATCAAAAGAATTCACTAAACTCATATCAGATGAGAGAAAATGGATAAATATCTATTCCTCTCTAAAATCTCCACCAAGGAGATATTTGTTGTATAAACAATGTTAATAGGTTCTCATTCACTTTTGAGGATTTCTAGTCCATTGAAGTTATTCACTTCTGTTGTCTATAAAATCAACTCCAAGTTTATATTTTGTGATTAGGCAATTTCAAATATGTGCCTGATTCAAAAACCTCAATGCACTTTACATCCTACTTTGATGGTAATGCACATACATCATCGTCTTTATTTCAGGATATATATATGTTATCTTCTTATGAAGATTCATTAGATACACCCTACGGGTGATATATAGCACGACCTGAAATTCAAGTATTACTCATAATACTAAGAATCTCAATGGTCTTGAAAAGAACCATGAAAAATCAATGTAAAGTGGAGGTAAAATGACAAGCATAAACATAATGGCCATGTTAAAAGGGGATAACATAACTCTCAAGTTCATCAAAGATGTTATTGTATGAATCATTATACATATGAAATCCCAATTCCCAAGACTTTTGGTTGGGTTATTCCCCTAAATTCATCATATAATATAAGTTCAACTGGATAATTTTGAAGGTCACTTCGATAATTTTGAAGCTCACTTCAATAAACACCAGAATATAATATGGTTATGGATTGTACTTATATTCTTCATCATGAAGAAAACAAAAGTGTAATCCGGCAGGAGATACACTCCTTCACAATAACATGTTTCTTGTGGAATAAAATTCCCAATAGATTTTTGGGACTTCATTTTGTCTCATGACTATCCAAATATGTCATTTAACATATACGCATACTATTAAATGTGGTATGTTATCCATTAATATCATGTTTCTCATACATGACATTTCAATGTATGAAGTAAATTCATACTAAACTTTGTTGCGTTGAAACTAATTTTTTCAGATTTTGATGAATCTAAGATTTTTCATAATCTCCTTGATCACCCATTATAGGGATAATGCGAAAAATTAGTGAAATTTTGCTGGTCACAATTTACAAGTTGCAAAATTCTCAAATCATTAGATTTTCTGAGCACCTAATGTGCCATGAGAATTTTTTTTTCTAAGTCTCTCACACTCCACTCAAATTACTTGAATTTATTCAAAAAGATACTTGTTGACTATTCAACAACTATCTGGGTCATATAAGTATTTCATGGTATTGATAGACACATCTAGTGGATGGTCTTACATGGGTTTTTAATCTCCACAGATCCATGATTTTACTAAATTAATTGCTCAAATTATCAAATTAAGAGCAAAATATTATATATATTGGTTAAACCAATACTAATATTTTTATCACGGGCATTTGTGATTTTATTAAGTACCTGCGTGTACATACCCAGAATAGTGCAACTAAATTCTTTATCAAAAGAATCGAACTAATTAGATGACCAGTGCAACAAAATTTTGATATACCAACATATTGTTAGAGACATGCGGTTTTACACGCCGTAGATCTAATCTAAATCACAACAGTTGCTTATCATACTGCTTTCCCTTGCAGTAAGTACGTGGAAATAAAACAAGTATTTCCCATCTGCGATAATTCGGTTATATACCGATATCACCACCCCAACGTACATCATGGGCCCTCACATCAATTTGGGATCTATGTGATAAATAACTAAGGTATAATTTTTCAATATCCGTCAAATACCTTAAACCCTATCAAGGGAGTTATTGATAGCCCGTACGCTGATTGCATTTGCAATAACGACATTTTTTGGCATTAGGGTGAGATTAGTACCACAAAGAATGCCGATAAATAAATAATAAATGTCATAGACTTTCAGTCCTTATATTCACGTACTTGAGAATCTAAACGACAAGTTTAGTCATAAATTTGCAACACATTGCAAATCTGCCACATACATTTACTCGTGACAAATATGTCACAAAATCATATTATGCATGCAACCAATGTGCCAAAAGAGTGAAGGTACCTAATGTAACCACTTTCCTCCAAAATGAGAGGAAAAGGGGGAGAAAATTGGCCACATGAGATATAAATTCTCACATGCTTCCGCGGAACAGAGGAAATTATATTCTCAACAAGTAAATGTAGTTCAACCTCAAGTTGAATAACACATAGTGGATGCTCATCATCCAAACCCAGCACAAATGTGCACATAATTTTAAGTGTTGGGACATCGAAACACCTTGACTCCATTGTTATGGGAAATCATGAGGAGTTCAAATATTTAATCACATTTCCACAAATATTATTGATTCAACAGAATCATACAACAAAGACTACATTTTGTCGACAAATATATTTATTCTTAAAAATTGCTAAAACCTTTAGGGCCCTGAACCAAAGTCCATGGCAGAGTACCTAATGCACTCATATATTGGTTCAACTAGAAGGATGCAATTGAATAAGAATAGTACTCACTCAACAAGGGAGGTATTTACCATTATAATACCTATTCCTCATAAGCACCTTCCCTCTGGAAGACAAATGACTTTTTGTTAACAACAACAAAAAAACAATGAGGTGGTGATAAAGTGAGGCTTGTAGCGCAAGGGTTCACGCAGAGACCCGACATCAATTATATATGATGTAACATACCCTATTGGTATAAGTGGAATTATGTTTCGATACTAATATTATTGGCAATTATAAATAAACTATCCATGTAGCTGATGGATGTAGTGATTACATAATCATATGGGTCACTCAATTTGGATATCTATATTAAAAGTCCTTAAGACTTATAAATCCAAATCCAAAATTAAATCGCAACATATGTGTAATAATACAAAAGTCACTCTATGACTTAAAATAGTCAAACACAAATTGTGTGGTACAATTGACTATAAGAGGTCCTTCTTATAAAGGATTACTCGTATAGTGATGATTGCTTATATGTTGTCATAAACAAAATCCCTAATTGGATTCTACATGACATTTGTATATATCAATGCTTTTATCATCAAAGTTTATAATATACACGAAAGGTCCTTGCAATCATATCAAGACGGAAATTTGGATAGAACCAAGTATTAACCAAGTTTATAACTTGAGTATATTCCTTCGGAATACATATCTACCAGTCTTTACATGTCCATAAAGTTTTGGAATAATTAAATATGGATAAATCAAATCAAAGATACATATGGTCACACTATCCCTAAGAGGGATACAAATTCATTCATACATTGTAGTAGTGATGAAGTGATACTGGACCTCTTGTTCTATATCTCAATACAAACTACATCATGAATGTGAATATTTTGTTGTCAACTTCTTTAAAGTGCAAGCCCCAACTAAAAGATTAGTGGAAGTAATATCCTCCGATATATTTAAGGCTCAAACGATCTTGATTAATTCCCTTAGGAATATCAAGATTTGACCATCGTGTAATCTACATTGGCTATAATTACCGATCCCGAAAATGCCATATCATAGACTGAATTCAATGAAAGAGCCTTCTAACTAAGAGAACAAAATAGACTCGACTGACCACATTCAAGATCATGTGGTTGAGATTCAATAGAATCACCCACCATTATTTATCAGATCGTACCACTTGTATTGCTCAAATGCATAAGGGTTAAATTAATATTTTCCAAACTAGGGAGATAAACACTTTGCAAACATATCATGTGAAATCTAACAGATTTATTCACAGTGCTTTACATATTCCCATATTCCTGAATTTAAGTTCATGGATTGGCGTGAGACAACTCTTAGTCTTGCAAAGTCCAGGGGGAGTAAAACTCCCAAATTATAACCCGTTGATGATCATTAGATCATATATTGTACTCTTTTTTACTTAATGAGTTTTTCCTAATGGTTTCTCATAAAAGGTTTTTAATGAGACGATATAAATACAAGTGTCTAGATATGCCACATTGCTTTCTCCTTGTTTTTTCCCCATTGGGTTTTAAAGGAGTTTTCGGTGGCACATCATATTGCACTCTTTGCAATATTTATATGTCGTACCTCCTATTTTCCCCACTGGGGTTTTTAAAGGAAGTATATAAGGCATATTTATTGATCTCTAAACTCACTAATGAGATTTTTCCTTATCAAGGTTTTGCTCATATGAGTTCTCAAGAGACAATAATCTTTAAATGTTGTATTATTTTCTCCTTATTTTTCCAACATGGTTTAAAGGAGTTTTAACAACATATCATATACAACTCTCCTCATATTTTTCCCACAGGGTTTTTGGGGGGAGAGATTTTAAAGATGATGACTTTCAAGATGATAGAATATTTACAAAGAGCACCGTTATTTACAAGGACATCCTCATATATAAGCAAGAAGACTTTCAAGACTATGCGAGAAGATCTTGAAGATTACACAAGAGATTTTTAAGAAACAGCGTTGTCCAAGGGGGAGTGTTAGAAGTAGGATAGCTTTGGTACTAAGCTAATTAGGCAGTTATTAAGATTAGCTTAGTTCCTAAGCTAAGTAGTCAGTTAGTTTTGTCCAAATGCTGTAATACCGAAAAGGTGCCTTTGTAACCGCCTTATTGGCGTCTGTTCGGTGGGTATATATACCCCCAACAATCATCAATGAAACATCACTTGATTCTCTCAATCTTAGTTCTAAACACCATCGACCCTCCTCTGGATTAGCGTGACCTGGCGAAGGAATATTTCACAGATCTCCGGCTGTCCTGGTGGCTGCAGGATCATCATCCATGGCCACGGAGGTGGATACAGCGGGTCCGGATACAGCAGGGGCGTATCCGTAGCTCCAGGCTCCACAGGGTATTTCATTCTCACTTTTTAAAAGCAGGTGTGAAAACTGCTAAATATGTGCCTGCATTTTGTGATTGTTGAAGTATCAAAGCTGGAAATTCAACAACAAAAAAAGCTGGAAATTCAACAAAGAAAAAGCTGGATATTTTGCGTGGCTCCTTCATCAACCAGGTGATGTGCTCCAGCATTCATGGCGCCGAGCCAGTCAAACACATGACTGATCAGACCACGGTTCTTCAATGCCCTTCGGTGTCTGAATTTGCCCTACAAACCCACACCCCGATCATGTGTGTAGCGTGCAGGGAGGGAGGCCCAGTGCCGGCTTATCCTACAGACAACGTACGGCCATCATTGCAGGCGATCAGCGGATGGCCAGCTGCCGAGCACTCCAGCCTTCCAGGTCACAGTACACCCAGCCCCATATGAGAAGAGGAACGTCAGGCTTCAGTTCAGAGTGGGTACCTTGGTTCAATGCCTGACGATGAGCAACTCGGAATGGCTGGAGGGTGATAACTGATAACCTACCAGGCAGCAAGCCCAGATATTTTTATCACACATCTCGTGAGTGGAGATACAGTTCAATTCCCGCGTCGGCCAAAACAGTTTAGTTTAACTGGCTCATAGGAGGTGGCGTTTAGTTTAAGGAGGTGGCGTTTTGGCTCATAGGAGCAAATGCTCCTATTATACAAAATAATTAAAAAACAATTTTAAAAATGTCAAAAATTCTGACATAATTTTTTTTGTTGTACAACGTGACATTCTATGTTAGTGCACAAGTTTTCATGGAGAAACAATATTTTATGTGGCGTGTACAAAAAAGATTAAAAATATCCTGTACGTGGTCGTGTTATAGCATCAAAATTTGTCTTTTTTACTGGAGCCACAAATTTTTATAGTTTTTTTTGAAAACTTGTGTATGGAAATAAAATGTGTAGATGTACATGAAAAATTTTAGTTTAGAATTTTTTGACACTTCAAAATGTTGATTCACACAATGAAAGCAAATGCTCCTATGAGCCAAAGTGAATATCCCGTCTAACTGCGTCTTTTGTCTTCTCTATGCGCAACATGCGAATCTGGACAGGGCGACAACAACAATAGTATAGTACAATAACTGCAGGCGCCAGCTAAGTAGGAGTACATGATTCAAACACAGTGGCGAACGGGTACATATGTTTCCTCATCTCTACCTGCTCACTCTAAGAGCAAGTACAATAGAGTCTAGTCAGCTGACTATAAGACATTAAATAATATATTTTAGATGAGTTGGAAGAGAGATAAGAGGAGAGAGAAGGGAGGTGGGCTACTATGCAATAGCCAGCTCTTGCACGTGCTCCTAGGCATTTTGTGAGAGTGAAATGTGGATCATATGTTAGTAAAGTACTTCATTCTTATAGCCAACTATTGTACATGTTAACTATATGATGACTACAAATGACATGTCATCTTGTTATAGCCAGCAGTTGGCTACACTATTGGAATTGCTCTAATTCTTAAGTCTAGCTCGCTGAAATACTCTTTCAGAAGTGATTTGTTTTGTCAGTTTCAATTTTCTAGCCATCCTACTATTATACTAGTGCATGTAAAAAAATACTATTATACAAGTGGTAGTACAATTTCTGCTAGTCAAGAGACCGGGCAGCACTCGCTATCCCTAGGAAAGGTCAAATCTGGGACTGCGATGTGAGCCTATGATGGTGACAATTATGTAAACTGGCATGTGAACCGGTATTAATTATTGTTATTTGACACAAAGAGCTGACTTTCAAACCAAAGAAAGCATACAGTACAAATAAGTGGGACAACTAGATAAGACTGGAGATACCGGTGAGTAGGGAGAAAAATAAAAGGCTAGAAATTAAAAGCGAGGTTGACGATGTCGTAATAATGCTTCCAAATAGTCTTTAGAATGCAGATCAGAGAGCACAAGTAGATGGTCCAAGGTTGAAAAGTATAGCACAGACCACATGGCTTGGAAATGTATGCTTAGGATTTTAGCACCCAAAATTGCTGTATTACCAACAATAGCAAAGCGGGCTAAGAGTGCACGCAAGTGTATGATAGCAGGCTTTAGAATATTGTTGAGAAAACTCACAATGACAAAATGGTCATGTAGGGCTAGGAGATAATAGCAGTGCTACAAAATGACATAGATTGGAAATGTATGCTTCGGATTTTAGCACCAAAATTGATGTATTACCAACAGCAGCAAAGTGGATTTAGAACACACGCAAAGAGCGGGATTTCGAATATCATTGAGCAAACTCAGAAAGGGAAACTGATAAATTAGATGCCATGCTAAAAAAATGACCATCTAGGTTAGGAGATAATAACAGAGTGCTAAAAAATGACCATGCAGGAACAAACAGGGTGCTATAAAATGACTATAAAGTAGTAGGCGATTACTAACAGAGTGAAATGTTCCTGTAAAACTAAGACAAATTGGTAAGAGATCAAAATTTTGAATAGCAATCTGACTGGAGAACATGCTAGTATTTGTTCCAAGAAGGAATGTGATATCAGAATTTAGACACAACAAGAATTACAGTTCCACAGAGATACTACAAGCACTAGCAATAATTTTTAAGGACAATACAGACTAATCATACAGCTTACATGATTATCTCAACAGGAGATGGAGCCATGATCCAGCAGAGCATCCAGCAATAGTTATGGTGTGCTTTTGCTTGGCTTGGCATGCCCCCAATCAATTCAAGTGGCAGGACTATGCAAGTAGCATATGTAGCTTGGGCAAGCGGTTTGCAATCCGAGGGTCGGTCACCGTAATTTACATGGTGTCCGAGTCATCCTTGTTATAGGCCAGGGGGAACTCATCAAACTGCTCCGAGACATCACGGCCCCTTCCGATAGTCTTGAGAGAGTGGTAAACCCGGTACATTGAGATCCTCTCCTTTGGGCGAGCCACAATACACTGAAACGCCACCTTCAAGAACTCGCTGATCTCCGCATCATGGCCCTTCCCGCTCAACGACTTATCCACAGCATCGGCGATTCGGCCGGAGCTCTTGAGCTGATATACCCAATCCACCAATGTCCCCTTGAACCCTTCGCCGACTACATCGCTTGACACGGTGGCAGCCTCCTGCCCGGTGACGAGCTCGAACAGGATGACCCCGAACGCATATGTATCGCCCTTCATGGTGCCAACTGGATTGCTAGCATACTCCGGGGCAACATACCCGAACTCCCCGAAGTCGCCGTTGAGGAAAGGGCTTGTATCTCCACCTTCACCGGGTGCCATCCGGACCAGCCTCGTGAGCCCGACATCCGTGATCCGAGCCTCGTAGTCCTCGTCGAGCAGCACCGCACTGGAGCTCAAGTTCTGGTGAACCTGCGGAACCTGGAACCCATGGTGCAGCCACGCGAGGCCCCGCGCGGCCCCGGCGGCGATCCTGAGCCGCGTCGCCCAGTCGAGCAACGTCTCCCCTGGCTCTTTCATGACCTTGGAGAGAGCCCCGCTCTCCATGTGCTTGTACACGAGCAGCCGCTCCTCCTCGACGACGCAGAAGCCGAGCAGCGGCACGATGTTGGGGTGCCGCAGCTGCCCGATGCGGCCCATCTCGGACCGGAAGGCCTTCTCGGAGAGCGGGCAGGAGTGCAGGCGCTTGACGGTGAGGGCGGAGCCGTCGCGCAGCACGGCGCGGTAGGCGGTCCCCGCGCGCGAGCTCCCGGCGACTACTATGTGGGAAGTGCTGAAACACTGCGTGGCGGCTAGCAGGTCGGCGAGCTTGACCTTGACGATCGGCTGCTGGAAGAGGGATACTGGTGCTAGGCGGTTGTGCGCGGCCTGCAGCCGCTCCGCCCACCAGCTCCCTTCCTCGGCGGTTGTGGGGGATGACTCGGTGACTCCGCGGCGGCGGCGGCGGCCGGCTTTGGTTTTCCCGGTGCATCGCCAGAGGAAGAAGGCGAGGAGGAGCGAGGCGGCGGCGCCGAGGACCCCGGCGGCGATGACGATGCCGAGGCCGGCGCCGCCCAGCCCGCCGCCGCAGCGGGAGGAGACGGGGTGGCCGCAGAGGCCGGGGTTGGCAGAGAAGGAGTCCTTGGAGAAGGCGGCGCCGAGCTGGGCCGGGATCTGGCCGGAGAGTTGGTTGTTGGAGAGGTCGAGCGACTTGAGGCGGTCGAGGCGGGCGAGGGAGGCGGGGATCTGGCCGGTGAAGGCGTTGTCGTTGAGTTTGAGGGAGTTGAGGAAGCGGCAGTTGGCGAGCTCGGCGGGGAGCGGGCCGGAGAGGCGGTTGCCGGAGAGGTCGAGGTTGACGACGAAGGGGATCCAGTCGCAGAGGGCGGGCGGGATGGGGCCGGTGAGGGCGTTGTTGGAGAAGTCGAAGGTGTTGGCGCTCCCGCAGTACTGGAGCGAGGAGGGGATGGGGCCCTGGAGGGCGAAGCCGGAGAGGGAGAGGGAGAGGACCCGCGACTCCTGCGGGTTCCAGCAGGTGACGCCGGAGAAGCTGCAGACGGCGCCCGCGGTGGAGTTGGTGGTCCAGGAGGAGAGGCGGCCGTCGGGGTCCTTGAGGTTGGTTTTGACGCCGCGGAGGCACCGCGCGTCGTCCTCCTGGGGGGCCGCCGGCGAGCCCGGCGGCGGCTGCGGGGCGGCGGGCGGGAGGGTGAGGGCTAGGGCGAGCAGGAGGAGGAGGAGCAGGGGCGAGGGAGGCATGGTGGATTGGTGGAGGCCGTGGTGGTGGGGGTGGGGGAGAGACGGAGAGTGGTTTGACCAGGTGGGGAGACTGCGTGCGGGGATGGAATGGAGTGGATGGGCAGTACCACTAGTGCTGTGCTGTGTGTGTCGCGTGTGCTTGTGTTTGTTTTGGTGGGGCGGTTTTGGGTTGGGTTGGACTGCAGGGGCCAGGAAGCCGGTGGATGGGGAGAGAAGTGGAGCAAGAGGACAGACAGACACGGAGTGGGGGAAGAGGAAAGACTGGCGAGATTTGGGAGGAACGGACAGCGGACTGCTGAGAGCATGTCTACTAGAGTCCCTAAACCCTCAAACCTCGATAGCCAGTTTTACAGGTTAGAAATAGTCATTTTTGTGCACTTTTACAGGTTGAAAAACAGGGGTAAAGAGTAGAACCCCTAAACCCCTAAAGAATGCAGTTTGAGGGTTCTAGTCTTTGGCTCAACCCCAACCTCTAAAACTGTCATATGCCATATCACAGTTTTCATCACATATCATCATTTCACATATCACAAATATCATCACATTTCACATAAAACAATAATCATTCACCATACAACAATAATTGTTCGAATCAAATAGAACAAAGGTAAATCATGCGCCACGGCGCTGCCCATCCAACTGCCACTGGTGCTCGACTAGATCATCACGGAGACGACCATGAGTGGGAGGAGGGCGGGGCGGGAGGAGGGCGAGGCGGGAGGAGGGCGGGGCGGCAGGAGGGCCGAGCGGGAG
Source organism: Lolium perenne (assembly GCF_019359855.2). NCBI lineage: Eukaryota > Viridiplantae > Streptophyta > Magnoliopsida > Poales > Poaceae > Lolium > Lolium perenne. The sequence goes on along the minus strand of NC_067245.2, from coordinate 238,053,013 downwards.
GAAGGGCGGGGCGCGGCGGGCAGCGGAGGAGGGCCGAGCGGAGGAGGCCGGGACGCGGCGGGCGGAGGAGGCGGGGCGCGGCGGGGCTGGAGGGCGGCGGCGGCGGCGGGATCGGGGGAGGAAGAGGGAGGAAGAGGGGAACGAGCTGAATGTTCCCTCCCGCGCGTGTCCGAGACGACTACAGGTCGGGGACGGGTTGGATTGCCCAACCCTCGTTTCTACAGGCCAAGAAGGGATTCCCAGGTCCGACCTGGGAATTTTTTTACAGTTTTACAGTTTTAGGGGCTCTAGTCTTTGCGATTTTTTCGTCAAAAACTGTAAAAAAAAAACGGTTATTTTTACAGATTTAGGGGTTTAGGGGCTCTACTAGACATGCTCTGACCACTGACCAGTGCCCATTGCTTGGGCCGTGCCGGGTGAATGCGGTGCCTTGGGCTCGGTACTTTGGCAAAATTCGGATGTATCTAAATGTGTATCTGAATAAAGTTATTGATTCGTAAGGTAACAATTATCTTCAAATGGAGAGAGTAATGATTTAACCGAATCATTTACTAAACAAAACCTGATTACATTTTATATTCTTTTTCATGCTAAGATGCAACTACAAGGTTGCATGCTAAAAAATATGCATGACACGATATTTGATTGTGACATACCCAAAGACATATCACTCCCCCATAATGGGATAGTCCATTAATCTCTCGTAAGAGCCATATAAGATACAATAGGCTCAAAAAGGAACACAAATACATTGTGTGCAAACCAACATATATAGATTTAATTTCTCAAGATAAAACAAGTAGGAAGCACAACATATATAAACACATGCTAGAACAAAACTAACACATGCAAATGGGCGAGTAACTTTTAATGTAAATAAGTTTAGCACATGTTACCGCAAGGAGGAACATTGGATATACTACCTCCATTTCAAGGAATAAGGCACCCTCGTTTTACGTGTTTTTTGTTTGACCAAAAATTACTTCAAATAGATAAATATTGTTTGTATGAAATTAGTATCATTAAAAAGTTCTTTTCAATACGAATCCAACAATACTAATTACATATAATATAATCAAGATTTTGTTGCTCAAATTTTATGGTCAAAGTTCGTATTGAAATACGTGTGCACCTTATTCCTTGAAACGGGGGTAGTATGATAGAAGTGAGATAATCAAAATGACTTGGTTTGAGACAATATAATTAATGAAGATCCCTTAATTCTTCATAATGTAGCCTCCAATGCCCTCCAAAAAGTACATATTGATCAAGTTTTGGCTTATTGGTCCCCAACCAAGTTGTGTCCTAAGAGATTAGTCACAATAGGCTTGACAACCCAAATAGCTCAAAAGCACAGGGAACTTCAGACACACCGTTCTATATATATGTTAGTGGAAGCAAAAGACGTTTTCCCCTTCTAAGTAAGTATATCGATAAATCATGATTTATTCAAAGTGCATTTCAATTGATCCTAGAAACAACCATATGGTGTTTTTGGAGAGTAGGAAATAAATATGTTGTACATAACAACACTTGTAAGGCTACTTTCTCTTTTTTTTGTGAACAAATATAGTTTACGGATTTTGTTTCAAACATGATTATGTTGCAGAGTTGTGGCGGGCACTGGATTTACAAGTCAAAAATGAACATGAACTAGAACCTCATTTTACTTCTACTTTTAGGGATGATGTATATTTCTCTGTGCTTTTGTATGTACTCTCTTTCCGATGCCGACTTTGAGTTTCTGTAAGATAAATATGTCCTAGTGTGATGTCTGAATTTTAATTTACTCACTATGTGGCATAAAGAATCTCTGAATTCAGATGACGCTATGTGTGCCATGATGTATTAGTTTCGCGACAATCCAATTCAGATAGAATTAAATTGTTGGTCACCTGAAATATGCATCTATGTTATACATCATTGCTCTTTCAGTATTTTATCTAGCAGGGATGTGCCGGAACGCCACCTCGACAGTGCACATAATGGACACTAATAAATATTGTTTGTATGAAATTAGTATCATTAAAAAGTTCTTTTCAATATGAATCCAACGATACTAATTATATATAATATAATCAAGTTTTTGTTGCTCAAATTTTATGGTCAAAGTTCGTATTGGAATACGTGTGCACCTTATTCCTTGAAACGGGGGTAGTATGATAGAAGTGAGATAATCAAAATGACTTGGCTTGAGACAATATAATTAATGAAGATCCCTTAATTCTTCATAATGTAGCCTCCAATGCCCTCCAAAAAGCACATATTGATCAAGTTTTGGCTTATTGGTCCCCAACCAAGTTGTGTCCTAAGAGATTAGTCACAATAGGCTTGACAACCCAAATAGCTCAAAAGCACAGGGAACTTCAGATACACCGTTCTATATATTAGTAAACAGTAAAATTTTCCTAGCTAGGCCCTTCCATAGCGATTTGACTCTCCAGACCGTCCGATCTGATATATCTACGGTCGCTGTACTCTACCCGATCTCACTGCACCAGTTCGATTCGTTAATTCGCACAGATTGGGCCGGCCCAACGTTGAAGGGCTGCTACTCCCGCGATCGAGTTGCACGTTTTCTGATTGATTGGGCTGAATCGTGCGAAATCTTCAAACGGACTGACATCCCTATACGTGAGGCATGTTCACTCTCTTCTTTTCACCTTCCCTATTCCTCTGCCTCCCCTAGAAAAAAAGTTCCATTCCTGCAACCGATGGGTTGCCTCGAACCATAAATGAGACGGCGACGGCAGCGGTAGCGGCAACGGCGACATCGAATTACCGGCAGTGATGGAGCACCAACGGTGTCCCTCTATGGTATTGTCCCGATCAAACTATCATCCCCAATCATCCGATCCTCCAACCCTGACTCCGATCTCGATCTCTTTCTCCTCTTCGCACAACGACTTGTCATGCGGCAACACCCACAGCGAGTAGCCAGCTCGCCTACACCTGGGCAAAGTTTGGGCCGGGCCGGGTTTCGGGCTGGGCTTAAAAAAGCCCACGGGTAAAAAGTCAGGCCCGAGCCCGGCCCGGCCCGACCGTCAGGCCTGTAATTTGAGCCTGAACCCGGCCCGAATGAGCAAAAAACCCGGCCCGACCCGAGAAGCCCGGCCCGACCAGGCTGCAATGCACAAAAATGAAGGCCCGAGCCCGGCCCAGCCCAACGTTCGGGCTCAGATTTCAGGCCCGAACCCGGCCCAAAGTGCAAGCCCGACCTGGCCCGGCCCGGGATTTTCGGGCCGGGTGATACGTCTCCAACGTATCTATAATTTCTTATGTTCCATGCTACTTTTATGATGATACTCACATGTTTTATACACACTTTATGTCATTATTATGCATTTTCCGAAACTAACCTATTGACAAGATGCCGAAGTGTCAGTTCCTGTTTTCTGCTGTTTTTGGTTTCAGAAATCCTAGTAAGGAAATATTCTCGGAATTGGACGAAATCAACGCCCAGTATCTTATTTTTCCACGAAGCTTCCAGAACACCAGAGAGAGACCAGAGGGGAGCCAGGGGGCCCCACACGCCAGGGCGACGCGGCCAAGGGGTGGGGCGCACCCCCCTATGGTGTGGCCCCACCAGGGCCCCTCCGAGGCTGCCCTTCCGCCTACTTAAAGCCTCCGTCGTGAAAACCCTAGGAGAATAAGCCACGATACGAGAAAAGTTCCAGAGCCGCCGCCATCGCGAAGCCAAGATTCGGGGGACAGAACTCTCTGTTCCGGCACGCTGCCGGGACGGGGAAGTGCCCCCGGAAGGCATCTCCATCGACACCACCGCCATCTTCATCAACGCTGCTGTCTCCTATGATGAGGAGGGAGTAGTTCTCCCCCGAGGCTGAGGACTCTACCGTAGCTATGTGGTTCATCTCTCTCTTTGTGATCTAGTTGAATATCATCTATGTGCTACTCTAGTGATGTTATTAAAGTAGTCTATCTCTCCTCCATGATGTAATGTTGACAGTGTGTGCATCATGTAGTACTTGGTATAAGCTATGATTGTGATCTCTTGTAGATTATGAAGTTAACTATTACTATGATAGTATTGATGTGATCTATTCCCCCTTTCATAGCCTGACGTTGACAGTGTGCATGCTATGTTAGTACTCGGTCTAAATTGCAATGGTCTATCTTGCACTCTAAAGGTTACTTAAATATGAACATCGAATGTTGTGGAGCTTGTTAACTCCGGCATTGAGGTGCTCTTGTAGCCCTACACAATGAATGGTGTTTGTCATCCAACAAGAGAGTGTAGAGTAGTTTCAGTTATGTGATCAATGTTGAGAGTGTCCACTAGTGAAAGTAGGATCCCTAGGCCTTGTTTCCAAATACTGCAATCTCCGTTTATTTACTGTTCTGCTGCATGTTTACTTACTACACGCCGGCAAGCACTTTTCTGGCGCCGTTACTACTGCTCATATACATTCATACCACCTGTATTTCACTATCTCTTCGCCAAACTAGTGCACCTATACATCTGACAAGTGTATTAGGTGTGTTGGGGACACAAGAGACTTCTTGTATTGTGGTTGCAGGGTTGCTTGAGAGGGATATCTTTGACCTCTTCCTCCCTGAGTTCGATAAACCTTGGGTGATCCACTTAAGGGAAACTTGCTGCTGTTCTACAAACCTAATACACTTGGAGGCCCAACACTGTCTACAAGAATAGAAGCACCCGTAGACATCAAGCACTTTTCTGGCGCCGTTGCCGGGGACCGAAAAGCTACACAACAGAGATTTCCTCCCTCGTCAACCACGCGCCAGTCCTGGACAGCAAGACTTTTCTGGCGCCGTTGCCGGGGAGGAAAGGTAAAAGGTACTCACACTCTGGTCCCAGGTAATCAAACACTTTTCTGGTACCGTTGTGAGTGCTCGAAGCTATTTCCTTTAGATCCTGCAATTGCATCTTTTTGTTTCTTGTTTTTATTTTCACTAGTTAGGCTTAATGGAAAACAACAAAAAAATTAGAGATCTTTATGAACTTTATCTTGAATTAGGACATGATGTGTTTGAAGAGAGAATTAAAAAATCCATGGAACTTTGTTTGCAAAATAGCAATGTTATTAGCATGAACTCTTTGAATACTATTATTGCTAATGCTATGGAAAATTCTAAGCTTGGGGAAGCTGGCTTTGATGAGCATGATATTTTTAGTCCCCCAAGCATTGAGGAGAAAATTTACTTTGATGATACTTTGCCTCCTATTTATGATGATTATAATGATAGTAGTCTTTTGGTGCCACCTACTATGGAGGATAAATCTGATTATGATTACAATATGCCTTCTATATTTGATGATAGCTACTTTGTTGAATTTGCTCCCACTACAATTAATAAGAATGACTATGCTTATGTTGGGAGTAGTAATTATTTTATGCATGAGACTCATGATAAGAATGCTTTATGTGATAGTTATATTGTTGAGTTTGCTCATGACACTACTGAAAGTTATTATGAGAGAGGAAAATATGGTTGTGGAAGTTTTCATGTTACTAAAACACCTCTCTATATGCTGAAATTTTTGAAGTTACACTTGTTTTATCTTTCTATGCTTGTTGCATTGTGCCTACATAACTTGTTTATTTACAAGATTCCTTTTCATAGGAAGCATGTTAGACTTAAATTTGTTTTGAATTTTCCTCTTGATGCTCTCTTTTGCTTCAAATACTATTTCTTACGAGTGCATCATTAAAACTGCTGAGCCCATCTTAATGGCTATAAAGAAAGAACTTCTTGGGAGATAACACATGTGTTTATTTTACTACAGTATTTTGTTTTATATTTGTGTCTTGGAAGTTGTTACTACTGTAGCAACCTCTCCTTATCTTTATTTTATTGCATTGTTGTGCCAAGTAAAGTCTTTGATAGTAGAGTTGATACTAGATTTGGATTACTGCGCAGAAACAGTTTTCTTGCTGTCACGAAATTGAGTCGCTACGTCTGTAGGTAACTCCGAAAAATAAGCCAATTTACGTGCGTGATCCTCAGATATGTACGCAACTTTCATTCAATTTGAGCATTTTCATCTGAGCAAGTTTAGTGCCCCAGAAAAATTCGTCTTTACGGACTATTCTGTTTTGACAGATTCTGCCTTTTATTTCGCATTGCCTCTTTTGCTATGTTGGATGGATTTCTTTGTTCCATTAACCTCCAGTAGCTTTGTGCAATGTCCAGAAGTTTTAAGCATGATTGTGTCACCTCTGAACATGTGAGTTTTTTATTATGCACTAACCCTCTAATGAGTTTGTTTCAAGTTTGGTGTGGAGGAAGTTTTCAAGGGTCAAGAGAGGAGGATGATACAATGTGATCAAGAAGAATGAAAGCTCTAAGCTTGGGGATGCCCCCGTGGTTCATCCCTGCATATTTCAAGAAGACTCAAGCATCCAAGCTTGGGGATGCCCGTGGTTCATCCCTGCATATTTCAAGAAGACTCAAGCATCCAAGCTTGGGGATGCCCAAGGCATCCCCTTCTTCATCGACAACTTATCAGGTCACTTCTCTTGAAACTATATTTTTATTCGGTCACATCTTATGTACTTTACCTGGAGCGTCTGTGTGCTTTTGTTTTAGTTTTGTTATTTTCATTCTCTGAATAAATGCTTGTGTGGGAGAGAGACACGCTCCGCTGGTTCATATGAACACATGTGTTCTTAGCTTTTAATGTTCATGGAGAAGGTTGAAACTGCTTCGTTAATTGTTATATGGTTGGAAACAGAAAATGCTACATGTGGTAATTGGTATGATGTCTTGAATAACTTGATACTTGGCAATTGTTGTGCTCATATAGATCATGTTTAAGCTCTTGCATCATATACTTTGCACCTATTAATGAAGAACTACATAAAGCTTGTTAAAATTTGGTTTGCATGATTGGTCTCTCTAAGTCTAGATATTTTCTAGTAAGGTGTTCGAACAACAAGGAGACGATGTAAAGTCTTATAATACTTACAATATGTTCATATGTGAGTCTTGCTGCACCGTTTTATACTTGAGTTTGCTTTAAACAACCTTGCTAGCCTAAACCTTGTATCGAGAGGGAATACTTCTCATGCATCCAAAATCCTTGAGCCAAACACTATGCCACTTGTGTCCACCATACCTACCTACTACATGGTATTTCTCCGCCATTCCAAAGTAAATTGCTTGAGTGCTACCTTTAAAATTGCTATCCTTTATCTTTGCAATATATAGCTCATGGAACAAATAGCTTAAAAACTATTGTGGTATTGAATATGTACTTATGTGTCTTATTTCTTATAAGTTGCTTGTTGTGCGATAACCATGTTCCTGGGGACGCCATCAACTATTTCTTTGTTGAATATCATGTGAGTTGCTATGCATGTTCGTCTTGTCTGAAGTAAGGGCGATTTACCATGAGTTGAATGGTTTGAGTATGCATATTGTTAGAGAAGAACATTGGGCCGCTAACTAAAGCCATGATTCATGGTGGAAGTTTCAGTTTTGGACAAATATCCTCAATCTCTTATGAGAATATTATCTGTTGCTAAATGCTTATGCATTAAAGAGGAGTCCATTATCTGTTGTCTATGTTGTCCCGGTATGGATGTCTAAGTTGAGAACAATCAAAAGCGAGAAATCCAATGCGAGCTTTCTCCTTAGACCTTTGTACAGGCGGCATAGAGGTACCCCATTGTGACCCTTGGTTAAAACATATGTATTGCGATGATAATCCAGGTAATCTGAGCTAATTAGGACAAGGTGCGGGCACTATTGGTATACTATGCATGAGGCTTGCAACTTGTAGGATATAATTTACATGATACATATGCTTTATTATTACCGTTGACAAAATTGTTTCTTGTTTTCAAAATAAAAGCTCTAGCACAAATATAGCAATCCATGCTTCCCTCTCCGAAGGGCCTTTCTTCTACTTTTATTGTTGAGTCAGTTTACCCACTTCTTTCTATCTTAGAAGCAAACACTTGTGTTAACTGTGCATTGATTCCTACATACTTGCATATTGCACTTGTTATACTACTTTATGTTGACAATATCCATGAGATATACATGTTACAAGTTGAAAGCAACCGCTGAAACTTAATCTTCCTTTGTGTTGCTTCAATGCCTTTACTTTGAATTTATTGCTTTATGAGTTAACTCTTATGCAAGACTTATTGATGCTTGTCTTGAAAGTACTATTCATGAAAGGTCTCTGCTATATGATTCAGTTGTTTACTCATTATCTTTACCATTGCTTTGAATCACTTCATTCATGCTTTACAATAGTATGATTAAGATCATGTTGGTAGCATGTCACTTCAGAAATTATCTTTGTTATCGTTTACCTACTCGGGACGAGTAGGAACTAAGCTTGGGGATGCTGATACGTCTCCAACGTATCGATAATTTCTTATGTTCCATGCTTGTTTTATGACAATACTTACATGTTTTGTTCACACTTTATGTCATTATTATGCATTTTCTAGAACTAACCTATTGACAAGATGCCGAAGTGCCAGTTCCTATTTTCTGATGTTTTTGGTTTCAGAAATCCTAGTAAGGAAATATTTTGGAATTGGACGAAATCAACGCCCAGAACCTTATTTTTCCCGGAAGCTTCCAGAGCACCAAAGGAGGGCCAGAGGGGAGCCAGGGGGGCCCCACCCCACAAGGCGGCGCGGCCAGGGGGTGGGCGCGCCACCCTATGGTGTGGCCCCACCAGGGCCCCTCTGACGCCGCCCTTCCGCCTACTTAAGGCCTCCGTCGTGAAAACCCTACCTGGATTGACGAAACCCGCAAAAACCTTCCTGAGCTGCCGCCATCGCGAAGCCAAGATCTGGGGTACAGGAGTCTCTGTTCCGGCACGCCGCCGGGACGGGGAAGTGCCCCCGGAAGGCATCTCCATCGACACCACCGCCATCTCCATCAACGCTGCTGTCTCCCATGAGGAGGGAGTAGTTCTCCATCGAGGCTAAGGGCTGTACCGGTAGCTATGTGGTTAATCTCTCTCCTATGTACTTCAATACAATGATGTCATGAGCTGCCTTACATGATTGAGATTCATATGAGTTTTGTATCACTATTCATCTATGTGCTACTCTAGTGATGTTATTAAAGTACTCTATTCCTCCTTCATGATGTAATGGTGACAGTGTGTGCATCATGTAGTACTTGGCGTAGTTTATGATTATGATCTCTTGTAGATTATGAAGTTAACTATTACTATGATGGTATTAATGTGATCTATTCCTCCTTTCATAGTATGAAGGTGACAGTGTGCATGCTATGTTAGTACTTGGTATAGTTGTGTTGATCTATCATGCACTCTAAGGTTATTTAAATATGAATATCGAATGTTGTGGAGCTTGTTAACTCCGGCATTGAGGTGCTCTTGTAGCCCTACACAAATAGCGGTGTTCATCATCCAACAAGAGAGAGTAGGTGTTCATCATCCAACAAGAGAGAGTAGAGTGGTTTTATTATGTGATCAATGTTGAGAGTGTCCACTAGTGAAAGTAGTATCCCTAGGCCTTGTTTCCAAATACTGTAATCTCCGTTTATTTGCTGTTCTGCTGCATGTTTACTTACTACACGCCGGCAAGCACTTTTCTGGCGCCGTTACTACTGCTCATATACATTCATACCACCTGTATTTCACTATCTCTTCGCCGAACTAGTGCACCTATACATCTGACAAGTGTATTAGGTGTGTTGGGGACACAAGAGACTTCTTGTATTGTGGTTGCAGGGTTGCTTGAGAGGGATATCTTTGACCTCTTCCTCCCTGAGTTTGATAAACCTTGGGTGATCCACTTAAGGGAAACTTGCTGCTGTTCTACAAACCTCTGCTCTTGGAGGCCCAACACTGTCTACAAGAATAGAAGCACCCGTAGACATCAAGGGACCATTCTTTTACCTTTATGTTGAGTCAGTTTACCTACTTCCTTCCATCTTAGAAGCAAACACTTGTGTCAACTGTGCATTGATTCTTACATACTTGCTTATTTGCATTCATCATATTACTTTATGTTGACAATTATCCATGAGATATGCATGTTGAAAGTTGAAAGCAATTGCTGAAACTTAATCATCCTTTGTGTTGCTTCAATGCCTTTACTTTGAATTTATTGCTTTATGAGTTAACTCTTATGCAAGACTTATTGATGCTTGTCTTGAAAGTACTATTCATGAAAAGTCTTTGCTATATGGTTCAGTTGTTTACTCATTGTCTTTACCATTGCTTCGAATCGCTGCATTCATCTCATATGCTTTACAATAGTATTGATCAAGATTATGATAGCATGTCACTTAAGAAATTATTTTTGTTATCGTTTACCTACTCGAGGGCGAGTAGGAACTAAGCTTGGGGATGCTGATACGTCTCCAACGTATCTATAATTTCTTATGTTCCATGCTACTTTTATGATGATAGTCACATGTTTTATACACACTTTATGTCATTATTATGCATTTTCCGGAACTAACATATTGACAAGATGCCGAAGTGCCAGTTCCTGTTTTCTGCTGTTTTTGGTTTCAGAAATCCTAGTAAGGAAATATTCTCGGAATTGGACGAAATCAACGCCCAGTATCTTATTTTTCCACGAAGCTTCCAGAACACCGGAGAGAGACCAGAGGGGAGCCAGGGGGGCCCCACACGCCAGGGCGGCGCGGCCAAGGGGTGGGGCGCGCCCCCCCTATGGTGTGGCCCCACCAGGGCCCCTCCGAGGCTGCCCTTCCGCCTACTTAAAGCCTCCGTCGTGAAAACCCTAGGAGAATAAGCCACGATACGAGAAAAGTTCCAGAGCCGCCGCCATCGCGAAGCCAAGATTCAGGAGACAGAACTCTCTGTTCCGGCACGCTGCCGGGACGGGGAAGTGCCCCCGGAAGGCATCTCCATCGACACCACCGCCATCTTCATCAACGCTGCTGTCTCCTATGATGAGGAGGGAGTAGTTCTCCGCCGAGGCTGAGGACTCTACCGTAGCTATGTGGTTCATCTCTCTCTTTGTGATCTAGTTGAATATCATCTATGTGCTACTCTAGTGATGTTATTAAAGTAGTCTATCCCTCCTCCATGATGTAATGTTGACAGTGTGTGCATCATGTAGTACTTGGTATAAGCTATGATTGTGATCTCTTGTAGATTATGAAGTTAACTATTACTATGATAGTATTGATGTGATCTATTCCCCCTTTCATAGCCTGACGTTGACAGTGTGCATGCTATGTTAGTACTCGGTCTAAATTGCAATGGTCTATCTTTCACTCTAAAGGTTACTTAAATATGAACATCGAATGTTGTGGAGCTTGTTAACTCCGGCATTGAGGTGCTCTTGTAGCCCTACACAATGAATGGTGTTTGTCATCCAACAAGAGAGTGTAGAGTAGTTTCAGTTATGTGATCAATATTGAGAGTGTACACTAGTGAAAGTAGGATCCCTATGCCTTATTTCCAAATATCGAATCTCCGTTTGTTTACTGTTCTATTGCATGTTTACTTGCTGCCATATTTTATTCAGATTGCTATTACCACTCATACTCATCCATATTACTTGTATTTCACTATCTCTTCGCCGAACTAGTGCGACTATACATCTGACAAGTGTATTAGGTGTGTTGGGGATACAAGAGACTTCTTGTATCGTGATTGCAGGGTTGCTTGAGAGGGATATCTTTGACCTCTTCCTCCCTGAGTTCGATAAACCTTGGGTGATTCACTTAAGGGAAACTTGCTGTTGTTCTACAAACCTCTGCTCTTGGAGGCCCAACACTGTCTACAGGAATAGAAGCATGCGTAGACTTCACCGGGTCGGGCCGGGCCGTTCGGGCCGGGCTGCCCATGCCCAGATGTAAGCTCGCCCAACGACTACGCCGCCAGAATCTGCATCCCAGGCACGATTCCGTCCAACGCGGCCCGACGGCCTTCAGCACTACCTCTACGTCGGCGCCTGTCCCTTCTGTGATATGCTTACTTGATCCTCTGCCATGCATCAACCCTATTTGCAGGAGATGAAGTACTTCACAAGGGACTAAAGATAAGGTAACCAAAAAATCAGTTGCCAAACGATTTTATTTGTCATAGACTCACAGTACCTGCTCTGAATATTTTAGTCGCTGAATGGTGATCTATTCCAAGCCATCTTTATTATTGTCATTTTCTATTTTTTTAGGCTACCTCATGGCCTATTGATTATCACGCAAATCATAAAATTTTACTTGCTACTCAGCCGGATATACCTTATTTGAATCACTGACCTTTTTTTTCTTTCAATTCATTTTACTGATCAAGTAAGCCCTTAAGAAAATGGGCTATGCATAGAAAAGTGACCTTGAGGTAACACATCTTGCTGTATTTGTTTCCACGCACCCGTTTGTCATTTTCTATTAGATCAAATGATGAATCTATTGTTTGTCCATTTGTATAGATCTTGCGCACACTTGGATATTCCTGGTAAGAGTTAGCTTGTTTAAATATATAAAACATTTGGGAACACACAAAATTTTGACATTGCTTTGTTACTTTGGTGCAGGATCTATCAGTGCCAACAAATGTACCTACCCGAAAGTATTTAGACTGGCATATCTAGGATTGATCTCATGGATGATTCAATAGCTCATGAAATAGAAATTCCTTTATTTTATTTCATTGGTATTCTGGACTTTTGGTCATTCATATTTTCCCCTATTTTCAATGGGTTCTATAAACTCACATGCCAGTGAATAGGCTTGGGATTTCTGGTAAAATTTAGCTCGTTCAAATATACAGAAGATTTGAGAAACACAAATTTATAACATTGCTTTCTTAATCTGGTGCATATCCATCAACGCTAGCAAACAGACTTACCCATACCAAATGATTTAGACTGGCATATCTACAGTTGATTTTGTGCACGATTCAACAGCTCATAAACTGAAAATTTCCTCTATTTTTTGTTATTATTCTGGACTTTTGGCCATTCATATGTTCCCCTCTTTTTTGTGGGTCCTGAAAACTCCCATGCCACTGAATATGCTTGGGATTTTTGGTAAGAGTTAGCTTGTTCAAATGTGCAAAAGATTTGGGAAACACATTTTTTTAACATTGGTTTGTTAATCTGGAGCAGATCTATCAATGCCAACAAATACTGACCCGGAACTAATGATTTCGACTGCCATATCCACTGTTGATGTAATGGATGATTCAATATATCATAATTAAAATACTCCTCTATTCGTTTGTTGGTCTCACACACAATAAATCTTGGGTTGTGATGTGTGAAAGTTTAGAGATGGTAAACCTAGAGGGGGGGGGGGTGAATAGGTTTCTACAGATTTTAATTCTTCCTTTGCAATATTAGGCTTTGCGGAATATAAAGATGAGCCTAATGCAAACTAGGTGAAACAACCTATATGAGGATACAACTAACTCGAGCACGAAGGCTCTCACAGGCAGTTAAATCACAAGTAAGGAGTTCGGTTAGAGATAACCGATAGCACGCGGAGACGAGGATGTATTCCCGTGTTCCCTTCCTTTGCAAGAAGGTACGTCACGTTTGGAGGGGTGGAGGTCCCACGAAGGATTCCCCACGCCACGAAGGCTCACCCTATTCTCCGGAGCCTATCCCACGAAGGAATAGCTCGCTCACTTGTGGTAGACTTTGAGGTAGCCTCCAAACCTTCACAATCTTGTCAGGAGCAAATCCACAGCCCGGATGCTTCCGGACCACTCTTGCCCACCTAGGGTTTCCAAGGAACCCTAGGAAGCAAGCTTCTTGATGAATACAAGGGGAAATGAGATTTGGCTTGGTAGAACAGTAGATCGGGTCCTCCTCTATCGTTTCCCCAGAGGGATTTGAGTTTGGGTGAAGGAGGAGGGAGATCTGAGGCTTTTGGTGTTTCTAGCAACGGAGTATGAGAGAGAGAGCTCAAGAACATATTATAGTGTAGTGCCTACCCTCTCAGAGGTAGGAGAAGGGCTATTTATAGTGTCACTTGAAATATAGCCGTTGCTCACTTGACACATCAGCTTTCTCCCGAGATTCCCGGTCAACCGGACCACAGACCGGACAGTCCGGCGCAGGGCCCGGTCCGACCGGACCAGGGACCGGACCCGCCGGTCCAAACCGGGCGGCAGACCGGACCCCAACCGAAGCCTTGAAATGTCTTGCAGTACTCCCTCCGGTTGCTGTCAGCGTAGAGCCCGGTCGCCGCCGGGGCGCCCGGTCCAGAGCCCGGTCAGACCGGGCCAGGGATCGGACCCGCCGGTCCAAACCGGGCGGCAGACCGGACCCCAACCGGGGGGCAGTCCGTGTCTTACAGTAGGTCGCCCGGTTGGCATCAGCGCAGGAGCCGGTCGGCGCCGGAGCGCCCGGCCGTGCGCCCGGTCGACCGGGCGGCAGGCCGGAGCCAGCCGACGCACGGTCCGGTCCAACCGGGTCTCTGACCGGATTCCTGCTGTAGACCCCTTTTTGATTGTTGTCGCAGTGGGGGGTCTCTTTTAGCATTCTTGTTCCTTTGATACACCATTTATGCCTCTTTGGCTAATACCTGGGATTATCCTTACAAACATGTATTAGACCAAATACTCTAGCACGGTGTCATTGTTACCAAAATAATGGATAAGGGTAAAATACCCTTACAATCTCCCCCTTTTTGGTATACGATGACAAACCGAGCTAGAGTCACATATAGATATTATGATAAGCTCTAAACCTTGATTCCATATAAGATATTACGATAGCTCCCCCATAATGTGTGCACTTGAAGAATTTGCGTTTGAATGCAAAGTGCACCATTTGTGAAATATGAGAAGCTCCCCCAATATCTTTAGGAAACAAGCATGGTATGGACAAGTATATCAAGATATATAAGCATAAAGCATGATCATCCTAATAGAGTGATTAAGCATACAAATAGTCGTCCATACACAAATTATTCAAAGTAGCAAATGGTTCTTGAGAAAGCAAAGCAAATAAGCACAAGCCATATAAGAATCAAATAAAGCAACACCCATGGCTTGTGACAACTAAAGAACCCCGTGGTCCTAGACTCTACTCTCTTCTCCCCCTTTGGCATCGGAACACCAAAAAGGCGAAGAAAAGAGGAGAGGTGCTAGTGCTCCCATCAGTAGAACTCATGCCCAGGGGAATAGGAGCCCTCTCCATCATCATCCTCTTCCTCATCCTCATCACCGACATCCTCTTCAGCATCATCAGCAGCAGGGGCACGAGCAGTCCTGGGAGGAAGACCACCATGAGCATACATGGAGAAGTCGAAGTTCTGGAACATCTCATCAGAAATGGGAGGCATCTCCCAAACAGGTGCAACAACAGGCTCCATCTCAGGTCCGGAAGGAGGAACAGGGGCATTCCTTGCAGCCATGAACTCATTCTGTCGCCTCCTTGTCTCCTGGTTCAAAGCAAGACTGTGATGTGCAACATCATTGGTATTCTTGCACATTTGCCACAAGCTGGAGAGGAAACGAGAGGCACCGCGCTTGGGGCGCCTAGAGTAGCTGGAGCTAGCTGCAGGATCATGTCGTTCCTTGGAACGACGCTCAGAGGGCATCATGGCAGGGATATACCACCTTGTTGATGAGCCGCTGAACATACTGGGCATAATTGGGAGTCATGCGGCCCATAACAGAACGCTTCAGCTCACAGTGAATGAGATCACGACCATCAATTTGCCTTATGTGGTCAGGATGGCAATAGTACATCAGATTTAGGTGATAGTTCCTGACTTCACTGGAGTCGCCTGACTTGTTGATGAGATTCTCACGGAACATCTTGGCAAGCACAAGATATGAGTAGTACATCCCAGATATAGTGGGAGGACCAGCTGTAGGGTTCGGGGGATAGCAAAAGGAAATGTCACCTTTAGTCATCTTAGGCCGAGAATGGATTCTGAACCCTTGAGCACAGCGACCACCAAAACCCATGGCTTCACAGAACTGAGTATAGGTGCATGAGTACTTCTCTTTGCCCGTCATCCAAGTCATAGTGCGATCATCATCATCATGGAAGAAGACGGTGCAATGGAATTGACGGACAAGAAGGGGACAATAGGTGCCTTCTCTTTGGTCATCATCGGGCTTCAGGCACACAAGATCATAGAGTCCCAAACCCTTCAAGGTGTCAACCACAAAGCGGTACTTGGTGGCTTCATGCAATACAAGCTCGTCAGGGTTGATGGCCTTGGGCATCACAACAACACCATTCTTCATACAGTCTCTAGTGTTGTAGAAATCTTCCCATAGACTTGCTTGAGTCTTGGTCCAGAAGAGACTGTCCCCACCAGTGTAAGTCCGTTGCACAAAGCGATACGGATTTTCCTTCGTCACACTTTGCCAATCACCAAGATGTGCTGCTCCCACATTATAATCTGGCACAATCTCATCATCATCTTGGGTGGCGTGCTTGTCTTTCCTCTTACCGCCAACTGTCTTGCTTCTTCCCCCAGCGGAGCTGCCAGTGTCAGTAGTCTGAGGTGCTTTAGAAGGCATGCGGCCGCTAGAACGGCGGGGTGGAGGCACCGTAGGCCTTCCTCTCTTGGCAATAGTGCCACGGTCTTCACCACTCCAACTATCTGTGAATGAGCAAATAGAGCGAGGATAGCAGTGGGGTAAGTGTACATATCATCAGTAAATGGGGAAGCCAAAAAGCATAGAATATATCCAAGTGTTTCGATGAGATTATGCGAAGAACTGGGCGATCCGGCGCACAGGCCGGTCCAACCGGACGACAGACCGGATGAGCCGGTTGCCAATCCGGTTGACCGGGCGGCATGCCGGGCCGGCCGGTTGAGAGGCCGGTTGGCCGGGTCTATGACCGGGTCTGTCGAATTGTGAGGTTTTGCCCAAAATTTCTACCACAAAATCATGCAAAAACTCATAAACTTGAACATAAACTATAGCAATAGAGTGAGCAATGTGTACAGTGGTGTGAGACACTCTAATGGCATGAGGACTTGCTAACCCTAACCCTAACCCTATTTTTTCTCAAAGTTCCTCAAAATTGTGAAATGGGAGAGGAAAAGCGTGAGGGAGAGGGAATAGAAGGAAGATTTACCCGAAGACATCGTTCTCTTTGCTCAAGTAAACAAGGAGAACACTTGAAGAGGGCTTGAGGGCAAAATCCCCAAGATCTCCAAAAGTAGCTTGAAGAAGACCAAATCCCTTGGTGAAGGTGCTTGAGAGATCCCGACCTACGATTGGGTGAAGTTTGGGGAGAATCTAGTGGCGGGAAGTGCCTAGGACGTGGTGGAGATGGTGTAGGCGGCGGCTATGGAGGTGGGGGATAATGAGGAAGAAGACCCCCAAGGGGTAACTTCCTCCAAACATAACCAGCCGGTCGGCCGGTCGGCCGCCCGGTTGACCGGGCCAGGCGCCGGGCCGGACGGCCCGGCGCAGAGGCCGGTCCGACCGGGCCAGAGACCGGCCACCGTTATTTTTGCCCGTTTATGTCCCGTTTTGCCTCGTTTTGCCCCTATTTTGTGTAAATGTGTATGAATGCTCAGATGATGAGCTGTACATATAGATAGATAGACGATGATGAGATGAGCATAGACATGGGGTTGGAAACACAAAGTTCTCTAGGCATACCCATTGGAGTGAAAATCCAAACAAGATATAAATAGCAACAATGGGCATGATTCGAAGTATATTAAGAACCATAAAACATTTTGAAATAGTTTTTGCAATAAGATCATTTAGCCTTATATAGTCAAATCAAGTTGTAATTGAGGCTCAATGAGGGGCGGGGGATTACTCCCCCTATGTGAAAGCGCAAATGTCATGAGACCACGAAGAGACATGCTTGGGTCCATATAATGACATTGGGTCTATTTATGTTGCACACATAGGTATGCATCATACCAAGACATGGTAAGATGACTATCCCCATATGTGCTATGCCTCTAAGCTAGATAGCAAGATAAATGCAAGAATATAGTGCAAGAAGTCATTCAATCTAAGTTTTTAGGATCAAGAATACCAAGTTCTCCTCTCAAGTTAACAAATCGGGCTTCATCCAAAGGCTTAGTGAAAATATCCGCCAATTGGTAGGTTGTCCCCACATGAGTGAGATCAATATCCTTATTGGCAACATGGTCACGTAGGAAGTGATGGCGAATGTCAATATGTTTGGTGCGACAATGTTGAACCGGGTTATTGGCGATTTTAATTGCACTTTCATTGTCACAAAGAAGAGGCACCGTACCAAGAGACACACCATAGTCTTTCAAGGTTTGCTTCATCCATAACAAATGAGTGCAACAAGATGCCGCGGATATGTATTCGGCTTCGGTGGTGGACAAAGCGGTGGAGTTTTGTTTCTTGGATGACCAACTCACCAATGACCGGCCAATAAATTGGCAAGCCCCGGAGGTAGACTTCCGGTCAACCTTATCACTGGCCCAATCGGAATCCGAATAGCCAATGAGTTCAAAGGTTGACCCCTTTGGATACCATAGCCCGAGAGTAGGAGTGAGAACAAGGTATCTTAGAATCCGTTTGACCGCCATTAAATGGCTCTCCTTAGGAGCGGATTGAAAATGAGCACACATCCCTACACTTAGCATGATGTTTGGCCTAGAGGCACAAAGGTAGTGCAAGGATCCTATCATGGAGCGGTATACCTTTATGTCCACATCCTTCTCACCGTCACATGAGCCAAGTTGTCCCTTTACGGGCATGGGTGTCTTCATTGGGCTTGCATTGGTCATGTTGAATTTCTTGAGCATGTCCTTCACATATTTTTCTTGAGAGATGAAGGTGCCTTTTGCAAGTTGCCTCACTTGGAAGCCTAGGAAGAACTTCAACTCTACCATCATGGACATCTCAAATTTCCTAGTCATCAATAGCTCAAAAGCTTTGTTATGATTGGGGTTAGTTCCACCAAAGATAATATCATCAACATATATTTGACATATAAATAAGCCACCACCTTTAACCCGTTTGGTGAAAAGGGTGGAATCGACCGTACCCATGCAAAACCCATCACGTAGTAAGAAATCCCTAAGGAACTCATACCAAGCCCGTGGAGCTTGCTTGAGACCGTAGAGCGCCTTATGGAGTAGATACACGTGGTTGGGTCGGCATGGGTCTTCGAAACCCGGGGGTTGAGCCACATATGCGGTTTCTTTTAGGGGACCATTCAAAAATGCACTTTTCACATCCATTTGATATAGTTTGAAATTGTGGAAATATGCAAATGCAAGCAAAAGACGAATAGCTTCAAGAAGGGCTACTGGCGCAAAGGTATCCTCAAAATCCATACCTTCTATTTGGGCAAACCCTTGCACCACTAACCTTGCTTTGTTTCGTATGATAATGCCATTCTCATCTTGCTTGTACTTGAATACCCATTTGGTCCCAATAACATTGATGCGATGATCCTTGGGTCTCTCAACTAGAGACCATACTTCATTACGAGTGAAACACTCCAATTCTTCTTGCATGGCAATTACCCAATCCGGATCAACCAAGGCTTCATGTACCTTGAGCGGTTCAAAACTAGACACAAAAGCATGGTGTTGACAATAAGTGATAAGTAATGCATGGTGTCTACGAGTTACCACTCCTCTTGAGATGCTACCAAGGACTTGATCTACTTTCATGTCACTTGCCCTTGTAGCGGCCTTGATCTTCCGAATGGTTCCTTCATGATCAATGAATTCATCTCTTGCTAGTACTTGATCATGAGGGACCACTTGAGCTTGATCATGAGTTGAGGATGTCTCTTGATCATCATCATGGTCTTGCTAAGTGGAATGGGGACTATCTTCTTGTTCTTCGGAATGTGACTCATCTTGAGTGGAGGATGGTTCTTGAGTTGCACTTGATGGTTCGACTTGAGTTGAGCTAGGCTCCACTTGAGCCGTGCTTGATACTTGTACTCCATCACTTCGATCATCAGTATGAACTTCTGTGGGCCGGATGTGTCCAATGCCCATAAGCTTGATGGCATTAGAAGGATCATCATCATTACCTGCAACACATGGAACAACTTGCTCCACTTGGGAGCCATTATCCTCCAAGAACACCATGTCACAAGATACTTCAATAGCCCCAGTGGACTTGTTGTAGTATCTATAGGCGTGGGAGTTCTCCGCATAACCAACAAATGTGCCCTCAATAGTTCTAGTTTCAAATTTACCGAGCTTTCCTTTGTTGTTCTTAACAAGACATTTGCATCCAAAGATACGAATGTACATGACGTTAGGCTTGTTACCTGTGAGAAGCTCGTATGGAGTTTTGTTGTGGAGGGGGCGGAGGAAGAGCCGGTTGGAGTAGTGGACAGCCGTAGAGATGGCTTCTCCCCAAAAGTTGTGGGGTGAGTTGAATTCACTCAACATGGTTCTTGCCATCTCAATGATAGTCCGGTTCTTCCTTTCAACAACACCATTTTGTTGAGGGGTGTATGGCGCCGAAAACTCATGCTTGATGCCCTCATCATCGACAAACTCTTGCATGGTGTAGTTCTTGAACTCGGTGCCATTGTCGGTCCTAATCGCCTTGATCTCGGATTCATACATCTGTTGAGCTTTCTAGGCGAAGGTGATGAACTCTCTATGTGTCTCATCCTTAGACTTAAGGAGAAAGACCCAAGAGTATCTTGAGTAATCATCAACAATGACAAGTCCATACTTGCTCCCACCAAGAGTATCATAATGTGATGGCCCAAAGAGATCCAAATGAAGGAGCTCCAAAGGCCTAGATGTGGTGAAGATACTCTTGATAGGATGTTTCTTCTTGAGTTGCTTTCCGGCTACCCATGCACTGCAAACACGATCTTTCTCAAAAGAAATGCCGGTTAGTCCAACAATGTGCTCACCCTTTAGGAGTTGTTTAAGATTTCTCATGTTGACATGACCAAGGCGGCGATGCCACAACCAACCTTCGTCATGCTTGGCCGCCATTAGACATGTGGAGGGAGAGGAGCTCTCTTTCGAGAGGTCAACCACGTAAAGGTTGTTCTCCACATATCCAACAAGGACCAATTTGAGATTGTCACTCCTAAAGACTTAATTTCACACAATAATTAGTAAAATATGAATTGTAACCGGCATCGGCAAGGTGATATATAGAAAGCAAATTATAGCCAAGGGATTCAACAAGCATGACCGTCTCAAGGCACAAGTCCTTAGAGATTGCCACCTTGTCATACTGATGTCTACGCACGCTTCTATTCCTGTAGACAGTGTTGGGCCTCCAAGAGCAGAGGTTTGTAGAACAGCAGCAAGTTTACCTTAAGTGGATCACCCAAGGTTTATCGAACTCAGGGAGGAAGAGGTCAAAGATATCCCTCTCAAGCAACCCTGCAACCACAATACAAGAAGTCTCTTGTGTCCCCAACACACCTAATACACTTGTCAGATGTATAGGTGCACTAGTTCGGCGAAGAGATAGTGAAATACAGGTGGTATGAATGTATATGAGCAGTAGTAACGGCGCCAGAAAAGTGCTTGCCGGCGTGTAGTTGACGTGGGAGATATTGCAGGAAGTACAGATGCAGTAAAACAGTAAACAAGCGATGTTTGCAGTATTTGGAAACAAGGCCTAGGGATCATACTTTCACTAGTGGACACTCTCAACATTGATCACATAATAAAACCACTCTACACTCTCTTGTTGGATGATGAACACCGCTAATTGTGTAGGGCTACAAGGGCACCTCAATGCCGGAGTTAACAAGCACCACAACATTCGATGTTCATATTTAAATAACCTTAGAGTGCATGATAGATCAACACAATTATACCAAGTACTAACATAGCATGCACACTGTCAACGACAAACTATGAAAGGAGGAATAGATCACATCAATACCATCATAGTAATAGTTAACTTCATAATCTACAAGAGATCACAATCATAGCATATACCAAGTACTTCATGATGCACACACTGTCAACATTACATCATGGAGGAGGAATAGACTACTTTAATAACATCACTAGAGTAGCACATAGATGATATTCAACTAGATCACAAAGAGAGAGAGATGAACCACATAACTACAGCAGAGCCCTCAGCCCCGGGGGTGAATTACTCCCTCCTCATCATGGAGACAGCGATGGCGGTGAAGATGGCGGTGGAGACGGCGGTGGAGATGACTCCGGGGGCAACTCCCCGTCCCGGCAGGGTGCCGGAACAGAGACTTCTGTCCCCCGAATTGGAGTTTCGCGATGGCGGCGGCTCTGGAAGGTTTTCTCGGGTTTCGTCAATTGGTGTCGATGTTTTAGGTCAGGGAGGCCTAAATAGGCGAAGAGGTGGAGTCGGAGGGGCTGCGGGGCAGCCACACAGTAGGGGGGCACGCCCCCCCTGGGCCGCGCCGCCCATACGTGTGGTGGCCGTGGGCCTCCCCTCTGGTGTCTCTCCGGTGTTCTGGAAGGTTCCGGGAAAAATAAGATGTTGGGCATTGATTTCGTCCGATTTCGAGAATATTTCCTTTGTAGGATTTCTGAAACCAAAAACAGCAGAAAACAACAACTGGCACTTCGGCATCTTGTCAATAGGTTAGTTCCGGAAAATGCATCAAAACGATATAAAGTGTGAACAAAACATGTAGGTATTGTCATAAAACAAGCATGGAACATGAGAAATTATACATACGTTGGAGATGTATCAGCATCCCCAAGCTTAGTTCCTACTCGTCCTCGAGTAGTTAAACGATAAAAGAATAATTTCTGAAGTGACATGCTACCAACATAATCTTGATCATAGTATTGTAAAGCATATGAGATGAATGAAGTGATTCAAAGCAATGATAAAGACAATGATTAAACAACTGAATCATATAGCAAAGACTTTTCATGAATAGTACTTTCAAGACAAGCATCAATAAGTCTTGCATAAGAGTTAACTCATAAAGCAATATTTTCAAAGTAAAGGTATTGAAGCAACACAAAGGAAGATTAAGTTTCAGCGGTTGCTTTCAACTTGTAACATGTATATCTCATGGATAGTTGTCAACATAAAGCAATATAACAAGTGCAATAGGTAAACATGTAAGAATCAATGCACAGTTAACACAAGTGTTTGCTTCTAAGATGGAAAGAAGTAGGTAAACTGACTCAACAATAAGTAAAAGAATGGCCCTTCGCAGAGGGAAGCATGGATTGCTGTATTTGTGCTAGAGCTTTTATTTTGAAAACAAGAAACAATTTTGTCAACGGTAGTAATAAAGCATATGTGTTATGTATATTATATCCTACAAGTTGCAAGCCTCATGCATAGTATACCAATAGTGCCCGCACATTGTCCTAATTAGCTCGCATTTACATGGATTATCATCGCAATACATATGTTTTAACCAAGTATCACAAAGGGGTACCTCTATGCCGCCTGTACAAAGGTCTAAGGAGAAAGCTCGCATTGGATTTCTCGCTTTTGATTATTCTCAACTTAGACATCCATACCGGGACAACATAGACAACAGATAATGGACTCCTCTTTTATGCATCAGCATTCAACAACAAATAATATTCTCATAAGAGATTGAGGATTGTTGTCCAAACTGAAACTTCCACCATGGATCATGGCTTTAGTTAGCGGCCCAATGTTCTTCTCTAACAATATGCATACTCAAACCATTTGATCATGATAAATCACCCTTACTTCAGACAAGACGAACATGCATAGCAACTCACATGATATTCAACAAAGTGAAATAGTTGATGGCGTCCCCAGGAACATGGTTATCGCTCAACAAGCAACTTATTAAGAAATAAGATACATAAGTACATATTCAATACCACATTAGTTTTTAAGCTATTTGTCCCATGAGCTATATATTGCAAAGACAAAGAGTGAAATTTTAAAGGTAGCACTCAAGCAATTTACTTTGGAATGGCGGAGAAATACCATGTAGTAGGTAGGTATGGTGGACACAAATGGCATAGTTTTTGGCTCAAGGATTTGGATGCACGAGAAGTATTCCCTCTCAATACA
Source organism: Lolium perenne (assembly GCF_019359855.2). NCBI lineage: Eukaryota > Viridiplantae > Streptophyta > Magnoliopsida > Poales > Poaceae > Lolium > Lolium perenne. Next base: position 238,029,114 of record NC_067245.2, on the reverse strand, counting down.
AGGCTTAGGCTAGCAAGGTCGTTTGAAGCAAACACAAGTATAAACCGGTACAGCAAAACTTACATAAGAACATATTGCAAGCATTATAAGACTGTACACTGTCTTCCTTGTTGTTCAAACCCTTACTAGAAAATATCTAGACCTTAGAGAGACCAATCATGCAAACCAAATTTTAGCAAGCTCTATGTATTTCTTCACTAATAGGTGCAAAGTATATGATGCAAGAGCTTAAACATGATCTATATGAGCACAACAATTGCCAAGTATCAAGTTATTCAAGACATCATACCAATTACCACATGTAGCATTTTCTGTTTCCAACCATATAACAATGAACGAAGCAGTTTCAACCTTCGCCATGAACATTAAAAGCTAAGAACGCATGTGTTCATATGAACCAGCGAAGCGTGTCTCTCTCCCACACAAGCATTTATTCAGAGAATGAAAATAACAAAAACGAAAATAAAAACACACAGACGCTCCAAGTAAAGTACATAAGATGTGATGGAATAAAAATATAGTTTCAATAGAAGAAACCTGATAAATTGTTGATGAAGAAGGGGATGCCTTGGGCATCCCCAAGCTTAGATGCTTGAGTCTTCTTGAAATATGCAGGGATGAACCACGGGGGCATCCCCAAGCTCAGACTGTTCACTCTTCTTGATCACATCGTATCATCCTCCTCTCTTGACCCTTGAAAACTTCCTCCACACCAAACTCAAAACAAACTCATTAGAAAGTTAGTGCATAATCAAAAATTCACATGTTCAGAGGTGACACAATCATTATTAACACTTCTGGACATTGCACAAAGCTTCTGAAAGTTAATGGAACAAAGAAATCCATCCAACATAGCAAAAGAGGCAATGCGAAATAAAAGGCAGAATCTGTCAAAACAGAACAGTCCGTAAAGACGAATTTTTCTGGGGCACTAAACTTGCTCAGATGAGAAAACTCAAAACTAATGAAAGTTGCGTACATATCTGAGGATCACGCACGTAAATTGGCATATTTTTCTGAGTTACCTACAGAGAACCCTGCCCAAATTCGTGACAGCAAGAAATCTGTTTCTGCGCAGTAATCCAAATCTAGTATCAACCTTCTATTAGAGACTTCACTTGGCACAACAATGCAATAAAATAAAGATAAGGAGAGGTTGCTACAGTAGTAACAACTTCCAAGATACAACAAAACATTAGTAAAATAAAAAGCATGGGTTATCTCCCAAGAAGTGCTTTCTTTATAGCCATTAAGATGGGCTCAGTAAATTTAATGATGCTCACATAAAGATGAGAGTTGAAGCAAAAGAGAGCATCAAAAGGCAAGTATGAAACAAATTTAAGCCTAACCCACTTCCTATGAGAAGGAATCTTGTACACAAATGAATTCATGAAGAACAAAGTGACAAGCATAGAAAGATAAAACACAAGTAACTTCAAGATTCTCAACATAAAGAGGGGAAACTTAATATTATTGAGATGCATATTACCATGTTTCCCTCTCTCATAATAACTTTCAGTAGCATCATTGATGAAATCCACAATATACCCATCACTTAAAACATTCTTATCATGGTTCATATGCATAAAAGTATCATTAATTTTGGCATAAGAAGAGTTCTTCTCATTAATAGTAATTGGAGCAAGATTATTATCAAGAATTTGAACATGGTAAACAAGTTGCATACTAAGGGAATTGTTTTTGGCAATCCAATCATAACTATGACAAGTTTCATAAGGATAGTTATAACCTATATCATAGCATTCTTTATAATAATCATCAAAGGTCGGAGGCATAGTGTCATCATAAGAAATAGAATAGTTATCTTTCACAGTATGTTCATCTGTGACCATACCATCATTGTTACTAGAAGGAGATGTATCAATCATATAATGATCAGTAGCAAAAGGATTTTCAAACACCTCATCCCCAAGCTTAGAGCTTTCTATATCATTATGGGAGGAAGCATGGATAGTACTGATACTATGGCAGTTATTAACATCATCATTCTCAGAATTAGTTTCCCAGAGATTTTCAATATCAAAAGTAGTGTGCTCTTTCAAATCATGATCACTAATGTAGGTAAAGGGCATAGGAAGATCATTGTATTCAGATTCATTATCATAATAATCATCAGGAGCAACATACTTACGGTTACCTATCGTTATCTCATACACGCGGGGATATGATGTTACCTCTTTCTTTTTATTCCCCTTCTTCTTCTTCTTCGTTCCCTTGTTCTTCTTCTTCTTCTTCTTCTCCTCCTTCTCCTCATTCCCTTCTTTAGGAGGAAGAGGCTTGAAGGGGGGCTCCTCCACATAACCTGATTTATTTCCAGAAACAATAGAAGAAACTTGGGAGGATTCCTCCTTTTCATTAATAAGTTCAAAGCACACATCGGTCCTATAATATTTTGGCAAAGTGTCATCTTCTAAAATATTTTGTATGTAACTATTTGTATGGCAATTATAAATGCAATAAGAAAAACACCCATGCAGGACATCATCAATATCAAGATCACTCATATGTAACAAAGAGATTTTTCTTGATAACTCTTCACACCACAAAAATAAAGTAAGTTCATCATGCTGATTGGGAGTAATTTCATCATTACAATACAAATTTGCAGCACTCATGGGGTGCGAATTATCATTGGAGGAGCATTGAAAATTAAAATGACCCACTTTATGACAAAGTTCACAAATAAAAGGATAGCTGGCACAAACTTTTTTACCAAGATCATCTAGAGCCCTAGACCACTTTCTAGTTTTTTCATTCATATGGTGGATACAATATTCATCTTCGATTTGATTAATTCCACAGGGTCTATGCATTCCACAAAAATTAACATGCTTATAAGAAATAGTATTTTCAGAAGTTTGGACATGTTTATTGCAATCATTAATAACAATTTCATTTTTCATGCAAGCCTCTTTAAAAGGTTCATGATACTTATCAAAATTCTTCTTAGGCAATTCAAAATGAGAGGCAAAAGCTTTATAAAGATTTACAGCAACCTGAGAGTCAAGACCATAAGTAGCACTCATATTTCGGAACTTACCAGTATCCATAAAAGTTTCAATGCATTCATAATCATAATTTATACCTGACTCTTTACCTTTGTTGTTCTCCCATCCTTCAGCGTTCTCCTCAATCCGATCAAGAAGATCCCACCTAGCTTCAACCTCCTTGCTTGTGAAAGATCCCTCCGAACAGGCATCTAGATAGTCCTTGTGATGTCCTGAAAGCCTTGCATAAAAATTATTAATAATAACATTACGGGGGAGCTCATGAATGGGACATTTGAGCATTAGTGACTTCAATCTCCCCCATGCTTGAGAAATACTCTCTCCATCACGAGGATAAAAGTTATAAATGTAATTCCTATCAATATGCACTTCATGAGGAGGATAAAATTTAGAATAAAAGAGAGATACAATTTCCTCCCAACCAAGAGAATGACTATTCTTCAGCAATTTATACCAATGCGCCGCTTTACCAGACAGCAAAATAGAGAATAGCTTCTTCCTCACTTCATCCATAGAGATACCTGCACACTTGAATAACCCGCATAATTCATGCAAAAACAGTAAATGATCTCCAGGATGGACAGTTCCATCCCCTTCATAGCGGTTATCCATAACACGTTCAATAATTTTCATGGGTATCTCGAAAGCAGTACTTGTAGTAGGTGGATTTAAAATATCACAAGCATCATTAGAGTTATCGCATATGGGAGATAAAGAATTATCAGAGCAAATTTTCTCCCCTAAAGATGGGAAGCTAAAAAGATCATAAAAACTAGCTTCCCCAAGCTTAGACTTCTCCATAGCATTAGCAGTGATTGCGTTCATACTAATAACATTGCTACCATGATGCAAATAAGGTTCCATAGGTTTTTTAATTTTCGCATCACACAATTCATGTCTTAACTTAGGAAATAAATTAAAAAGCTCACAGTTGTTTTCCATTATGCCTTACTAGTGTAAAACAAGAAACAAAAAGATGCAATTGCAGGATCTAAAGGAAATAGCTTCGAGCACTTACAGCGGCACCAGAAAATAACTTAGTTACCTGGGACCAGCGTGTGAGTGCCTTTTACCTTTCCTCCCCGGCAACGGCGCCAGAAAAGTGCTTGATGTCCACGCACGCTTCTATTCCTGTAGACAGTGTTGGGCCTCCAAGAGCAGAGGTTTGTAGAACAGCAGCAAGTTTCCCTTAAGTGGATCACCCAAGGTTTATCGAACTCAGGGAGGAAGAGGTCAAAGATATCCCTCTCAAGCAACCCTGCAACCACAATACAAGAAGTCTCTTGTGTCCCCAACACACCTAATACACTTGTCAGATGTATAGGTGCACTAGTTCGGTGAAGAGATAGTGAAATACAGGTGGTATGAATGTATATGAGCAGTAGTAACGGCGCCAGAAAAGTGCTTGCCGGCGTGTAGTTGACGTGGGAGATATTGCAGGAAGTACAGATGCAGTAAAACAGTAAACAAGCGATGTTTGCAGTATTTGGAAACAAGGCCTAGGGATCATACTTTCACTAGTGGACACTCTCAACATTGATCACATAATAAAACCACTCTACACTCTCTTGTTGGATGATGAACACCGCTAATTATGTAGGGCTACAATAGCACCTCAATGCCGGAGTTAACAAGCTCCACAACATTCGATGTTCATATTTAAATAACCTTAGAGTGCATGATAGATCAACACAATTATACCAAGTACTAACATAGCATGCACACTGTCAACGACAAGCTATGAAAGGAGGAATAGATCACATCAATACCATCATAGTAATAGTTAACTTCATAATCTACAAGAGATCACAATCATAGCATATACCAAGTACTTCATGATGCACACACTGTCAACATTACATCATGGAGGAGGAATAGACTACTTTAATAACATCACTAGAGTAGCACATAGATGATATTCAACTAGATCACAAAGAGAGAGAGATGAACCACATAACTACAGCAGAGCCCTCAGCCCCGGGGGTGAATTACTCCCTCCTCATCATGGAGACAGCAATGGCGGTGAAGATGGCGGTGGAGACGGCGGTGGAGATGACTCCGAGGGCAATTCCCCGCCCCGGCAGGGTGCCGGAACAGAGACTTCTGTCCCTCGAATTGGAGTTTCGCGATGGCTCTGGAAGGTTTTCTCGGGTTTCGTCAATCGGTGTCGATGTTTTAGGTCAGGGAGGCCTAAATAGGCGAAGAGGCGGAGTCGGAGGGGCTGCGGGGCAGCCACACAGTAGGGGGGCGCGCCCCCTGGGCCGTGCCGCCCACACGTGTGGTGGCCCTGGGCCTCCCCTCTGGTGTCTCTCCGGTGTTCTGGAAGGTTCCGGGAAAAATAAGATGTTGGGCATTGATTTCGTCCGATTCCGAGAATATTTCCTTTGTAGGATTTCTGAAACCAAAAACAGCAGAAAACAGCAACTGGCACTTCGGCATCTTGTCAATAGGTTAGTTCCAGAAAATGCATCAAAACGATATAAAGTGTGAACAAAACATGTAGGTATTGTCATAAAACAAGCATGGAACATCAGAAATTATAGATACGTTGGAGACGTATCACATACCCAAGTACCTTTCCCTTTGAATTGTCACCAAAGGTGATGCTTGACTTCTTGTTGATATCTTCAATGAATTGATCAAGCACACCTCTTCCTCCGGTCATATGATTGGTGCATCCACTATCAAACACCCATTTTGGACCACCGGAGGAATACCCCTGCAAGATCAAGTAGAGTATTTAGGAACCCATTGATTAATAGGTTCCTTTGCAATGGCAACAATATCTTTTGGTACCCAAATTGAGTACCCTCTATAAGCATAGCCACTACGAGGACCAACATAGTTAGCATAAACATCACCATAATAATCAACAAATAAAGCATAGTGATTGTTTGGCCCCGTGCGGTCACCACTAGTGGCTTTGCCCTTTGAGGCATTGCCATCATTAGTGACCTTCTTGTTCTTATCTTGAGCGGGCTTCTCCTTCTTGTAGTTCTTCTTCTTGTGAGACTTGGAAACATATCCAAGCCCAAACTTTTGATTGTTTGACCTTTGCTTACTCAAGAGGTCATCCAATCCCATCTTGTTCTTGGCGGTGGTGAACTTTGCAAGTTCCTTTGTTAACCTAACATTTTCCTCAAGAATAGATGCTTGCTCACAAGAAGATTCATTAGGATGATAGTCGAGACCATATTTAGTCACCAAGGATTCAAGATATGCATTGGTCTCAACATGTAAAGAGAGTTCCTCTTGTAAACGAACATGTTCCTCAACAAGCTTAGCATGCTCACTAGTAAAAGAAGTGGAGGAACTAGCAAGCTTTTCAACAACAATGGGATCCTTCATTGATCCAAGAGCCTTTTTGTAGGTTTCTTGGAGTAGGTCATGGTTCTCTCCAAGTTTCTTGAGCTCATCCTTAACAAGCTTGTTAGCTCTTTCAAGGTGGTCAAGATCCCTAGTGAGAGAAGCATGAGCAACTTCAAGCTCCTCCTTTGAGGCATGGAGCTCTTGAGTCAATGATTGAGCCCTATCAATAGTTTCTAGGTCCTTAACTTTATCAAGTTCATAAGTTTCAATTTGTTGCTTAAGACCTTGAGATATGCACCTTTCGGTTTTTAGCTCTTCTCTTAGGAGATTGAATCTCCGTTCTTTTTCATTCAATTGATATTCTAATTCCTCAAGGGACTCATCCTTTTCTTTGAGGGAGTCCATCAAGAAATCAAACTTGACAAGAGCTTCACCACGAAGGGTGCATCTAACATTGTAAAGTTCCTTAAGCACAATTAATTATTCTTGATTTTCAGTTCATCATCAAGAACACTAGATACAGAAGGTGGGGATTCCATTACCTTGGTTTCTCTTGCCATAAGACAAGAGCCAACGATTGTAGAGGAGGGAGAGTAATCGGAGTCATCATCTTGAGTTGTTCTTGCCATGAAGGAAGAACCAACATCATTCTCCGTGGAGTAATCCTTGGAGTAGTCATATGTGAAGAGTGACCCGGGCTTAGAGAAAGCCAAACCGGCCACTCCGGCCTCCTTCTCCTCATCTTCCTCTTCTTCATCGGACAAGTACTCGGCTCCAACAAAGGCTCTTCCCTTGTTCTTCTTGTATCGATCGTTGAATGGGTTTGGCTTCAATCTTGGCTTGACCCCTTTGATGAACTTTGGCTTGTCTACCCTTTTCTCATAAGGGCACTCATTTGCAAAGTGGCTATCTTCATCACAGTTGTAGCAAGTTCTCTTCTTCTTCTTGTCATTGAGGAGCATTGGAAACTTTGCCTTGTATTTCTTGGCAAAGAATGCAAAGTCGGTAGCAATGTCACTAGTTGAAGTCATCTCTTCATCTTCTTCAATTTCATAGTCTTCTTCTCTTCCATGGTCGGCTCTAGCTTTGAGAGCAAGGTTGTGTGACGCTTCATGGTTGTGTGAGGCTTCATCAACACGGTTCATTGCCATGAGCCTCTTTCCTGCTTTGGCCATGTTTTCATTGGCGGCCACATAGGAGACTAGATCATCGGAGTTCAGATCAGCACTCTTGGTCATGATTTGCAAGTTGAGTGCAAGGTTGGTGTCTTCTTGCTTGACAGCAATCATAGCAATGACCTTGGACTTTATGAATGCTTCATTCATCTCGAAGCCTTCATTGTACTTCTCAACTCCAAGTCCCTTGACCCTTACTCTAAGAGCACCAAGCCTTGCATAGGCATCGGCCACAGATTCTCCTTCTCGAATCATGAACTGATGGGCCTCTTGCTTTGCGATCTCATAGAGAGCTGATTGGATCAAATCGGTTCCCTCTTAGAGTACTACGATTCGATCCCACAACTCTTTAGCGGAGTCAATGTCATTGACTTGATCAAGGAGCTTGCGGTTGATGCCACTTCTAATCTTGTCACGTGCGGAGGCATTGAGTTGACGGTTGTAGAATTCGGTGGAGGTCAACCGAACGGGATCATGTGGCTTCCGGTATCCATGAACAATGATCTCCCATAACTCCACACTGCAGCTGCGAATATGAGATTCCATAGCAGATTTCCAAAAAAGGAAAGTGAGTTCCATCAAAATGGGGAACATTCCTACTATGGTTTATATGAGGCATGGGTGAAGTCTTTTTGGGATAGTCATGGTTGACTTCATGGAAACTCCCGTGAGAGGCCGAAACCGCACTAGGAGTCCCACTAGTCAAGTTCATAAGCATGGCAGACATCTCTGCCATTTGGCATTGTAGGTCATCCTCCTTTTTCTTCTTCTCGGCATCATATGCCAAGAATCTAGATTTCATTTCTTTAACCGAAAGGTTAGAGTCTTCATCTAGACCCTCGAATAGTTTATCCATCTCACTCTTAAGGCGGTGAAGCCCTTAATAAGAGTCCTGGCTCTGATACCAATTGAAAGTTCAGAGATGGTAAACCTAGAGGGGGGGTGAATAGGTTTCTACAGATTTTAATTCTTCCTTTGCAATATTAGGCTTTGCGGAATATAAAGATGAGCCTAATGCAAACTAGGTGAAACAACCTATATGAGGATACAACTAACTCGAGCACGAAGGCTCTCACAGGCAGTTAAATCACAAGCAAGGAGTTCGGTTAGAGATAACCGATAGCACGCGGAGACGAGGATGTATTCCCGTGTTCCCTTCCTTTGCAAGAAGGTACGTCACGTTTGGAGGGGTGGAGGTCCCACGAAGGATTCCCCACGCCACGAAGGCTCACCCTATTCTCCGGAGCCTATCCCACGAAGGAATAGCTCGCTCACTTGTGGTAGACTTTGAGGTAGCCTCCAAACCTTCACAATCTTGTCAGGAGCAAATCCACAGCCCGGATGCTTCCGGACCACTCTTGCCCACCTAGGGTTTCCAAGGAACCCTAGGAAGCAAGCTTCTTGATGAATACAAGGGGGAATGAGATTTGGCTTGGTAGAACAGTAGATCGGGTCCTCCTCTATCGTTTCCCCGGAGGGATTTGAGTTTGGGTGGAGGAGGAGGGAGATCTGAGGCTTTTGGTGTTTCTAGCAACGGAGTATGAGAGAGAGAGAGCTCAAGAACAGATTATAGTGTAGTGCCTACCCTCTCAGAGGTAGGAGAAGGGCTATTTATAGTGTCACTTGAAATATGGCCGTTGCTCACTTGACACATCAGCTTTCTCCCGAGATTCCCGGTCCGTCCGGACCAGGGACCGGACCCACCGGTCCAAACCGGGCGGCAGACCGGACCCCAACCGGAGCCTCGAAATGTCTTGCAGTACTCCCTCCGGTTGCTGTCAGCGTAGAGCCCGGTCGCCGCCGGGGCACCCGGTCCAGAGCCCGGTCAGACCGGGCCAGGGACCGGACCCGCCGGTCCAAACCGGGCGGCAGACCGGACCCCAACCGGGGGGCAGTCCGTGTCTTACAGTAGGTCGCCCGGTTGGCATCAGCGTAGGAGCCGGTCGGCACCGGAGCGCCTGGCCGTGCGCCCGGTCGACCGGGCGGCAGGCCGGAGCCAGCCGACGCACGATCCGGTCCAACCGGGTCTCTGACCGGATTCCTGCTGTAGACCCCTTTTTGATTGTTGTCGAAGTGGGGGGTCTCCTTTAGCCTTCTTGTTCCTTTGATACACCATTTATGCCTCTTTGGCTAATACCTGGGATTATCCTTACAAACATGTATTAGGCCAAATACTCTAGCACGGTGTCATTGTTACCAAAATAATGGATAAGGGTAAAATACCCTTACAATGTGGTATCAGATTGGCCTTTTAAACAATAAAGCAAAGGCACATAATACCTTTCAGGTATACTCAAAAGCCCCAAAGGTAATTATTAACATGGGGCTTCTATTTATCAAAATACTCATGCATAGGTAAAGTACTGCTATGTGTAACAGAAATGATTAGTTTTGGAGGATTTCTTTTCTTTTTCTGGAAAATTATCCAACATATAAGAAATCATAAATTAATACACTCTAGAACAAACTATCTATTTAAAAAACTGAATTGTAGACATATCTATTGAAAACAATATTTTTATAATAAGGCCTCTAACTCATCTTTGCTTCCCGATCGTGCAAAGCTGCAAGATGCACCATTCATTAGTTAGACTTGTGTTGATAATGCTTCTCCTGTTGAGCACAAGTGAGTAATAAAGCCATAAAAGAAATAGTACTTCTAGATTCACACTGTTCGATGTCTGCATAAGAGCAAGGCTAATAAAAGAGCCGGCTGTTGGCTCTATAGCAATGCCACCTCATTTTATAGTCAACATAGAGTCCACTCATACAATAAACTAGCTATTAGGCTAGCTGTTAAGTGAGCTTTGTTAAAAAATAATTATTTAATACATGCATGCTATTGGTCTTTGGCTGTAAATGGGAGCTTTTTGCCTCGTTGCATGTGTGCAGCCCAGCGCTTGAGCTGTAGCCGGCTCCACTCTCTCACCTCCTTTCTCTCTCTTCCAACAAGGATTTTGGATGATGTGACAAGTACTATAGCCAGCTGAGTAGGCTTATTATACTTGCTCTAAGGAAGAGAGCCCAACTATTTTTCCTGTAATGCAATGCTTAACGAAGTAGCATGCTTGAACACATGTTTAAGCATCTCATGCTCTTCACATGGGTAATCCCCGTTCTCAATATCCGAGAAGTTGCATTCCTAAACGGTTTTAGCACTCCATGTGAAATTATGTTTGTACTAACGGTTCTTAATTTACTTCGGGCCAAGTACATGCAGAATAATAGAAAACGCCCAGTATATTTGTTTTCCTGATGCTGGCACATATTTTGCAGATACTAATTATTTCAGATGGTTGGTGGAAGGAACATACAATGCACTACGAAAATAACGAAGATCTGATGATGCTATCGAGATGAGTAAGACGTTTATTTTATATCATTTTTTTCTACTCCCTCCGATCTATAATAAGTGTTAGGGATTTCGTTCAAATTTTAAATTAAATCCCCGAACTTATTATGGATGGGAGGGAGTATTCGTTATATATGTCCGATGTTACATGGAGCATGGAAAAATGTACTATCGGTTTCTAAAGTTTGCATGGCTAACAATACCTGTTGTAAGTTTGGTCTTGTGCCACACTATTAGATAAAATTTCTTTGTTTTTTTACAAGGGCATTTGGTTGTACCGCTTGATTCAGTTCTAACAAAAATATAAAATTGCTCAGTTTTTTTACGAAAATTGCATCATCAATGAACGCGCATGGCATGCATGCCATCATTAATGGAAAGTTCACACTAGAAGCATATAAGTTGCCATTGTCGGCACTCTTGTCTTAAGGTGTGTAGACTGTTGAATTTGTTATCTTCTCACTTGAGCTGAGTAACATATCTATGTATGGTTTTCCAAAAATGTACTCCCTCCGTAGTTGAGTCAAATTTGTCTAGGTACACATGTATCTAGATGAGTTTTAGTACGTGTATAGATACATGCGATTCTAGACAATCTGAGTCAATTAGTTTGTAATATTTTGGACAACATGCATGCCCAGGATTAAGAAGCAAAAGGAGGCCCATTTTCCGTATTCTTCACTTTCCAATTTTTTGCAAGTATATAATGAGCGCATCATTGACCTAATGGAGTGGAAATTTTTATGCAGATCATTTCAGCGAAACCAACTTTTTCTTCTTAGAGAAGCTAATCTAAGGTACGATTACTCAGATGTAGGTTGGTGACTTGGTGTGTTTGCATGTCTGTTTTGGCCGCCTTTGGCTGTAGACAGATATGGCTCGTTTTTACTTTTCTTTCACAGATATGGCACACTACACCTCAATTCTTTATAGCCATGGACTCTGTTTCTAGCTATTTGTTCCTGTTTGAAGAGCCAAATTTTATTCTATGTTGAAATCACAATTGCAAAAATGAACAGTTAAACAAAAAAGAGTTTGATACACCGTACTAGGTAGACTTGAATGGTTAGATTTTTCATTGTCTTTGGAGGGCATATCTTATAGCATGACTTATGCCTATATGTTATTTTAAAAGCTCTAGCAGTAATTAGTTCCCTCCCTCCACTATTGTCGAAATGTTGTCATATACTCAAAACAGATATACAACTGATATAGGAGTAATTTTCATTGCCTGATGCACCTTTTGCATCAATGCGTTAATATTGAATTACTCTTCACACGCCGTACCACTGAAATTATCATGATCAATTTCGTGTTGTTCTTTTGCGCTATGTAATGGGTGCTGCTTTCATCCTAGACCTGAACGACATAGTCCTGTTGAGAAGTATGTTCCTATTTCACATGCCCGCCTTTTACTGTGATCAAGGCATGTGTGCACAAATATGGGAGTGTGGTATACAGATGTTACTTCTTTGATAACCTTCTGGCTAGTGGAATGCAAAACATGGGTTGTTGACAGAACTGTCTCGAAGGATGTAGTTTGTGGTCTGAATAAAGATGAATTTGATCAACTCATCAAGGCATAATTGTAGTTGGCTTGAGCTGTGCATGGGTGCATGACATATGTTTAATCCGTGTTATTTGTGAAATCCGAAATATAAATGGTTGCTATTCTGACTTCATGTATTGAGATTTGGAGTAATCTCTCTATATTTCATATGCACAATTGATTGTACATGAAATATTTAAATTGTAGTTTGGCATACATATCTGGAAAATTCCCAACCTTTTCTTTGGGGTGTAATTTCAGTGTAACATGTGTAGTGTCAAACTAGGCCTCCTAAACACAATTAGAGGCATTGTTCTTTCTTTTTTGCTAGGTTAAATTTTGTTTCCACTATGAAACATATAATTCTCTAAACAAATACGACTAAAAAAGGCATGTAATTTGAGTTGTTTTAATCATTCTTTCAAAATTAATAAAAATGTTCAAATATTTGTGTATCTACCATTTTTTAAAATATGGACAGGCGCAACAACGCGCGCTTTTATGATCTAGTATGTTAGTGGAAGCAAAAGACGTGTTCCCCTTCTAAGTAAGTATATCGATAAATCATGATTTATTCAAAGTGCATTTCAATTGATCCTAGAAACAACCATATGGTGTTTTTGGAGAGTAGGAAATAAATATGTTGTACATAACAACACTTGTAAGGCTACTTTCTCTTTTTTGTGAACAAATATAGTTTACGGATTTTGTTTCAAACATGATTATGTTGCAGAGTTGTGCCGGCACTGGATTTACAAGTCAAAAATGAACATGAACTAGAACCTCATTTTACTTCTACTTTTAGGGATGATGTATATTTCTCCGTGCTTTTGTATGTACTCTCTTTCCGATGCCGACTTTGAGTTTCTGTAAGATAAATATGTCCTAGTGTGATGTCTGAATTTTAATTTACTCACTATGTGGCATAAACAATCTCTGAAATTCAGATGACGCTATGTGTGCCATGATGTATTAGTTTCGCGACAATCCAATTCAGATAGAATTAAATTGTTGGTCACCTGAAATATGCATCTATGTTATACATCATTGGTCTTTCAGTATTTTATCTAGCAGGGATGTGCCGGAACGTGTCAACACCCGGATTTTTAAGTCCGAATGCCTATTATGTCATACATCGCAATCCCAGGAATATTGTTGTTGCGAGGCATAATAGTTAAGTATCACAGTCATCATTCATTACCAACCATAAGTCTTACAAATTGGAATCACATGATCCATATTACACGAATAGTTGATCTATTGATCAACGAACAAACACAAGTTCATAGTTCAACATAGCGGAAGCGTAAGATACAAGGACTCTCTAGTCCACAGGCCAACGCTTGACGTCGGAAGGCACTTAGTTGTCGTAGGCATCCTGCTGGTCATCTCCTTGGTCATCTTCATACTCTGGCCATTTGAATAGCCAGGGACAAAGCCGTGAGTACATTAAGTACTCGCAAACTAATACTAATGTAAGTGCTAGACATTCTAGTATGGTTTGCTAAGCTCTAGTTTTATTTGCATAAAGCTAGTTTTAGTTCACAAAGTTTGAGAAAAGCTTAAACAAGTGCGAACTAACTCAAGTGGGAACATTAGTGTCATTCCCACCATTTAAGTGGTGATTTCAATTCAATTCACCACAAGTCATTTCACCATCACCCTTTTCAACATCATTTTCAAAGATATGACATCGGAAACTGTATGGCCTTTCCAACCGTCCGTAACCGTGGACGCGGCTATTCGAATAGGTTTACACTCTGCAGAGGTTGCACACTTGTGCCACAACATTTGATTTCATCCGTCGGGATTTCCCCGAATCATCGTAACACAGTACGCGGATCATCAACCATAACCTTTCACTTACGAATCCTAGTATGAGCACCTCTCCCCATGAGCTTGGCCTCCCAGTGAAGACAGACAGTCAGCCTGGGAACTGCACAGGGCTTGGGCCGGACATTCACCTCATTTCGCATCGTATCATATTGTTTCTTTTGTGGTAGAGGCAGCTTTCGGCATAACCCCGATGCCGCTTGTTTAGAGGGAACCCATACTAAGACGCATAAACTTCCAGTTAAGCCCTACCCATAATCAGGTATTGTGGGGGTACTTAATAATTGGAAAGGTATCGCATTCAAACCAACATCATTGTTTTATCAAAAATCACCATCTTCTCTTGGTCATATTCACCTTCAAAAATCATTCAATGGAATGCATCTTCATTCCAAGGTTTCAAAAATCCTCCAAAATCACAAAGTTCCCATCTAGAGTAGTCAAGTTTTAATTCATTAGCACTAGCTCTAATTCATGAGGGGTGCTAACTTGCTTTGCTTGGAGAGGACTAACTCACTACTCTAGTAGCCAACTTGTACTTTGACCAAAGTTAACTATAAAAGTAACTTATTTAGAAAACAAGTAAAGAGTGGACAGTAAAATTGGGATAGGCTTATGTAAGATAGGATAAGAAACATGGTGCCTTGCCCCAAGGGGGCTTTGCACTTTGCAAGAATATTAGCTTGCCTTGGTAGTTCTCAAACTGTTCCTCCTCCTCCTCCTGGTAGCAACCTTCTTCTTCGGCGTACTCTCCGGTGCTACCGTCTAAATTTGAATACGAGTATAATTACTCACTAATTCAAGGGCTATTCCATACATCACATATAACACACAAACTACTCTATGCACACAAATAAATTAACTAGGGTGCATGGGTTGTGGGGGTTAAGTAGGATTCACTTCTTTATATCTCATATGTAAATGATAGTTTCCATAGGGTTCTTGAGAAATAATTTCCTCTCATTGAAATCTTCTTAAGATTTAATTTCTCAAACAATCATGGATGAACTCATATTGACCTAAGTACAATGTTCATCATCATCATTTGAGAAAATGATTTAAATGAGATGGATCACCTCATACTATTTAAATAACACTATATTTGATTTAAATCTCAAGTAATTCATATAAGAGAGTTTGGGACCAGGGGTCCAAACATCCCATGAATCCATGTGAGACAAGCTTAAATGAAGTGCAAGACTTCACACAATTTAACTTTAATAGTTTTGGACAATATCAACTAGTTAAACTAGCCATATTATCCATTCACTAAACCATGGCATGATCATACAAGGTGACCACACCATTTTATTGCATAAACAATTAGTGTAAGTCCAATGTGAGCTATTAGAGTTGTAATTAACTTAATATCTATTTTGGTTGATTTTTAAGAATTATTTGAATAGGGAAAAGTCCCTGTCTTGTTATTTTTGTCACATTTATTCTACAAAGAAACTGACCATGAGGCTAGTGGCATGTTGTAGAGAATTTCAGTGGCTTTCTAACAACATAAGATTCACTAAATTTGGTTTAGCCAATTTGAAATGGTTGTATTTCAAAGTGGAGGCAGTATTGAAATTCATTTGAATTAAATAAACTCAGTTTAAACTAAAAAGGCCGGCGGGAAACTAACTGGGCCCAAATGGTTTGAAAAAGGGAGAAACGGCCCAGCAACGCATCCAGTGCGCGCGGGCCTGCTGACAGGGTGGGGGCCACCCGTCAGTCTCTCTTAAAACCCGAAACGGTAAGTTTTAACGTGGGGCGTAGGATTAGATCGGGATCGGACGGCGCTGGTGCGTCCTCTTCTCCGGCGAGAGGCAGAGAGGTTGGCGGCGAGGGTAGGGGGTCGGAGAGCTCACCGCGGCTCCAGCTAGGGTTGGCAGTGTGCGCGGTGAAGGTGTGGACGACGGCGAAGTAGCTGGTAGCAGTGGCGGAGCTCGAGGTGGCCTGGATCAATGGCGATTTCTCCAGGGCTTCCGCGGCTCCGATCTTGCAATTGGCCTTGCTCCGGCGACGATCGAGGTGGCTAACGGGGCGAGGCGAAGTGGTGAAGGGTGGGGAGTGAGGTGGTGTGCTCAGTTGCTTCCAGGGAACGCTCTATTTATAGGATTGAGCAAGGGTTGCGGGGCAGTGGCAAGGTCGACCATGGCGCGGCTTCTCCGGCGAGCGGTCGAGCTAGGCGAGGTGGTGGCAGTGTTCTACGGCTCCTGGCGATGCTATTGGCGGCGACAGCTTGGTCGGGGAGGGCCTGGTTGGGTCGCATTGCTTCCAGGCATGTCGCGGCAGTGGCGGGATCTTCTTCCCCGTTCACGGCGGCGGCGGTCCAGGGTCTGGTCGTGGCCATGTCTGGCGGCGTCGTGGT
Source organism: Lolium perenne (assembly GCF_019359855.2). NCBI lineage: Eukaryota > Viridiplantae > Streptophyta > Magnoliopsida > Poales > Poaceae > Lolium > Lolium perenne. The sequence continues at coordinate 238,012,505 of NC_067245.2, read as the reverse complement.
GGCGTGGTGATGCTCAACGGCAGGCAAGCGGGGCCAGGGCGAGCGCGAGGTAGTGGCGCGGCGCGTGGCCAGTGCACGTCCACGACATGCACTCGCGCGACATGAGCGGCATCCAGGGCGCGTTCTGGGCACGCTGTCTCCGGCGAGCTCACGGCGTCTACGGCGACAGGGCCATGCTAGGCGAGGTAGAGAGGTGAGGTGGCGAGTGTGGGTGCCAGGGCCAGGGCTGAGGGAGAAGGGAGAAGAGAGGGGCTCGACATGGCCGGCATGTGGCCGGCATGGCTATGCCATGCTTGCTATGCCTCTCCTCCTAGGGTTTCTATGTTGGTGTTAGTGAGAGAGGGAACCAGGGGACCAATTGGTGTAAGTTGGGGTAGGTTAGTTAGGGTAGAATCACTATTTGCAATAGTGTCCAATAGTGTTCAAATTTGGAATTTACAAAATTGTCCAAATTTGAAATAATTCAAAAGGTGAAAGTTTTTGAAATGTGAGTGTTGAGATAAGTTGTAATTGACCAGAGGTGAATTGAGGTGGTGGTGGAATTGTTAGAATTCAAAAATTGGCAAAATGGGCTAAGTGGGGAATGTTGAATATGTTAAAAAGTTAAGACTTTGGATGAGCATTGCTCATGATCAAAGATGAATTTGGCAGGGTGATCTTCATCAAAGTTGTTCACCTTGATGTTGACTTTGAAATGGTGCAAAGAGTTAGCCAGAATTGGTTTGGGAAAATTGAATTGCAGGGGCTCAAAGTGGTGATCAGACTAAATTTGGCAGATTTGACCACTATCACATGTGAGTGGGAATTGTGTTTGAATTTCATTTGAATTGTGAAACTTTGGTTCCAAAAGTTGTAATAAATGTTTAAAAACATTATTCAACTAATGGTGAAGACCAAATAGGTCTAGGGTCAAAATTTATAAAAGTGCCATAGAGCATATGTGAGGGTTTTTAGGGTTTTGCAATTTATGTCTTTTCTTCCTTTTTGATTTGTTTGGTTGGTGATCTTCATATGCTCACACTAGGGTTTTAGAACATATCAAATACAAGTAAAAGCAATCATCATGGCATATCACTCAAATGCACAAGTCCTATGCATGGTACTATATGCAAAAGAAAAGTTTTTGTTGGTTTGAAATTTTTGCTCTCTGGAATTCTCTAACTTTCTTTTTATTGAAATTTGGGGTGTTACAAACCCTTCCCCCTTACAAAAGATCTCGTCCTGAGATCGAAAAGAAAGTTAGGTACTAAAGAGATCTGGGTACTCCTTCTTCATGAAGTCTTCGCGTTCCCAGGTGGCTTCATCCTCGGTATGATTGCTCCATTGGATCTTCAGAAACTTGATGCTTCGGGTGCGGGTGGTTCGATAAGCTTCTTCCAATATGCGAATCGGCACTTCGCGGTAAGTCAGATCCTTGTTGATATCCACCGATCTGTGATCGATGTTCTTGAACACTTCGGTCTTCTCAGGGACTTCAAGACACTTCCGGAGAAGTGAGATGTGAAACACGTCGTGCACAGCCGACATTTCTTCAGGCAACTCCAGTTGATAAGATACTTCACCTCGGCGGCTAAGGACTTGGAAAGGTCCGACATAGCGGGGTGCAAGCTTTCCTTTCAGTTGGAACCTTTGCATTCCTTTCAAGGGGGATGCTCTGAGATAGACGAAGTCTCCGATCTCAAAGGTCATCTCCCGACGTCTCTTGTCGGCGTAGCTCTTCTGTCTGGATTGCGCAGTCTTGAGGTACTCGCGGATCTTGTGGACTTTTTCTTCGGCTTCACGAAGAACGTCTGGGCCGAAAACTTGGCTTTCTCCGACTTCTGACCAGTTCAGGGGGGTACGGCACTTCCTTCCGTACAAGGCTTCAAAGGGGGTCATCTGTAGGCTAGCTTGATAACTATTGTTGTAAGAGAATTCTGCGTAAGGTAGGCAGTCTTCCCACTTGGATCCGTATTCCAGTACACATGCTCTAAGCATGTCTTCCAGTATCTGGTTTACTCTCTCAGTCTGTCCGTCGGTCTGAGGGTGATAGGCAGTGCTGAAATTTAGGCGAGTGCCTAGTCCTTCATGCACTTTCGCGTAACCTTGAGGTGAACTGGGATCCTCTATCTGACACTATCGATTTGGGGGTTCCGTGCAGAGCGACTATTCTGGAGATGTAAAGTTCAGCTAACTTGGGGCCTTGATAGGTGGTTTTGACGGCGATGAAATGGGCGACTTTGGTCAATCTATCGACCACTACCCATATTGAATCATTGCCCTTGCTAGATTTAGGCAGTCCGGTGATAAAGTCCATTCCTACGGAGTCCCATTTCCATTCCGGAATCTGGAGGGGTTGTAACAATCCGGCGGGTCGTTGATGTTCTGCCTTAACTCTCTGACAGATGTCACACTTAGCGATATAGCTACCGATCTCTCTCTTCATTCCGTGCCACCAAAATTGTTCTTTCAGGTCCTGGTACATCTTGGTACCTCCGGGGTGGATTGAATAAAGGGTGTCATGGGCTTCTTGCAGGATGACTTGTTTTAAGTTAGAGTCTGATGGTACGCAGAGACGTTCTTTGTACCAAAGAACTCCGGCTTCGTCTACGGTGAATCCGGGGGCTTTTCCTGCGGCTATCTGTTTCTTGATTCCGTCAATGCTAGCGTTGTCCTTCTGGGCTTCCTTGATCTGACCAACCAAGGTGGGTTGCAGTTCTATGCTGGCTAGGAATCCTTCACTAACAAGTTCAAGTCTAAACTGTTCAAACTCTTGGTGCAAGCTGGGTTGTTCGGTTGCGAGCATGGAGTTCAACTGGCACGGCAGTCGACTTAAAGCATCCGCTACCACATTGGCCTTGCCGGGGTGGTAGTGAATCTCCATGTCGTAATCCTTGATCAATTCGATCCATCGGCGTTGTCTCATGTTCAGCTCCTTCTGGGTGAATATGTATTTGAGGCTTTTGTGGTCGGAGTAGATCTCGCATCGATTACCCATGAGGTAATGACGCCAAACTTTCAGGGCTAAAACCACGGCTGCGAGCTCGAGGTCATGGGTTGGGTAGTTCTGTTCATGTTGCTTGAGTTGTCTTGAAAGGTAGGATACAACCTTGCCTTCTTGCATAAGTACGCATCCAAGTCCAGTCTTGGAGGCGTCGCAATATACGTCAAAGGGCTTTGCGATATCTGGCATGATCAGGATTGGAGCTGTGGTCAGTCTACTCTTGAGCTGTTGAAAGCTCTCCTCGCATTTGTCGGTCCACTCAAACTTTCTGTCCTTTTTCAGCAGTTGGGTCATTGGTCGAGCGATGCTCGAAAAACCTTCGACAAATCGGCGGTAATATCCGGCTAATCCAAGAAAAGCGCGGACCTCGGTTTGTGTGGTTGGGGCTTTCCATTCCATAATAGTTTTGATCTTGGCGGGATCTACGGCAATTCCTCCTGCAGACAAGATATGTCCCAGGAATCCAACTTCTTCCAGCCAAAACTCGCACTTGCTAAACTTGGCATATAACTTGTGCTGTCTAAGGGTTTCTAGAACAATCTCTAAATGCTGTTCATGTTCCTCTTCAGACTTGGAGTAGACGAGGATGTCGTCGATGAATACAACGACAAACTTGTCCAAAAAGTTCATGAAGATCTTATTCATGAGATTCATGAAATAAGCGGGGGCATTGGTCAGTCCAAATGACATGACGTTGTACTCATACAACCCATATCTGGTGGTAAAGGCAGTTTTTGGAATGTCGGTGGCTCGGATCTTCAGTTGATGGTATCCAGTTCTAAGATCAATCTTGGAGAAAACTCGGGATCCGGTGAGTTGGTCAAACAAATCTTCGATCTTGGGTAAGGGGTATTTGTTTTTGATGGTGACATCGTTAAGCTTACGATAGTCCGTGCATAAACGATTTGCACCATCTTTCTTGTCGACAAACAAGACGGGGGATCTCCAGGGGGATGCACTTGGTCTAATCAAACCTTTGGCTAACATGTCATCTATTTGTTTCTTCAGCTCCACAAGCTCGGTTGCGTTCATGCTGTAAGCTCTCTGGGCTATGGGTCCAGTTCCGGGGATTAACTCGATGATAAACTCGATATCCCGATCCGGGGGCATACCGGGTAGATCATCCGGAAACACATCAGGGTAGCGACAAACGACCCTGATTTGATCCAGAGTTGGCTTGGATACACTTTGGTTGCAGGTAAATTTTCTGGGTAGTTTTTCAGAGACGTGCTCAACTACGATACCGGTGCTGCTAGTCATGGTTATGGCTTTCCTGGCGCAGTCTATCAATCCATTGTGCTTGGACATCCAGTCCATTCCTAGGACAACTTCCAAACCTTTGGTTCCAAGTATGATTAGATTTGCAAAGAAATCTACATCATGGATTTTGATTGGCACATTTTTGCAAAATTTTCTGGCTTTGGTGGTTGATCCGGGGATTTGGACTATCATAACATGTTTCAAACTGAGAGGTTGAATCTTACTTGTTGATGCAAAGTCTTCGGTGACAAAGGAATGAGATGCTCCAGAATCAAACAACACTCTAGCAGGGATGTGGTTGACAGAAAACATACCCAGCACAACATCTGGTGCTTCCTGGGCTTCTTCGGCGTTCATGTGGTAGAGGCGGCCGTTGCGGTTGTTGGGGTTGTTGGGGACGAACTTCTTGCCGGTGGTGACACGGCGTTGCTGCTGAGCAGGTGCAGCGGTGTTGCCGGCGAGCTTGGCAAGACGCTTGGGACACTCGTTGGAGTAGTGCCCCACTACACCACACTCATAACAAGTGATAGTGCTCTTGTCCTACTTGTTCGCAACGAGAATGGCATTGCTTCCGGTTCTGGGAGCGGTGTTGGTGTTGGTGTTGTTGTTGTTAGGGGCTCGGGGTGGAGCGCGGTTGTAGTTGTTGTTGTTGTAGTTGTTGTTGTAGCCTCCTGGCTTAGAGTTTCCTCCACTCCGGTTCTGATAACCGGGGCGAGAGTTCTGCATCTGGGGTTTGTTGTTTCTCGGAGTGAATCCTCCGCTTGAGCTAGGACGAAACTTTTGGGGGTGGCTTGATCCACTCTGACTTGCCATGCGGCGCTTGCGGTTCTCATTGGCTTGGTTTAACTTGCCCTCCATCTGGATGGCGGAGTCAACAAGGGCTTCGAGGTCGGCGAAGGGGATGTTGACGAGGACAGTCTGCATCTCATCATGCGGTCCGTTCAGGAATCTCTCCTTCCTCTTCTCAACGGTGTCGGTCTCATCAGGGGCATACCTTGACAAGGTGAGAAACTTGTCGCGGTATTCAACCACCGTCATGCGACCTTGTTTCAGCTCACGGAATTCATCCCTCATCTTCTTGATAATACCCGGGGGTACATGGTACTTGCTGAACTTGAGTTTGAAATCCTCCCAAGTCATGAATTGTCCTCCGTTCATGGCACGGGTGCTTGTCCACCAAGCGCGGGCTGGTCCAGCGAGATAGTGAGTGGCGAACAACACCTTCTCGTTGGCTTCCACTCCGGCTACCTCAAGATTGTTCTCCATAGTCTGGAGCCAATCGTCGGCGTCGAGGGGCTCCTCGGTCTTGCTAAACACCGGAGGGTTGGTGTTTTGGAAGTTCTTGAGCTTGGATCCGGGGTGGTCATGATTTCCATGGCCTTGGTTGGCGATGTTCTGCAAGGCGATGAGGTTGGCTTGGCGCTCGGCTCTTTCGGTTTCCCGGTCTGCAAGCATGGTTTGCAGAAGTTGCAGCATCGCGTCGTTGGTGCGATTCGGAGGGGCCATCTGAAGATGTAGAAGATTATGAGATAAGAGGGAACATTCTAGGGTTCATTTTTGGTTAAGTTTGAAAAACATTTGAAGACTTGTAATATTTTCATGACAAACATAACATTCATTCATTCATGCAACACATAGTACAAACTACACACATACTCCAATGGTTTTAAGAACCATTCTCATGCTACGATACAAAGGACGGGATACAACTCACACCTACTATAAGTGAACTAGTGCAACTACTCCTCATCATCGACATCGATCGGGACGTAGTCGTCGGGTCCTGCCTCCAGGAACTCGTAGTCCTCCTCCTCGGTGTTCTCGTCCTCCTCAAAGTCGTTGTCATCGCTCAGAAAGGCGTCTCCTCCCTGAATGTCGATGCCTCCATCGTCATCCTCCAGCTGACGAATCTGATCCTCCTGGGCCTTGACAGTGGCCTCAAGTGACGCGATCCGGGCGCGAAGGCGGCGAATCGTAGCGTCCTTCTTGGCACGCTGCTGGCGAAGGCTCTTACGATCGTTGTTGAGTAGCTTGATCGCCTCACCCTGCTCGGTGATGTGAGCGTGGGTCTGGTTCGCGTAAGCGCGAGTGGCGTCGAGGTCCCTCTAAGTCTGGTAGAGCATGAAGTCCAGGTGCTCAGCATGGTGCCTCAACTCCGGGTGCGGCTGCAGCTCCATGGGCACTCCCGCAGCATCACGCCTCACAAGGTGAGCGTAGCGAGAGGCGAGGATGCGCACCACGTTCTGTCCACAGAGGCGCGCAAGTGCCTCCTGTAGGCCACGTGCGAGTCCGTCGAGCCAGTTGCTCTCGCGGAAGGAGAAGAGGATCCTCTCCGAGGTGGGAGGCTCCATCTTGCCCCTCAAGTCGGCAGTGATCACCCACTGCAACTCTCCTCCGGGCGTGTCGTCCAGCTGAACCCCGTGAAACTCGGGGTGTGGGCGCCCAAGGAAGTCAGAGACGGCGTTGAGGTCGTGCTCGAAGATCAAGCTTCCTCCATTCCCAAGCTGATAAAACTTGGTGTTGATGGGTTCATTCGGCTCCATCTGAAAGAGAATTGGATGAGTAAGTTAGAGAGTGCAAAGTGTGGCAAAGTTTTAAGTTGATTTAAATAAGATAGAACAAGATCCATCAAATTTTGACAAAGTCTCAAGGATAAGGGTGTAGTAAATTTTCACAAATAATTTCTTCCATTTGATTTCAAAGTTAAATTTTTCAGAACGCCCATTCTAACTAGGGTCTTCTAAGGTCAAACAATGGCTCTGATACCAACTTGTCAACACCCGGATTTTTAAGTCCGAATGCCTATTATGTCATACATCGCAATCCCAGGAATATTGTTGTTGCGAGGCATAATAGTTAAGTATCACAGTCATCATTCATTACCAACCATAAGTCTTACAAATTGGAATCACATGATCCATATTACACGAATAGTTGATCTATTGATCAACGAACAAACACAAGTTCATAGTTCAACATAGCGGAAGCGTAAGATACAAGGACTCTCTAGTCCACAGGCCAACGCTTGACGTCGGAAGGCGCTTAGTTGTCGTAGGCATCCTGCTGGTCATCTCCTTGGTCATCTTCATACTCTGGCCATTTGAATAGCCAGGGACAAAGCCGTGAGTACATTAAGTACTCGCAAACTAATACTAATGTAAGTGCTAGACATTCTAGTATGGTTTGCTAAGCTCTAGTTTTATTTGCATAAAGCTAGTTTTAGTTCACAAAGTTTGAGAAAAGCTTAAACAAGTGCGAACTAACTCAAGTGGGAACATTAGTGTCATTCCCACCATTTAAGTGGTGATTTCAATTCAATTCACCACAAGTCATTTCACCATCACCCTTTTCAACATCATTTTCAAAGATATGACATCGGAAACTGTATGGCCTTTCCAACCGTCCGTAACCGTGGACGCGGCTATTCGAATAGGTTTACACTCTGCAGAGGTTGCACACTTGTGCCACAACATTTGATTTCATCCGTCGGGATTTCCCCGAATCATCGTAACACACGATGCGTATCATCAACCATAACCTTTCACTTACGAATCCTAGTATGAGCACCTCTCCCCATGAGCTTGGCCTCCCAGTGAAGACAGACAGTCAGCCTGGGAACTGCACAGGGCTTGGGCCGGACATTCACCTCATTTCGCATCGTATCATATTGTTTCTTTTGTGGTAGAGGCAGCTTTCGGCATAACCCCGATGACGCTTGTTTAGAGGGAACCCATACTAAGACGCATAAACTTCCAGTTAAGCCCTACCCATAATCAGGTATTGTGGGGGTACTTAATAATTGGAAAGGTATCGCATTCAAACCAACATCATTGTTTTATCAAAAATCACCATCTTCTCTTGGTCATATTCACCTTCAAAAATCATTCAATGGAATGCATCTTCATTCCAAGGTTTCAAAAATCCTCCAAAATCACAAAGTTCCCATCTAGAGTAGTCAAGTTTTAATTCATTAGCACTAGCTCTAATTCATGAGGGGTGCTAACTTGCTTTGCTTGGAGAGGACTAACTCACTACTCTAGTAACCAACTTGTACTTTGACCAAAGTTAACTATAAAAGTAACTTATTTAGAAAACAAGTAAAGAGTGGACAGTAAAATTGGGATAGGCTTATGTAAGATAGGATAAGAAACATGGTGCCTTGCCCCAAGGGGGCTTTGCACTTTGCAAGAATATTAGCTTGCCTTGGTAGTTCTCAAACTGTTCCTCCTCCTCCTCCTGGTAGCAACCTTCTTCTTCGGCGTAATCTCCGGTGCTACCATCTAAATTTGAATACGAGTATAATTACTCACTAATTCAAGGGCTATTCCATACATCACATATAACACACAAACTACTCTATGCACACAAATAAATTAACTAGGGTGCATGGGTTGTGGGGGTTAAGTAGGATTCACTTCTTTGTATCTCATATGTAAATGATAGTTTCCATAGGGTTCTTGAGAAATAATTTCCTCTCATTGAAATCTTCTTAAGATTTAATTTCTCAAACAATCATGGATGAACTCATATTGACCTAAGTACAATGTTCATCATCATCATTTGAGAAAATGATTTAAATGAGGTGGATCACCTCATACTATTTAAATAACACTACATTTGATTTAAATCTCAAGTAATTCATATAAGAGAGTTTGGGACCAGGGGTCCAAACATCCCATGAATCCATGTGAGACAAGCTTAAATGAAGTGCAAGACTTCACACAATTTAACTTTAATAGTTTTGGACAATATCAACTAGTTAAACTAGCCATATTATCCATTCACTAAACCATGGCATGATCATACAAGGTGACCACACCATTTTATTGCATAAACAATTAGTGTAAGTCCAATGTGAGCTATTAGAGTTGGAATTAACTTAATATCTATTTTGGTTGATTTTTAAGAATTATTTGAATAGGGAAAAGTCCCTGTCTTGTTATTTTTGTCACATTTATTCTACAAAGAAACTGACCATGAGGCCAGTGGCATGTTGTAGAGAATTTCAGTGGCTTTCTAACAACATAAGATTCACTAAATTTGGTTTAGCCAATTTGAAATGGTTGTATTTCAAAGTGGAGGCAGTATTGAAATTCATTTGAATTAAATAAACTCAGTTTAAACTAAAAAGGCCGGCGGGAAACTAACTGGGCCCAAATGGTTTGAAAAAGGGAGAAACGGCCCAGCAACGCATCCAGTGCGCGCGGGCCTGCTGACAGGGTGGGGGCCACCCGTCAGTCTCTCTTAAAACCCGAAACGGTAAGTTTTAACGTGGGGCGTAGGATTAGATCGGGATCGGACGGCGCTGGTGCGTCGTCTTCTCCGGCGAGAGGCAGAGAGGTTGGCGGCGAGGGTAGGGGGTCGGAGAGCTCACCGCGGCTCCAGCTAGGGTTGGCAGTGTGCGCGGTGAAGGTGTGGACGACGGCGAAGCAGCTGGTAGCAGTGGCGGAGCTCGAGGTGGCCTGGATCAATGGCGATTTCTCCAGGGCTTCCGCGGCTCCGATCTTGCAATTGGCCTTGCTCCGGCGACGATCGAGGTGGCTAACGGGGCGAGGCGAAGTGGTGAAGGGTGGGGAGTGAGGTGGTGTGCTCAGTTGCTTCCAGGGAACGCTCTATTTATATGATTGAGCAAGGGTTGCGGGGCAGTGGCAAGGTCGACCATGGCGCGGCTTCTCCGGCGAGCGGTCGAGCTAGGCGAGGTGGTGGCAGTGTTCTACGGCTCCTGGCGATGCTATTGGCGGCGACAGCTTGGTCGGGGAGGGCCTGGTTGGGTCGCATTGCTTCCAGGCATGTCGCGGCAGTGGCGGGATCTTCTTCCCCGTTCACGGCGGCGGCGGTCCAGGGTCTGGTCGTGGCCATGTCTGGCGGCGTCGTGGTGGCGTGGTGATTCTCAACGGCAGGCAAGCGGGGCCAGGGCGAGCGCGAGGTAGTGGCGCGGCGCGTGGCCAGTGCACGTCCACGACATGCACTCGCGCGACATGAGCGGCATCCAGGGCGCGTTCTGGGCGCGCTGTCTCCGGCGAGCTCACGGCGTCTACGGCGACAGGGCCATGCTAGGCGAGGTAGAGAGGTGAGGTGGCGAGTGTGGGTGCCAGGGCCAGGGCTGAGGGAGAAGGGAGAAGAGAGGGGCTCGACATGGCCGGCATGTGGCCGGCATGGCTATGCCATGCTTGCTATGCCTCTCCTCCTAGGGTTTCTATGTTGGTGTTAGTGAGAGAGGGAACCAGGGGACCAATTGGTGTAAGTTGGGGTAGGTTAGTTAGGGTAGAATCACTATTTGCAATAGTGTCCAATAGTGTTCAAATTTGGAATTTACAAAATTGTCCAAATTTGAAATAATTCAAAAGGTGAAAGTTTTTGAAATGTGAGTGTTGAGATAAGTTGTAATTGACCAGAGGTGAATTGAGGTGGTGGTGGAATTGTTAGAATTCAAAAATTGGCAAAATGGGCTAAGTGGGGAATGTTGAATATGTTAAAAAGTTAAGACTTTGGATGAGCATTGCTCATGATCAAAGATGAATTTGGCAGGGTGATCTTCATCAAAGTTGTTCACCTTGATGTTGACTTTGAAATGGTGCAAAGAGTTAGCCAGAATTGGTTTGGGAAAATTGAATTGCAGGGGCTCAAAGTGGTGATCAGACTAAATTTGGCAGATTTGACCACTATCACATGTGAGTGGGAATTGTGTTTGAATTTCATTTGAATTGTGAAACTTTGGTTCCAAAAGTTGTAATAAATGTTTAAAAACATTATTCAACTAATGGTGAAGACCAAATAGGTCTAGGGTCAAAATTTATAAAAGTGCCATAGAGCATATGTGAGGGTTTTTAGGGTTTTGCAATTTATGGATTTTCTTCCTTTTTGATTTGTTTGGTTGGTGATCTTCATATGCTCACACTAGGGTTTTAGAACATATCAAATACAAGTAAAAGCAATCATCATGGCATATCACTCAAATGCACAAGTCCTATGCATGGTACTATATGCAAAAGAAAAGTTTTTGTTGGTTTGAAATTTTTGCTCTCTGGAATTCTCTAACTTTCTTTTTATTGAAATTTGGGGTGTTACAGAACGCCACCTCGACAGTGCACATAATGGACACTAATAAGGACCCTACTAGATGGACAAGGAGCACAAGCACCTCAAAAGGTGGAACACTCATAGTGCTCTTAATTCTCATCGTGAAATTTAATTTGCTCATTTATCATAGCACACAATTGTGTTTGAGTTGTAAGATAGGTATGTCTTAGTCTAAAGTGTGATTTTTAGTTTACTCACTATGTCGCATAAAATATATCCAAATTTTGGATGATAGAGTATGTGTGCATTGCTGTATTAGTTTTATGACGATCTATTTCAGAGAGAATTAAACCCTTGTCGTCTGAAATATGTATCTATGCTCTATGTTACTGCTCTTTCAGTTTTGTAGTTGGAGACCAGGCACACACGATACTAACCCCGCCAGTTTTGCTAGTATGTTTAGAGACATTTTGCAAAGTGCGGCTAAAAACATGCTATTTTTAGGGGCAATTAGCTAAAGTGCGGCTAAGGATGTATAAGGGTAATTTGCCAAAGTGCCGCTAAAAATGTTTAGAGGCAAATATCCAAAATACGGCTAAAAATATATAGAGAAATTATGCCAAAGTGCGTCTAAAAATATATAGAGGAAATATGCTAAAGTGCGGCTAAAAATATATAGGGGCATTTATATAAGTGCCTCTAAAAATATATAGGGTCATTTATAAGAGTGCCTCTAAAAATATATAGGGGCATTTAAAGAAGTACCTCCAAAAATATATAGGGGCAACTAGAAAAGTGCCTCTAAAAATACTATTTTTTGAGGCATTTTTTCAAAGTGCGGCAATAATTTTTAGCAACATGTTTTAATTAGACACTTTTTAAGTGCATCTAAAAATAATTAAAGGCAATTTTGCTATTTCAAGTGCCCCTGAAAATCAGCTCTCCCGTAGTGCTCATTCCAGTTTTCTTCCATGTACTACCAAGTTTATCTTATAAATATCCATTCTTCTGGCAAAAATTATTTGTGTTCGGAATACCTTCGACTTGTGCTAGGTCCGCCCCTGCCTTTCGGCAAGGACGAGACGCAATGAGCACATCTCAAATCAGATTCATTGTTTTTCGGGTAACAATTGTAGGGACATGATGTTATGTTCCGGTTCCGAAGTTATCGTCCAAACAGGTGAACAGATGAAAGATCCACAAGACAACCGCCCCATTCCATTGACAATGGAAATGAAACCAGAGTATCGTACAAGACAAACAAAAGGTAAGTGTAGAAATACTTGGACTTTAATTAGAAAGCTAGTCTATGATACTAACAAATAGTTAAGCAATAGATCATCAGGTCAATGGGTACGACAAAGTTCGGCACAACCGCAGAAGCACACATGCAGTACACTTTCGTTAAGTTACCCCGTGGCCGGCCGGCGTCCTTGTATGAGCAAGCCCTAATTGTATCGCTTTGTTTGGTATTGTTTTGGACACGGAATCGCCATAATTCTAGATTAGAATATATTGGGTTGGTTTCATGGAGCTAGACTTCAAATATTTGCTTGACCAGCTAGCTAGGGCACGAGTCTGCGCTAATCCGGTGCGAAGAACCTTCTACGTGGAATTTCTTACCATCAGACAAAGATTAGAGCCTACTCCTACACACTACTGCTCAAATAAAAATCTCTTTCAGACCAAAGATTATTCTCCAGATTTCTAGCTAGAAAGGGACAGAGCGGCTATACCGTTAGGGGAGAAGCTTCTTCGCCTAATTTCTCTGTCTAGTCTAGCCTAGGGTCCAAATTTTGAAAATTCAAACGGAAGAACACACACACAACCAACCAAGATGTTATGCATATCTTCCGAGAGTTTGTCTGAACTCTTGCATGGGATGGGAGCATATATACATGTGGTAGCTCGGGCCAGCAGACATCACAAATTCACCGTCGACATCAAAGCAGTTGGACACACGTGAAAAATAATGAGATTCGGACGTGTGAACACTTTCGAGTCAACACTTTCGAGTCTTGTGTGATGAGCAATAGCAGTTCTCTTCAGCCCCACACCGCAAGGAGACCGATGAGGCGATGACTGTCGATCGAGCCAAAGGTCGACTCGCACATGTGCAGCTCATTTGTCATGGTCCGTAACAGTTTTACCATTCCAAGGTGAACACACCCAGTAGAAGAGAGAACGAGAGAATACGTTTTTTTTTTCGATAAAGGGAATATATTAATATCAAAAAGATATCAATTACACCCAGCCTCTGCAACAACGCACCACCCTAATGGCACTACGGATGCACACAACCAAAAAAAGGAAAAGAAAACTAAGAAACAAAAGTTCCGCTACAGTATCTCGGGCCTAACAACAACAATACATCCACCGCCAAGACAACACCTGAAATACAGACTCTCCAAAAAACGACGCCTCCAAGAAGGGAACAGTGCTCTAACACCGTCGTCGCCCGATCAACGATCTTAGGTTTTCACCCTGAAGATAGTCCCCACTCTCAAAACAATGCCTCCAACAAGGTCATTGCCAGGCAACCAGTTAAGGCCAGACCTTGGGTTTTCACCCTGAAAGGTAGGATTCTGAACTTCACCTGTGTTGTCGCCCCCACTATCATACCGCTGTTGTGAAGCCCGGAACACCAAGCAAGTCCCTCAACAGCGCGGAGACTTGAACCTCCCTTAGCTAGTCCTCCCCTCCGGCCTTCATGAACTTCTCTTCTTCCGACTTTCATCATGGATCCATAGTCACTTGATGTCAACACGGAAAAAGAGCTTCGCGCCGCTCCCTCCAGAACCAATCGGTCGGAATAAAAGCATGGGTGCGCACGACCGAATACCACCGATCCAGCAAACTCCAGGCACAAAGCACTGTTACATTCGCCGGCGGAGCCTTCTGGAACTCAACACTCCGGCTAGATCACGAGTCCAGGCCTCCGGTAGGTCTTCCTCTTCACGCAAGAGAGACCCTAGGACCACATCCTTTATTCAGGTCGGACCCCCACGTCGGCGACCATCCCGGGATGGCCACTCCAACCCTCCACCGGTGACTCCGTCGCCGGCTTCCAAGCATCTCCATCTCGCCGCCGGAACGCGGTGATAGATCGATAGATCCACCACCACCAACCGCAGGCCGACCCTCTCCGGCGAAGAAAAGGGCCACCTCCACCGTCGTACCCAAGGCTGCTGCCCCGGGCGACCTCGTGTCGCGGATGAAGCCCAAGATCGCCTCCACTCACCGGCGAGAGGCGGGGGGAAATTGGCGCAGGCCATGGGCCTGGCCGCCGCCCACCACCAGCCCCTGCCGGAGTGCTGCGGATAGCCGACGGGAGGAGGGAGCGCAGCGCAGGCCGCCGCCGCCCATCCCAACCGCGCCAGCCGATCCACCATGGGAGAGCCGACGGGAGAAGGCGGCGCAGCGCAGGCCGCCGCCACCCATCCCATCTGCGCGTCCGCCATTCTCGAGGAGGGGAGATCCGGCCGCCGTCCACCATGCGTCGACGAGGAAGGGCCCCCGCCGCCGCCACGCCCCGTGTGTCTTTGCCCCGGAGGCGCTACCGGCGGCGGCGGCGGCGGTTAGGGCTGGGAGGCTGGGAGGCTGGGAGTCTGGCCCCGGCGGCGCTACGAGAGAATACGTGTATCCCACAATGGTATATCTCAGAATGGTACTACGTTTAGAGCATCTCCACCAGGCCGATTCAAATTGGTGATCCAAACGGTGCGTTTTTATCTATTTAGGTGGGCCCACGGATAGTTTGGGGTGCCTATTTATTTTGGTTGGGCGGTGCGTATATACATCGGCTCGACCCATTGTGCCCTCCCCATCCGTTGTCAACCATAACACTCCGCCTCTAATGACGAATGGACGCTAATGGTTGTCGTCGGCTTCGCGCGCGTGCCGTAGATGGCTCACGCGCTTCCGTTTGGTCCCGCCCACAGCGCTCGTTTTCCTGTTTCCCGCCGTTGCCGGAATACTTCACGTGCCCGATGCCCATTTCCCGCCCAAGACGAGGGCTATAAAGGACGGCCACCAGAGCGGCGACGACCACCACACCCAATCGACGCCAAAAACACATGCCTTGCCGGAATATATCCAACTGGGACAACATCAGGGAGATGTGCCGAGCCCGCTGGCCCCGTCCTCGCCCGCGTACATCGGAGGACCAGGTGGCTGCCTTCGAGCACAAAGGCAACGTGGCGCAGCAAGCGCTGGTGGAGGTGGTCAAGGCGGTGGCGCAGCAAGCTCAGCAGGCGGAGCAAGCGGTGGCCAATGAGGCCGCGGCGGAGGCCGTGCGTGCCAAATGCCGCGAGGCGGCCATGACACTCTTGGGGTCTGCAGCGCGCAATGCCGCCACCATCGTCGTGCAAGAGCGGCGCCACACCACGGCGGCGACCAGGGATGCGACAGCGACAACGACGGGGGCAACAGTGGTTGACGCAGCCGCCAGGCGATGCGCGATAAGGCGTACCGCGCTTCCGACGATGCAGCGGAGGAAGACCGCGTGGCGGAGGCGGCGGCCTTAGCTATGGCTTGGTCCCTCCTCGGAAAGGAGGAGGGCCACTAGCAGGTGCGCACAACGCATCGCTGGTCCGCCACAAGAGACCTCGATCACCCGTGGCGATTCAGGCGAGGACGGCCGCGATGGCGGCGATGTTGCGCGACGCGGCGCGACAGGCAGTGGAGGCAGTAGTGGAGGAGGCGGAGCGGGCGACGGAGGAGGGGGAGGAGGAGGAGGAGGAGGAGAGGAGGACGCATTGTGCCGCCGTGAGGACGAGCGGCGCCGGGAGGCCCATCGCAGGGAGAACCGCCGTCGGGCCGTCCTCAAGCAACGCCGTCAGGAAGCAGCCATATGCGCTGCGCGGGGATGACATCGGCGACGGGGAGGTGTAGACGTGTACGGCCGGCCTAGTAGCGGTCGTTTATTTTCAGTTTATGCGAGCCTTTTTATAATGTTGGAAATAATGTATGGGATGACATTAATATAATTCTGAACTGATATTTCACACTAGATGACAGAGATAGATCTAACAAGAACGTAGATGCGATCACGAAACACAACTCTATCATGGCACACATGATCTACAGAGATCTATACCACAGATTTCATAAAATAATAGACTAGATGAGAGAACTCTTTCAGCAGGGGTTGATGAGGACAAAATCGTAGTGCAGACGGACGTAGTTGACGAAGAGTCGATGAAGACGATCGTTGATGTAGATGAAAAAGATGAAGCAGTCGTTTGAATGCACTGCCCAGAAACTTTATCGTCCGGCTCCCTCGTGCAGGACACCAATCGCCGGGGAAAGTCCGGAGACCAGTACTTTCCTCGCCCTGCCGCACGGCAGGAAGAGGATCGGCGAAGATCGGTGGCGGCGGCGCAGAAGAGAAGTTGGATTGTGTATCTGGTGTCTTCTGCCGAGAGGGACGTCTCCCTCGGTTGGATAACCCACGCGTAGCACATTCTGCCTATTTCCCAGGATCCGCCCCCTAGCATATCTCCATCGCAAACGAACTTTGAACTTGTAAGGGTATTTTACCCTTATCCATTATTTTGGTAACAATGACACCGTGCTAGAGTATTTGGCCTAATACATGTCTATAAGGATAATCTCAGGTATTAGGCAAAGAGGTATAAATGGTGTATCAAAGGAACAAGAAGGCTGAAGGAGACCCCCCATTTCAACAACAATCAAAAAGGGGTCTACAGCATGAATCCGGTCAGCTGCCCGGTCAGACCGGCCTCCCGACCGGCCGGGCCGGCGTGCCGACCGGTCAACCGGGCGCCAACCGGGCGCCGAACTGATCCGGCCTGCTGCCCGATCAGCCAGCCTACAGACCGGCGGGCCCAGCGTGACGACCGGTCGACCGGGCGCCAACCGGATGAGCTCCTGGACGTCGCAAAGTGACCCCGGTCGGGGTCCGGCCTGCCGACCGGTTTGGACCGGCTGGTCCGGTCCCTGATCCGGTCCGACCGGGCTCTGCACCGGACGATCCGGTCTATGGTCCGGTTGACCGGGTTTGTCGGGAGAAAGGATGATGTGGCAAGTGACCAACGGCCATATTTCGAAGAACACTATAAATAGCCCTTCTCCTACCTCTGAACAGTCAGACACTACACTACAAGCTGTTCTTGAGTTCTCTCTCTCATACTCCATTGCTAGAAACACCAAAAGCCTCAGATCTCCCTCCTCCTCCACCCAAACTCAAATCCCTCCGGGGAAACGTTAGAGGAGGACCCGATCTACTGTTCTACCAAGCCAAATCTCATTCCCCCTTGTATTCATCGAGAAGCTTGCTTCCTAGGGTTCCTTGGAAACCGTAGGTGGGCAAGAGTGGTCCGGAAGCATCCGGGCTGTGGATTCGCTCCGGACAAGATTGTGAAGGTTTGGAGGCTACCTCAAAGTCTACCACAAGTGAGTGAGCTATTCCTTCGTGGGATAGGCTCCGGAGAATAGGGTGAGCCTTCGTGGCGTGGGGAATCCTTCGTGGGACCTCCACCCCTCCAAACGTGACGTACCTTCTTGCAAAGGAAGGGAACACGCGAATACATCCTCGTCTTCGCGTGCTATCAGTTATCTCTAACCGAACTCCTTACTTGTGATTTAACTGCCTGTGAGAGCCTTCGTGCTCGAGTTAGTTGTATCCTCATATAGGTTGTTTCACCTAGTTTGCATTAGGCTCACCTTTATATTCCGCAAAGCCTAATATTGCAAAGAAAGAATTAAAATCTGTAGAAACCTATTCGCCCCCCCTCTAGGTTTACCATCTCTATACTTTCAATTGGTATCAGAGCCTGGACTCTTATTAAGGGCTTCACCGCCTTAAGAGTGAGATGGAAAAACTATTCGAGGGTCTAGATGAAGACTCTAACCTTTCGGTTAAAGAGATGGAATCTAGATTCTTGGCATATGATGCCGAGAAGAAGAAAAAGGAGGATGAACTACAAAGCCAAATGGCGGAGATGTCTGCCATGCTTAAGAACTTGACTAGTGGGCCTCCTAGTGGGGCTTCAGCCTCCCTAGGGAGCTATCATGAAGTCAACCATGACTATCCCAAAAACACTTCACCCATGCCTCATATAAACCATAGTGGGAATGTTCCCCATTTTGATGGAACTCACTTTGGACTTGGATATGCTCCCAAGTCCTACAAGAAGAACAACTACAAGAAGGAGAAACCCGCTCAAGATAAGAACAAGAAGGTCACTAATAACGGCAAAGCCTCAAAGGGCAAAGCCACTAGTGGTGACCGCACGGGGCCAAACGATCACTATGCTTTATTTGTTGATTATTATGGTGATGTCTATGCTAACTATGTTGGCCCTCCTAATGGCTATGCTTATAGAGAGTACTCAATTTGGGTACCAAAAGATATTGTTGCCATTGCAAAGGGACCCATTAATCGATGGGTTCCTAAATCCTCTACTTGATTTTGTAGGGGTATTCCTCCGGTGGTCCAAAATGGGTGTTTGATAGTGGATGCACCAATCATATGACCTGAGGAAGAGGTGTGCTTGATCAATTCATTGAAGATATCAACAAGAAGTCAAGCATCACCTTTGGTGACAACTCAAAGGGAAAGGTACTTGGGTATGGCAAGGTGGCAATCTCTAAGGACTTGTGACTTGAGACGGTCATGCTTGTTGAATCCCTTGGCTATAACTTACTTTCTATATATCATCTTGCCGATGCCGGTTACAATTCATATTTTACTAATTATTGTGTGAAAGTCTTTAGGAGTGACAATCTCAAATTGGTTCTTGTTGGATATGTGGAGAACAACCTTTACGTGGTTGACCTCTCGAAAGAGAGCTCCTCTCCCTCCACATGTCTAATGGCGGCCAAGCATGACGAAGGTTGGTTGTGGCATCGCCACCTTGGTCATGTTAACATGAGAAATCTTAAACAACTCCTAAAGGGGTGAGCACATTGTGGGACTAACCGGCATTTATTTTGAGAAAGATCGTGTTTGCAGTGCATGTGTAGCCGGAAAGCAACTCAAGACGAAACATCCTATCAAGAGTATTGTCACCACATCTAGGCCTTTGGAGCTCCTTCATTTGGATCTCTTTGGGCCATCACATTATAATACTCTTGGTGGAAGCAAGTATGGACTTGTCATTGTTGATGATTACTCAAGATACTCTTGGGTCTTTCTCCTTAAGTCTAAGGACGAGACCCATAGAGAGTTCATCACCTTCGCCAAGAAAGCTCAACGTATGTATGAATCCGAGATCAAGGCGATTAGGACCGACAATGACACCGAGTTCAAGAACTACACCATGCAAGAGTTTGTTGATGATGAGGGCATCAAACATGAGTTTTCGGCGCCATACACCCCTCAACAAATGGTGTTGTTGAAAGGAAGAACCGGACTATCATTGAGATGGCAAGAACCATGTTGAGTGAATTCAACTCACCCCACAACTTTTGGGGAGAAGCCATCTCTACGGCCGTCCACTACTCCAACCGGCTCTTCCTCCGCCCACTCCATAACAAAACTCCATACGAGCTTCTCACAGGTAACAAGCCTAATGTCATGTACATTCGTGTCTTTGGATGCAAATGTCTTGCTAAGAACAACAAAGGAAAGCTCGGTAAATTTGAAACTAGAACCATAGAGGGTATATTTTTTGGGTATGCGGAGAACTCTCATGCCTATAGATACTACAACCGGTCCACTGGGACTATTGAAGTATCTTGTGACGTGGTGTTCTTGGAGGATAATGGCTCCCAAGTGGAGCAAGTTGTTCCATGTGTTGCAGGTAATAATGATGATCCATCTAATGCCATCAAGCATATGGGCATTGGACACATCCGGCCCATGGAAGTTCATAATGATGATCAAGATGATGTAGTAGAAGTATCAAGCTCGGCTCAAATGGAGCCTAGCTCAACTCAAGCCGAACCATCAAGTGCAACTCAAGAACCATCCTCCACTCAAGATGAGTCACATTCCGAAGAACAAGAAGAAAGTCCTCATTCCACGGAGCAAGACCATGATGATGATCAAGAAACATCCTCAACTCATGATCAAGCTCAAGTGGTCCCTCATGATCGAGTACTAGCAAGAGATGAATTCATTGATCATGAAGGAACCATTCAGAAGATCAGGCCGCTACAAGGGCAAGTGACATGAAAGTAGATCAAGTCCTTGGTAGCATCTCAAGAGGAGTGGTAACTCGTAGACACCATGCATTACTTATCACTTATTGTCAACACCATGCTTTTGTGTCTAGTTTTGAACCACTCAAGTTACATGAAGCCTTGGTTGATCCGGATTGGGTAATTGCCATGCAAGAAGAATTGGAGTGTTTCACTCGTAATGAAGTATGGTCTCTAGTTGAGAGACCCAAGGATCATCGCATCAATGTTATTGGGACCAAATGGGTATTCAAGAACAAGCAAGATGAGAATGGAATTGTCATACGAAACAAAGCAAGGTTAGTGGCGCAAGGGTTTGCCCAAATAGAAGGTATGAATTTTGAGGATACCTTTGCACCGGTAGCCCGTCTTGAAGCTATTCGTCTTTTGCTTGCATTTGCATCTTTCCATAATTTCAAACTATATCAAATGGATGTGAAAAGTGCATTTTTGAATGGTCCCCTAAAAGAAACCGCATATGTGGCTCAACCCCGGGTTTCGAAGATCCATGCCGACCCAACCACGTGTATTTACTCCATAAGGCACTCTACGGTCTCAAGCAAGCTCCACGTGCTTGGTATGAGTTCCTTAGGGATTTCTTACTACATGATGGGTTTTGCATCGGTACGATTGATTCCACCCTTTTCACCAAGCGGGTTAAATGGGGTGGCTTATTTATATGTCAAATATATGTTGATGATATTATCTTTGGTGGAACTAACCCCAATCATAACAAAGCTTTTGAGCTATTGATGACTAGGAAATTTGAGATGTCCATGATGGGAGAGTTGAAGTTCTTCCTAGGCTTCCAAGTGAGGCAACTTGCAAAAGGCACCTTCATCTCTCAAGAAAAGTATGTGAAGGACATGCTCAATAAATTCAACATGACCAATGCAAGCCCAATGAAGACACCCATGCCCGTAAAGGGGCAACTTGGCTCATGTGACGGTGAGAAGGATGTGGACATAAAGGTATACCGCTCCATGATAGGATCCTTGCTCTACCTTTGTGCCTCTAGGCCAGATATCATGCTAAGTGTAGGGATGTGTGCTCGTTTTCAATCCGCTCCCAAGGAGAGCCATTTAATGGCGGTCAAACGGATTCTAAGATACCTTGTTCTCACTCCTACTCTCGGGCTATGGTATCCAAAGGGGTCAACCTTTGAACTCATTGGCTATTTGGATTCCGATTGGGCCGGTGATAAGGTTGACCGGAAGTATACCTCCGGGGCTTGCCAATTTATTGGCCGGTCATTGGTGAGTTGGTCATCCAAGAAACAAAACTCCACCGCTTTATCCACCGCCGAAGCCGAATACATATCCGCGGCATCTTGTTGCACTCAATTGTTATGGATGAAGCAAACCTTGAAAGACTATGGTGTGTCTCTTGGTACGGTGCCTCTTCTTTGTGACAATGAAAGTGCAATTAAGATCGCCAATAACCCGGTTCAACATTGTCGCACCAAACATATTGACATTCACCATCACTTCCTACGTGATCATGTTGCCAATAAGGATATTGATCTCACTCATGTGGGGACAACCTACCAATTGGCGGATATTTTCACTAAGCCTTTGGATGAAGCCCGATTTGTTAACTTGAGAGGAGAACTTGGTATTCTTGATCCTAAAAACTTGGATTGATTAACTTCTTGCACTATATTCTTGCATTTATCTTGCTCTCTAGCCTAGAGGCATAGCATATATGGGGATAGTCATCTTACCATGTCTTGGTATGATGCATACCTATGTGTGCAACATAAATAGACCCAATGTCATTATATGGACCCAAGCATGTCTCTTCGAGGTCTCATGACATTTGCGCTTTTACATAGGGGGAGTAATCCCCCGCCCCTCATTGCGCCTCTATTATAACTTGATTTGACTATATAAGGCCAAATGATCTTATTGCAAAAATCACTTCAAAATGACTTATGATTCTTGATATATATTTCGAATCATGCCCATTGTTGCTATTTACATCTTGTTTGGATTTTCACTCCAATGGGTATGCCTAGAGAACTTTGTGTTTCCAACCCCATGTCTATGCTCATCTCATCATCATCTATCTATCTATATGTACATGTCATCATCTGAGCATTCATACACATTTACACAAAGAATAGGGGCAAAACGAGGCAAAACGAGAAAAAAAAACTGGGCAGATTGGCCCTGGCCAGTCTCTGGCCCGGTTGGACCGGCCTCTGGGCCGGACCAGCCGGCGCCAGGCCCGGTCGACCGGGCGCCCGACCGGCCGTGCGGCTGGTTATGTTTTGGGGGAGGATACCCCTTGGGGTCTTCTTCCTCATTATCCCCCATCTCCAAAACCACCATTGCCGCCGCCCCCTTCACCTCCACCTCTCCCTAGGGTCTTCCCACCATTAGAACTCTCCCAAACTCCACCAAACCATAGATCGGGCCTCTTGGAACATCTTCACCAAAGGATTTGGTCCCTCTCAAGCTATTTTGGGAGATCTTGCGGATTTGGCTATCAAGGCCTACCTAGGTGTTCTTCTTGTTCTCTTGATCAAGGAGGGCCATGTCTTCGGGTAATTTGTTCTCTCTTTCTCTCTATTTCCTAGTCCTCATCACACATTGCACATCTTTGAGAAGATTTGAGAAAATTTTAGGTTTAGGGTTAGGGTTTGTAAGTCCTCATGCCATTAGAGTGTCTCACAACACAATGCACATACTCCACTCTATTGCTATAGTCTATGTCCAAGTTTATGAGTTTTTGCATGATTTTGTGGTGGAAATTCTGGGCAACATCTCACAAATTCGATAGATCCGGTCACCAGCCCGGTCAACCGTCCCCTCAACCGGCCGGCCCGGCGTGCCGCCCGGTCAACCGGATTGGCAACCGGCTCGTCCGGTCTGCCGCCCGGTTGGACCGGCCCGTGCGCCGGATCGCCCAGTTTTCGCAAAATCTCATCGAAACACTTGGATATATGCTATGCTTTTTGGCTTCCCTACTTACCGATGACATGTACACTTACCCCACTGCTATCTTCGCTCTATTTTCTCATTCGCAGATAGTTGGAGTGGAGAAGAACGTGGCAATCTTGCCAAGAGAGGAAGGCCTACATCGCCTCCACCCCGCCGTACTAGTGGCCACATGCCCTCTAAAGCACCTCAGACCACTGACACTGGCAGCTCTGCTGGAGGAAGAAGCAAGATTGTTGGTGGTAAGAGGAAGGACAAGCATGCCGCCCAGGAGGATGAGGAAATAGTGCCAGCCTTTAATATTGGAGACGCACATCGTGGTCATTGGCAGGATTTGAGGACGGAGAATCCGTATCGCTTTGAGCAACGGACTTACACTGGTGGGGACAAGTTTTTCTGGACCAAGACTCAAGCACGCATCTGGGAAGATTTCTATGACACTAGAGAGTGTATGAAGAATGGTGCTGTTGTGATGCCCAAGGCCATCAACCCTAACGAGCTTGACTTGCATGCAGCCACAAAGTATCGTTTTGTGGTTGATACATTGAAGGGTTTGGGACTATATGAACTTGTGTGCCTGAAGCCCGATGTTGAACAAGCAGAAAGCATCTACTGTCCCCTTCTAGTTCGTCAATTCCACTGCACCGTCTTCTTCCATGATGATGAGGACCGCTCTATGACTTGGATGACTGGCAAGGAGAATTAATCATGCACCTACTCTCAGTTCTGTGAAGCCATGGGTTTTGGTGGTGGCCTTGCTCAAGGGTTCCGGATTCACTCTCGGCCTAATCTCACTAAAGGTGACATCTCCTTTTGCTATCCCCCGAACCCCACACCTGGTCCTCCCACTATCTCTGGGATGTACTACTCTTATCTTGTCCTTGCCAAGATGTTCCGTGAGAATCTCATCAGCAAGTCAGGCGATACCAGTGAAGTCGGGAACTACCACGTGAATCTGATATACTATTGCCACCCTGACAGGATAAGGAAAATTGATGGATGTGATCTCATTCACTGTGAACTGAAGCGTTCAGTTATGGGCCCCATGACTCCCAACTATGCTCAGTATGTTCATCGGCTCATCAACCACATGGTACTTCCTCCTCTCAACACACTTGATCAAAGAGTCATCATGGAACCATTCAAGTTCCCCTCTCATGACGGTCGCCAGGACGTCCCTTCCATGATGCCACCCTCTGAGCGCCGTTCCAAGGAATGCCATGATCCTGCAGCTAGCTCCAGCTACCCCAGGCGCCCACAGCGTGGTGTCTCTCGGTTCTTCTCCTCCATGTGGCAGATGTGCAAGAATACTAATGATGTTGCACATCAAAGTCTTGCTATGAACCAAGAGACGAGGAGGCGCCAAAATGAGTTCATGGCTACTAGGAATGTCTCTGTTCCTCCTCCTGGCCCTGAGTTGGAGCCCATTCATGCACCTAACTGGGAGATGCCTCCCATCTCTGATCAGATGTTCCAGAACTTTGATCCCACCTGGTACGGTTTTGGTGGTCCTCCTCCTATGCCTGCACGTGCTCCTGCTGCTGATGATGCTAAAGAGGATGCCGGTCATGTAGGACAACGTTGCATAGAAAACAAAAATTTTCCTACCGCGAACACGCAATCCAAGCCAAGATGCAATCTAGAAGACGGTAGCAACGAGGGGGTATCGAGTCTCACCCTTGAAGAGATTCCAAAGCCTACAAGATGAGGCTCTTGTTGCTGCGGTAGACGATCACTTGCCGCTTGCAAAAGCGCGTAGAAGATCTTGATCACGATCGGTTCCGGCGCCACGAACGGGCAGCACCTCCGTACTCGGTCACACGTTCGGTTGTTGATGAAGACGACGTCCACCTCCCCGTTCCAGCGGGCAGCGGAAGTAGTAGCTCCTCTTGAATCCGACAGCACGACGGCGTGGTGTCGGTGGCGGTGTAGAAGTCCGGCGGAGCTTCGCTAAGCTACGCGGGCAATATGGAGTGGAGGAGCAAAGCTAGGGTTTGGGAGGGGGTGGCCGGCCACTCAAGGGGGGGCGGCCAGCTTGTGGTCTTGGGTTGGCCGGCCCCCTCCCTTGGCCCCTCATTATATAGGTGGATCCCAAGTGTTGGTGTCCAAGTCTTCGAATAAGACCCGAAACCAAAACCTTCCATAGGAGGGGGCAAACCTAGCCCAACTAGGACTCCCACCCAAAGGTGGGATTCCCACCTCCCATGTGGGGGGTGGCCGGCCCCCTATGGTGGAGTCCACTTGGGACTCCACCCCCACTAGGGCTGGCCGGCCATGGAGGTGGAGTCCCTTGTGGACTCCACCTTCCTTGGTGGTTTCTTCCGGACTTTTCTAGAACCTTCTAGAACCTTCCATAGAACCTTCCGCGACATTTTATTTCACATAAAATGACATCCTATATATGAATCTTATTCTCCGACCATTCCTAACTCCTCGTGATGTCCGGATCTCATCCGGGACTCCGAACAAATATTCGAACTCCATTCCATAATTCAAGTGCTACCATTTCAACATCCAACTTTAAGTGTGTCACCCTACGGTTCGAGAACTATGCGGACATGGTTGAGTACTCACTCCGACCAATAACCAATAGCGGGATCTGGAGATCCATAATGGCTCCCACATATTCAACGATGACTTTAGTGATCGAATGAACCATTCACATACATTACCAATTCCCTTTGTCTCGCGATATTTTACTTGTCCGAGGTTTGATCTTCGGTATCACTCTATACCTTGTTCAACCTCGTCTCCTGACAAGTACTCTTTACTCGTACCGTGGTATGTGGTCTCTTATGAACTCATTCATATGCTTGCAAGACATTAGACGACATTCCACCGAGAGGGCCCAGAGTATATCTATCCGTCATCGGGATGGACAAATCCCATCGTTGATCCATATGCCTCAACTCATACTTTCCTAGGATACTTAATCCCAACTTTATAACCACCCATTTACGCAGTGGCGTTTGGTGTGATCAAAGTACCTTTCCGGTATAAGTGATTTATATGATCTCATGGTCATAAGGACTAGGTAACTATGTATCGAAAGCTTATAGCAAATAACTTAATGACAAGATCTTATGCTACGCTTAATTGGGTGTGTCCATTACATCATTCATATAATGATATAACCTTGTTATTAATAACATCCAATGTTCATGATTATGAAACTAATCATCCATTAATCAACAAGCTAGTTTAAGAGGCATACTAGGGACTTCTTGTTGTCTACATATCACACATGTACTAATGTTTCGGTTAATACAATTATAGCATGATATATAAACATTTATCATAAACATTAAGATATAAATAATAACCACTTTATTATTGCCTCTAGGGCATATCTCCTTCAGTCTCCCACTTGCACTAGAGTCAATAATCTAGTTTACATTTGTAAAGATATAACACCTTGGTCTTCTGGTGTTTTATCATGTATTGCTCACGGGAGAGGTTTTTAGTCGTCGGATCTGACACGCTCAGAAACGTATGTATTTTGTAATTCATTTGCGTCTCAACGCATCACTCATTTCCAAATGAGTTGGCATTATATATGTTTGATCTTCTGGTGGAACCTTAATTCCGCTCAGTTCTGAAATATGTCACTTATATTGTCACACACAATATAGCTTCAAAGTTCGACTCATTCGAAACTACACCAAGTTCTCAAAGAACCTCTTGACTTAACATCCTTTGTCATTGTCAAAACAATGACATACTCTGCCTTCTTTTGTAGAATCCGTCACAATATTTAGAACTCTTCTAAATCTAGCATAGACAACTTCCAGCTCATTGTGCTACCTTTTAAACAACACTTCGTCTAATTTGAGATTGAAATTATATTTTATATGTGACAAAACCAATACCGGTGTAACACCTTACAGCGATTTGTTTGTCATTTCTTTATACAAAAATATATATATCCTTAGTTCTTCTAAAGTACTCAAGGATATTCTTACTGTCGTCCAATGATCATCATATGAATCATTCTGGTATATGCTCATAACACTTTATAGCACATGATATCTGATTGTGTACATATTATTCGTGATCTATAATCACTCATGTGTTTTTACTCATTGAGTGTCGATACACTCAAGTCTTGTTAAACCTTCACATGACAAGAACATTTTCTTAATATTTCTATATTGAACTACTTCAATATCCATCATATGTACTTTGACTTAAACTTATTTATGTGTTTCAATCTATCTTCATAGATCTTGACACTAAATTTGTTTCAGTCCATATCCTTTCATTGAAGTTAATTCTCAATGAAACCTTTTAATCAAGTATATAATTACATCATTTATAACCAACTATATGTCACCTACATAAAGTATTATAAATGTGTCTTAGCGCTCCCACTTAATTTCTTGCAAATGCAAGCCTCTTCATTGTCTCTGATGAAATAAAAAACTCTTTGACTATTTCATCTGGTGAAGATTCCAACTCCGTGATACTTACTTCATCCAATTGAAGCTTGTATACCTATCTAGTATTCCACGGACCAGCAAAACTCTTGGTTGTATCTTGTATACATACTTCTGTTAAGTAGTGTATTTTGCCATCCTACTAGCATATCTCATAAAAGAAATATGTAGTGATTACTAGAATAATCCACATAGACTATAAGCATTGCTACGGAAGATCTAATCTTATCGTATTCAACTCTTTGAACTTTGTTGTAAACAATTTTTCGACAAGTCAAGCTTTCTTCAAGGATATTTCATCCAAGTCTATCAATTTCATAGATCCATTTACTTTCATAAAGTATTCATCTATCTTGGATTTCATGGCGCATGGCCATTTTAATGGAGTCAGGGCCCATCATAACTTCTTTGTTTTGTAGTTGGTTTATCATTGTTCAAAATCAATCCTTTGTCCACAAATCATTT
Organism: Lolium perenne; assembly: GCF_019359855.2. Classification (NCBI taxonomy): domain Eukaryota; kingdom Viridiplantae; phylum Streptophyta; class Magnoliopsida; order Poales; family Poaceae; genus Lolium; species Lolium perenne. The sequence goes on along the minus strand of NC_067245.2, from coordinate 237,984,252 downwards.
ATTTGATCGCAAAGTAAACCATACCTACAAGGTTCAATATGTACTTCGATCTCCATGGCTAAAACACTTTGTAGTCATGAGAGCCATGATCGTCGTGGCCGCTCAAACCAATTCCGATGTCGTGCTACTCGATCATTATGCTCGTGTTCATAAACCTTATCAAATTATATTGTCCTCCCACTCAAATACTTCACTCAAACAATTTCTCGGAAATAAGAAACATTGACAAACACTTTTGTCTTTGTCTCGTGGGAAGAATTCCCAATTAAATCTCTCGGGATAACCAACAAAGACATTCATCCGATTTTGGTTGACTATTAGGGTTTATACCCATGCCATAACTTGTATGGTGTCATTTCAACGGATCATGATGATGCTCTATTCAGTGTAAAAGTGGTAGTCACTAAAGCATAATCCACAAAAATATAATGGCATCAATATTTTATCTCATCATTGATCCAACAAAGTTTGGATATATCTCTTGGATACTTCATCATCACTATGATACTCCAAGAAACGTAAGTTGTAGAACAATTTCATAACTCTCTTAGATGTTCGCTAAAACTCGTAATTCAAATATTTCCACCATGATCCAATCATAGATATTTGATTTCTATTACGATGATTTCCACTTCATGCTGAAATTTATTTGAATCCTATTCAAATATTTCAAACTTTTCCTTATTGAATATATCCGTATATATACTCAATTCATTGTTTGAAAGTTTTCATGAAGTAGAAGAATCTTCCGCACACAACTATGCCCAGTGAACCACATATATCATTATGTATGTTTTCACTAAGTTAGTTGTCTGCTCAACTCTTCGGCCTATGAACGGTATTTCAGTCATTACTTTTTAGAAAAGATTTTGCAAGTGCCAAACGATTCAACAAATCGAATGACTCCAAAAATCCATTTGCATGGAGTTCCTTCATGCGATCCTTTCTAACATGACCTAAATTGCGGTTCCACAAATAAGTGGAATTCAAATCATTTGCCTTATGGCATTTTAGCGTCAGTGTTATGTATGTGTGTTTCACCATTAAGATTTATAATAACTTATCCATCGTACATGGAGTAATGTCATAATTTAAACAACTCATTGTTTTCATTTGACCAGAGCAAAATAACAATTATTAAGTTCTTTATTATAAATTCTAAGGGCTAGATAGAATGCCAACGATGAACACAATAACACTTTATTTTTTGTTCCAGACGTGCATTCCTATCATATTCCTTGTCACCACTTAGGCCATTGTATTCTTGTATTGCGTTGTTTTGTATGACACTTCATACCAACCAATATGGTACTAATACCCAAGAAATTCATTGTGTGACTTAACTAGGAATACAACCATAACATGTATATCATTTATATACACCTGAGCTAGACTTTCTAGTCCTTTTTTTTCTTTTCTTTTGCCAAAATATCTTTTGCAGTTTCTCTTTTAGCTTTCCTCATTATTCAGAAAAACATTTCAACATCAATAACTTCTAGGTTTGTTGGTCAAATACCAATAACCTTGAGGTTCTTACTTTGAAGTTGATCATCATATGACAAGTGTTTCAGATTTCACTATTAGTAACTTTGTAATACGATGAACAATTTCACTCATAATTTTATCCATCAATTCATGATAACTTTCTGAGACCATGTCTGTACATGCTAGGCTCATAAAGTTTAAACCTTAGTATTCGTATATGCAAATCTGGTTTGCACCCGTTGGAAGCACACGTAGAATCTATAACACCCGATCATCACGTGATGCTTCGAAACGACGAGTCTTAGCAACGGTGCATACTAAGGACAATCACTTCATGGATATGCGAATATCGTTAGTGCCCCAATAGTTGGAGGATTGGGACGCCTTGCGTCTTCAACCTTCGTACATTCCCATAAAACTTATGAGTTTATGTAGTCTCACCAATTTTATATTCTATCATCTTGCAATAAGGTCTTAGATATCACATATATCTCGTACCTTGATTATTTCTGAAAACTAAATTTTCAGCTCCTTACTTTTCAAACAGATTTGAACTTCAAGTTTCACGGAGACAAGATAACTTTAGGTACTAATTGGAACCATAGCTATTTGAATCAACAATGTGAGGTTTACTAAAAGTTTGCAATAGGACTTAATCATTTCTTGATTCATTAACAATACGGTACCAATCCGTAAAGTTTCTTATCAGATTTTAACAGTATTTCTATCTCAATAACAAGATTAGCGCATAGTAGAAAACGGATGCCAATACTACAAAATTAATTCAAAATACTACTCAGACTATGTTTATGATAATTAGTTCATGTTTTAATCTAATTACTAATGAACTCCCACTTAATACAACATCCCTCATAGTTGTTAAGTGGTACACGATCCACATCCACTACACCAAAACCGATCATCACGAGAGATGATGTAGCTTCAATGGTGAACATCAACATGTTGATCATATCATCCATATGACTCGTGTTCAACCTTTCGGTTTCCGTTGTCCCGAGGCCATGTCTGTACATGCTAGGCTCGTCAAGCAAACCCAAGTATTCCGCGTGTGCAACATGGCTTACACCCGTTGTATGTCGAGTTTATCACACCCGATCATCACGAGATGCTTCAAAACGTCGAAGAATGCAACGGTGCATACGAGGGAAGAACACTTTATTATCTTGATATTAATGTGAGGGATCATCTTATAATGCTACCGTCGCGATCTAAGCAAAATAAGATGCATAAAGGATTAACATCACATGCAATTCATATGTGATATGATATGGCCCTTTAGTCTTTGCGCCTTCGATCTTCATCATCAAAGCACGGACATGATCTCCATCATCAACGGCGTAGCGTCAAGGTTCATGACGCCGTCTTCATGGTTGTTCACCTCATGTAGCAACTATTACAACTACTTTGAAATACTACTCAACATGAAAATTAAAGACAACCATAAGGCTCCTGCCGGTTGCCACAATACAATAATGATCATCTCATACATATTCATCATCACATTATGGCCATATCACATCACCAAACCCTGCAAAAACAAGTTAGACGTCTCTAATTTGGTTTGCATATTTTACGTGGTTTAGGGTTTTCGAGAGAGATCTAATCTACCTACGAACATGAACCACAACGGTGATACTAATGTTGTCAATAGAAGAGTAAATTGAATCTTCACTATAGTAGGAGAGACAGACACCCGCAAAGCCTCTTATGCAATACAAGTTGCATGTCGAACGAGGAACAAGTCTCATGAACGCGGTCATGTAAAGTTAGTCCGAGCCGCTTCATCCCACTATGCCATAAAGATGCAAAGTACTCAAACTAAAGATAACAAGAGCATCAACGCCCACAAACCATTGTGTTCTACTCGTGCAACCATCTATGCATAGACACGGCTCTGATACCACTGTAGGACAACGTTGCATAGAAAACAAAAATTTTCCTACCGCGAACACGCAATCCAAGCCAAGATGCAATCTAGAAGACGGTAGCAACGAGGGGGTATCGAGTCTCACCCTTGAAGAGATTCCAAAGCCTACAAGATGAGGCTCTTGTTGCTGCGGTAGACGATCACTTGCCGCTTGCAAAAGCGCGTAGAAGATCTTGATCACGATCGGTTCCGGCGCCACGAACGGGCAGCACCTCCGTACTCGGTCACACGTTCGGTTGTTGATGAAGACGACGTCCACCTCCCCTGCTCCAGCGGGCAGCGGAAGTAGTAGCGCCTCTTGAATCCGACAAAGACGACGGCGTGGTGTCGGTGGCGGTGTAGAAGTCCGGCGGAGCTTCGCTAAGCTACGCGGGCAATATGGAGTGGAGGAGCAAAGCTAGGGTTTGGGAGGGGGTGGCCGGCCACTCAAGGGGGGGCGGCCAGCTTGTGGTCTTGGGTTGGCCGGCCCCCTCCCTTGGCCCCTCATTATATAGGTGGATCCCAAGTGTTGGTGTCCAAGTCTTCGAATAAGACCCGAAACCAAAACCTTCCATAGGAGGGGGCAAACCTAGCCCAACTAGGACTCCCACCCAAAGGTGGGATTCCCACCTCCCATGTGGGGGTGGCCGGCCCCCTATGGTGGAGTCCACTTGGGACTCCACCCCCACTAGGGCTGGCCGGCCATGGAGGTGGAGTCCCTTGTGGACTCCACCTTCCTTGGTGGTTTCTTCCGGACTTTTCTAGAACCTTCTAGAACCTTCCATAGAACCTTCCGCGACATTTTATTTCACATAAAATGACATCCTATATATGAATCTTATTCTCCGGACCATTCCGGAACTCCTCGTGATGTCCGGGATCTCATCCGGGACTCCGAACAAATATTCGAACTCCATTCCATAATTCAAGTGCTACCATTTCAACATCCAACTTTAAGTGTGTCACCCTACGGTTCGAGAACTATGCGGACATGGTTGAGTACTCACTCCGACCAATAACCAATAGCGGGATCTGGAGATCCATAATGGCTCCCACATATTCAACGATGACTTTAGTGATCGAATGAACCATTCACATACATTACCAATTCCCTTTGTCTCGCGATATTTTACTTGTCCGAGGTTTGATCTTCGGTATCACTCTATACCTTGTTCAACCTCGTCTCCTGACAAGTACTCTTTACTCGTACCGTGGTATGTGGTCTCTTATGAACTCATTCATATGCTTGCAAGACATTAGACGACATTCCACCGAGAGGGCCCAGAGTATATCTATCCGTCATCGGGATGGACAAATCCCACTGTTGATCCATATGCCTCAACTCATACTTTCCGGATACTTAATCCCACCTTTATAACCACCCATTTACGCAGTGGCGTTTGGTGTGATCAAAGTACCTTTCCGGTATAAGTGATTTATATGATCTCATGGTCATAAGGACTAGGTAACTATGTATCGAAAGCTTATAGCAAATAACTTAATGACAAGATCTTATGCTACGCTTAATTGGGTGTGTCCATTACATCATTCATATAATGATATAACCTTGTTATTAATAACATCCAATGTTCATGATTATGAAACTAATCATCCATTAATCAACAAGCTAGTTTAAGAGGCATACTAGGGACTTCTTGTTGTCTACATATCACACATGTACTAATGTTTCGGTTAATACAATTATAGCATGATATATAAACATTTATCATAAACATTAAGATATAAATAATAACCACTTTATTATTGCCTCTAGGGCATATCTCCTTCAGGTCACGAGGATGCGGAAGAGGATGATGCTCGCGAGGGCTCCTATTCCCCTTTACATGAGTTCTACTGATGGGTGCGCTAGTATCTCTCCTCTTTTTCTTCGCCTTTTTGGTGTTCCGATGCCAAAGGGGGAGAAGAGAGTAGAGTCTAGGATTCACGGGGTTCTTTGAGTTCTTTGATTTTCACAAGCCATGGGTGTTGCTTTATTTGATTCTTATATGGCTTGTGCTTATTTGCTTTTATCGTTCCAAGAACCATTTGCTATTCGTGTATGGACATGTACCTTTATGCTTAAACTCTATTATGTGTGCTACTCTATGTTAGGATGATTATGTGTGCTATGCTTATATATCTTGATATGTACAATCTCCATACCATGCTTGTTTCCTAAAGATATTGGGAGAGCTTCTCATGTTCCACAAAAGTTGCACTTTGCATTCAAACGCAAATTCTCCAAGTGCACACTTTATGGGGGAGCCGTCTCAATATCTTATATGGAATCAAGGTTTAAAGCTTATCATAATATCTATATGTGACTCTAGCTCGGTTTGTCATCGTATACCAAAAAGGGGGAGATTGTAAGGGTATTTTACCCTTATCCATTATTTTGGTAACAATGACACCGTGCTAGAGTATTTGGCCTAATACATGTCTATAAGGATAATCTCAGGTATTAGGCAAAGAGGCATAAATGGTGTATCAAAGGAATAAGAAGGCTGAAGGAGACCCCCCATTTCAACAACAATCAAAAAGGGGTCTACAGCAGGAATCCGACTGCCGGTCGATCGGCCTCCCGAGCCGGGTGGCGTGCCGATCAGTCAACCGGCGCCAACCGGCGCCGAACTGATCCGGCCTGCTGCCGGTCAGCCGGCCTACAGACCGCGGGCCCGGCGTGACGACCGGTCGACCGGGCGCCAACCGGGCGCCAACCGGGTGCCAACCGGGCGCCAACCGGATGAGCTCCTGGACGTCGCAAAGTGACCCCGGTCGGGGTCCGGCCTGCCGACCGGTTTGGACCGGCTGGTCCGGTCCCTGATCCGGTCCGACCGGGCTCTGCACCGGACGATCCGGTCTATGGTCCGGTTGACCAGGTTTGTCGGGAGAAAGGATGATGTGGCAAGTGACCAACGGCCATATTTCGAAGAACACTATAAATAGCTCTTCTCCTACCTCTGAACAGTCAGGCACTACACTACAAGCTGTTCTTGAGCTCTCTCTCTCATACTCCATTGCTAGAAACACCAAAAGCCTCAGATCTCCCTCCTCCTCCACCCAAACTCAAATCCCTCCGGGGAAACGTTAGAGGAGGACCCGATCTACTGTTCTACCAAGCCAAATCTCATTCCCCCTTGTATTCATCGAGAAGCTTGCTTCCTAGGGTTCCTTGGAAACCGTAGGTGGGCAAGAGTGGTCCGGAAGCATCCGGGCTGTGGATTCGCTCCGGACAAGATTGTGAAGGTTTGGAGGCTACCTCAAAGTCTACCACAAGTGAGTGAGCTATTCCTTCGTGGGATAGGCTCCGGAGAATAGGGTGAGCCTTCGTGGCGTGGGGAATCCTTCGTGGGACCTCCACCCCTCCAAACGTGACGTACCTTCTTGCAAAGGAAGGGAACACGGGATTACATCCTCGTCTCCGCGTGCTATCGGTTATCTCTAATCGAACTCCTTACTTGTGATTTAACTGCCTGTGAGAGCCTTCGTTCTCGAGTTAGTTGTATCCTCATATAGGTTGTTTCACCTAGTTTGCATTAGGCTCACCTTTATATTCCGCAAAGCCTAATATTGCAAAGAAAGAATTAAAATCTGTAAAAACCTAGTCACCCACCTCTAGGTTTACCATCTCTATACTTTCAGAACTGCACGCAACGTGCATGACTATCCTCGGTTCGTGCATGAGACAGACGCTGGTGGATAAAGATAAAGGCCTCGACAAAAAGAATAAGAAGAGATGCAATTTAAGTACACCGCGACCGCGCTTGCCTCGCCGAAGCCAAAGATCCAAGGTCACAAGTTACGCGTAATGGAACGCGAATAAAGCGAAATGTGAAATGCGAGCGTGTGTGGTGTACACTTAGCATATCTCTCTCTAGTCTTCTCACTCAAGAAAACCATGAGAGGCCCCTTATAAGCTGCTCAAAATCCTTCCCCTTAGCCATGTGGGACTAAACTTCCCACATAGCTGTCCACCCCTTGACTTCTCTCCAATTTTCTGAAATTTTGTTGGGCCCAAACTGAGTGTAGGCCCATTAATTCCAACATATAATTGGTAGTCCGTTCCTAATGAACAATTAACTAGCATTATATGACACTTACAAACCGGGCCCAATGGCCGATGACCGGACACGAGCGTTGCCCGTGCAGCGTCCATGTCGACGCATCCATTTCCTAAATTTAGTGAACGGATTGGTCGAGACAGATGGATCAATCTATTTAAATCAGCTGGAGCATGCCTGACCTATCCGCCCGCCCGCGCGGACCGAATGGAATACGGCAAAACCCAATGAATCGGCGGGCTGGAGATGCTGGGCATCTCCAGTCGCGTCCCTCAAAAAGCGTCCGGCACAAATGATTTGGGGCACGTTTCGGACCGCGCCGGACAAAAATAGACCAAAAATCTGTACAAAAAAGAGGCTCTTCCCAGCCGCGTCCCTCAAACAGCGTCCGGATGCATGCATTTTAATAGAGGGGACCACCCCATGTGGGAAAAGTAGGTGAGAGAAAGTGTGGGGAAAGAGACTAGCATGTGGGGACTAGGGGCTGCATGCATGCATGTGGACCCTGTTTTTGTGTCCGGCGTCCCCGGTAGAAACTCCGGGGACGCCGGACACAAAATAAGGCGCTAATTAGCTTTGGGGACGCGATTGGACAGTTTTTTCCCCATTTCTTGTCTGCGGTCCCCAAACCTCATTTGGAGGACGCGACTGGAGATGCTCTTAGCTTGGCGTCCGTGTTTGTCCGAGGCTTGTGGAAATAGGCTTACACCCTGATCTAAGGCTACTTCCGGTGACGATGGAATCATGGAAAGTTGGAAACATTTACATGAGATTTATTTTACTTTCTACTTTGACAGCCGTCACCAAAATTTACATCACATACAAATTTTAATTAGGAGGCTATGAAAAATAGAGGCAACTGTCCAAGTCAGCTACATCAGCATTACTATATCAGTGCTAAATGATCAACTCCCGAACACCAGTGATCCGTGGGAGAAAATGATAAAATAAAATCACCACATTTAAGACGGTTTTGACATAAAACTACCATCTTTGAAGTTTTAGACAAGTAAATACGGCTTTTGAGTCAGCCGTGTGACATATAGCACTGACTTCAACAATTAGGCATTTTAAACCTTTTCTTGACCCTTCACGCCCACCTGTCGGGCCTACATGGCTCAAACAAATAACTTGTTCATGCAAAAAAAAATTAAAAAGATCTTCACATATTATTTCTTTATTTTTTCATTTATCTATTTCTTTCATTTTGTTTTTTTCCTTCACACCTCGTGTTGATTCATAGACTCTGACCGAGCGGAGCTCTCCCTTCCTCCATGGCCAAGGGGGGCCTCACACCACCTTGTTTATGGTTGTGGCTTGCCCTAGGGCCTCCGCCACCGTCGCCCCAAGTCCTATTCCTTGACGCGCTCCTTGTGCTCCTCACATTGTTCTTCCTTGTCTACCTCACTGTTGTCTTCCCGGTGGCGATTGTTGTTTCGGTGGCAGAGCCCGAGCGTTGCGGCGTTGACGCGTGGCGGCTCATGCAGAGGAAGAACGTGCGAGCATGCTCCCGTGGTAGACCGCCGTAGTTGGCTCCCTTCGCTTCCGTCCCTAGCCTGCAGATCGCTCTTCCTCACCTATAGACTCCTCCCCCCCACCAGATCGACCACGTCGTTGCGGCAGGCCGGCAGCCACACGCCTTCAGGCTGGTACCAACGCGGGCGACAGCCGGGGCGATAGCGCCTGAGGCGGGGCGAGAGCGAGGCGGGAGTGGGGCGAGATGGCAGCGCCGGGCGGTGGCCAGGGCGCCCGGCGGTAGCGCCCGCTACCGCCCAGCAACCGCCCGCGCTGGGGGCGAGATGGAGGCGACAGGCGGGCGAGAGGGGGGCGAGAGGCAAGGCGGCGCGCTGGCGGGTCGGGGCGAGAGCGGGGGCGAGAGCGGGTGTCGCGATTTGATTCGTCCACGTCAGCAAGCCGTTGGGTGATGTGGAGGAGGGAGAATTGAGAGCTGGGACTATAGCCCGTGCACTGGCACCGTGGGGTGAGAGTGGGGTGAGAGTGAGGGTAAAAGCTGACGTGGCGAGGCTATAGTGGGGTGATGCATTGGCACCAGCCTTAGGCCTCGAAGACCCCACCATCAGCTTCTTGGCGCTCTCCTAGTACTCCCAAGCCTTTTCTCTTATGTCCTCGGTGCTCTGAGGTGTTCCCCCGCTCACACATAATAATCGGTCCCACCGTGAGGTATTCATTGATCCACCAATGTCCATCACACATAGTCCCACATCTAAGAAAGTCATGTCAGGTTGTCAAACAAGTAACAGTCACACAGTTTGGTTATTTGCGATGCTAGGCTAAAGCGAGGAGGACAAAACCAAGAAGTGTTTCAAGCATTGGGCATAACCAACATCTACAATTTATGCACTTATGTCTTTTCTTTTCTGCACAGGTCTCATATGATCATATTTTGAAACAAAAATTTCTAGGTTCACAACATATAGCATAACCAAAATCTACCATTTTAGTTTACATTTTTCGAAAACTTGGAAGTATCACAAAAAAATAGGTTGCACCTACAACTAGTTGCAAAATATTCGCACTCGTAAACTAAGTAGCACAAGTCTATCCAATGCAACACAAACAAAGTACTACCGCGAGTCCAACAAAGTTGCAGGAATTCCACTTAGTTCTCTAGAAATTGGGATTGCCGCGAGTGCTTCTTGACCGGCTTTATATTCCTGCTTAGACTTCAGGATGGCCCAACTGATTTTCGTGAAAAATTCTGAGAATCTTGTAATATCAGTTAATGCATTCCAAAAGAATAAATTGATGCCTGCAGATTTTTTTTATTAAAGCAAGTAATCCCTCCAAACCATATTACCTGCCGCTTATTCATATTTAGCTAGACACATTGTAGATTTTTATTATGTTCTAGCAACAAGTACTATTAGCCGGAGGGATTAAAACAACTAAACGACAAGCAAAGCTATGTAAAACGCAAGCATCAGCGCTACAAGACCCACTCCACAAAACATATATCCAAGATTTAAATTTATTTACTGATTAGTTCATGAGTGTAGATACACCCATTGTTTGAAAACATTTTTTTCAAAATATTAAAAAAAACAGGTTATACATCTAGAATTCTAGATATTCTATGGTTGCACACAGAGTTTGATGGATTTTTTTACTTTTTATGCCTTATGTAAAAAAGATAATTTTAGTTCATGAGTGTAGATACACCCATTGTTTGAAAACATTTTTTTTTCAAAATATTAAAAAAAAAACAGGTTATACATCTAGAATTCTAGATATTCTATGGTTGCACACATAGTTTGATGGATTTTTTTACTTTTTATGCCTTATGTAAAAAAGATAATTTTAGGTGTTTCAAAATAACATTTTCACGAGAACCAACCTGAGGTTGGGTGGTTAGGAATATACCTGGGAATAGTTCGGGTCGGGCCGGGCTTCGGGCTGGGCCTAACAAAGCCCAACGCAAAAAACCCAGCCCAAGCCCGGCCCATCACAACAAATACCCATTGGGCTTTGGGCCTTGGGCCGAGCCTCTTCCTTATTTGGCACATTTCTCAAGTCCAGGCCCGGCCCAGCGCAACCATCGGGCCTAAATCTTCGGCCCAGGCCTAGCCCAGAGACATGTTTGGGCTAGCCCAAGCCCGGGAATTTTGGGCCGGGCCGGGTCGGGCCGACCGGGCCGGGCTTCCCATGGCCAGGTATAGTTAGGAGGGTGGTTGTACCCTAACACACCAGAGTTCAAACCCCCCCAGGTTTAACATCTATGTGTCTCATAAATGTGGAATATTTATTCAGTGGGAGGTGAAGTTTTCGTCGACAATGAGGCGTCTGTGGTGACTTCGTCAATTTCAAGATCCAATCCGCCGGCTCAGTTTTCTGGACGTGCTCATAGGGGTAGAGTATGCGTGTGTACGTTCATAGGGTGAGTATATGCACGTGTACGTGAGTGTCTATGTTTGTATTGTGTTTCTTAAAAAAAATTAACTTTTTCAAATGACATGTTTTATTTTTTTACATAGGACATAAAAAATACTGTATATTTTTTCGCACAACTTTTTTACATGGATTTTTTGTCTGAACTTTTTAATATTTTAAAATTCGTTTAAAATGTCTTTTTTATCATAGATGCATCTAGCAAACAGATGCAAATCCATAGGTTACAGTACGTTTGACCACTGGATATTTGACGAGCCAAACTCTCGTTGTTGACCCGGCACCGGCAGCCGGCCGGCACGACCCAAGCAATCACCACCTCACTCGTGATTCGTCTCACTGACAGGATAGTCGGTGCAATTAGTCAGCTGACCTTCGCTTCAAATCTCCCAAATCTTCACCTCAGCTTTCTCCCCGCCGCGCCAAAACACACACACGGCACGAGTCAGTCTACCCCGCGCCTGGTCTCCCCGCCACCACCGGCACCACCAATCCGGCCGCCATGTCTAACTTGCTCCTCCTGCTCCTCTTCCTGGCCATAGCCGTCAAACTGACGCCCGCCTCCGCGCAACCAGCACCGGCGTCACCAGTCAAGGAGGATGACGTGCGGTGCCTCCGCGGCATCGAGCAAAGCCTCAAAGACCCCGACGGCCGCCTCTCCTCCTGGACCTTCACCAACACCACGCCCGGCGCCATCTGCAAGCTCGCCGGCGTCGCCTGCTGGAACCGGCTGGAGTCGCGCGCCCTCGCCCTCTCCCTCTCCGGCTTCGGCCTCCAGGGTGCCGTACCCTCCTCGCTCCAGTACTGCCGGTCCACAAACACGCTGGACCTCTCCAACAACTCTCTCTCTGGGCCGATCCCGCCCGCGTTCTGCGACTGGCTCCCTTTCCTCGTCAACCTCGACCTCTCCGGCAACCGCCTCTCCGGCCCCCTCCCCTCCGAGCTCGCCAACTGCGTCTTCCTCAACTCGCTTAAGCTCAATGGCAACACCCTCTCTGGCCAGATCCCCGCATCTCTCTCGCGGCTGAGCCGCCTCAGGTCGCTCCACCTCTCTGACAACCGGCTCGAGGGCCAGATCCCGCCCCAGCTCGGCGCAGCCTTTCCAAACGAGTCCTTCTCCGGGAACCCTGGTTTGTGCGGACCTCCGGTTTCCCCGCGCTGCGGCCGCGGGCTTGGTGTATAATGATTTATTTACTACCGTTTCAAATACACTTTTGTCAAACCATTTTATGTTCAATCATGGATTCTGAGAATCATGAGTTGGGTGCTTTAAATTTCAACTGTGATGATAGCACACCGTCAGATTGATAATTAGATGTCATATGGAATATTTTCATAATGTGTAGCTCTTGCTATTTAAGGCAACATGTTCTTATAAAAACTAAGGGTCCACATATCTGAAAATACCAATCGGAACCTGGCAACGCGCGAGGATGAAAGTGGAGCCAATCACAGCTGACAACATGTGTATTTTCAGCAGTATATGATATGTATGTCTTGGTCACGGCTTCGTATTCATTAAATCATCCATCCTCTTTTCTCCTTCCTTCTTTAACGCGGGGCAACGATCACACTGTACAAGTCCATAATTGCTGCAAGGTACTGTGCGACAAGTTCAGCCCTCTTCAAAGCCACCCAGTCACCCACCACTAACCACTGGTCATTTCCTCTTGAGCTCTTCATGGCAGCAAGCTCCTCTGGCCGGCATGCTTCTCCGCTCAAGATGCATGGCAGCGAACTCTTGGCCGACGTGATCCTCTGGGTGAGCTCCACGGCATCGAGCTCTTCCAGCCGCTGTGCTCGTCCGTGCGATCTCGATGCAGCGAGTCCCTCCGGCCGCAATGGTCCTCGGCGCAAGCTGCATGGCAGCGAGATCTCAGGCCGTGTGCTCCTCCGAAGGTGGACGCGTGCTTTCCCAATGGTGCATGGAGGAAGCGAGCTCACTCGAGCAATAAAATTGTGAAGCACTTGTGGTGCAATTAAATAATTGTAAAATTAATTTTAAATTGTTGATGAGATTTTGTAACAATCTAAGAAAAATGCACAAATAGTATTTGTAAACATAGGTCTCAAAAAGTAATGCACAAACCTGAGTCCTTGGTATTTACTTCGGAGGAACTTCAAAATCAAGTTCTTGTCATGCTAATTATTATGTAGTCAAGGATTAATTCCCTGGTGCTACATTTGATAGCACTAATTGATCTTAGTTTGACTATTCAAAATTATAATTATCTCTGATAATGGTTAATTATCTCCGCCAACGATTAATTATTGTTATAACAGGACACCATTAATACAAAATATTTTATTTGAACTAGTACAAAATCACAATTTTCACCCGCTGCGCCATTAGTACAAAAATGTTCATTTTGGATTAGTCAAAACTAACCTTTTTGACTTTTTGCACCAGTAGTACAAAATTGTTGACCTGGGATTTTTTTCTATCTACGCTATGGATACAAAAAATTATTTAAGAATTAGTGTTTAAAATTAATCATAGTTGCAACGTCCATTTTCTGCATACTATAAAATCCATTTTCTTTTGGACTCCTATTTTCAGTTGTTACCACTTTGATAATTTAGATTCCCAAATAGTTTAATAGGCATTTTCTTTACTTTTGTTGAATGGTTCTATCTAAAACAAATGGAGAATCTCTTTCCGTTGAGGCATTGTGGGTTAAATTTCGGCCAAGCAATTCTACTCCAATATATTCGTAATGGAAATTTTCATGTATGAAGATCTACCGTTCAGGTAAGGCTCATTTCTAATGAAAATGTCGAGTGTGAAAATCTACGATTTCTCTACAATCAAGATCTAATCCTATTGAAAATTGTCTTCCATGGAAAGCTATGGTTCCATTATGATCTCATGATGCATTTATTGGCGTGTTTATCACAAGAGATAACATATTTAATAAATTGGCACGGAGCAAGAAGTACCTTTTTTTTTCTGAACAACAAGGTGAGCAAGAAGTACCTTGTGACGCTGATGAGGCCACACAACACATTTTCTTTCATTATCTCGTTGCTTGCTTTCATGGCAACATAGAAGTGGTAAACAAACAGCTTTCAGTATTAGTATCGGATATTTCTTCCAAAAACTGGTTGTTTGGATCGTGTGAGGAGTTTAGATATATCATTTTGGCTGGGGCAGCCGCTCTGTGTTTGGTCATGTGAGTTTCCGAGCTGAAACTTTTTGTACAAACTTGCAGATTATTTTTTCGGTTTACACATTTTTCGTTGTCATGGCTGTGTTGTAGCCTACCAACCTCTAGAGACGTAACCCGCCATTCGTTAGCCAACACCCATACCCACATTATTTGGAGAGGGTATATATGGACAAAATAATCATTACCCATTCTAACTTAGGTATAGATAGGGTAATATTCGCTTGTCCACATTTCATCCATACTACTATTACCCATAGAAAGTCAGAGGAGGACGTCACTCGGACAGCCACAAGCGGCGGGAGTAGAGCCAATGATGTGCAAGAGAGGTGGCACGGGGCTCTAGTGGTGCTGGCTTGAGGGGCTGGGAGAGGGACGAGTGAGGCTTTGGGGTAGCTTGCATGTAGCTGGCTATCTCATCCACGTCCATAGGTATGTCACGTAGGATAAATGTTTAGGTGGAGGAGAGAGAATGCTGGAAAAAAAAGGTTTGCTTTCTCTTAGTTAAGAGATGATCTCTTAGCACAATCTCTCTCACCATAAATTTAGGATATCTAATTACTATAGATAAGACTAAAAAATAACGAATTGTACATCATGTTTATTGTTATATCTAAATTACGTGGCAGCGCTAAGATAAGACAGTCTTATCAACCATTGCACATACTCTAAGGGGGTTTATGGTTTTAGCAAAACCATTGTAACTGATCGTGTAGTTGAGTTGATGCAAATGCTAGGTGTACTTAATATCTTCTTGATAATAATACTAGCAAGAGTGCCCGTGCGTTGCATCGGAAGAAACAAATACTCACCTCTCCTCTTAGTGATCATCGTTGATGTTTGTCATGTTTCTCCTATTAATGACGAATATATATAATCACTTACAAGAGTTCATTGATGCACGCGTCACCTTTATACATATGTTATTAATATATGAATCCAAATGAATTTACATCTAGGGTTTATTTTTATTAACCGGCAATGACAAATATCGCTACATTTTTTAGCGCATGAAAAATATGACTACTGAAAAACAATATCTTTACGGTAATTTTCTAGGACAAAGCCCGTGCGTTGCTACGATGCACACTAAATCAAATAAACTTTCTTTATATGTTCAGATCCATCTCTATGAAATTCAAATGGCATGGCGGTCTCGATTTACCTGTATTTATTTTTGTAAAATTCACCCAACATCAATTTATATTTACAAAATATGTAATATAGAAAGCATTACAAGACTATTTAGGGTGTGTAATAGTGAAAATCAAATTGCATAAATTTAACATGTATAATGTTTTAGTTTCAAAAAAAAAACATGAATGATGTTTATCAGAAATCTTAGAGATGTCAATGAGAATTGAATTTATTTTCTCGTGCAACCCTGTGTGGATCCTCGAAGTGGCCACAACCATCGGACCTAGGAATTTTCACATCCAAAATCAAAAAAGATGCAGATCTTACCAAAGCATACTGATCTGCTGGTGCATCATCACATATTCACATATTTTGCTCTATGTAAGGTCGACTCTATGGTATTGCAATATCCCTAGACAATTTTCAAAATATGGGAAGGATGTGTGTTACCGAGACAGCATGCGAGCAGCAGTATACATGTGCTCTTGCTCCTCAAGAAAATCTTCCGTACGAAATTATACGCCTAGATTTGCAGCCGCAGCTGTTACTTGGACGGGCCTCGCCCGATTTTTCCGGCTAGGACGCCGCCTCACCTCCCGCTCCCCTCAGCCATGTCGACGTTGCCGAGGTGCTCCTCGCTTGGCTCCATCTCCTCAACATAATAGACGAAGTCGTGCATACTACATACATGCTAGCCAAACCTTATTATCGTCGCTACTGCCATTCCATCGAGAAGATGACCTTTCAGATATTGAACATAAGCGCCGAGCTCACCTGTTCGGACTCCGGAGTTGTAAGAAGATACAGTTACTGGCACGGATGCAGAGCTGTACGAAGCCGTCGTGAAGGGTCTCCGAGCTGCCGGTGCAGGAGCTGACGGCGGCTGCCGCCAGCAACGCTAATTCACCAATCTGATCTGCAATTTTACCGAGGCCTACCTAATGCGAGTGTACCCCTGGGCTGCCGCCGCCCCTGCCTCCCGCCAACTGGTGGCTGCAGTCTCCCGCGTACAAAGGCGCTGCAGGATTCCAGCCGTCCAAGGTCGATCAACCTTAGTACTCTTTGAACTGAAATCAACGGACATCATAGACCAACACAGATATCAGGAAAGACACTGACGAGCGTGTGTACGGACGGACTATGCCAGAAAAGATGGTTATGCGGTGGGTCGGCCGGACGTGGCCGTCGCCGATGCTCCCCTGTTCTTGGGGATCAAGAAAGGCGCCCGTGACGAAAGGTTGAAAGCGTGCTTGTCAGGCCCCGACGGGCTCTAGATGGCCTCGCTTCTCGCGGGTCGCTCCTCGATTTGGTCCGGGCGTCTGCTTCGGTGGCTAGCGAATACCGGCGAGCTTATGTGATCGATTTGGTGTCAGGATTTATGTAGGCTTATATCAGAAGATTTCGTGAGAGGAGGGGTCAGGAAATCAGGATATTTCCGGTAGAAACTTGCCTTGTTTGCATACGAAACGGGAGACTACTGTACGTGACCGAGCCAGTCTCATGAGACGTGCATGTTGCTGACTCAAGCATCTATGGTAGGTATAGAAAAAGTCCCCGATCAGGTTTCTTCCCTTTTCTAATGACCCCCGATCGGCCAGGGTAAAGTTAAATAGAAAAAAACGTTTCGGTTTGTTACTTATGGGTGGCACGGTGGGTAATTTTCCTCCACGTTGGGGGTAGTTTTAAGTTGGACGACGACCGAGGGAGAAACTCTTTTGCTTTTATTATTAGGTACTAGTTAAATGCCCGTGCGTTGCTACGGATCTTAAGTTAACGTTTCTTATGCGCATGTAAATATTTAATGGCCACTCAGACACATAACGTGCTCTTGTTTATACCGTTCCTTCTTCTTTTCCACCTTCTTTTTCTCACTCCCACAACAATAGACTCCTTATCCGGCAGCCTATCACTCTCTGGCACGATATTACTTTTATCCATCGCTGCAAACGAGGACAAACGAGGACCAGTACAATACATGTGTCTATGTTCTTTTAATCTCCATAACATTTTAAATATGTGACTAATGCTACCAAATACCAATTCCATACAATTATCTACTATGTGACCTTTTTTGCATCCATGGTTAAACAGTGCAACAAACATACAATATAGTTCTTGTTAGAAAAAGATACAATATAGCACATTTTCTTTCCTTTTTCTATCAGTGTGGTACTACGACCATAAATATGCACATTTCTAGACAAAAGTAACAACAAAGCATTTGGCACTAAAAATTATCGACAAAAATGAGTCTGACATGGTTATTAGAAGATGCTATCAGAAGAAAGGGACTACTTGAATAACTTATGAAATACATGGATAAAAGATGTACAGAAGAATCAAAATGAGCGAAAATATAGTGACACATGTTAGAGAAAGCGTTAATCCAATAAAAGATCTTTTGACATACCAGTAAAACAACTATTTCTGGTTTGTGCCGCACCCTTCATTCAGTTGATAGTGCTCTCTATGACGCAGGTGCAGTAACTTTTCAGAATTCTTAGCATCCTAGTGTATTGGGAAAAAGATTTAACAATTGACGAACTGCATGAAAACACAATGATATTGCATAAAAATAATCGCAAACAAAGTTTTAATAATCTTGATAGTTAAATATCAAGATCTCATGGAAGTTTCTTCACATGAAAGACGTGGCTACCAATAAGAAACATAATTTAAAATATATTGCAGGTTGTTCTGAAACCTAAAAATAAAAATTGAAAATTGATGGGCAAGGTAAAGAGGCGGTAAAGAGGCATGAGACTGATAAAATGTTTCATGCTCTTGTTATAATACGGTATTTCTAGATAGTATCTTGGTTAGGAAAAGCAATTTATAAACTTTCGCAAACTGGTTTTGACTTTGGAGTATACCCTTCTTTCCAATACCTCCCAAACCGAGGCACCTCCAAGACAAAGGGGCCACCGAACCTCACACGAACCCACCAACTCGTCACCGCTGGTCCAAACCGGCCGAACCATTCTCCCGTCGGCCCTAGATGTGACAATTTGCGCGCCAATGTGGCATCTCTAGCAGTGGCCAAGCCAAACAGGCCAAATCCCAGGATGAATCCTCCAGATCCATCGTCGACCTCGAGTCTCCACCGGCGCCCACGGTCAGGCCATCAGGTAGCCACGCACCTGTGCACAGACACTACCAACCCAAACACACCATACCTAAGGAGTCACCCCATCGCCGCTTCCACCTAGGTTGCCACACCTCCCCCATCGCCACCTCCACATGTGCAAGGCCACCCCTAGCGCAGTTCACCGACCACCGCCACGCTAAGCCCCACCGACCTCCGCCGAACTGCACCGCCGCCAAGGAGGACGCCGCCTGGCACAGATCCTCTCACGCTGGGTAGAGAAAGGCCCACCGCCGCCGGCACCGTGCGGGCTTTGCAAGTTGGCATACGTCGCCGGCCGTGGGAGGACGGGATCTAGGGTTCCGCCCCAGGGTCGCGCGGGGCAACCGAGGAGCGGTTTCCTGTAGGTACATTTCTGAAGAGGGTGACATTGTTGGAGCGTCCGTACCTCTTCCGGATGAGGTGGCGAGGTACAGGCCCGCTGAAGAAGGCGACCAAATCTCCTTATCTTCTTCGTTACCTTAGTTGTCGTCATCATCGTATTTGCTGATGCTGGACTCACCACCGCCGTCGCTCTGACCACGGCACTGGCGACGCCTCATCTGCGGAAGGAAGTGAAGGCCTCCAGACCATGCTGCTAGCATCGGAGCTGACCGCGACCTGGCCTGAACTGTTTATTAATGTCCGTCGCGGACATATGTCTTGGTGATGGATGCGCAGCTGAATAGCCAGGTAGCACATTCATGATTCATCATTGGGACAAGCACAAGATTGATCGATCAAAGCGTTTACCGGGACAAAGAGGAGTCAGCGTCATTTGTGAGGACAAAGCGAAATCATGGAAAACCAACGCTAGCTGAAAACAGTAACAAAATGGGTACCAAACTGAACTCATAAGTTATCTGAATATATAGAACTGCGCTTACTACAAAGTACACGTCAGTAGAAAAAATGGAACATCAGAGGGCATTTGGACCTGCGTTTGGCCGGCAGCATTTTACGTAGATGACAGGATGTTATGTCGGAGTGGGGTGGACGCAGTGGAGGTGAGAAACGAAGGGAGCGACAGATGGTGAAATGGCAGTACAGGTGCTAGGCCCTTGACCCATGTACGGGTGCGTTGATCTTGCCGCGGAGATGGAGGACAATCGATGTCGACCGAGGCCATAGCGGCGGGGGCGAGGACATGCAGCGAGGCCTTCAGAGGCGGCTGCGTCGGAGCAACAATAGCTTGCGTGGTATAGGATGGAGATGGAGATTGCGAGGCGATTTTACCTGGATGGTAGGAGGAAGGTGTGACCGAGTAAATCGGATCCAAACAGAATATGGAAAGAAAATTATACGGAGGATCACACCCATAAGGCATGTGCACCTTAATTTTCTCGGAAAATGAATCTGGCTAAGGAGGCGGAGGATGTACCAACAAGTGATCGGATCCACCAAAATCAGAGGTGCGGAGGCGGATGGACAGGATGCTTCTAATCTCCTTCATCAAACGCGTTGTATGACGTACGACCAACTCGAATATAATAGTAAAGATATATTCAATCTTCAATTCAACTGTAACTTTGATGGATCTTTAAGTTCTTGTTAAAAGGCTTGTTTTAACCCAATCCATCTATTCTCACAAAACAGGAACCCAATAGTTCATAAGACTTCGTGTTACATAAAATCATCAGCTAACACATGACCACAAATTAAGGAGTTCCGGATAGAAGCAAATAATTTATTAATCCCTCATCACAATAGACACCTAGCAAGTGAGTAGAAATTGGGCTGGAAAAGACATGCAATTATCTCTCATGTATGGCAACGGAGAAACATCATACGCAAAATTCAGCATTGCGAGTGATTTGCAAGTGCCTCTAGACAGACCATGTAGTGGAAGTATGATAGGACAATCTTGAGGGCCTGCTTACTAAAACATAGTGTTCTGAATGATAAAAATCAATCAAAAGCTTCTATATATGTTTTATTAGGTATATGGTGCCACGAAGGTAGGATGGTGACCACAGCAATATTACGTTTTATCAGAAAAATTATACAACATGTGGTGTATGCAGGGCCGGCCCATAGGCCGGGCAAACAGTGCGACCGCACTGGGCCCCGCGAGTCAGGGGCCCCAAACCTGGTGGTGGTAGTCTATAGTATCATTTGTAAATTCTAGTTTTTGGCCTCTAAATAAAAAGTCCAACCTGGTCACCATGCACGGGAGAAACACACAAAGAAATCCACCATCGGCCTGATTGGTTTAAAGAAAAAACAATCATTGCACTTCTCCCGTGTTTGCTCTGGTACTCAATGATTCATCTCCTCCATGCATGAATTTAGGGTGTGTTCGGTTTTGGAATACAGAGGAATGGGATGGAATCGTTCTGCACCTAGAGGCCATTCTAGTGTTCGGTTGGATCATGGAACGGAACCAACTGGTTCCTCCGAAGGGAATATTCGTGCTAGATGCGGAATTGCCTCGTTCCACCAAATTGGCCGGACGAGGTGGAACGGCTCGTGCTCACGCGTTAATCACTCTCTCTCTCTCTCTCCCGTATCCATCTCCTTCCTCGCGCTGAAGCCGGGCAAGCGGCCGCCAGCGAACGGAGCAGCGGCCATGCGAGGCGACCAGGACGGCGACCAAGGGCGGCCGCCGGCGGACGGAGCACGGCCAGGACGGGCCGGCCGGAGCCAGCGCGGCCGCCGGCGGACGGAGCAGCGGCCAGGACGGCGACCATGCGAGGCGGCAGGACGGCGGCCAGGGCGGCGGCCAAGGGCAACGGCAAGGCGGCCGCCGGCGGACGAGCAGCGGCCAGGGCGGCGGCCAGGCGGCGGCGGCCAAGAGCTGCGGCCAAGGGCGGCCACCGGCGGATGGAGCAGCGGCCAGGACGGGGCCGGCCGGAGCCAAGGCGCGGCCGCCGCCGGATGGAGCAGCGGCCAGGACGGCGGCCAGGGCGGCGGCCAAGGGCGACCGCCGGCGGACGGAGCAGAAAAATGGGTTGTGAATCCCTTTAAATTAGGCTAATTTCAGGGCTAATTAGTTGTGAATCCCTAATTAATTGCATATTTAGATTAATTACATCTGGTTCCATTCCAGCCTTCTCTTTTTGAACCGAACAGAAAAATGGGATGGATGGAATGTGATGGAATGGAACCATTCCATTCCATTCCACCCGGTCTGGAAACCGAACACACCCTTATAGGACGGTGTTGTCGCTGATGTGCTTTCCAATGTCACGGTCATTAATGGAGGCTAGTGGCACTACTACATCGTTTCCCAAACACCTGTCCTTCAAGACTTCAATTATCAACAATATAATTTCTTCCAAATCAGATAGCAGTTTGAGTTTACGGCGATGGTAAGCTCTGTTTTCATCATTTCCATTCCACCTCAATCAATTGTGGAATAGCTCGTCTCTCTTTTCTCTTTTTTCATCCTAAGAATCAAGATTTGTTTAGGGAAAGGAAAAAAAACAAGTTGAATACTTGATTTCAGTTTTGCTTTGTTTTAAAGGTATTGATTGGATTTGAGAGAGTGCATCCTACTCAAGAGAAAGAGAAAAATCATTCAGGTCATGTGGGTGTGGTCTTCTTGTTTATGCTACGGAATCGTGTGTCCTTCATCCAAATCAAGCCAGGTGCTTCATATCCCTGTCTTGACCATTTCTATGCAGCTTGTATTACTTGTTTGGTGACATGTATTCTAGAAAACGATATTTTGTGATGTCATTACAATTTCTTACAATAATGATTAGTTTGCTTGATCGGGACAAATATATATAATGTAGTGTCAGTTCTAAATTTAAAAGATCGTGATCTATGCTATGTACTAAATACTGCTTTATTTTCAATCAAGAATGTTTGATTGTTTGTGTGTGATGAAGGGCCCCTTGTTATCACTTTGCACCAGGGCCCCATATAAGTATGGACCGGCCCTGGGTGTATGTATGTGAAAGTGCAAAGGTCGGGAGACCTGTAGTTAGTCACTGCCACCTCTTATACGTTTTGGGACCGTAGGCCATTGTTTCGAAAAGCTGGATGTTAGATAAAACCTTGAAATGCTATAGACACGTGGAACAAAAGACAGCCAAATACAATTTTATGGCAAAAAAACAGAAAGGTAGCACTAGCTGTCCCCTGATATGGCTTGCTCCTTCGCTATGAACTGGTCCTGTGGTCATCAACAGAACAAGTTGTAGATGTCCAAGAAACAGAACAAGTTGTAACAATTTACTGCACAAAACATGCGAAATAAGGAAGATAATGTATAAGTGTACCTGTCAAAACATTTGGTGATCATCATAATAACAAGGATCTATCCAGTCACTTTATGGAAGTCTAATTGCACGGGTACAAAGCAGCAAGCGTCAGAGAACATCACATTTGCCATTCACAGAAAGCATGTGAGAGGTGTAACCGTGCAAGTTGTGTTAGTTGAAGTCAACTGTAAGAATAGGTCAGCATGATGTTGATGGTCCAGAGGATGCACAATGGATTCACATCCAGTCAGACTGCGAACTAAGGAGTACAGAGCAAAATAAGGCTCAGGTGGACTTTTGGATGAGGGGTAATTTTCTAGGAACTCTTGTACTCCCTCTGTCCCATGAAAGTTGTCTAAGATTTGTCAAAATTCAGATGTATCTTAGTTTAGATTTTAACTTGTCAGTACCCCTTTGCCCTTTGGATGCAAATAATTTTTGAAGTTTGAATTATGATTTCTGCAAGTAAAAGGAGATAGTATGCTGACGGTCCTAGCTACGAAGCTCTACCGTGTATGCTAACGTGGCAATGAATCGGGTCCACTACGGCGGCGTTCACAACCGAAATCCAATCGTTGCATGTATTCACCGTCGTCGCTCTGGGTGGCGTTGCCGATAGTTCACCAACATGCATGCGTCGGCGGCCAGCTCACTACATATGCTCATACGCGCAGGGTACTCACTACAGGAATTGCGCGCTGCGCCGACGGCCGTGGCGTACGCCGACGGCCAAATGTCGGGGCCGTCGGCGTACGTCCGGTCCAGGGCAGCGGCCCAAAGAGCCCCTCGGCGTAGTCGTACCCTCGGCGTAGAGCACCATACGCCGACGGCCACCCTCGGCGTACAAACGGCCGTCGGCGTAGTGCCTGCGTCTACTGCACACCTGCTCCGCGTGTGACGGCCCGGTTACGGCGTCAGCGAGGCGCCGAGGGTGCCCCTCGGCATAGTGCATGACCTACCTATGCCGACGGCCACCCTCGGCTTAGTTTTTTTTCTATTTTCTTCTCTCTCCTTTACTTTATATTATGTTTGTATTTATTTATGTAGTAGTATGAGTTATGTAAAAATGGTTCTTTTTTAATGGGAAAAATGGTAGATGCCATATGTAGCTAGGTCTCACGAGTGACGCACTTCGCAGACGGGTCAACTGGAGCTAGTAGGCTCAACATCTTCTATCGATGTACATATGTCCTCCAAAAAGGAAAAAAGTCCATTGCTAACCCTAACCCTAACCCTAGGGGTAGATTTGCATGGTCCCCACCGTAGGGTTTATTTTTTTATTTTTTCCTCTCTTGTATTACTTTATATTATGTTTGTATTATTTATTTACTAGTATGAATTATGTAAAAAATGGTTCTATTTTTTAAGAATTGGTAGATGGCATATGTAGGTCCCACGAGTGACGCTCTTCGCAGACGGGTCAACCGGAGCCACTAGGCCCAACATTTGCTATCGATGTACATATGGGTAGATGTGCGGGGTCCCCGCCCTACGGTTTCCCTAACCCTAACTCTAACCCTAGCTCTAACCCTAACCCTAACTCTAACCCTAACCCTAACCCTAGGGTTTCCACATACATTGCTAACCCTAACTCTAACCCTAACCCTATGGGTAGATCTGCGGGGTCCCCGCCCTAGGGTTTCCCAAGATACAGATCATCGGAGCGTCGGAATTGTTGGAAAACTTGCATCTGCCCCTAACATATATGTACAAGTGTGATGTAAGGTTTGGCTAACCTTGCATGTACCCGGCGTTGACGATTTCCGCATACATGGGCTAGCACTTGGTGAAATGCAGGATCTGTATGTGGAAACTCCCGCCACGGCTCAAACAGAGCCTATTTTATGGTAAAGTATGCCCAACCTATGGTTTCCATGTACATATGTCCTAAACAAACCAAAGCAAGTAAAAAAGTCCATTGGTAAACCCTCACACGGAGAAAGCTATAGGGGTAGATCTGCGGGGTCCCCGCCCTAGGGTTTTTCAAGATATAGACCATCGGATCGTCGGAATCGCTGGAAAACTTGCATATGCCCATAACATATGTGTACAAGTGTGATGTAAGGTTTGGCTAACCTTGGATGTACCCGTTGTTGACGATTTCCGCATACATGGGCTAACACTTGGTAAAATCCAGGATCTGTATGTGGAAACTCCCGCCACGGCTCAAATGGAGCCTATTTTATGGTAAAGTATGCCCAACCTATGGTTTCCATGTACATATGTCCTAAATAAACCAAAACAAGTAAAAAATTACATTGGTAAACTCTCGCACGGAGAAAGCTATAGGGGTAGATCTGGGGGGTCCCCGCCCTAGGGTTTCCCAAGATACAGATCACCGGAGCGTCAGAATTGTTGGAAAACTTGCATCTGCCCCTAACATATATGTACAAGTGTGGTGTAAGGTTTGGCTAACCTTGCATGTACCCGGCGTTGACGATTTCCGCATACATGGGCTAGCACTTGGTAAAATCCAGGATCTGTATGTGGAAACTCCCGCCACGGCTCAAACAGAGCCTATTTTATGGTAAAGTATGCCCAACCTATGGTTTCCATGTACATATGTCCTAAAAAAACCAAAGCAAGTAAAAAAGTCCATTGGTAAACCCTCACACGGAGAAAGCTATAGGGGTAGATCTGCGGGGTCCCCGCCCTAGGGTTTTTCAAGATACAGACCATCGGATCGTCGGAATCGCTGGAAAACTTGCATATGCCCATAACATATGTGTACAAGTGTGATGTAAGGTTTGGCTAACCTTGGATGTACCCGTTGTTGATGATTTCCGCATACATGGGCTAACACTTGGTAAAATCAAGGATCTGTATGTGGAAACTCTCGCCACGGCTCAAATGGAGCCTATTTTATGGTAAAGTATGCCCAACCTATGGTTTCCATGTACATATGTCCTAAATAAACCAAAACAAGTAAAAAATTACATTGGTAAACTCTCGCACGGAGAAAGCTATAGGGGTAGATCTACGGGGTCCGCGCCCTAGGGTTTCCCAAGATACAGATCACCGGAGCGTCAGAATTGTTGGAAAACTTGCATCTGCCCCTAACATATATGTACAAGTGTGACGCGTCATTTTATGTGCTAAATGTTTTCCGTTTCGCGCGTTGGCGGACGGGTGCACGTGCGCGCCCGGTACGGCCATACCGTACCGCATGTCCCGGCGGTCCCGTTTTGCGCAGTTGGCAAAGCAAACGGAGCCAAAAAATCGAGCAGAGCCGCGTGGCGTCATTTTATGTGTCCTAGTAACCACTGCAAAAGACGGAACTGGGATACGGCAATTATCTTGAAAAACCCTTCACGAATAGGGCTATCACGTCCGGAGTTCTATGGCTTTTAGGGGAAATGAGTAGGAAACGGCCCGTTTCACCACATAGTTTGTCGGAACGAGGCCATATTTGGCACGTGCGTGGGCCTTAGGATGGGAAGCAAGGCCCCGGTCGCGGATTTCCAATCCGAACCACGGGTGACGGTTTTTCCATTTTCGGGGTGCCGGAAGGGCTTTTTTTTGTGAAGGAGCTGCATGGTGCGCATTTCAGTATCGCGCGGGACCTCCGCGCGGCGGTAGGATACCTCCTACGCACCACCTATCACATGCCATATGCACGCGGAAGCCATCTGGGAATCCCACCCGCTTCCTGCGGTGTCCCGCCGAATCCGCTGGAAACTGACCGGATTTGAACTGGGGCGACACTTTCCTTCGCTCAATAAATGGAGGGAAAAATGTTTTTAGGTCTAGGACGCGTCATTTTATGTGCTAAATGTTTTCCGTTTCACGCGTTGGCGGACGGGTGCACGCGCGCGCCCGGTACGGCCATACCGCATGTCCCGGCGGCCCCGTTTTGCGCAGTTGGCAAAGCAAACGGAGCCAAAAAATCGAGCGGAGCCGCGTGGCGTCATTTTATGTGTCCTAGTAACCACTGCAAAAGACGGAACTGGGATACGGCAATTATCTTGGAAAACCCTTCACGAACAGGGCTATCTCGTCCGGAGTTCTATGGCTTTTAGGGGAAATGAGTAGGAAACGGCCCGTTTCACCACATAGTTTGTCGGAACGAGGCCATATTTGGCACGTGCATGGGCCTTAGGATGGGAAGCAAGGCCCCGGTCGCGGATTTCCAATCCGAACCACGGGCGACGGTTTTTCCATTTTCGGGGTGCCGGAATGGCTTTTTTTTTGTGAAGGAGCTGCATGGTGCGCATTTCAGTATCGCGCGGGACCTCAGCGCGGCAGTAGGATACCTCCTACGCACCACCTATCACATGCCATATGTGCGCGGAAGCCATCTGGGAATCCCACCCGCTTCCTGCGGTGTCCCGCCGAATCCGCTGGAAACTGACCGGATTTGAACTGGGGCGACACTTTCCTTCGCTCAATAAATGGAGGGAAAAATGTTTTTAGGTCGAGGACACGTCATTTTATGTGCTAAATGTTTTCCGTTTCGCGCGTTGGCGGACGGGTGCACGCGCGCGCCCGGTACGGCCATACCGCATGTCCCGGTGGCCCCGTTTTGCGCAGTTGGCAAAGCAAACGGAGCCAAAAAATCGAGCGGAGCCGCGTGCGTCATTTTATGTGTCCTAGTAACCACTGCAAAAGACGGAACTGGGATACGGCAATTATCTTGAAAAACCCTTCACGAATAGGGCTATCACGTCCGGAGTTCTATGGCTTTTAGGGGAAATGAGTAGGAAACGGCCCGTTTCACCACATAGTTTGTCGGAACGAGGCCATATTTGGCACGTGCGTGGGCCTTAGGATGGGAAGCAAGGCCCCGGTCGCGGATTTCCAATCCGAACCACGGGCGACGGTTTTTCCATTTTCGGGGTGCCGGAAGGGCTTTTTTTTTGTGAAGGAGCTGCATGGTGCGCATTTCAGTATCGCGCGGAACCTCCGCGCGGCGGTAGGATACCTCCTACGCACCACCTATCACATGCCATATGCGCGCGGAAGCCATCTGGGAATCCCACCCGCTTCCTGCGGTGTCCCGCCGAATCCGCTGGAAACTGACCGGATTTGAACTGGGGCGACACTTTCCTTCGCTCAATAAATGGAGGGAAAAATGTTTTTAGGTCTAGGACGCATCATTTTATGTGCTAAATGTTTTCCGTTTCGTGCGTTGGCGGACGGGTGCACGCGCGCGCCCGGTACGGCCATACCGCATGTCCCGGCGGCCCCGTTTTGCGCAGTTGGCAAAGCAAACGGAGCCAAAAAATCGAGCGGAGCCGCGTGGCGTCATTTTATGTGTCCTAGTAACCACTGCAAAAGACGGAACTGGGATACGGCAATTATCTTGGAAAACCCTTCACGAACAGGGCTATCTCGTCCGGAGTTCTATGGCTTTTAGGGGAAATGAGTAGGAAACGGCCCGTTTCACCACATAGTTTGTCGGAACGAGGCCATATTTGGCACGTGCGTGGGCCTTAGGATGGGAAGCAAGGCCCCGGTCGCGGATTTCCAATCCGAACCACGGGCGACGGTTTTTCCATTTTCGGGGTGCCGAAAGGGCTTTTTTGTGAAGGAGCTGCATGGTGCGCATTTCAGTCTCGCGCGGGACCTCAGCGCGGCGGTATGATACCTCCTACGCACCACCTATCACATGCCATATGCGCGCGGAAGCCATCTGGGAATCCCACCCGCTTCCTGCGGTGTCCCGCCGAATCCGCTGGAAACTGACCGGATTTGAACTGGGGCGACACTTTCCTTCGCTCAATAAATGGAGGGAAAAATGTTTTTAGGTCGAGGACGCGTCATTTTATATGCTAAATGTTTTCCGTTTCGCGCGTTGGCGGACGGGTGCACGCGCGCGCCCGGTACGGCCATACCGCATGTCCCGGCCGCCCCGTTTTGCGCAGTTGGCAAAGCAAACGGAGCCAAAAAATCGAGCGGAGCCGCGTGGCGTCATTTTATGTGTCCTAGTAACCACTGCAAAAGACGGAACTGGGATACGGCAATTATCTTGAAAAACCCTTCACGAACAGGGCTATCACGTCCGGAGTTCTATGGCTTTTAGGGGAAATGAGTAGGAAACGGCCCGTTTCACCACATAGTTTGTCGGAACGAGGCCATATTTGGCACGTGCGTGGGCCTTAGGATGGGAAGCAAGGTCCCGGTCGCGGATTTCCAATCCGAACCACGGGCGACGGTTTTTCCATTTTCGGGGTGCCGAAAGGGCTTTTTTTTGTGAAGGAGCTGCATGGTGCGCATTTCAGTATCGCGCGGGACCTCAGCGCGGCGGTAGGATACCTCCTACGCACCACCTATCACATGCCATATGCGCGCGGAAGCCATCTGGGAATCCCACCCGCTTCCTGCGGTGTCCCGCCGAATCCGCTGGAAACTGACCGGATTTGAACTGGGGCGACACTTTCCTTCGCTCAATAAATGGAGGGAAAAATGTTTTTAGGTCGAGGACGCGTCATTTTATATGCTAAATGTTTTCCGTTTCGCGCGTTGGCGGACGGGTGCACGCGCGCGCCCGGTACGGCCATACCGCATGTCCCGGCGGCCCCGTTTTGCGCAGTTGGCAAAGCAAACGGAGCCAAAAAATCGAGCGGAGCCGCGTGGCGTCATTTTATGTGTCCTAGTAACCACTGCAAAAGACGGAACTGGGATACGGCAATTATCTTGAAAAACCCTTCACGAACAGGGCTATCACGTCCGGAGTTCTATGGCTTTTAGGGGAAATGAGTAGGAAACGGCCCGTTTCACCACATAGTTTGTCGGAACGAGGCCATATTTGGCACGTGCGTGGGCCTTAGGATGGGAAGCAAGGTCCCGGTCGCGGATTTCCAATCCGAACCACGGGCTACGGTTTTTCCATTTTCGGGGTGCCGGAAGGGCTTTTTTTTGTGAAGGAGCTGCATGGTGCGCATTTCAGTATCGCGCGGGACCTCCGCGCGGCGGTAGGATACCTCCTACGCACCACCTATCACATGCCATATGCGTGCGGAAGCCATCTGGGAATCCCACCCGCTTCCTGCGGTGTCCCGCCGAATCCGCTGGAAACTGACCGGATTTGAACTGGGGCGACACTTTCCTTCGCTCAATAAATGGAGGGAAAAATGTTTTTAGGTCTAGGACGCGTCATTTTATGTGCTAAATGTTTTCCGTTTCACGCGTTGGCGGACGGGTGCACGCGCGCGCCCGGTACGGCCATACCGCATGTCCCGGCGGCCCCGTTTTGCACAGTTGGCAAAGCAAACGGAGCCAAAAAATCGAGCGGAGCCGCGTGGCGTCATTTTATGTGTCCTAGTAACCACTGCAAAAGACAGAACTGGGATACGGCAATTATCTTGAAAAACCCTTCATGAACAGGGCTATCACGTCCGGAGTTCTATGGCTTTTAGGGGAAATGAGTAGGAAACGGCCCGTTTCACCACATAGTTTGTCGGAACGAGGCCATATTTGGCACGTGCGTGGGCCTTAGGATGGGAAGCAAGGCCCCGGTCGCGGATTTCCAATCCGAACCACGGGCGACGGTTTTTCCATTTTCGGGGTGCCGAAAGGGCTTTTTTTTGTGAAGGAGCTGCATGGTGCGCATTTCAGTATCGCGCGGGACCTCAGCGCGGCGGTAGGATACCTCCTACGCACCACCTATCACATGCCATATGCGCGCGGAAGCCATCTGGGAATCCCACCCGCTTCCTGCGGTGTCCCGCCGAATCCGCTGGAAACTGACAAGATTTGAACTGGGGCGACACTTTCCTTCGCTCAATAAATGGAGGGAAAAATGTTTTTAGGTCGAGGACGCGTCATTTTATGTGCTAAATGTTTTCCGTTTCGCGCGTTGGCGGACGGGTGCACGCGCGCGCCCGGTACGGCCATACCGCATGTCCCGGCGGCCCCGTTTTGCGCAGTTGGCAAAGCAAACGGAGCCAAAAAATCAAGCGGAGCCGCGTGGCATCATTTTATGTGTCCTAGTAACCATTGCAAAAGACGGAACTGGGATACGGCAATTATCTTGAAAAACCCTTCACGAACAGGGCTATCACGTCCGGAGTTCTATGGCTTTTAGGGGAAATGAGTAGGAAACGGCCCGTTTCACCACATAGTTTGTCGGAACGAGGCCATATTTGGCACGTGTGTGGGCCTTAGGATGGGAAGCAAGGCCCCGGTCGCGGATTTCCAATCCGAACCACGGGCGACGGTTTTTCCATTTTCGGGGTGCCGGAAGGGCTTTTTTTGTGAAGGAGCTGCATGGTGCGCATTTCAGTATCGCGCGAGACCTCAGCGCGGCGGTAGGATACCTCCTACGCACCACCTATCACATGCCATATGCGCGCGGAAGCCATCTGGGAATCCCACCCGCTTCCTGCGGTGTCCCGCCGAAACCGCTGGACACTGACCGGATTTGAACTGGGGCGACACTTTCCTTCGCTCAATAAATGGAGGGAAAAATGTTTTTAGGTCGAGGACGTGTAATTTTATGTGCTAAATGTTTTCCGTTTCGCGCGTTGGCGGACGGGTGCACGCGCGCGCCCGGTACGGCCATACCGCATGTCCCGGCGGCCCCGTTTTGCACAGTTGGCAAAGCAAACGGAGCCAAAAAATCGAGCGGAGCCGCGTGGCGTCATTTTATGTGTCCTAGTAACCACTGCAAAAGATGGAACCATGGGTCAGCTGTCATCGGATGCCGTTCAAAGGGGTAGATCTGGTCCTCGGCATAGCCCCACGCGCCTTAGCTAGATCTATGATAATTATATATATTATGATTATTATATGGACCTATTCTTAATATATATATTAGTATATTATATTCAGAAAAATAAATGAAATGAAAAACCAAAAAGAAAAAAAATTGGGCTATGCCGAGGGCCACCGTCGGCGTATCTCCGGCCCTCGGCATAGACCCCCTAACCCTAAAACAACTTACACACACGCGGTGCCTCCCCAGTCCCCAACCCGAGCCCGACCCGTGCTGCCCCTGCTCTCACCCGCGCTGCCGCCACCCGCCGCCGCCTTCCCGAGCCGCCGCCAGCCTTCCCCCGCTCCTCCCGAGCCGCCGCCCGCCGCAACTCCGCCGCCGCAGCCGCGCTTCTCGCAACTCCGCCGCCCAGCCGCGCCCCGCAGCTCCCGCCCGTGCGCAGCTCGCGCCCCGCAACCCACCGCCGCAGCCGCGCGCCGCGCCCCGCAACCCGCCGCCGCAGCCGCGCCCCCTGCAACCCGCCGCCGCAGTCGCGCCGCCCTCCTCCTCCTCAACACCCCCGGCCAGTAGCCGGCCGGCCTGCAGATGGTAATAGAAATTTTAGCCTTTTTTCAGTTTTGTGTTGCTTTAATTGTTGTAA
Organism: Lolium perenne; assembly: GCF_019359855.2. Classification (NCBI taxonomy): domain Eukaryota; kingdom Viridiplantae; phylum Streptophyta; class Magnoliopsida; order Poales; family Poaceae; genus Lolium; species Lolium perenne. The sequence goes on along the minus strand of NC_067245.2, from coordinate 237,951,938 downwards.
TAGAAATTGATGTTGGAACTAGTAATAGAAATAGTGGGAATAGAAATAGAATAGTGTAAATAGTCCAAACAAATAGAAATGTAATAGTGTAAATAGTAATAGAACTAGAATAGTGGACATTTGGAAAAAATAGAAATGTGTAGTGTGAATGGAAATAGAAATGCCAATGTGAATTTCTTCTAATAATATGGATTTGTAATAGGCCATGCCGTGACCGCCTCGTCTTGAGCACCCCGGCGTGACGATCCCGGATCTTGACTCGCTTCTCGACGGTCGCTGACATCGACAGTCGGTTGTTCGACTACTTCCTCTACAGCCGAGGGTGAGCAAAATTTCCAACTTCTTCTCGGCATTTTATTTATGTCACTAGATTCATTTTCCAAGTCAAGTTGCGTAACCTAGGTGTCTCTTCTCGTCCTCAAGCGTTACGCGGATAAATATGCATTAGTGGTCGGCATATTTTCAACCGTAATGCTTGCGGCATTTACGGGACAGTCGGCGGATCCGTAGTTGGGTACGTTCTCCATGCTCTGCTCCGATCCGAGTCAGGATTTCGGCAGCGCCTCACCGTTGTTCTCCGGATGCACATCCTCTTGTCTTTTTGGCGAGACGTGTATCGGGAGAGCAGCGGGGAGGTGCTGCCGAAATTTTGACTCGGACCGGGGTAGAGCATGGAGAACGTACTCAATCTACGGATCCGGCGGCTGCTAGGAGCCCACCTAGTAGAGATGTAGGTTGATGCATTCGTTTTGCCTAGTACAAAAATTAAAATATGATGCATTTATTTTCCTATTTGATATAAATGCTATGCTTGTGGTTTGGTTTCCAATAGAGCAGAGGATGGCTGATAATGGATGGATGTACACCGGCCGTGTTAGTGCGACTAATAAAACAGATGAGTGGATAAGGAAGACTCACAATTGTTTTTTGCATGATTGAAGTGTTTTTATCGTGTGGCGCCCGAGGTTGAGGAGACGGCCGCGAACATGACTTTGCGGGCGACTTGTGAGAGGTTGACACCGCAGGTGTGGTACAACCAAAGGATCACGTCCACGGGTCACTTCTGGGCACAGAGAGGCGAGAGGGTCCAGAAGCCGGACATTGTCGGTAAGAATGCTAAGGCCGAGTACGAGATGACGGTGGAGGACTACATGTCGGTGAGTAAAATGTCAATGAGATTCTACATTGCTACTAAGTTGCAATTGCATTAGATTGAGTTGAGTATTGCATTTTCAGGTTATCCCCGATTGGGCCGAGCCGCATGCCGAGGCATGGGAGGAGATGGTTAGGACGAGGTGGCTCAAGATGGACGAGGACTTTGCAGCCGTGGCGAGGCGGAACGTGGAGAACCGAGGCGACGGTGGCACACACTGTGGGGGAAACCTCAGCTACGAGCGCTACAAGGGGAAGACGGTATGTATACATTTTATTTTCTGTCATGTTCAAAGTTGGTACTCACAACATTTCCTTTCGCGATGCAGAGGGCCGCGTTAGGACCCGAGGAGGAGATGTCTGACCTCGAGATATACAACAAGATGCGGCTTAAGAAGCCCGATCTCTCGCAGCCTCAGCCCTCGCTCCCCGAGTACTTCGGCACCTACGCCGAGGACGTCGAGAACTACTGCGCGATGGTGAGGCATCGTCACCCGGAGGTGGATGACCCCATGAGCGCGGAGGTCGACGAGGAGTCGTTGGTCCTGTCGTCCGGAGGGTTGCCGCATGGCCGTCTCGCCATGCTGAACAAGGCCGTCAAGCATACCCTCACCACGACCTTCACGCGTCTCAAGGCGGGCCTCACCAAGGACAGCCCCCCTCTCCCGCCTCGTCGCCGGGCTCGGCAACAACCCGCATACGACGTAAGTTTCCCTCATTTCCATCCTCTTTCCGACTTTCGTTCATACATTGCTAAGTGCTAACGAGACATGAATTTGTGAAATTGTAGCCTGACTTCGAGGCGGCCTACGTGGCCGCTCATCAAGAATATCAGGTGGCCTTCAACCAGCACCAGCAGCACTTCATGGAGTACATGGCATATATACATGTAAGTTCCAACCTTTGTTTTCGCAAATGATGACAAGTCCCACTTTCCCCTAGTTTGATGCTTCATTTCTGCAAAGACTGACATGTAAACTATCTTGCCGGCGTCGATGGTGGCCAATCAAACTGGACAGACAGTGGATTTAGGGCCGATGCCTCCCTTTCCGGGGCCGGCGCCAAACATGCCATCGAAGGAAAATTTCGCTGCGGAGTACTATGGGAGAACAACGGTAAGTTCTTCGCCAAACCGAATACTACGGCTTTCCTTTGCCTCGCAAATTGCTAACATCTCGGGACGAGCTCCTCTAGTTGTCCCATGTATCTTATCGACACTATGGCACCATGTATGCACACTATGGCACTATGACACTATGTATGCACCCTATGGCACTATGTATGCACCCTATGATACTATTGACACTATGTATGCACTTGATGTTATGTGTATTGGTAAACACTCCACATCGTAGCCCGATGGGAAGCAGATCGTCGGACCGGTCAGATGCCGTCGATTTCTATTCCATCGCATGGCCATATACAGCTATTTTTCTCCCGAAAAAAATGGGCCCATTAACCTCCGCACCTCACCGCCAAATTATCCGCTAATAACGCATCGAGGTCCCCAGTCGATATACCTCTCGTCGCCTCCGCTCTCCCCACCGCGCCGCCACAGCCCCGCCCACCGCGCCGCTAGACATCTACCCACGGCGCCGCCACTCCCTGGTCAAGACATGCACCTCCACCTGGATCGAGTCCTGCGACGGATCCCATGTCGATCTGTCGCGGGGAACCATTGTCGGGCAGCCCTGATTTCGGACGGCCGGCGCAGTAGCCATGAGAGGTGGCTTGTTGGATCAGTGGAGCCCCGGCGAGGAGGCTTACCAGCCGTAGTGAGAGGTTACCGTTCCTGATTGGCTCGTTGGCCGACCCATCTCTGGAAGATATCGTTTATATAATTTCTTCTCAATTTTCACAGTGAAATTATGTATCCTGCATGCAATTTATACTCCTGTAGTTCAAGTATGATTTTTTTTCCCACGCAAATTGTATTTTGTTCTTGCAAACCTGATGATATCTTGTGTATGCCCATCATGCAACGTGCATAAGCTGACAGGACAAACACATTGTTTCAGATCAAACTGGTGTGTACATTAGGGGAAGAAGCATCCACATCTTAGAGGGAAGCATAGCCAATTTTTTAATATGAAATTTATATGTTTCCACGACAGATGAGTTATGTTGAGGTAGCACTACTTATGTGCTTCAAAACATATATGCTTCCAATACAGATTGGTTATATATAGATAGAACTAATTCTTTTGTACAAATATTCTTCCTTCCAGTTTCAAATGCTTCATATGCAGATGATTTATTTTGAGATGGCACTAATATCTTACTTCAAAAATCCCTCTGTATACTATATGTTTTTCTTCAGTCTAGATAGTTTGGGCATATAACCAAGCTTCTTCCTTCTTGTTTTTTGTTTATTCACTTTCAGTACCATTGTAGTTTAAATACTGCCCTCGTGGTAATATATGGTTCAGATTTGAAGCTTCTATGTGGTACTAGTTATGTTGAGATAGCATCAAATTGATTCGTCCAAAGCAGCGTGTATGTTTTCAAGTTTGCATAATAGAATCATTCTTATACCTTTTCCATTTGTTGTTTAAATGGAATAGCATTGTACCAGAAGGCGTGAACACTATGGCTGATCCTTATTTTATACAGAAATAAGTTCTGATTTTACTGGAAGCAAATTATAGCTATATGAAGCTTTTATTTTGACAATGCTTCCCAACCATTATAGATTGCTAACAGACTACACTCTGGTCGTACTAGGTTTTTCTATAAAGACAAATCAGTACCCAATCTTTTGGGGCAAGCATGTTTTTTTGTGTTTCGAAACTTCTTTGCTTCTGATAAGTCTCATATATGTTGTGAAACTGACAAAGTGTTTCTCCCAGAAAATCATGCTTCCAGTTAGTATCATACATGTTTTTGATACTAGACAGGTTTGCTTCCAAAAATTCATGCTTCCTTAGTTCCATATATGTTGTGATAGCAACTTTGTTTTGACTAAGAGCATCCATGCTTCACACGTCTATTATATCATTTTGTTTCTACCTGGAGATGATTGCAGGTCGCTGATGAGCTCCCAATGCTCTTCGTCAACACCGTTGTTGGTTCTCGTGGATGTTGCTATGATCTCTTCGATGCTCCTTCTCGAGAACAGTGTCTACACATTGGTGACATGTTCAAGCATGTGTTGTCCTAGTGGGCATGCTTTTATAATCTTGGGGGCATGTAGAGCGACTTTCCATTGTCCTGTTATTGTACATTGAAGCAAATTCTGATATTAGTAGATGCAACTACTAATTTCCTTTTGATGCATATTTGATTCTTTATTTCAGAAATATATATTGTTTCAGTGGAAGCAAACACTACTTTTTGGGAAGCAATATTGATGGAATGGAATATTTGTTATTATGTTTGAAGCATACACATGTATTTGTTTCATTGGAAGCAAAATAGAAACAATTGTTTGGTAACTTGAAAGCCATTCTATCATAGTTGGAAATAAACTAATGGAAACTATCAAAATGAGAAATCTCGTTGATTCATAAGGAAGCAAGCACGCTGTCCAACGAAGCAAAATATTTTGGGTGAAAATCAAAGTATAGTCGAACTGGAAATCAAGTTGACCACAACTAAATATATTTTTCTTTATGTGGAAGCACTATCGAAAAACTTAGGAAACACAATTTGGTTCATAAGGAAGCGTACTACATGGCAACTAGCTGGAATTTTCTAGCACTATTAGCTTCCATAATTAGCGTTGGCAATTAGATCGGATGTTATTATTTTTTCCGTGACATCGGACGTGATTTAAGGGAGCGCTGGTTTAGGGGAGTAAATAAAGCACTGGTCTCGTTAAAAAAAAACACTGGTTTTGGGAAGCAGAAAAAGAGGCAATAGGTGCCTGTGATCGCACGGTTCACCCACGAAGAATCGTACGGCGCTGGCCTGGTCCGATGGAAAGCTAGGAATCGGCGTCCGATTCCTAGTGTTCCCCATTTATTATTGCCTCTTGGGCATATCTCCAACAGTCTCCCACTTGCACTAGAGTCAATAATCTAGTTTACATTTGTAAAGATATAACACCTTGGCCTTCCGGTGCTTTATCATGTTTTGCTCACGGGAGAGGTTTTAGTCAATAGATCTGACACGCTCAGAAACGTATGTATTTTGCAATTCATTTGTGTCTTAACGCATCACTCATTTTCCTAATGAGTCGGCATTAAATATGTTTGGTCTTCTGGTGGAACCTTAATTCCGCAGTCTGAAATATGTCACTAATATTGTCACACACAATATAGCTTCAAAGTTCTGACACTATCGGAACTACACCAAGTTCTCAAAGAACTTCTTGACTTAACATCCTCATTCATTGTCAAAACAATGACATACTCTGTCTTCGTTTGTAGAATCCATCACAACATTTAGAACTCTTCTAAATCTAGCATTGTGCTACCTTTTAAACAACACTTAGCCTAATTGAGATTTGAATTTCATTTTCATATGTGACCAAACAAATATCAGTGCAACACCTTACAGCGATTTGTTTGTCATTACCCTATATAAAAATATATATGTATCCTTGGTTCTTCTAAAGCACACAGGAATATTCTTACTGTTTGTCCAATAATCATCACATGAATCATTCTGGTATATGCTTCTAACTTTTTAGAGCATAGGACATCTGATTTTGTACATATTATTCGTGATCTAAAATCACTCATGTGTTTTTACACATCGAGTGTCAATTACACTCAAGTCTTGTTAAACCTTCGCATGAAAAGAACACCTTCTTAATATTTCTATATTGAACTACTTCAATATCCATTCTATGTACTTTGACTTAAACTTATTATGTGTTTTAATCTATCTTCATAGATCTTGACACTAAATATGTTTCAGTCCATATCCTTTCATTAAAGTTAATTCTTAATGAAACCTTTTTAATCAAGTATATAATTACATCATTTATAACCAACTATATGTCATCTACATAAAGTATTATAAATATGTCTCAGCGCTTCCACTTAATTTCTTGTAAATGCAAGCATCTTCATCGTTTCTGATGAAATCAAAAACTCTTTGACTATTTCATCTGGTGAAGATTCCAACTCCGCGATACTCACTTCATCCAATTGAAGTTTGTATACCTATCTAGTATTCCACGGACCAGCAAAACTCTTGGTTGTATCTTGTATACACCTTTAATACATACTTCTGTTAAGTAATGTATTTTGCCATCCTACTAGCATATCTCAGAAAAGAAATATGTAGTGATTACTAGAATAATCCACATAGACTATAAGCATTGCTACGGAAGATCTAATCTTATCGTAGTCAACTTTTTGAACTTTGTCGTAAACAACTTTTCGACAAGTCGAGCTTCCTCAAGGATATTCCATCCAAGCCCATCAATTTTATAGATCCATTTACTTTCAAAAAGTATTCATCTATCATGGATTTCATGGCGCATGGCCATTTTAACGGAGTCCGGGCACATCATAACTTTTTTGTTTGTAGTTGGTTTATCATTGTTCAAAATCAATCCTTTGTCCACAAATCATTTATTTGATCACAAAGTAAACCATACCTACAAGGTTCAATATGTACTTCGATCTCCATGGCTTAAACACTTTGTAGTCATGGGAGCCAAGATCGTCGTGGCCGCTTCTGGAATCATTTCCGATGCTGCGCTATTCTGATCATTATGCTCAGTTTCATAAACCTTATCAAGTTCTATTGTCCTCCCACTCAAATACTTCTCTAGAAAACAATTTCTTGGAAATAAGCAAGTGACATTAACAAACACTTTTGTCTTTTACTTCATAGTGGGAAGAATTTCCAATTCTGGGATAACAACAAAGACATTCATCCGATTTTGGTTGTAAACTTATTTACATATGCTATGCATACATTTAAGAAATGACTATTAGGGTTCATACCCATGCCATAACTCGTATGGTGTCATTTCAACGGATCATGATGATGCTCTATTCAGTGTAAAAGCGATAGTCACTAAAGCATAATCCAGAAAAATATAATGGCATTCAATATTTTATCTCATCATTGACCCAACAAGGTTTGGATACATCTCTCGGATACTCCATCATCACTATGATACTCCTAGAAACGTGAGTAGTAAAACAATTTCATAACTCTTTTAGATGTTCGCTAAAACTCGTAATTCAAATATTTCTACCATGATCAAATCATAGATATTTGACTTTTCTATTACGATGATTTCCACTTCATGCTGAAATTTATTTGAATCTATTCAAATGTTTCAAACTTCTTCCTTATCGAATATATCCACATATATATACTCAATTCATTGTTGGAAGTTTTTATGAAGTAGAAGAATCTCCCGCACACAACTATGCCCAGTGAACCACATACATAATCATGTATGTTTCCACTAAGATAGTTGCCCGTTTCAACTCTTGGCCTATGAACGGTATTTTAGTCATTCTCTTTAGAAAAGATTTGCAAGCGCCAAACGATTAAAAAATCAAATGACTCCAAAAATCCATTTGCATGGAGTTCCTTCATGTGTTCCTTTCTAACATGACCTAAATGGCGGTTCCACAAATAAGTGGAATTCAAATCATTTGCCTTATGGCATTTTAGCGTCAGTGTTATGTGTGTGTGTTTCACCATTAAGATTTATAATAACTTATCCATCGTACATGGAGTAATGTCATAATTTGAACAACTCATTGTTTTCATTTGACTAGAGCAAAATAACAATTATTATGTTCTTTATTATAAATTCTAAGGGCTAGATAGAATGCCAATGATGAACATAATAACACTTTATTTTTGTTCCAGACGTGCATTCCTATCTTATTCCTTGTCAGTCACTTAGGCCATTGTATTCTTGTATTGCGTTGTTTTGTATGACACTTCATACCAACCAATATGGTACAAATACCCAAGAATTTCATTGTGTGACCAAACGAGGAATACATCCATAACATGTATATCATTTATATACACCTGAGCTAGACTTTCTACTCTTTTCTTTCTTTCTGCCAAAATATCTTTTGTAGTTTCTCTTTTAGCTTTCCTCATTCACAGAAAACACTTCACCTTCAATAACTTCTAGGTTTGTTGGTCAAATACCAATATCCTTGAGGTTCTTATTTTGAAGTTGATCATCATATGACAAGTGTTCCAGATTTCACTATTAGTAACTTTGTAATATGATGAACAATTTCACTCATAATTTTATCCATCATGACGACTTTCCGAGACTATGTCTGTACATGCTAGGCTCGTAAAGTTTAACCTTAGTATTCGCATGTGCAAAACTGGCTTGCACCCGTTGTATGCACACGTAGAATCAATAACACCCGATCATCACGTGATGCTATGAAACTACGAGTCTTAGCAACGGTGCATACTAAGGATGATAACTTCATGGATATGCGAATATCGTTAGTGCCCCAATAGTTGGAGGATTGGGACGCCTTGCGTCTTCAACCTTCGTACATTCCCATAAAACTTATAAGTTTATGTAGTCTCACCAAATTATATTCTATCATCTTGCAATAAGGTCTTAGATATCACATATATCTCATACCTTGATTATTTCTGAAAACTAAATTTTCAGCTCCTTACTTTTCAAACAGATTTGAACTTCAAGTTTCACAGAGACAAGATAACTTTAGGTACTAGTTGAAACCATACTTCTTTGAATCAACAATGTGAGGTTTACTAAAAGTTTGCAATAGGACTTAATCATTTCTTGATTCTTTAACAATACGGTACCAGACCGTAAAGTTTATTGTCAGATTTTAACAGTATTTCTATCTCAATTACAAGACTAGCGCATGGTAGAAAAACGGATGCCAATACTATAAAATTAATTCAAAATACTACTCAGACTATGTTTATGATAATTAGTTCATGTTTTAATCTAATTACTAATGAACTCCCACTTAATACAATATCCCTCATAGTTGTTAAGTGGTACACGATCCAAATCCACTACACCAAAACCGATCATCACGTGAGATGATGTAGCTTCAATGGTGAACATCAACATGTTGATCATATCAGCCATATGACTCGTGTTCAACCTTTCGGTTTTCGTTGTCCCGAGGCCATGTCTGTACATGCTAGGCTCGTCAAGCAAACCCAAGTATTCCGCGTGTGCAAACATGGCTTACACCCGTTGTTTATGAACGTAGATTCTATCACATCCGATCATCACGAGATGCTTCGAAACGACGAACTGTTGCAACGGTGCATACGAGGGGAGAACACTTTATTATCTTGATATTAATGTGAGGGATCATCTTATAATGCTACCATCGCAATCTAAGCAAAATAAGATGCATAAAGGATTAACATCGCATGCAATTCATATGTGATATGATATGGCCCTTTAGTCTTTGCGCCTTTGACCTTCATCTCCAAATCACGGACATGATCTCCATCATCAACGGGCATGATCTCCATCATCGTCGGTGTAGCGTCAAGGTCCATGGCGCCATCTTCATGGTTGTTCACCTCATGTAGCAACTATTACAACTACTTTGAAATAATACTACAACATGAAATATAAAGACAACCATAAGGCTCCTGCCGGTTGCCACAATACAATAATGATCATCTCATACATATTCATCATCACATCATGGCCATATCACATCACCAAACCCTGCAAAAACAAGTTAGATGCCTCTAATTTGGTTTGCATATTTTACGTGGTTTAGGGTTTTCGAGTAAGATCCAATCTACCTACGAACATGAACCACAACGGTGATACTAGTGTTGTCAATAGAAAGAGTAAATTGAATCTTCACTATGGTGGGAGAGACAGACACCCGCAAAGCCAGTTATGCAATACAAGTTTCATGTCGAACGTGGAGCAAGTCTCATGAACGCGGTCATGTAAAGTTAGCCCGGGCCGCTTCATCCCATCATGCCGCAAGATGCAAAGTACTCGAACTAAAGACAACAAAGCATCAACGCCCACAAAACAATTGTGTTCTACTCGTGCAACCAATCTATGCATAGACCTGGCTCTGATACCACTGATGGGATTTGTAGCATAGAATACAAAAAATTTCCTACCGCGAGAACGCAATCCAAGACAAGATGCAATCTAGAAGACGGGAGCAACGAGTGGATGAACGAGACTAACCCTTGAAGATTTCCAAAGCCTACAAGAGGAGGCTCTCGTTGCTGCGGTAGACGATCACTTGCCGCTTTCAAAAGCGCGTAGAAGATCTTGACGGTGCCACAATCGGGCAGCACCTCCGTACTTGGTCACACGTACGGTGTTGATGAAGACGTCCTTCTCCCCGTTCCAGCGGGCAGCGGAAGTAGTAGATCCTCCTTGGAATCTCGGCAGCACGACGGCGTGGTGGCGGTGGTGGTGGAGAACTCCGACAGGGCTTCGCCTAAGCGTTTGCGGGAGAGGTGGAGGAGGAGGGGCGGCTAGGGTTTGGGAGAGGGGGCGCCGGCTAGGGCAGCCTTGAGGGGTGCGGCCAACTCATGGCTTGGAGTGGCCGGCCCCCTCCCCTTGGCCCTCATTATATAGGTGGAAGCCCCAAGAGTTGTAGTCCAAGTCTTCGAATAAGACCCCAACACCAAAACCTACCTTTGGTGGGAAACCTACTCAAGATGGGAGTCCCACTCAAGGTGGGATTCCCACCTTTCCTTGAGGGAGGGTGGCCGGCTGTAGGATAACGTTGCATAGAAAACAAAAATTTTCCTACCGCGAACACGCAATCCAAGCCAAGATGCAATCTAGAAGACGGTAGCAACGAGGGGGTATCGAGTCTCACCCTTGAAGAGATTCCAAAGCCTACAAGATGAGGCTCTTGTTGCTGCGGTAGACGATCACTTGCCGCTTGCAAAAGCGCGTAGAAGATCTTGATCACGATCGGTTCCGGCGCCACGAACGGGCAGCACCTCCGTACTCGGTCACACGTTCGGTTGTTGATGAAGACGACGTCCACCTCCCCGTTCCAGCGGGCAGCGGAAGTAGTAGCTCCTCTTGAATCCGACAGCACGACGGCGTGGTGTCGGTGGCGGTGTAGAAGTCCGGCGGAGCTTCGCTAAGCTACGCGGGAAATATGAAGTGGAGGAGCAAAGCTAGGGTTTGGGAGGGGGTGGCCGGCCACTCAAGGGGGGCGGCCAAGCTATGGTCTTGGGGTGGCCGGCCCCCTCCCTTGGCCCCTCATTATATAGGTGGATCCCAAGTGTTGGTGTCCAAGTCTTCGAATAAGACCCGAAACCAAAACCTTCCATAGGAGGGGGCAAACCTAGCCCAACTAGGACTCCCACCCAAAGGTGGGATTCCCACCTCCCATGTGGGGGGTGGCCGGCCCCCTATGGTGGAGTCCACTTGGGACTCCACCCCCACTAGGGCTGGCCGGCCATGGAGGTGGAGTCCCTTGTGGACTCCACCTTCCTTGGTGGTTTCTTCCGGACTTTTCTAGAACCTTCTAGAACCTTCCATAGAACCTTCCGCGACATTTTATTTCACATAAAATGACATCCTATATATGAATCTTATTCTCCGGACCATTCCGGAACTCCTCGTGATGTCCGGGATCTCATCCGGGACTCCGAACAAATATTCCAACTCCATTCCATATTCAAGAACTACCATTTCAACATCCAACTTTAATTGTGTCACACTACGGATCGAGAACTATGCGGACATGGTTGAGTACTTACTCCGACCAATAACCAATAGCGGGATATGTAGATCCATAATGGCTCCCACATATTCAACGATGACTTTAGTGATCGAATGAACCATTCACATACATGACCAAGTCCCTTGGTCTCACGATATTTTACTTGACCGAGGTTTGATCTTCGGTATCACTCGATACCTTGTCCAACCTCGTCTCCGCACAAGTACTCGTTACTCGTACCGTGGTATGTGGTCTCTTATGAACTCTTTCATATGCTTGCAAGACATTAGACGACATTCCACCGAGAGGGCCCGTAGTATATCTATCCGACATCGGGATGGACAAATCCCACTGTTGATCCATATGCCTCAACTCATACTTTCCGGATACTTAATCCCACCTTTATAGCCACCCATTTACGCAGTGGTGTTTGGTGTAATCAAAGTACCTTTCCGGTATAAGTGATTTACATGATCTCATGGTCATAAGGACTAGGTAACTATGTATCGAAAGCTTATAGCAAATAACTTAATGACGAGATCTTATGCTACGCTTAATTGGGTGTGTCCATTATATCATTCACACAATGACATAACCTTGTTATTAATAACATCCAATGTTCATGATTATGAAACTAATCATCCATTAATCAACAAGCTAGTTTAAGAGGCATACTAGGGACTTCTTGTTTGTCTACATATCACACATGTACTAATGTTTCGGTTAATACAATTCTAGCATGATATATAAACATTTATCATAAACATAAAGATATAAATAATAACCACTTTATTATTGCCTCTAGGGCATATCTCCTTCAGTCTCCCACTTGCACTAGAGTCAATAATCTAGTTTACATTTGTAAAGATATAACACCTTGGCCTTCTGGTGCTTTATCATGTATTGCTCACGGGAGAGGTTTTTAGTCATCGGATCTCACACGCACATAACAGTTTGTATTGTGTAATTCATGTGCGTCTCAACGCATCACTCATTACCAAATGAGCTGGCATTAAATATGTTTGATCTTCTGGTGGAACCTTAATTCCCAAGTCTGAAATATGTCACTAATATTGTCACACACAATATAGCTTCAAAGTTCGACTCATTTTAACTACACCAAGTTCTCAAAGAACCTCTTGACTTAACATCCTTTGTCATTGTCAAAACAATGACATACTCTGCCTTCTTTTGTAGAATCCGTCACCATATTTAGAACCCTTCTAAATCTAGCATAGACAACTTCTAGCTCATTGTGCTACCTTTTAAACAACACTTCGTCTAATTTGAGATTGAATTTATATTTTATATGTGATAAAACCAATATCGGTGTAACACCTTACATCGATTTGTTTGTCATTTCTTCATACAAAAATATATATATATATCCTTAGTTCTTCTAAAGTACTCAAGGATATTCTTACTGTCATAGATCAATGATCATCATATGAATCATTCTGGTATATGCTCATAACACTTTATAGCACATGATATCTGATTGTGTACATATTATTCGTGATCTATAATCACTCATGTGTTTTTAATCATTGAGTGTCGATACACTCAAGTCTTGTTAAACCTTCACATGACAAGAACATTTTCTTAATATTTCTATATTGAACTACTTCAATATCCATCATATGCACTTTGACTTAAACTTATTTATGTGTTTCAATCTATCTTCATAGATCTTGACACTAAATTTGTTTCAGTCCATATCCTTTCATTGAAGTTAATTCTCAATGAAACCTTTTAATCAAGTATATAATTACATCATTTATAACCAACTATATGTCACCTACATAAAGTATTATAAATGTGTCTTAGCGTCCCACTTAATTTCTTGCAAATGCAAGCCTCTTCATTGTTTCTGATGAAATCAAAAACTCTTTGACTATTTCATCTAGTGAAGATTCAAACTCCGCTATACTTACTTCATCAAATTGAAGTTTGTATACCTATCTAGTATTCCACGGATCAGCAAAACTCTTGGTTGTATCTTGTATACACCTTTAATACACACTTCTGATAAGTAATGTATTTTGCCATCCTACTAACATATCTCATAAAGGAAATATGTAGTGATTACTAGAATAATCCATATAGACTTTAAGCATTGCTACGGAAGATCTAATCTTGTCGTAGTCAACTCTTTGAACTTTGTCGTAAACAACTTTTCGACAAGTTAAGCTTCTTCAAGGATATTTCATCCAAGTCCATCAATTTTATAGATCTATTTTCTTTCAAAAAGTATTCATCTATCTTGGATTTCATGGCGTATGGCCATTTTAACGGAGTCAGGGCCCATCATAACTTCTTTGTTTTGTAGTTGGTTTATCATTGTTCAAAATTAATCCTTTGTCCACAAATCATTTATTTGATCACAAAGTAAACCATACCTACAAGGTTCAATATGTACTTCGATCTCCATGGCTAAAACACTTTGTAGTCATGGGAGCCATGATCGTTGTGGCCGCTTTCGAAACCAATTCCGATGCTGCGCTACTCGATCATTATGCTCAGGTTCATAAACCTTATCAAAATATATTGTCCTCCCACTCAAATACTTCACTAGAAACAATTTCTCGGAAATAAGAAACATTGACAAACACTTTTTTCTTTGTCTCGTGGGAAGAATTCCCAATCAAATCTCTGGGATAACCAACAAAGACATTCATCCGATTTTGGTTGACTATTAGGGTTTATACCCATGCCATAACTTGTATGGTGTCATTTCAACGGATCATGATGATGCTTTATTCAGTGTAAAAGCGGTAGTCACTAAAGCATAATCCACAAAAATATAATGGCATCAATATTTTATCTCATCATTGATCCAACAAAGTTTGGATATATCTCTTGGATACTTCATCATCACTATGATACTCCAAGAAACGTAAGTTGTAGAACAATTTCATAACTCTCTTAGATGTTCGCTAAAACTCGTAATTCAAATATTTCCACCATGATCCAATCATAGATATTTGATTTCTATTACGATAATTTCCACTTCATGCTGAAATTTATTTGAATCCTATTCAAATGTTTCAAACTTTTCCTTATTGAATATATCCACATATATACTCAATTCATTGTTTGAAAGTTTTCATGAAGTAGAAGAATCTTCCGCACACAACTATGCCCAGTGAACCACATATATCATTATGTATGTTTTCACTAAGTTAGTTGCCCGTTCAACTCTTCGGCCTATGAACGGTATTTCAGTCATTACCTTTTAGAAAAGATTTTGCAAGTGCCAAACGATTCAACAAATCGAATGACTCCAAAAATCCATTTGCATGGAGTTCCTTCATGCGATCCTTTCTAACATGACCTAAATTGCGGTTCCACAAATAAGTGGAATTCAAATCATTTGCCTTATGGCATTTTTAGCGTCGATGTTATGTATGTGTGTTTCACCATTTAAGATTTATAATAACTTATCCATCATACATGGAGTAATGTCATAATTTGAACAACTCATTGTTTTCATTTGACCAGAGCAAAATAACAATTTATTAAGCTCTTTATTATAAATTCTAAGGGCTAGATAGAATGCCAACGACGAACATAATAACACTTTATTTTTGTTCCAGGCGAACATTCTTATCATATTCCTTGTCAGTCACTTAGGCCATTGTATTCTTGAATTGCGTTGTTTTGTATGACACTTCATACCAACCAATATGGTATTAATACCCAAGAATTTCATTGTGTGACTTAACTAGGAATACAACCATAACATGTATATCATTTATATACACGAGCTAGACTTTCTAGTCTTTTCTTTTGCCAAAATATCTTTTGCAGTTTCTCTTTTAGCTTTCCTCATTATTCAGAAAAACATTTCAACATCAATAACTTCTAGGTTTGTTGGTCAAATACCAATAACCTTGAGGTTCTTACTTTGAAGTTGATCATCATATGACAAGTGTTCTAGATTTCACATATTAGTAACTATGATGAAAAATTTCACTCATAATTTTATCCATCAATTCATGACAACTTTTTGAGACCATGTCTGTACATGCTAGGCTCATAAAGTTTAACCTTAGTATTCGCATGTGCAAATCAGGCTTGCACCCATTGTAAGCACACGTAGAATCTATAACACCCGATCATCACGTGATGCTTCGAAACGACGAGTCTTAGCAACGGTGCATACTAAGGATGATAACTTCATGGATATGCGAATATCATTAGTGCCCCAATAGCTGGAGGATTGTGACGTCTTGCGTCTTCAACCTTCATACATTCCCATAAAACTTATGAGTTTATGTAGTCTCACCAAATTATATTCTATCATCTTGCAATAAGGTCTTAGATATCACATATATCTCATACCTTGATTATTTCTGAAAACTAAATTTTCAGCTCCTTATTTTTCAAACATATTTGAACTTTCAAGTTTCATGGAGACAAGATAACTTTTAGGTACTAATTGAAACCATAGCTCTTTGAATCAACAATGTGAGGTTTACTAAAAGTTTGCAATAGGACTTAATCAATTCTTGATTCTTTAACAATACGGTACCAATCCGTAAAGTTTCTTGTCAGATTTTAACAAAGATTTCTATCTCAATAACAAGACTAGCGCATAGTAGTAAACGGATGCCAATACTACAAAATTAATTCAAAATACTACTCAGACTATGTTTATGATAATTAGTTCATGTTTTAATCTAATTACTAATGAACTCCCACTTAATACAACATCCCTCATAGTTGTTAAGTGGTACACGATCCAAATCCACTACACCAAAACCGATCATCACGTGAGATGATGTAGCTTCAATGGTGAACATCAACATGTTGATCATATCATCCATATGACTCGTGTTCAACCTTTCGGTTTCCGTTGTCCCGAGGCCATGTCTGTACATGCTAGGCTCGTCAAGCAAACCCAAGTATTCCGCGTGTGCAACATGGCTTACACCCGTTGTATGTCGAGTTTATCACACCCGATCATCACGAGATGCTTCAAAACGTCGAACAATGCAACGGTGCATACGAGGGAAGAACACTTTATTATCTTGATATTAATGTGAGGGATCATCTTATAATGCTACCGTCGCGATCTAAGCAAAATAAGATGCATAAAAGGATTAACATCACATGCAGTTCATATGTGATATGATATGGCCCTTTTGTCTTTGCGCCTTCGATCTTCATCTCTAAAGCACGGACATGATCTCCATCATCAACGGGCATGATCTCCATCATCGTCGGCGTAGCGTCAAGGTTCATGGCGCCGTCTTCATGGTTGTTCACCTCATGTAGCAACTATTACAACTTCTTTGAAATACTACTCAACATGAAAATTAAAGACAACCATAAGGCTCCTGCCGGTTGCCACAATACAATAATGATCATCTCATACATATTCATCATCATATCATGGCCATATCACATCACCAAACCCTGCAAAAACAAGTTAGACGTCTCTAATTTGGTTTGCATATTTTACGTGGTTTAGGGTTTTCGAGAGAGATCTAATCTACCTACGAACATAAACCACAACGTTGATACTAATGTTTTCAATAGAAGAGTAAATTGAATCTTCACTATAGTAGGAGAGACAGACACCCGCAAAGCCTCTTATGCAATACAAGTTGCATGTCGAACGAGGAACAAGTCTCATGAACGCGGTCATGTAAAGTTAGTCCGAGCCGCTTCATCCCACTATGCCACAAAGATGCAAAGTACTCAAACTAAAGATAACAAGAGCATCAACGCCCACAAACCATTGTGTTCTATTCGTGCAACCATCTATGCATAGACACGGCTCTGATACCACTGTAGGATAACGTTGCATAGAAAACAAAAAATTTCCTACCGCGAACACGCAATCCAAGCCAAGATGCAATCTAGAAGACGGTAGCAACGAGGGGGTATCGAGTCTCACCCTTGAAGAGATTCCAAAGCCTACAAGATGAGGCTCTTGTTGCTGCGGTAGACGATCACTTGCCGCTTGCAAAAGCGCGTAGAAGATCTTGATCACGATCGGTTCCGGCGCCACGAACGGGCAGCACCTCCGTACTCGGTCACACGTTCGGTTGTTGATGAAGACGACGTCCACCTCCCCGTTCCAGCGGGCAGCGGAAGTAGTAGCTCCTCTTGAATCCGACAGCACGACGGCGTGGTGTCGGTGGCGGTGTAGAAGTCCGGCGGAGCTTCGCTAAGCTACGCGGGAAATATGAAGTGGAGGAGCAAAGCTAGGGTTTGGGAGGGGGTGGCCGGCCACTCAAGGGGGGCGGCCAAGCTATGGTCTTGGGGTGGCCGGCCCCCTCCCTTGGCCCCTCATTATATAGGTGGATCCCAAGTGTTGGTGTCCAAGTCTTCGAATAAGACCCGAAACCAAAACCTTCCATAGGAGGGGGCAAACCTAGCCCAACTAGGACTCCCACCCAAAGGTGGGATTCCCACCTCCCATGTGGGGGGTGGCCGGCCCCTATGGTGGAGTCCACTTGGGACTCCACCCCCACTAGGGCTGGCCGGCCATGGAGGTGGAGTCCCTTGTGGACTCCACCTTCCTTGGTGGTTTCTTCCGGACTTTTCTAGAACCTTCTAGAACCTTCCATAGAACCTTCCGCGACATTTTATTTCACATAAAATGACATCCTATATATGAATCTTATTCTCCGGACCATTCCGGAACTCCTCGTGATGTCCGGGATCTCATCCGGGACTCCGAACAAATATTCCAACTCCATTCCATATTCAAGAACTACCATTTCAACATCCAACTTTAAGTGTGTCACCCTACGGTTCGAGAACTATGCGGACATGGTTGAGTACTTACTCCGACCAATAACCAATAGCGGGATCTGGAGATCCATAATGGCTCCCACATATTCAACGATGACTTTAGTGATCGAATGAACCATTCACATACATTACCAATTCCCTTTGTCTCACGATATTTTACTTGTCCGAGGTTTGATCTTCGGTATCACTCTATACCTTGTTCAACCTCGTCTCCTGACAAGTACTCTTTACTCGTACCGTGGTATGTGGTCTCTTATGAACTCTTTCATATGCTTGCAAGACATTAGACGACATTCCACCGAGAGGGCCCAGAGTATATCTATCCGTCATCGGGATGGACAAATCCCACTGTTGATCCATATGCCTCAACTCATACTTTCCGGATACTTAATCCCACCTTTATAGCCACCCATTTACGCAGTGGTGTTTGGTGTAATCAAAGTACCTTTCCGGTATAAGTGATTTACATGATCTCATGGTCATAAGGACTAGGTAACTATGTATCGAAAGCTTATAGCAAATAACTTAATGACGAGATCTTATGCTACGCTTAATTGGGTGTGTCCATTATATCATTCACACAATGACATAACCTTGTTATTAATAACATCCAATGTTCATGATTATGAAACTAATCATCCATTAATCAACAAGCTAGTTTAAGAGGCATACTAGGGACTTCTTGTTTGTCTACATATCACACATGTACTAATGTTTCGGTTAATACAATTCTAGCATGATATATAAACATTTATCATAAACATAAAGATATAAATAATAACCACTTTATTATTGCCTCTAGGGCATATCTCCTTCACCGGCCACCTCAGGTGGAGCCCACCTGGGACTCCTCCCTTAGGGTTTGGCCGGCCAAGCTTGTGGAGTCCCTCCGGGACTCCACCTTCCATAGTGCCTTTCTTCCGGACTTTTCTAGAACCTTCTAGAACCTGCCATAAATGCACCGGATCATTTCCAAACTTGGAATATGACTTCCTATATATGAATCTTATTCTCCGGACCATTCCGGACCTCCTCGTGATGTCCTGGATCCTATTCGAGACTCCGAACAAAACTTCGAACTCCATTCCATATTCCATATCTACTTTAAACGACATCAAACCTTAAGTGTGTCACCCTACGGTTCGCGAACTATGCGGACATGGTTAAGACCTCTCTCCGACCAATAACCAATAGCGGGATCTGGAGATCCATAATGGCTCCCACATATTCAACGATGACTTAGTGATCGAATGAACCATTCACATACGATACCGATTCCCTTTGTCACGCGATATTTTACTTGTCCGAGGTTTGATCATCGGTATCTCTATACCTCGTTCAACCTCGTCTCCTGACAAGTACTCTTTACTCGTATTGTGGTATGTGGTCTCTTATGAACCATTCATATGCTTGCAAGCTAATTAGACGACATTCCACCGAGAGGGCCCAAAGTATATCTATCCGTCATCGGGATGGACAAATCTCACTGTTGATCCATATGCCTCAACTCATACTTTCCGAATACCTAATCCCACCTTTATAACCACCCATTTACGCAGTGGCGTTTGATGTAATCAAAGTACCCTTCCGGCATAAGTGATTTATATGATCTCATGGTCGAAAGGACTAGGTAACTATGTATCGAAAGCTTATTGCAAATAGAACTTAATGACGTGATCATATGCTACGCTAAATTGGGTGTGTCCATTACATCATTCATATAATGACATAACCTTGTTTATTAATAACATCCAATGTTCATGATCATGAAACTATGATCATCTATTAATCAACTAGCTAGTTATACAAGAGGCTTACTAGGGACTCCTTGTTGTTTACATAACACACATGTATCAATGTTTCGGTTAGTACAATTATAGCATGATATGTAAACATTATCATAAACACAAAGATATATAATAACCATTTATTATTGCCTCTTGGGCATATCTCCAACAGGTACTACGCCCTCAAGCAGGACGAGGGCGGGATGCCGCCGTGGGAGCGCTTCCGCGACCTATGCCTCCTCCGGTTCGGACCCCCGGTACGCGGGAGTCGCCTAGCCGAGCTGGGGCGCCTGCATTTCACCTTGTCGGTGCAGGACTTTGCCGATCGCTTCCAGTCGTTGGCGTGCCATGC
Organism: Lolium perenne; assembly: GCF_019359855.2. Classification (NCBI taxonomy): domain Eukaryota; kingdom Viridiplantae; phylum Streptophyta; class Magnoliopsida; order Poales; family Poaceae; genus Lolium; species Lolium perenne. The sequence goes on along the minus strand of NC_067245.2, from coordinate 237,931,260 downwards.
CCCCGGCGTCTCGGCTCGTTAGCGCGCCGACCTCTTCGTGGGCGGCCTTCCCGACCACATCTGGGTCGACGTGGAGATGCGCGAGCCGCAGGACCTGCAGACCGCCATGTACTACGCCCGGGCGTACGAGCAACGCGCCCTCGCCATCCAGTAGTCCTTCCAGGGCAGGGGATCTCGCCCTCCGTCACGCCCTTCCCAGCCGGCCCCGGCGCGCCCGGCGCTGCCGGCTACCGCTACGACCCCTGCAGCGCCTACACGGCCTTTCCGTCGCCTGACGACGGCCGAGCAGCTCGAGCGGCGCCGCAAGGGCCTATGCTTCAACTGCGACGAGCAGTACACACTGATACGTCTCAAACGTATTTATAATTTCTTATGTTCCATGCTACTTTTATGATGATACTCACATGTTTTATACACATTATATGTCATTATTATGCATTTTGCGGCACTAACCTATTAACGAGATGCCGAAGAGCCAGTTGCTGTTTTCTGCTGTTTTTGGTTTCAGAAATCCTAGTAAGGAAACATTCTCGGAATTGGACGAAATCAACACCCAGGGTCCTATTTTTCCACGAAGCTTCCAGAAGACCGAGGGAGAGACGAAGTGGGGCCACGGGGCGCCGCCACACTAGGGCGGCGCGGCCCAGGCCCTGGCCGCGCGGCCCTGTGGTGTGGGGCCCCCGTGAGGCCCCCTGACCTACCCTTCCGCCTACTTAAGCCTTCGTCGATAATAGCCCCAGTACCGAGAGCCACGATACGGAAAACCTTCCAGAGACGCCGCCGCCGCCAATCCCATCTCGGGGGATTCAGGAGATCGCCTTCGGCACCCTGCCGGAGAGGGGAATCATCTCCCGGAGGACTCTACACCGCCATGGACGCCTCCGGATTGATATGTGAGTAGTTCACCCCTGGACTATGGGTCCATAGCAGTAGCTAGATGGTTGTCTTCTCCTCATTGTGCTATCATTGTTAGATCTTGTGAGCTGCCTAACATGATCAAGATCATCTATCTGTAATGCTACATGTGCGTTTGTTGGGATCCGATGAATAATGAATACTATGCTATGTTGATTATCAATCTATCTATGTGTTGTTTATGATCTTGCATGCTCTCCGTTGATTACATTACGCACTAGGGATAAAACATCAATTCTATATCTAAGGATGTATTTGTTGATTACATTACGCACCATACTTAATGCAATTGTCTGTTGTTTGCAACTTAATACTGGAGGGGGTTCGGATGATAACCTGAAGGTGGACTTTTTAGGCATAGATGCATGCTGGATAGCGGTCTATGTACTTTGTCGTAATGCCCAATTAAATCTCACACTACTCATCATAACATGTATGTGCATTGTTATGCTCTCTTTATTTGTCAATTGCCCAACTGTAATTTGTTCACCCAATATGCTATTTCTTATGGGAGAGACACCTCTAGTGAACTGTGGACCCCGGTCCATTCTTTTACATCGAATACAATCTACTGCAATACTCGTTTTACTGTTTTCTGCAAACAATCATCTTCCACACTATACATCTAATCCTTTGTTACAGCAAGCCGGTGAGATTGACAACCTCACTGTCAAGTTGGGGCAAAGTAATTGGGTTGTGTTGTGCAGGTTCCACGTTGGCGCCGGAATCCCTGGTGTTGCGCCGCACTACACTCCGCCGCCATCAACTTTCAACATGCTTCTTGACTCCTACTGGTTCGATAAACCTTGGTTTCTTACTGAGGGAAAACTTGCCGCTGTACGCATCACACCTTCCTCTTGGGGTTCCCAACGGACGTGTGCTTTACCGTCACAAGGAAGCTACTTTCTGGCAACGTTGCAATCCAACTCCCACGTCAGCAGCATATTTTCTGGCGCCGTTGCCGGGGAGATCAAGACACGCTGCAAGGGGAGTCTCCACTTCCAATCTCTTTATTTTGTTTTTGTCTTGCTTTACTTTTATTTACTACTTTGTTTGCTGCACTAAAACAAAACACAAAAAAATTAGTTGCTAGTTTTACTTTATTTACGATCTTGTTTGCATTCTCTATTAAAAAAACACAAAAAATTTTTAGTTACTTGCATTTACTTTATCTAGTTTACCTTATTTACTACTACTAAAATGAGTAATCCTGAAGTTGAAGTTCGTTCGTTTAAGCAACAAGGGGGAGAATGTTTAAAAGATGCTTGGTATAGAATTAGCGATGCTCATAATAGGTGCACTAAGAAACACTCCACTATTATTCTACTCAGGAATTTTTATGTTGGCATCTCTAGTTGGAATAGGTATGTTCTCGATTGTCTCGCGGGAGGTAATTTCCTAGGCACTCCTGCTTTAGAAGCTAGTTGCATTATTGAGAGTCTATTTGGAAAACCACCTGTTAATGAAGTTAAAACTGAAATCTCTCTTTGAAAGTATAGAGATGGTAAACCTAGAGGGGGGGGGGGTGAATAGGTTTCTACAAATTTTAATTCTTTCTTTGCAATATTAGGCTTTGCGGAATATAAAGATGAGCCTAATGCAACTAGGTGAAGCAACCTATATGAAGATACAACTATCTCGAGCACGAAGGCTCTCTCAGGCAGTTTAAATCACAAGTAAGGAGTTCGGTTAGAGATAACCGATAGCACGCGGAGACGAGGATGTATTCCCGTGTTCCCTTGCTTTGCAATAAGGTACGTCACGTTTGGAGGGGTGGAGGTCCCACGAAGGATTCCCCACGCCACGAAGGCTCACCCTATTCTCCGGAGCCTATCCCACGAAGGAATAGCTCACTCACTTGTGGTAGACTTTGAGGTAGCCTCCAAACCTTCACAATCTTGCCCGGAGCAAATCCACAGCCCGGATGCTTCCGGACTCCTCTTGCCCACCTAGGGTTTCCAAGGAACCCTAGGAAGCAAGCTTCTCGATGAATACAAGGGGGAATGAGATTTGGCTTGGTAGAACAGTAGATCGGGTCCTCCTCTAGTGATTCCCCGGAGGGATTTGAGTTTGGGTGGAGGAGGAGGGAGATCGGAGGCTTTTGGTGTTTCTAACAATGGAGTAAGAGAGAGAGAGCTCAAGAACAGCTTGTAGTATATTGCCTAACCCTTCCAAGGTAGAAGAAGGGGTATTTATAGTGTTCTTCAAAATCTGGCCATTGCCACTTGCCACCTCAGCATTTCTCCTCGACGAACCCGGTCGACCGGGCCACAGACCGGACAGCCCGGTGCAGAGGCCGGTTAGACCGGATCAGTGACCGGAGCTTCTTTGCGTTGTCCTGGCGCTTCTCCGGTTGGTGGCCGGTTGTCGCTCGGTTGCCGCCCGGTCGACCGGACGGAGCGCCGGACCTGCCGGTCGAGAGCCCGGTTGACCGGGCGCAAACCGGATCTGCTGGCTCCTCCTTTTGGAGCCCGGTTGCCGCCCGGTTGACCGGCCACCACGCCGGACTGGCCGGTTGCTGGCCCTGTTGGACCGGGCAGGTGACCGGATTTCTCCTGTAACCCCTTTTTGATTGTTGTTGAAATGGGGGGTCTCCTTTAGCCTTCTTGTTCCTTTGATACATCATTTACGCCTCATTGCCTAATACCTGAGATTATCCTTATAAACATATTAGGCCAAATACTTTAGCACGGTGTCATCGTTACCAAAATAATGGATAAGGGTGAAATACCCTTACAATCTCCCCCTTTTTGGTATACGATGACAAACCGAGCTAGAGTCACAAATAGATATTATGATAAGCACTAAACCTTGATTCCATATAAGATATTACGAAAGCTCCCCCATAATGTGTGCACTTGGAGAATTTGCGTTTGAATGCAAAGTGCACCATTTGTGAAACATGAGAAGCTCCCCTAATATCTTTAGGAAACAAGCATGGTATGGAGATGTGCATATCAAGATATATAAGCATAGCACACATAATCATCCTAACATAGAGTAGCACACATAATAGTCGTCCATACACATCCATACACGAATTATTGGAAATAGCAAATGGTTCTTGAAAAACTCAAAGTAAACAAGCACAAGCCATATAAACTCCAAATAAAGCAACTCCCATGGCTTGTGGCAATCAAAGAACCCCGTGGTCCTAGACTCTACTCTCTTCTCCCCCTTTGGCATCGGAACACCAAAAAGGCGAAGAAAAGAGGAGAGATGCTATCGCACCCATCAGTAGTGACCAAACCCAAGCGAGGAGGAGCTCTCGCGTGCATCAGCATCACCCGCATCATCATCATGGAAGAAGACGGTGCAGTGAAACTGACGGGCAAGGAGGGGACAAAAGGTAGGATCATCTTGGGTATCATCAGGCTTGAGGCACACAAGGTCAAACAAACCCAGATTCTTCAAGGTTTGAACCACAAAACGGTACTTTGTGGCTTCATACAAGACAAGCTCGTCAGGGTTGATGGCCTTGGGTGATACAATATTACCATGCTTCATATACTCATGAGAATCATAGAAACCCTCCCAGAGGGCTGCTTGTGTGTTGGTCCAGAAGGCCCTGTCCGTACGAGTGTAAGTTGGCTTCTCAAAGCGATACGGATTCACTGTCCTCCATTCCTGCCACTCAAGACGGTTTGCAGCCCCAACATTGATGGTTGGCACTACATCATCATTCTCTTGGGCAACATGCTTATCCTTGTGCTTGGTAGCAACAGACTTGGTTCTACCCCGAGCTGAGCTGCCAATGTCAGTACCTTGATGAGCTTGAGGGGGTGCACGACTACTAGAACGGCGGGGAGGATCAGCCGTCCTTCCTCGCTTGGCAACACCGCCACGTGGTGGCTCACCATTCCAACTCTCTGTGAATGAGAAAATAGAGCAAGGATAGCAGTGGGGTAAGTGTACATGTCATCAGTAAGAGAGAAACCAAAAGAGCATAGCATATATCCAAGTGTAGTGATGAAATTGTGCGAAAACTGGGCAACCCGGCGCAGAGGCCGGTCAGACCGGGCAGCAGACCGGACAGGCCGGTTTGCGCCCGGTTGACCGGGCCACGCACCGGGCCGGCCGGTTGAGAGGCCGGTCGACCGGGCGGGTGACCGGGTCTGTCGAGTTGTGATGTTGTGCCCAGATTTTCTACCACAAAACCATGCAAAAGCTCATAAACTTGAATATAGACTATAGCAATATGGTGGAGAAGTGCATTGTGGTGTGAGACACTCTAAAGGCATGAGGACTTTACAAACCCTAACCCTAACCCTAAGTTTTCTCAACTTTCCTCAATATGTGGCAATGGGAGAGGGAAAGCAAGAAGGAGAGGGGATAGAAGGGAGATTTACCCGATGACATTGTCCTTGTTTGCCCAAGTGAGCAAGAGGAGCACGTGAAGAGGGCTTGAGGGCCAAATCCCCAAGATCTCCCAAACGAGCTTGAGAAGGACCAAATCCTTCGATGAAGAAGCTTGAGAGACCCCGATCTACGGTTGGGTGAAGTGTGGGGAGGAACTAGCGGTGGGAAGGGCCTAGGCTGTGGTGGAGATGGTTGGGGCGCCGGCCATGGAGGTTGGAGATTTGGGAACAATGGGGAAGATGACCCCAAGGGGTATCCCTTCCCCAATATATAGTAGGCGCGCGACCGGTCAGGAGTCCGGTCAGACCGGGCTGGTGACCGGCTGACCCGGCCCAGACCCCGGTTGCCGCCCGGTCAACCGGACCATCCGGTCAGGGACCCGGTCCAGCCGGGCCAGGAACCGGCCAGCCCAGAATTATCTAATTTTGCCTCGTTTTTGCCCCTATGCTTTGTGTAAATGTGTGTGAGTGCTCAAATGATGACATGTACATATAGATAGATAGATGATGATGAGATGAGCATAGACAAGGGGTTGGAAACACAAAGTTCTCTAGGCATACCCATTGGAGAGAAAATCCAAACAAGATGTGAATAGCAACAATGGGCATGATTCGAAGTGTATATCAAGAACCATAAGTCGTTTTGGAAATGATGCTCGCAATAAGATCATTGGGCCTTATATAGTCAAATCAATTTGTAATGAAGGCTCAATGAGAGGCGTGGGATTACTCCCCCTATGTGAAAGCACAAATGTCATGTGACCGCGAAGAGATATGCTTGGGTCCATATAATGACATTGGGTCTATTTATGTTGCACACATAGGTATGCATCATACCAAGACATGGTAAGATGACTATCCCCATATGTGCTATGCCTCTAAGCTAGATAGCAAGATAAATGCAAGAATATAGTGCAAGAAGTTAATCAATCCAAGTTTTTAGGATCAAGAATACCAAGTTCTCCTCTCAAGTTAACAAAGCGGGCTTCATCCAAAGGCTTAGTGAAAATATCCGCCAATTGGTAGGTTGTTCCCACATGAGTGAGATCAATATCCTTATTGGTAACATGATCACGTAGGAAGTGATGGCGAATGTCAATATGTTTGGTGCGACAATGTTGAACCGGGTTATTGGCGATCTTTATTGCACTTTCATTGTCACAAAGAAGAGGCACCGTACCAAGAGACACACCATAGTCTTTCAAGGTTTGCTTCATCCATAACAATTGAGTGCAACAAGATGCCGCGGATATGTATTCGGCTTCGGCGGTGGATAGGGCGGTGGAGTTTTGTTTCTTGGATGACCAACTCACCAATGACCGGCCAATAAATTGGCAAGCCCCGGAGGTAGACTTCCGATCAACCTTATCACCGGCCCAATCGGAATCCGAGTAGCCAATGAGTTCAAAGGTTGACCCCTTTGGATACCATAGCCCGAGAGTAGGAGTGAGAACAAGGTATCTTAGTATCCGTTTGACCGCCACTAAATGGCTCTCCTTGGGAGCGGATTGAAAACGAGCACACATCCCTACACTTAGCATGATATCCGGCCTAGAGGCACAAAGGTAGAGCAAGGATCCTATCATGGAGCGGTATACCTTTATGTCCACATCCTTCTCACCGTCACATGAACCAAGTTGCCCCTTTACGGGCATGGGTGTCTTCATTGGACTCGCATTGGTCATGTTGAATTTCTTGAGCATGTCCTTCACATACTTTTCTTGAGAGATGAAGGTGCCTTTTGCAAGTTGCCTCACTTGGAAGCCTAGAAAGAACTTCAACTCTCCCATCATGGACATCTCAAATTTCCTAGTCATCAATAGCTCAAAAGCTTTGTTATGATTGGGGTTAGTTCCACCAAAGATAATATCATCAACATATATTTGACATATAAAGAGGCCACCCCCTTTAACCCGCTTGGTGAAAAGGGTGGAATCGACCGTACCCATGCAAAACCCATCATGTAGTAAGAAATCCCTAAGGAACTCATACCAAGCACGTGGAGCTTGCTTGAGACCGTAGAGTGCCTTATGGAGTAAATACACGTGGTTGGGTCGGCATGGGTCTTCGAAACCCGGGGGTTGAGCCACATATGCGGTTTCTTTTAGGGGACCATTCAAAAATGCACTTTTCACATCCATTTGATATAATTTGAAATTGTGGAAAGATGCAAATGCAAGCAAAAGACGAATAGCTTCAAGACGGGCTACCGGCGCAAAGGTATCCTCAAAATCCATACCTTCTATTTGGCCAAACCCTTGCGCCACTAACCTTGCTTTGTTTCGTATAACAATGCCATTCTCATCTTGCTTATTCTTAAATACCCATTTGGTCCCAATGACATTGATGCGATGATCCTTGGGTCTCTCAACTAGAGACCATACTTCATTTCGAGTGAAACACTCCAATTCTTCTTGCATGGCAATTACCCAATCCAGATCGACCAAGGCTTCATGTACCTTAAGTGGTTCAAAACTAGACACAAAAGCATGATGTTGACAATAGGTGATAAGTAATGCATGGTGTCTACGAGTTACCACTCCTCTTGAGATGCTACCAAGGACTTGATCCACTTTCATGTCACTTGCCCTTGTAGCGGCCTTGATCTTCCGAACGGTTCCTTCATGATCAATGAATTCATCTCTTGCTAGTACTTGATCATGAGGGACCACTTGAGCTTGATCATGAGTTGAGGATGTTTCTTGATCGTCATCATGATCTTGCTCCATGGAGTGAGGATCTTCTTCTTGTTCTTCGGATTGAGACTCATCTTGAGTAGAGGATGGTTCTTGAGTTGCACTTGATGGTTCGGCTTGAGTTGAGCTAGGCTCCACTTGTGGCGTGCTTGAAACATCTACTCCATCATCTTGATCATCATTATGAACCTCCATGGGCCGGATGTGTCCAATGCCCATATGCTTGATGGCACTAGATGGATCATCATCATTACCTGCAACACATGGAACAACTTGCTCCACTTGGGAGCCATTATCCTCCAAGAACACCACGTCACAAGATACTTCAATAGTCCCGGAGGACCGGTTGTAGTATCTATAGGCGTGAGAGTTCTCCGCATATCCAACAAATATACCCTCTATGGTTCTAGTCTCAAATTTACCGAGCTTTCCTTTGTTGTTCTTAACAAGGCATTTGCATCCAAAGACATGAATATACATGACATTAGGCTTGTTACCGGTAAGGAGCTCGTATGGGGTTTTGTTGTGGAGAGGACGGAGGAAGAGCCGGTTGGAGTAGTGGACGGCCGTAGAGATGGCTTCTCCCCAAAAGTTGTGGGGTGAGTTGAATTCACTCAACATGGTTCTTGCCATCTCAATGATAGTCCGGTTCTTCCTTTCAACAACACCGTTTTGTTGAGGGGTGTATGGCGCCGAAAACTCATGCTTGATGCCCTCATCATCAACAAACTCTTGCATAGTGTAGTTCTTGAACTCGGTGCCATTGTCGGTCCTAATTGCCTTGATCTCGGATTCATACATACGTTGAGCTTTCTTGGCGAAGGTGATGAACTCTCTATGGGTCTCGTCCTTAGACTTAAGGAGAAAGACCCAAGAGTATCTTGAGTAATCATCAACAATGACAAGTCCATACTTGCTCCCACCAAGAGTATCATAATGTGATGGCCCAAAGAGATCCAAATGAAGGAGCTCCAAAGGCCTAGATGTGGTAACAATACTCTTGATGGGATGCTTCTGCTTGAGTTGCTTTCCGGCTACACATGCACTACAAACACGATCTTTCTCAAAAGAAACGCCGGTTAGTCCCACAATATGCTCACCCTTTAGGAGTTGTTTAAGATTCCTCATGTTAACATGACCAAGGCGGCGATGCCACAACCAACCTTCGTCATGCTTGGCCGCCATTAGACATGTGGAGAAGGAGGGGCTCTCTTTCGAGAGGTCAACCACGTAAAGGTTGTTCTCCACATATCCAACAAGGACCAATTTGAGATTGTCACTCCTAAAGACTTGCACATAATATTTAGTGAAATATGAATTGTAACCGGCATCGGCAAGATGATATATAGAAAGTAAGTTATAGCCAAGGTGTTCAACAAGCATAACCGTCTCAGGGCACAAGTCCTTAGAGATTGCTACCTTGCCATACCCAAGTACCTTTCCCTTTGAGTTGTCACCAAAGGTAATGCTTGACTTCTTGTTGATATCTTCAATGAATTGATCAAGCACACCTTTTCCTCCGGTCATATGTTTGGTGCATCCACTATCAAACACCCATTTTGGACCACCGGAGGAATACCCCTACAAAATCAAGTAGAGGATTTAGGAACCCATCGATTAATGGGTTCCTTTGCAATGGCAACAATATCTTTTGGTACCCAAATTGAGTACTCTCTATAAGCATAGCCATTAGGAGGGCCAACATAGTTAGCATAGACATCACCATAATAATCAACAAATAATGCATAGTGATCGTTTGGCCCCGTGCGGTCACCACTAGTGGCTTTGCCCTTTGAGGCTTTGCCATTGTTAGTGACCTTCTTGTTCTTATCTTGAGCGGGTTTCTCCTTCTTGTAGTTGTTCTTCTTGTGAGACTTGGGAGCATATCCAAGTCCATACTTTTGATTGTTTGACCTTTGCTTACTCAAGAGGTCATCCAATCCCATCTTGTTCTTGGCGGTGGTGAACTTTGCAAGTTCCTTTGTTAGCCTAACATTTTCCTCAAGAATAGATGCTTGCTCACAAGAAGATTCATTAGGATGATAGTCAAGACCATATTTGGTCACAAAGGACTCAAGATATGCATTGGTCTCAACATGCAAAGAAAGTTCCTCTTGTAAACGAATATGTTCCTCAACAAGTTTAGCATGCTCACTAGTAAAGGAAATGGAGGAACAAGCAAGCTTTTCAACATCAATGGGATCCTTCATTGATCCAAGAGCCTTTTTGTAGGATTCTTGAAGTAGATCATGGTTCTCTCCAAGTTTCTTGAGCTCATCCTTGACAAGCTTGTTAGCTCTTTCAAGGTGGTCAAGATCCCTAGTGAGAGAAGCATGAGCAACTTCAAGCTCCTTCTTTGAGGCATTGAGCTCTTGGGTCAATAATTGAGCCCTATCAATAGTTTCTAGGTCCTTAACTTTATCAAGTTCATAAGTTTCAATTTGTTGCTTAAGGCCTTGAGATATGCACCTTTCGGTTTTTAGCTCTTGTCTTAGGAGATTGAATCTCCGTTCCTTTTCATCCAATTGATATTCTAATTCCTCAATGGACTCATCCTTTTCTTCGAGAGAGTCCATCAAGAAATCAAACTTGACAAGAGCTTCACCACGAAGGGTGCATCTAACATTGTAAAGTTCCTTAAGCACAATTAATTCATCTTGATTTTCATTTTCATCATCAAGAACACTAGATAGAGAAGGTGGAGGTTCCATTACCTTGGTTTCTCTTGCCATTAGGCAAGAGCCAACGATTGTAGAGGGAAGAACCAACATCATTCTCCGTGGAGTAGTCCTTGGAGTAGTCATATGTAAAGAGTGACCCGGGCTTAGAGAAAGCCAAACCGGCCACCCCGGCCTCCTTCTCCTCATCTTCCTCTTCATCATCGGACAAGTACTCGGCCCCAACAAAGGCTCTTCCCTTGTTCTTCTTGTATCGGTCATTGATTGGGTTTGGCTTCAATCTTGGCTTGACCCCTTTGATGAATCTTGGCTTGTCCACCCTTTTCTCATAAGGGCACTCATTTGCAAAGTGGCTATCTTCATCACAATTGTAGCAAGTTCTCTTCTTCTTCTTGTCATTGAGGAGCATAGGGAACTTAGCCTTGTACTTCTTGGCAAAGAAAGCAAAGTCGGTAGCCATGTCACTAGTTGAGGTCATCTCTTCCTCTTCTTCAATCTCATAGTCTTCCTCTCCTCCATGATCGGCCCTAGCCTTGAGAGCAAGATTGCGTGGCGCTTCATGGTTGTATGAGGCTTCATCAACACGGTTCATTGCCATGAGCCTCTTTCCCGCTTTGGCCATGTTTTCATTGGCGGCCACATAGGAGACTAGATCATCGGAGTTGAGGTCGGCACTCTTGGTCATGATTTGTAAGTTGAGTGCAAGGTTGGTGTCTTCTTGTTTGACGGCAATCATAGCAATGACCTTGGACTTTATGAATTGTTCATTCATCTCAAAGCCATCATTGTACTTCTCAACACCGAGTCCCTTGACCCTTACTCTAAGAGCACCAAGTCTTGCATAAGCATCGGCCATGGACTCTCCTTCTCGAATCATGAATTGATGAGCCTCTTGCTTTGCGGTCTCATAAAGAGCGGATTGGATCAAATCGGTTCCCTCTTGGAGTACTACGATTCGATCCCACAACTCTTTAGCGGACTCTACGTCATTGACTTGATCAAGGAGCTTGCGGTTGATGCCACTCCTAATCTTGTCACGGGCGGAGGCGTTGAGTTGACGGTTGTAGAATTCGGTGGAGGTCAACCGAATGGGATCTTGTGGCTCCCGGTATCCATGAACAATGATCTCCCACAACTCCACGCTGCAGCTGCGAATATGAGACTCCATAGAAGATTTCCAAAAAGGGAAGTGAGTTCCATCAAAATGGGGAACATTCCCACTATGGTTTATATGAGGCATGGGTGAAGTGTTTTTGGGATATTCATGGTTGACTTCGCGATAGCTCTCTAGTGAGGCCGAAGCCGTACTAGGAGGCCCACTAGTCAATTTCTTAAGCATGGTAGACATTTCTGCCATTTGGCTTTGTAGCTCATCCTCCTTTTTCTTCTTCTCGGCATCATATGCCAAGAATCTAGATTTCATCTCTTTAACCGAAAGGTTAGAGTTTTCATCTAGACCCTCGAATAGTTTTTCCATCTCACTCTTAAGGCGGTGAAGCCCTTAATAAGAGTCCAGGCTCTGATACCAATTGAAAGTATAGAGATGGTAAACCTAGAGGGGGGGTGAATAGGTTTCTACAAATTTTAATTCTTTCTTTGCAATATTAGGCTTTGCGGAATATAAAGATGAGCCTAATGCAACTAGGTGAAGCAACCTATATGAAGATACAACTATCTCGAGCACGAAGGCTCTCTCGTGCGATTTAAATCACAAGTAAGGAGTTCGGTTAGAGATAACCGATAGCACGCGGAGACGAGGATGTATTCCCGTGTTCCCTTGCTTTGCAACAAGGTACGTCACGTTTGGAGGGGTGGAGGTCCCACGAAGGATTCCCCACGCCACGAAGGCTCACCCTATTCTCCGGAGCCTATCCCACGAAGGAATAGCTCACTCACTTGTGGTAGACTTTGAGGTAGCCTCCAAACCTTCACAATCTTGCCCGGAGCAAATCCACAGCCCGGATGCTTCCGGACTCCTCTTGCCCACCTAGGGTTTCCAAGGAACCCTAGGAAGCAAGCTTCTCGATGAATACAAGGGGAATGAGATTTGGCTTGGTAGAACAGTAGATCGGGTCCTCCTCTAGTGATTCCCCGGAGGGATTTGAGTTTGGGTGGAGGAGGAGGGAGATCGGAGGCTTTTGGTGTTTCTAACAATGGAGTAAGAGAGAGAGAGCTCAAGAACAGCTTGTAGTATATTGCCTAACCCTTCCAAGGTAGAAGAAGGGGTATTTATAGTGTTCTTCAAAATCTGGCCGTTGCCACTTGCCACCTCAGCATTTCTCCTCGACGAACCCGGTCGACCGGGCCACAGACCGGACAGCCCGGTGCAGAGGCCGGTCAGACCGGATCAGTGACCGGAGCTTCTTTGCGTTGTCCTGGCGCTTCTCCGGTTGGTGGCCGGTTGTCGCTCGGTTGCCGCCCGGTCGACCGGACGGAGCGCCGGACCCGCCGGTCGAGAGCCCGGTTGACCGGGCGCAAACCGGATCTGCTGGCTCCTCCTTTTGGAGCCTGGTTGCCGCCCGGTTGACCGGCCACCACGCCGGACTGGCCGGTTGCTGGCCCGGTTGGACCGGGCAGGTGACCGGATTTCTCCTGTAACCCCTTTTTGATTGTTGTTGAAATGGGGGGTCTCCTTTAGCCTTCTTGTTCCTTTGATACATCATTTACGCCTCATTGCCTAATACCTGAGATTATCCTTATAAACATATTAGGCCAAATACTTTAGCACGGTGTCATCGTTACCAAAATAATGGATAAGGGTGAAATACCCTTACACTCTTGAAGACGTCATGAAAAAGATGGAGACCATAGAGCAAAATCTTCCGAGCATTGAGACTAAATTGGGAATACTATTTAATAGCACTGATAAACTCGATGAATCTCTAGGAGGAATTAATGAGAGAATTTCCGTCTTAGAAACTTGTGCTACTCATGGTAATCAAACCCATAGGATTAGTGAACTTGAAGAAGCTATGGGAATTTTGGGTTCAACTTTTTCTTCTCTTAATTATAGGGAGAAAGCTTATGTGGGTAAGGAGCAAAAGTTCATGTATGTGAAAGTATAGAGATGGTAAACCTAGAGGGGGGTGAATAGGTTTCTACAGATTTTAATTCTTTCTTTGCAATATTAGGCTTTGCGGAATATAAAGGTGAGCCTAATGCAAACTAGGTGAAGCAACCTATATGAAGATACAACTATCTCGAGCACGAAGGCTCTCTCAGGCAGTTTAAATCACAAGTAAGGAGTTCGGTTAGAGATAACCGATAGCACGCGGAGATGAGGATGTATTCCCGTGTTCCCTTGCTTTGCAACAAGGTACGTCACGTTTGGAGGGGTGGAGGTCCCACGAAGGATTCCCCACGCCACGAAGGCTCACCCTATTCTCCGGAGCCTATCCCACGAAGGAATAGCTCACTCACTTGTGGTAGACTTTGAGGTAGCCTCCAAACCTTCACAATCTTGCCCGGAGCAAATCCACAGCCCGGATGCTTCCGGACTCCTCTTGCCCACCTAGGGTTTCCAAGGAACCCTAGGAAGCAAGCTTCTCGATGAATACAAGGGGGAATGAGATTTGGCTTGGTAGAACAGTAGATCGGGTCCTCCTCTAGTGATTCCCCGGAGGGATTTGAGTTTGGGTGGAGGAGGAGGGAGATCGGAGGCTTTTGGTGTTTCTAATAATGGAGTAAGAGAGAGAGAGAGCTCAAGAACAGCTTGTAGTGTGTTGCCTAACTGTTCAGAGGTAGGAGAAGGCCTATTTATAGTGTTCTTCGAAATATGGCCGTTGGTCACTTGCCACCTCAGCTTTTTCCTCGACAAACCCGGTTGACCGGACCACAGACCGGACAGCCCGGTGGTGAGGCCGGTCGGGCCGGATCAGCGACCGGATCCCCTTTGCGTCATCCTGGAGCTCCTTCGGTTGGCGGCCGGTTGGCGCCCGGTCGACCGGGCCGAGCGCCGGACTCCCCGGTCTGTAGGCCGGCTGACCGGTTTGCAACCGGATCTGCTGGCTCTTCGTTTGGAGCCCAGTTGCCGCCCGGTTGACCGGGCCGAGCGCCGGACTCCCCGGTCTGTAGGCCGGCTGACCGGTCGGCAACCGAATCTGCTGGCTCTTCGTTTGGAGCCCGGTTGCCGCCCGGTTGACCGGCCAGCACGCCGGACTGGCCGGTTGCTGGCCCGGTTGGACCGGGCTGCAGACCGGATTTCTCCTGTAGACCCCTTTTTGATTGTTGTTGAAGTGGGGGGTCTCCTTTAGCCTTCTTGTTCCTTTTATACACCATTTATGCCTCATTGCCTAATACCTGAGATTATCCTTTTAAACATATTAGGCCAAATACTTTAGCACGGTGTCATTGTTACCAAAATAATGGATAAGGGTAAAATACCCTTACAATCTCCCCCTTTTTGGTATACGATGACAAACCGAGCTAGAGTCACAAATAGATATTATGATAAGCTCTAAACCTTGATTCCATATAAGATATTACGACAGCTCCCCCATAATGTGTGCACTTGGAGAATTTGCGTTTGAATGCAAAGTGCACCATTTGTGGAACATGAGAAGCTCCCCCAATATCTTTAGGAAACAAGCATGGTATGGAGATGTGCATATCAAGATATATAAGCATAGCACACATAATCATCCTAACATAGAGTAGCACACATAATAGTCGTCCATACACATCCATACACGAATTATTGGAGGTAGCAAATGGTTCTTGAAAAACTCAAAGCAAACAAGCACAAGCCATATAAAATCCAAATAAAGCAACTCCCATGGCTTGTGATAATCAAAGAACCCCGTGGTCCTAGACTCTACTCTCTTCTCCCCCTTTGGCATCGGAACACCAAAAAGGCGAAGAAAAGAGGAGAGATGCTATCGCACCCATCAATAGTGACCAAGCCCGACCGAGGAGGAGCTCTCGCCAGCACCGCGTGCATCCGCATCACCCTCATCGTCATCACCATCATCATCATCATCAGTAGGAGTGGGAGCACGAGCAGTCCTAGAAGGAAGAGCACCATGAGCGTAGACGGAGAAGTCGAAGTTCTGGATCATCTCATCGGTAAGAGGAGGCATCTCCCACTGAGGTGCTACCACAGGCTCCATCTCAGGTCCAGGAGGAGGAACAGGGTGGTTCCTTGAGGCCATGAACTCAGTCTGGCGCCTCCGTGTCTCCTGGGTCATAGTAAGGGTCTGATGTGCAACATCATTGCTGTTCTTGCACATTTGCCACATGCTGGAGAAGAAGCGAGCGGCCCCATGCTTGGAGCGCCGAGAGTAGCTGGAGCTAGCATCATGATCATGGTGTTCCTTGGAACGACGCTCAGTGGAGGGCATCATGGAGGGAACGTCTGGACGAGTGGCCTCCTGAATGGGTATCCTGAATGGGTCCATGATGACTCTTTCACCATGAATGTTGAGAGGAGCGGGAACAATGTAGTTGATGAGCCGCTGAACATACTGAGCATAGTTGGGAGTCATGCGGTCCATAATTGCTCGCTTCAGTTCACAGTAGATAATATCACAACCATCAATCTTCCTTACCCTGTCAGGATGACAATAGTACATCAGATTTAGGTGATAGTTCCGGACTTCACTGGTGTCGCCAGACTTGCTGATGAGGCTCTCACGGAACATCTTGGCAAGTACAAGATATGAGTAGTACATCCCAGAGATAGTGGGAGGCCCAGGCGTAGGGTTCGCAGGATAGCAGAAGGAGATGTCACCCTTAGTAAGCTTGGGCCGTGAATGAATCTTGTACCCTGGAACACTGTCATCATCACAACCCATGGCTGCACGGAACTGAGAGTAAGAGCATGAGTACTTCTCCTTGCCAGTCATCCAGGTGATGGTGCGGTCCGCATCATCATGGAAGAAGACGGTGCAGTGGAACTGACAGACAAGGAGGGGACAGAAGGTAGGATCATCTTGTTGATCATCAGGCTTGAGGCACACAAGGTCATACAATCCCATACCCTTCAAGGTTTGCACCACAAAGCGGTACTTTGTGGCGTCGTGCAAGGCAAACTCGTCAGGATTGATGGCCTTGGGCGATACAATATCACCATTCTTCATAAACTCATGAGAATCATAGTAACCATCCCATAGGGCTGCTTGTGTCTTGGTCCAGAAGGACTTGTCCCCACGAGTGTAAGTCCGTTGCTCAAAGCGATACGGATTCACCGTCCTCCATTCCTGCCACTCAACACGGTTTGCATGCCCAACATTGATAGTTGGCACTATCTCATCATCCTCTTGGGTGGCATGCTTATCCTTTTTCTTGCCACCAACAGACTTGGTTCTACCCCGAGCTGAGCTGCCAATGTCAGTACCCTGATGAGCTGGAGGAGGTGCGCGACTACTAGAACGGCGGGGAGGATCAGCAGTCCTTCCTCTCTTGGCAACATTGCCACGTGGCTCACCACTCCAACTACCTGTGAATGAGAAAATAGAGCAAGGATAGCAGTGGGGTAAGTGTACATGTCATCAGTAAGAGGGAAGCCAAAAGAGCATAGCATATATCCAAGTGTAGTGATGAGATTGTGCGAAAACTGGGAAATCCGGCGCACAGGCCGGTCCAACCGGGCAGCAGACCGGACGAGCCGGTTGGCGCCCGGTTGACCGGGCCGCACGCCGGGCCGGCCGGTTGAGCGGCCGGTCGACCGGGCGGGGACCGGATCTGTCGATGTGTGAAGTTTTGCCCCGATTTTCTACCACAAATTCATGCAAAAACTCATAAACTTGAATATAGACTATAGCAATATAATGGAGTAAGTGCATTGTGTGGTGAGACACTCTAAAGGCATGAGGACTTACAAACCCTAACCCTAACCCTAAAATTTCCCCAAAACTTGTCCAAAATTTGCAATGTGTGAGGGAGACTAGAGGATAGGGAGAAAGGGAGAGTACATTACCCGAAGACATTGTCCTCCTTGATCAAGAGAACAAGAAGAACACAAGGTAAGGCTTGAAAAACCAAGAACACCAAAAATTCCCAAACTAGCTTGAGAGGGCTCAAATCCTTCGGTGGAGATGTCCCAAAGAGCCCGATCTATGTTTTGGTGGAGTTTGGGGGGTTCTTGTGGTGGGAACGGCCTAGATCTTGGTGGAGGTGATCAGGGCGCCGGCCATGGAGTGTGGAGGTTGGGGAACAATGGGGAAGATGACCCCAAGGGGTATCCCTTCCCCAATTTATAGTAGGCAGCGCGGCCGGTCGGGCGCCCGGTCGACTGGACCTGGCGCCGGCTGACCCGGCCCAGATCCCGGTTGGCGCCCGGTCAACCGGACTATCCGGTCAGGGACCCGGTCCAACCGGGCCAGGGACCGGCCAGCCCAGATTTGTCTAATTTTGCCTCGTTTTTGCCCCTATGCTTTGTGTAAACGTGTGAGAGTGCTCAAATGATGACATGTACATATAGATAGATATATGATGATGAGATGAGCATAGACATGGGGTTAGAAACACAAAGTTCTCTAGGCATACCCATTGGAGAGAAAATCCAAACAAAATGTGAATAGCAACAATGGGCATGATTCGAAGTATATATCAAGAATCATAAGTCATTTTGGAAATGATGTTCGCAATAAGATCATTTGGCCTTATATAGTCAAATCAAGTTGTAATGAAGGCTCAATAAGGGGCGGGGGATTACTCCCCCTATGTGAAAGCGCAAATGTCATGTGACCGCGAAGAGACATGCTTGGGTCCATAAAATGACATTGGGTCTATTTATGTTGCACACATAGGTATGCATCGTACCAAGACATGGTAGGATGACTATCCCCATATGTGCTATGCCTCTAAGCTAGATAGCAAGATAAATGCAAGAATATAGTGCAAGAAGTTAATCAATCCAAGTTTTTAGGATCAAGAATACCAAGTTCTCCTCTCAAGTTAACAAAGCGGGCTTCATCCAAAGGCTTAGTGAAAATATCTGCCAATTGGTAGGTTGTTCCCACATGAGTGAGATCAATATCCTTATTGGCAACATGATCACGTAGGAAGTGATGGCGAATGTCAATATGTTTGGTGCGACAATGTTGAACCGGGTTATTGGCGATCTTTATTGCACTTTCATTGTCACAAAGAAGAGGCACCGTACCAAGAGACACACCATAGTCTTTCAAGGTTTGCTTCATCCATAACAATTGAGTGCAACAAGATGCCGCGGATATGTATTCGGCTTCGGCGGTGGATAGGGCGGTGGAGTTTTGTTTCTTGGATGACCAACTCACCAATGACCGGCCAATAAATTGGCAAGCCCCGGAGGTAGACTTCCGATCAACCTTATCACCGTCCCAATCGGAATCCGAGTAGCCAATGAGTTCAAAGGTTGACCCCTTTGGATACCATAGCCCGAGAGTAGGAGTGAGAACAAGGTATCTTAGTATCCGTTTGACCGCCACTAAATGGCTCTCCTTGGGAGCGGATTGAAAACGAGCACACATCCCTACACTTAGCATTATATCTGGCCTAGAGGCACAAAGGTAGAGCAAGGATCCTATCATGGAGCGGTATACCTTTATGTCCACATCCTTCTCACCGTCACATGAACCAAGTTGCCCCTTTACGGGCATGGGTGTCTTCATTGGACTCGCATTGGTCATGTTGAATTTCTTGAGCATGTCCCTCACATACTTTTCTTGAGAGATGAAGGTGCCTTTTGCAAGTTGCCTCAATTGGAAGCCTAGAAAGAACTTCAACTCTCCCATCATGGACATCTCAAATTTCCTAGTCATCAATAGCTCAAAAGCTTTGTTATGATTGGGGTTAGTTCCACCAAAGATAATATCATCAACATATATTTGACATATAAAGAGGCCACCCCCTTTAACCCGCTTGGTGAAAAGGGTGGAATCGACCGTACCCATGCAAAACCCATCATGTAGTAAGAAATCCCTAAGGAACTCATACCAAGCACGTGGAGCTTGCTTGAGACCGTAGAGTGTCTTATGGAGTAAATACACGTGGTTGGGTCGGCATGGGTCTTCGAAACCCGGGGGTTGAGCCACATATGCGGTTTCTTTTAGGGGACCATTCAAAAATGCACTTTTCACATCCATTTGATATAATTTGAAATTGTGGAAAGATGCAAATGCAAGCAAAAGACGAATAGCTTCAAGACGGGCTACCGGCGCAAAGGTATCCTCAAAATCCATACCTTCTATTTGGGCAAACCCTTGCGCCACTAACCTTGCTTTGTTTCATATGACAATGCCATTCTCATCTTGCTTGTTCTTGAATACCCATTTGGTCCCAATGACATTGATGCGATGATCCTTGGGTCTCTCAACTAGAGACCATACTTCATTACGAGTGAAACACTCCAATTCTTCTTGCATGGCAATTACCCAATCCGGATCGACCAAGGCTTCATGTACCTTAAGTGGTTCAAAACTAGACACAAAAGCATGATGTTGACAATAGGTGATAAGTAATGCATGGTGTCTACGAGTTACCACTCCTCTTGAGATGCTACCAAGGACTTGATCCACTTTCATGTCACTTGCCCTTGTGGCGGCCTTGATCTTCCGAACGGTTCCTTCATGATCAATGAATTCATCTCTTGCTAGTACTTGATCATGAGGGACCACTTGAGCTTGATCATGAGTTGAGGATGTTTCTTGATCATCATCATGATCTTGCTCCGTGGAATGAGGATCTTCTTCTTGTTCTTCGGATTGTGACTCATCTTGAGTAGAGGATGGTTCTTGAGTTGCACTTGATGGTTCGGCTTGAGTTGAGCTAGGCTCCACTTGTGGCGTGCTTGAAACATCTACTCCATCATCTTGATCATCATTATGAACCTCCATGGGCCGGATGTGTCCAATGCCCATATGCTTGATGGCACTAGATGGATCATCATCATTACCTGCAACACATGGAACAACTTGCTCCACTTGGGAGCCATTATCCTCCAAGAACACCACGTCACAAGATACTTCAATAGTCCCGGTGGACCAGTTGTAGTATCTATAGGCGTGAGAGTTCTCCGCATATCCAACAAATATACCCTCTATGGTTCTAGTTTCAAATTTACCGAGCTTTCCTTTGTTGTTTTTAACAAGACATTTGCATCCAAAAACACGAATGTACATGACGTTAGGCTTGTTACCGGTAAGGAGCTCGTATGGGCTTTTGTTGTGGAGGGGACGGAGGAAGAGCCGGTTGGAGTAGTGGACGGCCGTAGAGATGGCTTCACCCCAAAAGTTGTGGGGTGAGTTGAATTCACTCAACATGGTTCTTGCCATCTCAATGATAGTCCGGTTCTTCCTTTCAACAACACCGTTTTGTTGAGGGGTGTATGGCGCCGAAAACTCATGCTTGATGCCCTCATCATCAACAAACTCTTGCATAGTGTAGTTCTTGAACTCGGTGCCATTATCGGTCCTAATTGCCTTGATCTCGGATTCATACATGCGTTGAGCTTTCTTGGCGAAGATGATGAACTCTCTGTGGGTCTCGTCCTTAGACTTAAGGAGAAAGACCCAAGAGTATCTTGAGTAATCATCAACAATGACAAGTCCATACTTGCTCCCACCAAGAGTATCATAATGTGATGGCCCAAAGAGATCCAAATGAAGGAGCTCCAAAGGCCTAGATGTGGTAACAATACTCTTGATAGGATGCTTCTTCTTGAGTTGCTTTCCGGCTACACATGCACTACAAACACGATCTTTCTCAAAAGAAATGCCGGTTAGTCCCACAATATGCTCACCCTTTAGGAGTTGTTTAAGATTTCTCATGTTAACATGACACAGGCGGCGATGCCACAACCAACCTTCGTCATGCTTGGCCGCCATTAGTCCTGTGGAGAAAGAGGGGCTCTCTTTCGAGAGGTCAACCACGTAAAGGTTGTTCTCCACATATCCAACGAGGACCAATTTGAGATTGTCACTCCTAAAGACTTTCACACAATAATTAGTAAAATATGAATTGTAACCGGCATCGGCAAGATGATATATAGAAAGTAAGTTGTAGCCAAGGGATTCAACAAGCATAACCGTCTCAAGGCACAAGTCCTTAGAGATTGCTACCTTGCCATACCCAAGTATCTTTCCCTTTGAGTTATCACCAAAGGTAATGCTTGACTTCTTGTTGATGTCTTCAATGAATTGATCAAGCACACCTCTTCCTCCGGTCATATGATTGGTGCATCCACTATCAAACACCCATTTTGGACCACCGGAGGAATACCCCTACAAAATAAAGTAGAGGATTTAGGAACCCATCGATTAATGGGTTCCTTTGAAATGGCAACAATATCTTTTGGTACCCAAATTGAGTACTCTCTATAAGCATAGCCATTAGGAGGTCCAACATAGTTAGCATAGACATCACCATAATAATCAACAAATAATGCATAGTGATTGTTTGGCCTCGTGCGGTCACTACTAGTGGCTTTGCCCATTGGGGCTTTGCCATTATTAGTGACCTTCTTGTTCTTATCTTGAGCGGGCTTCTCCTTCTTGTAGTTGTTCTTCTTGTAGGACTTGGGAGTGTATCCAAGTCCAAACTTTTGATTGTTTGACCTTTGCTTACTCAAGAGGTCATCCAATCCCATCTTGTTCTTGGCGGTGGTGAACTTGGCAAGTTCCTTTGTTAACCTAACATTTTCCTCAAGAATAGATGCTTGCTCACAAGAAGATTCATTAGGATGATAGTCGAGACCATATTTAGTCACCAAGGATTCAAGATATGCATTGGTCTCAACATGCAAAGAAAGTTCCTCTTGTAAACGAACATATTCCTCAACAAGCTTAGCATGCTCACTAGTAAAAGAAGTGGAAGAACTAGCAAGTTTTTCAAAAACAATGGGATCCTTCATTGATTCAAGTGCCTTTGTGTAGGTTTCTTGGAGTAGGTCATGGTTCTCTCCAAGTTTCCTGAGCTCATCCTTAACATGCTTGTTAGCTTTTTCAAGGTGGTCAAGATCCCTAGTGAGAGAAGCATGAGCAACTTCAAGTTCCTCCTTTGAGGCATGGAGCACTTGAGTCAAAGATTGAGCCCTATCAATAGTTTCTAGGTCCTTAACTTTATCAAGTTCATAAGTTTCAATTTGTTGCTTAAGGCCTTGAGATATGCACCTTTCGGTTTTTAGCTCTTGTCTTAGGAGATTGAATCTCCGTTCCTTTTCATCCAATTGATATTCTAATTCCTCAATGGACTCATCCTTTTCTTCGAGAGAGTCCATCAAGAAATCAAACTTGACAAGAGCTTCACCACGAAGGGTGCATCTAACATTGTAAAGTTCCTTAAGCACAATTAATTCATCTTGATTTTCATTTTCATCATCAAGAACACTAGATAGAGAAGGTGGAGGTTCCATTACCTTGGTTTCTCTTGCCATTAGGCAAGAGCCAACGATTGTAGAGGGAAGAACCAACATCATTCTCCGTGGAGTAATCCTTGGAGTAGTCATATGTGAAGAGTGACCCGGGCTTAGAGAAAGCCAAACCGGCCAATCCGGCCTCCTCCTCCTCCTCATCTTCCTCTTCTTCATCGGACAAGTACTCGGCTCCAACAAAAGCCCTTCCCTTGTTCTTCTTGTATCGATCATTGATTGGGTTTGGCTTCAACCTTGGCTTGACCCCTTTGATGAACTTTGGCTTGTCTACCCTTTTCTCATAAGGGCACTCATTTGCAAAGTGGCTATCTTCATCACAGTTGTAGCAAGTTCTCTTCTTCTTCTTGTCATTGAAGAGCATTGGAAGCTTTCCCTTGTACTTCTTGGCAAAGAAGGCAAAGTCGGTACCAATGTCACTAGTTGAGGTCATCTCTTCCTCTTCTTCAAATTCATATTCTTCTTCTCCTCCATGATCGGCCCTAGCTTTGAGAGCAGGATTGCGTGGCGCTTCATGGTTGTGTGAGGCTTCATCAACACGGTTCATCGCCATGAGCCTCTTTCCCGCTTTGGCCATGTTTTCATTGGCGGCCACATAGGAGACTAGATCATCGGAGTTGAGATCGGCACTCTTGGTCATGATTTGTAAGTTGAGTGCAAGATTGGTGTCTTCTTGTTTGACGGCAATCATAGCAATGACCTTGGACTTTATAAATGCTTCATTCATCTCGAAGCCGTCATTGTACTTCTCAACACCGAGTCCCTTGACCCTTACTCTAAGAGCACCGAGTCTTGCATAAGCATCGGCCACGGATTCTCCTTCTCGAATCATGAATTGATGAGCTTCTTGCTTTGCGGTCTCATAAAGAGCGGATTGGATCAAATCGGTTCCCTCTTGGAGTACTACGATTCGATCCCACAACTCTTTAGCGGACTCTATGTCATTGACTTGATCAAGGAGCTTGCGGTTGATGCCACTCCTAATCTTGTCATGGGCGGAGGCGTTGAGTTGACGGTTGTAGAATTCGGTGGAGGTCAACCGAATGGGATCTTGTGGCTCCCGGTATCCATGAACAATGATCTCCCACAACTCCACGCTGCAGCTGCGAATATGAGATTCCATAGAAGATTTCCAAAAAGGAAAGTGAGTTCCATCAATATGGGGAACATTCCCACTATGGTTTATATGAGGCATGGGTGAAGTGTTTTTGGGATAGTCATGGTTGACTTCGCGATAGCTCCCTAGTGAGGCCGAAGCCGTACTAGGAGGCCCACTAGTCAAGTTCTTAAGCATGGTAGACATCTCTGCCATTTGGCTTTGTAGGTCATCCTCCTTTTTCTTCTTCTCGGCATCATATGCCAAGAATCTAGATTTCATCTCTTTAACCGAAAGGTTAGAGTTTTCATCTAGACCTTCGAATAGTTTTTCCATCTCACTCTTAAGGCGGTGAAGCCCTTAATAAGAGTCCAGGCTCTGATACCAATTGAAAGTATAGAGATGGTAAACCTAGAGGGGGGGTGAATAGGTTTCTACAGATTTTAATTCTTTCTTTGCAATATTAGGCTTTGCGGAATATAAAGGTGAGCCTAATGCAAACTAGGTGAAGCAACCTATATGAAGATACAACTATCTCGAGCACGAAAGCTCTCTCAGGCAGTTTAAATCACAAGTAAGGAGTTCGGTTAGAGATAACCGATAGCACGCGGAGACGAGGATGTATTCCCGTGTTCCCTTGCTTTGCAACAAGGTACGTCACGTTTGGAGGGGTGGAGGTCCCACGAAGGATTCCCCACGCCACGAAGGCTCACCCTATTCTCCGGAGCCTATCCCACGAAGGAATAGCTCACTCACTTGTGGTAGACTTTGAGGTAGCCTCCAAACCTTCACAATCTTGCCCGGAGCAAATCCACAGCCCGGATGCTTCCGGACTCCTCTTGCCCACCTAGGGTTTCCAAGGAACCCTAGGAAGCAAGATTCTCGATGAATACAAGGGGGAATGAGATTTGGCTTGGTAGAACAGTAGATCGGGTCCTCCTCTAGTGATTCCCCGGAGGGATTTGAGTTTGGGTGGAGGAGGAGGGAGATCGGAGGCTTTTGGTGTTTCTAATAATGGAGTAAGAGAGAGAGAGAGAGCTCAAGAACAGCTTGTAGTGTGTTGCCTAACTGTTCAGAGGTAGGAGAAGGCCTATTTATAGTGTTCTTCGAAATATGGCCGTTGGTCACTTGCCACCTCAGCTTTTTCCTCGACAAACCCGGTTGACCGGACCACAGACCGGACAGCCCGGTGGTGAGGCCGGTCGGACCGGATCAGCGACCGGATCCCCTTTGCGTCGTCCTGGAGCTCCTTCGGTTGGCGGCCGGTTGGCGCCCGGTTGCCGCCCGGTCGACCGGGCCGAGCGCCGGACTCCCCGGTCTGTAGGCCGGCTGACCGGTCGGCAACCGGATCTGCTGGCTCTTCGTTTGGAGCCCGGTTGCCGCCCGGTTGACCGGGCCGAGAACCGGACTCCCCGGTCTGTAGGCCGGCTGACCGGTCGGTAACCGGATCTGCTGGCTCTTCGTTTGGAGCCCGGTTGCCGCCCGGTTGACCGGCCAGCACGCCGGACTGGCCGGTTGCTGGCCCGGTTGGACCGGGCTGCAGACCGGATTTCTCCTGTAGACCCCTTTTTGATTGTTGTTGAAGTGGGGGGTCTCCTTTAGCCTTCTTGTTCCTTTTATACACCATTTATGCCTCATTGCCTAATACCTGAGATTATCCTTTTAAACATATTAGGCCAAATACTTTAGCACGGTGTCATTGTTACCAAAATAATGGATAAGGGTAAAATACCCTTACAGTATGTCTCTAAGGTGCCTAAGCCAAAAAACTATTATAGGCCTAAAATTGACAAAGCTCTTAATACCACTATAGATAATGGAGCATCCAACGCTTCATCTCTTGATAACACTTGATACACACTTTCTGCGCCTAGCTGAAAGGCGTTAAAGAAAAGCGCTTATGGGAGACAACCCATGATTTTACTACAGTACTTTTATTTTATATTTCAGTCTTGGAAGTTGTTACTACTGTAGCAACCTCTCCTTATCTTAGTTTTATTGCATTGTTGTGCCAAGTAAAGTCTTTAATGATAAAGTTGATACTAGATTTGGATTACTGTGCAGTAACAGATTTCTTGCTGTCACGAATTTGAACAGTAGTCTCTGTAGGTAACTCAGAAAATTATGCCAATTTATGAGCGTGATCCTCAGATATGTACGCAACTTTCATTAGTTTTGAGTTTTCTCATTTGAGCAAGTCTGGTGCCCCAGAAAAATACGTCTTTACGGACTGTTCTGTTTTGACAGATTCTGCCTTTTATTTCGCATTGCCTGTTTTGCTATGTTTGATGGATTTCTTTGTTCCATTAACTTTCAGTAGCTTTGTGCAATGTTCAGAAGTGTTAAGAATGATTGTGTCACCTCTGAACATGTGAATTTTTTGTTATGCACTAACCCTCTAATGAGTTTGTTTCGAGTTTGGTGTGGAGGAAGTTTTCAAGGATCAAGAGAGGAGGATGATACAATATGATCAAGAAGAGTGAAAGCTCTAAGCTTGGGGATGCCCCGGTGGTTCATCCCTGCATATTTCAAGAAGACTCAAGCGTCTAAGCTTGGGGATGCCCAAGGCATCCCCTTCTTCATCGACAACATTATCAGGTTCCTCTAGTGAAACTATATTTTTATTCCATCACATCTTATGTGCTTTACTTGGAGCGTCTTTATGCTTTTGTTTTTTTTTGTTTGAATAAAGTTGGATCCGAGCATTCATTGTGTGGGAGAGAGACACGCTCCGCTGTTGCATATGGACACATATGTCCTTAGGCTTTACTCATAATATTCATGGCGAAGGTTGAACTGCTTCGTTAAATTGTTATATGGTTAAAAACGGGAAATGCTACATGTGGTAATTGGTATAACATCTTGAATAATGTGATACTTGGCAATTGTTGTGCTCATGTTTAAGCTCTTGCATCATATACTTTGCACCTATTAATGAAGAAATACATAGAGCTTGCTAAAATTTGGTTTGCATAATTGGTCTCTCTAAGGTCTAGATATTTTCTAGTAAAGGTCGAACAACAAGGAAGACGGTATAGAGTATTATAATGCTTACAATATGTCTTTTATGTGAGTTTTGCTGTACCGGTTCATACTTGTGTTTGCTTTAAACAACCTTGCTAGCCTAAACCTTGTATCGAGAGGGAATACTTCTCATGCATCCAAAATCCTTGAGCCAAACACTATGCCACTTGTGTCCACCATACCTACCTACTGCATGGTATTTCTCCGCCATTCCAAAGTAAATTGCTTGAGTGCTACCTTTAAAATTTCCATTCTTTATCTTTGCAATATATAGCTCATGGGACAAATAGCCTAAAAACTATTGTGGTATTGAATATGTACTTATGTATCTTATTTCTTATAAGTTGCTTGTTGTGCGATAACCATGTTCCTGGGGACGCCATCAACTATTTCTTTGTTGAATATCATGTGAGTTGCTATGCATGTTCGTCTTGTCTGAAGT
Organism: Lolium perenne; assembly: GCF_019359855.2. Classification (NCBI taxonomy): domain Eukaryota; kingdom Viridiplantae; phylum Streptophyta; class Magnoliopsida; order Poales; family Poaceae; genus Lolium; species Lolium perenne. The sequence goes on along the minus strand of NC_067245.2, from coordinate 237,903,705 downwards.
AAGGGCGATTTACCATGAGTTGAATGGTTTGAGTATGCATATTGTTAGAGAAGAACATTGGGCCGCTAACTAAAGCCATGATTCATGGTGGAAGTTTCAGTTTTGGACAAATATCCTCAACCTCATATGAGAATTTTATTTGTTGCTAAATGCTTATGCATTAAAGAGGAGTCCATTATATGTTGTCTATGTTGTCCCGATATGGATGTCTAAGTTGAGAATAATCAAAAGCGAGAAATCCAATGCGAGCTTTCTCCTTAGACCTTTGTACAGGCGGCATAGAGGTACACCATTGTGACACTTGGTTAAAACATATGTATTGTGATGATAATCCAGGTAATCCGAGCTAATTAGGACAAGGTGCGGGCACTATTGGTATACTATGCATGAGGCTTGCAACTTGTAGGATATAATTTACATGATATATATGCTTTATTACTACCGTTGACAAAATTGTTTCTTGTTTTCAAAATAAAAGCTCTAGCACAAATATAGCAATCCATGCTTCCCTCTGCGAAGGGCCTTTCTTCTACTTTTATTGTTGAGTCAGTTTACCCATTTCCTTCTATCTTAAGAAGCAAACACTTGTGTTAACTGTGCATTGATTCTTACATACTTGCATATTGCACTTATTATATTACTTTATGTTGACAATATCCATGAGATATACATGTTACAAGTTGAAAGCAACTGCTGAAACTTAATCTTCCTTTGTGTTGCTTCAATGCTTTTACTATGAATCTATTGCTTTATGAGTTAACTCTTATGCAAGACTTATTGATGCTTGTCTTGAAAGTACTATTCATGAAAAGTCTTTGCTATATGATTCAGTTGTTTACTCATTACATTAACCATTGCTTCGAATCGCTGCATTCATTACATGTGCTTACAATAGTATTGATCAAGATTATGATAGCATGTCACTTAAGAAATTATCTTTGTTATCGTTTACCTACTCGAGGGCGAGTAGGAACTAAGCTTGGGGATGCTTGATACGTATCAAACGTATCTATAATTTCTTATGTTCCATGCTACTTTTATGATGATACTCACATGTTTTATACACATTATATGTCATTATTATGCATTTTCCAGCACTAACCTATTAACGAGATGCCGAAGAGCCGATTCTTGTTTTTCGCTGTTTTTGGTTTCAGAAATCCTAGTAAGGAAATATTCTCGGAATTGGACGAAATCAACGCCCAGGGTCCTATTTTTCCACGAAGCTTCCAGAAGACCGAGGGAGAGACGAAGTGGGGCCACGGGGCGCCGCCACACTAGGGCGGCGCGGCCCAGGCCCTGGCCGCGCGGCCCTGTGGTTTGGGGCCCCCGTGAGGCCCCCTGACCTACCCTTCCGCCTACTTAAGCCTTCGTCGATAATAGCCCCAGTACCGGGAGCCACGATACGGAAAACCTTCCAGAGACGGCGCCGCCGCCAATACCATCTCGGGGGATTCAGGAGATCGCCTCCGGCACCCTGCCGGAGAGGGGAATCATCTCCCGGAGGACTCTACACCGCCATGGACGCCTCCGGATTGATGTGTGAGTAGTTCACCCCTGGACTATGGGTCCATAGCAGTAGCTAGATGGTTGTCTTCTCCTCATTGTGCTATCATTGTTAGATCTTGTGAGCTGCCTAACATGATCAAGATCATCTATCTGTAATGCTACATGTGTGTTTGTTGGGATCCGATGAATAATGAATACTATGCTATGTTGATTATCAATCTATCTATGTGTTGTTTATGATCTTGCATGCTCTCCGTTGCTAGTAGAGGCTCTGGCCAAGTCATTGCTTGTAACTCCAAGAGGGAGTAATTATGCTCGATAGTGGGTTCATGTCTCCATTAAATCTGGGGGAGTGACAGCAACCTCTAAGGTTGTCGATGTGCTGTTGCCACTAGGGATAAAACATCAATTCTATATCTAAGGATGTATTTGTTGATTACATTACGCACCATACTTAATGCAATTGTCTGTTGTTTGCAACTTAATACTGGAGGGGGTTCGGATGATAACCTGAAGGTGGACTTTTTAGGCATAGATGTATGCTGGATAGCGGTCTATGTACTTTGTCGTAATGCCCAATTAAATCTCACACTACTCATCATAACATGTATGTGCATTGTTATGCTCTCTTTATTTGTCAATTGCCCAACTGTAATTAGTTCACCCAATATGCTATTTCTTATGGGAGAGACACCTCTAGTGAACTGTGGACCCCGGTCCATTCTTTTACATCGAATACAATCTACTGCAATACTCGTTTTACTGTTTTTTGCAAACAATCATCTTCCACACTATACATCTAATCCTTTGTTACAGCAAGCCGGTGAGATTGACAACCTCACTGTCAAGTTGTCAACACCCGGATTTTTAAGTCCGAATGCCTATTATGTCATACATCGCAATCCCAGGAATATTGTTGTTGCGAGGCATAATAGTTAAGTATCACAGTCATCATTCATTACAACCCATATTGTCTTACAACTTGAATCACATGATCCATATTACACGAATAGTTGATCTATTGATCAACGAACAAACACAAGTTCATAGCGGAAGCGTAAAGATAAAGGGACTCTCTAGTCCATAGGCCAACGTCTGACGTCAGAAGATTCCCTAGTTGTCGTAGACGTCCTGGTTGTAGTCCTCTTGGTAGTTCTGCTCCTCTTCATAGTCTGGCCATTTGAATAGCCTGGGACACAGCCGTGAGTACTTTAAAGTACTCGCAAACTAATACTAATGTAAGTACTAACAATTCTAGTAAAGGGTGCTAAGCTCTAGTTTATTTGCGTAAAGCCAATTTTAGTTCACAAGTATTTGAGAAAAGACTTATTCATGTGCTAACCAACTCAAGTGGGAACATTAGTGTCATTCCCACAACTCAAGTGGTGATTCAAAAACAAGTCACCAATCCACCATTCATTTCACCAACATTTTCAAAAATCTGACACCGGAAACTGTATGGCCTTTCCAACCGTCCGTAACCGTGGACACGGCTATTCGAATAGATTTACACTCTGCAGAGGTTGCACACTTGTGCCACAACATTTGATTTCATCCGTCGGGATTACCCCGAATCATCGTAACTCAGTACACGGATCATCAACCCTAACCTTTCACTTACATACCCTAGTATGAGCACCTCTCCCCATGAGCTTGGCCTCCCAGTGAAGACCAACTGTCAACCTGGGAACTGCACAGGGCTTGGCCATACAATTCACCTCAATTCACATCATTTCTCAACAACGGAGGCAGCCTCAAGCATAACCCCTATGATGTGTGTTCAGAGGGAACCCATACTAAGATGTATAAACTTCCAGTTAAGCCCTACCCATAATCAGGTATTGTGGGGGTACTCAATATTGGAAAGGTATCGCATTCAAACCAATATCAGTTTTATCAAAAATCACCATCTTCTCTTGGTCACATTCACCTTCAAAAATTCATTCAATGGAATGACTCATCATTCCAAGGTTTCAAAACTCATTTCAAAGTCATATGTTCTCATCTAGAGTAGTCAAGTTTTAAATCTTTAGCACTAGCACTAATCATGAGGGGTGCTAATCTTGCTTGGCTAGCTTGAGATTAAAGTAACTACTCTAGTAACCTTCTTTATCTTTGACCAAAGTTAACTATAAAAGTAACTCTTTAAAATAACAAGTAAAAACTTGTAAGGTAGAAAACTTGGGATAGGCTTAAGGTAAGAAAGGTAAACTAATGGTGCCTTGCCCCAAAGGGGATTTGCACTTTGCAAGAATATTAGCTTGCAACATTATAACTTGCAATAGTCCAGCTTGCATTGGTGTTAGCTTGCCTTGGTGGTTGAGGTGGTCAAAGTGCTCTTCTTCTTCTGGGTAGAATCCTTCCTCTTCCTGGTATTCTCCGGCACTAGCGTCTATACACGAATACGAGGATACAATCACCAAGCAATACTTAAGTATTCTTAATTAGCCTTAATGGCTCACTCCAAATGATCTAGCATCATTACTTAGCATTGCTACCAAGAATTAATCTAGGTTTTCTTACTTAGTGTTAGAGAAATAATTTCCTCTCATTAAATATGTAAATGATAGTTTCCATATGGTTCTTGAGGAATAATTTCCTCTCATTGAGTCTTCTTAAGATTTAATTTCCTCAAACAATTATACATGAAATCATGTTGACATAAGTCAACTATTTTATCATCATGATTTGAGGAATTGATTTAAATGGGGTAGAATACCTCATACCATTTAATAATGCCTATTATGATTTAATATCTCCAAGCATTTCATATGATATTATTTGACCAGGGGTCCAACTTCATATGAATGCATTTGAGACAAGATTTAAATGAAGTAAAGCACTTCATATAATTTGCATAATAGTTTTGGACAATATCAATTACATAAACTAGTCATATTGTCCATTAATTACTACCCTAAGGCATGATCATGCAAAGTGACCACACCCTTTTCTTGCATAAACAATTAGTGTAAGTCAAATGTGAGTTATTGGAGTTGGAATTAACTTAATATCTATTTTGGTTGATTTTTAATAATTATTTGAATATGGAAAAGTACCTGCCTTCTTCTTTTTATCAGATTAATTCTACCACTAATTTTGAGATGGGACCAGTGGCATATTGTAGATCTTTTCTCTAGCTTTCCAACAACATAAAATTCATCAAATTTGGTTGGGTAGATTTGAAACTATTCAATTTCTAAAACAGGTTCAGTATTTAAATTTATACCCAATTTATTTAACACGATAAAAAAAAAATGGGCCGGCGGGAAACTGAATGGGCTGAAAGATTTAAAACGCCAGAAGGGCCAGCCCAGTAACGCTGCGGGCCAGCTGACAAAGGGGCCCGCACGTCAGCGACTCTATCTTACCGAAGCGGTACAGATGAACATGGGCGGTTGGATTAGATGCAGATCGTGCGGTCGAGGCGCGTCGTCTCCGTCGAGGGGAGGGGCTTGCTGCCGCGGCGGAGGTAGGGGGTCGGCGGCGAGCAGGGACTCCGGCGAGCGGCGGCGTTGACGCTAGGCGAGGTTGTCGTCGATGGCGAGTGCGCTGGTACCGGTGGCTACTCCGATGGTGGCCGAAATCGAATGGTTCTTCTGCAGCACTGCTGCGAGCTTCAGCTGTCGATTGGCGGTCTACCGGCGACGATGTGGAGGGGAGAGAGGTCGAGGAGGATCAGGGAGAGGAGGGGAGCAGAATTGGTGTGGAGGAGGAGGTGCGGGAGAGGCTCAATTTATAGTGCGCAAGGCGACCGTGGTTCTGCGGCGAGGGCGACCGTGGCACGGCGACTCCGGCGAAGGAAGTGGGTCGGCGACGTCAGCGCGAGCTAGGCGGCGTCCAGGCAGTGCTAGGGAGCTAGAAAATGAGGTGGGGGACGGTCTGGCAAGCGCGCGAGAGGGCGAGGTGCTGGCGGCAGGATCACGGGATTCCGGCGAGGTGGTCGTCGGTGACACGTCTCGCGCGAGCAGGGGAGCGTGTCCTGCGGGATCCTGGCGTGGTGGCGGAGCTCAACGTGGTGCCTGGGGGTCCAGGGGAGGCTTTCCTCGGCGGCTATGCACGTGGCCAGAGCTCGCCGTGGCGTGCATGCCGTGCGACGCGAGCGGCATGCTCGGCAGATTTGTGCGCGCGAAATCCGGCGAAAGTCATCGTCCTCCTCGACAAGTGATACGTCTCCGACGTATCGATAATTTCTTATGTTCCATGCCACATTATTGATGATACCTACATGTTTTATGCATACTTTATGTCATTTTTATGCGTTTTCCGGAACTAACCTATTGACGAGATGCCGAAGGGCCAGTTCCTGTTTTCTGCTGTTTTTGGTTTCAGAAATCCTAGTAAGGAAATATTCTCGGAATCGGACGAAATCAACGCCCAGCATCCTATTTTTCCACGAAGCTTCCAGAACACCCAAGAGCCACCAGAGGGGAGCCCTGGTGGGCCCAGATGATAGGGCGGCGCGGCCCAGGGGGCGCCCCCCCTAGTGTGTCGGCGCCCCGTCAGCCCTCTGACTCCGCCTCTTCGCCTATATAAAGGTCCCTGACCTAAAACATCGATACGAAAAAAGCCACGGTACGAGAAACCATCCAGAGCTGCCGCCATCGCGAAGCCAAGATCTGGGGGACAGGAGTCTTTGTTCCGGCACGCCACCGGGACGGGGAAGTGCCCCCGGAAGGCTTCTCCATCGACACCACCGCCATCTTCATCAACGCTGCTGTCTCCCATGAGGAGGGAGTAGTTCTCCATCGAGGCTCGGGGCTGTACCGGTAGCTATGTGGTTAATCTCTCTCCTATGTACTTCAATACAATAATCTCATGAGCTGCCTTACATGATTGAGATTCATATGATGATGCTTGTAATCTAGATGTCATTGTGCTAGTCAAGTGGATTTTACTTATGTGATCTCCGGAGACTCCTTGTCCCACGTGTGTAAAGGTGACAGTGTGTGCACCGTGTGGGTCTCTTAGGCTATATTTCACAGAATACTTATTCACTGTTATGAATGGCATAGTGAAGTGCTTATTTATATCTCTTTATGATTGCAATGTGTTTTGTATAACTGTTCATCTATGTGCTACTCTAGTGATGTTATTAAAGTAGTTTATTCCTCCTGCACGGTGTAATGGTGACAGTGTGTGCATCGTGTAGTACTTGGCGTATGCTATGATTGTGATCTCTTGTAGATTATGAAGTTAACTATTGCTATGATAGTATTGATGTGATCTATGCCTCCTTTCGTAGCGTGAAGGTGACAGTGTGCATGCTATGTTAGTACTTGGTTTGGTTATGTTGATCTGTCATGCACTCTAAGGTTATTTAAATATGAACATCGAATATTGTGGAGCTTGTTAACTCCGGCATTGAGGGTTCATGTAATCCTACACAGTTAGTGGTGTTCATCATCCAACAAGAGGGTGTAGAGTCTAGCATCTATCTATTTATTCTGTTATGTGATCAATGTTGAGAGTGTCCACTAGTGAAAGTATGATCCCTAGGCCTTGTTCCTAAATACTGCTATCGCTGCTTGTTTACTGTTTTACTGCGTTTCTACTGCCTGCAATATTACCACCATCAACTACACGCCAGCAAGCACTTTTCTGGTGCCGTTACTACTGCTCATACCTATTCATACCACCTGTATTTCACTATCTCTTCGCCGAACTAGTGCACCTATTAGGTGTGTTGGGGACACAAGAGACTTCTTGCTTTGTGGTTGCAGGGTTGCATGAGAGGGATATCTTTGACCTCTTCCTCCCTGAGTTCGATAAACCATGGGTGATCCACTTAAGGGAAACTTGCTGCTGTTCTACAAACCTCTGCTCTTGGAGGCCCAACACTGTCTACAAGAATAGAAGCTCCCGTAGACATCAAGCACTTTTCTGGCGCCGTTGCCGGGGAGGAAAGGTAAAAGGCACTCATACTCCGGTTCCAGTAACAAGATTTTTCTGGCGCCATTGTGTTTGTGCTCGAAGCTATTTCCTTTAGATCCTGCAATTGCATCTTTTTGTTTCTTGTTTACACTAGTTAGGCATAATGGACAACAATGAGCTTCTTATTCTATTTCCTGATTTAAGACATGGATGGTTTGATCCAAAAATTAAAAAACCCATGGAACATATTAGCATGAACACATTGAACACTATTGTTGCTAATGATATGGAAAATTCTAAGCTTGGGGAAGCTGGTTTTGATGAGCATGATCTTTTTAGTCCCCCGGGCATTGAGGAGGAAATTTTCTTTGATGATACTTTGCCTCCTATTTATGATGATTATAATGATAGTAGTCTTTTGGTGCCACCTGTTATGGAGGATAAATTTAATTATGATTACAATATGCCTCCTATATTTGATGATGAGAATAATAATGATAGCTACTTTGTTGAATTTGCTCCCACCACAACTAATAAAAATGACTATGCTTATGTGGAGAGTAATAATTTTATGCATGAGACTCATGGTAAGAATGCTTTATTTGATAGTTATATTGTTGAGTTTGCTCATGATGCTACTGGACATTATTATGAGAGAGGAAAATATGGTTGTAGAAATTTTCATGTTACTAAAATGCCTCTCTATATGCTGAAATTTTTGAAGCTACACTTGTTTTATCTTCCTATGCTTGTCACTTTGCTCTTCATGAATTGTTTATTTACAAGATTCCTAAGCATAGGAAGCATGTTTGACTTAAATTTGTTTTGAATTTGCTTCTTGATGCTCTCTTTTGCTTCAACTACTATTTCTTGCGAGTGCATCATTAAAACTGCTGAGCCCATCTTAATGGCTATAAAGAAAGAACTTCTTGGGAGATAACACATGTGTTTATTTTGCTACAGTAATTTTGTTTTATATTTGTGTCTTGGAAGTTGTTACTACTGTAGCAACCTCTCCTTATATTAGTTTTATTGTATTGTTGTGCCAAGTAAAGTCTTTGATAGTAAGGTTCATACTAGATTTGGATTACTGCGCAGAAACAGATTTCTTGCTGTCACGAATCTGGGCCTAATTCTCTGTAGGTAACTCAGAAAATTATGCCAATTTACGTGAGTGATCCTCAGATATGTACGCAACTTTCATTCAATTTGAGCATTTTCATTTGAGCAAGTCTGGTGCCTCAATAAAATTCTTCTTTACGGACTGTTCTGTTTTGACAGATTCTGCCTTTTATTTCGCATTGCCTCTTTTGCTGTGTTGAATGGATTTCTTTGTTCCATTAACTTTCAGAAGCTTTGGGCAATGTCCAGAAGTGTTAAGAATGATTGTGTCACCTCTGAACATGTGAATTTTTGATTATGCACTAACCCTCTAATGAGTTTGTTTCGAGTTTGGTGTGGAGGAAGTTTTCAAGGGTCAAGAGAGGAGGATGATATACTATGATCAAGAAGAGTGAAAGCTCTAAGCTTGGGGATGCCCCGGTGGTTCATCCCTGCATATTTCAAGAAGACTTAAGCGTCTAAGCTTGGGGATGCCCAAGGCATCCCATTCTTCATCGACAACTTATCAGGTTCCTTCTCTTGAAACTATATTTTTATTCGGTCACATCTTATGTACTTTGCTTGGAGCGTCTGTGTGATTTTGTTTTTGTTTTTGTTTGAATAAATGCTTGTGTGGGAGAGAGACACGCTCCGCTGGTTCATATGAACACATGTGTTCTTAGCTTTTAATTTTCATGGCGAAGGTTGAAACTGCTTCGTTAATTGTTATATGGTTGGAAACGGGAAATGCTACATGTAGTAATTCTAAAATGTCTTGAATAATTTGATACTTGGCAATTGTTGTGCTCATGTTTAAGCTCTTGCATCATATACTTTGCACCTATTAATGAAGAAATACATAGAGCTTGCTAAAATTTGGTTTGCATAATTGGTCTCTCTAAGGTCTAGATAATTTCTAGTAAAGAGTTTGAACAACAAGGAAGATGGTGTAGAGTCTTATAATGTTTACAATATGTCTTTTATGTGAGTTTTGCTGCACCAGTTCATCCATGTGTTTGTTTCAAATAAACCTTGCTAGTCTAAGCCTTGTATCGAGAGGGAATACTTCTCATGCATCCAAAATCCTTGAGCCAACCACTATGCCATTTGTGTCCACCATACCTACCTACTACATGGTATTTCTCCGCCATTCCAAAGTAAATTGCTTGAGTGCTACCTTTAAAATTTCCATTCTTCACCTTTACAATATATAGCTCATGGGACAAATAGCCTAAAAACTATTGTGGTATTGAATATGTACTTATGCATTTTATCTCTTATTAAGTTGCTTGTTGTGCGATAACCATGTTCCTGGGGACGCCATCAACTACTCTTTGTTGAATATCATGTGAGTTGCTATGCATGTTCGTCTTGTCTGAAGTAAGGGAGATTTACCACTAAAATGGTTAGAGCATACATAATGTTAGAGAAGAACATTGGGCCGCTAACTAAAGCCATGATCCATGGTGGAAGTTTCAGTTTTGGACAAATATCCTCAATCTCATATGAGAAAATTAATTGTTGCTACATGCTTATGCATAAAAGAGGAGTCCATTATCTGTTGTCTATGTTGTCCCGGTATGGATGTCTAAGTTGAGAATAATCAAAAGCGAGAAATCCAATGCGAGCTTTCTCCTTAGACCTTTGTACAGGTGGCATAGAGGTACCCCTTTGTGACACTTGGTTAAAACATGTGCATTGCGATGATAATCCAGGTAATCCGAGCTAATTAGGACAAGGTGCGGGCACTATTAGTATACTATGCATGAGGCTTGCAACTTGTAGGATATAATTTACATAACACATATGCTTTATTACTAACGTTGACAAAATTGTTTCTTGTTTTCAAAACCAAAGCTCTAGCACAAATATAGCAATCAATGCTTCCCTCTGCGAAGGGCCTTTCTTCTACTTTTATGTTGAGTCAGTTCGCCTATTTCTCTCCATCTCGAGAAGCAAACACTTGTGTGAACTGTGCATTGATTCCTACATACTTGCATATTGCACTTGTTATATTACTTTGCATTGACAACTATCCATGAGATATACATGTTACAAGTTGAAAGCAATCGCTGAAACTTCATCTTCCTTTGTGTTGCTTCAATACCTTTACTTTGAATTATTGCTTTATGAGTTAACTCTTATGCAAGACTTATTGATGCTTGTCTTGAAAGTACTATTCATGAAAAGTCTTTGCTTTATGATTCATTTGTTTACTCATGTCATTTACCATTGTTTTGATCGCTGTATTCATTACATATGTTTACAATAGTATGATCAAGGTTATGATGGCATGTCACTCCAGAAATTATCTTTGTTATCGTTTACCTGCTCGGAACGAGCAGAAACTAAGCTTGGGGATGCTGATACGTCTCCGACGTATCGATAATTTCTTATGTTCCATGCCACATTATTGATGATACCTACATGTTTTATGCATACTTTATGTCATTTTTATGCGTTTTCCGGAACTAACCTATTGACGAGATGCCGAAGGGCCAGTTCCTGTTTTCTGCTGTTTTTGGTTTCAGAAATCCTAGTAAGGAAATATTCTCGGAATCGGACGAAATCAACGCCCAGCATCCTATTTTTCCACGAAGCTTCCAGAACACCCGAGAGCCACCAGAGGGGAGCCCTGGTGGGCCCAGATGATAGGGCGGCGCGGCCCAGGGGGGCGCCCCCCTAGTGTGTCGGCGCCCCGTCAGCCCTCTGACTCCGCCTCTTCGCCTATATAAAGGTCCCTGACCTAAAACATCGATACGAAAAAAGCCACGGTACGAGAAACCATCCAGAACCGCCGCCATCGCGAAGCCAAGATCTGGGGGACAGGAGTCTCTGTTCCGGCACGCCACCGGGACGGGGAAGTGCCCCCGGAAGGCTTCTCCATCGACACCACCGCCATCTTCATCAACGCTGCTGTCTCCCATGAGGAGGGAGTAGTTCTCCATCGAGGCTCGGGGCTGTACCGGTAGCTATGTGGTTAATCTCTCTCCTGTGTACTTCAATACAATAATCTCATGAGCTGCCTTACATGATTGAGATTCATATGATGATGCTTGTAATCTAGATGTCATTGTGCTAGTCAAGTGGATTTTACTTATGTGATCTCCGGAGACTCCTTGTCCCACGTGTGTAAAGGTGACAAGCAGTGTGCACCGTGTGGGTCTCTTAGGCTATATTTCACAGAATACTTATTCACTGTTATGAATGGCATAGTGAAGTGCTTATTTATATCTCTTTATGATTGCAATGTGTTTTGTATAACTGTTCATCTATGTGCTACTCTAGTGATGTTATTAAAGTAGTTTATTCCTCCTGCACGGTGTAATGGTGACAGTGTGTGCATCGTGTAGTACTTGGCGTAGGCTATGATTGTGATCTCTTGTAGATTATGAAGTTAACTATTGCTATGATAGTATTGATGTGATCTATGCCTCCTTTCGTAGCGTGAAGGTGACAGTGTGCATGCTATGTTAGTACTTGGTTTGGTTATGTTGATCTGTCATGCACTCTAAGGTTATTTAAATATGAACATCGAATATTGTGGAGCTTGTTAACTCCGGCATTGAGGGTTCATGTAATCCTACACAGTTAGTGGTGTTCATCATCCAACAAGAGGGTGTAGAGTCTAGCATCTATCTATTTATTCTGTTATGTGATCAATGTTGAGAGTGTCCACTAGTGAAAGTATGATCCCTAGACCTTGTTCCTAAATACTGCTATCGCTGCTTGTTTACTGTTTTATCGTTTCATCGCCTGCAATATTACCACCATCAACTACACGCCAGCAAGCACTTTTCTGGTGCCGTTACTACTGCTCATACCTATTCATACCACCTGTATTTCACTATCTCTTCGCCGAACTAGTGCACCTATTAGGTGTGTTGGGGACACAAGAGACTTCTTGCTTTGTGGTTGCAGGGTTGCATGAGAGGGATATCTTTGACCTCTTCCTCCCTGAGTTCGATAAACCTTGGGTGATCCACTTAAGGGAAACTTGCTGTTGTTCTACAAACCTCTGCTCTTGGAGGCCCAACACTGTCTACAAGAATAAAAGCTCCCATAGACATCAACAAGCAACGGTGCTAGGTGGTGTAGAGGGGTGCTGTGGAGCCAGGGGACATGGTGGCCAGGGTGAGGAGGAAGGAGAAGAGAGGGGAGTGTGCCAAGTGTGGCATGGCCGGCATGGCCATGGCCATGATGAGTTTGGCCCCCCTCTTAGGGTTGCTGTGCATGGGTAGGGTGAGAGGGGACCAGGGAACATAGGAGGGCCAAGTGGTGATCAAAGATGGGCTAGAACACTATTTAGAATAGTGTTGGCAATTATGCCTATTTGCAAATTGCAAGTTTTGCCAAAATTTGGTTTGTGCACTTTGGTTCAAAATTTTGAAAATGGAGTATTTGGATAAGTTGCAATTGACCAGAGAGAAACATGGGTGGTGGGGGAATTTAGAAAATCAAAGAAATGCAAATTGGCAAAGTTGGAGATTGTTGCACATAACAAAAAGTTCCAACTTTGCATGATCCTAGCTTGTGATCCAAGATGAATTTGTCATGGTGGTCTTTACCAAAGTTGTTCTCCTTCATGTGCTCTTGGATGAGGTGCAAAGAATTGAGAGAGTTTAGTTTGAAAATTTTGAATGGCAAGGGCTCAAAGTAGGGACCAGATTGAAATTGGCAGATTTGACTATTATTGTATGTGAGCCATTTTTGAGTTGGAAAACCATTTGATTTGTGTTTCTTTGATTCCAAAAGTTGTAATAAGTGTGTAGTATCATATTACAACTAATGGTGAAGACCAAAATGGTCTAGGGTCAAAATTTATAAAAATGGCATAAACCATATGTGAGGGTTTTGTGATTTTCTAACTTTTAAATCTTTTCTTCTTCTTGGCTTCTCTTTGACATGGGTGAGGTTTATTTGGTGTTGGAATGAGTTGGATAAAGAGTTCAAACCATTTTGAGGCAATGGGGGTGCCTAGGTCAAGAGTTGATATTTTGGCTAAGTGCCACATATGCCTCTATGCATATGTTTGATTTTATTTTGTTTCTTACTTGAATTGGTTGGTAAGTGCTTTGTTGAGGGTGTTGAGGTATTTCAATTCATCTACTCAAGGTAGACAAAGCAAGGCTCATCATTTTCAAAAAGTAGCCATAGGCTTGCATATGCCTTTTTCTTAAATAAGATCTTTTCTTTTTATTCTATGTTTTTTTCAAAGATTGATGACCAGAGGGATAAGGTTTAGGGTTTTGTAAGTTTTGTAATGGTTCACCACCATTTAGCAAAGTTAGAAAGGTGAAGTTTCAAAATCTCCATATTAGGACTATATGCTCACATATGTCTTTTCCTTTATTTTAGTTTTCTCAAAATAGATCCAAAGTATTTTTGAGAAGGTTAGGGTTTAGGGTTTTTCTTATTTGATTTCTTTCTTTTTGATTTTATTTGGTTTGTGATCTTCACTTGATTACTTTAGGGTTTTAGGTTTTATCACATAAGCATAATAACACTCATCATGGCAAGAAACACAAGTAATAGGTATGAGCACTAAGCCTAGCACTTTATTTAAGAAAAGTTTTTGTTGGTTCTCATTTTTGGAAAAAGGAAATTCATTTTCTCTTTGTTTTGAAATTTGGGGTGTTACAAACCCTTCCCCTTAAACAAATCTCGTCCCGAGATTTTAAGAAAAGTTAGGGTCCTAAGAGAGATTGGGCGATATGATTTAACAGGAAGACATACTTGGCATGGCCTGAGGTGCTTCTTGGGCTTCTGTGGTAGTCATGTTGTAGTAGCGGCCGTTGTTGTTCTGGTTCTTTCTTGCGGCAAAGCGGCGTTGGTTCTGAGCAGGTGCAGCGGTGTTGGCGGCAATCTTGGCGAGTCTCTTGGGGCACTCATTGGAGTAATGCCCAACCACTCCACACTCATAACAAGTGATGGTGGCCTTATCCTTGTTGGCGACGGGGATGGCGTTGCTTCCAGTTTTAGGGCCAGTGTTGTTGTTGTTGTTCCCGTTGTTGTTGTTGCTGTTGCGGTTGGTGTTGTTGTTGTTATTGGGGTGGTTGTTGTTGTTGCCTCCGGGCTTCGGGGGTCCTCCGTGGTTGTTGGTGTAGTTTGGGCGGTAATTCTGGGCAGGGGGCTTGTTGTATCTTGGAGCATATCCTCCAGATAAGTTGTTGTGGTACTTCTGGGTGTTGCTGGACCCATGCTGGTTCATCATCCAGCGTTTGCGGTTCTCGTTGGCTTGGTGAAGCTTCCCTTCCATCTGAATGGCGGAGTCCACCAGGGCTTCTAGGTCAGCAAAGGGAATGTTGACCAGTACAGTCTGCATCTCGTCGTGTAATCCGTTCAGAAATCTCTCTTTCCTCTTCTCATTGGTGTCGGTCTCGTCCGGGGCGTACCTTGACAGAGTAAGGAACCTGTCGCGGTATTCTACCACGGACATTCTGCCTTGTTTGAGTTCGCGGAACTCATCTCTCATCATCTTGATCAGTCCTTGGGGCACATGGTACTTGCTAAACTTCAGCTTGAAGTCTTCCCAGGTCATCATTTGTCCCGCATTCATTGCGCGGGCGCTGGTCCACCAGGCTCGTGCAGGTCCTGACAGGTAGTGGGTGGCGAATAGTACTTTCTCTGCGGCTTCAACTCCCGCAACTTCCAGGTTATTCTCCATTGTCTGAAGCCAGTCATCAGCATCGAGGGGCTCTTCAGTCTTGCTGAAAATGGGTGGGTTGGTGTTCTGAAAGTTCTTCAGTTTTGACCCAGGGTGGTCGTGGTTTCCATGGCCATTGTTGTTCTGAGCGATCTGTTGCAGTGCAGCTATGTTGGCTTGGCGTTCAGCTCTCTCGGCTTCGCGGTCTGCCATCATCATCTCCAGCATTTGCATCATGGCTTCTTGGTTGGCATTGCGGGTTGGTGGGGCCATCTGATCATTGAGGTAGATGCTAAGATAAGAGGGAAATTTCTATGGTTTGTTTGGGGTTTTTAAAGTTCAAAAGTTCAAAACTTGAAAACTTGAGTAGTGTTGAGGGGGTAAAACCAACAACACTTTTTCATTCATACCAAACATCACACATTACAATTCTAACACACCGTTGGTTTGAAGAACCATTCATTCGCTCTACGATATAAGGGGATCCTGATACAACTCACACCTACTTAAGTGCTGGGGTGATACTACTCTTCAGGGTGGATTCTTCGTCTTTACGGGTGCTATGCTTGGCGAGAGGCGAGGGCGTTGTCCAAATCCCTGCGGGTTTTGTACAGCCTGAAGTCCTGGTGTGCTACATAGTGGTTCATCTCCGTGTGTGGTGGCATGGTCATCGGTCTTCCCATGGGGTCATGTCTTGGGTAGTAGATGAAGTGAGTGTTCTTGATCTTGTTCTCATTTTGTCCACACAGACGGGAAATTGCTTCTTGCATAGCTCTGACTAGTCCTTCCTTCCAAGTGTTTCCCGTTATAGAAAACCAGATGGTTTCCCATACCGGGGCTCCAAGCTTTCTTCGTAGATCGGTAGAGACTTCCCACCGAGGGGGTTCTCCGGAGTGGTTGTTGAGGGGTATTCCGAAGAACTCGGGATACGGGTGTCCTAGATATTCCACTAGTTGCTTCAAATCTTTTTCGAACCTTAGGTCGCCTCCGGGACCAAGCTGATAGACCTCCCATTGGTACTCCATCTGTGAGCAATTTGGGTAAGTAAGTTAAAGAAGTAGTCAAGTGTGCAAAATTTTATGTAGGCTTGCAAAGAAAGTAGAGTATAGGTTTCTCATTTTTGAAAAAGGATCTCAAGGATAAGAGTAAGAACAAGTTTTCACAAATATTCACTTCCTTGGTTTTTGAAACTAAGTTTTTCAGACGTCCATTCTAACTAGGGTCTCCTAAGGTCAAACAATGGCTCTGATACCAACTTGTCAACACCCGGATTTTTAAGTCCGAATGCCTATTATGTCATACATCGCAATCCCAGGAATATTGTTGTTGCGAGGCATAATAGTTAAGTATCACAGTCATCATTCATTACAACCCATATTGTCTTACAACTTGAATCACATGATCCATATTACACGAATAGTTGATCTATTGATCAACGAACAAACACAAGTTCATAGCGGAAGCGTAAAGATAAAGGGACTCTCTAGTCCACAGGCCAACGTCTGACGTCAGAAGATTCCCTAGTTGTCGTAGACGTCCTGGTTGTAGTCCTCTTGGTAGTTCTGCTCCTCTTCATAGTCTGGCCATTTGAATAGCCAGGGACACAGCCGTGAGTACTTTAAAGTACTCGCAAACTAATACTAATGTAAGTACTAACAATTCTAGTAAAGGGTGCTAAGCTCTAGTTTATTTGCGTAAAGCCAATTTTAGTTCACAAGTATTTGAGAAAAGACTTATTCATGTGCTAACTAACTCAAGTGGGAACATTAGTGTCATTCCCACAACTCAAGTGGTGATTCAAAAACAAGTCACCAATCCACCATTCATTTCACCAACATTTTCAAAAATCTGATACTGGAAACTGTATGGCCTTTCCAACCGTCCGTAACCGTGGACACGGCTATTCGAATAGATTTACACTCTGCAGAGGTTGCACACTTGTGCCACAACATTTGATTTCATCCGTCGGGATTACCCCGAATCATCGTAACTCAGTACGCGGATCATCAACCCTAACCTTTCACTTACATACCCTAGTATGAGCACCTCTCCCCATGAGCTTGGCCTCCCAGTGAAGACCAACTGTCAACCTGGGAACTGCACAGGGCTTGGCCGTACAATTCACCTCAATTCACATCATTTCTCAACAACGGAGGCAGCCTCAAGCATAACCCCTATGATGTGTGTTCAGAGGGAACCCATACTAAGATGTATAAACTTCCAGTTAAGCCCTACCCATAATCAGGTATTGTGGGGGTACTCAATATTGGAAAGGTATCGCATTCAAACCAATATCATTTTTATCAAAAATCACCATCTTCTCTTGGTCACATTCACCTTCAAAAATTCATTCAATGGAATGACTCATCATTCCAAGGTTTCAAAACTCATTTCAAAGTCATATGTTCTCATCTAGAGTAGTCAAGTTTTAAATCTTTAGCACTAGCACTAATCATGAGGGGTGCTAATCTTGCTTGGCTAGCTTGAGATTAAAGTAACTACTCTAGTAACCTTCTTTATCTTTGACCAAAGTTAACTATAAAAGTAACTCTTTAAAATAACAAGTAAAAACTTGTAAGGTAGAAAACTTGGGATAGGCTTAAGGTAAGAAAGGTAAACTAATGGTGCCTTGCCCCAAAGGGGATTTGCACTTTGCAAGAATATTAGCTTGCAACATTATAACTTGCAATAGTCCAGCTTGCATTGGTGTTAGCTTGCCTTGGTGGTTGAGGTGGTCAAAGTGCTCTTCTTCTTCTGGGTAGAATCCTTCCTCTTCCTGGTATTCTCCGGCACTAGCGTCTATACACGAATACGAGGATACAATCACCAAGCAATACTTAAGTATTCTTAATTAGCCTTAATGGCTCACTCCAAATGATCTAGCATCATTACTTAGCATTTCTACCAAGAATTAATCTAGGTTTTCTTACTTAGTGTTAGAGAAATAATTTCCTCTCATTAAATATGTAAATGATAGTTTCCATATGGTTCTTGAGGAATAATTTCCTCTCATTGAGTCTTCTTAAGATTTAATTTCCTCAAACAATTATACATGAAATCATGTTGACATAAGTCAACTATTTTATCATCATGATTTGAGGAATTGATTTAAATGGGGTAGAATACCTCATACCATTTAATAATGCCTATTATGATTTAATATCTCCAAGCATTTCATATGATATTATTTGACCAGGGGTCCAACTTCATATGAATGCATTTGAGACAAGATTTAAATGAAGTAAAGCACTTCATATAATTTGCATAATAGTTTTGGACAATGTCAATTACATAAACTAGTCATATTGTCCATTAATTACTACCCTAAGGCATGATCATGCAAAGTGACCACACCCTTTTCTTGCATAAACAATTAGTGTAAGTCAAATGTGAGTTATTGGAGTTGGAATTAACTTAATATCTATTTTGGTTGATTTTTAATAATTATTTGAATATGGAAAAGTCCCTGCCTTCTTCTTTTTATCAGATTAATTCTACCACTAATTTTGAGATGGGACTAGATGCAGATCGTGCGGTCGAGGCGCGTCGTCTCCGTCGAGGGGAGGGGCTTGCTGCCGCGGCGGAGGTAGGGGGTCGGCGGCGAGCAGGGACTCCGGCGAGTGGCGGCGTTGACGCGAGGCGAGGTTGTCGTCGACAGCGAGTGCGCTGGTACCGGTGGCTACTCCGATGGTGGCCGAAATCGACTGGTTCTTCTGCAGCACCGCCGCGAGCTTCAGCTGTCGATTGGCGGTCTACCGGCGACGATGTGGAGGGGAGAGAGGTCGAGGAGGATCAGGGAGAGGAGGGGAGCAGAATTGGTGTGGAGGAGGAGGTGCGGGAGAGGCTCAATTTATAGTGCGCAAGGCGACCGTGGTTCTGCGGCGAGGGCGACCGTGGCACGGCGACTCCGGCGAAGGAAGTGGGTCGGCGACGTCAGCGCGAGCTAGGCGGCGTCCAGGCGGTGCTAGGGAGCTAGAAAATGAGGTGGGGGACGGTCTGGCAAGCGCGCGAGAGGGCGAGGTGCTGGCGGCAGGATCACGGGATTCCGGCGAGGTGGTCGTCGGTGACACGTCTCGCGCAAGCAGGGGAGCGTGTCCTGCGGGATCCTGGCGTGGTGGCGGAGCTCAACGTGGTGCCTGGGGGTCCAAGGGAGGCTTGCCTCGGCGGCTATGCACGTGGCCAGAGCTCGTCGTGGCGTGCATGCCGTGTGACGCGAGCGACATGCTCGGCAGATTTGTGCGCGCGAAATCCGGCGAATGTCGTCGTCCTCCTCGACAAGCAACGGTGCTAGGTGGTGTAGAGGGGTGTTGTGGAGCCAGGGGACATGGTGGCCAGGGTGAGGAGGAAGGAGAAGAGAGGGGAGTGTGCCAAGTGTGGCATGGCCAGCATGGCCATGGCCATGATGAGTTTGGCCCCCCCCTCTTAGGGTTGCTGTGCATGGGTAGGGTGAGAGGGGACCAGTGAACATAGGAGGGCCAAGTGGTGATCAAAGATGGGCTAGAACACTATTTAGAATAGTGTTGGCAATTATGCCTATTTGCAAATTGCAAGTTTTGCCAAAATTTGGTTTGTGCACTTTGGTTCAAAATTTTGAAAATGGAGTATTTGGATAATTTGCAATTGACCAGAGAGAAACATGGGTGGTGGGGGAATTTATAAAATCAAAGAAATGCAAATTGGCAAAGTTGGAGATTGTTGCACATAACAAAAAGTTCCAACTTTGCATGATCCTAGCTTGTGATCCGAGATGAATTTGGCATGGTGGTCTTTACCAAAGTTGTTCTCCTTCATGTGCTCTTGGATGGGGTGCAAAGAATTGAGAGAGTTTAGTTTGAAAATTTTGAATGGCAAGGGCTCAAAGTAGGGACCAGACTGAAATTGGCAGATTTGACTATTATTGTATGTGAGCCATTTTTGAGTTGGAAAACCATTTGATTTGTGTTTCTTTGATTCCAAAAGTTGTAATAAGTGTGTAGTATCATATTACAACTAATGGTGAAGACCAAAATGGTCTAGGGTCAAAATTTATAAAAATGGCATAAACCATATGTGAGGGTTTTGTGATTTTCTAACTTTCAAATCTTTTCTTCTTCTTGGCTTCTCTTTGACATGGGTGAGGTTTATTTGGTGTTGGAATGAGTTAGATAAAGAGTTCAAACCATTTTGAGGCAATGGGGGTGCCTAGGTCAAGAGTTGATATTTTGGCTAAGTGCCACATATGCCTCTATGCATATGTTTGATTTTATTTTGTTTCTTACTTGAATTGGTTGGTAAGTGCTTTGTTGAGGGTGTTGAGGTATTTCAATTCATATACTCAAGGTAGACAAAGCAAGGCTCATCATTTTCAAAAAGTAGCCATAGGCTTGCATATGCCTTTTTCTTAAATAAGATCTTTTCTTTTTATTCTATGTTTTTTTTCAAAGATTGATGACCAGAGGGATAAGGTTTAGGGTTTTGTAAGTTTTGTAATGGTTCACCACCATTTAGCAAAGTTAGAAAGGTGAAGTTTCAAAATCTCCATATTAGGACTATATGCTCACATATGTCTTTTCCTTTATTTTAGTTTTCTCAAAATAGATCCAAAGTATTTTTGAGAAGGTTAGGGTTTAGGGTTTTTCTTATTTGATTTCTTTCTTTTTGATTTTATTTGGTTTGTGATCTTCACTTGATCACTTTAGGGTTTTAGGTTTTATCACATAAGCATAATAACACTCATCATGGCAAGAAACACAAGTAATAGGTATGAGCACTAAGCCTAGCACTTTATTTAAGAAAAGTTTTTGTTGGTTCTCATTTTTGGAAAAAGGAAATTCATTTTCTCTTTGTTTTGAAATTTGGGGTGTTACACAAGTTGGGGCAAAGTAATTGGGTTGTGTTGTGCAGGTTCCACGTTGGCGCCGGAATCCCTGGTGTTGCGCCGCACTACACTCCGCCGCCATCAACCTTCAACGTGCTTCTTGACTTCTACTGGTTCGATAAACCTTGGTTTCTTACTGAGGGAAAACTTGCCGTTGTACGCATCACACCTTCCTCTTGGGGTTCCCAACGGACGTGTGCTTTACCATCACAAGGAAGCTACTTTCTGGCGACGTTGCAATCCAACTCCCACGTCAGCACGCACCGGGTCACACGTGCGCTCGACTGTTCTATTTGGAGACGGTCGATGACGAGGACGGCGAGACACTTACCCCGGAGCTTGACACCGGGGCCGCTTCCGAGCCGGGCGCCACGACCTATGGGCCGGTCGACGCGAAGGCTTTTATCGTCTCCCTCCACGCGTTGGCAGGCATCAAGACGACGAAGACCATGCTCCTGCCGGTGACGATCGGCGGGGAGCGCCTCACCGCGCTTGTTGACACGGGCTCGACGCACAACTTCCTGACCGGCGCCGTCATGCACCGACTCTCACTACAGCCGTCTGGGGACGAGCACTTCAGCGTCACCGTCGCCATCGGGGACCGCCTAGCCTGCCAGGGCGTGGCTCGGCAGGTGCCCATCACCATCAGCGACGAGCACTTCTCCGTGGACTGCGTCGACATCAACCTGGGCTGCTACGACTTTATCCTCGGCATCGATTTCCTGTCCACCCTCGGGCCTGATACGTCTCCAACGTATCGATAATTTCTTATGTTCCATGCTTGTTTTATGACATTACTTACATGTTTTGTTCACACTTTATGATGATTTTATGCGTTTTCCGGAACTAACCTATTGACGAGATGCCGAAGTGCCAGTTCCTGTTTTCTGCTGTTTTTGGTTTCAGAAATCCTAGTAAGAAAATATTCTCGGAATTGGACGAAATCAACGCCCAGAATCTTAAAATTCCACGAAGCTTCCAGAACACCCGAGAGGGACCAGAGGAGGGCCACAGGGGGCCCACACGTGTGGGCGGCGCGACCAAGGAGCCAGGCGCGCCGCCCTACTGTGTGGTGGCCCCGTCAGCCCTCCGACTCCGACTCTTCGCCTATATAAGCCTCCCTGACCTAAATCTTCGATACAAATAAGCCACGGTACGAGAAACCTTCCAGAGCCGCCGCCATCGCGAAGCCAAGATCTGGGGGACAGAAGTCTCTGTTCCGGCACGCCGCCGGGACGGGGAAGTGCCCCCGGAAGGCATCTCCATCGACACCACCGCCATCTTCATCACCGCTGCTGTCTCCCATGAGGAGAGAGTAGTTCCCCATCGAGGCTAAGGGCTGTACCGGTAGCTATGTGGTTAATATCTCTCCCATGTACTTCAATACAATGATCTCATGAGCTGCCTTGCATGATTGAGATTCATATGATGAGCTTTGTATCACTATTTATCTATGTGCTACTCTAGTGATGTTATTAAAGTACTCTATTCCTCCTCCATGATGTAATGGTGATAGTGTGTGCATCATGTAGTACTTGGCGTAGTTTATGATTGTGATCTCTTGTAGATTATGAAGTTAACTATTACTATGATAGTATTGATGTGATCTATTCCTCCTTTCATAGTCTGTCGGTGACGGTGTGCATGCTATGTTAGTACTTGGTATAATTGCGTTGGTCTATCATGCACTCTAAGGTTATTTAAATATGAACATCGAATGTTGTGGAGCTTGTTAACTCCGGCATTGAGGTGCTCTTGTAGCCCTACACAATGAATGGTGTTTGTTATCCAACAAGAGAGTGTAGAGTAGTTTCAGTTATGTGATCAATGTTGAGAGTGTCCACTAGTGAAAGTATGATCCCTAGGCCTTGTTTCCAAATACTGCAATCATCGCTTATTTACTATTCTGCTGCATCTTTACTTCCTGCAATATTACTACCATCAACTGCACGCCAGCAAGCTATTTTCTGGTGCCGTTACTACTGCTCATATTCATTCATACCACTTGTATTTCACTATCTCTTCGCCGAAGTAGTGCACCTATACATCTGACAAGTGTATTAGGTGTGTTGGGGACACAAGAGACTTCTTGCATTGTGATCGCAGGGTTGCTTGAGAGGGATATCTTTGACCTCTTCCTCCCTGAGTTCGATAAACGTTGGGTGATCCACTTAAGGGAAAACTTGCTGCTGTTCTACAAACCTCTGCTCTTGGAGGCCCAACACTGTCTACAGGAAAAGGAGTGTGCGTAGCCATCCTCTGGGATTTCGACGCACTGTCCCTCATCTTCTGGCGCGCGGGCGGCCGCCGCGTCCAGTGGAGGGGCCTCGGCAGCTCCGAGCCAACAGCGCCCCAGCTTGCGCTGATGGCTGCCGCCCTCGACGAGACGCATCCGCTCTTGGACGACCTTCTGTAGCAACATAGTGACATCTTCACCGAGCCACAGGGCCTACCTCCAGCGCGGGCCTGCGATCACCGCATCCACCTGCTGCCGGGTACGCCGCCTGTCGCAGTACGGCCGTACCGCTACCCTCAGCTGCAGAAGGACGAGCTCGAGCGCCAGGTGGCGGTCATGCTGGCTGATACGTCTCAAACGTATCTATAATTTCTTATGTTCCATGCTACTTTTATGATGATACTCACATGTTTAATACACACTTTATGACATTATTATGCATTTTCCGGCACTAACCTATTGACGAGATGCCGAAGAGCCAGTTGCTGTTTTCTGCTGTTTTTGGTTTCAGAAATCCTACAAAGGAAATATTCTCAGAATTGGACGAAATCAACGCCCAGGGTCTTATTTTTCCACGAAGCTTCCAGAAGACCGAAGGAGAGACGAGGTGGGGCCACGAGGCGCCGCCACCATAGGGCCGCGCAGCCCAGGAGAGGCCCGCGCCGCCCTATGGGGTGGGCCCCTCGTCAGCCCCCCGACGCTGCCCTTCCGCCTACTTATAGCCTTTGTCGCGAAAACCCCAGTACCGAGAGCCACGATACGGAAAACCTTACTGAGGCGCTGCCGCCGCCAATCCCATCTCGGGGGATTCAGGAGATCGCCTCCGGCACCCTGCCGGAGAGGGGAATCATCTCCCGGAGGACTCTTCATCGCCATGATCGCCTCCGGACTGATGTGTGAGTAGTTCACCTCTGGACTATGGGTCCATAGCAGTAGCTAGATGGTGGTCTTCTCCTCTTGTGCTATCATGTTAGATCTTGTGAGCTGCCTATCATGATCAAGATCATCTATTTGTAATGCTACATGTTGTGTTTGTTGGGATCCGATGAATATGGAATACTATGTTATGTTGATTATCAATCTATCATATATGTGTTGTTTATGATCTTGCATGCTCTCTGTTGCTAGTAGAGGCTCTGGCCAAGTTGATACTTGTAACTCCAAGAGGGAGTATTTATGCTCGATAGTGGGTTCATGCCTCCATTAAATCTGGGACAGTGACAGAAAGTTCTAAGGTTGTGGATGTGCCGTTGCCACTAGGGATAAAACATCAATGCTTTGTCTAAGGATATTTGTGGTGATTACATTACACACCATACTTAATGCAATTGTCTGTTGTTTGCAACTTAATACTGGAAGGGGTGCGGATGCTAACCCGAAGGTGGAGTTTTTAGGCATAGATGCATGCTGGATAGCGGTCTATGTACTTTGTCGTAATGCCCGATTGAATCTCACTTTACTCATCATGATATGTATGTGCATTGTTATGCCCTCTCTATTTGTCAATTGCCCAACTGTAATTTGTTCACCCAACATGCTATTTCTTATTGGAGCGACACCACTAGTGAACTGTGGACCCCGGTCCAATTCTTTTACATCTGAATACAATCTACTGCAAACATTGTTCTCTACTGTTCTTCGCATACAAACATCATTTTCCACACCATACATTTAATCCTTCGTTTACAGCAAGCCGGTGAGATTGACAACCTCACTATTAAGTTGGGGCAAAGTATTTTGATTGTGTTGTGCAGGTTCCACGTTGGCGCCGGAATCCCTGGTGTTGCGTTGCACTACACTCCGCCACTAACAACCTTCACGTGTTCCTTGACTCCTACTGGTTCGATAAACCTTGGTTTTTACTGAGGGAAAACTTGCTGCTTTACTCATCATACCTTCCTCTTGGGGTTCCCAACGGACGAGTGCTTTACCGTCACAAGGAAGCTACTTTGGCGTTGTTGGAATCCAACAACCACGCGCAAGCAGCTCTATTTCTGGCGCCGTTGCCGGGGAGATCAAGACACACTGCAAGGGGAGTCTCCCACTTCCAATCTCTTTACTTTGTTTTTGTCTTGCTCTACTTTATTTTATTTACTGCTTTGTTTGCTTTCTTATATCAAAACACACAAAAATTAGTTACTTGCTTTACTTTATCTAGTTTGCTTTATTTACTACTGTTAAAATGAATACTCCTGAGAACACCAAATTGTGTGACTTTACTAGCACAAATAATAATGATTTCATATGCACACCTATTGCTCCACCTGCTACTACAGCAGAATTTTATGAAATTAAACCTGCTTTACTAAATCTTGTTATGAGAGAGCAATTTTCTGGTGTTAGTTCTGATGATGCTGCTGCCCATCTTAATAATTTTGTTGAACTTTGTGAAATGCAAAAATATAAGGATGTAGATGGTGACATTATAAAATTAAAATTGTTTCCTTTCTCCTTAAGAGGAAGAGCTAAAGATTGGTTGCTATCTTTGCCTAAGAATAGTATTGATTCATGGACTAAATGTAAGGATGCTTTCATTGGTAGATATTATCCTCCTGCTAAAATTATATCTTTGAGAAGTAGCATAATGAATTTTAAGCAATTGGATAATGAGCATGTTGCTCAAGCATGGGAAAGAATGAAATCTTTGGTCAAGAATTGCCCTACCCATGGACTGACTACTTGGATGATCATTCAAACCTTTTATGCAGGATTGAATTTTTCTTCGCGGAACCTATTGGATTTAGCTGCTGGAGGTACTTTTATGTCCATCACTCTAGGCGCCGCAAAAAAACTTCGTGATGATATGATGATTAATTACTCTGAATGGCACACGGAAAGAGCTCCGGAAGGTAAGAAGATAAATTCTGTTGAAGAAACCTCCTCCTTGAGTGATAAGATTGATGCTATTATGTCTATGCTTGTGAATGGTAGATCTAATGTTGATCCTAATAATGTTCCTTTAGCTTCATTGGTTGCTCAAGAAGAGCATGTTGATGTGAACTTCATTAAAAATAATAATTTCAACAACCATGCTTATAGGAATAATTCTGGTAATAACTATAGGCCATATCCCTCTAATAATGGTAATGGTTATGGTAATTCTTACAACAATAATAGGAGTGTACCCCCTGGTCTTGAAGCCATGCTTAAAGAATTTATTAGTACACAAACTGCTTTTAACAAATCTGTTGAAGAAAAGCTTGGTAAAATTGATATTCTTGCTTCTAAGGTTGATTGTCTTGCTGCTGATGTTGATCTTTTAAAATTGAAAGTTATGCCTAATGAAGATAAAGATATTAAGTCATTTGCTACAGCAAACGCTATCCAAGTTCGAATTAATGAAAATATTAGATTGATGGCTGAATTGCGTGCTAGGTGGGAAAAAGAAGAAAATGCTAAAGAGAATAATGTAGCTAAAGTTTGGACTATTACCACCACTAGTAATGTTGATGCTTCACATGTTGCTACACCCCCTACTATCAATGGTAAAATAATTGGTGTTAGCAATGTTTCTACTCCTAATGCAAAGCATTTAAAACTACCTGAAACTGCTGAAACTGCTTGTGATAAAACTGCTGAAATTTTTCAAAATATTGGGGACAATGGTCCCATTGCTTTAGATCATAATGGTTTAGATTTTGATGATTGTCACATCTCTGAAGTTATAAATTTCTTACAAAAACTTGCTAGAAGTCCTAATGCTAGTGCTATAAATTTGGCCTTTACAAAACATATTACAAATGCTCTCATTAAAGCTAGAGAAGATAAATTAAAACTTGAAAACTTCTATTCCTAGGAAATTGGAAGATGGTTGGGAGCCCATCATTAAGATGAAGGTCAATGATTTTGATTGTAATGCTTTATGTGATCTTGGTGCAAGTATTTCTGTTATGCCTAAGAAAATCTATAATATGCTTGACTTGCCACCATTGAAAAATTGTTATTTGGATGTTAATCTTGCTGATAATTCTACAAAGAAACCTTTGGAGAGGATTGATAATGTTCGCATTACGGTTAACAATAACCTTGTCCCCGTTGATTTTGTTGTCTTGGATATTGAATGCAATGCATCTTGTCCCATTATTTTGGGAAGACCTTTTCTTCGAACTGTTGGTGCTATTATTGATATGAAGGAAGGTAATATTAAATATCAATTTCCTCTCAAGAAAGGTATGGAACACTTCCCTAGAAAGAGAATGAAGTCACCCTTTTATTCTATTATTAGAACAAATTATGATGTTAATGCTTCATCTCTTGATAATACTTGATTCACACTTTCTGCGCCTAGCTGAAAGGCGTTAAAGAAAAGCGCTTATGGGAGACAACCCATTATTTTACTACAGCACTTTTGTTTTATATTTGAGTCTTGGAAGTTGTTACTACTGTAGCAACCTCTCCTTATCTTTATTTTATCGCATTGTTGTGCCAAGTAAAGTCTTTGATAGTAAAGATGATACTAGATTTGGATTACTGCGCAGAAACAGATTTCTTACTGTCACGAAACTGAGCAGCCCTGTCTGTAGGTAACTCAGAAAAATCTGCCAATTTACGTGCGTGATCCTCAGATATGTACGCAACTTTCATTAAATTTGAGCATTTTCATCTGAGCAAGTTAAGTGCCACAGAAAAATTCGTCTTTACGTACTGTTCTGTTTTGACAGATTCTGCCTTTTATTTCGCATTGCCTGTTTTGCTATGTTTGATGGATTTCTTTGTTCCATTAACTTTCAGTAGCTTTGTGCAATGTCCAGAAGTGTTAAGAATGATTATGTCACCTCTGAATATGTGAATTTTTGATTATGCACTAACCCTCTAATGAGTTTGTTTTGAGTTTGGTGTGGAGGAAGTTTTCAAGGATCAAGAGAGGAGGATGATACAATATGATCAAGGAGAGTGAAAACTCTAAGCTTGGGGATGCCCCCGTGGTTCATCCCTGCATATTTCAAGAAGACTCAAGCATCTAAGCTTGGGGATGCCCAAGGCATCCCCTTCTTCATCGACAACTTATCAGGTCACCTCTAGTGAAACTATATTTTTATTCTGTCACATCTTATGTGCTTTACTTGGAGCGTCCGTATGTTTTTATTTTTGTTTTTGTTTGAATAAAATCGTATCCTAGAATTCTTTGTGTGGGAGAGAGACACGCTCCGCTGTTGCATATGAACACATGTGTTCTTGGCTTTACTCTTAATGTTCTTGGCAAAGGTTGAAACTGCTTCGTTCATTGTTATATGGTTGGAAACAGAAAATGCTTCATGTGGTAATTGGTATAATGTCTTGAATAATTTGATACTTGGCAATTGTTGTGCTCAAATAGATCATGTTTAAGCTCTTGCATCATGTACTTTGCACCTATTAATGAAGAACTACCATAGAGCTTGTTGAAATTTGGTTTGCATGATTGGTCTCTCTAAAGTCTAGATATTTTCTGGTGAGGTGTTTGAACAACAAGGAAGACAGCGTAGAGTCTTATAATGCTTGCAATATGTTCTTATGTAAGTTTTGCTGTACTGGTTCATACTTGTGTTTGCTTCAAACAACCTTGCTAGCCTAAGCCTTGTATTGAGAGGGAATACTTCTCGTGCATCCAAATCCTTGAGCCAAAAACTATGCCACTTGTGTCCACCATACCTACCTACTACATGGTATTTATCTGTCATTCCAAAGTAAATTGCTTGAGTGCTACCTTTAAAATTCCATTCTTTGTGTTTGCAATATATAGCTCATGGGAAAAATAGCTTAAAAACTATTGTGGTATTGAATATGTAGCTTATGTATCTTATTTCTTAATAAGTTGCTTGTTGAGCGATAACCATGTTCCTGGGGACGCCATCAACTATTACACCTTTGTTGAATATCATGTGAGTTACTATGCATGTTTGTCTTGTCTAAAGTAAGGGTGATTTATCACGATTAAATGGTTTGAGTATGCATATTGTTAGAGAAGAACATTGGGCCGCTAACTAAAGCCATGATCCATGGTGGAAGTTTCAGTTTGGACAACAATCCTCAATCTCATATGAGAATTTTATCTGTTGTTGAATGCTTATGCATTAAAGAGGAGTCCATTATCTGTTGTCTATGTTGTCCCGGTATGGATGTCTAAGTTGAGAATAATCAAAAGCGAGAAATCCAATGCGAACTTTCTCCTTAGACCTTTGTACAGGCGACATAGAGGTACCCCTTTGTGACACTTGGTTGAAACATATGTTATGCAATGATAATCCATGTAAATCCAAGCTAATTAGGACAAGGTGCGGGCACTATTGGTATACTATGCATGAGGCTTGCAACTTATAAGATGTCTTATGCATAACACATATGAATTATTACTACCGTTGACAAAATTGTTTCTATGTTTTCAAAATAAAAGCTCTAGCACAAATATAGCAATCCATGCTTCCCTCTGCGAAGGGCCCCATTCTTTTACTTTTATGTTGAGTCAGTTTAAGTACTTCTTTCTATCTTAGAAGCAAATACTTGTGTCAACCGTGTGCATTGATTCCTACATACTTGCTTATTTGCATTCATCATATTACTTTGTGTTGACAATTATCCATGAGATAAACATGTTGAAGTTGAAAGCAACTGCTGAAACTTATATCTTCCTTTGTGTTGCTTCAAAAATTTCTACTAAGAATCTATTGCTCTATGAGTTAACTTCTATGCAAGACTTATTGATGCTTGTCTTGAAAGTACTATTCATGAAAAGCCTTTGCTATATGATTCAGTTGTTTATTCATTGTCTTTACCATTGCTTCGAATCACTTCATTCATCTCATATGCTTTACAATAGTATTGATCAAGATTATGATAGCATGTCACTTCAGAAATTATCCTTGTTATCGTTTACCTACTCGAGGGCGAGTAGGAACTAAGCTATGGGATGCTTGATACGTATCAAACGTATCTATAATTTCTTATGTTCCATGCTACTTTTATGATGATACTCACATGTTTTATACACACTTTATGTCATCATTATGCATTTTCCGGCACTAACCTATTGACGAGATGTCGAAGAGCCAGTTGTTGTTTTCTGCTGTTTTTGGTTTCAGAAATCCTACAAAGGAAATATTCTCGGAATTGGACGAAATCAACGCCCAGGGTCTTATTTTTCCACGAAGCTTCCAGAAGACCGAAGGAGAGACGAGGTGGGGCCACGAGGCGTCGCCACCATAGGGCCTGATACGTCTCAAACGTATCTATAATTTCTTATGTTCCATGCTACTTTTATGATGATACTCACATGTTTTATACACATTATATGTCATTATTATGCATTTTCTGCACTAACCTATTAACGAGATGCCGAAGAGCCAGTTGCTGTTTTCTGCTGTTTTTGGTTTCAAAAATCCTAGTAAGGAAATATTCTCGGAATTGGACGAAATCAACGCCCAGGGTCCTATTTTGCCACGAAGCTTCCAGAAGACCGAAGAGTCAACGAAGTGGGGCCACGAGGTGGCCAGGAGGGTAGGCGGCACGGCCCCACCCTTGGCCGCGCCGACCTGTCTCCTGGGCCCCTCGCGACGCCCCCTGACCTGCCCTTCCGCCTACTTAAAGCCTTCGTCGCGAAACCCCCAGTACCGAGAGCCACGATACGGAAAATCTTCCAGAGACGCCGCCACCGCCAATCCCATCTCGGGGGGATTCAGGAGATCGCCTCCGGCACCCTGCCGGAGAGGGGAATCATCTCCCGGAGGACTCTACACCGCCATGGTCGCCTCCGGATTGATGAGTGAGTAGTTCACCCCTGGACTATGGGTCCATAGCAGTAGCTAGATGGTTGTCTTCTCCTCATGTGCTTCATTGTCGGATCTTGTGAGCTGCCTAACATGATCAAGATCATCTATCTGTAATGCTATATGTTGTGTTTGTTGGGATCCGATGGATAGAGAATACTATGTTATGTTGATTATCAATCTATTACCTATGTGTTGTTTATGATCTTGCATGCTCTCCGTTATTAGTAGAGGCTCTGGCCAAGTTTTTTCTCTTAACTCCAAGAGGGAGTATTTATGCTCGATAGTGGGTTCATGCCTCCATTAAATCTGGGACAGTGACAGAAAGTTCTAAGGTTGTGGATGTGCTGTTGCCACTAGGAATAAAACATTGATGCTATGTCTGAGGATGTAGTTATTGATTACATTACGCACAATACTTAATGCAATTGTCTGTTGTTTGCAACTTAATACTGGAAGGGGTTCGGATGATAACCTGAAGGTGGACTTTTTAGGCATAGATGCATGCTGGATAGCGGTCTATGTACTTTGTCGTAATGCCCAATTGAACCTCACAATACTCATCATGTCATGTATGTGCATTGTCATGCCCTCTCTATTTGTCAATTGCCCAACTGTAATTTGTTCACCCAACATGCTATTTATCTTATGGGAGAGACACCTCTAGTGAACTGTGGACCCCGGTCCATTCTTTTAATCGAATACAATCATCGCAATACTTGTTCTACTATTTTCTGCAAACAATCATCATCCACACTATACATCTAATCCTTTGTTACAGCAAGCCGGTGAGATTGACAACCTCACTGTTTCGTTGGGGCAAAGTACTTTGGTTGTGTTGTGCAGGTTCCACGTTGGCGCCGGAATCCCTGGTGTTGCGCCGCAATACATCTCGCCGCCATCAACCTTCAACGTGCTTCTTGGCTCCTACTGGTTCGATAAACCTTGGTTTCTTACTGAGGGAAAACTTGCTGCTGTACACATCATACCTTCCTCTTGGGGTTCCCAACAGACGAGTGCTTTACCGTCACAAGGAAGCTACTACACGCTAGCAGCATATTTTCTGGCGCCGTTGCCGGGGAGATCAAGACACGCTGCAAGGGGAGTCTTCACAATCCAATCTCTTTACTTTGTTTTTGTCTTGCTTTATTTTATTTACTACTTTGTTTGCTGCACTAAAACAAAACACAAAAAAAAAGTTGCTAGCTTTACTTTATTTACTATCTTGTTTGCACTCTATATCAAAAACACAAAAAAATTAGTTACTTGCATTTACTTTACTTAATATCATGCATGTTTTTATTTCACTAGTTAAGCATAATGGAAAACAACAAAAATATGAGAGATCTTTATGAACTTTATCTTGAATTAGGACATGATGTGTTTGAAGAGAGAATTAAAAAACCCATGGAACTTTATATGCATGCTAATGGGAATGTTATTACTATGAATGCTTTGAACACCATTGTTGCTAATGCTATGGAAAATTCTAAGCTTGGGGAAGCTGGCTCTGATGAGCATGATCTTTTTAGTCCCCCAAGCATTGAGGAGAAATTTTTTTTTTATGATTACAATACGCCTCCTATATATGATGATAGCCACTTTGTTGAATTTGCTCCCACTACAACTAATAAAATTGATTATGCTTATGTGGAGAGTAATAATTTTATGCATGAGACTCATGATAAGAATGCTTTATGTGATAGTTATATTGTTGAGTTTGCTCATGATACTACTAAAAGTTATTATGAGAGAGGAAAATATGGTTGTAGAAATTTTCATGTTACTAAAATGCCTCTCTATATGCTGAAATTTTTGAAGCTACACTTGTTTTATCTTCCTATGCTTGTCACTTTGCTCTTCATGAACTTGTTTATTTACAAGATTCCTATGCATAGGAAGCATGTTAGACTTAAATGTATTTTGAATTTGCCTCTTGAAGCTCTCTTTTGCTTCAAATACTATTTCTTGCGAGTGCATCATTACAATTACTGAGCCCATCTTAATAGATATAAAGAAAGCACTTCTTGGGAGATAACCCATGTGTTTATTTTACTACAGTAATTTTGTTCTATATTTGAGTCTTGGAAGTTGTTTACTACTGTAGCAACCTCTCCTTATCTTAGTTTTATTGCATTGTTGTGCCAAGTAAAGTCTCTAATAGAAGGATGATACTAGATTTGGATTACTGCGCAGAAACAGTTTTCTTTGCTGTCACGAATCTGGGTCTAATTCTCTGTAGGTAACTCAGAAATTTATGCCAATTTACGTGAGTGATCCTCAGATATGTACGCAACTTTCATTAGTTTTAAGTTTTCTCATCTGAGCAAGTCTGGTGCCTGTTAAAAATACGTCTTTACGAACTATTCTGTTTTGACAGATTCTGCCTTTTATTTTGCATTGCCTGTTTTGTCATGCTTGATGGATTTTTCGATTCCATTGACTTTCATTAGCTTTGTGCAATGTACATAAGTATAAAGAATGATTGTGTCACCTCTGAATATGTTAATTTTGATTGTGCACTAACCCTCTAATGAGTTTGTTTCAAGTTTGGTGTGGAGGAAGTTTTCAAGGATCAAGAGAGGAGGATGATATACACTATGATCAAGGAGAGTGAAAGCTCTAAGCTTGGGGATGCCCCGGTGGTTCACCCCTGCATATATCAAGAAGACTCAAGCATCTAAGCTTGGGGATGCCCAAAGCATCCCCTTCTTCATCGACAATATTATCAGGTTCCTCCCCTGAAACTATATTTTTATTCCATCACATCTTATGTACTTTGCTTGGAGCGTCGGTTTGTTTTTGTTTTTGTTTTGTTTGAATAAAATGGATCCTAGCATTCATTGTGTGGGAGAGAGACACGCTCCGCTGTTGCATATGGACAAGTATGTCCTTAGGCTTTACTCATAGTATTCATGGCGAAAGTTTCTTCTTCGTTAAATTGTTATATGGTTGGAATTGGAAAATGATATATGTGGTAATTGGTATAATATCTTGAATAAGGTGATACTTGGCAATTCTTGTGCTCATGTTTAAGGTCTTGCATCATATACTTTGCACTTATTAATGAAGAAATACATAGAGCATGCTAAAATCTGATTTGCATGTTTGGTTTCTCTAAGGCCTAGATAATTTCTAGTATTGAGTTTGAACAACAAGGAAGACGGTATAGAGTCTTATAATGTTTACAATATGTCTTTTATGTGAGTTTTGCTGCACCGCTTCATCCTTGTGTTTGTTTCAAATAACTTTGCTAGCCTAAACCTTGTATCGAGAGGGAATACTTCTCATGCATCCAAAATCCTTGAGCCAACCACTATGCCATTTGTGTCCACCATACCTACCTACTACATGGTATTTCTCCGCCATTCCAAAGTAAATTGCTTGAGTGCTACCTTTAAAATTTCCATTCTTTATCTTTGCAATATATAGCTCATGGGACAAATAGCTTAAAAACTATTGTGGTTTTGAATATGTACTTATGCACTTTATCTCTTATTAAGTTGCTTGTTGTGCGATAACCATGTTTCTGGGGACGCCATCAACTACTCTTTGTTGAATATCATGTGAGTTGCTATGCATGTCCGTCTTGTCTGAAGTAAGGGAGATTTACCACTCATTTAATGGTTAGAGCATGCATAATGTTAGAGAAGAACATTGGGCCGCTTAACTAAAGCCATGAATCATGGTGGAAGTTTCGCTTTTGGACATATATCCTCAATCTCATATGAGAACATTAATTGTTGCTACATGCTTATGCATTAAAGAGGAGTCCATTATCTGTTGTCTATGTTGTCCCGGTATGGATGTCTAAGTTGAGAATAATCAAAAGCGAGAAATCCAATGCGAACTTTCTCCTTAGACCTTTGTACAGGCGGCATAGAGGTACCCCTTTGTGACACTTGGTTAAAACATGTGTATTGCGATGATAATCCCGGTAATCCAAGCTAATTAGGACAAGGTGCGGGCACTATTAGTATACTATGCATGAGGCTTGCAACTTGTAGGATATAATTTACATAACTCATATGCTTTATTACTACCGTTGACAAAATTGTTTCTTGTTTTCAAAACCAAAGCTCTAGCACAAATATAGCAATCGATGCTTTCCTCTTTGAAGGACCTTTCTTTTACTTTTATG
Source organism: Lolium perenne (assembly GCF_019359855.2). NCBI lineage: Eukaryota > Viridiplantae > Streptophyta > Magnoliopsida > Poales > Poaceae > Lolium > Lolium perenne. The sequence goes on along the minus strand of NC_067245.2, from coordinate 237,868,599 downwards.
TTGAGTCAGTTCACCTATCTCTCTCCACCTCAAGAAGCAAACACTTGTGTGAACTGTGCATTGATTCCTACATACTTGCATATTGCACTTGTTATATTACTTTACATTGACAACATCCATGAGATATACATGTTACAAGTTGAAAGCAACCGCTGAAACTTCATCTTCCTTTGTGTTGCTTCAATACCTTTACTTTGAATTATTGCTTTATGAGTTAACTCTTATGCAAGACTTATTGATGCTTGTCTTGAAGTACTATTCATGAAAAGTCTTTGCTTTATGATTCAATTGTTTACTCATATCATTTACCATTGTTTCAAATCGCTGCATTCATTACATGTGCTTACAGTAGTATTGATCAAGATTATGTTGGTAGCATTGTCACTTAAGAAATTATCTTTGTTATCGTTTACCTACTCGGGACGAGTAGGAACTAAGCTTGGGGATGCTTGATACGTCTCAAACGTATCTATAATTTCTTATGTTCCATGCTACTTTTATGATGATACTCACATGTTTTATACACATTATATGTCATTATTATGCATTTTCCTGCACTAACCTATTAACGAGATGATGAAAAGCCAGTTGTTGTTTTCTGCTGTTTTTGGTTTCAGAAATCCTAGTAAGGAAATATTCTCGGAATTGGACGAAATCAATGCCCAGGGTCCTATTTTGCCACGAAGCTTCCAGAAGACCGAAGAGTCAACGAAGTGGGGCCACGAGGTGGCCAGGAGGGTAGGCGGCGTGGCCCCACCCTTGGCCGCGCCGACCTGTCTCCTGGGCCCCTCGCGACGCCCCCTGACCTGCCCTTCCGCCTACTTAAAGCCTTCGTCGCGAAACCCCCAGTACCGAGAGCCACGATACGGAAAACCTTCCAGAGACGCCGCCACCGCCAATCCCATCTCGGGGGATTCAGGAGATCGCCTCCGGCACCCTGCTGGAGAGGGGAATCATCTCCCGGAGGACTCTACACCGCCATGGTCGCCTCCGGATTGATGAGTGAGTAGTTCACCCCTGGACTATGGGTCCATAGCAGTAGCTAGATGGTTGTCTTCTCCTCATGTGCTTCATTGTCGGATCTTGTGAGCTGCCTAACATGATCAAGATCATCTATCTGTAATGCTATATGTTGTGTTTGTTGGGATCCGATGGATAGAGAATACTATGTTATGTTGATTATCAATCTATTACCTATGTGTTGTTTATGATCTTGCATGCTCTCCGTTATTAGTAGAGGCTCGGCCAAGTTTTTGCTCTTAACTCCAAGAGGGAGTATTTATGCTCGATAGTGGGTTCATGCCTCCATTAAATCAGGACGATGTGAGAAAGTTCTAAGGTTGTGGATGTGCTGTTGCCACTAGGGATAAAACATTGATGCTATGTCTGAGGATGTAGTTATTGATTACATTACGCACCATACTTAATGCAATTGTCTGTTGTTTGCAACTTAATACTGGAAGGGGTTCGGATGATAACCTGAAGGTGGACTTTTTAGGCATAGATGCATGCTGGATAGCGGTCTATGTACTTTGTCGTAATGCCCAATTGAACCTCACAATACTCATCATGTCATGTATGTGCATTGTCATGCCCTCTCTATTTGTCAATTGCCCAACTGTAATTTGTTCACCCAACATGCTATTTATCTTATGGGAGAGACACCTCTAGTGAACTGTGGACCCCGGTCCATTCTTTTAATCGAATACAATCTACTGCAATACTTGTTCTACTATTTTCTGCAAACAATCATCATCCACACTATACATCTAATCCTTTGTTACAGCAAGCCGGTGAGATTGACAACCTCACTGTTTCGTTGGGGCAAAGTACTTTGGTTGTGTTGTGCAGGTTCCACGTTGGCGCCGGAATCCCTGGTGTTGCGCCGCACTACATCTCGCCGCCATCAACCTTCAACGTGCTTCTTGGCTCCTACTGGTTCGATAAACCTTGGTTTCTTACTGAGGGAAAACTTGCTGCTGTACACATCATACCTTCCTCTTGGGGTTCCCAACAGACGAGTGCTTTACCGTCACAAGGAAGCTACTACACGCTAGCAGGGCCGCGCGGCCCAGGAGGGGCACGCGCCGCCCTATGGGGTGGGCCCCTCGTCAGCCCCCCGACGCTGCCCTTCCGCCTACTTATAGCCTTCGTCGCGAAAACCCCAGTACCGAGAGCCACGATACGGAAAACCTTACTGAGGCGCCGCCGCCGCCAATCCCATCTTGGGGGATTCAGGAGATCGCCTCCGGCACCCTGCCAGAGAGGGGAATCATCTCCCGGAGGACTCTTCATCGCCATGATCGCCTCCGGACTGATGTGTGAGTAGTTCACCTCTGGACTATGGGTCCATAGCAGTAGCTAGATGGTTGTCTTCTCCTCTTGTGCTATCATGTTAGATCTTGTGAGCTGCCTATCATGATCAAGATCATCTATTTGTAATGCTACATGTTGTGTTTGTTGGGATCCGATGAATATGGAATACTATGTTATGTTGATTATCAATCTATCATATATGTGTTGTTTATGATCTTGCATGCTCTCCGTTGCTAGTAGAGGCTCTGGCCAAGTTGATACTTGTAACTCCAAGAGGGAGTATTTATGCTCGATAGTGGGTTCATGCCTCCATTAAATGGGACAGGTGACAGTAAAGTTCTAAGGTTGTGGATGTGCTATTGCCACTAGGGATAAAACATCAATGCTTTGTCTAAGGATATTTGTGTTGATTACATTACGCACCATACTTAATGCAATTGTCTGTTGTTTGCAACTTAATACTGGAAGGGGTGCGGATGCTAACCCGAATGTGGACTTTTTAGGCATAGATGCATGCTGGATAGCGGTCTATGTACTTTGTCGTAATGCCCGATTGAATCTCACTTTACTCATCATGATATGTATGTGCATTGTTATGCCCTCTCTATTTGTCAATTGCCCAACTGTAATTTGTTCACCCAACATGCTATTTCTTATTGGAGAGACACCACTAGTGAACTGTGGACCCCGGTCCAATTCTTTTACATCTGAATACAATCTACTGCAAACATTGTTCTCTACTGTTATTCGCATACAAACATCATTTTCCACACCATACATTTAATCCTTTGTTTACAGCAAGCCGGTGAGATTGACAACCTCACTGTTAAGTTGGGGAAAAGTATTTTGATTGTGTTGTGCAGGTTCCACGTTGGCGCCGGAATCCCTGGTGTTGCGCCGCACTACACTCCACCACCAACAACCTTCGCGTGTTCCTTGACTCCTACTGGTTCGATAAACCTTGGTTTCTTACTGAGGGAAAACTTGCTGCTTTACTCATCATACCTTCCTCTTGGGGTTCCCAACGGATGAGTGCTTTACCGCCACAAGGAAGCTACTTTGGCGCCGTTGCAATCCAACAACCACGCGCAAGCACTGGCCCAGGGCATCATCCGGATTTCGACATCACCCTTCTCGGCGCTGGTGCTCTTGGTGCGCAAGCCCGACGGCACGTGGCGTTTCTGCATCGACTACCGCGCGCTCAACGCAGTGATGTCCAAGGACAAGTTCCCCATCCCGGTGGTGGACGAGCTCTTGGATGAGCTACACGGGGCGCGCTTCTTCACCAAGCTCGACCTGCGCTCGGGCTACCACCAGGTGCGGATGCATCCGGATGATGTCCCGAAGACGGCGTTCCGTACGCACCACGGCCACTTCGAGTTCCTGGTGATGCCGTTCGGCCTCTCCAATGCGCCGGCCACATTCCAGTCGTTGATGAATGACGTGCTCAGCCCCTATTTACGCCGTTTTGTGCTTGTTTTCTTTGATGATATTCTCATCTACAATGCATCGTGGGCGGAGCATCTACAACACGTCTCCATCGTCTTCAACGAGCTTCGAGCGCATCGTCTCCACCTCAAGCGCTCGAAGTGCTCGTTTGGCACGACCTCCGTCGCATACTTGGGCCACGTCATCTCGGTGGACGGTGTCGCGATGTACGCCGACAAGGTTGTGGCGGTCGCTGCATGGCCGACGCCGCAGTCACCGCGGGCTCTTCGCGGCTTCTTGGGGCTCGCGGACTACTACCGGAAGTACATCGGGGACTTCGGCCTCATCGCCGCGCCACTGACGCGTCTACTTCGACGCGACGCCTTCTCCTGGGACGAGGAGGCGACTACGGCCTTCGAGGCCCTTCAACGGGCCCTCACGACAGGACCCGTCCTCCAGATGCCGGACTTCGACATGCCGTTCGTAGTGGACTGCGACGCCTCTGGCATTGGCTTCGGCGCCGTCCTCCATCAGAGCGAGGGGTCGCTGGCCTTCTTCAGCCGACCCTTTGCTCCTCGCCACCACAAGCTTGCGGCATACGAGCGCGAGCTGATCGGGCTGGTCCAGGTTGTGCGCCACTGGCGCCCTTACCTCTGGGGCTGGTCGTTCAGGGCGCGCACGGACCACTACAGCCTCAAGTTCTTGCTGGACCAGCGCCTCTCCACAGTTCCGCAGCACCAATGGATCAACAAGCTCTTCGGCTTCGACTTCACCGTGGAGTACCGGCCCAGCTGTCTCAACACGGTTGCCGACGCCCTATCCCGCCGCGACACTGAGGATGTTGCAGACGACGTGACCACAGCAGGCACCGTCCTGTGCATCCTTTCGGGACCGTCCTTCGCCTTCATCGACGACGTCCGCCGTGCGACGACCACGGCCATGGACGCCCAGACACTCCGCGGGTGCCTCGCCGACGGCGACTTGGGGGCGCCTTGGCGCCTTGACGACGTGCTCCTGCTGCACGGACGCCGCATCTTCGTGCCCGCCCACGGCGACCTACGCCAACAGGTCCTGGCGCTGGCACACTCCGCCGGCCATGAAGGCGTGCAGAAGACCCTCCATCTCCTCCGCGTTGATTTCTACATCCCCGGGGATGGTGCGCTCGTTCGTGACTGGGTGCGGTCATGCGTGACGTGCCAGCGGAACAAGACGGAGACGTGATACGCGTACAGCACGCGTCCGTTGGGAACCCCAAGAGGAAGGTGTGATGCGTACATCAGCAAGTTTTCCCTTAGTAAGAAACCGAGGTTATCGAACCAGTAGGAGTCAAGAAGCACGTGAAGGTTGTTGGTGACGGAGTGTAGCGCGGCGCAACACCAGGGATTCCGGCGCCAACGTGGAACCTGCACAACACAATCAAAGTACTTTGCCCCAACGTAACAGTGAGGTTGTCAATCTCACCGGCTTGCTGTAAACAAAGGATTAGATGTATAGTGTGGAAGATGATGTTTGCAAAGAATAGTAAGAACAAGTATTGCAGTAGATTGTATTCAATGTAAAAGAATGGACCGGGGTCCACAGTTCACTAGAGGTGACTCTCCGATAAGAAATAGCATGTTGGGTGAACAAATTACAGTTGGGCAATTGACAAATAGAGAGGGCATGACAATGCACATACATATCATGATGAGTAGTGTGAAATTCAATTGGGCATTACGACAAAGTACATAGACCGCTATCCAGCATGCATCTATGCCTAAAAAGTCCACCTTCGGGTTAGCATCCGCACCCCTTCCAGTATTAAGTTGCAAACAACAGACAATTGCATTAAGTATGGTGCGTAATGTAATCAACACAAATATTCTTAGACAAAGCATTGATGGTTTATCCCTAGTGGCAACAGCACATCCACAACCTTAGAACTTTCTGTCACATCGTCCTGCATTTAATGGAGGCATGAACCCACTATCGAGCATAATTACTCCCTCTTGGAGTTACAAGTATCAACTTGGCCAGAGCCTCTACTAGCAACGGAGAGCATGCAAGATCATAAACAACACATATATGATAGATTGATAATCAACATAACATAGTATTCCATATTCATCGGATCCCAACAAACACAACATGTAGCATTACAAATAGATGATCTTGATCATGATAGGCAGCTCACAAGATCTAACATGATAGCACAAGAGGAGAAGACAACCATCTAGTTACTGCTATGGACCCATAGTCCAGGGGTGAACTACTCACACATCGATCCGGAGGCGATCATGGCGATGAAGAGTCCTCCGGGAGATGATTCCCCTCTCCGACAGGGTGCCGGAGGCGATCTCCTGAATCCCCCGAGATGGGATTGGCGGTGGCGTCCCTGGAAGGTTTTCCGTATCGTGGCTCTCGGTACTGGGGTTTTCTCGACGAAGACTTTTTATAGGCGGAAGGGCAGGTCAGGGGGCGTCACGAGGGGCCCACACACTAGGGCGGCGCGAGCCCCTCTAGGCCGCGCCGCCTTGGTGTGTCGCCACCTCGTGGCCCCACTTCGTATCTCCCTCGGTCTTCTGGAAGCTTCGTGGAAAAATAAGACCCTGGGCGTTGATTTCGTCCAATTCCGAGAATATTTCCTTTGTAGGATTTCTGAAACCAAAAACAGCAGAAAACAGCAACTGGCTCTTCGGCATCTTGTCAATAGGTTAGTGCCGGAAAATGCATAAATATGACATAAAGTGTGTATAAAACATGTGAGTATCATCATAAAAGTAGCATGGAACATAAGAAATTATAGATACGTTTGAGACGTATCAAGCATCCCCAAGCTTAGTTCCTACTCGTCCTCGAGTAGGTAAACGATAACAAAGATAATTTCTGAAGTGACATGCTATCATAATCTTGATCAATACTATTGTAAAGCATATGCGATGAATGAAGTGATTCGAAGCAATGGTAAAAAAATGAATAAACAACTGAATCATATAGCAAAGACTTTTCATGAATAGTACTTTCAAGACAAGCATCAATAAGACTTGCATAGGAGTTAACTCATAAAGCAATAGATTCTTAGTAGAAAGCTTTGAAGCAACACAAAGGAAGATATAATTTTCAGCAGTTGCTTTCAACTTCAACATGTATATCTCATAGATAATTGTCAACACAAAGTAATATGATGAATGCAAATAAGCAAGTATGTAGGAATCAATGCACACAGTTGACACAAGTGTTTGCTTCTAAGATAGAAAGAAGTAGGTAAACTGACTCAACATAAAAGTAAAAGAATGGTCCCTTCGCAGAGGGAAGCATGGATTGCTATATTTGTGCTAGAGCTTTTATTTTGAAAACATAGAAACAATTTTGTCAATGGTAGTAATAATTCATATGTGTTATGCATAAGACATCTTATAAGTTGCAAGCCTCATGCATAGTATACCAATAGTGCCCGCACCTTGTCCTAATTAGCTTGGATTTACATGGATTATCATTGTATAACATAAGTTTCAACCAAGTGTCACAAAGGGGTACCTCTATGTCGCATGTACAAAGGTCTAAGGAGAAAGTTCGCATTGGATTTCTCGCTTTTGATTATTCTCAACTTAGACATCCATACCGGGACAACATAGACAACAGATAATGGACTCCTCTTTAATGCATAAGCATTCAACAACAGATAAAATTCTCATATGAGATTGAGGATTGTTGTCCAAACTGAAACTTCCACCATGGATCATGGCTTTAGTTAGTGGCCCAATGTTCTTCTCTAACAATATGCATACTCAAACCATTTGATCATGATAAATCACCCTTACTTCAGACAAGACGAACATGCATAGCAACTCACATGATATTCAACAAAGGTGAAATAGTTGATGGCGTCCCCAGGAACATGGTTATCGCTCAACAAGCAACTTATTAAGAAATAAGATACATAAGTACATATTCAATACCACAATAGTTTTTAAGGCTATTTTTCCCATGAGCTATATATTGCAAAGACAAAGAATGGAATTTTAAAGGTAGCACTCAAGAAATTTACTTTGGAATGGCAGATAAATACCATGTAGTAGGTAGGTATGGTGGACACAAGTGGCATAGTTTTTGGCTCAAGGATTTGGATGCACGAGAAGTATTCCCTCTCAATACAAGGCTTAGGCTAGCAAGGTTGTTTGAAGCAAACTCAAGTATGAACCGGTACAGCAAAACTTGCATAAGAACATATTGCAAGCATTATAAGACTCTACACTGTCTTCCTTGTTGTTCAAACCCTCACCAGAAAATATCTAGACTCTAGAGAGACCAATCATGCAAACCAAATGTCAACAAGCTCTACAGTATTTCTTCATTAATAGGTGCAAAGTACATGATGCAAGAGCTTAAACATGATCTATATGAGCACAACAATTGCCAAGTATCAAATTATTCAAGACATTATACCAATTACCACATGAAGCATTTTCTGTTTCCAACCATATAACAATTAACGAAGCAGTTTCAACCTTCGCCATGAACATTAAAAATAAAGCTAAGAACATATGTGTTCATATGCAACAGCGGAGCGTGTGTCTCTCCCATATAAAGAATGCCATGATCCGATTTTATTCAAACAAACAAAAACAAGAACATAAAGACGCTCCAAGTAAAGCACATAAGATGTGGCCGAATAAAAATATAGTTTCACTAGAGGTGACCTGATAATTTGTCGATGAAGAAGGGGATGCCTTGGGCATCCCCAAGCTTAGATGCTTGAGTCTTCTTGAAATATGCAGGGATGAACCACGGGGGCATCCCCAAGCTTAGAGTTTTCACTCTTCTTGATCATATTGTATCATCCTCCTCTCTTGATCCTTGAAAACTTCCTCCACACCAAACTCAAAACAAACTCATTAGAGGGTTAGTGCATAATCAAAAATTCACATATTCAGAGGTGACACAATCATTCTTAACACTTCTGAACATTGCACAAAGCTACTGAAAGTTAATGGAATAAATAAATCCATCAAACATAGCAAAACAGGCAATGCGAAACAAAAGGCAGAATCTGTCAAAACAGAACAGTACGTAAAGACGAATTTTTCTGGGGAACTAAACTTGCTCAGATGAAAATGCTCACATTGAATGAAAGTTGCGTACATATCTGTGGATCACACACGTAAATTGGCATATTTTTCTGAGTTACCTACAGACGGGGCGACTCAAATTCGTGACAGCAAGAAATCTGTTTCTGCGCAGCAACCCAAATCTAGTATCAACTCTACTATCAAAGACTTTACTTGGCACAACAATGCAATAAAATAAAGATAATGAGAGGTTGCTATAGTAGTAACAACTTCCAAGACTCAAATATAAAACAAAAGTGCTGTAGTAAAATCATGGGTTGTCTCTCATAAGCGCTTTTCTTTAACGCCTTTCAGCTAGGCGCAGAAAGTGTGAATCAAGTATTATCAAGAGATGAAAAATTAACAGAGGGGTTTGGAGTTTTCTCAACTATGCATTGTATCTTATCTATGTAAGTTTCAGAGACTCCTTTTTCATTACTCTTAGGCTTGCTATTCTCATCAAATAAATTTTCAGGAACAATCCAATCAAAATTCTTTTCTAGTGCCTCGCACATTCCTAAGAGCTTGCAAGGTATTGATGTTTTAATATCCCCCTCACCATTGACATTATTAGTGTACTTTAATCTATCCATGTCCATCTTTTCAAGTGTTCTTTTAAAATCAGTGAACAAACCAAGCTTCTTATGCTTAATAAAAACTTTTCTAGCTTCTTTAGCTATATCTTCAAATTCTCTAACAAGAACTTTTAAAACAAAATATCTCTTTTCTCCCATCTCCATATCAGAAAGTGTAAGAAACATATGTTGCATTATGGGATTGAGATTAACGAATCTAGTTTCCAACATGTGTACTAAAGAAGCAGCAGCAATTTCATAATTAGGAGCAAGTTCTACCAAGTATCTATCTTCAAAATCTTCAACCGTACTAATATGAGTGAAAAAATCTTCTATATTATCTTTTCCAATGATAGACCCTCATCCTACCGGTACATCTTTTAGAGTGAAATTAGGAGGAAACATGATGAAATAATTAAAGTAAATGCAAGTAACTAATTTTTTTGTATTTTTGATATAGAGAACGTAAACAAGATAATAAATAAAGTAAAGCAAGTAACTATTTTTTTGTATTTTGATATAAGAAAGCAAACAAAGCAAGAATAAAATAAAGTAAAGCAAGACAAAAACAAAGTACAGAGATTGGAAGTAGGAGACTCCCCTTGCAGCGTGTCTTGATCTCCCCGGCAACGGCGCCAGAAAAGGAGCTTGCTGGCGTGCAGTTGACGTGGGAGTTAGAAATCTCTGTGGTGTAATTTTTCTTCATGTTCCCCGGCAACGGCGCCAGAAAAAGAGCTTGATACGCGTACAGCACGCGTCCGTTGGGAACCCCAAGAGGAAGGTGTGATACGTACAGCAGCAAGTTTTCCCTCGGTAAGAAACCGAGGTTATCGAACCAGTAGGAGTTAAGAAGCACGTGAAGGTTGTTGGTGACGGAGTGTAGTGCGGCGCAACACCAGGGATTCCGGCGCGAACGTGGAACCTGCACAATACAATCAAAGTACTTTGCCCCAACGTAACAGTGAGGTTGTCAATCTCACCGGCTTGCTATAAACAAAGGATTAGATGTATAGTGTGGAAGATGATGTTTGCAAAGAACAGTAAGAACAAGTATTGCAGTAGATTGTATTCGATGTAAAAGAATGGACCAGGGTCCACAGTTCACTAGAGGTGTCTCTCCGATAAGAAATAGCATGCTGGGTGAACAAATTACAGTTGGGCAATTGACAATTAGAGAGGGCATGACAATGCACATACATATCATGATGAGTAGTGTGAAATTCAATTGGGCATTACGACAAAGTACATAGACCGCTATCCAAAGATGCATCTATGCCTAAAAAGTCCACCTTCGGGTTAGCATCCGCACCCCTTCCAGTATTAAGTTGCAAACAATAGATAATTGCATTAAGTATGGTGCGTAATGTAATCAACAAAAATATCCTTAGACAAAGCATTGATGTTTTATTCCTAGTGGCAACATCACATCCACAACCTTAGAACTTTCTGTCACTGTCCCAGATTTAATGGAGGCATGAACCCACTATCGAGCATAATTACTCCCTCTTGGAGTTACAAGTATCAACTTGGCCAGAGCCTCTACTAGCAACGGAGAGCATGCAAGATCATAAGCAACACATATATGATAGATTGATAATCAACATAACATAGTATTCCATATTCATCGGATCCCAACAAACACAACATGTAGCATTACAAATAGATGATCTTGATCATGATAGGCAGCTCACAAGATCTAACATGATAGCACAAGAGGAGAAGACAACCATCTAGTTACTGCTATGGACCCATAGTCCAGGGGTGAACTACTCACACATCGATCCGGAGGCGATCATGGCGATGAAGAGTCCTCCGGGAGATGATTCCCCTCTCCGGCAGGGTGCCGGAGGCGATCTCCTGAATCCCCCGAGATGGGATTGGCGGCGGCGTCGTCTCTGGAAGGTTTTCCGTATCGTGGCTCTCGGTACTGGGGTTTTCTCGACGAAGACTTTTTATAGGCGGAAGGGCAGGTCAGGGGGCGTCACGAGGGGCCCACACACTAGGGCGGCGTGGGCCCCCCCTAGGCCGCGCCGCCTTGGTGTGTCGCCACCTCGTGGCCCCACTTCGTATCTCCCTCGGTCTTCTGGAAGCTTCGTGGAAAAATAAGACCCTAGACGTTGATTTCGTCCAATTCCGAGAATATTTCCTTTGTAGGATTTCTGAAACCAAAAACAGCAGAAAACAGCAACTGGCTCTTCGGCATCTTGTCAATAGGTTAGTGCCGGAAAATGCATAAATTTGACATAAAGTGTGTATAAAACATGTGAGTATCATCATAAAAGTAGCATGGAACATAAGAAATTATAGATACGTTTGAGACGTATCAAGACGCTGTGACCAGCGGGTATGCTGCAGCCGCTGGACGTACCCTCCCATGTGTGGGCGGATATCTCCATGGACTTCATCGAGGGCCTCCCAAGGTGGGCGGCAAGTCCGTCATCCTCACGGTGGTCGACCGCTTCTCCAAGTACGCGCACTTCATCGCCCTCGGCCACCCATATTCAGCTGCATCCGTGGCACGGGCCTTCTTCGACGGCATCGTCTGCCTCCACGGATTTCCTTCATGCATCGTCAGCGATCGTGATCCTGTGTTCACTGGTCACGTCTGGCGGGATCTCTTCCGGATGGCCGGCGTGAAGCTCCGCATGAGCACCGCGTTCCACCCTCAGACCGACGGCCAGTCCGAGGTGGTCAATAAGGTGATCGCCATGTATTTGCGATGTGTCACGAGTGACTGACCACGATGTTGGGTGGATTGGTTGCCATGGGCGGAGTACTGCTACAACACCTCCTATCACTCCGCCCTGCATGCCACGCCTTTTGAGGTGGTCTACGGGCGACCGCCGCCAGCAATGCTTCCTTATGAGCCGGGCACGGCTCAAACCGAGACGGCGGGCGACCTGCTGCGCACCCGCGATGAGATCCTGACTGTGGCGCGCCAGCGTCTTCTGCAAGCACAACAGCTGGCCCGGAAGTACTATGATTCTCATCACCGCGAGGCGGAGTTTGCGGTGGGGGATTGGGTTTGGCTGCGCCTCCTTCACAGGACCATGCAGACCCTGGACCCACGCTCCAAGCGCAAGTTGGAACCCCGTTACGCCGGTCCTTTTCGAGTGCTGGAACGAGTTGGCACACTCGCATACCGCTTGGAGCTGCCGGCTACATCGCGCCTACATGACGTCTTCCATGTTGGCCTACTCAAGGCCTACACGGGGACCCACCGGCAGTGATGCTGGACCTTCCCCCTACTACAGATGGTCGTCTGCTGCCAGCTCCAGCTAAAGTGGCGCGGGTGATGCAGGGGCAGCAGCGTCGCGGCGTTTGGCATGTTCTGGTGCAGTGGGCCGGTCTGCCAGAGGAGGAGGCCACTTGGGAGAAGCTCGAGGAGTTCCGCCAGCAGTTTCCAGATGTTCAGCTCGAGGACGAGCTGTTTGTGAAGGCGGGGAGAGATGTTATGACCGGTTTGTCTTATAGCAGGAAGAAGCCCATTAGTGGGCCTAAATTAGGGGCTTAGCCAATTTATCTTTATGTCATTAGCCTATATATATCCCTGTAATAGCTACGTGAAAGGACAAGCAATAATCAATCTATTATTGCCAACTCCCTGAGGAGTTGGCGTTCCAAACCCTAGCCGCCGCCTCTCCACCGTGCGCCGCCTCCCCTCCCTCACGACGGCGGCTGGCCGCCGGCGCCGCCTTCCACCCCCGCGATCTGTGCACTTCCACCCCTACAACCTACGTCCCCGGCCTGGTAGACCCCGAGTCTCTACCAGAAAGTCTTGGTTGAACCGGGCGGCACCTGCACATGAAGAGCAATTTCCAGGACTGTATTAGCGCAGTTCCTGAGTTCCAGAACTGTTTTAGACGTGGCCGTTAATGTTGAAATAAATTGCCTACATCTTTCCATCAGCTCGGACTTTTGGGGTAGTTGGTTAGTGCATGCAATTCAATATGGTATCAGAGCAGGAGATCCTAGGATCAAATCCTGGCCAACGCAAGAATTAAAAGAAATATCACGGCTCCCCAAACATGCGTCACAATTGGCCAAAGGGCACGTAGGGTGAGTGTTGAAATAAATTGCCTACATCTTTCCATCAGCTCGGGCTTTTGGGATAGTTGGTTAGTGCATGAAGCTTAACATGGTATTAGAGCCCCAGGTCTCGAGTTCAAATCCTGACTTTCACATGGTTTTCGCAATTAAGCCTAAAAATTGATGTTGCCCCCCTCTTTAGCCACCGCTGATGCCCTGTTTCGAGTGTTGAAATAAATTGTGGGCTTTTAGGATAGTTGGTTAGTGCATGCAATTCAATATGGTATCAGAGCAGGAGATCCTAGGATCAAATCCTAGATTGTTAGTGGCCTTGAGAAGAGGTCAAGTGTGTTAGTTAGTTAGAGATAGCTTCGTCCGTGTGCGTGATGCCCAGGCAGTGTGTAGCTGTTGTTAGTGGCCTAGTGCGTGGCAGGTGGTGTTGGTGGCTGTGTGGCGCCCTCGTGTGTCTATTCAAGAGTTGTAAGCATGTTTATTAGACAATGAGAATAGAGAGAAATGTATTCACGGTGGAAACCAAGGAAGTGTCCAGGCAAAGACTTTGTATTCTTCTTCCTTGGGTAGTGTGTGCGCTGTGAGTTCTTGTGTGAGAAATACAAGAGAGTGTGTGAGTTCAGAGGTAGAAGAAGATGGGGCTGTGAGCTGCAGCCCCAACACAATCCGGCCGCCATGTCTCCCTTGCTCCTCCTCCTCTTACTGGCCATAGCCCTCCCACTCCCGCCCGCCACCGCGCAGCTAGCGCCGGCACCGGCGTCCCCCGTTAAGGAGGACAAGGTGCGGTGCCTCCGCGGCGTCAAGCAGGGCCTCAAGGACCCCGACGGCAACCTCGCCTCCTGGACCTTCACCAACATCACGCCCGGAACCATCTGCGAGTTCGCTGGCGTCTTCTGCTGGAACCGGGGGGAGTCGCTCTCCATCGCGCTCGAGCTCTCCGGCTTCGGCCTCCAGGGCGCCGTCCCCTCCTCGCTCCAGTACTGCCGATCCACCACCATGCTGGACCTCTCCAACAACTCCCTCTCCGGGCCGATTCCGGCGGCGCTTTGCGACTGGCTCCCCTTCCTCGTCAAACTCGACCTCTCCGGCAACCGCCTCTCCGGGCCGATCCCCTCCGAGCTCGCCAACTGCCGCTTCCTCAGCTCGCTCAAGCTCAGCGGCAACAAGCTCTCCGGCCAGATTCCCTGAGTCTCTCTCGCGGCTGAGCCGTCTCAGGTCGCTCGACCTCTCTGACAACCGGCTCGGCGCGGCCTTCCCCAACGAGTCCTTCTCCGGGAACCCCGGCCGGCTTGTGCGGAGCTCCTGTATCCCCACGCTGCGGCCGCGGGCTAGGCCTTGTTTGGCACAGTGTTTGCAGGATTGGTGGGAATAATACTCTAAAGATTTGATAAACCCTACCGTCAGTTCTCTGAAAAATTTCATTCTCAATCTACTAGGTAAGGGTAAAATATTGAGTATTTAAAAAACTACACTAAAATTTGGAAAAAAATAAGGATAAATGAGAATTAAACTAGCTCAATACTCTAGCACCAAACATATATTTAGAGCATGTCTAACATGCCCCGTATAACCCGCCCACCCCGTAAAATTTCGGCGGGATACGGGGCAGGCGCGATATGGGCCGTCTAGCAGGCCCCGTATTCGGGCCGGCCCGTTTCGGCGAAATACGGGGCCCAGGAAATCGGCCCCGTCGCCCCCTACTTATACTGGACGCAGGTGCGAGTGAGGGGTTAACCCCTCACTCGCAACCCTAGCTCCGCCGTGCGCCGCCGCCTCCGTAGTTAGCTCCGGCGAGCAATTCCTCACTCCCCCGCGCCGCATTCCACCCCAGCTCCGGCATGGACGCCCGACGCCGCAGTACTGCCTCGCCGGCGAGCGGATCGAAGCGATCGCGCCCGCCGGACACCGTTGAGGAGGTGTGGCGGCTCAAGTGCCGGTACTCCGCCGCCGGGAGCCGCCGTGCGGCGTGCCGGTACGCCGGCGCGCTGTACGTGCCGGATTCGCTCCGGGAGTTCGCCGCGGGTGGGCGGTGGTACCGACAAGACCCGCCGCTCAAGCCGATGAGCGGCCGGGCCTTCGAGAAGTGGCTCGCCGAGTGGCAGCACGACCGCGCGTCCAAGGCGGCATGGGCGGCGACCATCGGCAGCACCAGCGGCGGAGGAAGCGGAGGCGGCGAGGAGGAAGAGGAGGCGGCAGAGGAGGAGGCGGCCTTCCGGCGTGCGGTGGCCGAATCCGAGAAGGATGCCACCGAGAAAGCTCGGGCGGAGGCAGAGGAGGAGGCGGCGGCCATCGCCGCCGTCCGGGAGTTCGAAGCGCGGGAGGCGCAGGAGGAGGCGGCCTCCATCGCGTTCATCCCCTTCGTCATCCTTGACGAGTAGATGTAGGATAGATGTAGTATGATCGCAATGTATGTATGATCCGTAGTATGATCAATGAAGATGAACTTCCTGGGGTTTTTATTTTTGAAAATACGGGGTCTGCTAGACGGAATGGCTCTTCCGTTAGCAATTTTTCGATACGGGGCGAAATACGAGCGTTATACGGGGCAGCGAAATACGGGGTCTGTTAGACATGCTCTTAGAATAATTGAAAATTTAAAGTTTGGTGCCGATTATTCCAGCTAATCACTAAAACTCTAGAGTCAAACAAGGCCTAACAGAGAATAGCTTACAAATTGTTCTACCAGTCGCGGCCATAGTGGTACTTATTGGTGAAATGCGCTACCAGCCGTGTGCCCTACGACACGCTACCGGTATGTTGTTATATTTGGTAGCAACGGGCAACATCGCTCGCTGCTAGTATGCAGATTACTGCTCGCGTGCGGAGCCACGCGCCGCCATTACATTACAGTGGTTTAGTTTGCACGCTGCCATTACTGTTATCTTTTTTTGCATGCATGTCAGCTTATTCCAGCTGACTTGGTAGCGTTTGTGCATAGGATCATCACTCTCTTTAATCGATCTCAATGAGAACCATGTAACAACATAACCACGAGATACCATTACAAATTCCAATTTTAGAAAGTAGGACCGACAGTATGAAAGTTTTGCATTTGACGCAGGGATAATCACCAATTTCCGTGTATCTACACAGTGTATGATGATATTTAGTAATTTAGATCTCCTATGGCCTTTACTCTCATAATGTATAACTCTTTCAATTTAAGGTAGCATGTTCTTATAAGAAAATTAATCACCTCTTTTCGTCGAGGCATTGTGGGCTAAAATTTCGAACAAGTAATTTCACCCCATTCTTGATTATCAACATATTCCTAATGAAAAATTTCAGGGAGTACAAAAATCTAAGCTTCAACTAAAATTAAGAATCGGTCCCAATGAAAATATTCCGTTAAAATTGAAATCTTATGATACATTTATTGTGATGTGTTCATCACAAGAGATAACCTTTAAATTGGACTTTGTGATTCCATGATTGCTTGTTTCGGTCGTGTGAGGAGTTTTGTTATACTATCATATTGATCGGGGCTGCCACTCTACGTTGGTCATCTGAGTTTCCGAGCTTGAACTTTTTGTATACAAACTTACAGATTATTTTTTCGGTTTACGTATTATCCACGGTCATGGCCCCGTGTGAGCACCGTTCTTGTGTCCTACCGAACCCTAGAGATGGTGGCCAAGGTAGCACCGGGGGGGTTTTAGGTGTGGCTTTGTGCGCATGTTTTCATGCAATTAGCCGTTTGACTTGTACAGCTATCCTGGTATTTGGCTAGGTAGCACCAGAGGGGTTTTAGGTTTTAGCAACAAAAAAAAGAAATTATTGTAACTGATCACATTACTCTTTATCGAAAAAACAAATGGGTTGGAGGAAATAACGAACATCTGTGTGCATGTTAAAGTGCAAAGATTGGGAGATGTTTAGTTAGTCGGTGCCACCTCTTGATGCGTTTTGGAACTGTAGATAAGCAATCGTGTGGAAAAGCTGGATGCCGAAAGTCTTCTTTATATAAAATCTTGAAATGCTTTAGACGCACCGGAACAAAAGGCAACCGAAGCGATTTTTATTGCAGAAAACCAGAAAGTGCTACACGAGCCAGCAGCTCTCTCGTGATATGGCTTGCTTTGCTATGAGCATGGTCCTGTGTACACTGGGAATGGGTTCTGTGGTCGTCAACAGAACAAGTTGTAGATGTCCAAAAAAAAAAAACAGATTACGTCTTTACAATTTACTGCACGAAAACATGCGAAATAAGGAGGATAATGTTTAGTGTACCTGTCAAAACATTTGGCGATCATCATATAACAAGGAGACATCCAGTCGCTTTATGGAAGTCTAACTAAACGGGTACAAAGTAGGAGGCGTCAGAGAACAGCACATTTGCCACTCCTCACAAAAAGCATGTGAGAGGTGTAACCGTGCAAGTTGTGTGAGTTGAAGTCAACTGTAATAATAGGTCAAGATGACGTTGATGCTTCAGAGGATGCACAATGGATTCACATCCAGTCAGAAGCTACTGCGAACTAAGGAGTACAGAGCAAAATAAGGCTCAGGTGGACTTTTGGATTTTTTTCCATAAAGGGAATATATTAATATCAAAACGATACCAATTACACCCAGCCTTTGCAACAACGCACCACCCTAATGGCACTACGGATGCACACAGCCAAAAAGAAGAAAAGAAAACTAAGAAACAAAAGTCCCGCTACAGTATCTCGAGCCTAACAACAGCAATACATCCACTGCCAAGACGACACCTGAAATACAGAATCTCCAAAAACGACGCCTCCAAGAAGGGAACAGTGCGCGAACACCATCGTCGCCCGATCAACGATCTTAGGTTTTCACCCTGAAGATAGTCCCCGCTCTCAAAACAATGCCTCCAACAAGGTCATTGCCGTGCACAACCGCTAAGGCCGTACCTTGGGTTTTCACCCCGAAAGGTATGACTCGAACTTCACCTCGTGTTGTCGCCCCCACTGTCAGACCGCGTCGGGAAAGCCCGGAACACCAAGCAAGTCCCTCAACAACGCGGAGACTTGGACCTCCCTTAGCTAGTCCTCCCCTCCGGCCTTCATGAACTTCTCTTCTTCCGACTTTCATCATGGATCCATAGTCACTTGATGTCAACACAGAAAAAGAGCTTCGCGCCGCTCCCTCCAGAACCAATCGGTCGGAATAAAAGCATGGGTGCGCACGACCGAATACCACCGATCCAGCAAACTCCAGGCAAAAAGCACGGTTACATTCGCCGGCGGAGCATTCCGGAACTCAACACTCCGGCTAGATCACGAGTCCAGGCCTCCGGTAGGTCTTCCTCTTCACGCAAGAGAGACCCTAGGACCACCGTCTTTATTCAGGTCGAACCCCCACGTCGGCGACCATCCCGGGCTGGCCACTCCAACCCTCCACCGGCGACTCCGTCGCCGGCTTCCAAGCATCTCCATCTCGCCGCCGGAATGCGGTGATAGATCGATAGATCCACCACCACCAACCGCAGGCCAACCCTCTCCGGCGAAGAAGAGGGCCACCTCCACCGTCTTACCCAAGGCTGCTGCCCCGGGCGACCTCGTGTCGCGGGTGAAGCCCGAGATCGCCTCCACTCACCGGCGAGAGGCGGGGGGAAATTGGCCCAGGCCATGAGCCTGGCCGCCGCCCACCACCAGCCCCTGTCGGAGTGCTGCGGAGAGCCGACGGGAGGAGGGAGGCCTCAGCGCTGGCCGCCGCCGCCCATCCCAACCGCACCGGCCGAGGGAGAGCCGACGGGAGAAGGGGGCGCAGCGCAGGCCGCCGCCGCCCAACCCATCCGCGCGCCCGCCATGCGTCGAGGAAGGGGATCCGGCCGCCGTCCACCAGGCGTCGACGAGGAAGGGCCCCCGCCGCCGCCATGCCCCGAGGGTCTTTGCCCCGGCGGCGCTAAAGGCGGCGGCGGCAGCGGCGTTTAGGGCTGGGGAGTTACGGGAGGGCTGGGGAGTTACGGGTGTATTATCCGTGCTTTGTGCTCCTAGGCCCGAATCAGCGTTCGGTGGACTTTTGGATGAGGGGTAATTTTCTAGGAACTCTTGTACTCCCTCCGTCCCATGAAAGTTGTCTAAGATTTGTCAAAATTCAGATGTATCTTAGTTTAGATTTTAACTTGTCAGTACTCAGTACCCCTTTGCCCTTTGGATGCAAATAATTTTTGAAGTTTGAATTATGATTTCTGCAAGTAAAAGGAGATAGTAAAGACAGTGAGAATGTTTCAGTACCTGATATAACTAGCAGTATTTATATCCAAGATATTTCTCTCCGGCGATTCGGTATACAAGAGTAAGATGGTTCATCAAGAAACACTACAGTATATGTTAGTCTGCAAGATTAGGACAGCTGCATAGAATAATCGATCCTCTGTACAAAGTCGTTAAAAGTGAGCCGCTCTATGGTATAACTACAAAAAACATACTACAACAGACCCGTCACATAATGTGATGGTGCATGCTAAATCAAGCCAATTCGTCTGACGATAAACGACTCGCCCACCAAAGGGGAATGAAACGGTTATGTGCCAAAAGAATACATAAAGAATGCCCAACTCGTATCTGTTCTCCGTTAGAAAATCACAACTGCAACTTAGTTCTCCACATACAACCGACAACCTTTTTAGGAGATGGGTTGCTTGGGCCTTTGTCTCGTTGCCCAGAAGTGAAGTACAGCCAGCCATCCCAGTATCCTACCAAAGTGGTCTTGATTCGGAAAGGTAACCGCCCGATCACACTCCATTCCTGTATGCAGATGGAATTTCAGTAACATCACAATGCGTCTTTTGAAGATTCTCGTCCCATCGTTTTTTTCTTAACCAAATTACTTAGCTTGAAATTTGGCAGAATATCATTCTAGATTACAAATTTCGATGGGCAGAATGCTTTAACAGTATTTGAGAGCAGACCATAAAAAGAAGCACCACATGGCAAATAACAGCATGTTAATAGTAACCTAAGGCAATATTTTCCCATCTTCCCCTCCTTTCATGAACTATTTTCTTAGAAAAAAGGTGTAAGGAATGATATGTACCAGTGTTTCCAAATTGAACCGAAATACTTCGCCAACCAAGGTCATCTTTTTAGTTATTGGGTGCTTTTCTGTGGTCCCACCAGCAATAATTAGAGAATTGTTGACATTCGTCCAAGCAAACTCTATATGTGAATCTGGCTTTGGAATAGGTGGAAGTTCTTTCCACTTCATTCCGTCATCAAGCATGTATACATCACTGTACACTATCTGCATAGGGAGAAGGTCAATAGAAGAGTTAAGATGAGAAAATTCTGTAAGAGAACAATGTAACTAGAAGATGAAACATTTCACCGAAGCAAGTTAATTAACGTGTGACCTAAGAAATCATCATCTTTCGGGTAATCCATCCCATTATGGTAAACATGATTCGACAGATGGAACAGATAAAGCATGAGAACGATTTTCGACAGATAGGGCATAATGTATTGTAACTACTCATGGAACAAAAGACTTGTTTTTTCTTCTATAAAAAATGCACTCCAGTAGGTTCCTGTGCTGCTTATCCAAGAAATCGGACTCGCGGTGTAGATCATGCTAGGTGTTCAATGTCAATTTAATAGACGCAGGCATGCATGACATATTGGTAAGATCCGCAACTAATGCACTAACTGATCTAAGTTCATATTTAAAATGTAAAACTTCCTGCTTCACATGTAGCAATTATCAAGTCTTCTTATATACCGATTAATCAACATATCAACATACCTCACTTCTTCTTACACATTTAAATATAGGTGATCCAGGCTTGGCCATAAAATCTCCTTCTTGACCACCAATAATAAGCAGCTTATCATTAGCAACAACACAGGCCCTGATGCAAAAGAAGTCAGGATCAAGGTATTAAGCTGCTAAACAGTACATCAGTATTGTTTTGGATTCAGGTTATGTGTCATGTAAATCATCATCAACTTTGCCTACTGTGCAACCAAATTTCTAACCCAGAAAGTATTCTAGTAATAATAATTGATTTACAAGATAGCCGACCAGAAAACAATTGATTCACAAGACGACCTAGCACAAAACGTTCAAAGATACCAGACGAAGAAATATCAAGAGTTTAAAATGATATAAGGTGTCTAGCAATTTCCCTTAAGAACGAAAATGACGACAAAAGATGTCATGTGAAGGCAAAGCAGCAAACCTATGTGGACCGCCACGTGGGACTGGTATCTCACTCCTCCACTCTTGCTCTAATGCTTTCCCATCCTTCACTGCGAGGCTCCAATGTTCAAGTCCAGGTTCATGTCTGTCCTCCTTACTGCCACCCATCACATGAAGCCTCCCTCTCCAAAGTTGTGTGGCTGGAGCATACCTGAACAAAATATTTACAGAAAGAAACTGAAAAAAGAGAATGGCAAATCTTCAAAATCCAAAGGTAGTATTTAAATTAATAGAAGAATGCAAGCACAAGTAAAAATGATGCATAATATGATGCCTAGGTTTAACCAGGAAAATGAAAGAAGACTTGTACCTAGGAACTGGCAATGGAGGTAAATCATGCCATTCTTTTGTCTCAGTGTCCAGCACAAAATTTCGAGCTGTAGGTCCCCTACACTGTGGGCCGTACTGTCCAGTTACAACATAGATAAACCTTCCATCTGTAACCATCCCGAGATGTGAATGTGCCATTTCCTTTGGCATATCAAACTTTCCTCCCCATGTGTTATCCGAGAAATTGTAAATATCGACATGAGAATGCACCTAGAAATGGAGAGCATTGGAAAGTTACAAAAGATAACATCACCGACACATGGAAATAACTAAATGGTAGACCTTAATGTTCTGCAATGACGAAAACAACATTACAGAATATGCCAACAAGAGCACACCTGAACTTTAGCCTAATGCTCATTCCTTTATTCAGTTTAATTTGTCAAGTCTACAGAGTATAGATTAAGGTGGGTGCAATCAGCCAGATACTCACACTACAACAGTAGAGAGTGCAGTTTTTCCCCCTCCACAACTATGGCAATTATTGCGGATTCAACTTTCAGTTAACACAGTACAGGTGGCCAATTTGAGTCATTCAAAGTAAAATTATACTTCTCTGTCATGGCTTACAAATAAGAAAAGTATTCATGTAAGACTGCCTCACTGCTTCCCATGTACTAACATGTGATATATGCTGTTCTTCATCAAGCATCAGATCTTAGATATTACTTACGAAAAGTTAGGCAAACATTGGAAACTAATAAAAGATCAGGCAAGATTCCTCACATAGTTGATGGTGCCATATCCAGCAAACACAAATAAGAGATTCTTAATCTGTATAGCAGCACCATCCAAACGTGGTACAGGTGCTTCCGCCATCTGCTCCCATTGCAATTCTGGTGCTGCTAAATCCGCAAAAGTGGCACTTATGTCCATGGAGCCTGTAGATGTATTGTCTTTCGTTTTCTGTACAACATAAGTTATAAGTATAACATAGCTAGTTCTGAAAGAAACCATTGTACATAATGACGATAATAAAACAAATAGACAACTCAAATCCAAGTCATAGACTATAGCAAAAACTACTCCTGACATAGGTCTTCACAATTAACAAATTAATTAATTAACTGTTTAGGAGTTAAGTTCTAACATATTATGAAATCAACAACGGCTTAAGAAGGGATGTGATCCACCTACACTGCCCTTCGACCAGCAAGGAAAATAATGCCCACTGTAGCCAAGCAAGTGAGCAACATGATTATTTGTTCCCCGTTCTACCAACTAGAAATCAGTTTTGCACAACCGAGACACGATGTAGATACATTGCCACAAGAAGCAACCATTGATCTACTCTCACAGCTTACACCTAACAATCAAGCACGCTGTTCGCGTGAACTGCATTAGGTCGACGGAAATTACGAATCGAGAAGTTGACGGCAGTAGAGGCAGGGCAGCAAATGGATTTCTGCCCCTCCTGCCAGAGAGTATAGGACGCTAATCGCACACCCCGACAGCAATAATTTCCAGCCAGATCTCACTAATCGCACGCCCGGACACTGCCGGAGCAGAACAATTGAAGGCAGTGGAGTTTCCCTAAGCGTCGGGTTTAAGATTTGGGGGCTCACCTTCGACGCCGAGGGCGGCGGCGACGCCGTGGGGCGAGAGGAGATATCGAGCCTCGAGGACCAGATGGAGGAGGAGCCGGAACTGGAGGAGGCCCAGAGGAAGTCGGCGACGAGGACGAGTCCGAGGACGGCGACGACGGCGAGCGCCGCCAGGTGCTTCGCGGGCAGCACCTTGGCCGCCGGCCTCGCCATCGGTGTGTCGCTAGAACCTACAGGTGGCGGCGGCGGTGGCGGTGGCGGCGGCGGCGAGAGGAGCGTGTCAGTGACATGAGCGGCGAGCCGAGGAGATTCCGAGTTTATAGATGCACGGCACGGGCAGAGAAATAGTGAGGCCGCATTTTCGTTAACGCAAGATTTTTGATGGCGGCATTCAGGTTAAGGATGTCTATTCACTTGATCTGCAATATCTATCGATGATCTGCAATGCGTCGAAGAACATTTACGAGATTATGCAACTCGGTCGAGAAAAATGTGCGCAGCACACTGAAAGAAAAACTAATTTCACGGGTAACCCGTCTTCTACATGGACTGCCATATCATACGGGTTAGAGTTGCTGAAAAAAGGTATGATATGGCGCGTGGGTAATGGGCGAAGTATTAGAGTGTGGAGGGACAACTGGATTCCTCGCATCTCTAATGGTAAATCTTTAACTCCACGAGGTAATCGACGTATACGCCGGGTTTCAGAGCTCCTAGATGAACAAGGCAACTGGAAGGTGAATATGGTTCGAGAAATCTTCATACCGATTGATGCTGAAGCAATACTACAGATAAAACCATCTAGACGTGGTGACAATGACATACTGGCTTGGCAGCCTGAGGCGACTGGAACTTTTTCTGTACGTAGTGCATACAAATTAGCCCTGTCTGAACATCCGCACAGGGTGCTGATGGCAGCAACTAGCAGCATTAGTCCTGACGGAAAGAATCAGTGTTGGACGAGAATATGGCGTTCTTCAGTTCCACCGAAAGTGAAAATTTTCGCTTGGAAGGCTGCCTCCAATGGCCTAGCTACCGAGGAGAACAAGTTACGGCGACATATGCGTGTCACTGGATATTGTAACATCTGTTGTATGGAGATTGAGGACGTGACCCATGCACTATTTAGATGCCAGCATGCACATAATCTATGGGAAGAAATGAGGACAATATGGAGCTTGCCTGCTGATGCGGATCTTGCAGGTCCACCTAGTCATTGGTTTCAATCCATATTGTTGCAGATACCAGAGCATATGATTGACACAACACTGCTAATCACTTGGAGAGCATGGTATGAAAGGAATGAGGCAACCCATGATAAGCCCCTCCCAACGACTGAAGGATCCAAACGTTTTCTTAACAGTTACTTACGTCTGATCCGAGATGTCAAGGACATACCAACAAATGTTCTGATTAAGGGTAAGCAGCCAGTTGTAGACGTTGGGACCCTGCATGTCCCCCGTCAAAAGAAACAAGGCCAATTTAAAATCTGGACTAGACCACCGGCTGGATGGATGAAGCTCTCCATTGATGGATCTTACCATGCGGCTGATCATTCTGCCGGTACAGGAATTGCCCTACGTGATGAAGAAGGAAGGCTGATATTTACTGCATGTTGGTTTTTGGATGATTGCGTATCTCCTTTAGAAGCTGAGCTACGCGCATGCATGGAAGGTTTAGAACTTTCACATCAGTTCAGTCAATTGCCTATTATAGTTGAAACTGATTGTGCTCAGCTTGTGGAAGTTGTGAGTTCGTCGACGCAAGACAGATCCGCCCTTCTACATTTGATTTCTGATATAAAGAACTTGTCTAGTTGTGATAGATTGTGTAAGTTTGTAAAAGTGGAGCGATCGCAGGTTAGGGTTAGCCACTGCCTGGTAAATTTTGCAAGGACAGAACGCCGGACAGCTATGTGGTTAGGTTCTGGGCCTGAAGATGTCCTTCAGGTGCTAGACCATGATCGTCTTGTAACCCTTCCTGCTTAATAAAGTTCCTTTTTTCTCGCAAAAAAAAAGAAAAAGTAATTTAAGAAACCGGTGATACTAGTAATGACGTGGAAAATGTAAGTACTGTATATGCTTTTGGTTGATGAAAAAATTGTATATATGCTAGTACTAATGTTTATACCCTGGATATCCTCACACTTCATACAGTATGGCACGAAAAAGAATGCATCTCTCTCTAGGCTGGTCGAGAAGCGAGGTTTTTTCTTACTACTTTAACCCTACAGATGATAAAGGAAGCATTAGGTCACTTCTTTGAATAATGAGTGTTCGCACAATCTTTAAAATAGGGCTATGTTGCCCTTTATTTAAAAATGGGCATATAATACAATATACAGTGTAATTTTAAATTCTCGAGCAATAACTCGAGTTGTTGAGTTCGGAACAAATGTCACTTGCAAGTGACAAAGGTGGTAGAGGGGAATTGTTGACTGCCAAAACCCACCGGCGGGCAGCGACGGTCAACACTGTAGAGCCGGGAACAACCTAGAGCTGCGGCTGGCTGAGGTCCCTCCGAGCGACGGCCCGCAAAGCACTTCTGGTCACACGTCCGATGCTGAGTGCAAGGGCGTGCCACCTGACCTATACCTGGTCAGGAAGGTGATGGAGATGCCTCGCTTAGTTTCCTGCATGGCATACACGTAAACATTAAATAAGAGCCTCGATCGGCTCTCAGGTCATCCTGTGAATCGGCTCAAGGAGCCGATCCACCCATGATTCGTTCGGGGTGAACGAATATATGGTGGTCCTGCTTGATCAAGATAAAGCTAAAACGATCTACGACGATCTGGGGTTTTCACCGCATAATCGGATCATCCTACTCACGATTGGGCCTCGCGGCCACGCACGGTGATCGTAAGCCGATCCTAGATAGGGCCTAAAAACCAACACGAGGTTGATCCCCGGAACATCCTGTCTAGGACTAGCGAACGACACCCTACGTGCCGCTGGATCCTCCAACCCTTTGTAAGGCCTAACTATTGCAGATATTAAACTAATCCTTGTAGAACAAGGAGCAATCGTAACGGATCGGATCTACTAAATTAAGATCAAGCGGGGTGCCGCCCCCACACCTGAGATAGGTGTGAGGGCGGCTAGATATGCAAGGGTTGCACTACGATAGCATATGATACGAAGAACAATGCTAACCCTAACACATCTATGATAACTACGTTGCTCGCCATCAACAAGGCTTCAAAGACGAGCAACGCATGAACAACGTGGAGCTTGTCGCCCAGATCGCAAGATGCGATCTAGGCAGCATGTCGCTACCGGATAGAAACCCTCGAGACGATGGAGTTGGCGATGCGCCGAGATTGGTTTGTTTGGTTGAACGTGTGTTGTTGTTTATTCCATAAACCCTAGATACATATTTATAGTCCAGGGGACTTTCTAACGTGGGAATAACCCCCACCGTGCACGATACAAACTCTAACTTTTAATCTAAGATACAATCTACCATAATTAAAGATACACGGGCAATCCAGCCCAAACCCCTCGTGCAAGGCCGCTTCAGAGATCTTCTACACGTAATCTTCCAAGCCCATCTCTCGTACGGCCCACCTCCTGATTTGGCCAAAATCTGGTGATAACACATGCCCCCCTGGTTTTGGCAATGATAATTCCAAAACCACTCTGTTTTTCCTCTGAAGGGTCATGTCGTGGCAGAGCAGAGCCGTTGCAGTATCCGTCATCATTATGCCCTGTCTTCTCAGCTTCTCCGCAAAATTCGATAGCTCTGGTGTCATCTCCTCGAAAATTGTAATGGCATTAAATTTCCACCAGGCTTCTCATTATTCAAACTGTGCCGATTGATTAGCTCTTTTCATCCCCTTCCTCTGTTCCAGCCATCAGCACCCAAAAAACCCTTTCCTCCTGTAGCAATGTCTTCCTCTTCCTCTTCCCTCTCAGGCCTCCCCCTTCAATCCTTGCCGAAGAAGAAGAACGAGGACAACCTTCACTCCGAGGTGAACCCTCTCTCCTCCGATAATGAGAAGAAAGAAGGAGAAGTAGCGAAGGCCAAGGCCTCCCCCTCCGCCACGCTCCCGCCAAAGAAGCGCTCCCGTATGTGGGCGGACAGCGAGGACGAAGATGATGACGAGGAGGAAGAGGAGGAGG
The DNA here is from genome assembly GCF_019359855.2 of Lolium perenne. Taxonomy (NCBI): domain Eukaryota; kingdom Viridiplantae; phylum Streptophyta; class Magnoliopsida; order Poales; family Poaceae; genus Lolium; species Lolium perenne. The sequence continues at coordinate 237,840,988 of NC_067245.2, read as the reverse complement.
ATGAATCCTCCGCCTCCATCGGGTACCCGCCGACCAAGCGCTTCCGCTCCTGGGCGGACAGCGAGGATGATGATGATGACGAGGAGGACGAGGCTCCGGCCAAGGGCTGGGGCAGCAGCGACGAGGAGCTTCCTGGGAGCAGCGCCGACGACATCGACGGCGGTGATGGCGAGGACAGCGACGACTAGTAGAATAGGACTAGTAGTAGCAGTGCACTAGGCACCAGATCCCTCTTTTGAGAGCCATCGGCTCTTTCTTGTAAAGCCACCCCTTTGAATTAATGAAATTGTTCTTTTAATTCGTCCTTCAATTACTCCAATTTCATTCCTTCCGCCTGTCATGCCAAGACCGATAGCAACGTATCGGCTTTTTTTTTCTTTTGGACGCCCGTGAAGCCGGACTCACATGCCGATTAGCACTTCTCAATCTCAGACTGCGATTTGATATCTGACCATAATTTTTCGCAATCCCTTAGCCGATGACTACTCATCGGCTATTTTGAGAATCCAGTCCCCTTTGCAGCGACAGGACGGTCCAACACTAAAAGCCGACGGCCTCCTTTCCCGATTCCTCTCCATAGCTTTAGTAGTCTTCTTCTGCAACACCTTACTACTTCAGAGAAGATCCTAATACAGGGCCGATCGATGTGACTCCAATCGCTCTCAAATCAGAGCATCTACCAAGTTAATCGCCCCGAGCCTTGATCAAGGCGAGAATATAGGCGAGGATGCACGGGTCGCCGATCAGCTTTCTTTGCGAACGTCGATGTTGATGCAAACTTTGAGCACATAGCCAGCAGTGTCTTGGTCTTGTATAACTGTACTAGAGTCGATGGCTGCGCATCGGCCGCTTCTTGCGCAAAATATTATTTTTATTTTGGCCGATTTTTCTTAATCGGCCCCCAATGTTTCATTGCACACATGTTTACACATGCTTATCTCGCACATGTTCATCCGACTATATGCCCCCGAGCCGAATCGCGGATGATCGCAGATATCGGCTTTCATGGTTAGCCGAGTAATCGCGCTTGCACGTCGGCTCCGCGAGGATTCGTGCTGACTTTCATCCGCCGACGTGGCCGCTGCCCAAGGATCGACGCTCGAACACAAGCGAGAACATGTGGTGAAGATAATTTTGGCCGATTGCCGGAATCGGCCTCCATATCCATTAGAGCGCTGACTGAAGGTTTTGTAATATTCCTTCATAATTTTGGGGCCGATCCCAAGGATCAGCCTCGCCCGTTTGCTCACCGGTTTAATCTTGCTACTCGGTCAGGTTGGTGGATAAAACCAACCCAACCTCTCGACTTGATGCGCCTGCTGCCGTCCGCCTTGAGTGCATCATAGAATCGTGGAGCACTAAGCTCCGTCGGAAGGACGAGCACCATGTTCGTGCCAGCCGATGTTTCATCATCGGCTTTCTTTTGCTTGGGACGCCACTCCATTTTCCGTGGACGACCTTCTTCATCCAGGGTTCGCTGAACTTTCGCAGCCAGATCAGGCCGTGCCTTCCTTAACGTATGCAAGTACAACCTTTCGGCTTCCTCCAGGCCGCGCAACCGCTGAACCCTGCGCTTTTGGGAACGGCTGAGTCCGTCGAGGCACCACCTTGGACGGTGGTACCTGTCTTCTTCTTCTTCCCGTCCCTCGTCTTCGAATCCTCGAGATCTGCCCACCGAGGGGACTCAAAGACGTTTGCTTTGTGGCGGGAGAGGCCCTAAGCGCTTGAACACGTACACGTTGGCTGCCTCCTTTTTCTTCTCGGTTGCATTCGGGCAATTGCCGATTGTGGGCAATCGGCTCATCTCTGAATCCCGGCAGTTGTCCGAAGAAGGGGCAGTCCGGTGCCTGGCGTTGTCATCTTGCTCCCTTGATTGTTCCGTGGCACGGCGCTCGTGCTCCTCCTCATCGTGATCGTGCCGACGATGTCTTCTGGCTTCTCTAGCCAGACGATCTCTTTCATCATCATCGCTGGATCGTCGGCGTCGGTCGTACTGACTCACATACTTGTTGAGGAGGTGATCAGAGAGGGGTCGCTGATATCTTATGTTTTTCACCTCTCCCTCTGTGACGTAGCGCTTGCCATCATGACGGAGCCGATCGCGTGGAGCGGCCTCCTCTGTGTCCTTGCTACGATTGCAGCTGCCCTCGTCTCCGTCTTTGCCGTAGTGGTTCCCTGTGTCCTACCATGTTGATGCTTTGAACGAGGATCCTGGCTGGCAACCTTCTGTGGTAAGTGCACTCCACCATATTAACGGCGGGAAAGGGCTGGGTGTCGACCTTCATGGCGTACTGGTTGAAAATTAGACGCCCTTTTTCTATCGCCGCTTGGATGTGCTGACGCCATACCCTGCAGTCGTTGGTGGCATGGGAGAGCGAGTTGTGCCATTTACAGTATGGCTTTCCGTTCAGCTCTTGCACCGTGGGGAATTTGAGACCTTCAGGAATCGTCAACTGTTTCTCCTTGAGCAGGAGGTCGAAGATTTGCTCAGTCTTGGTCACGTCAAAATCAAATCCCCTGGGTGGGCCTGGTGGCTTTACCCATTTGCAGGGCACGGGGGTTCCTCCCCGAGTCCATTCAGCCACTGCTACCTCTTGGTCTCCCGCAGGAACTTCGTCTTCCTCTGCATCGACCAGCTGCACGCTTGAACTTATCTTGGTACAGGTCCGGGTGGCGTTGTTCATATGCTGACAGCTTCTGAACCATGTGCGCCAATGAGGGATAATCTGCTTGGGAGGCCATGTCCTTGAGCTGTGTTGCAAGGCCTGTTACTGCCAACTCGACTGCTTCTTTTTCAGTTATACGAACCGAATAACATCGGTTCCTAAGATTCCTGAAGCGCTGGATGTACTCTGTCACAGTTTCTCCGCGCTTCTGACGTAGTTGTGCTAGATCGGCAATGCCAGACTCGGAAGGCTCTGAATGGTACTGCATATGGAACTGCTCTTCCAACTGCTTCCAAGTCCGGATGGAGTCTGGTGGCAAAGAGGTATACCATCCGAAAGCCGATCCCGTGAGGGACTGTGAGAAGAGCCTCACGCGTAGTTGATCCGACACTGAAGCCGGCCCTAGTTGCGCCAAATATCGGCCGACGTGCTCGATGGAGCTGGAACCATCTGATCCACTGAATTTGGAGAAATCAGGGAGCCGATATTTAGGTGGTAGCGGGATCATCTCGTAGTCGTCGGGGTACGGCTTGGAATAGCCGATTGCCCTCCTTTTCGGCACCATGCCGAACTGGTCTCTCAGATGGTACTGATTTGATCCGCCGTGCCGGCTGCAGGAGTTGAACTCTCGAAGATTCGCCGGGGTGGCATACTTAGCCAGCCATGTTTGCTTTTCCAGCTCTGAGCCAACTGCAGGAGCTGAGCTCTGGAGGTTCGTCGGGGTGGCGTACTTAGTTAGCCACGTCTGCTTCTCAAGCTCTGTTGCTGACGTTCCCCCTGTTTTCCCAGAAGTCCCTGATGTTGTGGCCTGGTTTGTCAGTGCCCAGTTGCCACAATCCGGCACATACGTGCACGTGTACCCGTGAGGGATCTCCTTAGGCGCCTCGGGCAAGAACTGGTAGTCACTAGGGTCACCACCAATCTTGTAGACAACGAATGCCGGTGTAGCCGGCACTTCTGGTGCTGCCAACGCATATGGCAGCGGTGGACGGGACTGGAGTGGCAACTCTCCTTGATGCGTCCCGAGGGCTGGTCCCCGACGGCGAGTACCGGTGCCTCATGATCTCCCTGGATCACGCGAAGAGCGACACGCTCCAACGTGTTGACCGAGGTTCTCGGAGTGACGGTGTAGCGAGTGAGCCACCAAGTAGTTGATCTCCCGCCGCGGGGACCTGGTGCGTTCCTCCGACGGGCGCGAGAGGTCTATCCCATCGAGTGCACTCTTGCGGTGAGAACCCTTCCATCTCGATACCATGGGAACGGGTCGTCTGAAAAGAGCCGATGAGGTCGGCTTCGAGGGTGACTTTGATCTCGTCATACCTCTTCTTGAGCTCGTCGGGCAGCTCCTCGTAGGTGACTGGCGTGCCGTCCGCCATCTCAGATGTAGATGGCGATGCGGTTGATGTAGAAGCTGGTCCCACCGGGCGTGCCAGAATGTGTTGACTGCCAAAACCCACCGGCGGGCAGCGACGGTCAACACTGTAGAGCCGGGAACAACCTAGAGCTGCGGCTGGCTGAGGTCCCTCCGAGCGACGGCCCGCAAAGCACTTCTGGTCACACGTCCGATGCCGAGTGCAAGGGCGTGCCACCTGACCTATACCTGGTCGAAGGTGATGGAGATGCCTCGCTTAGTTTCTGCATGGCATACACGTAAACATTAAATAAGAGCCTCGATCGGCTCTCGGGTCATCTGTGAATCGGCTCAAGGAGCCGATCCACCCATGATTCGTTCGGGGTGAACGAATATATGGTGGTCCCGCTTGATCAAGATAAAGCTAAAACGATCTACGACGATCCGGGGGTTTTCACCGCATAATCGGATCATCCTACTCACGATTGGGCCTCGCGGCCACGCACGGTGATCGTAAGCCGATCCTAGATAGGGCCTAAAAACCAACACGAGGTTGATCCCCGGAACATCCTGTCTAGGACTAGCGAACGACACCCTACGTGCCGTTGGATCCTCCAACCCTTTGTAAGGCCTAACTATTGCAGATATTAAACTAATCCTTGTAGAACAAGGAGCAATCGTAACGGATCGGATCTACTAAATTAAGATCAAGCGGGGTGCCGCCCCCACACCTGAGATAGGTGTGAGGGCGGCTAGATATGCAAGGGTTGCACTACGATAGCATATGATACGAAGAACAATGCTAAACCTAACACATCTATGATAACTACGTTGCTCGCCATCAACAAGGCTTCAGTACGAGCAACGCATGAACAACGTGGAGCTTGTGCTGCCTAGATCGCAAGATGCGATCTAGGCAACATGTCGCTTACCGGATAGAAACCCTCGAGACGAAGGAGTTGGCGATGCGCCGAGATTGGTTTGTTTGGTTGAACATGTGTTGTTGTTTATTCCATAAACCCTAGATACATATTTATAGTCCAGGGGACTTTCTAACGTGGGAATAACCCCCACCGTGCACGATACAAACTCTAACTTTTAATCTAAGATACAATCTACCATAATTAAAGATACACGGGCAATCCAGCCCAAACCCCTCGTGCAAGGCCGCTTCAGAGATCTTCTACACGTAATCTTCCAAGCCCATCTCTCGTACGGCCCACCTCCTGATTTGGCCAAAATCTGGTGATAACGAGGGAGACCGACATGGAAAACCGACCCATTTGCGAGTCCATGCTAAATTTCACGGTGGTTGGGATGGTCGGAGAGGGGGGGTTTTCTTGAGGGAGCGCTGGTAGGATTTACATAATGTGCGGGGGAGAAAATGTGTTGAAGATAGGCAATAATGTAAAGAAATGATCACTCATTTTCACGTCTCTTGATTTAAAAAATAGCAAGAGTTTATTATGATAATCTGGTTGTTCAAATTTTAACCTGCATGAGAAAGAAAAGTGTTTCACGGGGACCAGAATAAAATAAAAAACTACTATCTCGATAGGAGAACTGATAAGGGAGAAGCCCAAGGGTTGGCCCGATCTTCATGGATTTGAAGGGGTTGACCAAGAACACAAGGGGGAATAAAAGATACAAACTCACACCACAGACATCGGTTGCCCTCGTCGACATAGGCATCCCGGATGGGCCTGCCGAAGAAGGTACCCGGGGTTTACTGAAGGTCCACGACCCGAAGATTATAAAGCCCGAAAGCCCATTGAAGCATCGATATGGAAAATAGAGATATATTAGGAGTAAAAAGAATTGTAACTATACGGGACGAACTCAAAGAGTCTCCCGATATTTCACTACAAGAAAAGTTGCCATGGCCGACGAAGTTGAAGTCGCGCCGTGGTTGCTGGTGTACCATGGCCGACGATTTTGGGTCCCTCCGTGGTGCATGTCAAAACTTTTTTTTTCTCGTTTTTGAGGCCACCTAGCCCGACGAAAGCGGCCAAAACGTCGCGTATGGTGGCCCGGGACGTGGTGCATCTCGAAATCTCGGGTTCGCCGGCCGAGTCAACGCAAATCCGCACCGCCGAGGGATGTAGGGCCCAGATGGTAGCCTCTCTGGTATTGTTTTTTTTCTCGATCGCGCCATCTCGTTCAACGTTCTCCGATCGAGCCGTTTACGATGCAGATCATGGGTCCCGCATGTCATCCTCTATGAACCAAAATTCTTTCTATTCTTGGATTTTTTGACCCCGATTTACGGCTACTTCCTTTTTCTTTTGATCCCTTGCCGCCTTGGAAACGTTGAGACCGTCTTGCTAAATGGGACCCGCATGTCATCCTCTATGTGCAATCAACTTTCTTTTCTTGGAGTTTTTTGGCACCTCAAATTTGGTCACTTGCCTTTTTCTTTCGATCCCCTGCCGCCTCTCAAACGGTGATACCGCCGTCGCTTAACCGGGACCCGCATGTCATCTCTCTATGTACTATAAAACTTTTTTTTCTTGAATTATTTTTGGCACCTCATATTTGGTCACTTACCTTTTTCTTTCGATCCCCTGCCGCCTCTCAAACGGTGATACCGCTGCTGCTAAATGGGACCCGCATGTCATCCTCTATGTACTATAAAACTTTCTTTTCTTGAATTTTTTTTTGGCGCCTCATATTTTTTAACTTGCCTTTTTCTTTCGATCCCCTGCCGCCTCTCAAACGGTGATACCGCTGCTGCTAAATGGGACCCGCATGTCATCCTCTATGTACTATAAAACTTTCTTTTCTTGAATTATTTTTGGCTCCCGATATTTTCTTCACTTGCCTTTTTCTTTCGATCTCATGCCACGTTTGAAACGTTGAGGAACCCGCAGGCTCATGGGACCCGCATGTCATCCTCTATGTACTATAAAAGTTCATTTTCTTGGTTTTTTTCACCCTCCGATTTTTGGCAATTTCTTTTTTCTTTTGATCCCCTCCTCAGCCTCTCAAACGGTGATACCGCCGTTGCTAAATGGGACCCGCATGTCATCCTCTATGTACTATAAAACTTTTCTTTTCTTGGATTATTTTTGGCACCTCATATTCGTTCACTTGCATTTTCTTTCGATCCCCCGCCGCCTCTGAAATGTTGAGACCGCTGCGGCTAAATGGGACCCGCATGTCATCCTCTATGAGCAATCAACTTTCTTTTCTTGGAGTTTTTTTGGCACCTCATATTTGGGCACTTGCCTTTTTCTTTTGATCTCATGCCACGTTTGAAACGTTGAGGAACCTCTTTGGCTCATGGGTCCAGCATGTCATCCTCTATGTGCTATAAAAGTTTATTTTCTTTAAATTTTTTTCACCCTCTGATTTTTGGCTATTTCCTTTTTCTTTTGATCCCCTGCCGCCTTGGAAACGTTGAGTAAGCTGCTGGCTCAAGGGACCCGCATGTCATCCTCTATGTACAATCAACTTTCTTTTTCTTTTGATCTCAAGCCGCATTTGAAACGTTGAGACCGCTGCTGCTAAATGGGACCCGCATGTCATCCTCTATGTACAATAAAGTTTCTTTTCTTGGATTATCTTTGGCTCCCTGATATTTTGTCACTTGCCTTTTTCTTTCGATCTCATGCCGCCTTTGAAATGTTGAGTAAGCTATCGGCTCATGGGACCCGCATGTCATCCTCTACGAACAATAAAAGTTTGCTTTCTTGGAGTTATTTTTGACCCCTAATTTCTGGCTATTTGCCTTTTTCTTTTGATCTCCTGCCCCCTTTGAAACGATGAGGACGCTGTTGGCAGGTCGGTCCCACATGTCATCCTCTGTGAACAATAAAAGTTTCCTTTGATGGATTTATTTTGAACCCCTAATTAATTTCGGGATATTTCCTTTTTTTTTCCTTTGATCCCCTGCCGCCTTGGAATCGTTGAGGATGCTGCTGCCTCATGGGTCCCGCATGTCATTCTCTCAGAACGGTAAATGTTTTTTTTCTTGGATTTTGTTTACCAAATGATTTTTGGCTTATTTTTTCTTTCGATCTCCTGCCGCCTTTAAAACGTTGAGGACGTTGCTGACTCACGGGTCCCACATGTCAGCCTCTATGAACAATAAATGTCGACGATCTTTGTTGGCTCATGGGTCCCGCATGTCATCCTCTTAGAACGAAAATGTTTCTTTTCTTGGATTTTGTACCAACAGATTTTTGGTTTATTTTTTCTTTCCATCCCCTTCCGCCTTTAAAGCGTTGACGACGCTGCTGGCTCATGGGTCCCCGATGTCAGCCTCCCCGTACAAGGAACATGTGATATCTTGATTATTTTGGTGACAATAAACATTGTTTTTCGCTCTGAGCTATTGCAAACGGATAAACTAAAACTTTATTTTTACATAAACAAACTTATATGTTGAATCTCCTTGTTTTGTGTTTTTGCGAAGCATAGGACTTTCCTGTTTTTTTTAGAAAAATCCGAACTTTCCTGTTTTGGAGTGGGCTGAAATTGTACGAGTCAAAAGGCCTAGCGTGATAGTTCGAAGGCCCAGATGTCCGTGATGCAGCCCAATTGAAATCTTTCTTTTCTTGGATTTTTTCACCCCCGATTTCTCGGCTACTTCATTTTTCTTTTGGTCCTGTCTGTGCCGCCTTGGAAATGTTGAGACCGCCATTTGCCGCAAAATGGGACCCGCATGTCATCCTCTATGTACAATAAAATTTCTTTTCTTGGATTATTTTTGGCTCCCGATATTTGGTCACTTGCCTTTTTTCTTTTCGATCCCGCGCAGCCTCTCAAACTGAGACCGCTGCTGCTAAATGGGACCCGCATGTCATCCTCTATGTACAATCAAGTTTCTTTTCTTGAATTATTTTTGGCTCTCGATATTTGGGCACTTGCCTTTTTCTTTCGATCTCATGCCACGTTTGAAACGTTGAGGAACCCGCCGGCTCATGGGACCCGCATGTCATCCTCTATGTACTATAAAACTTTCTTTTCTTGAATTATTTTTGGCTCCTCATATTTGGTCACTTGCCTTTTTCTTTCGATCTCATTCCACGTTTGAAACGTTTAGGAACCTGCTAGCTCATGGGACCCGCATGTCATCCTCTATGTCCATCAACTTTATTTTCTTGGATTTTTTACCCCTAATTTCTCGCTACTTTCTTTTTCTTTTGATCTCAAGCCGCATTTGAAACATTGGGACCGCTGCTGCAAAATGGGACCCGCATGTCATCCTCTATGTAAATAAAGTTTCTTTTCTTGGGTTATCTTTGGCTCCCCGATATTTTGTCACTTGCCTTTTTTTCGATCTCATGCCGCCTTTGAAACTTTAAGTAAGTCTGCCGGCTCATGGGTCCCGCATGTCATTATCTACGAACAATAAAAGTTTCCTTTCTTGGAGTTATTTTTACCCCTAAGTTCTGGCTACTTGCCTTTTTCTTTTGATCTCCTGCCCCCTTTGAAACGATGAGAACGTTGTTGGCAGGTTGGTCCCACATGTCATCCTCTATGAACAATAAAACTTTCCTTTGATGGATTTATTTTGAACCCCTAATTAATTTCTGGATATTTCCTTTTTTCTTTTGATCCTCGTCGCCTTGGAATCGTTGAGGATGCTGCTACCTCATGGGTCCCGCATGTCATCCTCTCGTAACGATAAATGTTTATTTTTTTATTTTTTACCAACTGATTTTTGGTTTATTTTTTCTTTCGATCCTCTCTGCCGTCTTTAAAACGTTGGACGACGCTTTGGCTCATGGGTCCCCGATGTCAGCCTCCCCGTACAAAAACATGTGATATCTTGATTATTTTGCAGACAATAAACGGTGTATTTCGCTTCTCCGAGCTATTGCAAACGGAAAAAAATCTTTATTTTTAAATAAACAAACTTATATGTTGAATCTCCTTGTTTTTTGTTTTTGCGAAGCATAGGACTTTCCTGTTTTGGAGTGGGCTGAAATCGTACGAGTCCAAAGGCGTCAGCAGGATAGTTCGAAGGCCCGAACGCGCCGGATGCAGCCCAATTGAAACCTTTCTTTTCTTGGATTTTTTGACCCCCGATTTCTGGCTACTTCCTTTTTTTTTGGTCCTGTGCCGCATTGGAAACATTGAGAACTCTGCTGCTAAATGAGACCCGCATGTCATCCTCTATGTACAATAATTTCTTTTCTTGGATTATTTTTGGCTCCTGATATTTGTCACTTGCCTTTTTCTTTCCATCTTATGCCGACTTCGAAACACTGAGACCGCTGCGGCAAAATGGGACCCACATGTCATCCTCTATGTACAATAAAAATTACTTTTCTTGGATTATTATTTTTGGCTCCTGATATTTGGTCACTTGCCTTTTTCTTTCGATCTCATGCCACCTTTGAAACGTTGAGGAACCTGCTGGCTCATGGGACCCGCATGTCATCCTCTATGTACTATAAAACTTTCTTTTCTTGGATTTTTTTCACCCTCTGATTTTCTTTTGATCCCTGCTGCCTTGGAAACGCTTGAGTAAGCTGCCGACTCATGGGACCCGCATGTCATCCTCTATGTACAATCAACTTTCTTTTTTTGGAGTTTATTTTTGACCCCCTAATTTCTGCCTACTTCCTTTTTCTTTTGGTCCTATGCTGCCTTGGCAACGTCGAGACCGCTGCTCCATGATGGGACCCGCATGTCATCCTCTATGCACAATAAAAGTTTCTTTCGTGGATTATTTTTGGCTCCTGATATTTGTCACTTGCCTTTTTCTTTCGATCTCATGCCAACTTTGAAACGCTGAGAACGCAGCTGGCTGCAAAATGGGACCCGCATGTCATTCTCTATGTACAATAAACGATTTTTCTTGTATTATATTTTGGACCTGATATTTGTCACTTGCCTTTTTCTTTCGGTATCATGCCGCTTCAAACGTTGAGGAAGCTGCACGGCTCGTGGGTCCCGCAAGTCATCCTCTATGTAGAATAAAAGTTTCCTTTCTTGGAATTATTTTTACCCCTGATTTCTGGCTACTTCCTTTTTCTTTTGATCCCGTGCCGCCTTGGAAACGTTGAGACCGCTGCTGCAAAATGGGACCCGCATGTCATCCTCTATGTACAATAAAGTTTCTTTTCTTGGATTATTTTTGGCTCCTGATATTTGGTCACTTCCTTTTTATTTCGATCCCGTGCCCCTTGGAAACGTTAAGACCACTGCTGAAAAATGGGACCCGCATGTCATACTCTATGTACAATAAAGTTTCTTTTCTTGGATTATTTTTTGCTACTGATGTTTTGGCACTTGCATTTTTCTTTCGATCTCATGCCGCCTTTGAAACGTTGAGACCGCTGCTGCAAAATGGGACTCACATGTCATCCTCTATGTACAATAAAAGTTTCTTTTCTTGGATTATTTTTTGCTCCTGATATTTGGTCACTTTCCTTTTTCTTTCGATCTCATGCCGCCTCTGAAACGTTGAGTAAGTAGCTGCCTCATGGGACCCGCATTTCATCCTCTATGTAAAATAAAGTTTCTTTTCTTGGATTTTTTTTACCCCCTGATTTTTGGTCACTTGCCTTTTTCTTTCGATCTCATGCCACCTTTGAAACATTGAGGAACCTGCTGGCTCATGGGACCCGCATGTCATCCTCTATGTACTATAAAACTTTCTTTTCTTGGATTTTTTTGGCACCTCGTATTTGGTCACTTGCCTTTTTCTTTCGATCCCGTGCAGCCTCTCAAACGGTGATACCGCTCGTTGCTAAATGGGACCCGCAGGTCATCCTCTAGGTACACTCCAGTTGCTTTTCAAGAATTATTTGTGGCTCCTGATATGTGAGCACTTTAAAAACAACTTGTACGTAGAATGTCCCAGTTTTTTGTGGTGAATCATAGTATCCGTGTTGTATTAGAAAAGGGGCCGAAAGTGTTTGAGTTGCCCGTTTGTAGTTATTGGGCATTATAGTCCTAGTAAGTAGGCCCACATCAATTACCATGTAGACGGCAACCCAAAAGGGGAAATTTTGGGTCAAGCGGGGGAAGTTGTACTTTTTTTTCTATTGGTAAGGTTAGCCTCACACACAAAAAATGTCTGGTTACATGGGGCAAGGCTGAAGCCCGATCGTTATCGAAGGTTGCACATTTGCGCCTAATATGCTTGTCACAGGAGGTTTGCTATTTGTTGGAAAACTATGGAAGGGGAGTTTGTTGGTGCATGCATACGTTTGCGAGGAACCAAATGCAGCATTTTGACTTCACTGCATTAACCGAACAAAGATGTGTTCTTCACAATACAGCCAACACAAGCATTAACTAATGTAACTAGAGACATTGAGTACAGATTGAGCCTTCATGTTTAACATAACATTGTGTGTGGAGGAGCCACGCACATAGTATATAAGAGTACCATCATGTTGACCACAAATGCATCATCGAAGAGAGTGGTAAATATACTTATTGACCACCTCTCTACAAAAAAGTGGTAATTAGAATCGAACATGCACCACCTTATTTGAGCTGTGATCCATATTGTTCCTCCAAAGGTGCATGATTGCCTTTACACTTGATGACCTTCTCGCAGTTTTCGTGATCAAATACGAGCACCTTCAAGGATCTGGTGTCAATCCTCTTGAATACTGTGGAAGTATCCTATCTTCAAGTCATGTGCTTTGACAAACGCCGACCAGCGTGTGTCCATAACAATCTTGCCATCTTCCTCCTTCAGGCCGACCTCCAGATGCAATCGGTGGAGATCTTCAGCTTGATGGTCTCTCGGCCACAAACCTTCAAACCAGGGCTTAAAAGCACGGGGATGAGCCCATCCAGAACTTGCGTAAGCTGCCAGGGCGGGTCCGCTCATCGGCGTTTGGTGGCTCGATCATCAGGGCAGCTCCCTTTTTTCGAAGATGAGCTCTCTACAAGCTTGATCTTGTTGCCTGAACAATGCAACAACAAAAATGGACCCAAATGGTATACTTATGAAGCCCACAATCTGAACATTATGCCTCTGGATCTAGTTTGGCTATTTCGTAGGAACGGTATATCAGCTTCAACTCATAAAACTGGGAAAAACTAAGCAACAGGAATAGAACTATAGATAGCATGGCATGGTGGATGCATAGCCCGTGTTTGCAAATAGTTTGTGGGTAGCCCACACTTGCAAGTTCATATCAACATATATTTTCCCCGGAAATTATTGTATTGCAATTTCGACGATTCGCACTTGATCATACTTTTCATCGGCTGCCCAGTTTGGCTGACCGGTTTGTTTATTCGCTAGTGTCCTCCTTCCTATTCCTAGACACCCAAGTCCATCATCATGGGCACTGACAAGGTGTAATATAAGATATATGCCACAAAAATAATACGTAGGATTGATAATGAAAATAAGTTTCCAATGGTCCGTGTCCAACAAGGGACGAGTAGTTTCTCTCCACTTCATCCCGACGTGTGTGGTGAGCAAGCCCTCCCATCGCATCGAGGAATTTAATTTGACAAGGGCTACAGAAGACATCACCAAGAAAGGGTGATGCATGTCTCCTTCAACAAACACAAGAAGACATGTCTGAAGCAAGTACATGAACACAAGTACACCACCATAATAATACTACATGAACACAAGTGATGCCGTCGGTAGGGGAGGCCTAAATAAAACTTAAACTTAATCCTAATCTAATGGACGTCGGTTGGGGCGCGCGACGGGTCTGCCTCGTCCTCGTTCTTCGCCTATGCCGCCTACGTCCGTGCCCGCTTGGGGTCCCTTGCTTCGCGATAGGGCGGCCCCAGGGGTATTCTTGCGTATGCAGCTGAATACCCAAGATTTTGACAAAACCTTAGAATTTCCTCATAAATCAGGGAAAAATTTAGCAAATACATGAGGATTTTGGCAAAATGAATACACAGGTTGAAAATGAATACCCAGGACTTCAACACTGGCGCAGCCACTGTTCGCGCTCCAGGCGGTCGAGCATGGCGGACGCCGTCAAAAGACCTTGCCGGCGGCGCTATCCCAGCGGTTCGGTGCTTAGCCGAGAAATCTCCTTCCGAAGAAGAGTATCGCTTGCTGGCGGGCGAACGCCTCATAATGGCGATGAGCCCTATCCTCGCAGAACTTCCGTTGGGAAGCCTCCAAGATCCGGAGGTCGTGCTCGCTGTACTCCTCCTTCAACCGTGGGTCCTCGTCGTTATCGGAGCTGTACTCCGCGTCGGACTGCGGCTCCGGCTCCGGCTCCGGCTCCGACTGCGATGGTGGTGGAGGCTGCGCGCGGACTTTGAGGCCAAGCCTACAGAACCTCGTTTTCCGATGGCGCGGCATTTTTGAGGTGGAGAGGAGAGAATGGAGCGTAAGCGGTGGTGGAAATGAGAGGATAGCACCGCGGGGGTGGACGGCTAATACGTCTCCGACGTATCGATAATTTCTTATGTTCCATTCCACATTATTGATGTTATCTACATGTTTTATGCACACTTTATGTCATATTCGTGCATTTTCTGGAACTAACCTATTAACAAGATGCCGAAGTGCCAGTTCCTGTTTTCTGCTGTTTTTGGTTTCAGAAATCCTAGTAACGAAATATTCTCGGAATCGGACGAAATCAACGCCCAAGTTCCTATTTTCACCGGAAGCATCCAGAACACACGAGAACCGCGAGAGAAGGGGACAGGGCCACCAAACCACACCCCGGCGCGGCCGTGGGGGCGCGCCCCTATGGTTTGGGCAGCCCGTGGCCCCTCCGACTCCGACTCTTCGCCTATTTAAGCCGTCATGACCTAAAACTTCGACACCAATTGATGAAACCCACAGAAACCTTCCAGAGCCGCCGCCATCGCGAAGCCAAGATCTGGGGGATAGGAGTCTCTGTTCCGGCACGCCGCCGGGACGGGGAAGTGCCCCCGGAAGGCTTCTCCATCAACACCGCTGCCATCTCCACCGCCATCTTCATCACCGCTGCTGCTCCCATGAGGAGGGAGTAGTTCTCCATCGAGGCTCGGGCTGTACCGTAGGCTATGTGGTTAATCTCTCTTCTATGTACTTCAATACAATGATCTCATGAGCTGCTTTACATGATTGAGATTCATATGAGTTTTGTATCACAATTCATCTATGTGCTACTCTAGTGATGTTATTAAAGTATTCTATTCCTCCTGCATGGTGTAAAGTGGACAGGGTGTGCATCATGTAGTTCTTGGCTTAGTTTATGATCGTGATCTCTTATGGATTGTGAAGTTAACTATTACTATGATGGTATTGATGTGATCTATTTGGTTGTGTTGATCTATCTTACACTATAAGGTTACTTAAATATGAACAAATTGTGGAGCTTGTTAACTCCGGCATTGAGGGTTCGTGTAATCCTACGCAATGCGTTCATCATCCAACAAAAGTGTAGAGTATGCATTTATCTGCTTATGTGATCAATGTTGAGAGTGTCCACTAGTGAAAGTGAAATCCCTAGGCCTTGTTCCTAAATATCGCTATCGCCGCTTGTTTACCTGTTTATCGCGTTACTACTGCAATACTACCACCATCAACTACACGCCAAAGCAAGCTATTTTCTTGCACCGTTGCTTACCGCTCATACTTATTCATACCACCTGTATTTCACTATCTCTTCGCCGAACTAGTGCACCTATTTGGTGTGTTGGGGACACAAGAGACTTCTTGCTTTGTGGTTGCAGGGTTGCATGAGAGGGATATCTTTGACCTCTTCCTCCCTGAGTTCGATAAACCTTGGGTGATCCACTTAAGGGAAAACTTGCTGCTGTTCTACAAACCTCTGCTCTTGGAGGCCCAACACTGTCTACAGGAAAGGAGGGGGAACGTAGACATCAAGCTATTTTCTGGCGCCGTTGCCGGGGAGGAAAGGTAAAAGGTACTCACACTCCGTATCTCGGCTACTAAGCTATTTTCCGGCGTTGTAAGTACTCGAAGCTATTTCCTTTAGATCCTGCAATTGCAACTTTTTGTTTCTTGTTTACACAAGTAAGGCATAATGGACAACATCTGTGAGCTTTTTATTCTATTTCCTGAGTCAAGACATGAATGGTTTAATGCGAAAATTAAAAAACCCATGGAATCTTATTTGCATGCTAGTAGCAATGATATTAGTATGAACGCTTTGAACACCATTGTTGCTAATGATATGGAAAATTCTAAGCTTGGGGAAGCTGGCTTTGATGAGCATGATATTTTTAGTCCCCCAAGCATTGAGGAGAAAATTTTCTTTGATGATACTTTGCCTCCTATTTATGATGATTATAATGATATTGGTCTTTTAGTGCCGCCTACTATGGAGAGTAATTTTTATGATGATAATACTATGCCTCCAACACTTGATGAGAATAATAATGATAGCTACCTTGTTGAATTTGCTCCCACTACAACTACTAATAAAATTGATTATGCCTATGGGGAGAGTAATAATTTTATGCATGAGACTCATGATAAGAATGCTTTATGTGATAGTTATATTGTTGAGTTTGCTCATGACACTACTGAAAGCTATTATGAGAGAGGAAAATATGGTTGAAAAAAATTTCATGTTACTAAAACACCTCTCTATGTGCTGAAATTTTTGAAGCTACACTTATTTTATCTTCCTATGCTTGTTACTTTGCTCTTCATGAACTTGTTTATTTACAAGATTCCTATGCATAGGAAGCATGTTAGACTTAAATGTGTTTTGAATTTGCCTCTTGATGCTCTCTTTTGCTTCAAATACTATTTCTTGCGAGTGCATCATTAAAACTGCTGACCCCATCTTAATGGCTATAAAGAAAAGAACTTCTTGGGAGATAACCCATGTGTTATTTTGCTACAGTACTTTGTTTTATATTTGTGTCTTGGAAGTTGTTTACTACTGTAGCAACCTCTCCTTATCTTAGTTTTGTGTTTTGTTGTGCCAAGTAAAGTCTTTGATAGTAAAGTCAATACTAGATTTGGATTACTGCGCAGAAACTGTTTTCTTTTGTTGTCACGAATCTGGGCAAAATTCTCTGTAGGTAACTCAGAAAATTATGCCAATTTACGTGAGTGATCCTCAGATATGTACGCAACTTTCATTCAATTTGAGCATTTTCATCTGAGCAAGTCTGGTGCCATTTTAAAATTCATCTTTACGGACTGTTCTGTTTTGACAGATTCTGCCTTTTATTTCGTATTGCTTCTTTCGTTGTGTTGGGTGGATTTCTTTGTTCCATTGCCTTCCAGTAGCTTTGGGCAATGTCCAGAAGTGTTAAGAATGATTGTGTCACCTCTGAACATGTGAGGTTTTGATTATGCACTAACCCTCTAATGAGTTTGTTTCGAGTTTGGTGTGGAGGAAGTTTTCAAGGGTCAAGAGAGGAGGATGATATACTATGATCAAGGAGAGTGAAAAGTCTAAGCTTGGGGATGCCCCGGTGGTTCACCCCTGCATATATCAAGAAGACTCAAGCGTCTAAGCTTGGGGATGCCCAAGGCATCCCCTTCTTCATCGACAACATTATCAGGTTCCTCCCCTGAAACTATATTTTTATTCCATCACATCTTATGTGCTTTGCTTGGAGCGTTGGTTTGTTTTTGTTTTTGTTTGTGTTTGAATAAATTGGATTACATCATGCTTGTGTGGGAGAGAGACACGCTCCGCTGTTGCATATGGACAAGTATGTCCTTAGGCTCTACTCATAGTATTCATGGCGAAGTTTTCTCTTCGTTAATTTGTTATATGGTTGGAATTGGAAAATGATACATGTAGTAATTGCTATAAATGTCTTGGGTAATGTGATACTTGGCAATTGTTGTGCTCATGTTTAAGCTCTTGCATCATATACTTTGCACCCATTAATTAAGAAATACATAGAGCATGCTAAAATTTGGTTTGCATAATTGGTCTCTCTAAGGTCTAGATAATTTCTAGTATTGAGTTTGAACAACAAGGAAGACGGTGTAAAGTCTTATAATGTTTACAATATGTCTTTTATGTGAGTTTTGCTGCACCGGTTCATCCTTGTGTTTGTTTCAAATAAGCCTTGCTAGCTTAAACCTTGTATCGAGAGGGAATACTTCTCATGCATCCAAAATACTTGAGCCAACCACTATGCCATTTGTGTCCACCATACCTACCTACTACATGGTATTTCTCCGCCATTCCAAAGTAAATTGCTTGAGTGCTACCTTTAAAATTCCATCATTCACCTTTGCCATATATAGCTCATGGGACAAATAGCTTAAAAACTATTGTGGTATTGAATATGTAATTATGCACTTTATCTCTTATTAAGTTGCTTGTTGTGCGATAACCATGTTCACTGGGGATGCCATCAACTACTCTTTGTTGAATTTCATGTGAGTTGCTATGCATGTTCGTCTTGTCTGAAGTAAGAGCGATCTACCACCTTATGGTTAAGCATGCATATTGTTAGAGAAGAACATTGGGCCGCTAACTAAAGCCATGATCCATGGTGGAAGTTTCAGTTTTGGACATATATCCTCAATATCATATGAGAAAATTATTAATTGTTGTCACATGCTTATGCATTAAAGAGGAGTCCATTATCTGTTGTCTATGTTGTCCCGGTATGGATGTCTAAGTTGAGAATAATCAATAGCGAGAAATCCAATGCGAGCTTTCTCCTTAGACCTTTGTACAGGCGGCATAGAGGTACCCCTTTGTGACACTTGGTTAAAACATGTGCATTGTGATGATCCGGTAGTCCAAGCTAATTAGGACAAGGTGCGGGCACTATTAGTATACTATGCATGAGGCTTGCAACTTGTAAGATATAATTTACATAACTCATATGCTTTATTACTACCGTTGACAAAATTGTTTCATGTTTTCAAAATAAAGCTCTAGCACAAATATAGCAATCGATGCTTTCCTCTTTGAAGGACCATTCTTTTACTTTTATGTTGAGTCAGTTCACCTATTTCTCTCCACCTCAAGAAGCAAACACTTGTGTGAACTGTGCATTGATTCTTACATACTTGCATATTGCACTTATTATATTACTCTATGTTGACAATTATCCATGAGATATACATGTTATAAGTTGAAAGCAACCGCTGAAACTTAATCTTCCTTTGTGTTGCTTCAATACCTTTACTTTGAATTATTGCTTTATGAGTTAACTCTTATGCAAGACTTATTGATGCTTGTCTTGAAGTGCTATTCATGAAAAAGTCTTTGCTATATGATTCACTTGTTTACTCATGTCATATACATTGTTTTGATCGCCATATTCATCTCATATGCTTTGCAAATAGTATGATCAAGGTTATGATGGCATGTCACTCCAGAAATTATCTTTGTTATCGTTTTACCTGCTCGGGACGAGCAGAACTAAGCTTGGGGATGCTGATACGTCTCCGACGTATCGATAATTTCTTATGTTCCATGCCACATTATTGATGTTATCTACATGTTTTATGCACACTTTATGTCATATTCGTGCATTTTCTGGAACTAACCTATTAACAAGATGCCGAAGTGCCAGTTCCTGTTTTCTGCTGTTTTTGGTTTCAGAAATCCTAGTAAAGAAATAGTCTGGGAATCGGACGACATCAACGCGCTAGTTCCTATGTTCGGCGGAAGCATCCGGTAACACACGAGAACCGCCAGAGAAGGGGGACAGGGCCACCAAACCACACCCCGGCGCGGCCAGGGGGGCGCCCCCCTATGGTTTGGGCAGCCCGTGGCCCCTCCGACTCCGACTCTTCGCCTATTTAAGCCGTCATGACCTAAAACTTCGACACCAATTGACGAAACCCACAGAAACCTTCCAGAGCCGCCGCCATCGCGAAGTCAAGATCTGGGGGACAGGAGTCTCTGTTCCGGCACGCCGCCGGGACGGGGAAGTGCCCCCGGAAGGCTTCTCCATTGACACCGCTGCCATCTCCACCGCCATCTTCATCACCGCTGCTGCTCCCATGAGGAGGGAGTAGTTCTCCATCGAGGCTCGGGGCTGTACCGGTAGCTATGTGGTTAATCTCTCTTCTATGTACTTCAATACAATGATCTCATGAGCTGCTTTACATGATTGAGATTCATATGAGTTTTGTATCACAATTCATCTATGTGCTACTCTAGTGATGTTATTAAAGTATTCTATTCCTCTTGCATGGTGTAAAGTGGACAGGGTGTGCATCATGTAGTTCTTGGCTTAGTTTATGATCGTGATCTCTTATGGATTGTGAAGTTAACTATTACTATGATGGTATTGATGTGATCTATTTGGTTGTGTTGATCTATCTTACACTATAAGGTTACTTAAATATGAACAAATTGTGGAGCTTGTTAACTCCGGCATTGAGGGTTCGTGTAATCCTACGCAATGCGTTCATCATCCAACAAAAGTGTAGAGTATGCATTTATCTGTTCTGTTATGTGATCAATGTTGAGAGTGTCCACTAGTGAAAGTGAAATCCCTAGGCCTTGTTCCTAAATACTGCTATCGCTGCTTGTTTACTGTTTTACTGCGTTACTACTGCTGCAATACTACCACCATCAACTACACGCCAGCAAGCTATTTTCTGGCACCGTTGCTACTGCTCATACTTATTCATACCACCTGTATTTCACTATCTCTTCGCCGAACTAGTGCACCTATTTGGTGTGTTGGGGACACAAGAGACTTCTTGCTTTGTGGTTGCAGGGTTGCATGAGAGGGATATCTTTGACCTCTTCCTCCCTGAGTTCGATAAACCTTGGGTGATCCACTTAAGGGAAAACTTGCTGCTGTTCTACAAACCTCTGCTCTTGGAGGCCCAACACTGTCTACAGGAAAGGAGGGGGAACGTAGACATCAACGGCGTAGTAGGTACTTTATGCTGGTGGTAGGCAACTACCCTCATTTACGGCGGGGTAGGTGACTGGACGCCGCGTGTCCGGCCGCTGCCCTCGTGGCCGCCTAGGTTTAGGCGCGGGAGACCATTAAACGCCGGGGACTACCAACCTTCCCGCGTCGCCTTTGATGCGAACAGTCGCGACCTCCCGCGGACAAGGCGGCCCCACACGCGAAAACCGTCGTGCCGCGAGGCGCCGACGCGCCCGATTCGCGCCCTTCGCCGGTGTGAGCCCAAAAAATGCAACTACTACTACTGTACTAGCGTATAGGGTGAGCAGGCCCTCCCATCAGTATCAGAGGAATTTGACAAGGGCTACATGACGACTAGTTACATCACCAAAAAAGGTGATGCATGTCTCCTTCACATGGTCTTCTTATGTCATATAGTAAGGCACTAGCAATGATCTAAGGCATGAGTGTCTAACTAATATACTCCTCTATCTCGAGCTTAAGGCGTAAAAATAAATTCGATTTTTGATCAAAGCATAAGGCGTAGGGTGAACTCTATCCTATTTCTACCGAAGATGCCCCTCTCACCGTTTCTCTTTTGCTAAAAACAGGGAGACGATTGACCCAGCTATGGCATGCACACGGTATTCACGCTGAATTAACTGCTCCTCCAGTCAATATCCTCTAAAACCGGTGCCTCATTGGTTGTATACGGTGCATGCATGAGATGGTAGTTAACGAGGAGTCTGATGCGGCTACTTTAGGGAAGAGAGAGAAATACGGAGTAAAAGGAGTGAGTTATTAGAGATTTATGAGGGGCAAGTATGGAAGCTAATTTCCACGCCAACCCTACTTAATCCTAGCGCCAATTTATTTACACCTTAAGCCGTGAGATGGAGTAAATGTTTAGCAATGTAAATATTTATGGGCTTTTCATCAGCAATGATGATGGCACAACATGAAGTGAAGTTTAGCAGTTGTAGCATGATTTTTTTTGAATAAATGATGCTCAAGCTCACCGATTCTCAAACTGCCCTTACAACGTTAAGGGAGCTGATATTAGGCACATACCCACTTTCCCTAAGCCCTGAGACAATGCAATCAAACATCATGCTATCCGAATGTCTGAAACAATCTCAACTGTGAAGAGATCAACATTTAATTTAACAAAACTGTCTAATCCTGATGTGTAGAGAAACGAATCCGTTGCACATATTGTCGCAACTCATAAATAGATCACAACACAACTTCAGGATTATTTTTTACGTAACACAATTTTGTGATGCCATTTGTTATCACTCCTTGGTGTGTATCTTGTGCAAGATTTGCTCGGTTAAATTGCTAGGCCATCTACTAATACTGATGGTTCATGTCTCCGGTTGTGAAAGTAAGAGTTCATATACTTAGCCAAATGCTCAACTAGCTACCCCATGTAGGAAACTGACCGTGGGAAGGTAATTGGCATCCTTCTCAGAATTTGATCTATTAAAAGACATCCGAAAACAAAAGACGCAAGCTACCCTGAAGTAATTGAGTGTAAGATGAAATACTAAAATTGCTACACCAAAGAAAAGTGGACAATTGCCTCATCTAAGCTGGTCTAGTGTACATCCATGTTTAACATGTGAAGATGTGGAGCGTATGAATTAGTAGCCTAAAACAACGGACTATTTTCGTGAAAGCACGGCAAAGTAAATGCGAGATAATTCTACTTTAGCAATCGTCTCACCTTGACACATGTAATATGAACTATAGTTTCATGAACAAAGTAATTAGTAAGAACAGAGAAAAGTAACAAATGCTTTGGTTGATATAATCTAAAAATAGTAGCTGCCCATTTCAGCTAATGATTTGTCCAGATAGAAAAGCCCAACGAAACTAAGCATCGAAACGTCTCAATAATATATAGAAAATAACTCTACATCAGGATAAGAATGAATTCAAGAGCTAACTCTATTTGAGTCTTTTTGTTACTTCGACCGATGTTTACATACTAAAGTGGTACCGCAATAATGTTTACGTGATCGACATCGAGCATTCTTGCAATTTTAGCATTTGTGTCATCTAGGTTATTATTGATGCCAAAACTAGACACTAGTTAGTGTATACACAGTTATATACTACCTCTGTCCCAATCGAAAGTGTACGAGATTTGTCCAAATTCAGATGTATCTAGACAAGTGAAAGCATATAGATAGATTCAAATTTTGACAAATATATATCATCTTAAGTTTAAGTCCTGTCTTTGTAGTTAATTCCCTTTGTCTTAAGTGATCTATTAGAGAGCTTCCGTGACCACCCGAAGGGTAAGAAATGTTTAACTGTATAAGTGGATTGCCTAGACCTTTCCATCAGTTCGGACTTTTGGTTGCGTTGGCTAGTCGATGAAGCTTGACATGGTGTCAGAGCCAGGGTCTCGAGTTCGAGTCCTGGCTTTTATCCTAAAATTGCCGCCCTTGCGATCAGTTCGGACTTTTGGTTGTGTTGGTAGTGCATTAAGCTTGACAAGAAAGAAATGCCTTTTTATAGCTAACCCCAAGTCTGGTAACATTTGCAAAATAGGTATCAGATGCAGCTATCCATTCGGAGAAGAATTTGCATTTTAGAGTTGAAGGTTCATAATCTCTTCTCTACTATTGATAGTTAAGGGTACACAGTGGTATTTCTTTACCTCATTTTCGCGTTCTAAAAAGGTACGCCATATGGTTGTGCTAAGTTAAACTGATTTAAGTCTGTTCAAGTTTATCGAAAGTTATACTACCAACATCTAAAACATCAATATAGGCTCATATATTACAAAAGATATTTAGATTTTCTTTTCTCGAACACATGCCTAGTCGTGCATCATTATATATTAGAGCATACGTGGTTGTAGCAAGGCTACGAAAAGCGAGAAAGCAAAAAGAAAGAACTATACGGGACTACACAGTGACTAACTTTGCTAGGCTCTGCGGGTGCTAACTCTTATAGATATAGGAGGTTGTAGATATTAGTCGTAAACTTACTCAAACTTAAATAACACTTGATAAGGAAAAAGATAACCTGTGTTATTTTGAATGAGGGGACTACACAATCACTAATCAAATATAATTGTGGTACACTGAAATCTATTCAAGAAAATGGGAGAAATAATGTATCAAACACAAAATTAATTATACCATTTTGCAGATTATTCACCGATATAAAGTTTGATCTGCATGTAGGTACATCCAATCAACGCTTTTTCCCCAATCTCTAGAAAATATAAGCTACGCATGTAATTACAAACGATTTTCTTCTATTTGTCTATTTCTACGTTAACATTGGAGATCCTTGGTAATTACATCCATATTCTGCTGTTGCCTAGAGTTACTAATTCAGGAATGCATTCACATACGGAGTATACTATGTTTGCCTTGATGGACCGACTAGTACTAACTCATTGCAAGCAACGGCTCAGTCAGATTCAGATAAAGGATGTGATCGTTAAGTCATATACTTATGAAAGTCCCTATGCATCGCTCTGATGCAGAGGGCGGGGGTCTCTCGTCCTCCTTTTGGAGGCAAAAGCAATTAGTTATATATATGAAACAATGGGTGTAAAAGGTTATCAAAAAAGGGTGCCTTCATAGTGCTACGTTATCTTTTGAGATATTTGGTTAATTACATCCATATTCTGCATTGGCGTAGAGTTACTAATTCAGGAATGCAATCACATACTGAGCATACTATGTTTGTTGGTGGCTAATTAGTACTACTAATTCATTGCAAGCAACGGTTCATTCATATTCAGCAAAAGGGGGTGTGATCATTAAGTCATTTAAGAAAGGTAAAAGAACAACCAGGTACTACATTAATAACTTCATTGGTTAAGGCGAGTGTATCATGCAATGCAAAAGGACTGAAAAATACCATTTGCGGTGTTCCGTAAGTACGTGGAGCCGTCTTTCGTCCACCGCAAAAACGTGGCCACCGAGTTCAATGGCATCACAAAGAATTTGGATAATCAGTGCAGTGTAAGGGCCTCCAAAGCATGGGCATTCTCCGGTCGCCACCCCTTCAAGGTAGAAAATCGTTTTTGTCGAACAAGGCGATGAGCTTGTAACTGCGTACCTCCCACCTTTTGTGGGCACTTGGCAGATTACAATCTTCAACAAATCAATTGCTGGACCCCAGGTTAAAAGAGTATGCAAAGGTTGATATGAAAAACTACTATGATCGATCTTCGAAGCAGGTAGGGATGGAAGGGGGATATGTCGCTCGGTGTAGACGTTCACGAGGCACCACTGTACCCATGATGATCGGCGGCGGCGATCCGATCGCCGTTCGCGCTAAGCCATTTTCTCGTCGTGGCATGAACGGTGGCGACGAAACGGCGAGGATGGTCGAGGGGCACCAGGTCGTACACGGTATCATGCAGACGAGATGCTGTCGCCCAATCCCGGTGTTCATCGAACCAATAAGCGAGCGGAGGCATCGCAGGCGGGGTTCACCCCAATGGTGCATCTTACCTTCATCCTTGCTGATCCGGTCGTAGAGCTCCCTGGAACATGCGGCAAGCTCGGACGGTGTAGGTAACGCCCCGCATGCGCAGCCGATGAGGTCGGTGTTGTCGCTGGTGAGAGCCTCCTCCCAAAGGCCTTCCCCGCCGCCCGGCAAAGCCTAGAATAATTCATCACGTGAAGATGGATTTAGGTGGATGGCGGATGCAACCGCGCTTGGGGATTTCGGAGGAGAGGGCGAGCGGAACGATGCGGCGTGGTGGGGATCGAGATATCGCGAAGTGGCGCGCGTGATTCTGGGAGGGTGAAGAAGAATATGATAGACATGCAAGGGGCAAAAACTAGGTAGTACTCTAGGCTGCTGTCGATCGGGCGCCGATTTGATCATTGGTATACTAGCACGCCACCCATCTATAAATTTGCGACGACGTTTGGTGCGATGATGTCTCGTCACATCAAGGTTGACCCGAGAGAGGTTTTTTTATAGTTTCCATTTCGATATATTTTTCGCCAATAATCGTAGTTCTCTACATGCCAGAGACACGTACCTTAACACGTGGGCAGCATGCAACTGCGCGAGCACCAAAATGGAATGAGAGATGTTTTAGAGCAGAACTTCATTTTCAATGCCTTTCTTAGCTTGGTTTGGAAACCGGACGTAGCTTGATGACTTGATGCTTCCAAGATACATTGTGACTATGTGCCACCATCTACCATCCATTTGAGATCCAACGTTCCAAACTATTTCTTATTTCGAAGCTAAAAAAACTATTCTGAAAATTTTGAAAAAATCCAGTAATATGTAGATGTCTTGTTTTAAAATCTATGAAGCTTGTGATTAAATAGCTTCTTACGTACTCGAGCACTAGTTCAAACTAAATATATATTTTCTCACAAACCTATAATTCAAATCGAATGAAACTATGTGTGTATATATATAGTAATAATATTAACTTTCGCCATAACTTGGGTCCCATTTATCTTGTGAAGTTTCCCACTATGTATGATGAACTGAACCTTAGCATTAAGATGGGACCAACATGTATATGCTATTGGTGTACCCACATGCACGACAGAGGAATGAGAGATAAATTATTTTTGATTGCTAGTTGTTTGATTCTACGAGATTTTTTCCTACACCAGCTAGTTGTTTGATTCATGGGAACATATCCTATAGGAAATAATCCTATAGAAAATAAACATGAGGCCATATCTCATTGATTCATTTATTTTTTATTTTATGCTCATTTGAATATTGATCAAATCCTAGGTTTGACCAAGATTTAAACAAGATTAAAACATCAAAATGAAAGGGTAAGCCTGGATCCTTCGTATGCACTCTAAAATGAAGCTTTTGGGTTTTTTTAAAATGATCCTTCTTAGTCCATGTTTGAAACCCGAAACCACTTCTCTTCATGCTTGACTTCATAAGACAGAGTTTAATTAGGGTTAGGGGTATAGATACATGATTTGTCTAGTTTGAATATGTCTAGACCTTGTTTAACAACTTGAATGCTTACTATATGACATAAGAAGACTATGAACTTTGGTTTTTCATTTTTTGATTTTTTGTAATTTTCTCGCCCATTTGAATCTTGGTCAAATCCTAGGTTTGAACAAGGTTTAAACAAGTTTAAAACATGAAAATAAAATGGTAAGCATGGATCCTTCTTATTCTCCCTAAAATGAAGCTTTTGGGGTTTTTTGAAATTTCCATGTTTCAAACCCAAAACCGCCACTTCTCTTTCATGCTTGACTTCATAAGACAGAGTTTAGGATTAGGGTAGATATATACATGATTTTTCTGGTTTGAATATGTCTAGACCTTGTTTATCATCTTGAATGCTTACTATATGACATAAGAATGCTATGTGCTTTAGTTTTTCATTATTTTGATTTTTTCTGAAGAATCTTGGTCAAATCCTAGGTTTGACCAAGATTTAAACAAGTTTAAAACATGAAAATGGGAAGAGAAGCCTGTATCATCCTTCTTAGTCACTCTAAAATGAAGCTTTTGGGCGAGGTTTTTGAAATTTCCATGTTTGAAACCCAAAACCACCTCTCTTCATGCTTTAGTACATAAGAGAAAGTTTATGGGTTTTTTTGGGGTTAGATACATGATTTGAATAGTTTGAATATGTCTAGACCTTGTTTATCAACTTTAATGCTTACTATATGACATAAGAAGCTTTTGGGATGTTCTTGAAATTTCCATGTTTGAAACCCAAAACCACCTCTCTTCATGCTTGACTACATAAGACAAAGTTTAGGGGTTAATTAGGGGGTAGATACATGATTTGCATAGGTTGAATATGTCTAGACCTTGTTTCTCAACTTTAATGCTTAGTACTATATGACATAAGAAGCTTTTGAGATGTTCTTGAAATTTCCATGTTTGAAACCCAAAACGACTTCTCTTCATGCATGCTAGACTTCATAAGATCGACCAAGTTTAGGGTTAGGGGGTAGAGATACATTATTTGTCTGGTTTGAATATGTCCAAACCTTGTTTATCATCTTGAATGCTTACTATATGACATAAGAAAGACACTATATGCTTTTGTTTTTCCTTTTTCTGAGTTTTTTTTTAATTTAATGCCGATTTGAATCTCTTTAATTGTCAGATCCTAGGTTTGACAAATTAAGATTTAAACAAGTTTAAAATATGAAAATGAAAAGGTAAGCATGGATCCTTCTTAGTAACTCTAAAATGAAGCTTTTGGGAGGTTTTTGAAATTTCCATGTTTCAACCCGAAACCACTTCTCTTCATGCTTGACTTCATAAGACAAAGTTTAGGGTTAGGGGGTAGATACATGATTTGTCTGGTTTGGATATATCTAGACCTTGTTTATCAACTTGAATGCTTACGATATGACATAAGAAGACTATGTGATTTGGTCTTTCATTTTTCTGATTTTTTTGAATTTTGTGCCCACCCATTTGTATCTTGGTCAAATCCTAGGTTTGATAATAATTTAAACAAGTTTAAAACATGAAAATGAAAAGGGAAGCATGTATCCTTCTTAGTCACTCTAAAATGAAGTTTTTGGGAGGTTTTTGAAATTTCCATGTTTGAAACCCAAAACCACTTCTCTTCATGCTTGACTTCATAAGACAGAGTTTAAGGCCTAAGTTAGGGGTAGATACATGATTTGTCTGGTTTGAATATGTCTAGACCTTGTTTATCAACTTTAATGCTTACTATATGACATAAAGAAGACTATGTGATTTAGTTTTTCATTTTTTGTTTTTATTTTATTTTTCTGCCCATTTGAATCTTGTTGGTCAAATCCTAGGTTTGACCAAGATTTAGACAAGTTTAACACGTGAAAACGAATAAGTAAGCTCCGGATCCTTCTTAGTCACTCCAAAATGTACCAATTGATAGATGTTTTAACTTTGCTTCATGGAAAAAATAATGTCAAGTAATTAAATGAGTTAACTTGGATTTCCTACGCTTGAATCCAAAGGAAACTTTGTACTAATGCACAATAAAAATCAACCGAGTTTTTACACCAACAGTCTGTCACTTACGTGTGGTGCCCACGCGTGAGGTCCCACACTTTAGTGAGCACAAGTCACGTGCAATAGGTACGCAAACTCCCAGCCATCTTCTTTGTCAAGAGAAGACGCATCAGGATGCGTATTGGAAGTCTCTGGGTCCTTCAGGATCCTTCGGTTGTCCCTCTCACACACAAAAAAAAAACAAATCTCTCTCATTCTCGGCCTCGCTCGACTCGCTCGCTCGCACCTCCCTGCTCACTGACAAACCCTGCACAATAGTCAACATCGTCACCCGAAAAAGGGAGACACCATAATGCTCTCCTTCTTCTCGACCTTCCGAGTGAATGAGTGATCCCTCTTCCTCCGAGTTTCACTAGCTAGACGGGCAAACACACATGTGATGCATAGTAATAATAAAAAGGTAGAAAAATCGATATACGAATCTATAATTAAATAGGTTAAACTAGGTTTTTACCAGTACTACAGATCAAGGTTCAAAAAAATCCACCTACGGGGTTCGAAAAACACGATTCTAATCCAAGAATTTTTTCTACCTCATCCAAATGGCCTCAAACTATAGGGTTAGCATCTATCTAGTGCAGTATGTGTGAAAATATATGCACTATGTGTGCTATAACTTGTATGTCTTTCAAATTTGAACCAAATTTGAATAAGTTTGAAATATTTGAAAAGGGGCTTTTGGCTTAACGTTTTGAAACCCAAAACGACTTGTCTTCTTGATAGACGTCATAAGACCGAGTTTAGGGTTAGGGGGTAGATACATGATCTGTCTGGTTTGAATATGTCTAAACCTTGTTTATCAACTTTAATGCTAACTATATGACACAAGAAGACTATGTGCTTGGGTTTTTCATTTTTCTATTTTTCTAATTTTATGCCCATATATTTGAATCTTGGCCAAATCCTAGGTTTGACAAAGATTTAAACAAGTTTAAAACATGAAAATGAAAAGGGAAGCCTCTATCCTTCTTAATTAGTCACTCTAATATGAAGTTTTTGGGAGGTTTTTGAAATTTCCATGTTTGAAACCCAAAACCACTTCTCTTCATGCTTGACTTCATAAGAAAGAGTTTAGGGTTAGGGGTAGATACATGATTTGTATGGTTTGAAAATGTCAAAACAATGTTTATAAACTTGAATATGCTTACTATATGACGTACATAAGAAGACTATGTACTTTGGTTTTTCAATTTTCTATTTTTTTAAATTTTCTGCCCACTTGAATCTTGGTCAAATTAATCCTAGGGTTGACCATGATTTAAACAAGTCTATAACATGAAATGAAAAGGTAAGCATGGATCCTTCTTAGTCACTCTAAAATGAAGCTTTTGGGATGTGTTCTTGAAATTTCCATGTTTGAAACCCAAAACGACACTTCTTTTCATGCTTTGGTTTTTCATTCTTTTGATTTTTTTCTGAATTTTTATGCCCATTTGAATCTTGGTCAAATATATCCTAGGTTTGACCAATATTTAAACAAGTTTAAAACATGACAATGAAAAGGTAATTAATCATGGATCCTTCTTAATTAATCAGTCAGTCTAATTAAAATGAAGCTTTTGGGAGGTTTTCAAATTTCCATGTTTGAAACCCAAAACCACACTTCTTTTTCATGCTTGACTTCATTTATAAGACACAGTGTAGGGTTAGGGGTAGATGACTTGTTTGATTTGAATGTGTCTAGACCTTCTTCATGAACTTTTGAATGCTTACTATATGACATAAGAAGATTATGTGCTTTCGTTTTTTTATTTTTTTATTTCTTATTTTATGCTCATTTGAATATTGGTCAAATCCTAGGTTTGACCAAGATTTAAACAAGATTAAAACATCAAAATGAAAGGGTAAGCCTGGATCCTTCTTATGCACTCTAAAATGAAGCTTTTGGGGTTTTTAAAAATGATCCTTCTTAGTCCATGTTTGAAACCCGAAACCACTTCTCTTCATGTTTGACTTCATAAGATAGAGTTTAATTAGGGGTTAGGTGTATAGATACATGATTTGTCTGGATTGAATATGTCTAGATCGACCTTGTTTAACAACTTGAATGCTTACTATATGACATAAGAAGACTATGTACTTTGGTTTTTCATTTTTTTCACTTTTTAATTTTCTACCCATTTGAATCTTGGTCAAATCCTAGGTTTGAACAAGATTTAAACAAGTTTAAAACATGAAAATAAAATGGTAAGCATGGATCCTTCTTAGTCTCCCTAAAATGAAGCTTTTTTTTTGAAATTTCCATGTTTCAAACCCAAAACCGCCACTTCTCTTTCATGCTTGACTTCATAAGACAGAGTTTAGGGTTAGGGGTAGATATATACATGATTTTTCTGGTTTGAATATGTCTAGACCTTGTTTATCATCTTGAATGCTAGCTTACTATATGGCATAAGAATGCTATGTGCTTTGGTTTTTCACTCTTTTGATTTTTTCTGAAGAATCTTGGTCAAATCCTAGGTTTGACCAAGATTTAAACAAGTTTAAAACATGAAAATGAGAAGGGAAGCCTGTATCATCCTTCTTATTAATTAGTCACTCTCAAATGAAGCTTTTGGGAGGCTTTTGAAATTTCCATGTTTGAAACCCAAAACCACCTCTCTTCATGCTTGACTACATAAGACAAAGTTTAGGGGTTAATTAGGGGGTAGATACATGATTTGCATAGGTTGAATATGTCTAGACCTTGTTTATCAACTTTAATGCTTAGTACTATATGACATAAGAAGCTTTTGAGATGTTCTTGAAATTTCCATGTTTGAAACCCAAAACGACTTCTCTTCATGCATGCTAGACTTCATAAGATCGACCAAGTTTAGGGTTAGGGGTAGAGATACATTATTTGTCTGGTTTGAATATGTCCAAACCTTGTTTATCAACTTGAATACTTACTATATGACATAAGAAGACACTATATGCTTTTGTTTTCCTTTTTCTAAGTTTTTTTTTGAATTTAATGCCGATTTGAATCTCTTTAATTGTCGGATCCTAGGTTTGACAAATTAAGATTTAAACAAGTTTAAAATATGAAAATGAAAAGGTAAGCATGGATCCTTCTTAGTCACTCTAAAATGAAGCTTTTGGGAGGTTTTTGAAATTTCCATGTTTCAAACCGAAAACCACTTCTCTTCATGCTTGACTTCATAAGACAAAGTTTAGGGTTAGGGGGTAGATACATGATTTGTCTGGTTTGGATATATCTAGACCTTGTTTATCAACTTGAATGCTTACGATATGACATAAGAAGACTATGTGATTTGGTCTTTCATTTTTTCTCCGATTTTTTTAGAATTTTGTGACAACCCATTTGTATCTTGGTCAAATCCTAGGTTTGATAATAATTTAAACAAGTTTAAAACATGAAAATGAAAAGGGAAGCATGTATCCTTCTTAGTCACTCTAAAATGAAGTTTTTGGGAGGTTTTTGAAATTTCCATGTTTGAAACCCAAAACCACTTCTCTTCATGCTTGACTTCATAAGACAGAGTTTAAGGCCGGGTTAGGGGGTAGATACATGATTTGTCTGGTTTGAATATGTCTAGACCTTGTTTATCAACTTTAATGCTTACTATATGACATAAGAAGACTATGTGATTTAGTTTTTCATTTTTCATTTTTATTTTATTTTTCTGCCCATTTGAATCTTGTTGGTCAAATCCTAGGTTTGACCAAGATTTAGACAAGTTTAACACGTGAAAACGAATAAGTAAGCCTGGATCCTTCTTAGTCACTCCAAAATGTACCAATTGATAGATGTGTTAACTTTGCTTCATGGAAAAAATAATGTCATGTAATTAAATGAGTTAACTTGGATTTCCTACGCTTGAATCCATAGGAAACTTTGTTCTAATGCACTATAATAATCAACCGAGTTTTTACACCAACAGGTCTGTCACTTACGTGTGGTGCCCACGCGTGAGGTCCCACACTTCATTGAGCACAAGTCACGTGCAATAGGTACGCAAACTCCAGTACCCATCTTCTTTGTCAAGAGAAGACGCATCGGGATGCGTATTGGAAGTCTCTGGGTCCTTCGGGATCCTTCGGTTGTCCCTCTCACACAAAAAAAAACAAATCTCTCTCATTCTCGGCCTCGCTCGGCTCGCTCATCGCACCTCCCTGCTCATGACAAACCTGCACAATAGTCAACATCGTCACCCGAAAAAGGGGAGACACCATAATGCTCTCCCTTCTTCGACCTTCCGAGTGAATGAGTGATCCCTCTTCCTCCGAGTTTCACTAGCTAGACGGGCAAACACGCATGTGCTGCATAGTAATAATAAAAAGGTAGAAAATCGATATACGAATCTATAATTAAATAGGTTAAACTAGGGTTTTGCCCAGTACTACAGATCAAGGTTCAAAAAAATCCAACTACGGGGTTCGAACAACACGATTCTAATCCAAGAATTTTTCTACCTCATCCAAATGGCCTCAAACTATAGGGTTAGCATCTATCTAGTGCAGTATGTGTGAAACTGTCGGCCCTATGTGTGCTATAACTTGTAGGTCTTTCAAATTAGAACCAAACGTGAATAAGTTTGAAATAGTTGAAAAGGGCTTTTGGCTTAAACGTTTGAAACCCAAAACGACTTCTCTTCATGCTAGACTTCATAAGACCGAGTTTAGGGTTAGGGGTAGATACATGATCTGTCTGGTTTGAATATGTCTAAACCTTGTTTATCAACTTTAATGCTAACTATATGACACAATAAGACTATGTGCTTGGGTTTTTCATTTTTCTGTTTTTTTTTAATTTTATGCCCATATATTTGAATCTTGGCCAAATCCTAGGTTTGACAAAGATTTAAACAATTTTAAAACATGAAAATGAAAAGGGAAGCCTCTATCCTTCTTAATTAGTCACTCTAATATGAAGTTTTTGGGAGGTTTTTGAAATTTCCATGTTTGAAACCCAAAACCACTTCTCTTCATGCTTGACTTCATAAGAAAGAGTTTAGGGTTAGGGGGTAGATACATGATTTGTATGGTTTGAATATGCCCAAACCTTGTTTATCAACTTGAATATGCTTACTATATGACGTACATAAGAAGACTATGTACTTTGGTTTTTCAGATTTTCTATTTTTTTAAATTTTCTCGCCCACTTGAATCTTGGTCAAATTAATCCTAGGGTTGACCATGATTTAAACAAGTCTATAACATGAAATGAAAAGGTAAGCATGGATCCTTCTTAGTCACTCTAAAATGAAGCTTTTGGGATGTGTTCTTGAAATTTCCATGTTTGAAACCCAAAACGACACTTCTTTTCATGCTTTGGTTTTTCATTCTTTTGATTTTTTTCTGAATTTTTATGCCCATTTGAATCTTGGTCAAATATATCCTAGGTTTGACCAAGATTTAAACAAGTTTAAAACATGACAATGAAAAGGTAATTAATCATGGATCCTTCTTAATTAATCAGTCAGTCTAATTAAAATGAAGCTTTTGGGAGGTTTTCAAATTTCCATGTTTGAAACCCAAAACCACACTTCTTTTGTTGCTTGACTTCATTTACAAGACACGGTGTAGGGTTAGGGGTAGATGACTTGTTTGATTTGAATGTGTCTAGACCTTCTTCATGAACTTTTGAATGCTTACTATATGACATAAAAAGATTATGTGCTTTCGTTTTTTATTTTTTTATTTCTTATTTTATGCTCATTTGAATATTGGTCCAAATCCTAGGTTTGACCAAGATTTAAACAAGATTAAAACATCAAAATGAAAGGGTAAGCCTGGATCCTTCTTATGCACTCTAAAATGTGAAGCTTTTGGGGTTTTTAAAAATGATCCTTCTTAGTCCATGTTTGAAACCCGAAACCACTTCTCTTCATGCTTGACTTCATAAGACAGGAGTTTAATTAGGGGTTAGGGGTATAGATACATGATTTGTCTGGTTTGAATATGTCTAGATCGACCTTGTTTAACAACTTGAATGCTTACTATATGACATAAGAAGACTATGTACTTTGGTTTTTCATTTTTTTCACTTTTTTAATTTTCTACCCATTTGAATCTTGGTCAAATCCTAGGTTTGAACAAGATTTAAACAAGTTTAAAACATGAAAATAAAATGGTAAGCATGGATCCTTCTTAGTCTCCCTAAAATGAAGCTTTTTTTTTAAAATTTCCATGTTTCAAACCCAAAACCGCCACTTCTCTTTCATGCTTGACTTCATAAAATGAGTTTAGGGTTAGGGGTAGATATATACATGATTTTTCTGGTTTGAATATGTCTAGACCTTGTTTATCATCTTGAATGCTAGCTTACTATATGGCATAAGAATGCTATGTGCTTTGGTTTTTCATTCTTTTGATTTTTTCTGAAGAATCTTGGTCAAATCCTAGGTTTGACCAAGATTTAAACAAGTTTAAAACATGAAAATGAGAAGGGAAGCCTGTATCATCCTTCTTATTAATTAGTCACTCTAAAATGAAGCTTTTGGGAGGTTTTTGAAATTTCCATGTTTGAATCCCAAAACCACCTCTCTTCATGCTTCGACTACATAAGACAAAGTTGAGGGGTTAATTAGGGGGTAGATACATGATTTGCATAGGTTGAATATGTCTAGACCTTGTTTCTCAGAACTTTAATGCTTAGTACTTTATATGACATAAGAAGCTTTTTGAGATGTTCTTGAAATTTCCATGTTTGAAACCCAAAAACGACTTCTCTTCATGCATGCTAGACTTCATAAGATCGCACCAAGTTTAGGGTTAGGGGGTAGAGATACATTATTTGTCTGGTTTGAATATGTCCAAACCTTGTTTATCAACTTGAATGCTTACTATATGACATAAGAGAAGACTATATGCTTTTGTTTCTTCCTTTTACGAGTTTTTTTTGAATTTAATGCCGATTTGAATCTCTTTTAATTGTCAGATCCTAGGTTTGACAAATTAAGATTTAAACATGTTTAAAATATGAAAATGAAAAGGTAAGCATGGATCCTTCTTAGTCACTCTAAAATGAAGCTTTTGGGAGCTTTTTGAAATTCTTCCATGTTTCAAACC